>NC_087445.1:57987964-59237964 GCF_036321535.1 Camelus dromedarius | reverse complement strand
CTTTATTGCTCTGCTTGAAAACAACCCATATTAAATTGGGAAGTATCTCTGCTTCATTAAGAAAGGAATCAAATCAAATACATAAATAATTTTGAAGGTGGGATGAGATAAAAGAAACTTAATTTAAAAAGGGTAAGACTTAATTTATATATATTATTTACTTTATGTTTAGTTATCCACTTCAGAAAGATATTCACAAGATTCCTCTAATTAGATAGTCATTCTAATCTGTTACAAACTAATTGTACTTTATTCTATTTTCACATAACTTTTCTGGATCCTGCTACTGTCAGTAAAAAAAGGTAGCTTCGTGGGGCACTGGAAAAGAAACACAAAGAATCTCTACAGTAACTTTCAAAAAATATTTCTTCCTTCCTTCCTTTATTCATTCATTCATTCCCCCTACTGGAGGCACTGGGGATTGAACCCAGGATCTCATGCATGCCAAGCATGGGCTCTACCACTAAGCTATACCCCTCACCCACTACAGTATCTTAATTAAGCTAAATGTTTATACCATTCTCAAAAACATGAAAGTATTTTAAGAAAAATTCGCAGTTTATCATTAAGCACAAAATAAATAACTTAAAACAATTCTGGAGTTGTTACAAGTCTAAGGGTATAAACACTCCTGGAAGCTTATTTGAAATATTAAGCTCTATCACTACTGTTAATTTTAATTAAAGAAGCATGACTTTATGACCTTGTATATATAATAGAGGGAAGGGGATATGTATCACGGTCCTATGTTGAATAAGTCTACTTTCTCCAAATTGAGTTGTGAATTTAAAAATTCCAATTTAAATACAAGATAACTTAGAGTCTGAAAAAAAAAGTTCTAAAGTTTATCTTTAAGCAAAAATGTATAAAAAGCCAAAAAAGTGTGCAAAAGAATAAGGAGGAGCTGGCCTCACCAATAATATGGTAATAAGGATAATAAAACTTCATTCATTAGAACAGTGGGTACTAGGGCATTTTATAAGTGTAAAGTGTGAAAAAAAAAAAAAAGAAATCTATGAAAACTTAAAATACAAAAAAAAAAAAAAAAAGAGAGAGACAGAGAGAGAGTGATACTAACTATATAATAGTTGGGAGGAATAGGAAAGATACAAAAATTTCACCAGAGTCAGGAAAAAAAAAAAAAAGATTTGCCTATCTATCTAAAACACACAGGTACATACACTTTTCTCTATGTTAAATATATACACAAAGCTGAAAGACACAAAAACAAGTTGGGAAAAACACTGTAGCATATCACAGAAGAACAATCTTTCTATTAAAAAGATTAACATAGCAATGGATTGTGGCATAGGCAAAAGTTTATGAATGTGCAGTTTATAGTTAAATGTAACTAGTATATAAATACACGAAAAACATTCGATGGAACTAGTAATTAAAGGAATGAAAATAAAAAACAGAAAGTAGCAAAAAGCCTGATACTTAGTAAGGGGAAATAGGGACCACCATACAATGTTACCAGGACTATGAACAGATACAAGCTTCCTATAGAGCAATATGTATCAACGTTTAAAATGTGCACCACTTCAGGTCCAATGAATCCTCTCTCAGAACGTTAACTAAGGAAATCATCTCCCAAAGATTAAAGTGTATGCATTCATCAGTGTTGTTTGTAATCTTGACAAATTGAAAACAATTACTAATGAATACATATTAGTACCTCATAAACAGAAATGTCATGCATCTATTAAAAATGATGCAGAGATCACACATATATTGACATGAAAAAAATACTCATGACATTTTACATGGAAGTTCCATGTGAGCAGGGGCGCGGGATGTCTTGTTCTTCAATCTTTCCAGCACCTAGAACAGTGCCTTACCTCCCTTCTTCTCCCTCCCCCTACAGAAACATAATTAGAAGGACAGTCACAAAACGTTGACAAGGTAATGGAGTTCTGGCGTGTGGGTTTAACTTCCTTCTTTATTCCTCTGTAATGTCTAAATTCCCTAAGCATGCTTTATTTTTATGATTGGAAAAAGTGACAAAACTGTCTCTTTAAGAACTCATATATATATTTTAAATGAACTCCAGGATGTGTTCAGTGACTACAGCTCACAAACTCCCAAAACCTAAGATTAACAGTATCCAAGAAGCATTTTTCTTTCCTCTTTAAAGAAATATCAGTATGCCTTGTACAATGTAGCATCTGTCTCCAATATCAGGAAATGCCCCCACTATACTAATAATTAATGCAGCATTTCCAAAAAGAAAAGCACACTTCTTCTGTAGTGAAAAGGGAAAAAAACTATAAGTAACTATTTTCTTAAAGTCCTCCCCTCTCCTTTACTAATATACACCCTATTCTGGTTGGTGGTAAAGATTACTATGCACCATCATCTTTTTTCCAGGCTAAAAATACAGTGAATCCACGAGTACAATGCTCTACGCCAATTCTTTCATTTCTTTACGAAGACTTTTTTTCATTTTAAAGACATTTAAACAATTGAAATAGCAAAACTAGCTACACACTCTATGTCATTATTCATCCCATTATCCTACTTTCTTTTATTTATAGTTTTTTTTTTTTACCACTATCTGAAATAACCTTATTCGGATTTTTATTATCTGCCTCTCCTTTCTGGAATGCAAGCTCTATGAGGACAGGAATTCTGTCGTGCTCACCACTGTGTCCCCAGTGAGCGGCATAAGGGGGTGGCAGGGGGAAGATACGAATCTGAACAAGACAATAAATAAGGAAATGGGGTGGAGGGAGAAGGAAAGAAAACCACACTGAAATGTACAAGCGGACATGACTCAAGGCTATAAAGGCAGTTCAGAGGTTTGGTGGACATTTTTCAAGGTGGACAGGTGCTTCACACCTATCTAAGGGCACAGAGTTCTTCCAGGAAGAAAAAAATCCACAGGGAGGTCTCCAGGTGGCTGTGTGCAGCTCCCAGAAGAGTGGTAATGATCATCACTATAATAGAAATGTGGCCCAGGTCGAGGGAAAAAAAAAAAAAAAACAATACACCACACATCTTGGCCCAGATGAAAAATCACACGAATCCCCAACACAACCAAGCCAAGCAAGCAATCTTCCGCCAGACACCTAAGAAGAGCAGGATCTCCTTTCCCCCAAGCTGTGGGCTGCAGCCCAGCAAACCCTTCACTCGCCACTTTCCTCTCTCAGGGAACCCCCCGCCCTAGCTGGTCCAAGGGGAGAGGGGATGGGAGAAAGAGTCTGAGAATCAGCCTTCTCCACCCCCATCCGAGCCTCATCAGCTCCAAACAGAAATCCCTCCAACCCTCGCCTGGCCCCGAGGCCCCGCCACGGAATCCTCCAGCTGCCCCTCACTCACGTGTAGATGATGGCCATGAAATGCATCAGCCACAGCACCAAGAAGAGGACGAACCCGAAGACGGCCATTCCCTCCAGGGCCAGGTCCAGCAGCGCCATCCCCCGGCCCGGCCCGGCCCGCTCCGGCAGCCGCCGCGGACAGCGCTCCCGCAGGAGGAGGACAGGGTGGGCGCCCGGCGCGGGGGCGCAGGAGGGGAGAGGAAGGTGGGGAGAGGAAGGGGCGGAGGGGGGTGGGGACGGAAGGGGCGGGCAGGGCCTGCGCGCCCCCGCCCGCGCGCACTCGCCCGCTCGCTGGTCCAGGCGCGCTCGCGACTGCAGGCGCTGCGGTGGCCGGGCTCCGTGGTCAGGACGGCCGTGGCCCCGCGCTCCGGCTCGCCTTTCCACCCCCTCGCGGCCGCCGGCTGGACCCTAGGCGCCTGCGCCCGCGCCGCCGCTGCCCCGCCGCCCTCCAGTCGCTTCACCGCGGGGCTCTGGGCCGCGCAGCTCCGCGCCCTGCTCGGCCGCCGCAGCTCCGCGCACTGATCGAAACCGGCGGCTTCAGCCCCGACTCCCTGGCGCGCCCCGCCCCGCCCTCCGGAACCGCGGCCCTGCCCCTCCGAGGGGCGGTGCGCGCCGCTCCTCTCCGCCCACCCTGCCGCCCTCGCTCCGGCAGCGTCACCGTCGTGAGCGCGCCCCTGGGAGGCTTCTCCTCCCGGACGCAGGCCGGGCTTTCCTCTAGCTGCGGGCTCCGGCCGCCGCCCACCTCTCCGCGTCCGGTGGAGGCGCCCTGGGCGGCCAGCACTGTAGCCCTGGGCCGGCCTCCATCCGCGGCACGGTAACCTGTGTGTGGCTCGGAGGCTGATTTCCTGTCCGGCTGGTGTTCCAGTGCGCCCAGAAAAAGACCCGGGGTTCCAGGCAGCCCGCTAGTTGTCTCGCAGTCCAACTTCCAACGCTATGTCCGCAGCCTCTGTGCCGGGCATTGCTCGCAGCGGCTCAGGCCCTCCTCCAGGCCACGTTCCTGGGCGCAACGGTGTCCCATTGCCTTCCTCCCTCGCTGCTTTTAATACGGTGAAGTCTTGGATCACAGCGGACCGAGAGTAAAATAATCTGCCTGTGCCTCATAGATCTCTAAGCACCTCAGAGACAGCGTGTAACGTTAAAGAAATTCTCAAACTCAGAATGTAAAAAATCAGCCAGTACTGAAGTCCTCTTAAGACTCCTGCCCAATACAGTCGCCATATGTGACTACTGAGCCCTCGAAATGTGACTAGTAGGAATTGAGATGTACTGTGAGCGTAAATCATGCACCTGGTATCTAAGACCAACTCATTAATTTTATGTTGTGTTGAGAAGATATTTTGATATATTGAGTTAAATTATTAAAATTATTTCACTGTTGTTTTACTTTTTAAATTTGACTAGCTACTAGAAAATTTAAAATTACACAGGTAGATAGCACTGCTCTAAAATGGAAAGAAGTGGCACTTCGGATAGTAAAGTTTCTTAGTCTCTAAATCGGTCTAGGGAGATTTTTTAATCTAGTACTAAATGTTTCTGTTTGTTTCTTTAGTCTAGATGAGTTTATATAGTTTCTCCATTGTTTTATGTTTAGACAATGTTTATTATTTCAAGTGATTTCCTTTTAAATAATCCATGACCTCCCTTGAGAGATTTCAGAATTGAATTCAATTTTGAACAGAAGTTTTGAAAAGAAGTTTTCGATTTTATTAGTGCTATTTATTACAGTTAATATTAATCAAATGAGCTACCTCAATCTACAGTTAAATGATAAACTACAACTAGAAAAGAGTTTAATGTCCTTTGAGAACCAATCCTGGATTCTCTGTACATTTAATTTTATCTGGGTAAGTCAGTGAGAAAGAACCGGGCTTAGAAACCAAATTTTCATTGTTGAAAGTTACTGTTTGATAAAATTATAGGAGGATAGTATACTAGCATGGAAATAACACTACAAGTGGAAAATTCAAAATATCACTACTGTAGTTAATCCGTTCGGACATACTTTACCTCACGTATTGCTGTCTTCAGTGTACAGCGTGGTTTTACTTAATTGAATGTTACGGACATACTTTAAAAAAACATTTAAACACATTTTAACGTTTTTGAAATGGAAATGCACTTCACAGTCAGTGGCATCTTACAACCAATTGGTAGGTTGTTTTTTTTTTTTTTCTTAGTTGTATATAAAATAATGGTGCATCTTACAATTAATGCAGTCTTAGATTTGATGAACTACCTCAATTGGTCAGTTAAAGCATTTTGCCATATTCTCTATTTCTCCAAAATGTTTTTGGGAACCTTACAACAAAAGATTTTATACAGTCTGATCAATGACATGGAAAATGAGGCCAAAAAAAGGTGAATGCACATATTCTTAAGAGTTAACAGAATTCCTCTAATCAAGTATAATCAGTAGATTAAAGATCAGCGATGTTGGACTTAAACCTAGTTAAACGTGGTCTGTCCAAACTTGGTTTATGATTTTAAAGCAGCAGCTTTAGAATGTATAATCCTAACATTCTATAGATACGGTAAAAGTATAAATTTCTTCCATGTAGCCCAGCAGCATAGGAGGCTAGCAGAGACCCTGTCCACTGCTTTCACCTTTGGCAGCTAACATTGTTTTGGTTGTTTGTCTAACAGGCCCTCCTCTCTTTTAGAAAACAAATTCCACCAAGTTCAAGACTTCTGACTTTTTCCAGTAGCAATCCAGTAATATTTTATATTATTATTACTGGATTGTATTTGAATTCATATATTTTAAGGATTAAAGTTTTTAGAGGTAAATAAAACCCAAATTTGACTGTCATTTAATGGTCCTAGATAGTTTAGTTATAAAACCTTAACAAGAAAAGAATTCAACATGTCTGGTTCAAACCAAATAATTAAAACCAAGTATTTCAACCAAATCCAAACCAAAATAATTTAACTGTAGCTGATTCCAACTGAAACTGAAATGAAATTTTATTGTTTCTAGTACCACGTCCCATAAAAGATAAGAGCAGAGACTGGGAGAGCACAGGTACATTGGTTACCTCAGAGAAACAAAACAATTAAACCTTAGCAAGTTGATACTCTGTTATATTGTGCCCCAAATGCCTATATTTAAAAGTTCGTGTTACATTTTTAAAAGTTGTAACATTTTCAATAATAAGGATTCTTGATTTGGGTTGTGTCTAAGAAAAACATCATCTTTGATGAGATTTCTAGAAAAAATCAAGTTTAAAATGTGACACTGAAAAGCTATGTACGGAAAAAAAGATTAAAAGAAATTACACCAGATGATTATGATCTTTGAGGAATGAAATGTGTTGATTTTTTAAAACCTGCCTTTTTACATTGTTGATTTTCTAAAATGAGCATTACTATTTCTATGAAGGAAAATAACCACTTTTCTATTTATAAATGAGTTAATAAATGATGAAAGACCCTATAGAAAATTTTCATCATTTATGTTTTTTTTAATTATGACTGTTACAGTCACTTTGGGAGATAATTTGGCAGTCTCTTAAAAAACTAAATATATTCTTACCATACAATCTCCAGCAATTGCACCCCCTGGCATTTAGCCAAATAAATTGTAAATATATCCATACAAAAACCTGCCCATGGTTGTTTGTAGCAGCTTTATTCACAAATGCCAAAACTTGGGCGCAACCAAGATGTCCTTCTGTAGATGAATGGATAAATCCATTGTCTGGTACATTCAGGCAATGGACTGTTATTCAGTGCTAAGAAGAAATGAGTTATCAAGTCATGAAAAGACATGGAGGAAGTTTAAATGCATACTACTAAGTAGAAGTTTAAATGCATACATGTAGCCAATCTGAAAAGGCTATATCCTGTATGATTCCAACTATATGACATTCTCGAAGAGGCAAAACTATGGAGACAGTAAAAAGATCAGTGATTGCTGGAGGAGAGGAAGGGGAGGATGAATCAGGAGATCACAGAAGATTTTTAGGGCAGTGAAGCTATTCTGTATGATACTATAAAGGTGGACACATGTATTATACATTTGTCAAAAATTATAGAATGCACATCAAGAGTGAACCCTAATATTAACTATGGACTTTGGGTAATTGTGTTATGTCAGTGTCGGTTCATCAGCTGTAACAAATATGGGTCGGTGCATGGTGTTGATAGTGGGGGAAGCTATGCATGTGCTGGGCAGATATGTGGAAACACTCTGTACTTTGGCTCAGTTTTGCTGTGAACCTAAAACTGCTCTAAAAATAGTCTTTTTAAAAAAAAATTAGTGAGTGCTCCACTTAAAAAAAAAAGTATTGTAAATATTATAAGTATATGAATTAGTGAGATAAACTAGTTTGTCATCAAATCCCAGGGCTTTCTACCTTCTTGGCACTCAAATATTTGTTGAACAAGTGAATTTGTTTACTTAACCTAATCTACTTTGGAAAAAGTCACTAGAAAAATTGCTCAACTTTATCCTTTGTTTGCAAATACTTTATATATATATATTTTCTTTGTGGAAAAAATACACATTAACTACCCATACCCCTCTTTAATATTACAAAATTAGACCACAGAGTTGGAGTAACTACATATTCGTTTACCTAATCACAATCTGAAGACCAGCTCCAAAACCCATACTCTACTTGGCAGAGTCAACAGTGTAATTTTTATGTCAATATTGGACATATAGTTGATCCTTGAGCAACAGGAGTTTGAACTGCAAGGATCCACTCATATGCAGATTTTTTTTCCCAGTAAATACTGACTATAGTAACTACATGATCCAAAGTTGGTTGAATCCAAGGATGTGAAACCTCAGATACAGAGGGCTGCCTGTAAAGTTATATGCAGATTTTTTACTCTGAGGCTGTCAGTGCCCTTAAACCCAGAGTTGTTCAAGGGTCAGCTGTATTTTCCAACTTTGCCATTATCATGAAGAATCTTTCATATAAATATTTTAAAGATCACAATTCAGTTCCCTACATTAATGTGTTACTGTGTGTTATTGTTGTCTTTTTAAATGGTAGGTATATTGTAAATTTTCAGGCCTATAAAAACTTTTCTTAAATTAAAAAAAGGAAGGAAGGAAGGACGGATGGAAGAAAGGAAGGAAGGAAGGAAGAAAGAAAGAAAAGAAAAGGATCCTCCAGAAACTGGGCAAATTTGAAGTTTCAAAAACAAAATTAGAATCAGTTGATCCAAAATTTGTGGTGCTAATGCCAAAAGAAGCAATTTAACACTTGTCCTTTTTCCCCCTCTAAGCATGTTTGAAATTAGTAGGAAAATGCCTTCTTTATTTGTCAGCGCCAGTGCTTGACCTACAGTGGTTTTGTTACCCATGAAATGGCAACTTTGCAAAGGCCTTCAGATCCTAAGATACTATATCACTATGAATAGTCTTCAAGTGTACAAAGGTTCCAGGCAAATTGTTAGTTCAGGGCCTGATCTTGATAAACCACTGGTATAGTGCATTTGTATGCGTGGGTGTGGTCCAGAGGAGTGCCTGGAGTTTACTAGAGTTCATTTCATGCTCAGCTGTTTTGCTAACTCATACCCAAATGACTCATGAAAATGTGTTACCTCATACTCATTCCTTTTCAAATTTCATATTTGGTTTTGTTTTAATCCATAGTGTGCTAGATTGAAGCACTAACTGTTCATTCCCAAAGGAAGCTAAATTCCAAAGATTTCCAAATGTGTCCCATGTAAATGTCAATTCTTTTCTTTTTCAAAATGTTTTTGAAATTGCTTTCTTTTTAGATAGATACTCATGACTCAATTACATTTATTTATTAAAGTTTATAATGTGAAAACCTTCACCTAGGCTCTGTGTGTGTGTGTAAATAAACTTGGTAGGATTATTGGAGAATGAGACAGAGACAGAGACTGAGACTGAATTACAGTCCTCCCTTGGTATCTATGCGTGATTATTTGCAGGACCCCCTCAGATACCAAAATCCATGAATGCTCAAGTCCCTTATGTAAAATGGCAAAGTATCTGCATATAACCTAAACACCATAGGTGTACATTATATAAGCATATAAACCTGCATACTTTAAATCATCTCTAGATTACATATAATACCTCATACAACGCAAATGCTATGTAAATAGTTGCCAGCACAAAGAGCAAATTCAAGTTTTGCTTTTCGGGACTTAGTGCAAAAATTTTTTCAAACATTTTCTCTCCGTGGTTGGTTGAATCCACGGATTTGGAACCTGTAGATACAGAGGTCCGACTGTATTTACTAAACTTAAGAACGTAAGTTATGTGCCAGGCAAATAACTTGATTTTCACAAATGTCATGAAATGCATAACTGGAAGCCAAGAAGATAAAGTGAACTAGTGAGGTGACACATCTTTTAGGTGAGGGAGCTGGAGTTCAGACCTGGGTCTGTCAGACTCCAAAGCCAACGTTCTTTACATAAACAAGTACGATATTAAGTTAATTTAAATGATGTGTAGTAAACCATCAATCCTCAAAGTTCAGACTGAAAAGTAGATTTTGGCTTAGCATTTAGTTTGGTAACCAACGTTCTGTAAAAGTCAATTTTGACATCTGACACGTAGGAAAGTTTATTAAGAATAGATCATGTATTTTACACTAAGATGCACTGGAGATTTAAACACCTTATTCTTTCTTTTTACCATATCTTTTACTTCAGTTAAGAGGAGTTTCATGAAATACACTGTCATTTCAAAACAATTCATCTAAGGCAATAAACAACAAGTAGAAGAATTAAAAAGAACAGGAAAATGCCAATAAAATCTGTTTCTTAATTTAAAAAAATCTGTTTCTTATTGTATTATTTCATAGTATTAACAACAATATCATTAAAGTGTGAGTTTAACTTTTACTAAGGAACAAAGGCTGTTGAGATAACCTAGCTCTTTTGAGTTGAGGATCTTGCAGAGATCAACTCAAAAGAGCTAGGTTATCTCAACAGCCTTTGTTGATCTCTTCTATCTGAAGAATGCTTTGTTTGATGAGACAGTGTAGACTACTGGTTAAGCACGTACACTGTGAATGTCAAACTGGCTGGGTTTGAATTCCAGTTCTACCATTTACTAACTTTATGACCTGTGCTGTGAGGACTAAAGTTAACATACATAAATTATTTAGAACACTTGCAGGCACATGTAAATTCTATGAACGTTTACTACTCCTTAGTAGAGAGCATTCATTCATTCTGATTTCATGTAGATCACCAACTTTTATTTTCTCCATTTCTTCCTTTACTGTTTTTACTTACAAAAAATAAATTTAACTATATTTAAAAGGACTTTTTAAGCAAATAGGTCTCTCTGTGACAGAAGCAGACAGTACTCCACAATTTTTTGCTTATTACACAAACCAGGATATCCCACAAATCTCATCTTTTTGCTAACATAACTAGTTTAGTCAGTCAGAGACAAATGCAATTAGATGATAACTATATGGAATAGAAATAATATCATTAAATAGTTAAGAGCAAACAAAGATACTTTCATTCCATGAGAAAAAAATAAATTTCAGGCCTTGAAATAAAATATTCCATACAAGCAAAGAATAAGATTTAGAAGGAATTTAAATACACGTGAAGTCTTCTGACATGTGAGAAACAACGATATTGAATTAAGTGTTAATATTATTTTTGGTAATAAATACCTTTAAAATACTTAGAGTGAAATGCATCAGGGTATCAGGTTAATAGAAGGCAAAGTTTTCAGACTTTGATATGACATTTTTTTTTTACATGACAACTTTTTTTAAGCTGTGAATTGGCTATACATAAAAAAGTAACATCTGCATGAATGAGACCAAGCTAACAATGAATTTGTGATGAAGATGGCCCTCCCTCCAACCAGTCTGGTAATTTAATGGTTCAGAAATCAAATCAGACTATTTTTAAGCCTTGATTTTATTGTAGGTATAAATTTGAAGCATCATCTCAAATATGAAGAAGAATGAAACAGCCCATTGCACAATTCAAGGAAACAGAAACAGCACTTGGGGGTTTTCAATATTAAACTCATTCCTAAATTCAGTTGTCCATTTTAATTATTTTGAGATGATTTGGGCTTGGGAGCCATTTTTAGTGGTTAGTGGCTATACAGAGAAAAATATTGAGCAAAATTATTTGAACAGACTGTAAATAATAAAGTAAACCAATGAATGGCTTTCCTAATCAGTTATTTCTTTTCCTTTATTCCTCTGCAAATATCAAAAGAAACTATGTTCCAGGAGCATGTCGTTCTCAAGCTTTGAATACAAAGTTAAAAATGATACAATTCCTTTTCAGGAGAAGTTCACAGTTGGCTATGGAAGATAAACACAAAAACAAGATTGTTGTAAAGAAATGTTACAAGTGTTGATAAAGAAGGATGATGAGAATTGCTTAGGAGTTGGGAAAGAATACTTTTATTTAGAAAATTCTAGAAAGGCTTCCTGGAAAAGTCCTGGGTCCTGAAGAAAGAGTAGAGTGACAGGAAAGCAGGCATCTTGTGTGGTTACTTTTTGAATCTGTACAACTGAAGAATCTGGGGGAGTGTGCTGGGAAGCAGCTAGTAAAGTCTGAATGGACACAATTTGAAAAGCAGTTGACCTTGGTTAACTGATGGGTTAATTGATATGTGATTGAAAATCCAGTTACAGGGAGTATGACTGTGTAAATGATTGTCTCAACTAGGACACTTCTAAGAAAGAAAAGGGGCATGATGAGCAATCAGGCTAGAAACACTGGTGCAAACAGAGATTGATGTAGGCAAATTAGTCATATGGTCACACACTGTTTAGACTATTTAAAGGACAGAGGAGTCAGGCAGGTCTTAATCAGGGCTCTTGCTCCATTTTTTTCAGATAGTCTTGGCTCTCTCCTTCTGTATGTGTCACTTTGTCTTCAAGCTGACTTCGCTCATGGTTGTAAGATGGCTACTAATGATCACCTGTACCTCATGGTTTTCCCTTCACATGCAGGGAGAGAAATGTCTTAGTTATTCACCACCACCACCTAACAAAAATCTTGGCTTTTAATTTTTTTCCTAATTGGAATACCCTTAATGCCACTTGTATCCTGCCTTAGGGTATGGCAAGGAAAATTAGAATGGTCAAATCAAGACCCATTGAAGTTGGTAGTAAGGATAATCACACTCGAAGTGCATGACAGCTATGTAATAGATGGAGGAAAATAGAATTGGAGAGATAACCACAATACCCACTACACTGAGTTCTTCCAAAACAATGGGAAATTTCCAGGAAGTCTTAAATATGAAAGATCCCAGTTAACCTTTTTCAACTTGTGTTATTTTTAAAATAACAGCTTTAACAGCTGTCATATCATAAAATTCACTCTTTTAAACTATACAATTTAGTGACTTTTAATATGTTCACAGAGTTGTGCAATCATCACCCCCTAACTTCAGAACATTTTCATCACTGCAAAAAAGAAACCCCATGTCCATTAGCAGTCATTCCCCATTTCCCCTTCCTCCTAGTCCATTGCAAAAACTGAAGTAATTTCTGTCTATAGATTTGCCTATTCTGGATATTTCATAAAAATATAATTATACAATATGTGGCCTTTTGCGACAACCTTCTTTCACAGCATAATGTTTTCAAGTTTCATTCACATCGTAGCATGTATTACTTTTTATAGCTGAACAATATTCCATTTTATGGATATCCATTTGTTTATCCATTCATCAGTTGAGTTCGATCTGGGTTGTTTTTGTTCTTTGGCTATTATGAATAATGCTGTTATGAATATTCATGTACAGATTTTTGTGTAGACATATATTTTTCTTTCTCTTGGGCATAAATCTGTAAGTGCTGAGTTATATCGTAACTTTATTTGAACCTTTGGAGGAACCACCAGACTTTTTTCTAAAGTGGTGGCACCATTTTACAATCCCACCAGCAATACACAGTGTACAGTTCTTACATTTCTTTTTGTAAGTTTATTCCAAGTATTTTATTCTCTTTGATGCTATTATAAATGGAATTCTTTTCTTAATTCTATTTATGGATTGTTCATTGCTAGTGTATGTAAATATAGTTGTTTTTATATATTGATCCTGTATACGGAAGGCTTACTGAACTTGTTAATTACTTCTAGTAGCTTCTTTGGGGATTTATTAAGATTTTTCTGTACATAAGATCATGTAGATAATATTATTTCAATACATGTATTTCCAATAGAAATAATTTCACTTCTTTCTTTTCAATCTGGCTGACTTTTATTCCTTTTCCTAATTGCCCCAGCTAAGACTTCCAGTATAATGGGACTATGAATGTCATATACTTTTTCTGCATCTACTGAGATGATCATGTGGTTTCTCTCCTTTATTTTATCAATACAGTATATTACATTGATTGATTTTCAGATGTTAAACCAACCTCATATTCTTGGAATAAATTCCACCTATTCATGTTGTCTACGTCCTCCCTCATCTTGACCAACTCATCTGGTCCATGGGCCTTAATTTACTCTATGCTTTATATCACTAACTAACCTTGGCTAGGATACATACATTTATCAGTGGAACTGGAATCTTCTCAGAGAATTATAAAATGTATATGCCAGAAAGAGACAGGAAAGAGCCTAATGTTCCAAAGAAAGAATGAAAAGAAAGAAATTGCATTAATGTTTGGCAATTCACAACTCTTCCAAGAGGGGCTATTATTAAATTATTAGGAGAGAATGAATGAAAAGCAGATTCAAAAAGGTTATGTCCTATGACCCAGGAATCCCGCTCCTGGGCATATATCCAGAAGGAATCCTACTTCAAAATGACACCTGCACCCCAATGTTTATAGCAGCACTATTTACAATAGCCAAGAGATGGAAACAGCCTAAATGTCCATCAACAGATGACTGGATGAAGAAGATGTGGTATATTTATACAATGGAATACTATTCAGCCATAAAAACTGACAATATAACGTCATTTGCAGCAACATGGATGTTCCTGGAGAATGTCATTCTAAGTGAAGTAAGCCAGAAAGAGAAAGAAAAATACCATATGAGATTGCTCATATGCGGAATCTAAAAAAAAACAAACAAACAAACATAAATACAAAACAGAAACAGACTCATAGACATAGAATACAAACTTGTGGTTCCCAGGGGGATGGGGGGTGGGAAGGGACAGAACGGGATTTCAAAAAGTAGAATAGATAAACAAGATTGTACTGTGTAGCACAGGGAAATATATACAGGATCTTGTGGTGGCTCACAGCAAAAGAGAATGTGACAATGAATGTATGTATGTTCATATATAACTGAAAAATCGTGCTTTACACTGGAATTTGACACAACATTGTAAAATGACTATAACTCAATAAAAAAAAGTTAAAAAAAAAAAAGATTATGCCTTTCTTGAGTTGAAGCGGAACCTCCTCATTGTTAATATTAGGGATGGTGCTGCTCCACACTGAGCCAAATTACCCCCAAGATTTTAGTGAATGAACATCCTTTCTGGGCTCCCAGAGATCACCCAACTGGCAGACTAATATTTATTTATTCATTAGTTCAACAAGTGTTTAATGAGAACCTATTACATAATAGGCACTGTTTCGAGTGATGGATGGGAAAAGAGCCATGAACAACACTAAGTTCCTGTTCTTAGGGAGCCTATATCCTAATGGAGTAGGCAGGCAATACAAATAAACACTTAGTGTAGGGTGGGAGAGGGGATAAAGAGTAAATATGGGTTCTGTGGCGGGAGAGGGCTTCTCTGAAGAAATGACATTTGAGCAAGACCCAAACAGTGAGAGAGTAAGCCATGCAAATACATATGGTCGGAGAGTTCCGACTAATGGAATTGCAAGTGCAAAGGCCCTGCAGAGGAACACGTTTGGCTTCTTGCAGGAAGAGCAGTTAAACCAGTGGGGCTGGAGTAGAGTGACTGAAGGGAAGAAAGGTAGGAAATTGGTTGTAGTAGTGACCAAAGTCTGGACAATATAAGGCTCTGAGTCATGGTGAGGACTTTGGCTTGTACTTGAGACGTGAAGCCACTGGAACATTATGAACATGTAGGTAAAATGATTGGACTTACGTTTTTAAAAGATTACTCTGGCTGCTGTATAGAGAAGAGTCCCTAAGGACAAGAGTTAATAATCCACTTGGGAGACTATTAAAGTAGTTCAGGAAAAAAATGGCGTGGATTGTATTAGGGTGTGCCTGTTCCATTAGCATATAGGCTCCATGAGAACAGGAAAAATGGAGGTGGAGAGGTTGGGTTCAGGATGTATTTTGAAGGTGATGCCAACAGGATTGGCTAATAAATAGGATAGAGAGTATGAAAAAAAGAGGACAATCATAGCTGGCTCTGAGATATAGAGTCTGAGTAACTGGGTGAATAATGGTCCAATTTCCTAGGATGGTGATCACCAGAAGGAGCAGATTTGGAGAGGAAATTAAAGTTTTGTTTGGATGGGTTACAAGTGAGATATCTATGAGGCATCTGTGGTAGATTAAAAATGGCCATGAATTCTTTGCTTCTCTTCCCTTTGAGAGGTTGAGTCTAACTCCCCTCTTCCTGAATCTAGGCTGCCGTAGAGACTTGCTTGACCCAGAAACAGGTAGTGAAAGTGATATTTTGGAACGCCTTGGTTTAGGCCACGAGAAACCTTGCAATTTCTACTCAGAACTGTCATTACACACTCTAAGGTGCCCGGAGTCTCCATATGAGAAATCTTACTGCTCTCAGACCGGAGACATGCCGGAGAGGCCATAGTGGGTATTACAGTCAATGGTCCCAGATACACAAACACCGCGAGGATGGAGATGTCTTAGACTCTCCAGGCCTGGTCTTCTGCCAGTTGAATGCCAATGAGTGATCTTTGTCAACGTCAAAGTCCTCATCTGCGAAATGAGATATAATAGAACTGCCGTTGTTTTATGCCACAATGCTTTTTGACAACTTGTTACAAAGCAGTAAATAAATGGAATAAAATCCAAGTGTTGAAAATATAAATCTGAGGATCAACTGCATGTAAATAGACTTTAAAGACATGAATGAAATTGTGCAGGTGTTCTTAACCTTTTATATGCCATTGAACCCTTTGGTGACCTAGAGATTTCTATGGATCCCTTCTTAAAACAAATGTTTATACATGCAAAATATAAAATATATAGAATTACAAAGGAAGTCAATTATACTGAAGTATCATTCTATCCACAGACCCAGAAGATTAAAAAGCCACCAGCATTAACGAAGTATTGATAAAGTAGGCTGATAAAGTCATCAGTATTGGTAAAGAAAAGGCCCGAGGGCTGAACTCTGAGCCACTCAGACTCAGATGTTCAGAAATAAGCAAAATGAATTAATCCAACATTGAAAATTGAGACAGAATAATCAGTGCAGTAGGAGGAAAATCAAAAGACTTCAGTGACACAGAAACCAAATTTAAAAAGGGACAAAAGGGAAGAACATGATTAATTATATCAAATTTTTCAGAGGTCCAAAAGACTATGTCCAGAGAATTGACTATCAGATTTGGCAACAAGAAGGCCATTAGTCATCTTAACAAAGTGATTTCACCTTTTCTGGAGAGGATATAGATGACATTTTAAGAGCTATAAGGGTGAGCTGAGAAACAGGGAGCTACGTGAAGGGCACGTGCCATCAAAAAGATTTTGTTTTCTTGTAAGAAATGAGACATTACAGCAAGTTTTTGGACTGATGAAGAGATCCAGTATAGAAGAGTGGAATGACAGGAAAATACTAAATTAGAGGTGAGTGGATGGGATCCAGATGGAAAATGGCAGGACTGAACTTAATCAGTACTTAGGGCTCCAGGAAAAAGGGGCACCAAAAAAATAAGAGCAAGTAACTTTGAAATATTTTATGTTAATATTTCTTTAAAAACTCAATGTGGTCACCATAGGGAAAGCCTAAAGCTTGTTGGACTTCCTTAAATTCTGCAATTCATGATTTGGTATTTCTTATTTTGCATTTCATTTGGTAAGGAGAGGGAAAACATCTTTCTAGCATTTAAGGCTTTGAAATTTCTCTCTCTCTCTTTTTTTTAACTGAAGTATAGTCAAATTTACAATGTTGTATTTGTTTCTGGTGTACAGCATAGTGATTCAGTTATACGTACACACGCATATATTCCTTTTCCTATTCTTTTTCATTATAGGTTATTACAAGGTATTGAATATAGTTCCCTGTGCTCTACAATAGGACTTTGTTGTTTATCTATTTTATATAAAGTAGCTAGTATCTGCAAATCCCAAACTCCTGTTTTATCCCTCCACACCCCCTTTGCCACCTGGTAGCCATAAGTTTCTTTCCTATGTCTGTGAGTCTGCTTCTGTTTTGTAAATAAATTCATTTGTGTCATTTTTTTAAAAAAGATTCCACATGTAAGTGATGTCATACGGTATTTGTCTTTCTCTTTCTGGCTTACTTCACTTAGTATGATAATCTCTTGGTCCATCCATGTTGCTGCAAATGGCATTATTTCATTCTTTTTATGGTTGAGTGGTATTCCACTGTATATATACACCACAACTTCTTTATCCAGTCATCTATCGATGAACATTTAGGTTGTTTCCACGTCTTGGCTATTGTAAATAGTGCTGCTATGAACGTTGGGGTGCAGGTGTCTTTTTGAATTAGAGTTTCCTCCAGATATATGTAGGGCTTCCAAATGTCTTAATCAGATCTTGAGTGCTCCTAAAATACGGGACCAAGTATATTTTCCACCAGGAATTCTTAGAATACCTGTGATACAGACGATCCAGTCTGACCAAGTGCACAACAGGAATGGCGAGGTATGAACGTTAGGAGGCTGATGTTGGATAAGCGTCTTTTAGTTTCATGTCCATGTTTTGAAACTGGAAATAGAACTTTATTTCACTCCTTTGGGAGCAGCTTCTTTGGTTTCACTTTCTAGCAATATACCTTGACTGCCCCATAGCAAAGAAACAATAAATTGTAAAATTTGTCATTTTCTCTCTCGGTTTGAAAAAGACTTTTGGTAAATGTTAATAAAAAGTTAAGCTTGTAGAGGGCTAGTGAATTGAGTTCAAAGATGGAAAGTTTTAAAATTTTGCCACGATTTTGTTTGAGAGAGTGTGCAGTTAAGGAGGGTGCATGATGTTTACTTATGTTTTGAAATAATTCATTTGGATCTTTTTCCTTTTGCGGATGCACATAAGAAATTACACCAGCCAAAATGCTATCTCAAAGATTAAAAAAATCTCAGTTTCTTATAAGCAGAAGCCAAAAAGAAAGTCATCTTGAGAGTGTCTTAAGGTCATTCTGAAGCATATAAACTTTTTAAAGGGCCACCAGATAGAGTTACACTCAAGGTGGTCCAGCATCAATGGCATTAATATTAATATTCCATGCACAGTGAAAACTACTAGTAGTGATTTTTAAACTGAGCTCCAACTCAGTGGTACTGAAAAATCTTTATGCTGGTTCATTGTCAACTTTGTGATGACTTTCTCCCTGAAACGGAAAAGCCTAAATAAATATGCTATTCCAATTGGAGCTTGTTACCAAGACCCCAGGGCTGCTGATATTTTTATCATTCAAGCAGTGTTCGGTGTTATGATAATAATTACTACCTTTGGGCCCCAAAGAGTGTATTTCCAAGGCATTCAGTAAAGGGGAATAAGTATTTATCTCTAGGGTATCACTGATCCTCTGGTAGCTGCTCCTTTGTTTCTGAAGTTCCTAGCAAACTTTCGTTTCATTCTGACAGTGAATAAGTGACAAAGGGTGTTCCAGAATTATAAGCGATCATTTGAAATTAAGTTGCTTCTCACTGAAGCAAGTCTATCTAGTTTCTTCCCCGTGGCTTCTCTGGAGAGGAGAAATGAAAGGGAAAACTTCCCGGAGGGTAAAAGGATGTGCTCCTCTGAAAGGGGAACCGAGTCACACAGTGACCATCTGGGTTACAGACATTAAATCTGGTTATATACACGCTTATACCACCTGCTTTGCACTCATAATTATAAAAGAAAGATATATAGGGCATATTGCTCACTTAGACGCTGACTAAATTAAAAAACCCAAAACTTTCTCATACCCCCATCTGAAAAAGGAATATTTGTATGTACACCAGGGGTTTACTTTCGATATGAGGAAAGAATTACATCATGTGGTCACATGCAGAAAATGTGATCCTTAAGCCAGTGAAAAATTTTTTCTGATTACAAGCAGCAGCATGACTCATAAAGTTACATGTTTCTTCTTTGGCTCCTTTTTAAATTGTTTAGGTCTCAGCTTAAATATTACTTCTTCAGATACTTCTTCAGAGAGGCCTGCTCAGACCATCAAGTCTAAAGTCATTCAGTTTGCATTTTCTGCATTTTCTGCCAAGGACCTATTGTATCTGATTTTTTAAATTTACCAATTTATCTCTTTCCTTTTGGTCTCCCTCACTCCGTAATGAAAGCTCTGATTTATAAATGTAGGAACTTTGTCTGCCTTGTTTACTGCTATAGCCTCAAAACCTAAAATTATGCTTACACACTATAGATTTTTGTTGACTAAGTAAATGAATGAGTTAATGAATGAACATTGAAAAGATTAATTAACTTCCCAATTTATTATGTAAACATGATATAATCCTCATACCAAAACCAGAGTTAACACATACAGAAAGAATACTGGCCAGACCACATTTATTAACGAAGACAGATGTGAAAATCCTAAATAAAACAGTAGAATAACAAATACAACTGCATATTAATAGCACTACCTACCATGACCAAGTAGGATTTCTTTCAAGGTTTTGATACTTAAAAAAAAATTTTTATCAAAGAAATACAGAGATGTATTTAAATTATTTCATAATAGGATAGAAGCATAGAAAATTAAAAGGGAATATCTTTTACAAACTCTTACTACCAAATTTTGCTCCACTTTCTGTATTTGATCCATTACCCCTACCCCTCAACTTCCCAACTTTGGCCAGAGACACTGACATTGCCAAGGTTAATAATATTTTCCCCCTTTGTTTATCATAAATAATACTTCTGTGTTCTGTGGCAGAAGGCAAGACTGGTACAACATGAACTCAGAGTGCTAGACAGTGGTTAGATCATTTAGGGCATAAATAATTTTTAGTCTAAATTTTAACATAGATCTGAAAGTTCTAGTCAATGCTGCAAGATGCAAAATAGAAATAAAAGGTGTAACTCTGGAAAAGGATCAGAGAAATTTAAATTATTTAAAATACATGTTAGGCTGCAAATCACACACTTACTAGTTCAATCATATTTATTTTATCTAAATCTTCTAACCTTATTTATTTTCTGTCTACTTAATGTTACCAATTGGTAGTGTTGAGTTAAAATTCCCATTACACTTTTTGTTTCTTTCCATTTCATTCTGTGTTTGTAATAGTTTTTTATATTTGTATTTTGTACAGTTATATAGGACATGAAGTTCTAATGATCCCATTTGAATACAAAAATAATATATGCCTTACATTTATTATTTAACAGTGGAGGTATTTTGGTCTCATTTGCTTCAATTTTTAATCAGCTGCATAGCGTTCTAGTGCATGAGTGACCCATTCTTTATTTTAACCAGTCACCCATCAATCAAGGGCATATATCAGATCTTTGCACTTATTGTTCTCTTTGTCTGAAATGTTCTTCCCTCATGGTTGACTCACTTCCTTCAAATTTCTGGTCAAATGCCATTTTATCAGAGATGCATTTTTCTGGCCTCTGACCACTGAGATAGTATGCATGTGCACACATATGTGAACACACACACTCACATAAACACACTATTATTCTTTAGTTCCTTTTTCAAACATGCAAACATACACATACACTCAGTAGAAACCCTTCTATTCAATGAAGTTAAGACTATCAGTTGGTTGCTTAATTTAAAAAGTAAAAAAAGAAGATGTGGTATATTTATACAATGGAATACTATTCAGCCACAAAAACTGACAACATAACGCCATTTGCAGCAACATGGATGTTCCTGGAGAATGTCATTCTAAGTGAAGTAAGCCAGAAAGAGAAAGAAAAATACCATATGAGATCACTCATATGTGGAATCTAAAAAAAAAAAAAAAAAAAAAGCCAAAACACAAAAAAACATAAATACAAAACAGAAACAGACTCATAGATATAGAATACAAACTTGTGGTTGCCAGGCGGCAGGGGGTAGGAAGGGACAGACTGGGATTTCAAAATGTAGAATAGATAAACAAGATTATACTGTATAGCACAGGGAAATTTATACAAGATCTTTGGTAGCTCACAGTGAAAAAAAAAGTGACAATGAATATATATATGTTCATGTATAACTGAAAAATTGTGCTTTCCACTGGAATTTGACACAACATTGTAAAATGATTATAACTCAATAAAAAAATGTTAAAAAAAATTATGGGCTTTGGTAAATGACACAATTTCCAAAGTGTGTTCCTTACCCTGAGCATCCACTGGTGAGATCAGGTGTGATATCAAAGAAAGAATTCTGTAACCAGTGGCTCAGCTGGGTTGTGGGTAGCAGGGTCGGCAGTGAGGCAAATTCAGGAGGGGATCACATGGACGAACATGAGGGGCCAGTTCCTGAGCACACGTGAGGCAAAGCCCTGGGTGGGAAATGCTTAGAAATTGTCAAGGAATACATTTCCCTTTACGGAGTGCCCCTGGAGGCAGAATTTGAGATTGAAAATTGATGCAGGTAGTTCATTTGGGAGCTGATCCCAGGAAGCAAGAGGGAGGGAGAAGTGGAGCGAGACAGAGCAGGTTTATGTGTATAGCAGTGTACAACTGGTTTTAAACCATGTGGGGTTTGTGTTTTCCTTTTGCTCAGATTATTTTCCCTGAGCGTTCAAGGGACAGGAAGAGATTTTTATATGCACACCCACACAAAAGGGTCAAATGATTCGGATTTTGCGTACTTGAGTAAGCTTTTATAAATCTATAGTGAAGACAATAATCTTGAAAGTCATGGTTTTTAACTTCATGAGCCTGATGCTTTAGGAATAAAAGAATAAAAATTTGACTTTTTTAAAAAAATAAGAGAAAAGCTGGAAGACTCAGAGCACAGAATTCCTAAAAACTTTTTAGTTGATTTTGGATCAATGAGGGTTAACAAAAAAGCTATTTTCCACCCAAAGAGAATAAAAATTTGACTGACTAGTAGAAAAGGGGAGGGTAAGACTAGACCCTAGATACTGCCTAAGCCCTTGTGGTTCCTAAAACAACACCTGCTGGCAGTGGGATAAGAGGAGGCCCAGGGAAAGAAACCTTTGATGGTGTTCAGAGACTCCAGAATCCAGAAGATGTAAGTCTCATAAAGAAACCAAAGTACAGTGTGGGGCCCAAGAAAAAGCAAAATGGAAAGATGGGTCTGAGGGCTGCCAGCATCATCTTAATCCTACCCTCTCCAGCGTAAACTGGGAAAATTAGGTCAGAGGTGTTGAGTATTCCAGGGTGTGGCACATAGAAGCATGTTTGGGTTGATGTTCCACAAAGGGATTGGAGTTAGCCTAAGAGGCTGTAGTATGTGTGGATGGCCTCATCCAAGATCATGTCCCCTTTCCAGGGCAACCCAAATCCAGGGGCTGATCAATTTGAGGATATAAAGACCCAGTTCTCTCACTCAAACTTGGGACAGTTCTGATGGGTCATTCCAGTTTCAGATGGGGACATACTGGCAGCTGAGGCCTCCGCTGAGACTACTTCATCATTTAACTTCTTTCTGTTTAACCCTGCTTCCCTCCTTTTCCCTTCATATATACGGCACCAAGAAGACTCCTTAATAAACCTCCTGCATGCTAATCTCCATCTGAGTCGGCTTCCTGGAGAAACCAATCTGCAACAGTCTTTCAGCTTGCTTGGGGAATGAAAGGCTTTGTAAATCAGGCGAAGTGTTTAGACATTATTCTGAGGACAAGGAGGAGTCATTGAAGGGCTTTAAAAAGGGATGATGTGGTCAGCTATGGGTATCAAGTCCTCTGGAAAGTGCACCCAAGAGAGCTTGACTGGAGGCAGAAACACCATATATGTGGCTACTGAATCATACAAACAAAAGGTGATAATGCCACAGAATTTGGAGCTGTGACAATGGAGATGAAGATAAGCTGACAAATTGTAGAACTATTTAGGAGGTTCGATCAAAAGGACTAATTGATTATATGTGGGAGTGAGAAGAGTCAGAAATGATGCCCAGGTTTCTGGATTAAGCAACTAGTAATGTCATCACTGGCCACAGGCCAGGATGTAGCTTCTTAAACGGAAGAGGACACTTCCTACTTCCTATTGCATTTAAGCAGCACTGTAATTCGCTAGGCAACCAAACAATCTCCTTGGTCCTGGATATGGCAATTTTCTCCCATTCACTTCTGATAGAATGTATAGCCACCATCTCCCTTCCAGTTCCTCACCACCACCAAAGGAAAGTTGGAGAACTGAGACCAAATATTTGTGCCTGTGAAACATATATGCAAATATTTACACCCAGAAGAGAACATAAATTTAACATAATGAAAACATTGAGAAGAAGTAATACAGTAAAGAGGTTAAAAGCATGCATTTGGACGTTAGACTGCGTTCAAATCCCGGATCAGTTATGACATATCAGTTTGGGTAAATTATTAATGTCTCTGTGCCTGTTTCCTTTACCTACAAAATGCGGATAACAATGGTACCTACCCCAAAGAATTGTTGCAAATGTCAAATAAATGAATGCAAGTAAGATGGTTCAAACTATACCTGTCACATAGAAATCACTGAATAAATGTTATCAATTACTATTCCACTAGAATGCAAGTTCTGTGAAGACAGGAGCTTGTGTTTTTTTCCTGATGATCCCCAATATTTGGAATAGAGCCTGGTGCCTAATAAGTGGAGTCATATGATTGTCGGATAAATGAGGGGAGAGTACTAGTTGCCTATCTCAATACTTACTCTTCCCCCGCCCCCTACTCTTCTTAGCAACAGAATCCAGATTTTTGTGTGGACATGTTACCAACTGGAATTATGTCTTGCAACTTTCCTTTGCGGCTAGTTTTGGTCGATGAAATGCAAACTGAAATGTTTTGTGAAACTTTCATAAAGGCCACATAAAGAAAACTATCCCATTTGGAAGTGACCTTTTGTTGCCCTTATGCCTTTTACCCTCTGGCCTACAACCAGGACAAGACGCCTGAAACTCCTGCTGCCCTCCTGAGTCATAGGTACCCTGAGGATGGAAGCCATGTGCTAAGATGTTGGACAGAAATATAGTAGCTTGAGGCCTTTGTGTTATCAGAGAGCTGCCAAGCTAACCCAGAGATACCTACTTCCAGACTTCTTTTATATGAGAAATAAATTTCTGTATTTTTGAGCCATCATTGTTTTCAGGGCTTTTGGTTAAAAGCTGTCAAACTAATCCTAACTAATACATTTGTCAAACTGATGCTTTTAAACTACACTAATGAAGTCAATTATTCAATCTCTGAATCCTGTTCAACAATCTTAAACAGCAGTATAGTAAGAGAAAGATGGGAGATCAGAGATGGAACAGACAAGAATAAACACACTTCATATAGTGCTCCTTTTTTCCTAATATGCATTACAAGATGAAGGGGATTACCTCACACATTCAGGAAAGGCTGCAGAATAGGATTTTGAAAGAATTTACAGAAGGCACAGTGGTATTTGCTGAAGGAGTCTGAGTAGGCCATTTTACCCTTAAGGACTTTTTTATATGAATTTAATAGAAGATATGTTTTGTCCATAATAAGTGGAAAGAGAAACCTCTATACATCGTATACACATAACGAATTAACGTCATCCACGTACATGGATTTATTTAAATCTCACATCTGGGACAGTGTGTACCATTTGCTAAAAAAGTAACCAAGGCTAAAGATGTTTAACTGGCTTGCCCTCAGCCATGATGAAAGGAAGTAGTAGGGATGGGGTTTGAACCTGTGTCTGGTTCCAGAGCCCTGGCCCCTCTCCTCAATCTTCATCCCACATTCCACGCAAAATATGACTACATAAACTCATTCTCAAAGGCACAAGATCTGTTCATTATATTTCCTTTGGCATAGCCTGCTTTTACTTTTTTATTTTCTGGAATTTTGGAAACTTGAGATCCATTGTTTTAAATTCATCTTTGCTTTCCACAGGCCTTGTTTGTAAACCATAGATTCTATTCACAAGATGACAAGATAATAATATCTCCCTCAGCCACTCTGACTGCCTCAAGCCTGTCCTTCCAGTACCAAAAAAAAAAAAAAAAAAAAATGCAGATGACACAAACTGAGATTATGAACCTCTCATCAGACCAGCTAGAGAGTGGATGGCCTGCTGGGCTACACCCAGCTCTCCTTCCCAGAATTTTTCTCATTCACTAAATATGACCTCAAGTCTGCTCCACCTTCTGTGCTCTCTCTCACCGAATGTCACTGTGCATCCTGTTGCCTAAGCCAGAATCCTCTGAATCATTCTTAACACTTATGTCTTAAGTAACACATGCTTACCACTTAAGACTTACATCTCCCTCATCCACCACACACAGGAAATATCAAGTCCACTTTTCCTTACTGTTTATGTGTAAAATTAATCCATCTCCTATGTCAGGCCACCACTTTTCAGCTGACATTATTGATAAATTTTCTCCTTGTCTCCAGTCTATGCTACAACTTAGGCTGGTCGCTCCAAAAGGCAAATCTTTTTATGTCACTCCTTTTCCAAAATTTTTAGTGAGTATAAGTTAATAAAGGTATTAACCTAGTAAAGTGCCCAAATCTTAAATACATGACTTGATATATTTAAAATACGTATACCAGATCACGACAGAGAACATTCTGGCACTCCAGAGGGTTCTCTCATGCCCCCGTTTGAGTCATACTTCACCGCTAACGTAACTACTATTCTGACTTCTGTCATCACACATTAGAGTTTCCTGCTTTAAAAATTCATATAAATGGAATCATACAACAGGTTCTTTTTTTTTTGCATATGACCTTTTCATTCAATATCTATGGTATTCATCCAGTATGTGGCGTGTATAAGTAGTTCATTCTTCTTTATTGCCATGTAGTATTTTGCCCTATGAATATATCTCAATTTATTGATTACTGTTGATGGCTATTTGGGTCATTTGTAGTTTTTATATGTTTTTAATAAAGCCATTATGAACATTTTTGTATATATCTTTTGGTTGACACAAGCTCTCATCTCTGATGGTACATCCCTAGAGTGGAAACCCAGAGTCATAGAGCATTATTATGTGTTGTATATAAGAATCCCAGTTATCCAACATCCTCATCAACTCCTGGTGCTGTCTATCTTTTTCATTTTTACCACTCTGGTAGCTTTAAAAATCTTTCTATGACACCCCACCTAGATAAAGCCCAAACTGCATAACATGATGGACAGGGTCCTTCATAATCTGACTTTTGCTTCTCTGTTCAGCCTCATCTCTAATTACTGCCCACCTTGAATTTCAAGCTGTAGTCATACTAAACCACTTGTGGATCCTTAAGTGGTCTCTGGTTGGTTGGTTTTGTTCTGGTTTTGTCCTGGCCTTTGCACTTATTCTTCTCCTGTGTCTTCTTTCCATTTGGATAAGTCCTTCTCATCCACTGAGTCTCAGCTTAGATAATGCTCTCAAAAGTTTTCCAACCGCCAAGATTCAGTTAAATGCCCCTCAGTGTGCACTCAGAATTCCATGTGCTTATTCTGTTCTTAATATGTATCAAGTATATTGTAATTGTTGACTTGTCAATTTCTCCTATGGGCAGGAACTGAATCTTATTCTCTTTTTTTTTTTTTTTAACTTTGACAACTGATTATATATTTTTGACAACTGATTATATTTTAAAGAAATTTTAAAATGAGACCAAATATCTTTTATATTTATACACATATTTACCCTCTGGTGTTCCTCATTTTGGGGTTATAGATCCAAATGTCCATTTGGTATCATTTTCCTTTTTGCCTCAAAAGCTTAATTAAACATTTCTTGTGCAGATATGTTGGCAATAAATTCTCTCAGGTTTGGTAAGACTGAAAAAGTCTCTCTTTCATCTTCATTTTTGAAAGACATTTTTTGCTGTGTAAAAAATTCTAGGTTGGCTTTTTCCCCCCTTCTAGTATTTCTAAAGAACTTGTCTTCTGGTTTGCACAAAGTATGATAAATTTGTGTACATTCTTATCTTTGTCCCTTTGTATGTAGTATGCCTTTTTTCCTATGGTTGCTTTTAATATTTCCTCTTTATCATTGGTTTTTAGCAATCTGATTATAATGCTCCTTTCTATGTTTTCTTTGTGATTATTCTGCTTGGGAATTGTTAAATGTATTAGATCTGTGGGTTCATAGTTTTAATCAAATTTGGAAAAATTCTGGCCATTTTTCAAATATTTTTTCTGTTTCTCACCCCTCTGCTTGGAACTCCAATTACAGTTCTACTGGACCACGTGGTACGATCTTACAGGGCACTGAAGCTCTTTTCATGTATTTCAGGGGTTTTCCCCTCTCAGATTTATTCTGGATAGTTGCTATGAACTTCAATGTCACTGATCTTTTCTTCTGCAGTGTCTAATCTGTTGTTAATTCCATGTACACTGCTTTTCATTTCAGGTATATTATTAGTTCTGGGAAAGAAAGTCATTTATTGACAAGAAACAAGTAGACAATTATTCTTATGCTTCTTGAGTGCTATGAAACTAGAGGGTCTGCCATCATTCATATTAAACTATCATTTTCAATTGGAATCCTCCTTTTGATGAGGAAAGAAGATATAACTAGGCAGAAAGTCATATATACAAGGTAATATTGCAAACATCTGTTCTTAAACTGGAACATCTATTCACAAGAAATTTGGCTATCTAGCTGAGCTCTTGAGCTTGATACAGATTCTAACATTTTGAGTATGAGTAACCACTTAAAATAAGTCAAGTAATAAACTTAAGTATGAGCCTTAGAGAACTGGGCCCCAATTATTTGCATTAAGTCTGTTGAAACAATAGTTGGTGTCAATCCAGTCCGTTCTTCCTTCCTCCAATGGCTTCCTCCCTTTTAATTATAAATGGAACATACTGGCAAGATTCTCCCCACTCCTCCATTGGGCCTACGAGGACCCTCCAAACAGGATTTTGCCCTGCTCAACAGATGTAATCTTAATCTGGATCTCAGATGTGGTCTCCCTCATCCTTGAGAGCTAGATTAAACTGACTCAACTCTCCCAATTCCATATGGCCAGCAAGAGTTCAGAGCTCTTTGTAAGGTTTCTCCATAGACTAGGGGGCTTACATCTTATAGTCTCCTCTGTATCTTGGGCTTCTACCTCCATTGTCCCATTTTCTACTCTGAGCAGGTCAACCTATTCAAGAAAATCAGTCCTTCCATTGGTTTCCACACAAACACGTACTCATACATGCAGGTTTTATTTAAGAGCAGGAGTTACAGAGGAGCAATTACATCACATAGAACACATTAAACAACTTTTAAAAGCCACTTTTGATATTCCTGGGTTAAAAAGTCCTTTTGATGGCCTTCTCCATTCCCTGATTCAGGGGACCACCGTCCAGGTCATTCTGCCCATGCAGAACATCTTCCCCACATTCCTTCTTTTTCATTTTCCATCACAGTCAACTGTTCTCTCATGTCCTACTGCAACCCCATCTTCTCCAGATAAACAAATTCCTCTCTTTGACAGAGGTAGCAAAGCTGGTCCCAGTAGCCTGGCCATCACCTGACACACATGCTATTAGGGTCCCATTTTCTACTCCAAACAGTTTTGAGGCATTTTTCCCTCCTTAAGTTTTCTCTCTTAGAAATTTAGGTACCAGTTGTTAGTTGAATATTTTCTCCACCTTTTTACAAACCTTCCCCAGGGTTAGAGGTGGGCCTGAAACAAACAGGATGGACTGCTTTCCTCAGCCCATCCACGTTTAGCTACCAGACTGCTTCCTCCCCTTTCATGCACGCTCCACTGTGCACCATGGAGAAGAGAGAGGAAAAGGGAAGGAACAGATGTGGTAGGGCTGTTAAGAGAGGCACCCAGGAGAAATAAATGCTTGTGACTCGAGAAAGAAAAAATGAAAACTACAAAAAGGAATCAAAAAATATGCTGCTCCTCCTTGCTGCAGGTGGTCCCCTTTCTTTCCCTCTCACACCTTTTTCACAGCAGGATTTGTGGTCCTGAAATCTGGAATCTGGTGCCCTGGGGTTTTGATGGGTTCTAGCCTGATCCTAATTTTCATTAAAATTTTGATACTTTGCTCATCATGGTTTTTTCATATTAATTTTTAAATGACAGCTTGATGGAGGCATACTTTCCATACCTTAAAACTCATCCTTTTAAAGTGGTTTTCCGATATATTTATAATTGTGCAACCATCACCACTCTCTAGTTTTAGAACATGTTCACCACTCAAAGCATTCATTTTAATTTTAAAAATACTATTTTAAATATTATTTATTTTGATTGCTGATTTTTTTTGACACCTCCTGAAGTTTTGTGCCCAAGGGAAGCACCTCCTTCATCTGACCCTAGTCTTGTACCTTCTAGGCTCCAATGACAGATGAAGTCTGGGGTGTTTCCTGCCTTAAGTGACTTGACTGGACAAAGTTATTTGTCAGCATAGCAGGCAAAGGTACAAATATCTGTTGAAGAAGGAAATGGGACTCAAATTAACTGACTGCTTGCTCTGGGCCGTATATTTAGTATATGCACAATATTTAATTTATGTAACTATACACAGTAGTTGTTTTCATACTATTTTACAGATGGAGAAGCTGAGACTCAGAGAGGTTAAGAAACTTGCCCAGGATTACACAGGATGGAGCCGATATTTACAGAGAATACTTGATTCTAAATTAAAACTTCTTTCCCACTGTTCTTCTTCTGATCAGTAAGCAGAATAAACCTGAGATCAAAGGAAGAAGTAGGAAATGACAGATGAGTTTAAGGGGTTCAGAAAATTATTTTCTGTAAGTCCACTAGCTAAATGAAGGCCATGGTCAGAGGTGAAAGTAAACTGGGAAGGTAAAAAGGGTAGGATATTTCCTATTTCTTCAAAGAAATAGGTTCTGAGGCACACAGCTTCATAATTTGGGAAGGCCAGGGTCTCTTCTTAGGACAAACACTGATGCATAAAAATGCTTTCTACACCATCTGATATTTTTAGCCCATTATCCATTATGAATGTGTATTTCAAAAGTCTTGTAAAGGTCATGACTGCTCATCTTTCACTTTTCATTGAAACTCTTGTAGCATGTTTACTATTTCCCCAAGTCCTACCTTATGATGTAGTAGATATTCGTCTTTTTCTAACTGATTTCACAAAGAATGCTTGTTTAGTTCAGATGCTATGTTCAGGGTTGTACAGATGGAGATAAATAAATATAGACCCACCTACAAAATGTTAATGTCTTAAATGGGTGGTTCAGAAAACCTCGTGTTGGCAAAATGCATGCTGATCAGAATGCTGTTTCCCATGAGCAGGGTTCTTACCCTTTCTGGGTCTCACATTCCTCTCCTCTAAAATAAGAGAGGACTGGACCAGAGCAGTACTTCTCAATTATAGGAAGAAAGAATAAGATCCAAATTATCTAAGGAGCACTGAACCACTCTCTCATCCTCAATCTCAATCAAAGTCTAAGATTCCATTAGTTACTATCCCTTCCCCTGTTATCCTGAATAAGAACCACTAGTCAGTGTATCTCTGATCTGACATCTATGGGTCTACAAATTTACAGAACAAAGGTGAATAAAATATTAGCACCATATGTAAACAAAGAGGCTGGTATGTCAGCCTCAGAGATGTGGCTCAGACCCAGGGATGCTACGAGGATGACTACACAAATCCCTCAGGGTAGACACGTCTTGGGTGTACCCTTCTCACCTGGGTTACGGGGAGCACAGTGAAGCCCATGCCCAGGGCATAACTGAGGAAGCAGTGCGTTGGAATCTCACTGCCTACTTGTCTTTTAGGCATGACTAACCCAAAGGGTGGGGACTAAAGGGCTTTTTTATTCAGATTCAGCCTGCTCTGAGCCAGCACTCAGTATTTCTTCCTGGTACCTGGAGACAATGGAAACAGGATAAGCAGGTCAGGCAGAAAAGGTGCATAATGGTGACTCGGTGTTCCCTCTTGTAGGGTCTTACTGTTACCATGAGACCCACAACACACAGATACTAACCCTACATACACACCTGTACAAGTACACACTGTTCATAAACATGTGTGTGTTGATGTACACTTGCCAACATACTAGAGCTCCATCCAGTACACAAGTACTCCGTCCTAACACACACACACACACACACACACACAATTTTTCTCTTACACTTGTCCAAACACAAACATATAGCCTGTCCATACACAAATAACTTTTTCAAAAACATATCCTATTCATAAATAGGCACAGATGCCACAAAGCTAGCGCTCTCTCTCTTTCTCTCTCTCTCACACACACACACACATACCACACCCTATCTACTTCCATACACCCCTACACACTACATCCAATCCTATCCTTCTGTCACGTACATCTACATACTTTGTCTCTTTCACTTTATCCACACTACACACTTGGCTGCCACCAACCATTTCCCCTCCACACACAAAAACACAAACACACTCATAATCAGTCCACTCACACAGAGTTCTTTTCTCTTCCAGTTACATACTTAGGTCCCCATACCATGCTGACCTCCACCCTCATATAAACCTTGATCACAAATACATATACAAACTTTGCCCTACCATTCTACCCACATCATATACTTGGTTTCCACCAACCATCATTTTTCTTGCATACACACACACACACACACACACACACACAGATACACTGCCTCTATTCAGCCTTCACATCTGACACACACATCCTGAGCCATCACATACTCCCTACCCTGCCCCCAGGGAAATCATATTTCTGGCCCCTACTCTCCTATACCTTCTATCTCCCTCTTCCTGTACCCCCTGGCCCACCAACACCACATGCACTGCTCAAATATGCACAGTAACTCTACCCCAAATATCCTGTCCTTTCCCTCATACATTACAGCATTAAAAGAATGGGATAAGCAAAACAAAACGACAACCTACGGAATGGGAGAAAATATTCGCAAATGATGTGACTGGCAAAAGCTTAATGTCCAGAATATATAAATAGCTCATACAACTTAATAACAACAACAACAAAAAAAACCCAATCCAAAAATAGGCAGAAGGCCTAAACAAGCAATTATCCAATGAAGACATACAAATGGCCAATAAGCACATGAAAAAAATGCTCAATATTGCTAATTATCAGAGGAATGCAAATCAAAACTACAATGAGGTGTCACCTCTCTCAAGTCATAATGGCCATCATTCAAAAGTCCACAAATGATAAATGCTAGAAAGGGTGTGGAGAAAAGGGAACCCTCCTACACTGCTGGTGGGAATGTAAACTGGTGCAGCCATTACAGAAAACAGTATGGAGAGTCCTCAAAAACTGAAAACAGACTTACCATATGATCCAACAATCTCACTCCTGGGCATATATCTGGAGGAATATATAATTCAAAAAAAAAAAAAATACGTGTACCTCAATGTTCATAGCAGCACTATATACAATAGCCAAAACATGGAAGCAACCTAAATGTCCACTGACAGATGACTGGATAAAGAAGTTGTGGTGTATTTATACAATGCAATACTACTCAGCCATAAAAAAGAATAAAATAATGCCATTTGCAGCAACATGGATAGACCTAGAGATCATCATTCTAAGTTGAGTAAGCCAGAAAGAGAAAGAAAAATACCACATGATATCATTCATATGTGGAATCTAAAAGAAAAAAAAAAAAGACATTATGAATTCATCTACAAAACAAAAACAGACTCACAGACATAGTAAACAATCTTATGGTTACCAGGGAAAAGGGGTGGGAAGGGATAAATTTGGGAGTTTGAGATTTGCAAATGTTAGCCACTACATATAAAAGTAGATTTAAAAGACAAACAAGTTTCTTCTGTATAGCACAGGGAGTTATATCCAATATCTTGTAACAACCTTTAATGAAAAAGAATATGAAAACAAATATACATGTGTGTATATATGTATATATATATAACTGGGACATTATACTGTACACCAGAAACTGACATATTGTAACTTTGATTAAAAATAAATAAATAAATAAATAAATAAATAAATAAATAAATAAAATTTTAAAAAGGAATGGGGAGATCTAAGGATTCCAGGGTTATTAAGGGGAATGGTTATGCTTACTACACCAATGAACACTTCTTTCTTTCATGTTGAAGGACTGACCTGGGATTCCGTTAGTGACTGTACTTTTGGTTAACATAACACTCCCTCCATGGGCCTGTAGTCAGTTACTACACATTTTCAGTTATTATATCAAGTTCTTTTTGAAAAAGGCCAAGGAAAGTCTGACCACATACAGACACAGAAACACATAAATCAAAGATAAACTGAAAAAATTAAGGGCATTTTACTTTCCATTAATAAGAACTACTTCCTTATCTTCATGCCCTATAAGAGCTGAAACCAAAGGTAACAGGCATAACATTACTATGTGCGTGCAACCGTTATACACCCTAGGTCTTGGAAGAGCAAGATTCAGTAACACAGGCAACTTTCAAGTTGAAAAGCAGAATGTGTGTGGAGAGAGTGCACTAGGAACCTTGAATTTTAAGGTTAGGGTTGGGGAGCTCTTGACTTCTCAATATTACGACTTTGACCTCTGATAGTAGGAAATTTTGGGGGTGTTGAAGCCAAAATGATTTTCCTAAGCATTAATGCTATTGGCCATAGTCCTTCCCTCTGGAATAAAATAGAACACTCTGTTACATATGTCTGTACGGAATTTATTCTTTAATTAATTCATTCAGCCATTATTTATTGAACTCCACTGGGTGCCTTGCACTGTAATAGCTTCTGCGGAAATAATGTTGAGAAAACCAGTTACAAAATCTAGTAACTATGACTTCTCTGGGAGTATTTGGAAATGGAATTGTGAAAGAGAACATGAATAAATGTGAATAATTATTAACGTGAATTGGGAAAGATATATGATTGTTCAACACACTCAGGGTCCGTTAGTCGTTCCTGCTCTCTTGTTGAAATGGGAACTAGAGAGAAGGTAGAAATTGCAGGAGCCAGAATTTGACATTAGAAAGGCCAGGAGACCATTTTGTTTCCAGAAAAAAATGAAACAAAACTGAAGAGATGACAGGGGACTCCAAGAAGATTAGACGGTAGGCATAACTTGGATGGGACAGCCCAAAATCTATGTGTGTCCATGATGCTGGTTCCAAGATAAAATACAGAACATTCAAATAAGTTTCAATTTCAGCTAGGCAACAAATAAATTTTTTAGCATAAGTATATGCCATGCAATATTTGGAACGTATACTAAAAAACAGTCTACTATTTATCTAAAATTCTAATGTTACTGGGTATCCTGTATTTTTATTTGTTAAATCTGGCCACTTTACATGATGCCCCTAATTAGTGAGGAAGACAAGATTCTCCAGTTTGTGTAACTGGCCTTTTCAATTGGCTAGCAAACAGACTGGAAGTAAATGGAGTCAAACTGAAGAAGCCAAGAGCCCCAAAGATCTCCATTGGCTAGAAAGAGGCAGAAGGAGGATTGGCCAGTGACCTAGGGCCATTCCTGGCATGGAGCCTGTGTTACAGACCCTCCCGTTTGGTTTTGTTGCCAAGCCACAACCCATCTCAGGTCACGTGCATATGTTAATTAAACATCTGGGGCAGCTAAAAATGAGGTGGAAAGGAGTCAGAAGCTATAGACTCCTTGAACCGTGTTGACACCATTTTTTGGATGAGTTCCAGTTCACTTTGGGATTAACCTGTAGTCAGAAATTTTATTCATCTCTACCTATCAGTGTAACTGACATTGTTTGCTAGCTCATTTTCACAACAAAACTTCCTTTTAGAAAACTCCAACTGGTCCAAGAAGGAAAGGATGTGTTCTACACCCAGGATTGGCTGCATAATTTGTGAGGCTCAGTGCAGAATAAAAATGCCAGGGAATCTTTGTTCAAAAATTGTTGTGAATTTCAAGGAGACATTAAACCCAGTATGAGATCCTTCAAAGCGCAGGGTCCTGTGCAACAGCACAGATGGTACATTCATCTTTTCCATACCTTAATCATGATAGAGGAAGTCTGTATAATTAGAGTTAGGGACCATAATGGAAAAAGATTGACCCATTTTAGAACTCACAGGGATACAAGGAACTGGGCAGAGACAGGTCAAACAGAGATGCGGATCCACTGAAGCTATTGCTACATTCCCCTTGAGTCATTCTCTCACTCAAACTGACATTGGAATAGGTGAATTCACCCAGGAGGTCTCCTCCTCCTTGTTTCTTTCCAAGTTTTCTTTAGCACTTTCGTCTGACATAGTTTATAGACCCCCTACTAGTTTTGTTACCTCTCATTGTCCTTCCCTCTCCATTTACCTCTGTTCTGCTTCATCATAGAAAATTATGTTCCACACGTGGTCTGACAACACACAGTACAGTAAAAATCCTCCCTTTGATCTGGACCCGACTTTCAATTCACAATCTAATAAATAATACGTTTGCCTTTTCAACAGCTGCTTCATGCTTTGGGCTTATACTAAGCTAATATTCAATTAAAATCCTTCAGCCTAGTCCACATGAGCTAATCTAAGTCAGGACTTGAGCTTCTGAAAATTCCCTTTAAATTTAACACGTCACACTTTTTAATCTGCCTGATTTAAGTTGCAGCTTCTTGGTTTCATATAGCATTCCAGCCAACTGAGATCATTTTGAAAATTGATTCTGTCATCTGTGGTCATCTGTGTCCTGGCTTTGGTTCAGCTGCAGATTTGGTAATTCTGCCATCTATGTTTTCATCCACATCCCTGTTTAAAATGCTGGACAGGACAGGGCCAAGGACAGACAGGATCCTCCACAAGAGACTTGCTCCTGAGTGACAGAGACAATGATACCATTCCTCTAGGTGTGGTTCCACCAAGTGTAGGAGTGTGTGAGGAACCATAAGAAGAACTGATTTGCCATTCCTTGAGAAGTGAGCAGTCTGAAGACTTATTTGAAATAATTTTAAAGGGAAAGTATTAGAAACCCACGTATCACTAACAGAAAAATTTAAATGCCCAAAGAGATACTGGTGGGCATAAGACATAAATTAAGAAGGGGTAAAAAATAGAGAGACAAAAGAAAAAGAAAATGGGCAAAGAGGAAGGATGAGGATCAAAAGGAAAGATGAAGAGAGATCAAGAGGGAGAGATGGAGAGAGACCTCAGTGATATCAGTTCTAAAAGTCATGTGACCTTGTTATAAGATTTATTGTTTCCTGCCTCTGAATGCAAAATGAAGCTGATGGCCAGTTCTTAAATAATCTCTCTGGTGAGTGCAGTAATTGGACTTCAGGGCCACATCAGATAAAAATCAGGATTTCCTGCGACTAATCCAAACTGACTAGGAACTCTTTGAAGTTTGGATTCTACTTGATACAACCGGTCATATTTCTCTAGTATGAAAAATAAAATTAATATCCTTCTACTTTAAATAAAATACTGCCAGGAAAGTCAGCCGAGAATAATTGAGAAATTATTCCCTTGAAGACTCCTATTAATAACCATTGCCCTCAACAAACAGTAACTCTTAAAAGAAAATTGAAGAGGTGAGAAACCTCCTTTGTGTTCCCTTTCCCTGTATTTGGTAGTAATGCACTTCTGATTAAATGATAATTTAATTTAATCATTTTATTCTTGTCAATTTTTTAAGGATTCTACTAAAGAAAAGGATTAAAATTGAGGGCTACTTTTATTTTATTTTTGTTGTAATGCCAATGTGCTGTCACACATTGTTTTTGGTTTGTTTTTTGGTGGTTTGTTTTTAGGCTGATTTATTTTTAATGGAGGTGCTGGGGATTGAATCCAGGAGCTTGTGCATGCTGAGCATACACTCCACCACTGAGCTATACCCTTCTCTGATCTGTTCTATTTGGAATACCTTTTCTCCATTGCCTGCTTGGCTATTTCCTACTCATCCTTTAAAGGATGAGCTCAAGCATGCCTCCCTAGAAATATTTCCCAATCACTCAGTTGAGTTAAGGAATATAGATGTCTCACCTGGGCTCCTGGAGGTGGTAATACAGTCTCTCTTTCCTTTACTAGACAGGGTATTAAAGACAGGAACTGATTATTGTCCATCACTAAATTCTCAATAATTAATATAGGACCTGGTACACTGTGGGTGTTCAGTCAACGTTTGCGTTAAGAGGAGGACACAGAAGAAGAGAGGAAGGAAGAAGGGGAAGGAGATAGGAATGGATTATAAAATCTCATCCTATGAATGGCTTTTATAGTATAGTACCTGAAAAGAGTACCTGGAAAGATTAGGTGACCTTTAAAAGACCATTTTAATCTTACCACTGTAGTCTGTATTTTTATTTATAGGTCTTCATCTATCTGAATTCTGTGTAGTGGCCCATGATTCAAAGAGAAGATAGATGATCATTTGGCAGAGCTGCACGGCAAATAATCAAGTACATTGATGAATGTGATCCTATTAGTTCAAGAAAATCTACAAGTTTCTGATGAATGTTCAAGTGCACTTTGTGATGACATTTATAACCAGTGTGTTATAATGAAAAACGAGTATGTTGATTATGGTAGTTCAAAGCAATATAAGATAAATTTGAAATATGAAATGAGGTAGTTGAGACTGACAGGACAATTATCCAGCAGAGAAATAAAGCTCAGCTGTATCAGAGGGAATTTGGAAAATGATAAACTTCTGAGTAGTTTCAACCAAAGGCCAAAGGCATGCTACCCAACGGTTCATCTCTCTCTACTCTAAATGCAGCATATCTGTTAGGAAGTGGTACTCAAAAGGGGAGGCTGACACATCTGCAGACTAGTGCACTTCGACTCCCAGAGAAACAGTTAAGTCATTTTGTAACAAGAGTTTTGGGAGCCTTTCTTCTAATAAATGTGACTGCACATTTTCCCTAAGTGGTTCCTTAATTATACACAAATATAAACATTTCTCATAAGGACCCAGAGTGAGTCTGTCCTTTCCTGCTCAATCATAATACTAGTCATTTTTTCTGGATTACACATCTGGAGACTGAGATGAAATTCAGAGCTATAGCATCTGGGTTTTCAACACCACTGAAATATTTTAAAATAAATGTATTAATATGCCAAGAACGTAAAGGCCCTTTGGAGGAAAAAAAAAAAAACAAAACACTAGGAAGAGAAGTACTCAGGGACAACTCCCTCATCCAAGTTCATGCATAGTTATATGCCTTTGATGTGTCAGAGTAAGGAGAAAGTTGGATGTCTAGAATTGATCTCTCTCCTAAAGTTAATCTTTTGCATCTCCAAACCTCTCACTTTACATCTGTACTGGAATGGCCCTTAAAAATTGTATATTTAAAAAGCTAGTCTCAATTCCTAATTCTTGTTCCTAAAAAATATTTCCCCTTTTCTGACTTACTTCTAACAATGGTGCCTCTGAAGAAATGCTCGAAGAGGATATTTCCCAAGGTGAGGTAGAGGCCTAGTGAACAGGGACCTACCCGGGGCAGAAGCTTCTGAGATGCAAGTAGAAATGGAAACATAAATGATTCCAGAGAGTCAACTGATGGAGTGAGGCCCATGAAGAGGCAGACAGGGATAAAAATTCAGAGCACAGGTAGCTTTGGCATTAGATTAGCTTTAGATCAGAGGATTAACTTTAGACCAGGGGAAGGGGTAAGGGATATGAACAGATGAAGATAATTTTGCATCCTGGAATGAAGAATAGAGACTTAGGTAATTACCCTTTAATACTTTTTTATTTTCTCTGTGAGGTATTAAATGAGGCCATCTTGTGAGAGTGAAGAGGTAGGGTGGGACACAAAAGCAGTAGAGAGTTTGAAAAGAATGGAAAAGTTTGAGGTAACTGCTATGAGGAAATAGAAGAGAAAGCTGACCAGTGATGTGTCATGGAAGGCTCAGCTGATTTTCTGGGTAAGTTAGATTAAAGGTTAAGGGCACAAAAGAATAGACAATTTTGTCAATACAGTAACTGATCTGAAGAGCCAAGAATTTGGTTTGGATAGGAAAGAGACAAACAGACTGGAAGAAAATGGAAGAATCAAGAACCAAATACTGGGAGGTCTTGCCAGGATCAAAGAGCTGGTCTAGAAGGAGCAAGGAGTGAGAGAAATGGAAGCTTGAAACCAGAGTTTAAGATTCTGGAGGTGGAGTAGTTTGAGAAAATTGACAAGATCCAAGATTATTCTGTGAATGGGGTGACTAAGGTTACATGGAGGTCATGGGGTTGAGAAGATCAAGAGGCTGTTGGATTGGGCATCCATATGGACATTGTGGTCACCTGTGGTGATTGTGGGACTGGAGGCGGATCAAAGGCCAGAGGTTAATGTGGGGAAGGGACCAGAAAGATGGTAGTTTGAGTCATGGAAGGGAGCTGTGGTATAGGGAGACTGAAATTCAACAGAGAAAAATTTTTACTTCATGGCATAGGACTAATGGTCTGTAAATGACATTGGGATGTAAGAATGCTGCTCTCTCTTCCAGGTCTTATGGTAGATGGAGTAGGGAAAGGGCAGTAGGGGAAAGCATGTCCTTAAGGTAGAACCTGTGTCATTTACAACAGGAGGAAAAGGTCAAAGATGTAGAGGACTTTAGTTTTTATGGTCCAGGGGTGGGAGTGAGGGGAAAGAGGGAAACTGGTCTTGGAAGTGGAAGTAGAGTATGTGAACAACATCCTCCAGGGAACTTTTCCCCACCAATCTTGCTCTTCTTTATCCCTCCTTCTTTGCCCTTCTAAAAATTAATGTTTTCAAGTACAGAAACTGAAGGGCATCCCTCATCATTCAGATAGTCTGAGTCACTGTGGAACAATGCCTTCCAAGCATCCTTCTAAATTCTAATGACAACCTCCCTGAGTTCAGACTTTGTGAATATCCCAGCTTTCCTCAGCTGGTCCAGCAAGTTGAGGATGATCAGGAGTTACTGCATGCTCTGACTGCCAAGAAGCCTTAGTAATTCCAACACATCCTGATTCCTGCCTTGTTGTTGTTGTTATGGCAGGGTAAATGGAAAACCAGAGGAAACCTTACCAACGGATTCTCTGCTGTGTCCTTTCTAATGACTCAGGCCTTCAGTACCAAAAGCAAGCATACTCTTGGGATTTAGGCATAAGGTCAGAGCCAGTGGCAGCTCTTTTGCTTTTTCTTCCACAAAATCTTGTCCATCAGGTACACCAAGACCTGGTGGAGCCATTTGGTCACTGACACAAGTTGCATGTACTGTACACAGCAACAGACTGAGAAAGGCCGTGGTCTAGAACTTCCAAGAGATGGTTGGGCCATGACCATCAGACCAAGCAAAGATGGCTGGTGACCAGGAGTTCACAGCCATTCTGACCTGACTGCTCAGATGTCCCACCTGGCAGGCAGGGGGACTTGAGCTCTCTTAGATGATCAGGCAGGAGATCCATAGGCAGAAAACTGCCCTTCATGTTGAGTATCTTCCACCTGCTGCTTATGGTTTTTCTTCCCAGTTACAAGGGTCGGTCTTAAGATAAGGTTTCCAGGACCTGCAGCTGGGTATATCTCTGAACTAGATGGTTCAAGTTCTAGGTACTGGCTCCTACCTGCCTACCCTGTTCTACTGCAATTAACTGGGCCATTTTCAGCTTTGTTCTAGGATATGACAACTTTTACCATGTGGAGAAGAGATCATCATTATCATTAATAATAGACATCTATGAGAACTTATGTACCAGACACACACACACACACACACACACACACACACACATATACATATATAGACTCATTTGATTGACTCAATAACCTTATCAAGTTGGCCTCATTGGCCCCATTTTTTAGAAAAGGAAACTGAGAAGTTAACCATATTCAAGATCACAAAGCTAGTAAGAGTTAGTTTTCAAAATCAAACAGTCTGAATACAGATACCTTGATCTTAACCAGTACATTATACTAACTCACTTATTTTATACAGATACAGACTATACACAGATGGTCAACAGGGTCATGAAAAGATGCTCAACATCCCTAATCATCAGAGAAATGCAAATCAAAACCACAATCATCCTACATCTGTCAGAATGGCTATCATCAAAAAACCACAAATGACAGAAGTTGTAGAAGAAGTGGAGAAAAGGGAACCCTTGCACTGTTGCTGGGAGTGTAAATTGATGCAGCCATTGTGGAAAACAGTATGGAGTTTCCTCAAAAAACTAAAAATAGAACTGCCACATGATCCACCAATTCCACTCCTGGGTATATACCTGAAGAAAATGAAAACACTAATTCGAAAAGATACATGCACCCCAGTGTTCATACATTACTTACAATTGCCAAGATATGAAAGCAACCTAAGTTTTCGTCAACAGATGAACGGATAAAGAAGCTATATATACAATGGAATACTACTCAGCCATAAAAAGAAGGAAATTTTGCCCTTTTGTAACAACCTGGAAGGACTTGAAGAGTATTATGCTTAGTGAAATAAGTCAGACAAAGACAAATACTGTGTTATCACTTTAATGTGGAACCTAAAAAAAAAAAAAAAACCAAACTAGCAAATATATAACAAAAAAGAAACAGACTCACAGATATAGAGAACAAACTAGTGGTTACCAGAGGGGAGAGGGAAGGAGGGAGGGAAAAGAGAGGAGGAGGGGATTAATAGTACAAACCGCTACGTATAAAATAAATAAGCTATAAGGATAGATTGTATTGCACAGAGAATAGCCAATATTTTATAATAACTATAGATGGAGCATAATCATTAAAAATTGTGAATCACTATGTTGTACATCTGAAACTTATGTAATATTGTAAGTCAACTATACCTCAAAAAAACTCCAAAAGATGGGGATAGTGTGTGGTTATTGCAGATTGTACGTTTCACTAAAAGAAAACTCTCCACAGATGGAACGGGCTGCCTAAGTGAGGGGGTAAAATCCTTCAAGCAATGGCTCAGTATCAGGGGTAACATGATGGGGCTCCAAATCATGGATACATGGTAGGAGACAGTCAGCTTGTCAGAGGCCAGTGAGGTTGAAACTTAGGTGAACTTCCCTGTGCCATTTGAGTGGACCCACTGGACGCTAACCTCCCCCATATACACACGGGGTATTATCACACCCAGCATAACTGGGGGCACACACCACTTCAGAGAGAAAAATACGTTTTTTATCATTCTAATGAGACATCTCTTCCAATGAAACTCATAATGAAAAAATGGCAGGGGTGAGATTTCAAGCCACAAATAGCCAAGTACATACCTGTTTCATGCCTGAATTTGCGTCATTAGCCAGTCAATCTACTCCTCCAGGGTGCAAAATTGTAATAGTCTTTACTGACAAGTGCACACTGGTGGGGAGTAGGGAGGGGCTGGAGGGGCAGGAGAGGAAAGGAAGTTATCATGTGTCAGCCAGGTCCTCTGCTACCTGCTTTTCAGACAAAATTTCATTGAATCCTCACAGCAACTCCATCACATAAACATTATTATCTCCACTTTACAGATTAGGAAACTAGGAATCAGTCACATAACTAACAAGGGGGTGGAACTGGGACTTCAAAGCTGCTGGCTTGTCACTGCAGCACCGTGCATACTCACATGCAGGTGGGAGGGACGGCGACTTCCACAACGGCTTCACAAACAAAAGGAGAAGCTGAAGATGAAGTAAGCACAGTAATGTCTGGTATGCCAAGGGCAATTATATCCTTGATTCCCTTGGAATGAGCTGAATAGGGAGAGGAGCACAGGGCTCTGTGCCTTCCAACCACATCTCCCCTCTGTTGTCCTAGATGCAGGCTCCACGGGGCTTGCTGCCAAGTCACTTTTCTGCTTCCAACCTCTGGAAGCCAAACTGGGTATAACCACAGACTGAAAGAACTAAATAAAGACCCAATCCTCATACTGTACAGAACAAGAGACTAAAGCCCAGAGAGGGGGAAGGACTTACTCAAGAGTGGGCAAGAGTTGGATTCAAAGTCACGACTAGAGCCTGGACCTTTTATCCAGATAGGTTTTTTAGGTGGCAACAAGGCTGGCCCTAAAAAATCAGCAGTTCTATGCCACAACTCCTTAAATCCTTAGTATTTAAGTCCAACTGTATCTTTCTGCGGATCCTCTAGAACTTTCTCTTTTGAAAATGTCAGTGAAGACGAAGAGGATGCAAATATGCTCAGGAGATATATTTATTTGGGAGATAAACATCAGTAGGACTAATGTGAGGAGTGACTGGCTAGAAACCAAGGGACCCAGGATGAAGTCTGAATCCGAAGTTAGAAGTATATCAGGATCTTCAAAAAAACCCTGGCCCTAGGCTGTTTCAAAGCAGGGGAACCTGATGTGGATGGCGATGTCCACTCTGTACTTTGGTTTGTAAAGCTTGTGGCCCCCCATACAGCCTGTGTTCCCACCCTGGTTTGTTACTCCCTGACCTTCCCATCAGAGGATTACAATCAGAGAGCACAAATTTGCTTCCTACAACATACAGTGCCTTTGTGAGAATGAGAAAAAGGGGTCCATCCTCTGCACCCCTAGCCTCATGACTTAGCGAGCGTAACGTGGGCTAGATTTCTGCCCTGGCTTACCTTCTCCTGGCCCTCTTTTACACAACCCAACTTGTACAACCATACTGGGCAGGGGCCCTTTCCGTTCCTCCTTCAAAGAGCCCAGGTAAGTCAAGAGAATCTTTCCATCCATGTACTCACAATTGCCCACAGAGTGTTACCAACCAAACGTGGGTGTAGGACAGGGTATTACTCAAGCAGATGTAACTCTAATGGGAATTACTCAGTTTTAATTAGAATTTGTTCCATTTTATTCCTGAGTTAGAGTCGGACAAAAGCTCACTTCAGCTCCAGATGTTGGGGATTTCGAACTTCCCTGAATTTGAAGTCGGCATATGATTCTTAGCACCTTCTTATGGAAGCAGTGTCTGGCACCCATAGTTCAGATGATGTCTGGTGAGTGAAGGAAGAAAAATGGGAAGAAGGAAAACAGGGAGGGAGGGAAGAGCAGGGATGGAGAATCCTCTGTGACAAAGACCGTGCCTATGGGATGAAGAATATAGAATTCCCTGATCAGCCTTGGGTCGTGCTGTATTCAGAGCTGATGCACGACTGACTGGGCTGAATGGTATGTCTAGGTGGCAATGCCCTCCATACCCCCAGTCTGAAGGTCTGCAATTGTCAGACAAAGCTTGAATGGATGTGTTTGGCACCTGAGAGATAAGAATACATCACTTAATAATAGGCTTTCTGGGCATGACGCTTTGCTTGACTAGCCAGTACTCATGGCTTCCTGAAAGGTAGGTTCCTCCCAAACACGTGGGTCGCTCTCAACTGCAGCACCAACTACTGAGTGGGGAGAACTTCCAGAGCCAGGGCTACCAGATCTGATGATGCAATATCTGGAAGACCCATTTTGGGGGAGGAGGGCAGAATGTTTTGCTGAGAGAGTACTGACACGCTGCACAGCAGGTAGAAGCCATGCCAAGGGCAGTGCTCAGCCCCGAGGAAGTGGGCAGAGGCATTGTTGACGTGCCATTCTGGGGAAATCAGGGTGTTGACTCTTCACAAAGCTCCAGTGCTTTGCCTCGTGGGGTGATGAAATGAATCCTTGCCCATCTCATTATTGGCACTATCATAATCATTATCAACAATAACACCGATAAATAGTTACTGGGTGCCTTCTCTGTAAAACTGTCAGCAGGATCTCTGGGCTTAGGTTCTGAAAGGCCTGCTCTTCTTAAAAACCCTTACAGGGAGAGCTCTAAAAAAATTTGGTAATATTGATTCAAGGTTTAGAGATGAAAGCGAATGGGGTTCCATAGACTCTCCGAACAGAAAAAGCAAATTCGTGTCCCAGGTTTGAAGGGTGCCAAAGTGTAGACTGAGAAAAGTAAGCCACCCTCCTACCCCTGTCATGAGCCTCCCAATTCTCCTCAAAGCATTTATTCCTTGTGGAGAAATTTCTATCTGAGGAGAAGAGAAGGCTTCTAGCTGGACAATGAAATCCCGTCAAAATCTCTGCAATGCCACGCACATGTTTTCCAGCCAGGAAAAAATCCTAGTGATTGTTGACTGCTGCCCTCTGCCAGGCAAGGAAAAATTCAGATATGCCACTGAAGACAGGAAGGACTCCAACACTGTTGACCTCAGTGTTAGCTGATGTGAGAATCTGTGCTGGTTACTGACAATGGTAGGACCAAAACCCCAGTGTGAAAGCTGATGCCAAAAAAAAGTCTCCGAAATCCCATGGAGATGTGGCTCCTCTCAAGCCACACACTCAGTGGCTCTAGTTTACACTCCCAATAAGTTGTTCAGGCAGCACAGATTCTTCCTGATGGGAAAATGCAGTGTGGCCCAGGCCCAAAGTGTGAGAAGAGTTCTTTTGTAGTACAGCTCCTGTATTTAAATTTCATTTTGATTTTTACTTTTATTGAAGTAATTGATGGTTATGGTAGCATATCAAATAGTTCTGCTAATGATGAAAAACAATAGTCTCCCCAGTCCTCCATCCCCAGTTCTGTTCTCGGGAGGCAGCCTCTTCTGAGAGTTTAGAACTTTTTATTGGTTATCTCCACTGTGTTATATATACATTCTTACACCTCTGTTTCTTGACTTATCCATTTTAAGCATTGTCTATTGACTCTAACTCTGGAAGTTGAAGATTTGGCTCACTATACCCTTGGATAATTTTATATTATTATTTTTGGTTCTTTTACTGATTATATGTTTAACTTCAAACAATATACTTGAACTTCCATTTCTTATTCCATCACATTTTGACAGCACATTTTGACTCCTGACTTGATATGAGAATGTGAATTCCCAAACACCTTTTCCCCCTTTCATGCACCACTACTGTCAGCACATTTTTATTGTTACTTCATTAAGTTGTTAAGGTATGCAGTCTGTCTGCAACTGTTACCAATATTTCTTTGGTTTTCCCAAGATGAATCTAAAAGATGTAAACCAATCGATGACAGTTGCATTAGTATGACAACGTAAATATTTTCCAATGCTGAGCCAGGTAGCATATTAGGATTACATTTTCTCCTTCAATGTTGTGATCCTTCAGCTGTATAAAACAAATTGTTCCTAACATTGAGGTCAAATCAAGGCGTCTATTTTTTTTTTTAATGAAGTACAGTCAGTTACAATGTGTCAATTTCTGATATACAGCATAATGTCCCAGTCAAGGCATCTATTTTCTTACACTATCAACCAATTACAATTATGCTATATTTTAGTTTCTTATTTGCCTTAATTCATGTCTGATATTAACATTGTTATCCCAGCTTCTACAGGGTTAGTATTTAAATAACCTATTTTCATTCACCTATTTGCATCCTTTTTAGGTAGTTTTGTTTTAGATGTGTCTCCTAGACACATAGAGCTAGATTTTTAAAAACCCAATTTGACAATTTTTATCTTTATTTAGGTGAGTTTAATTTATTTATATGTTTTGTGATCAATGACATACTTTAATTTTATCATCGTAATTTGTGTCTTCTGTTTATTATCATTTTTCTTTTTTTTCTTTTTCTTTTTCTCTACTTCCACGCCCTCATACAATTTCTGGTATTTACTTTTTCCCCTTTATCAACTTCTCCTCTATTAATTAATTAATTATCACTATAGATAGTATTTCTATTCTTAAATTTAAATTTTATTTACATAATAAATTAAAAAATTTTTCTAATAAAGTTTATAATAATTCAGTATTTCTATTATAGTCATAACCCAAACACAAGTCTTAGGAGGTTAGACTCATTAAATACCAGCCCGATAATTTAATCATTATTTGGAGGTATAGTTTTAACTCTATTTAAAAATACAGAAATTAGGATTGTGATTGTTTTAAACAGGAAATAAATTTACTGACATTTTATTCATGGTTTCTCATATCCCATGTCTTCTGTTTATATTTTTCCTTCCTAAATTACATCTTTAATAGTTCTTTTAATGCAGCTCTATGGATGATAAATTCTTTTGGTTTTGTGTAATTGAATGTATCTTTCCCTCTCTCATGAAAGAATCATAGTTTTGTCTAGATAAAAAATTCTGTGTGGATGCTTATTTCTCATCAGCACCATTATTGTTTTCTGGCTCCCATTGTTGCTGATATTAAATTTGCTGTTGATTTGTCACTGCTCTGCAGATAATGATTCATATTTTTCCTGGAAGCTTTTAAGATTATGTCTTTATCCTTGATGCTCTCCAGTTTTATTACAATGTAGTTTAGTATTTTTATTTATCCTGCTTGGTACTGAAAATTCACATCGAATCTGAGTGAGGGCAGAGGTTTTATTTTGTTCACTATTATATTTCTAGTGCTTGGCACAAAATAGGCAACCAAAGAATATTTCTTAAATAAATCAATGTCTTTCTTCAGTTTTTAGAAATTCTTAGTCATTCTTGCTTCAAATATGTCTTCTCTAACCTACTTTCATTCCCCTTTCAGAACTTTTATTAGGTAACTGTTAGAGCCTCAAAAACTCATGTCCTTTGCCTTTTTTTTTTTTAGATTCCATATATGAGTGATATCTTACGGCATTTTTCTTTCTCTTTCTGGCTTATTTCATTTAGAATGACATTCTCCAGGGCCATCCATGCTGCTGCAAACGGCATTACTTTATCCATTTATCCATTTATACAACGGACTGAGCAGTAGTCCGTTGTATAAATATACCACAGCTTCTTTATCCAGCCATCTGTTGATGGATATTTAAGTTGTTTGCATGTCTTGGCTATTGTAAATAGTGCTGCTATGAACACTGGGGTGCCGGTATCTTTTTGGATTAAGGTTCCCTCTGGGTATATGCCCAGGAGTGGGATTGCTGGATCATAGGTTAAGTCTATTTTTAGTCTTTTGAGGAATCTCCATACTGTTTTCCACAGTGGCTATACCAAACTACATTCCCACCAACAGTGTAGGAGGGTTCCCTTTTCTCCACAGCCTCTCCAGCATTTATCATTTGTGGACCTTTGAATGATGGCCATTATGACTGGTGTGAGGTGATACCTCACTGTAGTTTTGATTTGCTCTTTCACAGTTAATTTCTCTGCATGATACACTGAGTGAGATACTCAGCAATGTCTTCATTTCTAACTAAGTTTTCAACTGTGTCCAGTTTTGAAAGTGTAGTTAATTACAATAATTTTTAATTTCAATGATTATATTTTTTAAAAACATCATTGAGGTATAATTGATATGCCATACAATTCACCTATTTTAAGTGTATAGCTTGAAGATTTTTAGTAAATGTGTAGAGTTGTAGATCTCTCACCACAATCCAGTTTTAGAACATTTCCATCACCGCCCAGAATCCCATCTACTCATTTGTAGTCAGTCCTTGTTTCCACTTTCAGCCCTAGGTCATCACTAATCTACTTGATGTCTCTACAGGTTTGCTGCTCCTCCTCCTCCTCTTCCTCCTCCTTCTCCTCCTTCTTCTTCTTTTGACATTTCATATAAATGGAATCATACAGTGTATGGTCTTTTGCATTTGACTTTCACTTAACGTAATGTTTTTGAGGTTCATCCCTATTATTGTATGTGCCAGTTCATAACTTTTCAAAATGATTATTTTTTTGATCTCCAAGATTTTGAATTGGTTCTTTCAGATATCTAATGTTCTAGTTTCATTTCTACCTATTTTATCATCTTATGACTTTTTAAAGGAAAATTATGTCCTAGTTTATATATTTTTTAACATCCTCAACCTACTTATGGTTAAGGCCTTGTCAGACCATTCTATAAAATATTCATCTGGATTGAATGCCTGCTCTAATTGTAGATTTTATTGGCTTACCTTTGTTAGCAATAAATTCATGTCTTGAGATTTTGCTTCATTTTGAGTGAAAATTTGTTTTTTATCTTATGGCTTTCTCTCTCTCTCTCTCTCAACTTCTCACCTCACCTTTCTTTGCCTATCGGTTTTTTAATTCCTCCATTCAGCTCTCTGGATTCCTAATTCAGAACCTGGTCTCATAATAGTGGATCAGAGGTGATGTTAAGGATAGGGCAGGTCTTGTCATATACCATTGGGTGTCTTGGCTTACCTCCTGGTTGCAAGGCTATGACCTTGATCTTGGCCTCCTTAAGCCTGCAGTTCACTAGAAGATACGGTCTCAGGCAACAATTAGCAGTAGTTCATTTTCATTCTCTCTTCACAGTGTTGAGGGTGCCCCTCTACCACTCAGGACTTTGAGCTGTATGTCTGGTTCCAGTCCCCTGTCTCATATGAGCATTTTTAGTCCTTTTCACTTTACAAAAGCCAAACTTCCAGCTGCCTGAGCTTCAATTCTCTTCACTGTTTTGAGTTTCTAGTCCTTTTGGGATTTTGAATGTATTTATCTGGTATTTGAGCCTAGTTATACCTTTTACTTTTTCTTTCCATATATTTTATCTTTTATTATTGTTGTGGATGGAGCAAAGTGGGTGCTCGTGGTATAAACCCACTGCATCTCTGGCCTGGGTTTAACTGACTGTTCCTGGCTAGAACATTTCCCCTGTAAATTCTTCATTTCCTCTGGCCGTCTCTGGATGACTGGCAGTGTAGGGGGTTTGGGGGTGGTCATAATCAGGCTCAGGTGCAGATTACCTATGTGCCTCCTGTACCAGACAGTGCCCAGTCATCACTGGGGCTGGACTGCTAAGAAACCACAGGGCAGAGGTAATGAAGAATACGGAAGTGTTTGTATTTTTATTTCCCTTGTTTGTAAGACTAAGGCATTATCTACCTGCCTGCCCAGTGCCTACAGGGCAGAAATAAAAAGTGGGACCATCTTGCATAAGATGATGTAAGGTCAGTTGTTCTCAGCTCACTCCCTGAGGTTTCGCCTTCATGCTTCTGAGGTAGTCTTTAGAGCCACTGACTCTCACTCCCACATGGGGTAGTTGTGGAAGTCATGGTTATCTGGCTCCTCTATGAATAGGATAATCCTAGACCAATGGGACAGAAGTAAAGCTTCTGACAGTATGGGAGTTGGGATGGCTTGGGATGGTGGGAGCTTTTCGTGGCTTGAAGATGTGGCATGGCATCACACAGCATGTTCTCTCTGATGAGGTGGTTTGGATAGAATTGGGAGATGAACTGCTCCTAAAACTAACAAAGCCAAAGATATGCTAAATACTTTCCATGTTTTGAGAAAGTCCTATTTCAAAACCATTAACTTGCTGGGTATGACGTGGGAGCCTTGTTTGTTTATTTGGACTGGTAACGAACCTGTGAGTCCTCAAATAGACATTAACGCTTTAGCCAGTTCTTACTATGTTGCATCCAGGAATATCCATGTCAGTGACCCCTGTGGAGCTAGAGTTTTGGTGTAGATCAGGACAATATCCCAGTAACAGTAAGCGATGTGGTGTCATAATAAGCACTTGAGCTGTGAAGTCAGGTTCCCAGGATCTTCCTGGCTCTGGTACTTACTGGCTGTGTGATCTGGAACAAGTCACCTGCCTTTACTACTGAAGCTTCCCTTTCTGCAAAATGTGGTTAATAGTAGTACTTACTTCATGGATTTGCTGTGAGGCCTAAATGAGACAACACATAAAGGACTCAGCATAGTGTCAGCATAAAATAAGTACATAACAGATTAGCCATTATTAATAGCTATTCGTTCAAGGGGCCCTTCTGGATCCTTACAATTAGCCACCAGAAGATGATGGTGGGAGGATTTTCCAACAGTCCAAATAGTATAAAGATGCTCTCAAAGGCCGCGGTGTAATATGGTTCCTAGAGAATCATGTTTGTTCGTTGCTTTAATTATAGCCGCCCCAAAGATCCAGCTTCATGAACACTCATGTTCTGAAATTGGTATAAAGGTTGGCCATCAGTGAAACTGTGTGGCCATCACCCAAAGAAGCTGCAGTAATCTCGAGCCAAGCAGAACTCCCTGTTCCTCACAGAAGAGTTCCAGACTTACCATAGACTTGAGGAAAAGGCATATAGCCTTGTAATGGGAACATATTCCAGAGTCATACACATTCACATGTGCAAGATGGACATTACTTCCTTGTAACTCAATTTACTTTAGCTCTGGGGTCCTTATTTCACTGATGATGGAAAACCTAACCCTGTAATCCAAAGTAATCTCAAACTTTTTTGGATAAAGATCAAGTTATTATTTTCTCCCTTCACCTCTTTCGGTCCCTTCTTAGCAGTAGTCTATGTTCTGCACGATCCAAGTCCTGGGTGGTCTATCATCCTGACTTTGAAGGAGAAGAATGTGGTTCATGGTCATCGGCAAACCACATAGGTGCTTTCTGCTGAGAAGAACAGTCCCTGTTCCCCTTGTACAGGTTACCTTTTCCCACTATAACCATGCTGAAATGTCTGTGTCCCCTGGGCTCACCAGCCATTGGGACACCACAACTCACTCTACATCCATCTGATCCTGACCTCTCTAGGCCCACTGGCCTTACTTTCATTTTTGTCTTTCTACTGGGAGCATGGGAACTTTTTCACCTGGACTTTTTAAAATTGTGGTAAAATATACAAAACATGAAAATTTCCATTTCAACCATTTTTAAGTGTACAGTTCAGGGCCATTATTGTTCATAGTCACATCACTGTGCAACTATTATCCCTATCCATCTCCACAACTTTTTCATCATCCCAAACTGAAACCCAGTACCTATTAAATAATAACTCTCCATACTCCCCCTCCCCCAAGCCCCTGATAAACCACTATTCTACTTTCTGTCTATGAATTTGACTATTCTAAATATTTCATATAAGTAGAATCATATAGTATTTGTCCTTTTCATTTGGCTTACTTCACTTAGCATAATGTTTTATAGGTTCATTCCTAGTATAGCAAGTATCAGAATTTCATTCCTTTTTAAGGCTAAATAACACCCCATCGTATGCATATACCACATTTTATTCATCTATTCATTTGCCAATGGATACTTGGGTTGTTTCCACCTTTTGACTATTGTGAATAATGCTGCTATGAACATTGTCATTAAAATGTTTGAGTTCCTGTTTGCAATTATTTTGGGTATATAGCTAGAAGTGAAATTGCTGGATCATAAGGTAATTCTCTGTTTAATTTTTGGAGGAACTATCATACTGTAGCATGGGAACTTTTGAAGGTTCTCCCACACCATGCAGGGGTGTGCAGGACTCCAAGAAGCCGCCTCAGGCCCATTTACTGGTGATATTTAACCACTGCTCCTCCTCAGCTCAGATGCATTCCTAGAGACTAAGGCTTTACCACAAGGTGTGCCATGTCATGGGCCCTGGGGAGCCTGATGATGATTCTCCTGCTCTGAGAGCCCTCTAAATCTCAGCAGAATAACTTACGTGTTTCATCAATATTCCTCTTAGGACTCAGCCTGAAGAGTGTAAAAGACAGAAACTACACCCATGAAGCCAAGTTCCTTTCATGTCCTCTACAATTCTCTTTTCTCCTGCCAAGTCCTGGAAATTTTACTTTCTTTTGGCTAGGAAAACTCCTCTTACATCATCCTATATTGTTCCAAAGTTGATAATTATGGTATAAACTTTATATTTGGATTTTGGCTTTTGATTTTCATAGCCAAGCTTCTGATCTTAAAAATACATTCACTTTCAAACAGCCCAACTATTGCAATTTTAAAAGTCTCTGCTTGCACTTATGATCTTTGCTATCAATTTCAAGAGCCCACTCTATGGAATTCAAAGCCAAGAATTTGACTTTTTGTTCTTGGCAGTAGAGGACCCCCTCCCCTAGGGCAGTACCTTTAGAAGCTATTGCTGCCACCCAACAGATGGGAAGAGGGCAGTTGTTCAAAAGAGCACAAGAGTCAGAAGGAAAACAACTTTCAATACCTTAAAATATTTTACACATTTTAGCTTGACTCTAATATAGATCATGGACACAAAATCTGTTACTTAAGAGTTTCTGGGGGTATGAAATCAGTCAGCCACAGAAAGGCCTAAGATAGTTTCTCAAAACCAGAGTATAACAGAGCATCAGAGAGCTCAGGGAGCTGAGAACTCAGAATAACAGGATTCCCATGCATCCTGGGACCGGGGTCCTAGGCAAATACCAGTGTTGAGGGCTGGTACTGGTGACTGACTTCGGCATACTCTCTGTGGACTGGCTCAATGGAAAGGTCCAGGAACAGGGTAACACACATAGCATGGATGTGATCCACCTTACATCCTAAAGGTTTCTGGTACTCCTGTGCACAGCATCTGAGCCTGTTTAAGAAGTTCCCCCAAAGAGACTCAGCAGGACTGTGTAATTCTGATGTACTTATCCTTTGATTACCTAAAAGTACTTATTAGTAGGTTATTGTTTGGGAAGGAATTTTCTCAATAGATTTGTGTGTGTGTGTGTGTGTGTGTGTGTGTGTGTGTGTGAGAGAGAGAGAGAGAGACAGATTTAAAATTTTTTAAATACAATTTGTTTTGTTTATTACATATACAAGGAACAGAAACAACAAAGCCTACTTCAAAGTCCCACAAGCACAACCACAAAAAAGAACCATAAAATTGCTGGAGGTTAACAAGGGCTGATTGAACAAGGCTTTGTGATTTGAGATTCAGGGTTCGCTGAATTCTAGTTTTTATCCTTGCCCTTGACTAGCTGTGGCTTTGGCTCGGTCATGGTGTCTCTTTTTGTGCTCATGTTCCTTCCTTCACTTGCAAAATGAGGTTAATTATAAGGATCAGCCTCCCTCCCAAAGCAGTCCGTGGTTGTTGACTATTTTAATTAGCAAGTTTTTTTTTAGTACCAAGAATTATCAACATAAGCCATCTTCTACACTCTTTACTGGTAATTGTATGAGTAGAGATGTAAACATCACATTTCAGAAGTTTTGGGGGTGGGGACGGTGGAGATAATTAAGCTTATTATTTATTTATTTAATGGAGGCACTGGGGATTGAACCCAGGACCTCATGCATGCTAAGTATGTGCTCTACCACTGAGCTACAGCCTCCCCTCTAGATTTCAGAAGTTTCTGACAAAAGGAAACCGTGTAAGGGTCACTTTCTTTTAATAACTGTCAGTTCACAAGAAATAAATGTTTCTCATGTTGTATAGACATTTAGATACCTCTCTGTGAATGCCCCTCTGGGAAAATAAAATCTTAAATCTCAGGATGCTGAAAGGAAGTACAAATTAACATCATCACCTCATAATAAATAGTCTTTGCCATTCTTGTAATGTCTCTTCTGGCTTTGGTGAATTCTACGAGGCTCTTTGCTTACAAATTTCTCCATGTTTGCAGAACACAGGTCATGGAAACAGGGATTATCTTTCCCAAGCAGAAAGAGGCACACAATCTTCTTAAAGTTAATAGGCACTCATGTGACTGTCCCATGTCGTGTGCTATCAGAACGGCTTAATTACTCCCTGGCCTCCAGACAATGTTCTCCTAGTGCTAATGTGTGTCATCTGAAGGCTCACAGGGTATCCAACACAGGAGGAACACTCCGTGCCAGCACCCTGCTGGTGCCTGCGCTTCCCTGACCTCACCTTCACCCACAGCAACACTAAGACTACTTTACATTTGAAGAAACAATATTAGAGTTTAAGAACCTTCTTCCTATGAGCACACAGCTATAAGGTGACAGAACCAGGACTCAGACTGAGATCTGTATGATGCCAAGCCCAGGTTTATCCTGTGATATGTGAAAAGTATTCAGAACAGTCCCCAATTCATAGTAAGTTCCATTTAACATTGGCTATCCTTTAAGTCATTATGAGATATTACAGTGTTTCTCAAAAGAGCACCCCCTCTTTCTTCTGAAAGTGATTCCCGTGTGTCCAGGACAAATGTGGAGACATTCACTGAGGATGACTTCCTTCCCAGACCTCATTCCCACCAGGAACTTGAGAACAAGTATTTGTCCAATTTATAAGTAAAGACATCCTATTTCCCGCTCTAAAAGCCAGCTTTTAGAAGTTGCTTGAGATTACATCTTCCTCCCATATTTTGCCCTCCCTCTGACATTTCCATCAGATGTGAAGTTGCTGACATTTTCTTGAAGTCCCCAGGGGGCAGTGGGCCAGCCGTCATAGCTTCACCCCTTTCTTTAACCCTATGAAGACATGATCACGTCTTGTGACTTGCGTGGTGTGTGCCTCTTAAAGCATTTAGTACTAATTTATGAATAAGGTGGACTTGTTCTCTCTTTGCTTGGGGTAGATGTGACAAGCCATGTGAGCCCCACACGGAAAAGACTCAAGAGAACTTTCACCACAAAAAAGACATGATAATTATGGACCATGACAGATGCGTCAGCTGCCTCCAAGGTGATGATCACATTGCAGTGTGTAAGTGTATCAACTCAACATGTCGTACGCCTTAAACATACACAGTGTTATATGTCAATTATATTTCAAGTAGAAAAAGAATCAAGAGAACTTTATTGATCTATAAGCTACTCTGCATGCAACTTCGATTTCTAATGAACATTCTAACACTTGATGTTTTACACACCAGGAAGGGGGCATAAATTTCCTTCTCTAAAGGAAAATATGAAATACAGTCTAATCTTTTACATAAATGGTGGACCTCTCCAGCAGCCATACAGATAGCCATTGAAGTCCAAGTATATGTGAAACTAGTTTTAATGTTTTATTTTTATGTTGAATTCAGCTCACATTCTAGTGGATAAGAATGAGAAAAACTAGCTGGGAATATTGGAGGAGACATTAGGAAACTCTAGGGAAATGAGGAAGGAAAATGAGAACGCAGATACAGAGAGAAAAACTCTCCAGAACTCCTTTTCTTCTACATGTGAAATTCTGAGTATGTTTACACAAAATGTAGTTCATAATTAGGGTGACAATACTCCCCGGTTTGCTTGGGACAGCCTCTGTTTGTTCTTGTTGCCCTGGAATGATGATTAATTTTCTTCTTTTATTCTTCAAAGTATCAGGTTTAGAGAATAAATTATATGGTCATTTTATTTATAACTTAATCTCCACAGTTCTGGTTTCATATCAATGTAGTATTTTTCAACTATCAAGGATTAGATTTCAGCCAGTTAAAATTTTATTTACGTCTAACCTTCCTCACACACAGGTGAGTATAGAAATGTTGGCACCACTGTAAGAAGGTTTGACAAACATCCCAGAGTTAGTTGAATTAACAGAAGTTAAACAGCTATAGCAGAACTTTTGAGATCAGGTACTGTCCTTTCACACAAAGATGCTCTGTTTTCTTAGATTGTCATGTGAGATCCAAAGTCAGATTCTGTAGTGGGTTATTTGTAACTGTCTTCGTTTCTTTTTTGGTCATGCCTCCTGCCTTCACACCTGATTGGTGGAGGTCGGATGGTATAAGAGTTGGGAATAGTCCTATTCTGTAAGGTAGATGTGTCTGCTGGGATAGAGCGGTATTGGATTGAAGCTCAGCCAGACAACATAGCTTACCACCAACAACAAAAAGTAAGTAGTAGACAGACTGCTTCAACATTTATTGGACAAGGCCTACCTGCCTGATGTCAGTCTGTTATTGTTAGGTAGTCCTCACAAGACAGTTAGTTAAAGCTTTCAGCATTCACACTTTAACCTAAGTTACTTTCACCAAAAAGCCAGATCCAATTCCCTTTGGTTAAGAGGAACGTTGGCACATTCAAAACTCATGAGGTGATTAAATTCCCTCAATTCTGGACTTAGTGGAAATCTCTATAATCACAGATAATCAGAAATAGGCCACCTGATGCTTGTAGAAGCATTGTTTTCTTAGGTTTTCCTAACCAGAATTTTTGACTATTAGAAGTTTCTCAAAGGATGATGAATGTGCCCTTCAGAATGTACACCGAATTTTGATATGTGGGTGTTTTTCCCCACACTAAGCAATTTTCTGACACCAGATGGGTGTCCTACAATTCAGTTCAATTCTGACACTAACTACCCAGAAAGCACATCAGATCTCACAGGTTAAGGGCTTGTAGGTTAAGGACTACAAGACTGCCTCCTGTCACCACAACTTCAGATGCCAAACTCAAGTCTAGGTTGTCAGCAGCGCTTCTGACCAGCTGGCTCTACATTGGAGGGAGGTTCCAAAGACCTCCTCTTTGGGTTTGATCAACTGGCTAAATGGACTCACAGAATTCATAGAAACATTTTACTTACTGAATTACCAGTTTATCATAAAAGGATATAACCTAGGAACAGCCAGATGGAAGAGATGCACAGGGCAAGCTACAGGGAAAGGGATGCTAAACTTCCATGCCCTCTCTGAGTGCATCACTCTTCCAGGATCTGTACATGTTCACCAAGGTGGAAGCTCTCCAAACTCTATTCTCTTGGGTTTTTATGGAGGCTTCATTACATAGGCATGGTTGATTAAATCGTTGGCTACTGGTGATTGAACTCAATCTCCAGCCCCTCTCCTCTCCCAGCAAGTGGTAGAGGAGGGGGGATGGTGGGGGTTGGGAGAGTGGGTTAATGGGACTGAAAGTTTCAACCCTCAAGTCACATATTTGGCTCCACTGCTGTGCTTTCCAAAAGTCACCTCATTAACATAACAAAAGATACCTTTATCTCTCTCATCACAGGAAATTCCAAGGGTTTTTGGAGCTCTATGCCAGGAACCAAGACAAAGACTAAATATATATATTTCTCACAATAAATCACAATATCACAGCCACATTGAGGTATTTACCAGAGATATTTGGTGTATATTTCCTTTGGGAAAAGCTGTACTCTTCCCACCTTCCTCTTGTCTCAGTCATCATTATATGTATTGGCAATCCAATTTTTTCATTGCATTTTTCATCACTCTCCCTAGACTCTTAGACATTTGTACCCTGGTACCATAGATAGTTTCCCTGAGACTGTATTTGTCAATATTCTCCCTTTGCTGCTAAAGTTAGAAACAACCCATCATTTGTGTTACATAAATATAGAAAAGAAGAAATGACATGACTATGAGGGGGGAAAGTCAAAAGAAGGAAGATGAGGAATAGTAGCAAAAATTTTTAAATGTTAAGAAAAGGAGGAATAAGATATGAAAACATAGGGGAAAAAAGATGCAAGAAGAGGGGAATTAAGAACCTCAATAAGATTTAAGGGTTTAAGAAAGTTGCTCTCAAAAGCAAAAGTCAAAGCAATTTTGAAGAACAAAACTGGAGGCAACACACTTCCTGATTTCAAACAATATTACAAAGCTGTAATAACCAAAACAGTATGGTGTTGGCATAAAAACAGACACACAGATCAGTGGAACAGAATAGAGAGCCCAGAAATGAACCCACACTTATATGGGCAATTAATCTGTGACAAAGTGGGAATATTAAAAGCAGCAAGGGAAAAGTAACAAGTTACATACAAAGGAACTTCCGTAGGCTATCAGCTGACCTTTCAACAGAAACCCTGCAGGCCAGAATGTATTTAAAGTGATGAAAGGGGAAAACCTACAACCAAGAATACTCTATCCAGCTAAGCTATCATTCAGATTTGAAGGAGAAATCAAGTTTTACAGAAAAGCAAAAGTAAAAGAGTTTGGCACCACCAAGCCAACTTCACAAGAAATGTTAGAGGGATTTCTCTGAGTGGAAAAGAAAAGGTCACAATTAGAAACATGAAAATTACAGAAGGAAAAAATGTCATTGGTAAAGGCAAATATACAGTCAAAAAGGTAATTTAACCACATGGAAAGCTAGAAGGAAGGTTGAAAGAAAAAAAGTAGTAAAATCATCTATATCCACAATAACTAGTTAAAGGATACACAAAACAAAAAGATGAAAATTATGATGTCAAAAAGAGTAAATGTTGGTGGGAGGGAGGTAAAAACGAAGGTTTGTTAAAATGTGTTTGAACTTAGGAGATCAGTAACTTAAAATAATCACACAAATAGCTAGCTAGCTAGCTAGCTATATAAAAACCTCATGGTAACCACAAACCAAAAATCTGTAATAGATACACACACACAAAAGAGAAAGAAATTCAAACATAACACTACTGATAGTCATCAAACCACAAGGGGAGAAAGCATAAGAAGAAGAAAGGAACAAAAAAGAACTACAAAGACAATCCCCCCAAAATGAACAAAATGGCAATAAGTGTGCACCTACAAATAAGTACTTTAAATGTGAACGGACTAAATGCTGCAATCAAAAGGCACAGAGTGACTGAACGGATACAAAACCAAGACCCATACATATGCTGCCTAGAAGAGACTCGCTTCAGATCTAAACAAACACAGCGTAAAAGTGAGGAATGAATAAAAAGTATTTCATGCAAATGGACATTAAAAGAAAGCTGATGTAGCAATACTCGGAGATATATATATAGGTAGATAGGTAGATAGATGATAGATAGATAGATAGATAGATAGATAGATAGATAGATAGATAGATAGGTAATTTCCTGCATAAGGAAATATAATTATTAATGTAATACCCTTCTTCCCAAATTTAGTTCAATGTCTATCTCTATTTTTAAAATATAAAGCATAAATACAATCAAGGAGGCCTCAAACAACATTAAGACTTCTTTTGGAGAGAAAAAGAGAAATAACAGTTTTCTTACCTTTTATTAGGATGATGTTGGCTAGTCTAGATATTTGTGACATTTGCTATAACTAATTACAGTTTGAATTTGCAAGTTAAGACCTTAGAAGGTTACTTATTTCACAGGTTGGTTTATTTTTCATTAGGTACATAGTAGTGCTGTTATGGCTTTTGTGGTTCAATCAGCTAATATCTAAATATCTAAACTAGTTATCTAATCAATTATGCTTCTGTATCTTTACAACTTATTTGTTAAAATAGCAAAGCATTATCTCCTTTTTTGTACTTCCATAATTCTCAGGACATTAATTTCCTCTGGGAATAACTAGATATTTATGTGAATGTCTTATTTTCCCTGCCATATTGACAGAGTAGAATCAATTGCTCTCCCCAACCAGCATAGTTCCTTACACACAACATGCCCTTTAAAATAGTTGATAGTCAGAAATGATTTATAATTTTGAATGTAGTAGTTTTGTAAATCTTTTATTTGATTTATTTCTATGTATTTGATGTTCTTATAAATTTTAATTTTTAAATGTAATTGTCTAATTTTGTGGTTAGTATCTAGAAATCCAATTGATTTTTGTACATTGACCTTAGATTCATTGATTTTCCATATTTACTCATAATTTCAAGTAGATGTGTATAGATTCTTTAAAATTTCTATTACACATTACTACCTGTGAATAAAGAGTTTTATTTCTCACTTTCAAAAGTAAAATAGTTGATAGATAAATCAGTGAATGAACAACTGCAACTCACTGGGTGAAGGTCAGAAGACTTGTGTTCTAGACCTACCTATGTAATTTGGGGCAAATTATTTATCCTCACTGGACCATAAAATATGAAAAGTATTAGGGTAAATGTTACCCAGGAAAATGTTCAAGCGTAGAGTCAGCTTTTTTATTTTTCCCAAGGAAATGGACACTCAAGTATAACTGTCTGCTCCAGACTATGTCTTCTTTAGTGGGGGTACACAGTCAAGTGTAAATATGGATAAAGTTTTCACCCTGGCCAGAAGCTTAGCTTGTGAATTTTCAATGCCTGTAAAAGATCCAATAAACATGTGAGGTATGAGATGGCCCATAATCAGAAAAATGTTGAGGGGCTGAACATGTGGAACAGAGGAAAATGTGAAAAAGTATTGATAGTGTTTATAGAAACAAATGTTGCAAAAATAAGCTTCAATAACATTTGTTTGTTGTTTATTTGGGGGGAAAAAGTAAACTACATGAATATGTAATGTTTCTCTTCTATGCTTGTGAAAATTTCTTTACATGCTGATGCTACCAGCTCTTTTCTAGCACTATTATCTAGTTTAAGTAGATTAAATAAGTTGTGCTAAAATGTTTGCTCTCAGTCTATTTATGTAAAATAGCCCCTTACTGATCAGAAGATTAGTATGTGAGGCTACACCCATAAATTAGCAACCACAAGACAGGCTACTTATGCAACACATTTGTGCAATATTATTTCATTCCATATATCCAGATTTTCTGCATGATCGGGTTGAGACTAACCTGCAATTCTGTTTCAAGCTGATTATCTGCCATATTCATGCCATGTTCACTTTGGTTGATGTGTGTGTGTCTGTGTATGTGGAATATTTCAGACACGTTATTGCTCCTGTAAAAACACCAAAATGGAAAAAAAAATTGTGATAGCTTCTATTTCAAAATGATCTAGTGCCACATTTTAAGAAGTAAATTAAATATTCATTTCAGAGCCTACTCTAGATAAAGCATTGTGCTAGTTACAAAGCATATAATTAAGACATGGTTCATGGTCCACCATCTCAAGAAGATTGTAGTCTGGTGGGGAAGGCAGACAAAACAAAACAATTACAATGCAAAGCACGAAAACTTCCTAAAGTGGGATATTGATAAAAACTGTAAGAGTGCCAAAAAGGTAACAACTAATTCTAAGATTATCAGTAGGAGGAGGGAACATCTGAACTGAACCTTATAGAATAAACAGAGTTTCATCATGTGATCAGAAAACAAAATAAAACAGCAGAAACAAAGACTTGGAAGTGGGAGGATTTGGGATATGGTCAAAGAATGGCCAGTGGTTCAGGGTTCCAAAGTAAGTGGGGTTAAATGAGCAGTTGTCCCATGCTAAAGATTTCAGGTTTTACCCTGTATGTAATAGAAAGATGAAAAAGTCTGCAGCAGAATGATATTCTCACTTAGTTGTTTTAGACATATCATCCTGGAAGCAGTGTACAGAATTGTCTGAAGAGATGAAAAATAAGAGCAACTTCAGACAAGGATTTGTGAGCTTCTTAAAGGCAAAGATTTGTTTTCCTTACGTTGCATCTTCAATGCCTCATATTGAACCTGGCACAAAGTATGTTCTCAATAAACGTTAAACATTATTACTATTGGCTCAATAGCACAGCACATGAATACAACAATGAGGCTTAATATCATCACAAGAGATTTCCACCGATGTGTGGAATTAATCTGGATAGAAGAGGAGTTCCCCTGCCTTCCTATAAACTTAGTTTATATTCAAGTGTAGCTAAAGGTGTTTCCTTTCTACCTAGTTTCAAAATAATAATAGTGCAAACAATGGTGAATTAAAACTTACAGGGAAAAGTAACTGTTCTAAGATACTCTTTATGTGCATAATTTTAGAAATGATGCAGAAACATTAACTACTGAGAAAAAATACAGACGATTTAGGAATGGTCAAATTCACTATAGAGATACAAAGAAAACTTTCAGAAATTTCCAAACATAAGCAGGGAGAAAATTTTTGCAAAACATAAAGCAGACGAAGAACAAATCTTCCGTTAATAAGCACATCACCTGGCTAAAAGCATGGATTCTGAACCAGACTGCCTGATTTTGCAGTTCTGTCTCATACTTTCTAGCTGTTTAATCTTGGGCAGATACTTAAGTTCCCAATGTCCCAGTTTTCTGTAAACTGGGGTTTGTAATATAGTATCTAGTTTATAAGTAATGTTAGAGTATTTATAATAGTGTTTGGCAAATAGTAAGTGTTCAATAAAAATTAGCTATTTTAAAATTATTGTTCTTAATGTGGCAGAGACTACTATGTCCCCAAATTGGTTTTCTTCTTCTTATTTTAATAATAGAATCTCCAAGTTGTAACTGTGGACATGACTGTCCAGAATAAACCTTGAATCTTCTAGGCTTCATTACAGAGAGGACTGACCACGTGACTACAGCCTGGACAATGAGATGTAAGCAGAAGAGTCATGTGGCAGCTTATGGGAACCTTCCTTAAGACACAACTGGATACTCACTAGATTCTCAAAATTGAATAATAGGAAATTACTAAGGGTCAGTGAGGATACAGAGCAACAGGAACTCCCAAACATTGTTGATGGGACCATAAATTGGTATAATCACTTTACAAAGTGGTTTGGTATTACTGAATAAATGTGAAGATACACATATTCAATAATCAAGAAATTGATTCCTAAATTTGTGTTCTAGAGAAAGGTATACGTGTACTAAGATACACGTACAAGGATTTTGATAACAGCATTATTTGTTATTGCCCCAAAGTAAATAATGCAAAGGTTCAACAATGGAATGGATAAACAAATTGAGCTATATTTACATGATGGTATACTATTCAACCATGAAACTGAATTAACGGATGTGCATACAATATCCACTGAATAGAAGAAGCAAGAACAAAACTAACACAAACAGTAAGATTCAAAAATAGGCAAAACCATATCATTTAGAAATGCATACTTGGGTGAAACTTTAAAGAAAAGCAAGGCAATGATTACCATACAGTCAGGATTATAGTAATCTCTAGGTCTAGGAGGGGACTTCCTCTAGGGAGAGTTGTGATTAGAAAAGGAAATAGAGAGCTTCTGAAATTCTTGTAATGTTCTGTTTCTTCACTCGAGTGGAGTTTGCGTGGATGTTTCTTTAAAATAATTTTTAAACTGGACATTATCTAATGCACTTTCCTATCTGAACATTATGTATCATAAGTTTAGTTCCAGATATATAAAGAAACATTGTGCCCTTGGCCTCTCCTTTTTTTTCATTTGTTCCTGCATCCTGTTGCCTGAAACGTAGATGCTGCCACCTGAGACTATGAGAGCAAGGATCACAACATAAGAATACCAGGGTAATGAACTGAAGGTAAGTCCCTGAGGACTTTGTCAGGACAGCTCTCATATCAATTCTGAACCTTTTACCTCTATGCTTCATTTACATGAAAGAGAAATAAATTTTATATTATTTTGAACATTTCTGTTACTTATATAGCCAAATCGATACTGATATTAACTAATATACATATCTACAAGGTCTTCAAAAAGACAACCTACTCAATAAAAAAATTGCTTGATCTCATACACACACACATATATACATGTAAATATAATTATTAGGCAATTAATTCTTGGAAGAAGAAATCCAAAGGGCTCATCAACTTCTAAAAAGTGTTTAATCAGAGTAATGCAAATTAAAGCAAGATAATATCTTTCATGCATCAGATCAGCAAATATTTTTAAAGAGCAATATATTCATTCCTGTTGAATATTCAGGAAAATGGTTCCTCTCAGGCATTGTTAACATAAAATGCTGTAAATTTTTGGAAGGTAATTTGGCAATATCTTTTAAATCTGAAATTCTCTTACTATGTGAGCCAGTGAAACAACACAAATCTATGCTATAGAAATAACAGCAATAATACTCAAGTCCGCATGTCCAAGAATTCTTACTGTGGCATTATTTCCAAGGTAAAAAACTGGAAACAATCTGTTAAATCCATGAGTAGTAGAATGTTTGGATAAATTATAGCACATCCTTACTATGAAATATGCAACTGTTTAAAAATGAGTTAAATCTCTATGTCTTGATCTGAAAGGTTGTTCATGAGGTATTGTTTAGTAAGGAAAATAGGTCACGCGTTTTTATGTAATTGGCTAGCCTATTTTGTGCACGCATTATCTATAAGTTTGTATGAACATGCAGAGAGGTGTGAAAAGATACATCCCAGACTGTTCACATTGGTTACCTGGGAGCTGAGGCGGTAATAGAGACTATTTTTTCTGTATTCATCTTCGCATGGTTTTACTGGTTACAATAACTATGGGTTACTTTTGTAATGTTTGCATAATTACTTGATTTAAAATTGGTTTTAATAAAAGGTATTCAATGCCAAATGTACCTCAATGCCAGATGAACATCTTTACAATGGATTCTTCCCAAACATTAAATTCGTATCACTGTAGCAAACTGCGTAAACCTGTATAAAATAGAATGGGGTAGGTAGCTTAAGAAAATAATGTGACTTATTCACTGACATTTCATAAATAGCATTTTGTTAATAATTAACTTGAAAGAAACCCATGCGTTAGTAAAATAACTAAATGCATGTTACTTCTTGCAATCTTCTGGCAAGGAATTTAATGCCAAGTTATGTCACAGAAAGGAAGACAGGAGTTGAGAAATAGAGACAGTTCTCCTTCCTTCTCCAGTGGGTCTAGGGATTCCCGAGTCTGTTGGTGAAGGGGTGGCTGCCAGTCAAGGCATAAATTTGCACATCCCTGGTTATCTTCCTGGCCCTCCTCAAATGTTCTTCTTCAGCCATCAAGTCATGGCCAACACCTAGCCACACACCTGAGTCATCTTTGCCTCCTCCCTTTTGCTTTTCTCTTTCCCCGAATCTGTTTGGTTGCTACATCCTCTCAGTTTTCCCTCTGGAACACTTCCGCCCTCGCCCTCCATCTGGCCCTGTGGCGCGTGGTGCCAGGATTAGCTAATAGCCTCGAAGCTGCCAATTTCATACTCCTTTGACTGATGGTCGCGACCTTTCACATTGGCTCCTTCGGGCTTCCCGTCATCGTTTCCACGGACACCCTCCACCCTGTGCGCAGAGGCTTTGCTCACCCGTAAGGACCTCGGTGCTGACCACGTCCGTCGTTCAGGCCTTCGCGCCTGGACGCCGGAGGCTGCGAGCCACGGCAGACGGAAACGCCCAGAGACCGGGGGCGGGGGTGAGAGGGCGGGACGGGGGCGGGGCTGGCCTGGCTGGCCAATGGAAGCGCTGAGGCCAGGGTCAGAGGTCACGGGTCCAGTGGGCGGGAATTTTCTCCGGCGAAGACCCGGAGGAGGCGATCTCACCTCAGGTAAAAGCCCTGAGAGGCTGGAGAGACTCGGTAGGAGGCAATGTGTTCTTGAGCCGAGGGGGGAAAAATGATCGGGTTGGCAACTACGAAATCTCTGGAAAACAGCTTTGTGGGGCCCGGCTGATGTGGCCCTGTGGGGACAAGACCCCAGAACCACCTCACGTAATTGGGCGAGAACAGAGTGTGTGAAGGGCACAGAAAAGCCAGTGGGATTTCTAGCCACAAATGAGAGGTTGCGTAGATTAAACAATTTGAGAATATGTGTAAACCTTACCTCCTCTGTGATTTGACGTGGTTAAAGTGTGGTTTTTATGCAAGGGAGGGAGGAAGGGGAGAAATCTCCCGATGCCTGAGGCCGGTGGGAGGAGACAGGAAGCCAGCCCGAAATTCTCACTCGCCTGTCTATGGTTTTAAATAATCTGGGAAAAAATATTCCATTTTATATTTGTACACCTTAAATATACACAATTTTTATTTGTCAATTTTACCTCAGTAAAGCTGGGTGGAAAAAAATCTCGGGAAACTTAACTTTTCTAGCATTGTGCAAAAGAGCCTGACCTAATTATTTATATGCATGACCGTTTTGGCCCAGTAGACTCCTGCCAGGAGGTAACACAGGAGAAATAAAATATTTAGGGACAGGTAAGGACATCTATATCAGAAATTGCTGCAATTCAAAGGTGATTATTTTCTCTCTAACCATGATTTTGCTTGTTTTCCCCCTTGTCTTAGATTTTAGAAGTAAAGGCCATTTTCTTTCTCTTATCCACCCACCACTATAAGATGGATTCAAATATGTGTAATGCAATGAAATACAGTTGACAGATGAAAGACAGTTTATGAATGTATATGATGTACGGTATCTTATTTAAGTACTGTATATTTAACATGAATTTAAACGATTAACTTAAATACAACAGTATTTATTGTTTATGGTAGTTGAGAGTGATGAATCTGAAGCTGATAGAATACTAGGCTTCTCAAGAAAGGAAAATTTAAGATAAATGCTGATAATAAACTGAATGTATAAACTAGGTAGAATTTGTTGGTTTTTAACTTTTTAAAAATGACTTCTAGTATCAGGCACAATCAGATAAGTTTTTCTGAAAGTGAAATATCAAGAGGTGGAAATTTTAGAGTTAATATTTGCTTCGAAGAGCAGTGATACACTGTATGAAAAAGATATGGAAGTACAATGACTGGAAATATTTCCAGATAAGTAATCACTAGTTAGGAATGCTATGTTGGCATTGTTTAAGTAAGAGTGGAAGAGGGCACCAACACTGTGTGTTCCCCACATTCCTTAATGTCACAGAATCTAACAATATTAAAAGTAATTCAGACAACTTATTGGGTTTGTTTTCATTGGAATGCTTATTATAATATCTAAAATGTCTTCTGATTGATTAGTGAAATAAAATAATTGTGCTCTATATTGAGAAGTTTGCCCTTAGTTTTTTGAATTCAGTAGTTGAGTAGTTAAGAATGTTCACTTGATGATAACTAAAGATAGGAATGAATTCATAGCCAATTAAAGTAGATGAGCTCTTCAGTTCTTCATAAACCATTTGAAAAGAGGTAGACCTCAAATTTAAAATGATAATGAAACTAGGGCAAGACCATTTGCATTAAAATGTATATTTCATTTACTGAAAGCATATTGACAAACTACTAGTAGGAAAACTTCTAGCTTACATCTAAATTCCCCAAAACATTTTAAAGACTGATCAAAATGCTAAGAACTTTCTGATAAACTGGGTTGTGTCCTAGAGTAGCTTTTCGAAGCTGCGATTCCTCTGATTCTCACATAAATGAGAACTTTCCTGGATTCATTCAGCATTCTAAGTTTTACTTATTACTTCGTTGAGTGGATTTGTTGATTTACTAATAGTGACCCAATGACCTAAAAACAGTATGCCATAGTTACTTTATTCCAAATAAGCTTGCTATTAGGGAATTCTAACTTCAGGCTTTTTATTTTCTAACAGAGTGGAATTTTCCAAATCCTACTCCACAGCTTTACCCTTGGTTATTCGATTTCAAGACCACTTAAGAAATACGGTTATCCCAAGAATAACACTCTACCAGTCTTATGAACCCCAGCCTCTTTTGCAACAAAATGATCACATTAAATATATTGTAATCCACCATCTAGGAATTGTATGAATAAAACAGTATGAAAAGGATATGAAAAATTTTATACTAATGTATGTTATTTTCATATTAGATTTAAATCATAGCAATAAAACTTATTTTCATTGTTAAATTTTTATCATTCAGAGCCTTTTTAAAAATGAACGAACCAATATTTGTGATTAAGAATAGTTTTCTGCTCCTGGCTTGCTATTTTACTAACATTTACTTTTAATTTTTATATTCCCAGATGCTGAAATTTGTAGTGCTTTCAAAGAAGACATGTTTCCAACATTCAAATATTGTGCAATAGACTATTTACATGAGGTAGAGTATTACCAGATCACTACCTATTTACTAAGAATTATGATATAGAAAGTGTCATCTGCAGTCACTGTATGGTTATGATAATTTTTAGTAGTCCTTAGAGTAATCATTAGTCTAGTTACTTTGAAATTCACTTAAAATTACTTCCCACTTTTAATATAACTTAGAAATGCTACTTTGGGAAGGAAATAATTGACAATTTAACATGAATTTGAAGCTGCCAGCAGAAAAAAATGGAAAAACTGTGGGCAAGTTTGGGCTGCTTGTATGAATAATCTTGAGTGATATTTCTTGAAAGGAGTGGGGGGAAAACAATCCCAGTTATCTTTATTATAAAATGACAGTAACAGCATGTATTGGCCACTTACTGTGGGCCAAATACTTTGCACTTTTAATGGATTATATCATTTGATCACTTGCTCTTTTGATGGATTATGTCATTTTGATGATCACAACTACTCCATGAGGAAGATACTATTATTACACTGGTTTTACCGTTTTACAGGAAATGATGTCTAGAGAAGTTAAGTAGCTTGCACACAGCTGAGATTTAAGACAGGCACATTGTTAAGAAACTAATTAGACTAGTTGTCATACAACAGTTCATTGTTCTTATGATCTTAATTAACAAGTTAAAGTTTTGTTTTCTTTATAACCTTGACCCCCATCTACCAGGGAAAAAAATTACTCCACTATAACTAAAACTGTGTTATATTTTACAGGAAATAAAAAAGACATATAGGCATCTTCAGGTTTTATTATTCCCTCATAATTGATGGAGGCAAATGTGTCATAACATACACATGTAGGGCATCAGAGGTCACTGTTACACAAATATATTTATGAATGTATTGTCCACTTAGGAAATTAGTCTATACTCAAACATCCTCAAATTTTTATCCTTGTCCATGGTATCTTAATTTCTTGCTGGTGTACCACACCCCATGATATAATACAAATATAGTAATCAATGGCAAACCTTGCAAAAGATGCAGGGTTTTGTAAAGTTCATAAAAACAGTGTTGAAGAACCACCCAAATAACAGGCAAAGCTATTATCAGATGAAGAGCCTACAAAATTAGATCAGTTAACAGTTAAAGGGAAAAGAATGTTTTGAATATCAAAGGGATTAAGAGCTGCCTTGGGAAAATTTGATTAAATTTTCAAATATTTTCTAGAAATATCTTCTTTATGATCAAAGGTGAAGTAATGACTGATATGCATATCATATGTTTTGGGGGAAATTATGACAAGAAAGCAGTTATAAGCTAATTATAAACAAAATTTTATTAAATGTAAATTTTAATTTCTATAATTTTATTTCATCTTTTAAGATAAAGTTCCAATCAGGCTTTTTTTTTTTCCTTTTTTACTATGAACCTTTGCTCCTCATTTTATACAAATTACTTTAACTAATCTTTTCTTTATACCATTTATTCTTGGATGATGAGGACCTCTTATTTAATGTAATACCTTCAGCAAACATAAAATTCTTGGGAAATAATGCAACAAACTATCATTTGTCAAATACATAGAATAACAAATTCTGTGGGAAGTTGAGAGTCACCAAGGTAAGACTTCATAGAGGAAATACTGCTTAAGATGGGGCTTAAAAGATGAATAGGATTTTCATAGCTGGAGAAGAATAGCGAGGCATTTTTCAGAGGCACAGCGTAGACCACAGTGTTGAGGAAGTGGCCACTAAATGTTAAGGGTGTAGTGGCTATTCTATTTAAAGAGAACAGTTAGTATTAAAGAGTAATGGAAGATAAAGCTGGAAAGTAAAGGCAGAACCAAAGTATAGAGAACTTTTATTTACAAGCTTAGCTGATTTAACAGCCTTTTAAAGTTTAATTATTAGATTTTTTTTTAAATTAGAAACATATTTGCTGGTTGTCACAAATGAAATAGTGCAAGGATATAGAAAACAAAAGTTAAGACAGCCATATTATACTGTTAAGTGAAAAAAGCATATTGCTAAATGGTATATGATGTGATCCCATTTTTTGGTCAAACACACACACACACGCACGCACACACACGTTAGGCTAACCTAGAAAAGAAAGTATGTAGGAAAATATACCAAATTATAATGATATGATAAGAAAGCTTGATTTTTCTCAGTTATGTAGTTGTGTGTTAGATTCTTTATACTTAGCATGTATTACCTTTCAATAAAAATAACAGAAGTTTGAAAGAATAGAGAATTTTAATATTCTGAATATCGACAGATAAATATTTTAAATCCAATACATATATTAAAAGATTTTATAATCTCACTTTCCTGCATAGAATGTAATTAGAGAGAAGTTTCGCAGAGACGCTTTATTTCTTCGAATCCCTTCATGTTTACATCAAGAAGACAATTATCATGTAAGAGTCACTGATGATAAATTTAGGAGGCCATGGACAAGAGGTATGTTTTAGTTTTATTTTTCAAAAATCTATTTTTAAAAATATTTCAGAGTTTAGCACAATAAATTATTAAGAAAATGCAATGTTTTTCTCATTATTTAAAAAACCTATTCATTTATTCATATCAGAATTCCAAGAAGTTTACAAATTAATATTTTTATGATAGACTTTAGATGATAAGGAATTGGAAAGCTTATACTAGGTATGAATAGAATGAATAAGAGATATGTGGATGATGAAGTCTTAAAAATTCTAACATTGTAACATTTGTTGTACTAGAACAGTATCTTGCTCAATGGTAAGAGGGCTTCTTTAAGTTGTAATGGTACACTGAATATGGAACTATTTTTAAATGTATATGTACAAAGCACCATCTTTTGCTTTTATCATGTCATAAAACTTAAGGAAAAGTAGCCTCCATGGAGGAGTCAAGTCAGTTAACAACATTTATTTATCTTGTATTATGTACTAGGCACTGATACAGGTGCTAAGAACACAGTTACTAATTAAGACATAGAAATAGTCCCTACCCTCAGTGGGTTTTCAGACTGGTAAGGAGAATGCAGCAATAAAACCACTGAGTACATGGACTACTATTTGGTATTGGTAAATGTACAGCAAAGATACACAGTGTAATGTGATACGAAATTTCAGGAGTAGGGAGTGCTATTTCCTAAGATGGTTAGGGTAGGGCTTCTGTGGAGAGGTGAGTATTTGAGTTGAGATCTGAATGGTGAGATGGCAGCAATCATAAAAACATACAGGAGAAAAGCCTTTCAAGCAAATGCAAAGTTCCTGACTCAGGAGTAAACTTGATGTGTGTAAGGACCAGAAAATTGAGCCATTGTGGCCGATTAATGAAAAAAGGGGAGATCTGAGAAGTAGGCAGCTTTCGAAAGATAAAAGGTTTTGCAGGCTATAATATGGAGTTTGTTTGTTTGTTTATATTATGGTTGGTGTGGAAAGTCATTGGACAGTTTTTTGAAAGGCAGTAACATAACCTGATTTATACATTGGAAAAATCATTCTGGTTGTTTGGAAGCTGGAAGGGGTAGGGACTGGGAGGCAAAAATAGAGATAGGAAAATCAGTCAGGAAGCTACTGTAATGGTTCAGGATCTAGACTACTAGGCAAATCCATACATAAAGGATGATAGCTTGGACCAGGCTTATAATAAAGAAGTGAGAAGTGGTTGAAATTGAGATTATTTTAGATTTTAAAGTAATCTAAAGTAATTTAGATTATTTACTTACCCAAAAGTAAGATGGTTAAAAAGCAGAAGAATAAATAATTTCTTCTGGGTTTTTGACCTGAGCAACTAAGTGAATGGCAGTTTTATTTCCTAAGATAAGGAAAGGTTTATGGGGAAGCCAGTTTGTGGCTGGAATCAATAGCTCTGCTTTGGCCAGGTTAAAATGCCTATTAGGCATCTAAGTGGAAACATCAAGAGGGCAATTGGTTATAGTAGTCTTGAGCACAGCTGGAATTTCAAATTGGAAGCCTCAATATATAGCTTGCACATAAATTTCATGGAACTGGATAAAAGCACTGAGAGCATGAGTATAGATAGCTGAGAGCCTAGGACAGGGCCCTAGAACAAGTAAGTGAGTTGACCATTAGCTTAACTAACTGTAGGTCATTGACAACCATGGTAAGGGTGGTTTCACTGGAATATTGTGTACGAAAGCCTGATCAGAGTAAGTTGAGAAGAGAGAAGTGGGATGTAAGATGGTGATTACAGACAACTCTTTTGAAGAATTTTGCTATGAAGGTAAATAGAAAAATAGAGGTGCACTAGCTGAAGGCAGAAGTAGAGTAGAGAGGTTTTTTTAGATGCGCAATTAAAAAAAATATATGTGTGATAAGGAAAGAGACTATAAAGTGTTTATTTGCCAATGGAAATAATCTTGATAAAAAGAGAGAAAATGATGATGCAGGAAAGAAAATGGATAACTTATAAAAGGAGATAGTATCCAAAGCACAGTTGGAGGAGCTGATATTAGAAGCCAGGATGGTTCTTCCACTATGATGGATAGGAAGGCAGGGTTTGTAGGTACTCACGCCTGTGAGATGTTAGAATTAGTGGTGGAAGATGATTCTCTTCTCTGCATATATCGATTTTCTTTGTGGAGGCAAGGACACAGACAGAGAGAGGGTAGGGAAATGAGTATCAATATTTGATGGTTGAAAGTGTCAGATAGTTGTCTTGAAGAATGAGAAAGTCAGTTTTGTTAGGAAGGTATACTATTATCATCTGTCAATGTTAGATGCCCATTTTAAATTTATGGTCATAATTTGAAATGAGTTCATGCAGCATGGCTGGGTGATTTTTTTTTTTTTCCAAATAATTTTCAGCTGTTCTAGGGTACATACACAAAGTGGAGAGTAGCGGTTTTCCTAAGTTAGTATGACGGAAAGAGAAGCAAGGGAATTAAGAGTCTTTGTAAGGGAGTGATTATGGGATGGTTATGGAACTAAACTGTATGAGAAAGGAAGTGAGGACATAAGAAAGGATGAATGTTGTAAAAATGGAAGGGTCAATGGATTGAAGGTCTCACTTAGGTTGGAAATAAGATAAAGAGCAAATTTCATCAAACTGCTTCTCTAAACGTACAGAAGGAAAAAATGAGTTAATAATTTTTCTTATTTCTTTTCCTTTTCTTCTTTTTACAGATAATAATGACAATAACAAGCAAAATTTATTGGGCATTTATACTATGTCAGGCACTGTTCTAAGCAATTTACATGTCTTAACACATTTAACCTTTACAACAACACTATGGAAAGGCCATTATTATTTCTAATTTGTAGATAAGAAAACTGAGGTAGAAAGAGGTTAAGAGATTTACCTAAGATAATACAGTTAATAAGAAGCAGTACAAGTACTAAAATCTAGGTCAGGTGATTCCAGAACTTACATTCTTAACTACTAAACTTTCATATTTTTTTCAGTGAGGCATACACTCAGATGTTAAGGGATTTATTCAAGGTAACAAAACTAGTAAGAGCTAACACTTAGGTAGAACATGGGTCCTTTGACTATTCACCCAGTTGCTTCTTCTGAAGTTAATGTGTGACATGATCCCTCTCCGTAAGGAACCAAGAGTCTCATTTAGGAGCCCCAAGCTATCGATATACATAGAACTTTTAAATATGACTGTGTATGATTAAGTACTGAGTGAGTGCTACTGACAATATTATGACCTTTCAAGGGGAATGTATCAGAGTGAGCTGGAATGGTAAATAAAGGCTTTATGAGGAGTCACATGAGCTGTTGAACAAGATTATCTGGGATGGTAGTGCTGTATAAGCAAAAGAGAGGCTGTAAAATGAGGGTGGTATGTTCAGGTGATATTGTTCTGACTGTAGTTGAGGGTTTTTGCAGGGGACAGGGGTTCATAATAATGAGAATGATGATTTAAATGTTTGGAATGTGGTATAACTTTGGAAAAACTTACAGCTGTGAACAAATAAAGATAACACCATGATGTAAAAGGTGAATGTTTGGCTTCCTTGTATTAAGTGTAAAAGAAAATTCTAGAAGTTAATGTCATTCTCCTTTCTAGTCTCAGCTGTTTCAGTTTCGGGAATGACGGGTATCTCAGTCTCGGACCAATGGAAAGCAAGTCTCTCTGTGGAGGATTTCCTTGAGAAGTATGTGTCCCTAATTGCAAATTTCCCCTTTACGTCTAGAAGATGAACAGTAAGTTCTCCAGACACCTAAAGAGAGAATATCCCACCCTTTATATCCTCACAGGTTTTCTTTCACCTGAAGAAGAAGCCCTAATGTGAACCACAAGGAGAGGTTAATAGAAATGATTTACATCCTCTTTTTTATCTTTTTCCCTCATTTATCACAGATTAACAGTGCTCTATGCATTTGTATCACAAAAGACAGAAATAAAGCAAAGATGCTATTATGCTTTTAACAATAAGTGAACTTTTCTGTAGAGAGTGTCTACAGAAAATTCTTTATATTAAAATCAGTGTCTTTTCCTGTAGTATAAATGCAGTTTTAAGGCTATTTTCTAACATACTTTGTCAGAATGTTGTTTGTTATTAGTTCAGTCATTCATCAAATATTTATTGGATATCATTCTGTGGGCTGGATATGGATAAAAAAATGAGTAAGACACAGTCTCTGCTCTTAAAGAACACAAGAAAATAGGGAATCAAATTTTATAAATAAACAATTACAATAGAACATGGAAAATACAATGACAGAGATAGAAATGCAGAGCGTAATATGAGAAAGAACATCTAAACCATTCTACATTGTTCATGTAGACATAAAGTAGAGATTTCAGTGCAAATATAAATAATTTACTCTGTTGCATCACTTTGTGCAAAGAGTGTTGATCAGACCCAGGAAGGATTTAGTTATTGTTCATATTTTCAAGTTTCAGTGACATAAGTTCTCCTTCGTTGCGCTTGAAATAAACAACCAATTTAAATGTGTGCAGACAGTAAATATAGAGAAGCCCAATATACTATTCCTGGTTTATAGGAATTTAAAAATCAGGCTACGAAGATAATGTATAAACAGAAAAAATTAACAATGTTAAGAATTAAATGATAATATACAATGGCTGTCATAAGGTCTATCACAAGGTATAAGGCCAAAGCAAATTATCTATCACATGACTAAACTGCAGAGCACTAAGGAAACAGAAAAGTATAGTGAAAAGAGCTCTCCAGCCATCTGACCTCCCAGGTGGGGTGAAGGGCTAGAAGTTGAATCAACTGCCAATGACCAATGATATAATGAATCGCCTATGTAATGAAGCCTTCCTTAAGGCTTCCTTAAGCTCTCCAAAAGTCCCTTATTAACATAACCAAAGATAACTTTATCGCTCTCATCTCTTAGGAATTTCCAAGGGCTTTTGGAGCTCTGTGCCAGAAACAGACATGAAGACCAAATCTCTATTTCTTATTATAAATCACATTGTCAACCATATAATATGTGATCTTTTGTGACTGGCTTCTTTTACTTAGCATAATATTTTGAAGGTTCATCTATTTTGTAGCATGTATTAGCACTTCATTTTTTATGACCAGATAATATTCCATTATATGGGTATACCACATTTAATTTATACATTCACCATGTGAATGGGCATTTGGGTTGTTTCCACTTTTTGGCTATTATGAGTAATGCTGCTATAAACGTTTGTGGACAAGTTTTTGTGCAGACACATGATTTCATTTCTTTGGTAATGGAATTGCTGGATCTTATGGTAACTCTGTGTTTAACTGTTTGAGGAATTGCCAGACTATTTTCCAAGCAGCTGTACCATTTTATGTTCCCATAGCTGATAAAAAGGTTACAATTTATGTACATCTTGCCAATACTTGTTATCATCTATCTTTTTTACTATATTCTAGTGTGTGGCTCATTGTATGTCATTGCAGTTTTCATTTGCATTTCTCTGTTGGTTAATGATGTTAAGCATCTTTTCATGTAATTATTGGTCTTTAATTTATCTTCCTTGGAGAAATGTCTTTTCAAATCCTTTGCTGATTTTTAATTGGGTTATGTGTCTTTTTATTATTGAGTTTTAAGAGTTCTTTACATAGTCTAGATACAAGTCCCTTATTAGGTGTGTGATTTAAATACTTTCTCCTGTGGATTCTTTTTATTTCCTTGATGGTATCCTTTGAAGCACAAAATTTTGATGAAGTTCAATTCGTCTACTTTTTCTTTTGTTACGTGTGCTTTTGGTGTCATATTTAAGAAGGCTTTGCCTAAACTAAAGTCACAAGGATTTACTCCTGTATTTTCTTCTAAAAGTTTGCCTTTGATTTGTTTTTAAAGACACAAATCAGATCATGAAATATTTTTGTTATAACCCACGACCAGGTCTTACCAAGTCCTGTAAGATCCAACATGATGGAGTCCTTGCCCACCTATCTAACCTTATTCAGTTCCAGTCACCCTGACCTTTCTGCTTTTCTTAGACTCTGTCAACCTTGCTCCTCTACTTAAAGCCTTTGTATGGCTCACTCCCTACTAATATTCAGGTAGTTGTAGCTCCTCAGAGGGCTGTTCACTAACTACCCTCTCTAAAATATACCTCTTACCAACCTTCCGTCTGTTATTTGATGTCCTAATACCTTACTTTATTTCACTCATAGCAGTTTTTCACCACCTGACATTGTTACTTACTTATGTATTTGTTTGTCTGTTGTCCTGTTAGCAGGTAAGCTTCATAAGGGCAAGAGCTTAGTTTTGTTTGCCTCTCCATTCTCAGTGCCTAAAATGATATCAACACATTGTAGATACTCTGTAAATATTTCTTTTGAGTAAAGGAATTAATGAATGGGAGTGGATGAACTCATCCAAGAAAGAATGATATGGAAAGAAAGCAGAGACAATCTAGATTGGAAACCTGGGAAATATCACTATCTACAGGTCAGGCAGAGGAGGCACCAGTGAAGTAAGAATAGATAATACTGGATGAGAAGGAGGGAGGGGTTCCAGGAAATACTGGCCTTTGTAAATCACTTATACCTAGAGAAAGTGAATTGATGGAGTTTCCTCAAAACTATAGTTATTATAAAATATTGACTCTGTCAGTAACATTTATTTTTTAAAAAACAGCATTATCTAAGCACTAAATTTAGAAGTCTATAAAGATCCACATAGGAATCAATGTTCTCATGAGTATTACGGGCCTGGGTGAGTTGAAATGTTTTTTTTCTTGTACATTGTATTTTCTTAAAGAGTAAATAATAGAGATTTTTCTATATACAGTTTTAAGTATGAAATATTTATTATTTTCTCCAATTACATTGGGGAATTATATTGATTTTGGTTTTTTCAGTCTCTGTAGGGAATTATTAAGTCTAAAATATTTTAGGATATCAGGAAAAAAATAATGTGTACCTGAATTGCCAACAATATATTTATCTGTTGGAAAATTCAGTAGAAAGTTCTCTTGTAAGTCAGAATATCCCAATGGTGTAGACAATGGCTGATATATCTGGATCAATCAGGAAACAGGCAAGTTACAGGCAAGGTCAAGGAAGCCAAAAAAAACAAAACAAAAATCCCAGGACTAGCAACAGCTGGAAGTTGTTACCACCCTAAACTTGAAGGAGCAAGAGGACTGAGCAGTAAACAGCACAGTAAGAACTGCAACTATGGGAGAGGGGCTGATAAAAGATGTAACTGTTGGTGGAACTATGCAGCCACGTCTCCAAACTGTGGCCCAGGAGGAAAGATTCGGGAAGAATAATGTTTCCATCTGTCTCTTTTCCCACCTTGATCTCCTGCAAATGCTTCCTATTGGCTGAACCCATCCGGAAGCCAGGGAAAGGGAGCTTACTTAGTTGGTTCTTAGTAAGCTCAGTCTCCCAGGTTGCAGAAAAGAATATAGAAGGTTGGATAATGATATGGAAAAGCAGACATTGAATATTCAGTGCAAGGGCAATTTGGCAATGCATGGCAAAGTCTCAAAATCCTTATATCTTTAACTTCATTTCCACTCTTAGGAAACTTATTTTGAGAAAATGATTAAACAAACGCACAAAGATATTCCTTGCACTGTTGTTCATAATAGCAAAAAATTACAACAAATTTAAATTTCCAATAATAGGGAACTGATTGAGTAAATATTATTTACCAGTACAATGGGATCTTGTTCATCCACTCAAAAATGAAGTGAATGTACATTGATTGACATGTAAATGTGCTCATGCTTCTTGTTTAGCAGAAAAGAATAGGTTACAGTATACTATGTTCATACACTTTTGTTTAAAAATACTCAAAAATAATTGAGAAAATATGTAATTTTTAAATTCTTCTCTTGAATGGTGGGGCTATGGATAATTTTTCTCTAACTGTTGGAATTTGGTAATTTTCTACAATGAAAAATTTCTGTTTATAAATAAAAATGTTTTAAAATAGGAGATACATAAAATCAATAATTTTATGTCATAGAAAAACAGTTACAGGAATGATGACCCAGTTTAACTGTGAATTTGAGGAAATTGTTCCAAGTTCAAACCCAAACTCCCAAACTGAAGTAGAGGAAGTCAGCTTACATACCCATAAGGACTACAGTGAAGCCTTTACACTTGTCAGCTGCTTAGAAAAGTGTCCAGCGCTTCAAAAACAGGAGCAAGGTAAAACTTTTGTTATTTCCACTGTTACAAAACATTCTTACTATTACACAGATTTTCATTTCAGTGATGTTTTTGTTTTATTAGATTTAAAAAATTTTTTATTGTATTAAAGATACCCACCTGCAAAATTATACTTCTTTAAATTACTGGTGTTCATTTGCGTATTTTTATATTGTGAAGTGATTCTTTTTTGTCTTTTTCTATTCTTATATTTTATTTTTATATATCAAAAATATCAATAACTCCAAATGTATTTAACTTGAACCTAACCAATCCTGTCAGTGTTTCTTTTAGGGTTTCTTTCATTACCTTTATACTTGGAAACTTCTTCCTTGAATTAGATAAATATTATTCATATTTTATTTAATGTTTTCTTTAAGGTTTTGGTGTATGTATAAAAGTAAGAATAAAAATGTTTGTTTCCAAATGTTTTCGCAGTTGTCCCAATACCACTTATGGAATAGTTTTTCCTTTCCCCACTGATTAGAAATGCCGCTTATATCATATGCCATATCTTTAGCCACATTATAGTTTGTTTCTGGATTTCCTATTATGTCGAAATATTATACAGTTTAACTATTTAGTACACAGGTATAACATGTATTAATAGTCTCCTCTTTTTTTTTCCTACTCTCACATTTATATTCTTTCAGATTTACTTTTGTAATCAGTTTTTCAAGTTTCCAACAGAGCTCTTAAGAAATTGAAATGTTACTGGCACCTTTTAAAATTTTTACCTTAGTTAGTCTTTTTAGCTGGGAAAATAGTTTATCTTGCCTTTTCTTCAAGTTTTTTTTTTTAAGTAGTGATCCTCATTAGTGTTTTATGGTTTTCTCCATATACTTTCTGCACATTTTTATTATGTTTATTCCTCAATATTCATAGCTTATGGCTATTATGAATAAGTTTTTCCATTAATTTATGATTAGGGCTTTAGATATATTTGGAAACCACTGATTTTATAATTTTTATCAGACACTTTAATGAAATCCTGTATTTGTTTTCATTTAGTTATCTTGGGTTTTCTAAGTAGACAAAAGTATCTTCTGCAAAGAATAAACCTATTTTCTTTTTTGTCAGTAGACCTCTTTTTTTCTGCTTATTTTCAGAGTTAACTAGCCAAAATTCTGTTTGCTCATGACAATTTAACACTCCTCTACAATAAAAGAAAACAGCCTCCTCATATCTGAGTTGGTACATATACTAGTGGTAATAAAGTAAGAAATTCAGGGCATACTTTATAGCCATAAGAATATACATAGCACCGTTGCTAGAACCACTTTTGTATAGTTTAAAGAACATTGGTTGTGGTGGGATGCTGCCCTCAAGTGGCTTCATTGAAAAGGGGAGGTTGGAAAATGAGACCTCATAACTGATATGAGACGTCCCCATGGACTCCCAGAAATACCAAGATGAGCCTGTAGGAAGGAAAAACTGTTAGATGGTCTATGTTTGAAAGTGGAAGGTGGAGATGGGGTTACAGATGAATGCTGTTTGGGTTTTGCTATAATATGACTTCATTAATATTTACAAAATGACTGTACAAATGAACCATCTTTAAATTGTCTCAGATTAAACCCTGCTTAGACATGGAATTGATTGGCTACCTTTCTCTGGTGTATCATGGGAAGCTCTAGGCCACAAGATTGTCAGGAACTTACAGGTTCTGATAAAGAATCTCTGAGGCTAGTTTACATAACTAGTTCTCTTTTGGCATTTTAAGTTAGCATCAGGCAAAGGAATGGTCCCTGCCTGCCTGCTTTACACCACATAATTATTAAGCACATGCATACCAGTGATGTAGTGGGTCATGGGAGACATCACTTCATGCCATACCGTTCTCATGCCATTCTAAAATTACTTAGCTGAAAGGACGTTGCCCAGAACAGAAGACCGTTGCTTCCCCTTGGAGCTGGCTTTTGCTTTGGGGAGGTTGGTTTTCTGAGTAGTTCTTCATCTGAGCCTACATTTTCCTTTTTCTCTTTCCATTCAGAGATTATTGGAGAATGGGGGTAGGTTTTATATACCCTTCTTTGGCTCAGAAACTGTTAAAGCACTGACACAGTTAGCTAAGATTCTAAAGTAGCCCAAACATGGTAGGTTGGGGATACAGAGAAGAAACCTGTTCCAGCAATTAGCTGTTAGCAATAGTGTTTCCTAATATGTGAGCTATATCACACTTCTCTAGTAGACACTTTGCTGTATAACTTTCAATGTAATTAATTTTATAACAAGCGTATTTGAACAATTTTAGAGTGCTAGAATCAGAGTTGGTCTCATTTGTGGGCTTTATAGATCATCTCCAGTCCCTACATGTCAGTCTCTGGGGATAAACTGGAGACCTAAGAGATAAAATTATGCATAAAGAAAAGACTAAGGTCATCAAAAGTCAAATTTTATTTCTTTACAGTTTTGCTGAGGCTAACCTTGGCTATTTTGAGACATAAGACCACAAGAGATTTTCCTCCACTGATTACATTAATTTTGTTGGAAAAAAGTATGAGCCATTACAACTCTTTCAGGATATTTGGTTACTACTCAGTGTACTAAATAATACTAAACTTTACTGAGCTTTTACCTATGTACCAGTACTATGCAACATGCTTTATTTGCATAATACAGTGAAGAACTAAATAATTTAAAATGTGTTTGCAAACCCCAACTGTATTTAATGGCTGACTACAGTAACTATCTAGATCCTCTTGTATAACCTTTAGAATTTTTCTTATTCCTTTGTATTTCTTATTTATTTTCAGATTTCTTGATTGATGCTGAAGAAATAATTTTTGTAAATAATCTGATGGCCTATAAAAGCCAGCTGCCAACTGTGCGTACTCTGTTGAGTAGGCTAAAGCAATATTTAGTAAAAGATCCTTTGTTAGATTTCAAAGGACAGATCTTCAAAGACACTAATTTTTTCAGGTATTTGATTACCCGATGTTGTAAATATTTTTGAAGAGAAGAAAATATTCTTTGTATGTTCACAAGTCTAGATGTTGTCAGTCATAATATTTTATCATTGCTTTACCTCAACTCTTAATTGTAATTGCTATGCATTTAATTGGCTACATTTAGTACGTCCCTTGCTTTTAGTAAATACTAATTTAATGTTTGATTTTTTTGTCAAGGGAGAGTTTCTCTTTTCAAGGAGATTTGAAAGATTTTGTGAAAGAAGATTTCTGTATGGATAAGGAAAACTTTTTTCCAGAGAAGCTAGAAGACACAGTAGGTTTAAATGAAGCTGTAATGTTTGCTTTCAGTAATTTTAAAATAGAAGTTAGTAAATCACGCTTTTATAAATTGTAGTAATATACATTTACCATCTACTATTGTAAAGTTTAAAAGACTCAATAATGGATTAAACATGTATCAGTTACGGAGTCAAATTTACTTCCAAGATGGTGGTTCTAAACCTTGGCTACACATTAGAATTACTTGGAAAATTTTATTAAAATACTGAAGTCTGGATCATACCCTCATATATTCTGGTTTAATTGGTCTAGTATGCAGTCCAGGTACAGGGAATTTTAAAACCTCTCCCAATTATTTTAATATACCTGGTATAGGACATTAAGTGGCCATGTATGTATTAGTCTTAAGGCATTGAAAGGTTCTTTTTTGACAAATAAAAATTTTAACACACATGGTAAAAATATTAATTCACCTATTAGCCCCTTTTCTCCTGTCCCCCTTCCCCTCCCCCATTAATTTTGAGAATTATGCACATGCATTCTCACTTGTTGAAGAATCCAATTCTGTAGGAATGAAAGAGAAATGTATTCCATGGAATGTAGTAAAGATCCATTCCATCTACTCTTTTTACTTCTCATTCACCGTCTGTCATTTGTTGCAGTGATTGTTTTTAATTTAGAATTTTGAAAATTTGTTATTAGCTCAAAAGAAGATATTTCTGCATCTAGGGGTAGTGTACACCACTAATGTAATTGGTAGCCATGAAGGACATTACTTAGAACATTGCTTGTAATAGATTTGTAGCTGCTACACTTACTTTTTAAATAAAATGTATGTAGATTAAAATTTATAAGTGTGGGTTTAGTTTAAAATTTGGTACATCAATTAAGCAAATATGTCTATTTACAGAAATATTTATTTGGAGTACCTCACTAAAAACTTGTTTTACCAATATATTATTTCAGCCATTAATTATGCCTGAGTGTGAATTCTTAATGCCTACAAGCCTCAAACAAGAAGTTGATATTCCATCACTCTCAGAAATAAAGGAGTCATCAAACTTAATACCAGAAACAATAAATTATGTAGATGAAAATGAAAAGCTTTTTAAAAGAGGTGAGAATTAAATTAAAAATCTATTACTTGTAAAAACTACTTAATAATGTTAGTTATAAAAATTCTTTTTTCATTAAACTTTCTTCTGAACCTCCAGATTTTTAAAAATATCCCACATCAATAAAAATTCTGAGACTCTTTTCTCATTGTCTTCTCTTTATACATTGCAAGCTTAAAACATCTCTGAAATTAATCTAACCATTTCAAAATAATTATACAAATAGAGCTAAAACACCAGCACTATACTAGTTTTTTTGAGTTGTTTTCTTATATACAGTGACAAAACACTAAGAACTTTTATGCTGACTTCAGAGGCTCAGAATAAAGTTATGATTCATGGAATTAGATGACTGGGAGAGTCACAACATAGAATTTAGATGGTTTCTTCCCAGTTAGACTTAGTAAATGTTGTTGAAGTCTTTTAGCATAACTTAAGCCCAGATATTTAACTGTCCTCTCATAAACTCCAATTGAAATGATCAAAGATATATAATATAAAGGAGGAGTGAAAGGGGATTTGTGATTTCCATTGAGTATAGGGATACTTGCCATCAACGGACCATGGACTTGAAGGAAATCTTGCAGACAAGACTAGATCAAGGGGATTACTGATCAGCCTACAAGTCAAGCAAAGTAATGAAAAGCCAACCTGAGTAAATGGATCAAATTCAGACCAGAACTTGAAAATCTAGCAGAGCTCAAAATTGCAGGTGGCCTATGTTAGCAGAACACAAGTGAATGCTAATGGAAAGGACAGGTAACTCTACTGAATGGCTGTAGTGTTACAGTCCTAGCCATCACTTGTCTCTGATGGTGTACTCAATAAAACAGAGTCATTGCTACAGAGGAATGAACAAGATTACAGAAAAACTACTATCATAGTACTTTTGCTGATAGTAGACGTCTTCCTCTTCTTTTTAGATCTTACTACGAAGTATGGAATAGATACTGAGGATATGAAATGCAGCTCCACAGAAAATTTGGCCATTCAAAGCCAATGTGAACCAGAGTGCAGTGAACCAGGTAGAAATTTTGAATAAATCCTTGAGTTTATCAGGGGATACCTATATATGATGTAAAAGTACACTACATTCACTTATAAAATCTACTATGAGACAGTTTTAATGTTTAAAACTTCATTATTGCAATCCAAGTTGTTTTTTCTCACTTATCCCTTTACATTTGTTACTATTATTAACATCCATCTGGCATCAAAACTGAGTAATATATAGAGGATAGTTACAAAGATAGAAGAAGAGGAATGGAGGACATAGCATTAATGGTAAAAATAAAATCTTAGAATTTTATAGCTCAGTAAATAAAATTTTGTTTTATCTCAATATTGGCAATCTTGCTGACCCTTGTTACACTTTTGTAAATTTAACTTTTTAAACCCCAAAGCAATCCTATCATTGTTATTGTGAAGATTACTGTCCTACCAATTTGGAATCTCAGAATCATTTTTTGTTCCAGTGTAATGCCAGATTGTGTTGCTCCCTAACTAGGTTGATGATACTGTTACTTAGTTATATTTGTAACTGGATCATATAAATCGTCTATTTGGAAGTTTACTGCTTTATTTATGAAAGTGATAAAAACACACTGACTACTTATGATAAATGAGGATTAGTTTTTCAAGCCTACCTTATAAAAATATAACTCTCTCTCTAGACCCCAGACTTATTAAGGTGAAGGATTACTCTCTTAATACTATTTGCTCAACATCATCAGTATTCAGTATGAAGACAAAAATAACACTGTCTCCTAAGTACTGACAACATAAGTTGTCAGAATTAAAAACATTGTTACACATAAAGTCTTAGAACTTATATGGTAAACTTAATAAAATTTAGCTGTCCGTGTAGTCTTTAAAAACCACCACTATCATAGTTGAAATACCATGTGATATATGTGTAATCCTTTATAAAGATGGAAATTTAAAGTTTTTATTTTGTATTTCAAATTTAACCCAAATTTCTTTTGATTGAAATTTGTTGTTGTAATAGAATGATCAAACATATCACTTTTATCTATTGCTTACAAAGAGTTATGAATTATACATAGTTTTATTCAACGTTTATGTAACATAATTTGTAAACTTTTTGTGTATTCTAGTAGAGTTAGCAATGCCATTAACTCATCTACACTTAACAAACCAACATGCTTCAGTGAATTCATTATGTACAGAACTTCAGACATTTCCATCTTCTCCTGTTTGTGAAATGTAAGTAAAGCTGTTTGTAAAATGTAAGTAAAGATTGTATCTAGAACTCAAATTGCAATTCAGAACAAGCAATCTTTAATTAAATCTCTCCATATAAAGTCAATTTCCAAGATATCTCCGTGAAGAAAGTAAGAGATAGAACAGAGTCTATAGTAAACAACTGAAAAGAATATATGAATGTATATGTACATAATTGGTTTTATGTGCATAAATAGCTTTCAAAGCGCACAACACAAAAATCAGGTAACGTTGGTTGAGTCCAGAAGGATACTGGGTAACCCAGCAGTATGGGAGCTAGTAAGTGTTAGAGCCAGCTTCTTCTATGCTTTGAGTATTTTGAATGTGAATATATTACCACTAAAAATAAACAACTTGAGCTGCTCTCCCTTCTGAGTAAAATGACCCGCATTCTGCCTATGGAACGTGTATCTCCTAGGCCCCTCTGTTGCTCTCTCTTGCCTTCTAATACAGCTGGCACTCTATTTATGGAGTATGTATCTCCCTGAATAAAAATACCTTCACTCTAAAAAATAAAAATGAAAATAAAAAAAACCAACTTGAAAATTTAAATTTTAAATTTAAACAATTGTTTAGGACATTGCCACTGGGTGCTTGACAATGGCACCGCCTCTGTTGGCACTCACTGCCATGAAATACAGTATAGTGGTATATTGGTTTGCCGGGGCTGCGATAACAAATACCATATACTAGGTGGTTTAAACAACAGAAATTTGTTTCTTCGCAGTCTATGGAGGCTAGAACTCCAAGATAAAGGTATCAGTAGGGTTGGATTCTTTCTGAGGCTCTCTCCTTGGCTTTTAGATAGCTGTCTTCTCCCTTTGTCTTCATATGGTTTTTCCTCCATGCATGTCTATGTCCTAATCTCCTTTTTTTTTAAAAGGACATCAGTTATACTGGATTAGGGCCTACCCTAATCACCCCATTTTAACTCAATTACCTCTTTAAAGGCCCTGTCTCCAAATAGTCGTTCTAAGGTACTAAGAGTTAGGGCTTCAACATATGAATTTTGGACAGGACACAATTCTGCCCATAATAAGTAGTTAAGAGCCCTGAGCTAGAGCCAGATTGCCTATCATTTACCAGTGATGTGACCTTAATTGCCCTGTGCCTCAGTTTCCTTATGTGTGATACTGGGATAATAATAGTACATACCTGGGGTTGTTCTGAGGTCTTCTAAAAAGATTTGTCATAGCCCTTTGACCAGGAATAGTCAAGAATCATAGAGCAGTGTGTTCAGTGGTTGCTTAATAGATTTGACTGTCAACCTACTCTCCTGAGAGTACCGGGGATCACATCCCATCTCTAACAGAGGACATTCACTGACACTGTTTACCTCTGTCAATGTGCTATTGGTGTTGGGGAAACCAGACATGTAGAACCAAATTTTGATCCACAAATCTGTTCAGTACCCTACTGTTACTGCACAGAATGGTCTGTAATCTTCTCAGAATTGATATGGCAAGGTTGGATCATCATATTATCTTTTGAGGCAAAATTGCATAGCATAATAACCCAGCATTTTTGTCCTCTGATAGAGTCTGAGATAGTTTTGGTTGCTATCTTATACCATATGGCATACCTGCAATTTAATGTCTTATGTTAGATTAGTCTGCCATCCTAGAATAAAGTCATCCCATTCCCCTACTTCTTATACTAGTTACACAACTAAGAACACAACCAGAACAGCCCCCTTCTCCCCTACTGTAAACCTGGAACTTAATGTATCCTAAAATAACACATTTTAAGGAAAACTACAAGTCTACAAATACATTATTCCCAGAGTGGACACTGTGGGAGCTGTGTGCGGGGTTTTGAGTTCTTAGCTATGATTGGCTGATCTGCCAGAGGAGAATGCTGTTGGGTCACCAGAAGCAACTGGAGCATCTCATCACTAGCTGCTCAGGCTTCTTTAATGGTCTCAGGAAGGTGTCACAATGTAAGATGGAGGAGCCTGGCATGGAAGGCCCCAGTTAGCTTCATCTTATGGCAAATGGGTATTTCCCTTGAGGGGTAAATTTGTGCTATACAGACATCTACCGTGAACTAGAACTGCCCATATCAGATCATGAGTGCTAAAAAAATAGCATAGAATGAATAAGAAACTATAATTTGTTTAAATATTTTTAGTCCCTTTGCTAAGGTGCAAGATGTTTATTTGCAAGACCTATACTTTTTTGGTGTGCTCTTTTACTCTTATTTTCTCCATATACCCTAATCCATCAGTTAAGGCAGATTGGCAATTAGAAACAGAAACCAGCAGAAATTAGTATAATCTTGAATTTCAATCTGATACTGAAAGTATTTACTTAAACTATATAATAAACTTTTTAATCACACAAGTTATATATCTATTATTATAATTCAAATATCTAATTAGAATTTATTAAAATTTTTATCTGTGAATTGTAATATGCCAAAGTTAGAACAAAAAGGCTTTTAAAATAAGCCAAAAGTTCTAGTGTCATTTGAAACAATTTAAAAGAAATTGTCTCATCACTGGCAAGACGAAAATCATTTCTGTTGGTTAATGAATATAAAAACTTAAAAATCCCTATTTTAAAAACAGATTTACACCTCAACTATGAAAATAAAAACAAAGGGAAAAAGTATTTAAAAAAACAGAAATGGAGGGGAAGGGTATAGTTTAGTGGTGGAGAGTGTGCTTAGCATGCACAAGGTCGTAGGTTCAATCCCCAGTGCCTCCATATAAATCAATCAACCAATCCTAACTACCTACCCCCCCCCCAAAAAGAGGGGAAAAAACTGAAAGGAAAAATAATATGTAATGTTACTGTACTCTTAACTTGCTTCTATGGCCCACATTACTTTTATTTCAGAACACAACGTTTTGGCTGGAAATATACCCAGTTAACAATTATTTTTAGTGCCTACTGCATGTTAAACTGTATGCTAGATTTTATGGTGCTAAAAAGAAACGTCTATGTGGTATAAGTCTTTATTTCCATACTAACTGATTACTGAACTGTGAACATATTTTTATATATAACCGAAGAATGTATCAAATTCAGACATATCTTCAGAGAGCTTCATTAAGAATGAGAGTATTTGTCTATATTGTGGTCTCATGCTGGACGTAGCTTGTCTAAACATTTCCCCTTCCTTTCACTTTAAAACAATTGCCTACAATCTGAGGTGTCTAGGTGTCAAAGAGAGCTTGGTAAGGTTCAAGAATTGTCTAGATTCTCAAATATTGCCACCACATACCAGATTATGTAGGTAAATTGATGATTTAGACATAAAACCTAGCAGTCTACTATTGCCTAGAACTGTCAATTTAGCTAGCAGTACTAATAATTAGCATGTTCATATATGTTCCGTGTGAACAGAGAAACAGGATACTATCAATTCTCACTTAGGAGGATGTGGGAGGTTTGGGGCATAGATTAAAGGGTTTGTGAATTAGTGGTCTCGTCCCTCCCAAAGCTAGTAACTTCATAGCTGGTAATGAGCTGTATTTACTGATTTACACTGATTGTCATGCATATTTCCTCCCTTCTCCCCTCGGCACCCCAGAACACACAGACACACATCACTCACCCACACACACACACCAAGACTGAAGGACCTGAACTAAATTTTAGGACCTGTCACTTCTTGAGAAGGTAGAGCAGACAGAATATTTTCATAGTTCTGATCCTCAGCCAGTAGAAGCTCCAGAAATTCGGTTTAGAATGGACTTGGGACCAGCAGTTTTGTAAAAATTTGTGTTGAAGCTGCCATTTTGTATGGTAAGCACAGTAATTTTATGTAAATTGTACTTCTATTGTGGATGGCTTGTAGGGTTGGTGCTAACACGGATTATGGAAGGAAATACTAAAACCCTCCCAAGTCAGCCCCCTCTGGCTCCAGGTTCTATTGAAGGAAATAGTGTTAGGAGGAAGTTACAGGTAAGCAGGAACAGTTAAGGTGCTGACAAACTGCCAAACCTTCCCAGGAGAGAAGGAAGTAAGCATTTGAAATTTTGTCTATGGAACTCTCTACTTCCGTTTACATATTTATAAGATAAAATTAATTTTTGAGTGTAAAAAATACTTAGAAAAATACTTTTCTTAAATTTGTATTATGCAAAAAGACTCAATATAATTAATGTATTAAACTTTAACTCTTCTTTTTCAGTAGTTTGCCTACTGCTGAAGAATCAGCTAACAAACACCGTATGATGTGGCAATCAGAAAGCTGCAGAAACTCTTTGAATCCATTTTTGCTTAATGGTAAGGATTAATTGATTTTGAATGCTAAGTAGAAAGTATAGATGAAAAGGTACAATTGGTAGAAATGTATTGTCAGTATTATTATTATTATTATTATTATTATTATTATTATTAAAAGCAGTATCTTTATAAAAAGTATAGCTCTAAAATTAGGATTTCAAATTTAGTCTTTATTTTGAGTTGCTACTTATAATGCAGATAATAATATAATGCAGTTGTGCTATTTCAGTTCCTCCATATAATATTCTCTGTCCCTATTTAGACTAAAAAGTAATGAAGCAGAAAGCTCTGCAGCACAGTGTCTAAAATGATAGTTATGATAAAATCTGATCAAATATATCTTCTTGTCTAAGTTCATTATAATGAATTAAAATTTCTGATTGAATAAATCTTACATTCATTCTTCAAAATGTTATGAAATGTATTTAATAATTACTAAAATTGTCAAACAAAATAATAGTTTCATCTCCTACTAAATATTAGAATAGTTTTAACTTCATGATGTTTCAATATGTTCAAATCAATCCTTTATGTGACCTCTGTTACTATAATACTTTGGACTTTTACAAATATTAGCATATTAAAGATGAAATACTAGATAACACATCACTTCACTTTTTCCTCTAATTTGTAAAAAAATCTGTTTTTAAGAAATTTCCAATGTGGTTTTGTTTACTGTGTTTTCTCATCTTTTTTGCCCTGTGGACTGTTTCTCACTATTCGTTTTTTCATTTGTTATGGTTTTTTAAGCACCAAGAACTGAAGATCCCAACAGTCAACATTCGGTTGCAGAGTTGAAACTCTATTCTGTTAGAGAAGAAAATCTTATGGTTAATCCTGAAAGCACGGAGGGATGGAAACAAGCAGAACTAAATCTGACTGTGACAGAAACTTTGGAGCATCTGAATACATGTTTGTATCATAATAATCTATGTTCTGATGATGATGATTGTATCATAATAATCTATGTTCATAATAATCTATGTTCTGGAGATATTTTTGCCTACAAACGCACTTCAGTTAGAATGTAAGTACATAATAGTAAGTATCACTGGTGTAAACATTTTCAGAATGAGAAAATGTTAGATACTGGCTTTCCATTAGGTGACTAGGAAAATATAACCAAATTTCAGCATTCAATATTAGCTCTGGCTCTGCCAGAATTTATTACTTTGACCTTCACTAAGCCCCATTTTCTTCCTTGAAAAAATGAGGTTTGATCAACTAATCCTTAAATCTCCTTCTGTCCTAAAATTCTATAGTCTCAGCTTTAAATTTCTAGCCATTTTCAGTGAGTGACTTTGTTTCCTTTTATAAACGATTAATTTCTAGCCCATTTTCTGTTTACATCAGCCTAAATACAAACCAGCACTGTTATTTTTTGACCTGACAGCTGAGATTTGTGTCTAATATCTAGTAATTGTCTCTTCAACAACAGAAAATCTTACTTTGTTACCAATAAGTTTACTAATTTAACTTTTTTTACTTATACAATGTAAGAAGGCAAAAATGTCTTTTGAGTATCCCTTTTGAGTTAATTTTTTTTCTTTTTCTAGTATTTTATTTAGGAACTTTATATTTATGTTCATAATTTTCACTTTCTTTTTTCTGTCCTCATATGGTTGATTTGTTTTTTCTTTCTTTTTCTTTTTATTGAGATATAATTGATGTTCAGGACTCAGTTTAAGGTGGAGAACATGATGATTTGACTTATATACAGGATGAAATGATTATCACAATAACTTTAGTAACCATCCCTCATCTCACATAGATAACAAGATTAAAGACATAGAAAACAAATATTTTTCCTCATAATAAGAACTCTCAGGATTTACTCTCTTAACAACTTTCATATATAAAATATAGTAGTGTTAATTATATATATCATGCTGTCCATTGCATCCCTGGTACATATTTATCTTACAAATGGAAGTTTGTACCTTCTGACTGCCTTCATCCAATTCCTCCTCCCCCAACTCTTGCCCCTGGTAACCACAAATCTCATCTCTTTTTCTGTAAGTTTGTTTTTGAAGTATGACTGACTTTATAACACCATGTAGGTTCCTGTTACATAACATAGTGATTTGGATACTTCTGTACATTTCAAAATGGCCACGACAATAAGTCTAGTTACTACCTGTCACCATACAAAGTTGTTATTATTGGCTGTGTTCCCCACACTGTACATCTTCCTTATCCATTCATATTTTGCTCATAACATCTCACCTATTTCTTTCCTTCCCCCCACACCACTCCCCTCTGGCAACCACTTGTTTGTTCTCTGTTTCTGTAACTCTTTCTGTTTTGTTGTGTTTGTTCATTTGTTTTATTTTTAGATTCCACATATAATTGAAATCGCACAGTATTTGTCTTTCTCTGACCGACTTATTTTACTTAGCATAATACCCTCTGTATTCATCCATGTTGCTGCAAATGGCAAGATTTCATTTTTTTATGGCTGAGAAATGTTCCTCTGTGTGTGTGTGTGTGTGTGTGTACACACTACATCTTCTTTATCCATTCATATTTTGATGGGCACTAAGTTACTTCTATATCTTGTTTATTGTAATTAATGCTGCAGTGAACATAGGGATGCATTTATCTTTCCAAATTAGTGTTTTTCATTTTCTTTGGATAAATACCCAGGAGTGGAACTGACACTTCGAATAACTATTCCCTCCAAGGCCATGACTTATTGTAAGACTACTGGCAATAGGGATTTTCTGGAATTCTTTCTTTGCCCGGTAACCTAGTTCCAGTAGTAGGAAAAAGAAGTACTGAATTTTTATCCTTTTTAAAAAATTATTTCATTCAGACCAAAAATTGATTTTAAAAGCCATAAACAAAGTACTCCTAAGGATCAAATTATATTAATTGGAACCCATAACTAAAAGTTACCTTAATACCCTGTAGAACATTCATTTAGGCATGAAAGTCATTGGATATTTTTATGTTCTGTTTTCAGCATGTTTAGAGCAAGAAAGTTATTCCTCACCTAGTAAACTTATTAATGAGAAATCTACAAATGATCATTTATCACCTCCACAAAAGACTCCATCTCTGGTAAAAGACGTACCAGACCTGGATTTTTCTGATGAATATGTCTCTGCTAAAAGACCAAGGAAAGAAGAAAAACCAAAGAATGACTTAGAACTAGGTCACAGAGTAATCCAAAATAAAGAAAAGACAGGTTACTTGGACTGCACGGTACCACCTGTTGAATCATCTTTCTCTTCAAAAACTGAAGAAGAAACTTCTCAACGCAGTAAAAAGCTAGAGAGTAATTTGGATCTTTTGAGCGACTTTATTATGCTGCGAAATAAATGTAACACTTACATCTCAAAGACTGAAGTCACAGACGATGATGGAAAAGATGGTAGGTAATTTCATAATATTTTGGTGTAGATAAGGTAGCTTCAAGGACTAAATGTATAATGTAATAGAAGATAAAGAAATAAAGCTCTTCCAGATAGAATACATTATTTTTCAAGGTCAAAGAAAATGCCATTGATTCATGATACTTACTGTGTATGGAGATAGAAACAGATATATAGATACAGGTGTAGATATGTATTTCCCAAAATATTTAGAACTGCATTTGGACTTGTAAGAAAAGCCACTATTTATAAAAACTCACTTTCTACAACTTGGTCATACAGATTCATCATATTTCTAACTTTTTCTGATCTTTCTGCCATTCTTTTTTTCTCTTTTGGCTCACAGTTCTATCTCAGTATTTTAACTTATATTCTAATGTGTACGTAAGAGCACTTTGCCCATTTGATTGCTTATTACTCTTTTTAATTTTATGAAAGTGTTTCTGTTTGAGTTGTAACTGTATTACATTCGGTGTTTATCACCGTATCAAAGGTAGTATAAAGTGTCATAGCATTTTACTTCTGGTAAAAATATATTCTAGAATTCTAGTATTTCAGAATGTGTTTGACATAAGTTACTCAAATGAAGCTTAGTTTGAGAGTCAAATGAGCTTGTTGTTAACTAAACACCAGAACTGGGCAGAGTTACCTACCCAGCCCCAGATTATACTGGACTGGGCCGGGATTCCCCATGATGGAGGTGCTGCTTCAGAAAGATTCATGACATAGAAAAGCAGAAAAGAATGCTTGTTCCTTGTGAGCAGTATGATATGACAGCCTTTTAAAGATCTTATTTAAAGTTATATTACTTTGTCAATCAGTGCATTTTCACAATGAAAAATTCAGTGAAAATGCAGAAAAGTATTTAACGATCTCAGAATTTTGTGATCATCTTTGTATATATATTCACCTTTAAGTTTCTTTTTATGTAATAGTTTGACCATCTTATAATTTGTCTTGCTAGGTGACAATTCTATATGTAACTGAGGTCTTTTTAATCAAATTGCACCATAATTCAGAGCATAATTTCTACATGAAAGAATGAGCAAAATATAAAGAACATCTTATGAATGTGATACATGAATAGGAATTTTAAAATGACTTGTTGTTTTCAGGTTTGCAGATGTTTTCAGATTCTACTCATATTTGGGGTTTAAAAAAAAAGGAAACAATTCCAAAAGTAGCAGTGATATCCTTTTCTGATTGTCATCCTTATTATACTGTTGTGTAATAAGGTATATTGGCAACAGAAAATGAGAGAAAGAAAGAGGGAAGAGATAAAAAGAATTTTTTATCAAAAAAAAAGTTAGCCATTAATTTACCAAACAATTAAAGGAATATCGATGTTGGAAGGGAATGCTTCTGTACTCATGATGTTTCCTCAATGAGTGTTATGCTCCTGGCCTGTTTGCCCTTTAATGAACTCTGAGAGGAGTTGGAGTGAATTATCTGTATTGTAAATATGAAAAATAATAAATTGGTCAGAAGCATGCTGGAATGAACTGCCCACAAGTAACAGGCATTCTCCTCTGCTTTTCTATGTCATGAATCTTTCCGAAGCTTACGGTGTAATAGAATAGGCCAGACATGCAGATAATTTCAATACAACATGGTCAGTGCCAAGAGAGTACGCACAGAGTAGTGAGGAGACAAAAAGGAGAGGCACTTTGCTGGCCTGGAAGTAGAGTGGGCAGTTAGATAAGATTTCTTATAGAAAATGCCTGAGAGTTAAAGGGTAACTAGTAAGAAATGACCTTATTAAGAAAGGATGGAGACAGGGAGGGCTTGGGGCATAGGAAAGGATTTGTAACAGAAGGAAAGGTATGTGGAAAGTCTCAGAGAAATGACGTAGAGCCGTATGAGTCTTTTAGGTGTCAGGAATCATCCCTGGTGTATCATAACACCTTATAACAATATTCAGGGTAGCTGTATTAATTCACATTTTGTATATGAAGAAACTGAGGCTGGTGTCAGAACTGGGATTGAAACACTGATCTGATACCAGAGTTCTTTCCATTATTACCATTCATCTTCCTACACAGCACAGTGTCAAGTCCATTGACCTGAATAGATGTTCAATTTAATACTGATGTGTTTCAAGGAAGAACTTTAACAATTATGATCACATTACAAGAAAGCATTTTAATCAACATTAAGTTTCCCTGAACAATTTAAATTAATTTTTTATTCAAATTTCAAGATAAAGAAGAACGTTCTTTGACTCTTCAAGAAGAAAGTCCTATTGTTTGTACTAACAAAACCCTAGACAAAGTAAATCAGGAAAGGAGAGCAGATAATGTCATTGAAATTCCAGCTTCAGGTATGCAATATGCTTTTTAAATGCATTCAAATTAAGTAAATTTAAAAGCCCTTTCCTGGGTAACTGGAATATACCTTATTTTCCATGTAATTTCTTCACTTGTTTCAGATGTTTCTTCATTCCAGTTCTATTTTCAAGTTATTTCCAAACCTGGAATGCCTTCTTCACTGCCTCTGCCCCTCCCCATTGCCCTTCTCCCGTCCTCTAAGTGTTATTTCTTCTTCATTTAAACTGCTGCTTCCCTGCATTCGTCAGAGAAGAGCAAACTGCAACTCCTCAGACTGAGACTTTTCTGCCCAATCTGGAAAAATGAACTGCTAATGGTCGCTTTATCTCTTCTCTTACCCACTATCAGGGCGGTGCAAATAAGTTTGTATTCATTCCTATACGGATTACAACTATTTGTTCTACTGTAAAGAAAAATATTCTTTGACTCCTAAAGAACAGTCTGCTTAAGACCATCATGCTCATTATTAAAATCAATAAGGAAGTATGACACTAGTTCTTGAATATCTTTTCATTCTTTTGGTTAAATTTTATTTATGACCTTTAGATGATAGTGCCAATCTTTGCCTATTGATATTCTTGTGAAAACTAGACACAATTTGTCATTGTTATAAATATGATCAGCTTAAGGTTGTAAGCTAATGGTGGAGGGACAGGGGGAAAATTATGTGATTCTCTTTACATGGCTCCTCATATTTGCCCTGTAGAATTAGTTACTAAATAAATCCTTTTTAATAAATAAGATAATCATAAAGATGCTACAAAGGGTTTTGTTTTGTTTTATTTTTACTAGTTTATTGAGAATAAATATCTTAAAGTAAGCCTAGTACAATCTCAAGATTTTTAACTCAGAAAAGAATTTGGATAGAGTTCATTTTCCATGAAGTAACATGTATAACTGGTTTGTCAAAAAAAGAGCAGACCACCCTTATAAAAACACTGCCACTACTGCTTTTATTTTTGCAGATAGCCAGTGCCAAGCATACTGTCTCCTAGAAGCAGCAGCTTCTCCTATCTTAAAAAAACTTGTATGCCTCTGTACTCTCCCTGCTGCTAATTGGACTTTTGCCACTGTCATTTTTGACCAGACAAGGTTTCTCTTAAAAGAACAAGAAAAAGTAATAAATGATGCTATTCACCAAGGTGAGTACAAATAAAAGTTATTGTTTAAAAGGATATAAATTTATGGATTATTATATCAAATTACTAAGAATTGAACATGGAAGATGCAGAAATTAATCATGGTTGGAGGCATAACTGTGATTCAGCATATGGCGCCCACAAACCCATGCTGGAGGATCAGCTAAGCAAGGAGGAAAAGATGAGCAGTACAGGTACCCCCTGCTTTTCATGCTTGTTTTACGCCACTTTGCTTTCGTGAAAGACCTACATTAGTGCCTGTTTTCACTAACTCAAAGACTTGAAGAGAATTTTCATTTTTACAAAATAAGGTAGTTGCTTCTTCACTTTACTCCATTTCAGCTTATGAAAAGTTTCATAGGAACACTCTGTTTTCTGATAGTGGGAGAAACCTGTATCATCTGGCACTGCTTCTCAATTAAGTTCTCAGCTGATATATATTACTTGACAGATTGCAGAAACCAAATAAACCCTATTACTGTTAGCGTTTAAACCATTTAGTTCCCTCCCATAAGTGGAGGGGGAGGTGTCAAAAATAAATTAATTAAAGTCAGTCCTGGAGTAACAGGGATTGGATTTATCCTCCTTCCGGAAATAACAACCACCAAACAAAAAGGCAAAGACAAAATAGATGAAACTAATTTTTAAGGCCCTAGACATCATGCAATGAAGCACAACAATGACTGAAAGCCTTCCAAACTTAGTGAAAATTACAAACTCACAAATCCAAGAAACTCATGAACCCTAAGCACAGGAAGCATTAGTGAGCTATTCCAAGGCATATGATAATCAAATTGCTCAAAATCAGTAATAATGAGAAAATTGTAGGAGCAGCCAGAGTAAAAAAAGATATGTTGCATAAGAGAAACAAAGGCTAGGATGGCATCAGATTTCTTGTCAGAAATAGTGCAAGTGAAAAGACAGCAGAATAACATCTTTAAAATACTGAAATAAAAAAACATCAACCTAATTTTCTATACTCAGCAAAAATATATTACAAAGACAAAGGTGAAATAAAGATGTTTTCAGGCATACAAAAGCTGAAAGAATTCATTAGCTGCAGTCCTTCTCTATAAGAAATGTTAAAGAAATGTTCTCCTAAAGACAGAAGAAAAATGATACCAGATCTGGTTTCTCTGCTGGTCATGACTGACTTGCTTCCACAGGGGCTCAGTATGCTACCCATTAACTGGTTCTTCTGTTGCTGCTTGATTGCCAATGACCACTGCATATTTGCCTTGATCTTCATTGATTAAATCAATAGTTTTCAAACTTTTTAGCGGAACTGTTTGTTCAAATAAATATTTCATGGCATACCCTATGTCAAACAGAGAAAAGTGGAGCTTCTCAGGTTAAATTAAAAGAATCCTGTCTTCTCGGTCCCATGCAGTAAAATCCAATCTATTATCTTCAGTTAGCTCTGGAACTACATGGAACGTATTATTTAGACAACTGGCCTGTCCCTGTGAGTACCCGTCTTGTCTGAGTCATATCTTTGGACAAATATTCCCACGTGTCCACCTCCATTTCAAGTTATTGCTTTGTTATGACCCTCCACCTTTATCTTAACCAGTTGGCAAATTATGAGTTTAATTTTCTTCTTGTTTCATAACTGGGAGTCATTGACTTTTTTTCCTCACCAAGAGTAGAAATAATTGAACTTTTTTTTGACAGCAACAAAAGTGTGAACTCTAAGGTTAGCTGTCTGGGTTTGAATAACAGCTCCACCATTTCTTCACAAATTGATCTCGGACAGTTTCTTAACATCATTAAGACTGTTTTCTCATCCATAAAATGAAGATCATAATAAACTTGTCTGATAAGGCTATTATTATAGATTCAATGAGACAACCAGCTTATAAACAGCCTGGCACATAGTAAGCACTTGATAATAAATGTTAGCTATTATTGTTAAGCATTCTGATACATATTCTAAAATTCTAATCTATACCCTATGTTTTTAAATATGTTTTTGCTTACCTAGGTACAAATGATGAAAGAGAAATGACCTTCAAGTATGCTGCTCTCTTGCACCTTTTGGTAACAGTTAGAGATGTCCTTTTAACATGTAGCTTGGACACAGCATTGGGTTGGTGGGAAAGTTTTTTATTTCCTCTTTTCTTATTATTGAAATTTTTCATCTGAAATAACTTTTACTTTTCTGAAAAAGATGCACCTTGTAAGAAATCATATAGCTTCTCTTTCTTCCACCTGAAACATTATATACATTTTGACATAATTATAATGGAATATATATTTTATTTTGCTTATATTCATTAAAAGAAATCTTCTGTAGCAACTATCATCACCTACAAAAATAGGTTTAGGATCTTCTGTTCTAGGCCTGAATTACAGAGTCTGCTTAATCTGCCTTAAGCAGATTTTATTGTGTAATTATTATCGTGCACTACTTTTTAATGTAAGGTGACACTTTGCCATATAGGTCCTTGTTGAATATTTGTGCCTTTGGATTTTTGCTAGATGAAATATAGCTAAATTACTAGCAGTAAGATCTTTTGCAATTTCTTTTTCAGTTGTGCATGTAAATTAGGATGTGAATTAGTTGGGTATTTTGATTATATTGAAAATTTTAAAGATTTTGGAAAATTTTCTAAACTATTAAAATCTTTAAAACATCTGTCTTACTACATTACTGCTTTAGGCTTCTTATTACAGGATTATTTAGACTTGTTTAGTAATGGTATATTTATAGGATTATGTTTTATAATTTAGAGTTTCCAGAACATATTTAAAATATAAAGTGAAAATAATTTTTTTCTGATCAATGACCCAGAAATTTTCTCTTATCTACAACCCAGACAAATATTATTTCTCTCTAATCCAAGGTTTTGATGAGTTACAATTGTACTCCTTCTACAACACTTGGAGTTATAATATTTTGCCAAGTATTATATTAGTATTATCTGGCCAGGTATTGGAACTAAGTTACAGCTACCTTTAGAAATCCCAACATGGTGATTTTTTTTCCGTCTCCAATTAAAACATTTGGGTATTGACGCTCTATCAGATTGTCTTATCTCCATTCCCAGGCAAGTAAGAACTGGGGACTATAGCCCTAGAATACAGCACCTGAAACTAGTGTAATGGTGTAGTGTCACACGTCCTTCTGTTTAGTCACCTGTCTTCATTATACTTTTTGATTTCCATAAACGATTGTCAGCCCTACCAACAGCTAGGCTGACCGTTACAGCATAACAGTAAGGCAGAATATCAAAATCTAGACTATCTGGGCTCCCATGGAGAGTTCAGTTGTGACACTCACTGCTGCTCAGTACTTACCAAAACCTTGAATTAGACAAGTATTTATGGGGGATTGCTTGAAGTATATTCACCTTTAAGTGAATCTACATTTTACTCTAGGATTGAGACCATTGAGAGCTACATACTTGGACTGAATTGTTTTTATTCTTCAAAGAAATGTATTTACTAAATCAAACTTTGGCATTACTATTTGGCTACTTTGAGGAATACTATAAAAGTAAAATCCTTGTTGGAAAACTTAACTTCTTAAACCATAGGTACCAAGCCATAATGAATAACCTTGCTGCCTTGGGCATTTTTAGTAGAAGGCTTTCTCACTCCTCTAAACATCTCAAAATCAAAGAGTACGTTAGGTTGTCCTCCTTTCTTTCTCTGAAAATAGTGGCAGAGGAAGAAAGATCCATGGGGGTCTAGCTGCCTACCCTGGACCCAGAATTCTGTATTTTCTCCCAGCTTCCAGTTTGCTTCCTCTCCCAAGCTAGCAAGGCAATGAGTTTCAAGGTTAAAGGTATAGAATTTCATTTCTGGGCTTTAACCCAGAAATAAATTCAATATTCTGTAATAGGTACTAGAGTAGATATGTGTTGTAATGGCACAAAAGATGGTGACTGTTACCCTTTCAAGCTGAATAATTTTTTTTAAATAATTAGGAGTTTGCCAGGTAAATTCAAGTATAAAAGGGTATTGTAGGCAGAATAAAGAGCCCAGAAGAATGACTCAGTGGGTATGTTGCAAACAGTTCCATGTGGCTGAATTGAAGAGTACAAGATGGAAAGCAGTGAGAGCCAAACCTAAAGAAGTAAGAAAGAGCCAAATCATGAAAAGCTTTTTAAGCTACACAAAAGAGTTCAGTCACTATTCTGTAAACGATAGGGAGCCACTGAAACAGGGAAGCTACTGTGTTAGGTTTGTCTTTCAGAAGGTTAAGTCTAATGAGTATGGAGAGTCAGTGGGACGTTTGGGGATGAGGAGGCAGAAAGAACATAAGTCAGTCTCTAAATTGCCCATCATTTTAGCTGTATTAATATAAAATTAGAATTAGTATGCACATAATATAAAAATATAAACATGAGCATTAAAGTTTTGATTTATTATTGTATTCATTGCCCAAATATTCATTGAATATCCAATCTAAATAAGTTACTATGCCAGGTCCTCTACTTCAGTCATTCACAAAATTCACTGTGCAGTAGAATCACTGGGAGTTTTTAGACATAGGAATCCTTGGGACTCAATCTAGATTTACCGAATCTGAACCTTCAAGTGTAAGTCTCAGGATTTTGTGTTTAAAAATTGCTCTTAGTGAGTCTGCATTTAGGCACTGCTGTTTTAGCAGCTACATAAATTAATTGTGCATAAATATCATGGATTAAAGCCTGAGAACTTATAGACTAGTGAGGTTGTTAAGTCATATATGTAAATAAGCAGAAATCTAGCACAAAAGCTGTATTGATGGAATAACAAGAAAATTTCAGTGAAATGCATTAATACAGAACTTGGTGTAAGTATAGATTCTGGGGTTTAGGAAGAAGGCAATAGCACTTAACAAGCCAGAAGGCAGGAAAGGATGGGAATTGTTCAGAGAATACGTAGAGCATATCGAGTTATGTTGATATTACGTCACTTAAAAAGAGACATTTGGTACATATTTCCCAGCTTCACATAATTTTAAAGTTTTCTTTCATTGACATCTTTGATCAAAATCAGAAAAGGAGTAAAGAAAAACTGAATTGTCTCTGCAATGACTCATTTCCTTTTAGGTTTTTACTGTGGAATTTCCAAAAGAACAGAAAGATGTGCTTCCCCCCCCCCCCCACTTTTATTTTTAACAGGATATTTGTCCAATGCAAAAGATATCTACAAAAGCATTTTAGGCTCCTGTTTGGATGACGTTTGGAGACAACTAGAGATTGTACAGTTTATTCGGGAAAAAAAGCCTGAAACCAACTACAAGATACAAGAATTGAAATCTCAGATACTAAATTGGATGCAAAGTGAACAGCTAATTAAGGTAAGTACTGAAATAAAGCAGATAATAGTAATCAGCTTATGTAAGAATTGGATGTAAGGTACATTTTTGCATTTAACTTTGAAATTATGAAATAGTACATACTATTTGGCCCCTTGACAGTTTTCTCCTTAAGTAACAGAACAGAATCAGACCCAGAGAAAGGATCATTTGCATCATTATTCATATGTCTTGAGTTTTAAAATTCTTCCATTTTTATTGTACACAGTTTTCTATGGATTATTCCTTCAAATCTCAAAAATTTTGTCTGCTACTTATAAGTTTATGAACTTAAACGCAATGATGGAAAGACAACAATTAATTTTTAGATATTGAGCCAGAATGTCACCTTATATAATTCATTAAAAAAGCACTTTGTTTATTCTTTGGATTATATTGGAAAATTTTGCCCACCTTATCCCAAATATTGAATGAATTTTGCATAAGTAAAGATTTAAAAGAAAATACTTTAAAAAATCTTTTCAAGCAGGAACAGATCTTAAATGTTTTAAACTAAATCTGGAAACAAATTTGGCCTTTAGCTTCATTTTCCTCCCTGGCCCTCCTATATTTTTATCTCCAACTCTGTGGTTACTTGGATAACTTGCTTAAGTTTATTTACTAAAATAAATTAAAACAATCAGTAAGAAATTTAAAACTGGGGAGTGATGTCAGCATTATGGAAGCATGAGATACTCTCTTTGTCTCTCCCCTTCAATCTACAACCAGTAAAATATTCACAACTCAACAAAGATGCCTCTACCCAACATACCAGGACATGGGGGAATTCCACATATCTGAACATCTAAAAATGAGTGGAATGGAACACATAGAGGAGTGGAACTGGGGGATCAGCATAGGCAGTGCCTGCAATTCTGGCCCCTGGGCCTTGGCAGGTGAACCCACAGCCCTAGAGAACCCAGTAGCAGCAAGGGTGACAGTGCACATGACTCCAGCCTCCCACCCACAGTGGGGCCTGCAGCCACAAATATCTGGACAGCAGTGGCAGCGAAGCCTGCAGCAGCGAGGCCTGTGACCCTGTCCCTCCAGCTGCAGAAGCACCTGCAAGTCTGGGCCCCCGCCCTCCACCCACAGCGTTGGAGCCCAGCAACCGGACAGCACAGGACAAGGCGGAAACCCACGTGACCCTTCCCGCCTTTCTGCCCCACACTCTCCGCAGTGGCAGAGCCTGTGACTCAGGGGATCCCAGACGAGACCACCGTCCCGGCACCCCACTCGACGACACCAGTGTCACCAGCAGCAGCAAGGGACTAATGACCCCAAAGGCACAAGTAGCAATAAAAAGGGCACTGAGTGACAGCTCTGACAGTGGAGGGCAGAAAAGTGCCAATTCTTAAATATAACCGGAGGCAGCTCAGGTAAAAGAAACCAAAAACTTGTGCAATAGTGCCACCTACTGGAATGCAAAAGAAAGGCCTCTAGTCTCTAACCTGTTGAATCATTAGAATCAAGTTTTTTTAAAGTCTTTACCTAAAGAAAAAAGGTGTTCACTACTTCAAATATGCCAGCTGAGGAACAACCTATTTAGTACCATGAAGGAGCACAGTAACCCTGTATCACAAAAACAAAATGACAACTTACCATCAACCAGACTTAAAGTCATGGAATTTTGCAAAAAGTCAACCTGGAAACAGTGGCCTTAAGTGAAATATTAGACCAGATGTATTTGATAGATTGGCACAGAACATTCCACCCAAATGCAGCAAAAAAAACACATTCTTTTCAAGCGCACAAGGAACTTTCTCAGGGATAAACCATATGCTGGGGCACAGAACAAGTCTCAGTAAATTTAAGAAGATCCAAATCATATCAAGCATCTTTTTGGATCACAGTGCTATGAGACAAAATCAACTACAAGAAAAAAAGCTGAAAAACACATCACAAATATGTGAAGACTGAACAACATGCTACTGAACAACTACTGAGTCAATGAAGATATCAAAGGAGAAATTAAAAATGCCTGAAGATAAATGAAAATATGGTATACCAAAATCTATGGGATGCAGCAAAAGTAGTACTAAGAGGGAATTTTATACAATACAGGCCTATCTCAAGAAACAAGAAGAATCTCTAGAATAAACAATCTAACCTTACACCTAAAGAAACGGAAAAAAGAAGAAGAAATTAAGCCCAAGGTCAGTAGAAGGAAGGAAATAATAATGATCAGAGCAGAAATAAATGAAATAGAGACAAAAAGATAGAAAAGATCAATGAAAGTAAGAACTGGTTCTTTGAAAAGATAAACAAAAATGACAAACCTTTAGTTCGACTTAACTAAGCAAAAAAAGAAGGCTCTGATAAATAAAATCAGAAAAGAGAGGAAAAATAACAATGGCTATCACAAAAATACAAAGATTATAAGAGAATATTATGAACAGCTATTCACCAACAAATTGAAGAAATGAAAAAATTCTTAGAGTCATACATTCATCCAATGCTGAAACATGAAGAAACAGGAAATCTGAATAGACCAATCTCTAGTAAAGAGATTGAAACACTAATCAAAAGCCTCCCAAAAGACAAAATCCAGTACCAGATGGCTTCACAGATGAATTCTACCGAACATTCAAAGAAGAATTAATACCTATCCTTCTCAAACTCTTCCAAAAGATTTAAGAGGAGGGAAAACTTCCTAATCCTTTTACAAAGCCAACAGTACCCTGATACCAAAACCAGACAAAGATGATACAAAAAGATATATATTACAGGTCAATATCTCTGATGAACATAGATGCAAAAATTCTCAACAAAATGTTAGCAAACCAAATATAACAATACATTAAAAGGATCATACAACATTATCAAGTGGGATTTATTCCAGAGATGCAAGGATGGTTCAACATTCCCAAGTCAATCAATGTGATACACCAAGTAAGCAAAATGAAAGATAAAAAAATATATATATTTTTATATATATATATATATGTGTGTATATATATATATACATATATAAATAAAATCATCTCAATAGATGCAGAAAAAGCATTTGACAAGATTCAACACACATTTATGATTTTAAAAAACTCTCAATAAAATGGGTATAGAAGGAATGTACTTCAACATGATAAAGGCCATATATGACCAACTCACAGCTTACATCATATTCAGTAGTGAAAAGCTGAAATCTGTTTCTCTAAAATCAGGAAAGACAAGGATGCCCGCTCTTGCCACTCTTATTCAACATAGTATTGGAAGTTCTAGCCAGAGCAATTAGGCAAGAAAAAGAAATAAAATGCATCCAAGTTGTAAAGGAAGAAGTAAAACTGTAGCTATTTTCAGATTTCTATATGACTTTACATATAGAAAACCCTAAAAGCTCCACCAAAAATCAATCAAAAATAATAAATACAGTAAAGTTGTGGGGTACAAAATTAACATCCAAAAATCTGTTACGTTTCTATATGCTAACAAGGAGCTAACAGAAAGAGAAATTAAGAAAACAAACCCATTTGCAATCACAAGAAAAAGACAAAATACCTAGAAATAAATTTAACCAAGGAAGTGAAAGACCTGTACACTGAAAACTATAAGACATTGTTGAAAGAAATTGAAGAAGACACAAATAAATGGAAAGATAGTCCACACTCATGGATTGGAAGAATTAATACTGTTAAAATGTCCATGTTACCTAAAATAATGTATTCATTCAGTGCAATCCCTATCAAAATTCCAACAATATTTTTAACAGAAATAGAATTTAAAAATTCTCAAATTTGTATGGAACGATAAAAAAAACCCTAGACAGTCAAAGCAATCCTGAGAAAAAAAAACAAACCTGGAAGTACCACATGCCCTGATTTCAAACTATATTACAAAGCTACAGTAATCAAAACAGGATGGTACTGGCAGAAAAACAGATACAAAGATCAATGGAACAGAATTGAGAGCCCAGAAATAAACCCACATATATGTGGACAATTAATTTATAACAAAGGAGCAAAGAATATACATTGGAGAAAGAATAGTGTCTTCAATAAATGGTGTTGGGAAAACTGGACAGCCACATGCAAATAAATAAATAAATAAATAAATAAATAAATAAATAAATAAATAAATAAATAAATAAATAAAGTGGACCACTATCTCACACCATACACAAAAATCAACTCAAAATTAATTAAAGAGTTAAATATAAGCCCTAAGACTATAAAACTACTATAAGAAAATAGACAGTACACTCTTTGACATCAATCTTAGCAATATTTTTCTGGATATGTCGCCTCAAGCAAGGGAAACAAAAGCAAAAATAAACAAATAGAACTACATCAAACTAAAAAGCTTCTGCACAGCAAAGAAAACTATCATCAAAATGAAAAGACAACCGACTAGATGGGGGAAGATATTTGCAAATCATATATCCAGTAAGGGGTTAATATCCAAAATATATAAAGAACTCATACAACTCAACAACAACAACAACAAAAAAACATAAACCCTATTAAAAAATGGACAGAGAAGCTGAATAGACATTTTTGCAAAGAAGACATACAGATGAGATGGCTAACAAGCACATGAAAAGATGTTCAGCACCACTAATTGTTAGGGAAATGCAAATCAAAACCACAATGAGATATCACATCTCACCTTTTAGAATGGCTATTTTCAAAAAGGCAAGAAATGATAAATATGGTGAGGATGTGGAGAAAAGGGAATCATACACTGTTGGTGGCAATGAAATTGGTGTGTATTTGGAAAACAGTATAGAGATTTTTCAAAAACATTAAGAACAGAACTACCATATGATCCAGCTATCCCACTGCTGGGTATTTAACCAAAGAATACAAAAACACTAATTTGAAAAGATATATGCACCCCTATATTCACTGCAGCATTATTTACAACAAGCAAGATACAGAAACAACCAATGGTTGATTTGTTGTCCCCACCCCAACAGCCCCCCACCAAATGTAATGGTAAGTGAGAATAGCAACAAATCACTGGTTTTCCCTAACAAATTCAAACCTGTCTGGGCCAAATTTAACACTAACAACACAGGCAGAGACAGCTTATGTATAGAGTCACCTATATGGGAATACTTGAGGAATGCTAAGAATGCTCTACCCCAAAATATTTACCTCATTGATTTTTGACCTTATCAGAATTTATTCCTTTATGTTTAAGCACTGACATCTTTTACAACACAATATTTACTTTGTCATCTTATTGTCATTAGTTCATGTAACCAATGAAGTTTGTTGTTGTGTCATTGTAGCAAAAGACTATGAAAAAGAATAAACATTCAGATATACATATATATGAAATTCTTATTTTTGATCAGGTGCTGATTATAATAAGAATGGACTCAGATGGTGAAAAACATTCACTTGTAAAAATCCTTAACAAAATAGAAGGTAAGGAGCTCTAAATTGTGCTTAATTTGATAACAAATGCTTAAACATATAAAAATGTGTTGATCTAACCAAGTTTTTAATTAGGATGTGATTAACATACCATAAAATCATGCTTTAAAAGTATATAACTCAGTGGGATCTAATCAGTTTTTAAATCAATCTGGACTATTTGTCTGCAATATTAATAAAATACAATGTACTTATAAGTACATTATTGTTATTATTATCAATTGACACCTTTTGTTGTCTACTTGTCACTAATAATACTAACTACTTAAACAACTCTATGAATAGGTTTTATTAACTAGATTTTTACAAATGAAGAAACTAAACTTCGTAAAAGTTACGTATCATGCCAAAATCACAGATAATAAGTGAGGGAACGAGGACCTGAACCTAGGTCTCTCTTGTTCCAGGGTCATTCTTCAACTCTGTTCCCCTTCCAAAACTTTCTACTTTGTGCAGTGGAACCTGTGGCTTATATATAAACTCTTCTCCTTCTTCACCTCCTTAAGTGAAACCCAACTTTTTCTAGATGGTGATGCTTCAGCTGTATCCCTTTCATATAGAGCTTATACTTTTCTTTCTCTATGTATATATACCTCATAGGGATGAGAAGGCCATTTCTTTCTCTCCATGATTGTTTTCAAAACTTTATTCCTCCATCCTTTGAGGATATGATACTATCATGTCATTCTCTACTATTCCACAGTGCTATCCTCTGGTAACCACCTGAACGTTTCTCATCACCCATGGACAGTTTTGCCCCTGGCTCATGGTACTCTCTTTACTCCTAGTCCTGCCATTATCCTAGGTGTCTTTAAGGTGAATGAGTCATTCAACACCCTGACCTTATAGTTTCATTGGCCTTCACGACAAATATGATATTCATACCCTGGCTTTGCCATCGACTGTGTGATAATGCAGAACTGTCCTACCTCTGAACTTTAAACTCTGATATATTGTTCTGTCTATAGCTACCTCTAGCTCATTCATGATCTTTAGCATTCTGGAGATCTATAAATTGTCTACTCCTTTTTTAATTTCATTTTTCCCTCCAGACTTGATGATGTGACCATCACTTTAATCTGTCATGTCCTTCTGTTGTACCCTCTATTTAAACCTCGACTCTGAATCAATTAAGACATTTAACCTCTCTCTTCCTACACCTGAGTTGCTGAGCACTATTGGAGAAAATAAAATAGATTTGTACCACTACAAAAATCATGTTCTCCGAATTTATCTAGGCTTTATGCTGAATATCCCATGTCTTTCGGCATTCAGGATTATATCATTACTACTCTTACTATTTTATTTCAACAGGGTCTACTGACACAATTTTTGACTCTGTAAACTGAAAAATGTTTTCACTCTCTTTGTAATCAGCAACTATCCTCTGTTATCTAGGAGCTAGGCCTTTTTTTTTTTTTTTTTTTTTTTTTGTCTAGTGGTAGAAAATAACAATGTGGTCCCATCTTTCCATGTGTTTACAAGATCCTAGTAATGTGCTCAGCAAGTAATCTGCTTTGGGATCATAGCTAGTGCAAATCACTTAAGGAAATTAGGTTTTAAATAATATGACCTTATAAATTATAAAAGAGAAATAGTATTCACTCCCTTCTAATTGCTTCCAAAACTGTTGTCATTCAAATCAAGTATACATGAAATTACTAAGTATACTCTGTCATTATTACATTACACCTTTGAGAACTTTACAGTTGACAGAAGTACACTGATAGAGTATAGAAGTTATTTTAACTAGAATTAGCTATTCTTAAATCAATTATATCTACCAAAAATAAACTGCATGTGTGGGTACAGAATTTTTTGAAATTTATTATATCTTGTTAAAAAATTAGTAATGTAAGTAATTTAAATCATAATTAAGGCAGGAATAAATCTACGAAACAGGTGGTGTCCAATAAATCTTTTTCTTATACAGCTAGTGGAAAGGAAAAATAAAAACATTCCTACCACACTGAAATGTAGTCTCTTACTGGTTAGTTAGGTACTTAAATTTTTGGCTACAGAAAAAGGTGAAAATCTATCATGATTTTTAGCAAAATAAAATGAATTGCACAGAATTGGAAAGTGTTTAATTTAGTGACTTTAAAATTAAGTTTTTGATCTATTTTATTATTCTACATAAGAAATTAAGAATTTCCATGCTTATAAACACACAACATCCACACACACCAGAAATAGTGCCCATGGTTCAAACTTTCTGATACTCTAGACTTAGAAAAATAATCTAACAAATTGTATTTTAAGCAGTTTCCTTGTTCACAGATCTTTAATTCATTTTTGTGGCAGTGAAACATACGACACAGTTAAAAATATAAATGAACAAAATACTGAAAAAACTTTTTTGTATTACTTTTTTTTCAACAGGTTTGACACTCACTGTCTTACATTCAAACAAAAGAAAAGATTTTCTGGAATCAGAAGGTGTTTTAAATGGGTAAAATGTATTTATTTGTTCATTTCTGGGGAGTAGACATACTAGTTCCACAGGAAAAGCACAATTTCTCCTAGAACTTAACTCTTCAGAAAGATTTAATAAAATCTGAAATTAATCAATGTCTCTACCCTCTTTCTGAGAAAACGCTTTACGTAGAACATTTTAACTAAGTTCATTGCCTTGTATATTATGTATTGTTATTGTCCAGAATTTTAGTTCAATCTTGTTTTAAAATTATCATTATTATTGTTAGTGTCAGTACAAGAAGTACCTTTTTAGACTTACCTTGTTTTTACCAAGTTTTCTGCTCAGCATTCTTTTTTTTTTTTTTTCAGCATTATTTCTTATATTCTCTTCCTTCTTTTTGAGTTCTCCTTCTTCTGTAGTGCATCCTTTAGAAATTCTTTCACTGAGAGCCTGCTAATAATAAATTTAATGTTGACTGGTCTAAAAATGTTTTTATTTTACCTTATTTTATGTAGACATTGTTTATTTCCAGATAGAAAGCAGAAGTAGAGAATTTTAATTATAGTAAATACTATGTTATATGAAATTTGAAGGTAGGAAAGATAAATATGATATTTAAATATCCATCTTTTTGTTGTTGTCAAATCAATTATGAGCCCACTGAAGGAAAAAAACCCATTCTAGAGTTGTCAGATAATATTCTACTGTATAGAGTTTCGAATATGAAAATCTCACATTTGTGAGAAAATGAGATTGATTCCTCATAGTGATTTATGCATCACTGATAAGACTCAGGTTATAAAAATAGGGCCTCTTGCATTTTTTTTTACTGAAGTACAGTCAGTTACAATGTGTCAATTTCTGGTGTACAACACAATGTCCCAGACATGCATATATATACATATATTTGTTTTCATATTCTTTTTCATTAAATGTTATTACAAGATATTGAATATAGTTCCCTGTGCTATACAGGAGAAATTTGTTTTTTAAAATCTATTTTTATATACAGTGGCTAACATTTGCAAATCTCAAACTCCCGAATTTATCCCTTCCCACACCCTTTCCCCCAGTAAGCCAGAAAGAGAAAGAAAAATACCATATGCTATCACTAGTATGTGGAATCTGAAAAAAAGAAAAAAAGAGGACACTAATGAACTCATGTACAAAACAGAAACAGACCCTTGCATTTGAAGATGTGAAATAGTCCACAGTTTTTTTATATCCTGGTTTTAAAAAAAAAAAGTATGACCATCAGAGAGAAATGTAAAGAAGATTAATTAGCACATCTGGAGAACAAGTAGACAGAAAATATGCCAGTATCTTTCCAAGATAAGCAGGCACAGATTAGAGAAGAATAAAATAGCCAAAATAGTCATCTTTTAGCATTCCAAGTGTATAGTAACACAAGTCTAATTCTATTTTCTTGGCTTTCTTTTGTCTTTAGTACAAGTTTCTGTGTAGTTGTGCACAATCAATATATTGGAGCGGATTTCCCCTGGAGTTATTTCTCATTTGTGGTGGAATATAATTTTGTAGAACACTCCTGTTGGACTGGACACTGTGAAAAACTGAATATTCCTTACATGGCCTTTAAAGTGATTCTTCCAGACACAGTTTTAAAGAGTAAGGATATAAACTAAAATTGTTTTTTTTTTCCTACGAGCATGGAAATTTTGTTTCCTGTTTCTGATCTAGGGAAAGAACAAGCCATAAAATAGAAGACTTGAATTCAAGCTCTAAGTTTACCACCATCTCTGTGCCCTTAATCAAGGACTTTAACTGTCTCTTACCTCACAGTCCTCATTTGTAAAGTAGGCTTTACTGATTTAATTTGTCTTCATCCCTTTTACTTCTGAATTTTACTTACAATAGCACAATTTTATTATGTCTAATCTTAATCTGATACTTTTATGCAAGAGAATTTTTAATTGAATTTTAGGGAAAAGTATGTTGACTGATACAGAAAACTTTTAATATGCAACAAAATTATGCACAAGTGCTTAAAAAAGAGTCTAAAACCACTTTGCATGTAGCCTTTGGTTTCTTTGTATTTCTCAGTAAGGCTTCATATGAATAAGGTTGTGAATTCTCAAATCTATTCAATTTAAAAGCTTGTACATTTTTAGTCCCAGTGCAACTCTCTTTCAAAACTTGCCCTTAAGTTACTTTCTATCCACCTCAAGTATGAGTGGGAAATTTGAATTCTGAGACATTCCAACTCAGTTCTAAAAATAGTCACCATAATTATTACTTTGGAATCTTTGATATATAGAATTAAATGTTAAATTGACTAAATAATTAAAACATGGCCCAAGAAAGGATAGAAGTTAAGCATTACTCTTTGAACTTATTCAACCAATTTCTGAATTGAGGCATTTACAACGCTTCAGTTTTCCACTATGATACCACAAGATTTATAGAACTTTATGTATCTTATGTATCTTTATGTACTTGTTCTAAGAAGTAAAAATTCCAAAGTAAAATGAATTGCTGGGTCAAAGGTATGCACACATTCATATATTGCCAAATATCTTTCCAGAAATGCTATCCCAATTTATATTTATGCAGAAAGTGTGAGAGTATCCTTCCCCTTAATTTTTTACTATGAGTAGGTGCTATTAATCTTCTGAATATCTGAGAGAATTAGAGGCAGAAAATATTTTATAGTTGCGTTAATTTGCATGTCTTTGATTGTCCATATCATTTCATATGTGAATTGAATTTGTATAGCCATTCTTTCATAAATTGCCTGTTTCTGTCCTTTGTCCACTTACCTATTGAAGTATGTGTTCTTTTCCTATTGATCTGTATCATTCCCTATGGATTACTGTGCATAATTTAAAATTTTGATGTAAATCAGTATATATATTTACACAATAACTGTCCAATATATACTAAGTGAATAAAGCAGATACTAATATTCAGGTAGAGTAGGATCTGGTTATTTCCTTTTCCTTATTTTTTCAAGTGCATGTACATGTGTGAGTATAGACAAGAAAATATATAGAAAAAGTCTGGAAGTATGCACTAAACTCTGCTTTTAGTGTATAGTAGTGTTACTACATTCTGTTAAATATTTTATTTCTAGGTAGTTGGATAAATACGGTTTTTATTTTATTCTTCAGACTTTATTCTGAATTCATTTTCTTACCATGAATGTTTTTTTATGTTACTCCTTGAACATACATTGTTATTCTCACGTTCAGTAAAAAAGGGAAAGAACTGAAGGATGAGAAAAAGAAATATTTATAATTCTTTTCTTATTTAGAAAGCACCTTGCCGGATAGTTTTGGTGGTTTTCTTTTGGAAATTCAAATTCCATATGTATTTTTTGCATCTGAAGGACTTCTTAATACTCCAGAAATACTTCAGTTGCTGGAATCCAAGTAAGTTACTGATTTCATAACCTTAGCAAAGGTATATATATATCTCAATTGGCTAAGTATTATGCTGTAAATGTGGCACCATTTCTTTCTGACTGACGCCTGGAATAATACCACATATGAATATTTTTCAACAGGATTTATGTCAATTTATACTTCTTTCCTTATAGTAAACCATCATAGTTATTGAATATTGTCTTTTTGGGGTTTATATCAATTTTGTGGAGAAAAAATATTTCATTATTGTTTCAATTTATATTTTAATTGCATTTCTTTTGTTACCAGCAAATATGAACATTTTATGTGGGGGTTTTTTGTGTGAATTATATGGTCATATCTTTGTGTTGTTGTTATTGCTGAGAATGAGTATTCTTATTTCGAGGACTTTAAATACTGCCTAGGAAACAAGATTATGAAGTTCTAAATGAATTATTAAGGTTTTAGACCTTTAGTTCTAAGGTTATATCAACAGTGAGCATTTTTAAATGATATAAAACACTTTATCATAGCACATAAGTTGTCACGAGAAGGTTAGACCTTGGGCTATATATCAAGGAAGGATAATTATGCTGTGATTTTGGTTAAAATGCAGATCTGTTTTCCCTGGTTCTGTTTTTATATCTTAAGGCTGTGGGGCATTCACAGAAAACTATGAGCTTATAAAAGATAGTTAAAATCTAGGCCACTTTTAAGGAGAAAGAAAATAAAGTTCTGATAAATGTAGAATGTTTTAGTCTCATAACACAATGTTTTAAGTTCATGAATTATTACTTAAGGAGCTAGAACAAATTGGTAGAGACATTTGTAATAGTATTATGTACACTAATATTTACCAAAATACCTAAGGCAATGCATATCTCAATTTATCATACTGAATAATTCATAATTTTATTTCTCAAATCTATAAAGTAGAATAAATTGATGTACAAAATTTGCACAGTAGTTCAAATAACTTAATATACAGGAGGACAATACAACTTTTCTTAGAGAATTTTTCTTAGCCATTTGTCTCACCCCCAAACATTGTATTTTACAGCTATAATATTACACTAGTGGAGAGATCCTGCAGTGAGTCATTGAAACTCTTTGGAGGTACAGAGCATTACGTGGTAGTGACAGTTGATGAGCACACAACCATAATTTTGCAGGTAAAACTACATAGTAAAAAATTGAAATCAAATATGTAAAAATATGTATGTAGTCATGTAATTTATTATTAGCTTTACTACGGAGAGCTTAACTATCATCTATTCATGATTTCTTCCAAAACTTTGCAAACGGGCCGTAAGTGCTAAAATCATCACTGTAGAAAATGACTATTACCAAGCTTCTTTGATGCCTTATAATTTTTAACATACTTTAAGGAGTTAAAGGAAATATAGAATCTTTAATATTATGTATTGACCTATTTTTAACGATGTTTATAAAATACTTGTAGTTGAAAACTTTAAAACTCAAATTTTAGCCACTCCGTTTCTTAAAAGGGGGTGACATATCAACCATAGTTGTTAATATGAGATTTCCTCTAAGATAAGCAGGGATTGCCTGTAAGTGAGTCGGTTTTTAAAAAGAGACAGAAAAATCTCTTAAAAATCCATATAGTTTAGAATTTAAGATGTATAAATTCTTAACTGAATCTCTCTGATATGTTTGCCTGACTGGAATACAGATTACAAAGCAGTTGATTTAATAGGGTAAAATTGAGGAGCGGAAGCCAGGGTTGATGGTATTGAGTATAAATTAATGGCACATATTATGGTAAGGTACAAGTCTGATTTGATGAGCAAATGGAAACATTATAAGAATTGTATGACAGAAATAAAAAGCTCTGTTAGGAAGGTTCTTAACGGATATTGTGTCTTGCATATTTAAGGTTTTTCTAAAGTTCTTTAGGGGGAAATGTTGTTTGGAAAAACAGTTTTAATCCATAGTTACATAAGTTACGGTCAGACTAAAACAATTCTTGAATTATTCACTCTATCAAAAATAAATTTTGTTAAAGGAAAAAGGGGTTTCTAGATCATTAGAGAGATTCCTAGAAGTCCATTAACTGCTACTTTTTCATCTTCCTTAAATAATCATTCAGTGCAGATTATCCCATGGGGTTTTGCCCTTATGAGTAGCCAGATCCCTGTCTGCAAAGGACTTTGCCCAAGGAGGCGCTCTGTAGGCTGCTTTCTTCGTATCTAGGACTTTGGACGGTTCATGAACCCTCCTTGCTGAAGCTATTATTTACTGCTTTATATCTATTGTAACCTTTCACCTACTACTTCCAGTGTGATTTTAATTTTTCCATAAAATGGGAATCCATTCCCATGCTTCTTCTCAAGTTATAACTTATATATCATAGATTCTGGAAATGTGGTAATAATCATTTCATAACAACTGGTCAATTTAGTGAATCTTTTTATTTTCTTTTCTGACAGGACCTAGAAGAATTAAATTGTGAGAAGGCATCAGACAATATCGTTATGAGACTGATGGCATTATCATTCCAGTACAGCTATTGTTGGATGATCTTTTATGCCAAAAAACCATTGAACTCAGAGTAAGTAAACATTCCTTCATCCAAAGTCACATTTATATTTGTTAAGTTATTCAGTCTTTTTCTTTGAATAAAACTAGCTGTGCAAATTTTCCTCTTGCTCATCTAGTTTGCTTTAAGTAAGAGATTCTCAATGTAGAGGCATGCCCATAGGAAAACAAATCAGACTTTCAGAGATGGTATATTTTCCCCAGAAATGTAGTTCAAATCATTTGCTTCTCCTCTACCTCAGTAAGAATTGCTGCTTTAAGTGTTTGAGTTTTCATTAATTTTAAATTCTGGACTCGTCTGTTAAAAGATACTCTTACAGCACTCCTCTCTAAAATCTTTTTAAATATACCAACTAAATAGCATCTTACTCTACCTTATTTCATTGATGTGCTTAACTGAAAAATTAACCAAAACATCCATGCCAAGACACTGGCTCAAGTTATCATTATGTCTCTCCTTTCCCTCATCTCTAAATTTTATGAACCTATTGCTTCTACGTTCTCCTTTTATTCTTTACAATCTGACTTCTCTCCCTACATCTGTACTGATCTCTTTCTTTCAAAGGCCACTTATTTGTGACTTTCTTGTGATCATCTCCAAAAATAATGTTATCTTTCACTGCTCTGAAGTATTTAAGACTGTTCTCAGTGCTTTCTGTCTTGAAACTCTTCATTTCCACAGCACTTCAGTGTTTTGAATCTTCTACCTCCCTAACTACTCCTTCTTTGTCTTTACCTCTTCTTCCTTGTCCCAGTCTCCAAATAGATCTGAATTCTTTTCTTTCTTCTATTCTATCCATAGGAAATCTTATCCACTCTCATAGCTTCAGTCGTCATCTTTGCCTATAATTCGTATATCTATAGCTGCAGTCTCTCTTTGAAATTCCTGACAGGTATCTCTAATTTTCTTTTTAATATTCCCAGCCTGATATTCCACAGGCTCTCAAACTTAACAGAGTATGAATTCATTATATTCTCTATTTCCTCCAAAACCGTGTCTCCTTTTCTCTGCCCTCTAGCTATATATGACCATTGCCTTGCGTTTAGTCACCAAGGCTAGAAAACAAATCCTACAGATTCAACCACTGGACTTTCTCTTTGATCTGTCCCCTCCCTCCATTTGTATTACCAATATCTTAGTTCAGATTCTTATTATTTTCTGTGGACTATTACAACAAATACCAATGGTTTCCCCACCTCCAGATGGCTCTCAGTGTTATTCTCCATAATCTGTCATACACTCAATTAATATTCCTAAAACCCAATGAACACTGAGAAAACACCTTCACTGACTTTCCCATTATTTACTGAATACATACAGACTACTCACCCTAACAAGTCTTTAAAATATAATCCCAACCTGTGTTTTCAGGTTTAATTTTCACTGCTTTCCATTTCAACCAAAAGAACTGCTCCTTGGCTTGCAAACATGCTCCTCACTTTCCTCCTTCCACTTTTGCTCATACAGTTCTCTCTTCCTACGATATTCTCTGCTTCCTCCAACTATTTCGTCTGGTGGAATTGTGCCTATTTCTCAGGACCTATCCTCAAATATTACTTTTTCATTTGACCTTTCCTCAGTACCACCCACCCATGCATACAGACAGTCAGTTGTAACCTTTCAATCCTTTGGACTCCTTAGCTCTCTGCTTTTTCCTCGTCTTTGATATTTATTGTATTTTGTTTTGTATTATCATTTTGGAGCACTTGCCCTATAGTGCTGACCACACTGCTTTCATATGATGGGTGCTTGGTAAATATTCCTCGATTGAATGAATAATCTTTCCTACTAAATTGCAAATTTGTCTTATTCATTTCTTTAATCTCTACAATACTACATAACACCACATCACTCATAGTGGAAATTTCAAAAATATTGTATAGTTTAGTTATTAGATAAGGTACAGATACCTTCTTATTTGACATTTGCTGTGTGATTTTTTTTCTTTATTGACTTTCTGGTTTGACTCCATTGTTGTATCTTGCTGTACCAAGCAGTACAGTATACAATTATTATCACGTGGGGATAACTGTAAGTTAGAGTGTGAGACTCCAGACACCTTGGGTTTTAATCTTTCTTCTATTAATGATAACCTCTAATGATCATTGAATCTAGTTTTTCCTTTCTACTAGAACTGAAAAATAAAAATAATAATTCAGGTCTAAATATTCATTTTGAAGGTTAATAAATGCTGTAAAGCATTTTAAACTTTATAAAGAACTAGGAAGTATTCTGGATAAATAATTGATTTGGAATTTTTTAAATTTGTTTTTGGATTGGTACCTGCCTAGGGGTGCAATTGAAGTACAAGGGAGAATAAGAGGAGATTTACACTTATTTTTAATAAGTACAACCAGACATCAAATGAGTAGAAAATAGTAATATAATTTTTTTAGGTACTATCTTACAGAAAAGGCACTTCATCACCTAGCACTGATATATGCAGCTTTGGTTTCATCTGGGCTAAAATCAGAAGAACTGGATGTAAAGGTATTCTTTTTCTAAATGTTTGTTCCTAAGTATTTTTCATAAACCAAAATTATCCTGAAACTCTACTGCCCAGTGAGGAGAAACATTAAATGGGTAAACTAAAAAACATTTAAAAGCCATATAAAGAATAGTTTTAAAATTAACAAATATTATTTCCACTTAAATTTCTGTTCTAAAAGCCTTTAATGAATTTAAATTCTTACTTAATTTAATGAATTTGAATTATTATATTTTATCATGATTACTTAGATTTTTTGAAACATGGCAGGATATAAATAAAAATAAATATCCCTTGATGAAAAATATTCACTTATGAAAGATATACCATATTTATCTACTATAAAATGAAAATCTTATGACATATTAATAGAGCAATATCTTGGTGATCTCTAATCAGTCTCCTTTCTTGCCTTTTTTCAATGACCCACTCTGAAGTTTATATATTCCCCCCAAATTTAGGGCTCAGTCCTCTATTGTTAACACTTTATATTCCTTCCTTGATAAACTCAGACATTCCCACAAATTTAGCTTTCATTTCTGAGAAAATCCTTAAAATTTTCATAATTTTTCTTAAGGCCTGCACCTATATTCTAGATTCTACCAGAAATATCCACATGAACATTCCAGAGGTATCTCAAACTCTGCACGTCCAAAACACAACTTCTCATCCTTCCCCAAACTTATGTTGACCTAAAACAAATAGACTGCCAGTTATTTCTGCAGCAAAAATGGGTTCGTTCAGAATCAACAAAGAATTGCAGTTCAGGGTCTGCAGCCATGGTGAGCCTATGTGAGTCACAACACAGCTCAAAGAGGTGAACTCTTTTAAAGAAGGGAAAAGGACATTGGGGAGGGCTATAGTAAACAAAGAGTCCATTGGAGGAGTTCAGAGTTCAAAGTATAGTGGCCTTCCATTGAGTTCTCCCATTCTTCCAATAACATTTTATATCTTTATTATAATAAAAGGTATTTATTCACATATCCTCCACCCTGGAGAGTGAGAACTAGGCCCTTTTCTTTATAAAACCTATAGCATCTAGCACAGTGTTTTGTACACAGTAAAAATACTCAACAAACAGCTACAAAATAGAGTTAAATGAAGGCACAACCTGTTAAGAAAATCAACAAATCATCTATTTGAAATAGAATCCAGATCATTTTGATCCTGTGATGCATATTAAACATAGAAATAAAATTCTTGGAAAAGTTATCTAAACAAAATGAATGGCAAATGTAAATTTGTCTCATTTATTCATTCGAGTGAGGTTTCACCACTTAATCAGACTTTTCTTTTCAGCTACTAGTAAGCAATCACATGCAAAAATGTGCTTTAGGAAATCATTTTATTCCTCTATACATGGGGTATCTGACAGTAGTGAGTGACACTGCGTTCAGAAACAGCGACAGGGCCCATAGAGGACATGTTCCAAGGCAGGCATTTGGGGATGAAATAGGAGGTACTGCCCAGGCACGGTCCATTCCAAACAGAAGTCTGCTCCCACCTGGGTCAAACTACTCCAAAAGCGTCTTAAGTTTACATAATCATCTTAAAAGTAGGTCCATTTACCCATGGAATTTGAGAAGCAAGTAGGATCAGTTTGCTCTTACTCTCTTATCAGTATGTCACCAATATTCAAGCCTCCCATTCTCCTAACTTGATGACATTATTACATTAAAGGGGGTTCCCTAAACTCATATCATTTTAGAATATATTTACTAATATGGCTTTTGGCCTTTTAGGCAAAAAAAATTCATCAGTTTGATCTTTTTTTCCCCAATCATCTGAATAGCCTGGCCATAAAGGAAGTACTAGGAAATTTAAGTATATTTTCTTAAACTAAAAGAAAATACTACCAGTAGTGTCATGCCATATTTTACTATAATCTAAAAAAAAAAAAAAAAGTTCTATAAATTTCTTATGAACTCAGCAGAAAAATGCATAGATACACACATATGCAAATTTTTAAAAACAATGTTAGGGAGGGTTCTTGAATCTCCCAAAGTCTAGCCATAAGCTCCAGAATCCTTGCCTTAATAAATTAAGGTAATATTCATTACTATTATAAAATTATGCCCTTTAAATAAAATTTATATTTAAATAAAAGTGTCAAATCTTCTAAAAACTTCCCAAAACTTTTAATAAAATAAATTTGGAATTTAACAGTGTGTTTCTGTGCACTGTATAGATTTAATATAATATAAAGAAAATCCTTCTTTAGCATGCATGTACCCCCAGATATGTGTTAAGAGTTTTGTATCTGTTATTCTTGTGAAAGAAAAAAAATCATAATTACTTTGTACACTCTTTGTTTCTTAAATTTCCACTACAGGACAGAATACAGAATATTTATATTTTTAAGATATGATCGTTTAGGACAGTATTCTCTATCCACATTAAATTGCTAACCCATGAGCCATCTTTCTTTCAACCGAATCTAAAAGATGAAGAAGATAAAAATAGAAATGAAAGGGGAAGGAAAAGGTGGCATTTCAGAAGAGAGAAGGGCATGGAGGAAAACACAGCAAACAGGAAGTAGGGGATATTAAGACATTCTTTTTAGAGTTAAGTTTTGCACACATGCACACACACATCCCTACGTACATCACATCACACATTTTTGGCATGGGTATCTTAACATCAGATAAGCCAAGATTAGATGAACAATTCCAAAAACCTCCAAATCAAAATATATTTTTACTTTTGAATACAGAATCAAATTAATCTGTAAATATCCTGGTTTTTCAACTTTGTTTTTGAAAAATCTTGTACTACATTTTAAAAATTCTTCTTTTCATTTGAGAACTACTAGGTTTAACGTAGAAAAAGCAAAATATTAAATATTACTAGTGACATCCAAGTTGCTTTTTATTCTAATATAGAGGAACTATAAAGCACCAAATATATTTTTTAAACTTTATTAATAAATGCCAAATGGAAGTGAAGAAAAACAATTTAGTCCCCAAAACTGCAAACTACAAGGAAATCATATTTAAAGAAGGAAAGAAAATTGTTTATCCTCACACACACACAAAAATGTCCTGGATTTCACAATACATAAATTAATAAATTATATATAAAATAGTGTTCAAAGATTAGAATCTGCTGGGGGTTTTTTCTTCTAATTATAAACAATTTTTGAATGATACTCTTTGCTTCCTAATATTTCCTATAGTCTAACATATAACATGTATTTTAGCTTGTAATTTCCCCAGGAGTGGAAGAGACTGCATTGATAATTCGACAAATCGCTGACCACAATTTAATGACCTCGAAGAGAGACCCTCATGAATGGTTGGATAAATCCTGGCTTGAAGTTTCACCATCTAAGGTTTATTTCCAAATATATAACTTAGATATTTGCAAAGCAAATATACATACATGTACTTGAATTCTCTTTCTGGTAGCATATTCTTGTTCTGTCACAGTTTTATGAACATGTATAACAATAACCATGATGCACAACATCTATTTAGATAATTTTTCAGAATTATAAGTGTTTTTAAATTTCATAGAACTATTTTAATGGGATCTTTCATAATGAACTTTCAAACCTAACTTATAGAGTGAGCTAATGGCTTCAGTGTCTAATATTCTAAAAACGTAACTATTTTTCTAATTCCTAAATTTAAACATTTAAGAATGTAGATATATCAGAAGAATAGTAAAATACTATCATTTCATGATTTTTTGGTAATTCAATTATATAGTTGAAAGTGAAAGTAGAGTTACAAAATAGTTATAAGATTAAACAGTTAATTTTTAGAAATTCATTTTGTTGAAGCATAAATATTTCGAGGTTCTCATACCAACCTAGTGTTTTTGTTACCTTTATTTTAAAATATATTCAAATCCTGAACCCATGAAAAAAAAGTGATAAAGATCTTTATGTACTAACATGGAATGACCTGTATCTTATATTGTTAAGTGAAACATGAAAGTTGCAGCACAGAGCATGCAGTACACTCCTAAGTGTGTAAAATAAAGGGAAATTAATATTTGTATGTATTCATTTGTAAGTGAACAAAATATCTCTGGAAGGATCCAAGAAATAATAACACTGATTATCTCCAGAAAGATTCTGAGGAAATGGAGTAGAAATGGGACTTCTCGCTGTATAACTTCTAGTGCCTTTTAAATTTTGAACCATGTGACTATTTCAGCTACTCAAAAAATAAAATTATAAAACAAATAAAATAAAATATTCATACATATTAAATCACAGGACTGTTACACGTCTAAACAGAACATAGTACTATCAGCAAGTACGGGTATAATTAATTATGACATGTATGAATGTATTGCAATTTCCTTCCTACTACTTACATATCTTCCTGTCCTTCCTGTCCAAGCTACTCACATGTCTGTCATTTGATAAAATCCAAGAGTGTGCGAAAAGCCAGCATAACCCAGAAAAAATAAAAAAGAGCTTGGCAGTAAAAACGGCTGCTACATTTCTAGACATTTTTGAAATCTCCCAAAAACATGTTTGTCAAGGTCAGTTCTGGTTGACGGAAGTTCTTCCTGTAGTACTCTTCTCAATTTCACAATAAGCCTTTCCTGAAATCATAACATCTGTTAGATCTCATAAACATGGTTCATCTCAATCAAATCATGGTAGTATACGGCCTACAAAGGGAGACCTAAAGAAATCTTGAGGTATGCAACTAAGTCCCCTAAAAGGTTTCTCATTAGAAAGTCTATCATTAGGTAAAACAGTTGTCCTTTGAAGGGAACAAACTGTAATGAATCTTTTTGGATGAGTGATTAGACTGAATTAACTTTAAGATCCTTCCCAATTCTGGGTGTATAAATCTTTACTGCCAAACAATTTTCTTTCTCTCCTGGTCATACTTTTTTCTAGCCATCTCAAATTCAGTGGTAGGAGCAACAACAAAAATTTTAGTCTGCTGGAGTGATAGAATAAAAAGACCACTGGCTGATTATTCTGTACACTCTTTTCTAGGAAGAAATGTACCTACTTGATTTTCCAAGTGTTAATCCATTGGTAGCTCAGCTCATGTTAAATAAAGGACCTTCACTGCACTGGATATTGTCAGCAACTCTTTGTCAACTTCAGGAACTCCTACCTGAAGTTCCAGAAAAAGTGTTAAAGGTTAGTTACTTGAGATCCGTATCCTTATATGAGTTTATTCCCTTTCCATTTGAGTATCTATGTTTACCATAAGGGTTTTCAAAAGGAAGGTATCCAAGTTTGTTTTAGACTTCACAGGGCAAAGAAATCATTTTCTTACACTAATGTTAATATAGAATTCTCATTAGCTGTCAATCACATACGTTTTAAAGCTATCTTACATAGATAATTCAGTACAGATTGTTTATCACACTTTAAATCATTTTGAAGTGTTATAGTGCCCACACATATTCAATTACACACTCTACATCCCTTCCAAACAATCCTGATGCCCTTCATTGTAGTAGTAGCTAAAGAGAACGTTAGCCTTTTTGGTAAGTTTCTTTAATTTTTATGAAGGAAATGGTATTCATGTATAACTTGTGTAACTAAAAATTCTATAATAAGTGATTAGAAAATAGATGCAAATTACCATAAGTTTTTCTTCTAATGGCACCTAATTATGTTATGTTCTTATTACATGGATCAGTAAAATCATACCTTTGAATGAATTACTTATTTATATTTTCCTTCTTTCCATTTAGACAAGCATCATTATTTGTATTTACTTGACTGATGTTTGTATTGTATTTGTATTATATTAATTAATTTTTAAACTTTTTTTTTTAGCATTTTTGTGGCATCACTTCCTTATTCAAGATTAGTCCTTCCATAACAAAATCACCTCAAATTTCATCGCCTCAGGAAAATAGGAATCAGACTAGTACCTTTGCTCCTCAGAGTTCAGCTGCTGGCTCTTCAGATTCTGTCTTTCAAGAACATAATGAACATGACCATTGTTCAGACTTACAAGAGACAGTGCATGAAGACACAAACACTGCTTCAAATTATGGCTCTTCCCTTATGGAACTAAAAGAGATGCCATGCATTTTACCTCCTGTGACTTCCTACAATCAGACCAGCTACTGGGAAGAGTCCAGTTGTAACCCTAACATAGTGCAGAATAATTCCTTCCTGGCTAATACAGAATCAAGGAATGTGTCTGGTAATTCCTTTCTGAATCAGAATGATTCAGAATCAGATGTCTTTTCTTTGGGTATAACACAAATGAATTATGAAACCATAATATCACCAACTGACACTCAGAAGAGAGTTGCCCCTAATTTTATAAATTATCAGAAAAAGGGAACACATGAAGCAAAAGGACCTATAAATAAAGAACTATCTGCCCCTACCCTTCCGCTAGCGGGGTCTCAATCTCCTTTTTGTTGGAACTTTAAGAAAAATGTATGGGAACAACAGAATCAGTCATTCAACTTACAGTATGGTGCAGAGCAGACTCCGTGTGACAAATGGTACTCTCTGAAAGACAGCTTATTCACTAATCAGCAAAAATGTCTATCAGATGAGTTAGAAGGCTTCATCTCTGAAAGTTCAAATGCTGGGACTAAAAAGACCTTCTGGAGAGAATTACCGTCTGTCCCCAGTTTGGATTTATTTTGTGCTTCTGACTCTAATGTAAATGAAAAAGAATTCAACAATCTTTATTCCTACCAGAGAGCTGGAAAATGTTTAGAACAGAAAAGGCACTTTGAATCTTCATCCAACTCAGGAGACAAGAAACCATTAACAGGTAACACTATCCAATAGTTGATAAAACTACTCTCTAATGTAACTTTAAAAGATAAAACCATTTCCAAATCTGAAAAGTTGTTTAATTACTACACTTAAGAATCTTCAAAAACTTTGGGATCAAAGGTATAATCAAAATTCTAATTATAGACTCTTAAGAAAATAAGTGCAAAGAAAATATGTCAAATTCTTGTAGCTTTAGATGAACTAAGCATTCAACCTGAGAAGTTAAAAATAAAAACAGACGACATCTAAGTAAAGCAGAAGACTAAATTAACAAAGACTAGAGAAATGAATGAATTAGAAAATTAGCCTCTTTGTCAAGCAAGGCTATTTAATGAGCTAACATGTAAAAGAGCTTATTATATTCCCTTTATGTGGATTATTTAATTCCGACAATCCTATTAAATGGATACTATTATTAGTTCTCTCTTTTGTAACTGATGTTTTGAACATATTTAATCATATCAGTGTTTTAAGAGGACAATTTTATTTTCTTATTTCTGATAATTATACTTTTTCTTTGTGTCATTTCTTACTATTTTGGCCTGAGGATCTAAAACAAAATCTTAAGTTCTAATGGCCATATAACGATGGCCTTACTATGATTTGGGAGGTGGGGGGGTGGAGAAAGAAAGATGCTGGAAGCTTCAAAACTCCTCTTTTGCATAGGCCATTTTGTGAGTCCTGAGAGGGGACAGAAAATCTTATATTCTTTGTTTTATTAAAAAAGGACTTCCCCCCAAAGTACATAAGTCCCAGGACTCACAGAACTTGGATTTGGTCCCACTTAATGGTCATAATTTGTTTTGCTCCTGATTTTAATGGGAAATATTCTATCCCTAGTTTTATAAGAACTTTTGTGAGGAACAGATGCTGAATTTTATCCAAACTATTTTTGGTCCCCTGTTGGAAAAAATCAAACATGTTTTCTCCATTGACATTAATGTCAATATTTACAGGTTTACTAATAATATATCATTTTTATCATTTCTGTGATAAACCTAATTGGCTTTTGAGGAGTGTTTTTTTTTTAAATATCCTATTTATTATGGTTGCTAATATTTATTTGATTTTCATACCTACATTCATAATGAAATTAACTTATTTTGTTCTTTATTTGGACTCCGTCACATTCTGACATAAAGGTTATTCTAACTTCACAAATGAACTGGGTTAAAATTCCATCTTTTTCCCACTCTGGAGCAAATTAAGCATGTGAATTACTATGTACCTCTTAGCATAAGGCTTCCCAATCTAGGAGATAATCCTCCCATTTTCTCAGTGAGACCCAAGAAATTATTTAATAAATTTTAATATTTAAGCTTTTAGGGATATAGATGGAATAGTCAATGTCCATCTATATTTCGATTTATTAATTTAGTTATAGTTATAAATATAAAAATTATATATAAATAGCATTGGTTTAGAAATATTGGGTTTTGTCCACTTTCCAATTATTTTCATAAAATAATTGCATTCAAACAGTTCACAAGAACCTTTGAGGCTAGTATCTTCACTATCACTATGGCAAATTTTGACTTTTTTACTGTGGTTTTCCATAGCACATCATTACCCCCAAATATGTTGTTTAAGATGTAACAGTTTTTGAATTAATATTGATGCAGCCCTAGGAAATTTGTTTAAAGCCACTGATATAAACTCAAGAAAATTTTCCATTTGTCCTTAATGTATATTTGTGATCTCTGTGATAAAATTATCTACTGCATTGCCTTTTTAATTTGCTTATAATGGCATCCAACTCTTGCAATTATGAGATTTTATCACTGGGAATAATTACTAAAATCATTTAAAATACTTTAGCCTCCCCTTTCCTTAATTCAATCAATCAGCCCCATAAGTATCCAAATCTAGAATATTTCAGACTAATGTGTCACATATAATACAGTCATAAAAGGTGAGTCTAGACATGATCACCACCTACATATATCAGAGCTCAGGATAAACACCACAACAATACAGATATGCATTAAGGAATAGGCTTAATGAGGGGAAATTTAAAAGCAAGAGTCTTAAATGCAAGGAGATTTAATTGTTTTTACAAGACATGAGCAAACAAATATATGTATCTAACACTAATTAGTATTGGGCCATTAGGAACAGGTGCATTTATGCTAGAAAACATAATTTTTAATAGTCATTATTTTATCTTGTTTGGAAATTTTAACACTTTGTATAGATAGATGGTGAAAAGACAGGATCCATTTGAACAACTGGGAAAAAAAATAGCTACACTTATTACTCAGCAATAAAATGGTTTTCCTTTTTCTCCTTTTAACAGATTTCACGTGTTCACCACTACCACAATTCAAAAAACGTCGTCTAGTGTATGAAAAAGTCCCTGGTAGACTTGATGGACAAACTCGTCTAAGATTTTTTTGAAAGAAAGAATATTGTGCTACATGCCACATTCCATTGTTTCTTTTGCTAAACCGGTAACAAAATGATTTAGATGTACTCATATATCGAAGAAAATGCAGTTGTTCTTAGATGTTCGTGGTGATTCTATATTAAACTTTCATAGTATATATTTTGCCCTATAGTTTATATCTTTTTAAGTAAAATATTCTAATTAGCATAATATTGTTAAAAGATCCAGATTTTTCCCAGATTCACCCAGCCTTTTTTTTTTAAAGAGAAATAGAAAACCTCACTGTATGTATGTAAAAGGCTTATTTTGTTGTCTCCTGAGGGCTCACTGCCTCCCAGCTTTCCTCCAGCAAGCCTTTCAAATGAGCCTCCATCTCAGTCTGACCCCCTGAGTCTGAACTGAAGATCACCACAGTCAACCCTCCACCACCAACAGAGTTAAAACCTAGTTTAACTGAAGTTAGAGAACTTCCAGTTTAAAATGCTGCGTTCATAAACAAAATTTTCAGACAGATCACTAAGAGAAAATATTTGCAACCCACATGATAGAAAAAGGGCTTACATTCCTAATATACAAAGAATTCCTACAAATTGATAGGAAAAAGACAACCTAATAGAAGAATGGCAAAATATATGAACAGATTAAACACATAAGAAACAAAGTAGCCAATAAACATTTGAAACAATTTTCAGCTTCATTACTTATTAGGCAAATGCAAAGCACAACAATAAGTTACTGTGTTTTCACCTATCAGATTGGCAAATTTTTTGAGAATTCATCATATCCATTGTCAGCATGTGGGAGGAAGAACACTTTCCTATATTGTTAGCACAACATTTTGGGAGGATAGTTTGCATATTTTTAAATGGATGATTATAGGTTTTTAATTACTATAGTATTTGTATTCCACTGAATACATTTAAAAGAAAGATGTAATAATTTCATTTTTAAATGTCAGAATGTCTAATAAAATTTTATTCTCTGCAACTATTCAAAATTATGATGAAACATTTATATGTCAATGATTTTTGTCATTATTTTAGCAAAAATGTTTGAAGACCACAGGCATACTGTCTCACTTTCCTGACTTCTGAAATTATCACCCGGTTGCTACCAAAATTGACCTCTACTTTCTTGGACCCAAAGGACCTTCAGACACCACCTTATGTGACTTCTCTTCAGCGTTTGATACTGTTAATCACATCCTCCTTTTTGAAACAGACTTGACTTCACATCAGCTCTCTGCCTTTCCTCTTCTCTTTCTACTACACTTTCATTTATAAGATGTTTGGTTTCACTTGGGTGTGTAGAGGGTGGAGACTTTAAAGAGAAACTATTTCTGGAAATCTTATTGGAATTTCTGTTGTACTTTAAGTTTTGGCAGGATTACTCCCAAACTAAGGTAAAGCTAAGTCTTCCCAGCTTGCAGATCTCCTTGATCCCGTCTTTAATCAGCTTCCAGAGAAGAGGACTTTCTCTACAGGCCCTGGAATGGGGCAAGCTCGGGGCAAGCTCAGGCCAAGCTGCCAACACCCACCTCCCTGCTTCCTCACCGAATGGAGAGAAAGCATCTGAGTCCTCCTGCCGGCATTTCTCAGTGATGCTTGGTGTCTAAGAGCACATTCGTTCTCCCTGGGCCCGGAGCAGCCTCTTGTGCTACGGCCCATCAGAGGTGTTATTGGGCGGCAAGTCCTGTGTCGGAGGCCTGGGAACAGTGGATGAAGTCAGTGAGCGCTGCTCCAGCAGAGCACTCCCTGGGAGCCAGTGTCACGTGACACATTGGGTTGGTTCACAGGAGAAACCTGGAGGGTCTGGACAGGCCCTTGTTAGGGAACCAAAAGTGTCAGTCAAGCCTCCAACATCTTCTCCCATACACCCCATTACATGGAATTATTTGAAACAGCCCCAACTTCCCAGGTTGGCTCTTGCCATGGAAACTGATTCTTTTTCTGACAGCATTTCCCCACGAGGTTTCTCATGTCCTAAGGGTGTTAACTTGCCCTGAGATGCTTGGCTGCTGATAGTGATGCTCACCTCTGAGGGCTCTTGAGCGGCCTTACCTCAGCTCCTAGGCCCAGCCCAAACTTTGTAGGACCCACCAGAACATCAGCTGTCCCTTCCAACTGTGGATGCACACAGGATACCCCTTCCCTTGTCACTGACACTCAGTGTACAACTGGGGGTCAACACCAGGGTGTCCCACCCCTTGCCTCTCATAGGAAGAGCCTGGTTATTCTCCCCAAATAATAAGCCTACCCTAAAGAAAAGGATCCAACAATTTTAGTAGATAGAGCAGCCTGGCTTAGAGAGGGTGAGAAGTACAAACTGTAGCAATCCACAATGAGGGCTGAAAAAAAGTCACTTTTCTGCCTTTTGTTTTTCTATTTGTGTTTTACAATTTTTATCATACAAGAGTTTTTAAATTCAATACTTAAATTACTTAATTTGATCGTCAAGCATACATATTCTTTTCTGTTTTGAGTTCTGGGTTTCCTGCCTTGCTTAGGAAACCTCTTTCACCCTGAAGTTACATAACTATTCTCCCAACTTTTCTTCTGTTGCTTCTGTATTACCTTTCTTTAACCTATGTGGAATTTTTTTACATAGTATAATACAGGCCTTTAATATCCTTCCAAATGGATAGCCACCACTTATTATGTTAACTACACTTTCCCACTGAATAGAAAAAAAAAAGTCAAGGCTATTTCTGAACTATTATGATCCATCCAATCATCTATTTGTCTATTCTTACACCACGATAATATTGTTTGTTTTGGATGTTTTTTCTTAATTTTTTGTTCTTTTAAATCATATTGTTTTGATTCAGCAGCTTCAAAGTGAGTTTTGGAATCTAGTAAGGCAAGTTTCACCCTCCCATGTTTTATACACATGGATTTTTAAGAACTATTCTTGGACACTTGATTTTCCATATGAACTTTCAGATGTTTTAATCAGTTTCCCTTTGAAATGAGGAATTCCACTAAATTTATAAATGAATTTTAGTACGATTACATTTTAATGAAATTGTCCTAATGTCCTCTGTTCTATAAACATCAGTAAAATCTTTTCTTTATAACTCTTGCACTTTTGTTAAATGTATTCTCAAGTATTTTTTGTCATTAAAGTCGAAATGGGATACAGTTTCCATTTCCATTTCTAACTAGCTATTGCCAGTGCAGAAAATGCTTTTCATTTTTCCATATATACTTTGTATCCAGCCAGCCTTCCAAACTGTATCATAAATTCAAGTATTTCTTTTACTATACTCTGAGTTTTCAAAGTGTACAATTATATAATCCATAAATAGTTATTATTTCTTCTTAAATGTTTACACCATTTCCTTTTTTCATCTTACTGCATTAGCTAAGACTTCCAAAGTGGTTTCATAACAGTGGTGATAAAAAGTATCTTGTTTGTTCCTAGAATGATGAATGCTTCCACATTTCACCATATAATATGAAATTTGCTGTTGGCTTTGATAAACTGTCTCTACTGTCTTTAATTTCTTTCTCTTCTTATTTCACTAATCCACTTAGTTTTTATTCAGAACAGTTATTGAATTTTATCAAATGACTTGGCGTAGATTTTCTTCTTTAAAACCTTCATGTAATGAATGACATTGATAGATTTCCTTCTACCAAACTAGCTTGTCAGATTGTATCTTCTCTTGATATACTGCTGAATTTGATTGCTTATATTTAAGACAGTTACATCTATATTCATAACTGAGATGTCTAGTTTTCTTGTAATATCCCATCAAGTTTTTGCCAAAGGGCAAAGGGAAATCAAGAGGGTTTTTTTGACACATAAAAAGCTGTAAGTAAATAATTAACGTATACAACTGAATGAGTTTGGAGATAAGTATATACCTATGAAACCACTACCACAGTCTATGCTACAAACTTACCCATGACCTCCAAAAATTTCCTCCTGCTTTCTTACTAATTATTTTGTGTCATAAAACAATTAGCATAAAATCTACCCTCTTAGCAAATTTTTAAGTATACAATCAGCACTGTTAACTACAGGCACTGTGCTGTACAGATCTCTTCACCTTTTATAACTGAAAATTTGTTTTTTAATGGAGTTTTTTTAATGCTTATTGTTAAGATGGAGAATGGAACATGTTCAAATGCTGGCAGAAAGGATCCAATAGAGAAGTTGAAGATAAAGGAGAGAAAGGATAATTGAGAGTGTGTCATTTCAGAGAAGGTAAAACAGATCCACAGAATAAGAGGGTTAGAAAAGGGACACCTAAATTTGGGGTGGGGGGGACACCTAAATTCTGATCGAATGGAAGGGATTCAGATCACTTAATTTGGAAGTGTAGCGGTCAGAAGTTAAGGGAGTTCCCATCTAATGGCTTCTATTTTCTCTACTGTAATACCACTTATGTTCAAAGATATTTTCATTTATTTATTTTTAGATTTATACATAGCTATTTCAAAGAGCAAATTTTGCCACTAATTGAGATATTTCTGCATATTATAAATATATCTATTTTGACAAAATTCTACAAGGGTTTGTAAACAAAAATTTTACCTTTCACTTCCAGCACTCAATCTCACAAGCAAAGAAAAATCTATGAAGCCTTAAAACAAAATCAGACACGAAGGGTTGCTGTCATAGAAAATGATGAATTAAGCAGAAATTTTATTTCCAAGTTCCTCAAAGATTATTACAAACACAAAGTATCCTTTCAAAAATGTCCCAAATTAAATCAAAGGCACATCATCAAAGTAAAACACTTGTGACATTAAGAATTCCTTTAGGTTGTAATATTTTCACACTACTTTCTTTTTACTCATTTGCAATGTTCTGTAAATCACATTTATATACTGTTTTAAAGACATGAAACAATGTGGTTTGTTTCTTTGTTTGTTTTTTAAGTATAACCACAACTATAAAGTAGAGCAACTTAAGAAGACAAAGATGAAATCTACTTCATATACAGGGTGGGGCAATCTAATACACAATACAACATTAATCTTTCCAAAAGGGTTTGCTAAGAAACATGCTTAGTGTGAGATGCTTAGTGTGAAAAATAAAACCATATTCTCATTTAGAAAAATCAAGACATCATTTGATTAACAAAGGCTATTTTTTCCCCTAATTTTATACTTGCTTGTCCTCATTTAGAAATTGTAAATTCATGAGAAAACAAATTTTGTTACGTTACCAAAAAACCTTAAGAACAGCAAATTACAAATATTCGATTTTTTAACCAACAAAACTGTTTTCCTTCCTGATATATAAACATCCAGTAAATAAAACATACATAACATTACAGGTATAGAAACATTAGTAATTCACTTAATAAAAGAGGTGTATTTTGGTATATTTGGTGGTAAGGTTTTTGTTTGTCTTAAGCATAAAGCACTTCAACAAAAGAACCAGGTCATTATTATTTAAAATCTACTCCTCACCCAGTTTCCTTGAGTAGAAACTCATCAGTTTCCATAGAATTTGGCTAAAAGACCAGGCCACAGGAAAGGTCTGAAATATCTAAAAGTCATTTGGCTAGAGGAGTGTTTTCTTGAGATTTGGAGGCAGTCATTCATCACTTTGTGCTTGAAAGCATTCCTCAGCGAACTTCTTCCCTACCAGACAGAGAATTTGGTAAGTTTTCACTTAGTAAGATTTATGCATAAAATTAACTAGTCATCATTTCATAGGTCACTTTAAGGTTCTCAAAGTAGGAAGTAACAGGTTAATACCAAAAATTCCAAACTATACCACTGAGTGCGTAGCACCCATGAAAGTGCTCTGTAAAAAGAAAAATGCTATGCGAGCTTAAGACTATTATTTTAATACAATAAATGTGGACATTTTCCATTAAAAGGTACAATAGTACCTGATAGTATGATTACTTCCTTCTTGTTAATGTGAATAATTTCCTTTTCAAGTATGTGGGAAAAAACCTAAGATGATAACTTCCTGTATGAACAATCCTTAGAACACATAATTTGAAATATACTGGCCCCAAAGACTCCAACCATCTATGCCCTGAACTCTTCCAAAAAAAAAAAAAAGTGAAAATGTGAGTGAGATCCCATACAATGCATTAAGGCCTCAGGAAATCTATCGTAAGCTACCAAAGAGGTGTTTTCATTTCCGCAATCAATTTTTAAGGCTCTTTTAACCTAACTCACACTTTTCCCCAGTAGCTATATTTCTTTACTAAAACACAGAAATACATTCTGAAGACCTCGAGGAAAGAGATCACAGCTGGTAGTAGGAACAAGTCTCCTCCTCTGGGGAACCCTTAGCCCTAAGAGTAACAAGGCAGTTGATACCACCAAGCAGCAAATCACATCTCTGGGACGGTGTAAGGACAGAGAAGGTGGGATTAAGGTCAAGAAACTACTGCTGGCCAACTAGACTCAAGCGCTCAAGCATGTAAGGATATCATCATCTCATGAGTTAGTGCTAAGAGGGCTGAGACTCTCCGCATTAAACGCATTCCACAGGCAGACAAACTAAAGTCACCCTTCAGGGAAAGTTGTGCATTTGGCTGAGTTTTATTTTAATTCCCCCAAGAATCGTTGATATTTAAACACCAGTTGCCCAAATCCTTTGGGAAGGCCTGTGGTGATGCCGTGGCCCCAAGACGGCCTGGTATATCATTACTCACCAGTCTTCAGAGTAAAGCACAGGATCTGGGCTCCCGGAAGGGGTTGCTCCCAGCTGGAACACCCACCAGCAGGGCATCCTTGCAGGCATTTTGCATGCAGTACTGTTGGAGCTCTGCAGCCGCCTGAGAGACCTGGAACACAGGGACAAGAGCTGATGTGCTGCTCACAGCCAGATCCATCCAGCAGCTACTTGAGACTGAAAAATGATCATAGAACCTGAGAAAGGTCACACTTCCTACAACCTCTGAAAGTCTCTCTTTTGCTAAAAGTTTCTTTTTTTTTAATTGAAATACAGTCAATTTACAATGTTCTGTGTCAATGTCTGGTGTACAGCACAACGCTTCAGTCATACAGGAACATACATATATTTGTTTTCATATTCTTTTTCACCATACGTTACTGTAAGATATTGAATATAGTTCCCTGTGCTATACAGTATGAACTTGTTTATCTATTTTATATATGGTAGTTAGTATCTGCAAAGCTTGAACTCCCAATTTATCCCTTCCCATCCCCCTCCCCGCCCTGGTAATCATAAGTTCGTTTTCTATGTCTGTGCAAAAGTTCTAATAACTGAACTCTAAAGAGGAAAGGTTATAATTTCAATGTACTGTGATTTAGGGTATTTTTGGCTTAGTGGCTTAATTCAATAAAGGAAAGATAAAGCCGTATCTTTGATCCAATTAGAATCCTAGTTTTTGCCACTGAATTGGTAAAGAATTAGCTTATTCTAGTGTGCCCTTTACACATTTTTCACTTATAAAGTATGTGTTGATACATCCAGGTTTGCCATGTGAACAAACTGTCTTAATATTTACAGGGCTGGATGGAGCTTTATCTAGTCTGCTTAAGATAAGTGACAAGGTTCCTCCACCATGCTTTTGAAGCAGGATAGCTTATTGGTTAAGAATGTAGCCTCTGGGCAAGTTACTTAATTTCTCAGTACTGTTTTCTCATCTGTGAAATGTATTTACTAACAGTGCCTACCTCACTGAGTTGATGTAATGATTAAATGAGTTAATGCATGTAAAGCACTTGGAATAGCTCTGACATACAGTCAGCAATCATTTGTGGCAGATTGCAAAAATGGTCACCGTACTTTGCAGCTCCTACCACCAGGAAGTAGAGTCTTGATCCACTGCTTGAATCTAGGCTGGCCTTGTGGCTTGCTTTCATCAGGACCATGTGGCAGAAATGATGGTCAAGTTCCAAGCCTAGGCCTCAAAAGTCTTTGCAGCTACTTCCCTTACTGTGGTTGGAACCCTAAGACCGCTATCACCTGAAGAACATGGTCAAAAAGTTAAGGTGTGGGATATGTAAAGAAAAGAAGAGAAGACTAAAAGTGGTCAGCATATCTCTAGCCCTTTCAAGGGAGAGAGATGCGGACCCAACACTTAGAAGCTGTATCCTGCCAGCGGAGGTGGGATAGTCCCCACTCAAATTATATGACTTTCCTTGGTTTGAGCCAGGCTGACCCACCAACTTCTGAGAGACTTCCCCAAAGCAAAGAAGGGGTCCTTGGAAGGATACTGAGTATTTTAATCACTAGGAAGAGGTGGCCTCCAACATATGCTAGGAAACTGGTATTCTGGTTAATTTACCAGTTAGCAAGTCTGCTAAAAAAGAAGGCATGTCTGGGTGTGCTGGGAACATCCATCACTGAGCCCTGAAATGAGGCAGGCCAGACCCTGGAATATTGTGACTCCCTAAGGGGTTGCCTGAGAAAAGCTCAGCCAAGCACCCTAAACCATACTCCTATGAGGACACCCCGCAAATAAGCTCATCTGTGTGACTTTGAGCAATTCACTTGAATTCTCTGAGTCTCAGTTTTATCAACCGTAATTTTTTTTTTAACTTAAGGGACATGTTTTATTTCATAGCTTTCTGCAAGCAAAATTGCTTTGATACAAAATGAGTTCAGTGCTACGGGTGCTCCTGCCCACTCAAGTAAAAGAAAAGCTCACAAATTATATGAATGTGCTTTATAATGATATTCTCACAGGATAACAGGTCAGATGTCTGGGACGCCTTCAGCCTCGTGTAAAACAGCAGCACAGAAATGCGGCAAGAGTCTTGGGATCCCACTGGTAATTATTTTTTAAATGTAGGTAAGAACATATTCCCCAGCCCTTCTGGTAGGCCAGCATCTGGCTCACAGTTTTTCTTTCCACCTCGGATCCCAACATTGTCGAGAACATTTTCAATAACCCTAGTTTCCGTTCCCTGACCTCCTCTCCTCAAATAAACTTCTCCTCAATGCCAAGAGTTACAGCCAACACTCCTAACTGCTCCACATCTAAAATTTCACACTCCATCTTCCTACCTTCCAATCACAATCTCTCCTTCCCATTCAGGGTGCTTCCTTTCTTCTCACTACACCTGCTCTTTGGACCTCAGGGGGACACCTCCCCATTTTCTGTCTGCCCATCCCTGGGAGGCTGGCTCTGTTCCTTCTCTATCCAGCCTCGGTTCAGCCTCTTTCTGGCCAGAACCACAAACTCCTTGCTCTCCACCTTCATTTCCATCTCTCCGGCATTACCTCTCCTGCTAACCCACTACTTGGATCAACTACCATTCACTCTGGGCACTCAGATTCCTGGGCGGCCAAATGCTGCTGGAGAAAAAATGAAAATAACAGGACAGTCAGTCTCCAATATCACAATCACAGTGCCTAGGGAGATGCCTATCGGAGAGTCCTCTCCCCTTCCCAACAGCGCTCGCCTCCATCCTCAGCTCTTGTGACCCCATTAGTTCCCTTTCTCCTGCCCTGGAAGAAAACTTGGCCTCCTGTTTCACAAAGAAAACTGTCGTCATACAAGTCCTCAAGCCCGTATCTGGAAACATCTATGTTTACACATATCCTTCCTCCTTTTTCCTGTCTCTACTTCCAGTTCTCCTTCTCCATTTGTTTCTCCCCCTTAACCTAAAAAAACAGTTTGTTCCTTCCTTTCAACCTCAAAATACAGCTTTTCATTTCCTAAATTAAAAAAAAAAATCCCACTCCTGGGCATATACCCAGAAGGAACCCTACTTCAGGATGACACCTGCACCCAATGTTCATAGCAGCACTATTTACAATAGCCAAGACATGGAGACAGCCTAAATGTCCATCAACGGATGACTGGATAAAGAAGATGTGGTACATTTATACAATGGAATACTACTCAGCCATAAAAACAGACAACATAACGCCATTTGCAGCAACATAGATGCTCCTGGAGAATGTCATTCTAAGTGAAGTAAGCCAGAAAGAGAAAGAAAAATACCATATGAGATCGCTCATATGTGGAATCTAAAAAAACAAACAAACAAACAAAGCATAAATATAAAACAGAAACAGACTCATAGACATGGAATACAAACTTGAGGTTGCCAAGGGAGTGGAGGGTGGGAAGGGATAGACGGGATTTCAAAATTGTAGAACAGATAAACAAGATTATACTGTATAGCACAGGGAAATATACACAAGATCGTACGGTAGCTCAGAGAGAAAAAAATGTGACAATGAATATATATATATGTTCATGTATAACTGAAAAATTGTGCTCTACACTTGAATTTGACACATTGTAAAATGATTATAAATCAATAAAAAATGTTTTTAAAAAATCCTCTTTAAAACCAGATTTCTTTTATTCAAAAAAGTCTGCCTACCCTCTTGTAACCTAGATTCTGCTCCTACTGCTACATGTCACTGAAACCTCTTCTGCATTTCACAGCTCTCTCTTGATCTTGTTTTACAATCGTCACATCATTTACTCTCTTCAGTCATTTTATTTATCGGTTAATGTGTTTATTGTTTATCCTCCCAACTAGAATCTCCGTACTCTCAGTACCTAGAATAGGGCCTGGTACAGAGAAAAGCCACCACTGAAGTCCGCGGACTATCAGAGCAGTGTTCATTCATTCATACATACATTCTACAAATAATACTATATCCCAGCTGCTAAACACAATTACACAACAGATGCTTTTTAATCAACTGACTAAACATTGGACATGTTGACTAAGCCCCAAAGTTCTGAAAACCCCTCCTTCCTCGCTTCGGTAACCTTGCTTTCTCTTGCTTCCCCTCTCGGCCACCTCTTTCGACTGGTTCCAGGGTTCCATGCTCCGGTCCCTTCATACAGTTTTCACTCCCGTATGTTCTTTCAGCCTTGTTCTCCGAGCTTCGGCCCAGGTAGCCAAGCACCTCCCGGGCATCCCCTCAAAGTCCACGTATCCAAAACTGAACGCATCATCTCTCCTCTCCTCTCCAACGCCATCCATCCTGTCACCAGGCCGGAGACCCGAGCAGCGCCTTCCTCCTCCCTCATCCTGTCAACGGTCACCAAAGCCCGTCCTCTCGGTCGCCTCCGCAGCTCCGGACCCCATCCTCCCGCGGCCCGGGACCGCCCTCGCGGGCACAGGCGCGTCTCCCCGGCCCCCCCAGCCCGGGCCTCCCCGGCTCGGGCCCGCGTCCCCGCCTCCCCCGGGCGCCCGGGTCCGGGCCCGGCCCCGCGCGGACCCGCACCCGCCGAGGCCGAGGCCGAGCCGCGGGCCGGGCCGGGGGCCGTCCCCAGGCGGGCCGCCCACCGCGTCCGGCCGCCGGGCTCGCGCCCGGGCGGCGGCCTCCTCTCTCGGGCTGGCGGGCCGCGGGGCGAGGCGAGGCGGGGCGGGGCGGGGCGGGGGGTGTCGGCTCCCCGGGCCAGGCGCCGGCGCGGGCCTCACCTTGATCCTCTCCACGCTGGCCTCCAGCTTGAGCTGCTCCACCAGGCGCTGCAGCGCGCTCACACTGGCCCCGGACGACATGGCGGCGGCCTGGGCTCCGGGCGGACTGATGGGCGGACGGGCGGGCGCGGGAGCCGCGAGGGCCCGAGGCCCCGGCGCCGCCCCGGGGCGGGGAAGCTGCTGCGCCCGCCCCGCCGCCCGCGCCCGGTCCCGCCGAGCGGCCGCGCCCCGAGGTGCTGCTGCGGACGCCGCAGGTGAGCGACCCTCTGCGGTCCCGGGTTGACTGACACCTGGCTCTGCGTTCTAAACCGAGAGGACACTGGCGGCTACACCTGTCCCCGGAGGTGTAGGGACCACCCCCCACCACACAGAGGCGCCCACCTCCTCATCGAAGCTTCTAGAAGGGGCAGGAGGGGCTGTGGGGCGGAGGCGGCGAAGTCGCGTTCCTCGTGCCTCAGAACTGTGACTGGGCGGCTGGCGCGAGGTGTGAGGTGAGCTGGAGAAGGAAGGGGCCAGGTGTGCAGGCCTCTAAGCCCTGCGCAGGTGCTGTCCTCAGGGAGATGAGGGACCACTGGTGGGATTTCCGTGGTACAGAAACGGGTTCATAACGTTATTGGCCTGTTACTGTTTGACGGGAACGCTACCGGCTGACTTGTAGGGTAAGCAAGGTAGGGAGATCCATATGGAAGAAAGTTAAATTCAGTCCCCTCGCTCCTATCTCGCCATTTAACTATAACCATTGTTTCTCTTGCGCTGCGATTTTTTTTTTTATTGTGTACATTAGTTTGTTTTTCAAGACTGGCATCATTACTCTATGTAAAATGTGTGTTTTTTGTTGTTGATGTTTTTCACTTCATGTATTTTGAGCATATCCTTATTATTCTTGTATGCCATTGTATTTTGAGAACCCACTTAACTTGATGCTAAAAGGTAATATACTGGCTTGTGTAACTGAAAAGCCCAGGGACTTTAAAGTAGTGGATTTAATGGCCCACATGGCTCATTCTCCTCTTGGCTCTGCTTTTTTCTGAGTGTTGGCCTTGTTTTCTTCAGTGGTAAATAGACTCCCTCTAGTGCTGTGAAGGAAGGTTCCATGCTTGCATTGTCCCAGCCTACCAAACCCAGGAGCAATAAAAACCTCTTTTCTAATTGTTCTGGCAAAAAGCCCCATAATGAATCTCATTGCCCTTGTTGAGTCATGTGCCGACCCCTGAACCAATCACTACTTGAAGGTGGGGTTGTGTGGTGTTGGAATGCTCAGATTAGTGCAGCTGGCCAAGAGCAGGATGAGGGGTGGTATACGGCCCAACTTCCCCATTTAGGACTGAGGCACCCCTTCCCCCACCTGCTGGGAGCAGCAGCAGCTGACGCCTCTCAGCTGAGTCCCTCTGGAAACTCCCCATAGCCAGAGCCACCCCTCCCGGTGTCAGCTGTCACCCAGTGATTGATGTGGGTTGTATAGGATCCGAACTCCCAACCCCCTTGCCTCAAGTTGGCACAATGGCTGAAGAATGATCCCAGCTCCCTGCCCCCACCCCCACAGGGTCATCTGAGGCCTTTAGAGCAACCACTTCACATTTTAGCTCTTCCCTCTGCCTAATCTCCAGTTTCTGGATTCCCCGACAAGTGCTGATTTTCACACTCCCCAACAAACTTTCTGCACAAAAATCTCCATCTCAGAATCTGTTTCTCTGGGGAACCCAAACTAAGACACTCACCCAAACCATGTGGATTGAAAGAGAAAGACAGGTTCCCCAAAGGAAAACCAGGATGCTGGTACTAGAAAGGAGCCAGGAACAGTAAAAAAAAAAAAAATATTCTCTACGTCTCTTATTTTTAATGGCTGCATGGTATTCCATCGTACAACTGGATCATAGTTTATTTACCTACTGCCCTATTATTTACCACCATGATGACTGCCTTAAACTAACAGCTTTGTGCCATGTCTGTTTTATCTTTAGGATGTACTCCTAAAAGTGGAATTGATGGAACAACGAATATAAACTTTCCCAAACTTTTCCCTACTTTTGTCCTCCAGAAGGTGATAGCAATTGCTCTTCCCACCAGAAGGCTGCCTTTTTCTCTGCACCCGCACAATTCTACATTGTGGCTCTTTATCTCTACCAATCTCTTCGATGAAAAATGGTGTCTTAGGTCTTTTAAAAGTCTTAACTGTTGAGCCTGGACATTTCTTCTATTAACTTTGTGAGCTATGTGTTCAGTCTTTGGGTTGTTAAAGAGTTTTTCTTATCTCGTAATAAGAGCAGATTTGCAAATTTTAAAGTCCTCTCTAGTGGCAAGTTCCCTCACCCCAAAGAACTTAATATATATTGTAATCAAAAAATGGAAGTATATGTTGGAAACATTACAAAATTGGCGACAGAATAGAATAGTTGAATGTCAAAAAGATGTGGCAAAGGACTCTGGGCAAAGATATAGAATGGAAGGATTAGGAAAAGTTCATCGTAGATGGTGAGACCTAAACTTTGGAAATATGTGTCTGCAGATGGCAGAGAGGAAGGGGAAGGCATTCCAGCACAGAGAACACATGGAATGAATTAATGAATAAAGAAGGTTCCAGTGAGTAACAGAAGATACAAAGCTGTTAGGACGACAAGTCACAGAAAACCTCAAAAGGAACAGAGCAGTTTGTGGCAAACAGTGCGGTAACCACATGGTAAGACGTTTTAGGAATGTTAGTTTGGGATGAGGATACAAAAGGAACTGAAGTTGGGGAGACAAGATGACTTTAATAATAGTTTTGTCCTTTTGGTGGAGAGGGTGGCTGGAATGAGGCCCTGGTTAGGACTGTGAAGGGGGAGCTGGAGAACAAATTCGAAAGACTAAGTCAGTCAGGACTTCACTGTGGTTGTGAAATGCAGAGGAAGGGGGCAAAGTCTTCTGAGGCAGAGCATAGGCCAGATCTGCTTCCTGTCACAGAAATTAGGAAACAGGACTGGGTTAGAAGGGAGGAGTGAAGAATGAGTTTGGCTTAGGAGGCTAACTAACTGCCTCGTGCCTCTAGGCTGCTGAAAATGTTTAGTGGCGGACGGCGATGCGGGAGACATCTGCACAGCGCGATGACAGCTGAAGAAAGGAGATTATCTCTAGTTAGAAAAGGCTGCCGTGGGGGTGACCACAGCGAGGGAACACTCAGTAATTCTTGTGTGTCAGCCATGAGGTAGCAGAAAAGGTCTAGGGGTGCGCCCCCCCCTCCCTCCTTCCTGCCCGTTCACACTCACCACCCTGCCCACTTCTGTATGATTGACTGTGCTGTTCTTGGAGAGGTGTGGTCTGGCTTTGAAAGAAACAGCCGGGTCTGGGCTTCCAGCCTCCCGCAGCGAGCCATGAACAAGCAGCCTGGGTGCTGCTTGTGACTGAGGAGGGCAGACCATCTGTGCTTCGCTTTATGCTTTACCAGAATGCCTTCTCACCCTTGATCTTTGCATCAGGAACTTCAGAGTGGGAAGAGACCTGCAGATTTTAGAGAAGAGGGAACCAAGACCCACACAGGAAGTGACTTGCCTGGTATATCACATGCAGTGGGAGTCAGGGAGAGAGCTTCCATTTTAGCTTGAAGTCACTGCTCCGCGGGAGGACGAGGGCCTGTCCCCGCAGATACAATTTTCAGAGCTCTGAAAGCTGAGACGTGGGGACACAGTATCCTTTCTTCCTCACCCCAGCTAAAATGCACAGACCACTAGTGTATTATTTTAAAGAATTTGTTACACATTTTTTTCTTGGTTAAGACAAAATCTTATATATTTCAACTATTTCTAAGAATCTCAGTACTTTTTAGAAATGTCAGTGTCCTTGTAAAGACAAACATTTCATTTGTTTCCCTGTTACAATCTATAATTCTTCACTCCTGATGTGTATTCCGTCACCTTTTTACCAACAGTGGGTTATTTTCCCAGAAACGGGGCTTTAAATCACTCTTCCCCATAAAGGTAATGCCATAATGGGAAGGTGCTGCCTTTGCTTTTCTAAGGAAGAAACAGGAAAAGACATTCACAACTATATTTAATGTAATGCAGAAGAATGTACCAAAATCGTTTCACTTGCTTACACCCATTGCATTATTGTTGGAACTTAGAATAATGGATCAGGAGTGAAAGGTTCACCAGCAGGTTGGTAGATTCCATTCTCTGGAGAGAGTTTTACAGGCTTCTTGAGAGTTTGGGAGGCAGTGCACCTCAGGGATACTTGATCTCCTTTTGAGCAACCGTTCCAGGCATGCCTCTGCATCTCACTGAAAGTGTCCCTTCAGTAAATGTAGGCCTTGAACTCGTGAGTAGCAGATTACTCTTTCTGAAAGTTCGTTCTTCCCTGAGCTGTCATCTCCGATGCTTCACCTTGTACCCCAGGGGCGACAAGAGGCAGCCAGCTGCTTTTAAAACACACGATTCCAGCCCCAAGGAGCATCACGTTTTCAGTCTAGCACAGTACTCTGCACAAGGTGAGGGGTTTAAATACCTACTAAAAGAATAAAGAAACAACAGGTTTGTAATCATTACTAAACACTCTATTACCATGGATTTTTACCGAGACTCCTTCCCGTTCCTCTGAAGGCAAGAGAACTCATTTTTTGAGTATTTAATATATGCCAGGCATCTCACCCCATCTTGTTTAATTCTCCATAATAACCCTGTGATGTAGTTAGTATCCCCACAATTAGAGATGAAAAAATGGGGTTCAGAGGCTAACTTGCCCGGAGTCAAGCTATTAGTCAGTTACAGGGCCAGGAACCAAACCTTGGTCTATCTGGCTGAGCCGTTCCACCCTTGAGGTTATAAAAGGAGACACTGTCAAATGGGAGGAAGTTTCTCCATCCCCTGATGAAACTGGGGAGAAGCAGTCTGTAGGAAATCCCAAATGTCACTGACCTAAGACCATGTGATCCACTCCATACACAACTGTCTGAATCCTTTAAGAAGCTGATTAAAGTTTATGACAAATTATGAGCCTTTTTACTGAAATATTCATAACATTTCTCAATCGCAGGCAGCCTAACCTGCCTAAATCTGTGTACATCTGCAGGCTTATAGATTTTTAAGTCCTGAGTCTCTAAATAGATCCCCTCATTTCACAGATGAGGAAACCAGAAAGGTTCAATTTGTTTAGCAAATTTTATTTAGTTATTGGTTTCTAGATTTAGCCTTAACCCATATTTAAATGTGAAGAGTACCACGTTTTGTAAATAAAATGAATTATAATTCATATGTATACAACTATTTTGTATCAATACCAACATTTACCTGCCTCAAGTGCACAATTATAACTCAACAGAGACCATGTCTGATTTAAAGTCTTTAAGTAGCTGGATCTGTTTATACTAGTGTCTAATAAAAGCCATTTCTCTTCAGCTTCCACAGAACTTTCAGCTTGGTGCTAGCACACTGGTTCAAAACACCTGCTGAAAGTTAGCTGAGAAGTTGCCTTCCACTCAAGCAAAATATTTCCAAGGTGTGGGTGTTAAAAGTTTACTGACTTTTCAGTCCCTCCCCCTCCAAAAAAGAATCTCAAAGGAAATGAACTATGATTTTCTAAACATAAACTCAGTAGTACTGAAATAGTTGTTAATTCTGTAAACTCAACCATTTTTTCACGTAACGTTTAAAATTCTAGGCATGGCCCACGCTGACAGATGTGCTATGAAACTACAACCTGCGATTTGTAGCACTTGGAGAATTCATAAGGAAATAAGACCAGTGAGGGAAGAGTCAGTAGTGGAATCTGCAATGAGGATATCTGACATGAATATTGTCCTAAGAGTAATTTTAGCACTGACCTCACTCATATGAAGTGATAATAAATAGAAAGCAATGAGCAGCTATGCTCTATAAACCCCCGAATACCACGCTTAAAAAGGAAATGGTGATAGTCCTAAAATGAAGCACAAGAAAAATGTTCTAACTAGTGGGGTTCTGGGACCCTCTACCCAGGATTCTTCTCCAGATGTTTCTAACATGGAGCTTTTGGTTTTTTGTGGGGGATGGGCAGCGCAAGGAGACAGTAAAAATACCCAGAATACTTGAATGACACTGTGATGACTAACTGCCCTCCCTTTGCTCCAGGATTCTGAAGCATAAGCCACTTTGTTGAAGGAAGGGAAGAGTCACTGTCCTTCCATTAAGGAGAGTCCACTCATCTCACCCATGCCATGACCACGATTCCAAGAGCCCGACCAAACTTTTACCAAGTCAGCAGGCTGCCAGGAGCAATTCCAGAAATGAGAGTTCTATATAAAGACAGAAGGAAATACAGCACTCTAGCATACATGCAAAATAATATCCAAAGATACAGTGTTTTTATCACCCAAACTTTATGAATGCTAACATATCCAGTCCTCTTATTTTTCCTTATCACTAGGTTAGAAATACAGTTAATCATAAATCTATTTGAAATTTTAAGAGGGGCAAGGGTCTACATTTCTTTCTGGTCATCATAACAAATGGTACGTACGTCTGTTCTTAGATGGTACATACTGCTGTGTGTTAAATGTGTGATAACGCACTCACTGAGACAGGGACTGCTGACTGTAGCGACCACAGCACCTAGCAAAGGCATTTATCTCTGGTTAAGAGTTGGGCGTTTGAGGCTTAAAACATAGCTCCCTATAATTTAGCTCTGTAACTTCTGCACCCTCCAAAAAAAGGATGGATGCATAAAACACTTTCATCTAAAGTTTACAAAAATATAAATGTTATATCATTTCACAATTCTAGAGCTGCAAAAGGGCCTGAGTGATAATCTGGTCAAACTCCTCTAATTGTCTAATGAAGTAACTGAGGCCATCACTCACAGATCAAATAACCCGCCTCGGGTCTGTTGCTATGTTAGCAAGGATGGTACTCTTCCCTCCAGCCTCTCTGTATGCATCACATTTTTGGTCTGACTCTTGAAAGAACTAGTTTGCTCTGAGTAGAAACAGACTACATATCTATTACGTTATACTAATCTCTTAAAATTATATAATTCAAAAGCAATAGGTTAATCTTTGACTTTAAATGTCATACCAACAAGCTTGTGATACATTGCAACCATTTTATTAATATGATGGACTGGGATAAATCTTTTAACAGGAGTATTGATTCACTACCATGAATGTGTTCCAATACTTTGCAGCGGTATTGTACTCGATTCGGTCAGATGAGGTGTGCATTACTTTCCCTTCCACGTGTATAAAACATTTATATTTCATTGTTGGACAGAACAGCACACAGCCACGCACCTCCTTCTGGTTTAAATGCGTGTAAATGGGCTCACATACAATGGATTTTTCACCACTCAAGGACTTCATAATATATGAACCTCTCTGCTCTGTCATATTTTAATTGAAGGGAGGTTAAAAAGCAGTATTGTGGTACAAAAGACCTTTTTCGCAAGGTCCCTTCTGGAGAGAGGTTTGCGAATACAGTTATAGTCCTATAATGACTGCAATCAAGATCATCCTACAAGGATATGAAGGTAGATTCACTCTCCTGGAGAGTTGCTGATCTTATTAAGAATATTATGACTGGGGGGAGATATTAGAAAGACAGTCTGGCAGAAGACTCTCCTAGAGAGATATTTGGAACATATTTCAATCCTATAATGACCGTCATAAAGGTGACATGATACTTGAATCGTTTTGCTGAAGAAATTTGTGTCTAGAAAGACACTCTCACTAATGTAATTAAATGCTGTTACAATTTTTTATGTTTTGTGAAAGCATTAGAGGCCATGAAAGCAGAAAAATGTAGCACTGTAACAAAGAATAAGGAAACACTTTTGAAGAATAAACACTTAACACGTAAAAATTTTAAATGGTATCTAATAAATTTGCATGTCAAATTTTTTAGCTAAACATATAAAATTTTTAAATGGCAACTAATAAATCTCCATGTCAAATCTTTTAACAAAATCCACAAATTGATTATAAAAATCGAACAATCATAAATGTCTTAGGTATAAAGGTTTAAGGGAAGGTTTACATTTCTACATTATTCTGTTTAATCAGATATTTGAGGAATTTTAGTTACTGCTAAAGAGCAGCCGATACATTGCTAGAATAATTCAGTTATGAAAATAACGTCACAATTGAGGTTTGGCACAGTAGCGTTCCAGCAGTCTTCAGTCATCCACAAATGTCAGCCGTCCAGGCCCTTCGTTCTTCATCCACCTCCTGTATCTCTTCCATCTAGGGTCATTTGCCAGTTTTTTCTTTAGTTCTTCTTCTTGTTCTTGTTTGTAGACCTATAAATATAAATAACACAAACTGACTTTACAATCCAGAGAGAAACATTTGTCATTAGCTTTACGGCACGTCTACATTTTTCAAACGTAACTTTAGGTAAAAGTTTCCAACGAATGTATTGGTTTGTCTCCTGAAGACCATGCACCTAAAAACACTAAGAAATTAAGCACTTCAACATTCAGTGTTAAACAAAAAAGAACAACTTGTACAAGGACTAGTAATTTTTTCACTGATTTCTGTCACCCAGAAAACATTCGCCTCCCTCTTGAAATCATATATAAGCTGAGTTTAAAGTGTTTAAACATTTCCTCTTAGAACAAATTGCCCAGTACTAAAGAATCAACACTTTATTTTTTTAACATGATACTCTAAATTTAACTGATGCCTTTCAGTCTTTGTTGATCCTAACCAAAGAACAAAGTGACCTTATAGATACATTTATCTCCAAACTGAACTTACAACTACTTTTATCTTCAAAGATAATTATTGGTTTTTCAAAATATTTTTAAAGTTACCAAAGATGATTAAATAAACCACAAAGGTTAAGAACAAAGAACATCTTTCATTTCTGTAACCATTAGGGGATGTCAGCTGAAGCTAAATGGACAAGCTTTTCATAACCAATTTGATAGCTGCATGAAATTTTAGAAAGAAATTATTTCACTTCCAAATTTGAGGAAGTAATAACTAAGATGACCTCACGTAATAACATGGTATCAGCCCAGGATAGCGCTCTATGACAGACACAGTTTACTGTAGAGCGGGCCGCTTAAACTACTTAAAAGTGAAAACTTCTCAAGTAATTTAGGAGCTACCACGTTACAGTCCACTTTTATGTCTTTATAAGCAGGCTGAATATAGCTACTTGCCAAACCATCCTGGCAATTCATAGTAAGTTAAGTTACTTAAGTTCAGATTAAACTTTACTTTCAGTAAAATCTATTTCGGACACCACTTATAAAGAGAAATGTCTATGAAATTGAAAATAAGATACATGTATCTCTCAGAATTCTTAAGAACCACAGAATTTAAAAAACAAAACATGACTGGCAGAAAATTGTGAGAAGACCAAAGTTTGGATGCTGCAATTAACATAAAAGTTATGACACCCCTGCAAACATACGTATCATCTCACTGCAGCTTAGCACAACAAATTAGACCATTCTTAAAATTTTTAGCATTAATACAGTATTTGAAGTTCATTTTTTAAAAGACAAACTACAGGTTAAAAACCACTGTTCCACTATAAGTAAAGTCATACTCTCAATAAAAATAAGATGTTTATTACTTGAGCACACTTCTCTGACCCCTTGTCACACACCTGGCTTTAACCTGGCAGGGAAGATGCCAGTAAAACCCCAGCAGAGTTGTGACGGCTACTACTCACCTCATAGTTCTCCTTTATCCAAAGCTCCCGTTTAAGAAAAGTTTCTTTCTGATGATCTTCTAGACTATCAAACTGAGACTTTGACATCTTCATAGACTTACGGATGATATACAGTCTTTCTTCTTCCCCGTATTCTTTGCCTTTGATGTTAAAATTATAGACCCACCGGCAATACCAGACTATGTATGAGCACAGGTGGAAAGGAGCTAAGAGAATTTGGAAGAGGAGAAGGTCACATATCTGGGGCTTCTGGTAGCCTCCCTTTATGTCGATTTTACTCTTTATGATGTTCTTTATGATGCTCTCCTCCTCGTCACGAATCTCCTCTTTGGACTTCTTGTTTCTGCCTTTCTCTTTGGCTTTTCTGAGCAGTCCCTGCTGCTTGGCGATCTCCATGGCCTGGATGCGGTACTTGGGCACCGTGGCCAGGTAGCTGATTGCCTTGTCATAGCTATTCCACCAGCTGAAAAACTGGAATATTTAACAAAGAAAAACGGGTCGTTTTTATCACCAAAATTCATCTTGGTGAACACAATCCTGCCCCCACCCCAAACCCATTCTGATGAAAAACAAGGGCCTCAGAAATCTTACTCTGTAAGTTAAAGATACAGTTGAATGATGCCCACATGGACATAAGAGCTCCAGGACGGGCAGGTCGGGTAAGCCCTGAGCTGAGCCAGAAAGCCACTGACTCAGACCGGAGACGCCCGGGATCCAAGGAGGGATCGGTGGGATCACACCACACCTGCTGATTTCACCTCTTTACCATTTGGCTCTTTCTGAGATCACAATTAAGAAGTTTCTTCTTTTTTTTAAAGATTGCAATCTACTTACTGGAAGAAGAGTTTAATGGCAAAACTAGCTGGTCAGGAATTTCTTTTTTAAAAAAATCACAGGATATAGACTAAGACAACTAAATTCATCTCTTTCCTAAACCATCTACACATACCATAGTAATGCTCATCATATTCTGAACTGAAAGATTCAAATATGGTTGAACTCTTTACTTATCTGGACAGGAAAACATTAACTTGCTTCATAAATATATTCAGCCACAAAGGGTTTTATTGTGAGAAAAAGTCCTGCTCCTCAGAGTATCGCCACATATTTCAGCTGCTGTTGTACAGAATAAATACAGCAGCAAAACCACTAATAACCTGAAATGCTGCGCTAGCAAAATCCATTAGGAACAGCAAGAAAAAAACTGACTAGGTTATTACATTATCCAAAACAGAAAAGTAAAATGCCCTTCCTCTCCCTGTTGAAAAGTAGTACTACAAAAGCTGATACATTTAATATGTACAGCCTCGGAGGAGGGTGTAGCTCAGTGGCAGAGTGAGTGCTTAGCATACATGAGGTCCCAGGTTCAATCCCCAGTACCTCCATTAAAAAAAAAATAAGTAAATTAAAAAAAAAAAACCCTAATCTCCCCCCCCCTTTTTTTTTTAAATAAAACATATAGCCTTAGTTTTCAATAGGAATTCTTTTGTCATATAAACAGAATTTCATTTCTGGGAATTAAACTGGAGAAGTAATTTTCAAACTAGCAAATTGCTTCATTCTGGCCACTTTTTTTTTTTTTTTTAAACTCTAGAGGAGGATATGATGCGTGTGACTAGGTTAGGAATAACAGTGGGGAAAACCCATTTCAGGCTGAACTTATATTTTTGTGATATTTTAAGACAATATAAAAAGTTACCATAGCACTTTTCATCCATTTCAGTGGTTTTCAGCCTGAGCAGGGGTGCGATGAGCTACAGGGAAGTGCGTGAGACATTCTGTTTGTTACGAAGGCAAGTGCTACGCTCCTGGCAGTTGGTGGCTGGGTGCCACGACTTGTCAGGCTCTGTTAAGGAGTCTGGATTTTTCCCCAAGTGTAATGGGAAATCACTGAAAAGCCCTACTAAAGTACAGCTGATCCTTGAACAATGCGGAGGCGCCCACCCTCCGCCAAATCTGAGTGTAACTTACAGCTGGCCCTCCACATAGTGGTTCTTCCCTATCCTCAGATTCAGCCATCCTTGTATTTTGTGTTAACTACTGCACAGTCCCACATTTGCTGAAAAGAACCCGCGTGTAAGCAGATCCGTGCAGTTCAAACCCACATTGTTCAAGGGTCGCCTGTAAATGATACGCTCTAGGTGACATTCACTCTGGCTGTTACATGGAGAATACCCCAGACGGGGCAATGAAAAAAAGATCGGGGGTGTTTGGTTTTGGTCCTAATGACATCCGTGATCAATTTCTTAGATTTCCTGCCGACAAAGGTTCCAATGCTATCAATTGGCTAAATAAATGAATATTTTTCTAATGTAAAAAATTAATCTCAACTGGCAGCAAAATTCTACAAAAAGGCACTTCTAGTTCAGGTTTAGTGACCAGCAGTAAGCAGTGTGCTCTCCGGCACATGCACGTAGATAACGTCCATCAGTACACACCTGGAACACTGAAATGGCGCACACACTGACCAAAATCACAACCCTGACGTCCACTTTGGGGGCCAGGCGCCGGCTGTAGTAGTGGTAGTAATGGCTGTAGTACTCCTCCGGGTGGTCCAGCATGTAGTCATAATCTTTTCGAGTTTCTTCATCCTGTAAAATGACAAAATACCCCATTTCATAGGACAGTTCATAAAATGGCCATAAACAGTTAATAATCTGTTAAGTCATATCTAGAATTTTAGAATTATGTAATCAATCTGAGTAAAGGAACTGGAATCGAAGAATTTCCCATAACTCCTCAAAGGCACACATAAATTTGTTTCCAGAACTTTAATGTTAGATGTAAAGCATAATGAAAAAATGTCCTCGAATTCTTAAGTATTATTGGTCCTCCCGGAAAAATAAAAAACACTTTAACAGAAATGAACCATGCCTTTTTAGCCAGTGCTGGGGTGCTAATGAGGATGTTATCTTGTTCTCGTAACTTAAGAGCGTGTTGACGCCTACTCTCAATGACTGTTTATAGAACAAAATGTTTATCTCTGTTCATTTCCCAACCTTGTATAGAAAGTTTATTTTTGAAAGCAACGATTAAGACGACAAAAAGTAGACAAAACCAATCTGTGCCCTCAAAACTGAATTATGCTCATCTCAAGGCAACACTGAGACACCAAGGTAGTCTAATCGTCAAAGTCTAGCTTTGTGACATCAGGCAAAGTGTTTAGCCTCTCTGAGCCTCACTCTTCTTCACTTGTAAAACAGAGATATTAATAGCTGCCCTACTAATTTTACAGGGTTGTTTTGAATATCAAATGACATTATACAAAAACATGTTAAAAATATGCAGTGCTTTACTATTATAACACGCCGTCACACCCCAGTTCATAAATAAGGTAATATATAGGTCTTTCTTAATCATGCAAACATGTTGAAAAAATTATAGCATTTTGAAATGTTGCTCAAATGTTCACAAATAAAACATTTCTTAAAACCTCCTCTAATTTTATTCAGACTCTAACAGGTATAAATACCAGTCTTTTATTGAGCTACATAGGTTGAAAAGCTATTAAACTAGGTTATGATTTTCTCTCTTTTTTTTTTTCAACTTGTCTTGTTTCCAAAAACTGTTGAAGTCTAAAACCATAACAAATTCTTTACTTTCTATAAGTGAGTACAACAGAAACCATCATGAAAACAAAAATCTTTTTTTAACCTAGAGGATTTCTTTCTAGGATGAATTAATTGTCCACTGTTCATAAAGATGCAGATTATTAGCTAAACCCTTTCAAGATCTCCACTTAGTGCTTTGCTGCCTGGGGTCTCTGGGGTCAGTGCATGGTCTCCTGACTCTTCCAATAAGCAGTTTCTTAGATTTAAAGTGAAAAGTTTGCTAATTGACAAAACCCTCCCAGTCCATTAAAATCATGTATTTTCTATTATGAATTCTGAACTTGAATGAGCACATTCTCTGTGACAGTTCTTACATTCAATACATTCAGAATAGTTTTTACCTCCGACTAGAATTTGAAACTAGAGGCAGTGGTATCTAGTCTAATTAGATGTAAATACATTTAAAGTATATTCCATGCACTTTATGGAGAGCCAGTATGAGAATCATCTGTTATATAAGCTGAGCTCAGGTTGACATTATTTTCAGATTCACTTGTATGTTCTCTTCTATCAGAAAAGATTTTCTTACGGCAACTGCCACACGCCTCAGCTGTCAGTCCACCATCCCTCCTATAAGCCATCATATTCTCAGATGCTAACCCGAAGGTAAAACCTTGTAGGTATACAGCTAGCCCTGAAGACTAAAGCCAGTAACATCCCTTGATGTATCTCATTTTGAGTACTTCAAGACATCCTTTGAGTATTTTTCTATTCTCCGTCCACTTTTTGCTTTCCAGGCTAACTTTATAGGTATGCTCTGCTTCTGGCCTGAAACTGTTGCCTTTTAAACTCAGCCTCCCAATCTTCGCAGAGGCTTTTTGAAATGTATTCCTTCAAACATGATTCCTCTCCTTGCTCCAACTAGATTACACATAACTTTGAAACTAACTGCCACCGAGATCAGATTCCTGCCGTCCCGCAGCCTGAGCATGTCTGCGGAGCCCTCCGGCCAGCCTGACTGACTGCGCTCCTCTGGGGGGAGTGCACGGCAGGCTCTGTGAGCGGCTCTGAAACTGCTCTGTCAGTGACCGGGGGATATTCCCTCCTCTTAGTGAAGGTCACAGCCCATGGAATGAAGATGTCCCTCTTCCAGCACTTCACCCAGAGCCTCCCCCAAGGTCACCGTCTTCTCACTGGTCCCTAATTTGTGACATCATCAAGTACAGAGCCCCCTAACAGGATGGCCAACGAATGCTCCAGCACCAGCAGCTCCAAAACACGTCCCTTCTGTCTGGCCTCTCTGCTGCAGCCAGAGCCTGTGGGTCCACTCGGGGCCCCTGTGATGAGTCTTCAGACTCCCTCACTCCTGTCAACAGTTTCAGAGTCAAGGGTGACTTCTCTTAGCGTGGTTTTCTTTTCTTGGGGCACCATGATTTCATGACCCTGTTTTGGTCATGATTAGAGACAAAGTCAGCCACTTCCCTGTAGCATTTATTCAGCCAAAGTTGTCCTTCATTAATGGGTTTACAGCTTTCTCTCTAGAATGAAGAAAATGGATTTTTGGCTGAGGCATGAAATACACTTTACAAGGTGTTCAAGGCTGGCACGAATTGAAGACTTAGGAATTCTCAACAGTCTAGATCAATTTCCTACCCTTTAGTAACCTACCAGGTTTCAAATCAACCTAATAAGAAGAAAGGATACCAGGAATGTTAGCGAAAGAGAAAAAGACAGAGGCAGGGACCCAGTCAGAGAGCTGCAGGCACGTTCTTATTTTACCACATATATTTATTTTCTCTCCTACCCGTTTTGGGGAAGTAGCCTCACAGGCGTTTTGTTTGTTATCTCCAGGGCTTCCCCGGGCATGCACCAAGGCCCCCGCGACCGGCCCCAACTTACCTACTTCGCAACATCTTATCACTCTCCCTCATTGTGCCCACAGCAGACATTCAGATAGCAATTTCTGGAATTTGATGTGTTCTTCCAGCACAGCATGCTCTTTTGTATCTATGCCTGAACATATGATTCTCTTTAACTCATGTGCCCAACCCTTTCTTCCAACCTCATGAGCTCCTATTAATCCTTTAGGACGTAAACATTAGTAGACAGAGTTAGACCACTCTTATTACACTTATGACCTATTTATTATAGCACTTATCACATTGTAATCATCAGTTTTTTCTTCTCCTTGAAAGAGAACTTCTGGAAGGCAGGTAGGGAGATTCATTCATCTCTGTATATCCAAGGCCTAGCACAGTGCCTGGCATTCAATGAATGTCATTTCAGAACTGAGCGAAAGTTTGTGAAGGCTCTCCCTCACTGTGAACACCTCTCCAGCCACACAGATCTCCATCTCACCAGGAAGGCAGGATGCGTGATTATGTCACAAAAACTTCAGCCTGGTAGAAGCGATGACTGCTTGATTTCACAGCTCATGAAAATATGCTCATGTGGCTAAAATAGCTTAAACCTTAAAACAGTGTAATATCTTACCTTTCAATAAGGTAGGACTTTTTCTTTCAGCAATTTTGTGGATCTTAAGGTCCCAGGGTCAGGAGATTCCAACTTCTTTCCAAAACCAAAACCTTTATACTTGTTTCTTCCTCCTCTCTGTCCTGAGCCTTGACAAGCAGGGCAATTAGCTCCTTGTTTCTAATCTCTACAGGAAAAAATGGTGCTTCTGCTGGTGTCCACTCCACTCCCAATCCTCTTGGGCATATGCAGGAGGACTGGAACATAACCACCAATATCTAGAGCAAAAGTGAACAAGAGGAAACCCACAAGCAAAGAGAGCACTGGATCCTTCCTTCTCTTATGCAAATGATCCTCCCCCCCTCCCCAGAGGTAAAAATATATTATGTTCTCGCCCTTGAAAGAAATAATGAATTGTTTGAGCTCAATAAACATGAATTGCAATAATCTGATATTGCAGCCAGTTTTCACATTAAAAATTTCCTATTACACTAATAATAGAAACCATTTAGGATGGTAATGGCCAAGAATCAATAAAATATGGAAAAGTGGTAATAGTTTGTTCACTCTTAAAAATATATATATTAATCCTATTTTTAAGAGAAATACACAACACACAAATGATCTTTTAAAAAAATAACATCGGTTCCCCTGAATTTTTTCCCAGGCCATCACATCCTACTAAAGAAAAAGAAAGTTAACTGCTCTGAGTTTCACTTCTTTTCCTGTTCCCTGCCCACCAGCCACTTGTGCAACTGTCTTCTCATATGTCCTCTCTTCTCAGCCTGCATGTGGTCACAACTTCCATGACTGGCAGTATCACTTATATACTATGTACAGTGACACTCAGATCTGTTTTTCCTGTATCCAATTTTCAGACATCTCTTGAACATTTTTTAAACGTAACATAAATATCTCATTCAACATACTCAAGACCCAAATCTGTTTCTGTGTTTCAGTTAACAGTATCACCATCCACCTGGTTACCTGAGTTTCTAAAACCCTCAGTTCTTTTCGGTTCAGCAAATAGCTATGCAGGGCATTAAGCCATGTGCTGAACACAGAGGAGGATAAAAAGACAAATAAAATAAGGTGCTGGCCTCAAGAACTCTCCCATCTGGAAGGAGAATCTAGCAAGCATGAAAAACACACTTTGACATGCTAAGGACTGACTCACTGCCTGGGACCACTGGTAATGGGATTCACAGAAGACATGAAATGAGGGCTGGAGCTGGAAGAGCCAGTAAGGTGCGGTAACATTTGTTGCAGGTGAGGAAAACTGCACGTGTTAAGGTACAGAAGCATCAGTGAACAGAATGGATTCAGGGAAACTGAGGCACTGGGGAAGTTCAGGAAGACAGGAGTAGTAAATGTGGCCCCAGGAAGATAGGTCTGGACAAGAACCGTGGGGACCTTATTTGCTATGCTAAGTGTCAGGGTGTCACTGCCTCTGCTACTCAACAATAAAATGTTTTAAAGTATGAGAATAATAGCACTGAGTAGAAGGGCCTATTTCTGAACGATAACTCTGACAGTGTTGTGAAGAACGGAGAGAGGGAAAACAGACTGAGAGGATTCGTAAGTGGGTCTTACTGAAGGGGTACAAGAATCAACCATGCTGAGCGTGGCGGTGGTGCTTCTAACTATAGTTACTCTGTGGACCATGTTATTCTAAGAATAAAGAAAGAGGACAGCACATTTGGAAAAGATGCAGAGGAAAACTGTGGAAGATTTTGAAAAGGCGAGAAAAAAAAAATCACCGGGTATCTTTTCAATGCCTGGAGCCCCAGGGATTAGCTATTCCTGTAGGAAGGAGTGCGCCTTTTTGTCTCTGAAAAGTCTAATTTAACTTTGTAAAGAAGTAACTTGTGGGAAACTGGAAGTGATGCAAATAATTCTTGTTCACAGAAAGACAAATTGTGTCCAGTGGGATGAAGGCAACTGATAACTGCCTTGTCACACTGACTGGTCCTACAGGCACTTCAGCACTCCTTGTCTTGACTGTTAAGTATGTTAACACTTTTTCTCTTTTGCACCAGTTTTAATATCTTACTGGTTCCCTCATTAATGAGTTAAATAAAATCTCTGACATATGGTCATTTTGTATTTGTATGAGAGTCATAATTATATCCCCTTTCAAAATTAATGCTTTAACAAAGATACTAAGATGGGTTTCATGTTTAATTTTGGGTACTTGTGCTGCAAATGAGAGACGACTGAAAAATATGAGCCTAGAGAATGCACAGATTTCAGGGTTGTCAAGGATGTAGTTGACTTTCATCAGGAAGAGCTTAAAATAAAAAATTAAAAGAAAAGAATACCCAAAGGACAGAATTCTAAGGAAAAGCAATGTTTAAGCTGTAGCCAGAGGAAAGGAAGACTATACAGACTGAAAGAAATGGCTGGGAAGCTAGGAGAAAGGGGAGAGAACTGCATCAAGGGAGAAGAGCTTAAAGAACTACATGGTCAGAATCAATGCCACAATTAATTCCAAAAGGAAGAGCGGCCCTCCGACCTGACGCTTAGAGCATCACTGTTCATCTCAGGAAGAACCGTTCCAGAACACGTGCCGGTGCACATGTCGCTCTACCACAGTTTAAATGAAAGGGGGATGAGGAAGTAAGGAGAGCCAGCAGTGAAGAAAGAAAAAGTGTGACTGTAGTTTTAAAAGAAGAAAAATTAAGGAATGAGAAATGAACCAAGAGATTCTCAGGTTACCGGAGAGGAATGATGAGATTCCAGAAGACTAAGGTGGCTATAAAATGAGTTCAGTCAAGAATACCTTCCTGCCTTCCCCAACCCATCCTCAATACTGTTTCCAGAACTTTCTGAAACAAACATCAGATTGTGTTATTTCTCCACTTTAAAACCTCTAGTAACTATTCAATACATGGAGTTCACATTCCTGAACACAGCTTAAAGGAGCGATCCTAACCTATGTTCCAGTCTCCTCAGACATTCTCCCTACCACGCACCTGACAGGCTTCTAACCTGGAAACAGTACATCCCCTACAGTCAATGAAAAATGCAGTAAGGGTCTTGGTGCCGTGAATATCTCAGAGTGTTCAGTCCATGCACGACAGATCTGCATCAGCAAAATTGAAGTGTCAAGTGCTCAGCTACTGGGTAGAATTATATCATCTCAGTAGTTTCTGTGCTACTCAGAGGCTCTGACGGGCTGTGAACGACAGCATGTGTCAGGTGGTCACAGCACGAGCATTGGCACAGCTGGTGTGTCATCAGCCTTGGCCTTAGGTAAGGAGTAACAGGTGACATTCAGGGATGAGAAAAAATAAGTGACACCCACGGGTTCACAGCAGAAACAGCGAATGCGGCACATAAGGTGCCACACCCTTCTTCTGGGCCCATGGGAGAACTGTTTACCATGTCATCCTTTCAACTGAACCCGGACAAGCCCCCCCCCCCCGAATTTACAAGCGTTTCACAGAGTCTTGACCAATCAGAGGTGGCATCTGAAATGAAAACTATCTGCCATCAAGCTTACTTAATTTGGCTGTTTATCAGCATTACAACTGCAACAGAAATTTACATCATTTCTATTAGCTTTATGAACACTCAAATTATTATGAATGAATAAATGACTAAAATCTGGATCGATGCTGGAAAAGGAAAACAGCAGTACCAGTAAGTGCAGTTCATTTTTTCCCCCCAAAACAAAGAGTCTCTGGGAAAAACATAATAAAAGGGGACCCTGCATCTCATTCCTGGAGCAAGCCTTGCACGCTCGTGGCTCCACGTTTTCTTGATCAAGTTTCTTCTCTACCCGAAATGCCCCTTCACAGCCAAACGTGGGGACGGTTCTAGATCCAGATCAAAGAGTGCATTCTTCTCCAGCCCCCCAGGAAGATACAATCGTGTCCTCTTGTGCTGCAGTGTAATCTACACGTTATTATATAACTTACATAAGCAGCAGCCGAACAATACGTATCTGTCTCCTTGTTACATTAAAGCTTAAAGGCAGGAACTGTGCCTTTTCCACTGTTACGGTCTCCTCCCCCGGCACCTTCGTCCGTACCAGTTAGAGAAAGCGTTGATTAAGAATATACAAAGGGAGAACAGTAACATTACAGGGCAGGCTGTTCAGAATCTCCTTTTTGCCAAATTATTCCTAAGGACGAAAGCCCTGCCACAGAAATCAGATTAATAAAAGAAACTGAAATGTTCTGTGACTTCCCTGCCAAGACAAGGCTGGAGCGGCGTATCGCTGCACATCCCTCAACTTCTCAGATAACCTGCACGCCAGTAGTACCGCCAAGACTTTTTCTTCTCTTGTGACCTTGCAAAATGCTGTCAGACTCTACTGTTTTTCCATTGTCTACCAATCACAGTTGGTCTAAATGCATCCTTTCCCTCATCTGCTTCTAATTCATCCAGTTCTTATCTATATTCAGAAATGATTAGTGGTCTCACTTAAAAACCCTCAGAACATAATTTCTCCCTAAAAATAGAAGTACGATTTTTTTTCTCATACAGAAGTTTTTCATTCATACCCATCCAATCTACTTCATCTGTACCACTCTTTAAAGCTACAATTAATTTGGAGTAAAATGCCAAAGCAGACTTCACCTAACAGTGTCAAAATGCCAGAAATCCACTTTCGATTTCCATCCACTCTGACTCTATCTCCAGACAGCAGTTTTCATTTCACAAGTATTCATTATCTATGTGCCAGACACTGTGCTAGGTGCCACCACGGATATACACACAAAAATGAGGAGCACCGTTTAGTGGAGAGGGGAGAAGGGCTACTCAGTGTTTGCAGCGCAGTGTGATAAGTGCTATATCCATGTAAAAAGATCCATTGTTGACACAGCGAGTGAGAGTCCGTTTACTTCACTTCCAAAGTCCACGAGCTTCCCTGAATCCCCAGTGATCAAATACACAAATACTACTTCCCTGTCTTAATTCATGTTATGAAACAAATATAAAGCAGTGTGTGAAATCATAATGGTTTCAAGTCCTGCTGAAATCTGGAATTTTAAGTTATTTGAGGACATGACCTAAGCATGATTTAGTAAAAGCATCTGGCCGTGCCTCTGCCTTCCATTGTTACCCATCCTTCTTTTTCTGGTTTTTCTCAGTCTCTCTATTCACAGGTAGAATCGTTGTGGCGATGAAATCAATGACCAAGTGTGATAGCACCTCCTTGTCTGACCAATTGCATTTAAATCATGTTAGCGTCATTTTTTTTTAGCAGCCATCACCTAAAAATAACCTCTCAAAGAGGCACTTATTTAACCAAGACAAACTCAGAGTCATAAAGCCACTATATCTTCCACAAATACAGTTCTCATTTTGGTGATTCAGAGATGCCTGGTTGTTAGAGAAGTTTCGATGGAATACCATTGGAAGATTATAATAAGGATATAATATAGCTTCTTGTACCATATATATTAAAAACATTAAGAGACTTGAATAGACCAAGAATAAGAGAAATCAAGGTTATCAAAAAGTTAGGAGGGGAGAAAAAAGGCTCCTGACTCCAGTGAATTTACAACTGTATTATTTCAGATTTCACCAAAGAAACAATTTCTGTTTGATAAACTATTCCAGAGACGGAATCTACCTGGACATCCTACAAAGCAAAAATAGAATCGACTTTTCCGTCCATACGCCAGCAATGACTGAACATGACTGTGAAGGAGGACAGTCTTCCCAGGTCCCTGCCCCTGCTCGACTCGCACAGGGTTCACCGTTACTCTTCACGGGGAAAGATATGGCGTGTAACAAAATAAGCAAACAGAAATGAAACGTGGTCCCAGGTCTGCAGTTGCTGCCTCTGTGAGATGCTATGTGGGAACTCCAGCCGGCTTCTGCATCTCGTCCTTTTCCAGAGCCACTGGAACTCATCAACTTCCCCACTATTCTGTCTGACCTACTCGTAGTAAGAGTCATATGGACAGCTTAACCCTCACAAGGCCTCTTTCCAGGCCGCGGATACAATCTAAGCAAAACAGTGGTTACAATCCTGTTGCCTCAAGGGGATGACCCCAGTGTATCAGATCTTTGCCTTAGACAGAAATGATACCTTCTGGCAACTTTCTCCCAATTCTCCACTATGGCAGAAATAAAATCAGACCACCCTGTTTGTTTCTTATAGCTTCTTCCACACACAGCAAGTCCAAGTCCTTTTCCTTATTCCAGGAGAGGGCATCTGCAATGAATTTTTTTTTTCAAGTTTCTGGAGGTGTTCCATATGGAATTGGAATCCATATCAATCACTATAAATTCAAAGTGGGACTTTTCATAGAGCCCAGCCAGGTCTGATTTTCGAGCATCTGAACTACTCCGATACCCCTCTTCTCTCACAGATGACTTCCATTCTCTTGAGCAGTACTAAGTGGGGCTGGGAAACTACACAACTCGGTCTTTCCTTCCTCCATCAGTGCAACTCCAATTCCAGCTTCCTGTCTGGAGGCATGTGCAGCTACCGCGAGTCTGTCCCAGTCAAGAGTAAGAGTGTTCCTTTCTCCAGACATACTAGTTTTTAACTGCCTCAAAGTTCTGTGTTCTTGAGTGGACAGCTTATTTTATCGAGCTTTTTATTAGCTGACAAATCAGTGCTAAACTTGCAGAAACCTTTAGAGGCAACCATTACAGATCCACCAGATCAGCCTCTGAATTTGTCTCTTCGAGAAACTGGCAAGAATAGAGTCCTGGGGTTCCCCCTGGAAAGACTTTCTGTACTGCCTCTATCTCCTGGCACTTGTTTTCAAAGTTCTTACTATCGTGCTCACCATTTTCATGCCAAATCTACCCATCTCCAACCCCAGCATAAGGCAACAGTCGCCAGTGTCTCTGCTGCTTCCCCGCCAGCCCACTGCTCCCTCATGTGCCACTGGGGCTTTGGAGCAGCAGGCCTTCTGGCGACTTGTCTGCACTACTGTCTTTCCTCACTGCAGAAAAACCCAGGTTGGAGCTTTAGATGCCGGGCTCCCTGGATGGAGAAGTTCTTTCCCATTTTTCTGAAGTCTTTCCTCAATTACTCTTTATCCTAAGTAACAGGCAACTAAGCTCTCTGGCCTCAGCACTTTCCCATTCCTCAGTTACTTGCCAATAAAAATTACAATCTCACCAATGCTGGTGAGAACTTAGTGAATTTTATAACTCCATTTTATCCAAACTGCTCTGGAAAGCAAGAATGAAGAGCCATTAACTCCCTGACTCAGTATTTTCAGCTCTGGAAATCTAACCTGGAAAAATAATCCATGGTTAAATTATAGTATGCCCAAAGTAGTCATTAAAAGCAGACATGGAAAACGCTATCTCAAAAAGAAAAAAAAATGCTAGGGAAAAACTCTACAACTGCAGCTGCTGTTCCATTAGCATGATGGGGCTCTTGAAGCAGGAGCACTTCCACCAAATACGATTTATACTTTGTGATTTCTTGTGGTTCCATTTTCTGCAGTAGTAGAAGAAAACAGGATCAGGCTAAATCTCCCCATCCCCACAGAACTCAATAAAACCTTTGTCAAATGACCGCACATATATTCACAAAGTATTTCCTACTAGCAATTCTCAGTCGTGAAACCCAAGTCATTAAGCACCTATTTGCAGGTCCTATATGGGGGGTTTCTCGTTTAGCATTTAATCCTCATAACAACCCTGGGAGCAGGTATCATGGCCTTAATTGTGCATGTGAAGACACAGGTACTCTGACATATTAAGTCACCATCCAAGGTCATACAGGGGTGTCAGAGCCAAGAGTCAAACATCCGGTGTTCTTAGTGTTTTGTTTTGTTTTTTAATATGCTTAAACCCAAGCTAAATGTCACAATTGACACCATCCCCATTCTGTCATGTCAAATTGGCGCGATCGCACTGTCACTGGAGACCAACCCTGCGTTCTATCACAGATTCTGCTAATGATAATCACCCTGCTTTCCAAGTGTGAGCTGCACGTTATTAAAACGCTTTCACTAAATCGTAAGAAGCCCAAACCTGTGCACAACAAAGACTGTCACAAAAAGGAAGGGGCTGGCTGTGCCCCCAAGATCGATGGGGTTCCCTCTCTGTAAGTGGCCCGAATGGGCTCTCCCACGGGCTACGTGGGAAAGTGCGAGCGTCCTAGGGGTGGTGGGGGCCGCACCCGGCGCGGGAGTCACGGGGAACCTCGCTTCTCGGGCCAGGGCCGGAGGAGCCGCGCCACGCGCTTCCCGGGAGGGTCCTCGCAGCCCATCCACGCCCCCAGGCCTCACCTTGAGAGTCTCGTAGGCGGTGGCCACGAGCAGGAAAGCCTCCTCGGCGCTCTGCGGCGTGCGTCCGGGGCCCTCGTCGCCGGGCTCGGGCCGGTAGCGGTCGGGGTGGTAGCGCCGGGCCAGCTGGCGGTAGGCCCGCGCGATCTCCGCCTTGCTCGCCGTGCGGCTCACGCCCAGCACCTCGTAGCAGTCCCGCGTGCCGCAGTAGAGCCCCTCCACCAGGGCCCCCGCGGGCCGCGCCAGCAGCAGCGCCAGCAGCAGGGGCGGCAGCAGCACCAACCAGCGCCGGCGGGCAGCCCCGGCTCCCCAGCGCGGGGCGAGCGGCGCCGCCATCCCGGCTCGGCCGCGGCTCCGCCACCCGAGCCGCGCTCCCGCACTCCCGCACACCGCGGCGCGCCCGGCTCGGCGGCCCCGCCCAGCTCCACATCAGCAGGCTGCGCCTCCGCGCAGGCGCATCGCGTGGGGCTGCGGCAACCACTTCCTTCGCGACCGTTGCTAGGGGAGCAGGACGCTTCAGCCGCCCGGCCGCTTCCGGCATGTCTTTGAACGCGTTTCGGGTCCCAGCAGCCTGAGGATTTGTTCTCAGGCCGACATACCTAAAGGATGTCTCTGTGTCTGAGGCGCACTTATCCAGTGGGTGCAGAGCGCATTAGGATCCACAATGCCCTTCCCAGGCATCGTGGACTTTCCAGCATCGTGACTTCACCTGCTGCGACTGGTTAGTCTGGCTCTCTTGCCATCTGGTTGTGTGCCCAGGGTGTTAAAGCCGGGTCTCCAGCCCCAGATTCCCTCTCACTGACCCCCATCCTGCCTTTCCAAGAGGAAGCTGAACTTAGGCATTCTAGGCTCCATCCACCTTAAAGTTCATTGCCATCTAGTTTCAGGTTTCTCAGCCGTCACACTATTTGGACTGGATAATTCTTTGCCTTGTAGGGGCGTCCTATGCATTGTAAGATGTTTAGCAGCATCCCTGGCCTCTCCACACTAGATGCCATTAGCACCAGCACCCCAATCATGACAATCAACGCTCAGGTTTCCGGATTAGGAAACCATGTGCCATTCCTGAAATACGGAACACAGAAGGAAAGTAAACTTTTTTTTTTTTTTTTTTTTTTTTTTTTGGTGGAGGGAAGTGATTAGGTTTATTTACTTTTGGAGGAGGTACTGGGGGTTGAACCCAGGACCTTGTGTTTGCTAAGCATGCTCTCTTACCACTTGAGCTATACCTGCCCCCAAGGAAAGTAAACTTACGTTGTAAGATGAGGCATTCTTTTGAGACATGCTGTGTTTGAGATGCCAGCCATCTCCACATTGGATCATGTTGTTTCCATATTTGAAACATTTGATGATTTTGTTTGAACCTTACCTCCCAGGAGGCTCTTCAGCTATGTTTCCCAGTCCACTTCCTTCATGCAGTCTCCTCCCATGGCAGCTCATTGCTACCACTTCAGGGCTCTCCTTCCCTAATGGAGGGAATTCCCATGCTGCCTTGAGATAAAGGAAATTTTCTACATCACAGATTTGGTCATGTTATTCTTACCCAACTTCACTCTTAGAGTTCAGATACCTTAGCTTGGCTTTCAGGATTCTGTGACATCCTAGAGTCTCACATGCTCTGCTTTTGCTCATGCTAGTCCCTCTGCCTAAAATACCATCCATCTCCCACTTCCAGGCCTTCCTACCCGACCTAGCCTAAGCGTCTCCTCTATTTGGACTCTTCCCTTCGCAGGTCATGGCCCCAGAGCTGATTTAGAGCTCCATAGTCAAGATAAAACTAAAGTTTGAAAAGCTCACTTCAAAGCAGACAGAACTTTGGTCTGTGGCTGTTATTGATTTATTGCCTCTGAGCTGCAGAGGCCATCATCCCTGAGGATAAGTACTCTGCAGACTGCATTTCCCTGTTGCCTGCTGGCTGGATGTTAAACTCTGCCAATAGAGGGCGCTTGAAGCACACTGCAAATCTGGAAAAGGAAAAGAGGACTTTTTTTTTTTACCTAGATGTAAACAGATCAACGTGTAGGTTTCCCTGTTCCCTGTTGATTTTCTTTGCCATCATATCAGTGATGGCTCCTGTTGTGAGTTGAATTGTGTTTCCCCAAGAAGATATGTTCAAGTCCTAACCTCTGGTACCTGTGAATATGACTTTATTTGGAAATAGGGTCTTTGCAGATGTAATCAGTTAAAATGAAAATCACTGAGTCTAATGACTTGTGTCCTTCTAAGAAAATAGAGATGTGCACACAGGGAAGCAGAAGTAGAAACTGGAGTTATGCTGCCACAGGGCAGGAAACGCCAAGGACTGCCAGAAACCATCAAAAGCTAGGAGAGAGGCATGAAACAGATTCTCCCTCAGGGGCCCCAGAAGGAACCAACCAGGCCAACACCTTGATTACAGACTTATAACCTCTAGAACTGTGAGACAAAAGTGAGTGTGCACTTCAAAATGGCTAAGATGGTGGATTTTAAGCTATGTTTGTACACAACAAAAAATCTAAAAGAAATGGTCAATGCAAAGTGTAGCTGCTACTATTGCGACTGACGGAAAAGTAAACAAGGAATTTAAAAACTCAGAGGAAGCTCTTGCCCCAAGTCTGAGATTAATTTTCTTGTGTGGCAAAATACACATCACAAGACATACCATCTGAACCATTTTGTTTTTTTTATTTTATATTCATATGTAATTGACTTACAATATTATATCAGTTTCAGGCGTAGCATTTTAAATCACATAATTCAGTGAGTTTGAGAAGGAAAAGCCAGGCTGGGCTAACAAGCTAACTCGTAAGTCTAAGTGTAACAAGTGTTGGATTACTGATCTGAGTTCCGCTGGGCTAACTCCTAAATTTAAGTTAATAAGTATCGGTTTGCTGATTCCCTGCTCATGTTTTTAAAACCTCATGCACACGTCTTGGAGGTTCTCAGAGCTTCCGAGCAGAAGCCCCTCTGAGCCTGCAGGGGTAATAAATCTGAGTATTCCAACCCTACGAGTGGTGCTTGTTTCTTGCTGGCCTGTCATTTCCATAACAAATTCATATTAATTCATATAATAAAGTTCCTTCACAATGTTGTGCAGCCATCACCAAGATCTAGTTCATCATCCCATGAGGAAATCCTGTACCTATTAAGCAAGCATTTACTACTACCTTTGCTCTTTACCCCTTAGAGTTCTCTTTTACCCCTTTTAGTTGTTAACCATGGCCAGCACCATCAAAGAGGATGCCTAAGCTGGGCTTAGAACTCTAAGGGAAGATAAACTAGAGGGCAGCCAGGGAGGACCAGAGAAGGGCCAAGCCAGGCGGGGTCAGATGATAGACTAGTCACCGGGGCTACATCCTGGACAGAATTACCCTACTCAGAGAAGCAGACCATGTGCTTGAAAAGTCCAAGTTTCGTTTGATCTCTCGTTGTAGAGAACTCTATGAAACAGAATCTGGAACAAAATATTAGGAAAGCTACCAAATACACAGTACGTTGAAAAACTTGGATGGGATGCAAAAGTTCCTTGAAATATATAAAATGCCCAAAGTGGTGCTTGTAATAAATATTAAGGAAACTGGAAAAGTCATCAGACTGTCTCTCCTGAAAAGAATAAGTTGTTACAAAAAAAAAAAAAAAAAAGAAGAAGACTTTCAAAACCTGCCTACTGGTTTTCTGAGGTTAATGTTACATAGATTCCAAAACCAGAAAAGAGCAATACAAGAAAATAATAACAGCTCATTGAATCTAGCAGTGTTTGTAAAAAGCCCTACATCTTACTCCTGTAGAAATGGATGTACCACTAACTGTAGCTGCAGGGCTGCCCGACTTGTAATGTTTTCCCCACAAGCCCTGACCACAGAGCAGAGCTTCTTCCTTCCTGGCTTTCTTTCCCAAGCCAGTACAGGAGGAAGCAGGGAGGCTTATCACTCACTGGTTCATTTTGTATGAGAACCCAGGCAAGGACTGGGGTCTGAGCGCTATTACCCCTGTGGCTCAACTCATGAGGCAAAAATGTGTTCAATAAATTGGAACAATAAATCAGAACAATCTCCTGGGTGGGTTGTGTTGTCCAGAATTAAATTATTGAGTAAGAACGTCTGAAGCCAAAACATCCCTGTAACCTAATCTCTACCCTTTGACTCTATTTCTTTTAGCCCAAAGTTCAAGATTAGATGATCACGCATGGAATTTTGAGATGTAGCCTCTACATTCTGTTCCTTAATTATCTATTCGTACCTTGAATTTCTTATCAGGGATATAAAAGGAGAAGCAATTAGCATAGTAAACAGTGATTTCTTCACAGATAACCTCTTGTCAAATGACCTCAGCAAGTTAGTAGATACAAGCTTATAGAGTTTGTGACTAGCAACTTGATCACAGCTGATTCTGGATTCTGGTGACTGGGACATCATATGGAATATTATTAATTTTCTAGTATCAACATGGACTTAAGACTTCCATGAACTGAATTTTGTTTCATTTGATTTTAACTTGTCACAGACCAAGCACACATACTTATTCCAAAATAGAAGTCTCTATTAATAGTACCATTTTCAAATTTGCAAGCACACTCTCATTAATTCACACACATTTCAGAAAGTATAAAAAATCATTCTTTTCCAAGTAGAGAAAAAAAATGCTCCAATGCATATATATTTTAAAAATAAAATTACAGTTTAAAAACCTAATTCGTGTATGGCAGTGACTTTAAGGCTACAGCACCAAAAGCACAGTCCACAAAAGAAATCATCGATCAGCTGAACTTCGCTAAAATTTAAAAACTTCTGCTCTGTGAAAGACAATGTCAAGAGAATGAGAAGACATGCCACAAACGGGGGAGAAAATACTTGCAAAAGACACATATGATAAAGGACTGTTAGCCAAGACATACAGAGAACTCCTAAAGCTCAGCAGTGAGAAAATGAACGACCTGATTAAGAGGTGGGCCAAAGATCTTAAGAGATACCTCTTAAAAGAAGATATAGAGATAGCAAATAAACATATACAAAGATGCTCCACATCATATGTCATCAGGGAAATGCAAATTAGAACAACAATGAGATACCACTACACATCTATGAGAATGGCCAAAATCTGGAACCCTCACAACACCAAATGCTGGCAAGGGTGTGGAGTGAGAGGAGCTCTCGTTCACTGCTAGTGGAAATGCAGCATGGTACAGTCGCTTTGGAAGATAGCTTGACATTTTCTTACAAAACTAAACATACCCTTACTATACAATCCAGCAATTGCACTCCTTGGTATTTACCCAAAGGGGTTGAAAATGTGTCCACACAAAAGCCCGCACACGGATGTTTATAACAGCTTTATTCATAATTGCCAAAACTTGAAAGTACCAAGTTGTCCTTCAGTAAGTGAATGGATAAATATGGTACCACCAGGCAACAGTTTGTTTTTCAGGGTTAAAAAGAAATGAGCTACCAAGCCATGAAAAGACATGGGGGAAGCTTACATGCATATTACTAAGTGAAAGAAACCAATTTGAAAAGACTACATACTGTATGATTCCAACCATATGGCATTCTGGAAAAGGCAAAACTATGGAGCCAGTAAAAAGATCAGTGGTTGCCAGGGGTGGGGGGAGGGAGAGATGGTTAGACAAAGCACAGAGGATTTTTAGGACAGCGAAAACACTCTGTATGATATTATAATGATGGATACATGGCATTAGACATTCATCCAAACACATAGAACGTACAACACCAAGAGTGAGCCCTAATTATAAACTATGGACTTCGGTTGATTATGTTGTGTTACTGTAGCTTCATCAGTTGTAACAAATGTACCATTTGGTGGGGGACGTTGATGATGGGGGAGGCCATGCACACATGGGGGAAAGGAGCATATGGGAAGGATCGGTACCTTCCCCTCCATTTTGTTGTGAACCTAAAACTGCTCTAACAAAATTAAGTCTGTAAATAAACACTAAGGCCATGACTTGCAGTCCTTTGTACTCGCATAATGCCTTGTACGTAATTAGCATTGCATAAGTATTTTCTGAATGATGAATACATTGACTCATCTACCCGTGAATGATCTGGGTAGAATAACTTGGAGTCATTGGGCTTTGTCTACATACCCAATGGCAAAATAGTGAATATAAGACCCTGCTCTAATTATAAATTTTTAACATAATGGTTCTACGCTGTCCAGCTAGAGCAGTAGGGTTGTCATAGTTTACAGTCCCAGGTAGCTGACATTTGTACCACTGTGCCCGGTGACTACTAATTGGTTAGGCAAAATTCATAGACTAATGCAGATGTATCTATAATCTCATTTACCTGAAATGAGAGAAGACCTCTTGCTATAATTTCAGGGTACAAGACTTTTAAAAGGACTTTCCATTCAAACTGAGTGTACTTTGTTCATACTTCCATTGACTTGCTTGGCCTAAAGGCTGATTTGTAGTAAGTGAGCAAAAGTTACACCTACATACCCACAAATCAATCACTGAAAAACCACCATTCCACATATGACTTTGGGATATTATAGTATTTTTAAATTCACTACACTTACATGGCAAGGAATTGGTGTTACAAGATCAGCTTATTAAAATAGAGAATATTTTAAAACGGAGGTGTAGGGGTAGAGGGGGGTGGAGAAAGCTAACTCAAAGCCAGCACTGCTCTTGAACTTCCTTTTGGTCATATTTTTAACCCAGAGGTCTGCTTGTGTGAGTGAGGTGGTTTATGCAGTGGAAATGCCATGAATTTCATTGGCAACCCCATTTTTTAATTTTGTCAGACTTGGTTGTATATAACCTCTCTTCTGCTTTCTTGATATATGCCTTTTTAAAAAAAAAAAAAAAAAAAAAAGAGTTAATATCTGCCCCAACCTTACCTCTCCTATCAGCCATCCACTTGAAGAATGGAGCGGGGACGGGGTTCTGGCTGTATTCGTTCCAGGTTTTATTCACATCCATTTGCCCTTCATTGTCCAGCCCGTTCAGTCACTCTGTGAGAACCTCACTGTACAGTTCTCCCATTCCTCCAGCATTCTTATTTAGAGTAAGTGGAAAACATCACAACCCACACGGCCCACTCCTGGTGGGTTTATATCCTGGACCCACTAGGTGGTCAGGGAGACAGAAGCCAGCTTCTTACTTGCTGACCCCCAGAGAGCCACAGATAAAATCTGGTTGAGCCTAAATTCTGGAAAGAACTCATCCTGGCCCCATCTCTCTGACCAGATTCAACGCACCCAGCAGAGACTGCCAGTTCCAAAATCATCCACCAAAGAATGCTGCCCATTCCTACACAGTCTGTTACAGGTGTCTAATGGCTAAATTCCATAACTTACAACGGTTCCAATTTTTCTTAGCCTTCCTTCAAAATTCATGAATGAAATGCTCTTTAAAACCAAGCATCTGCAAAGAGAAGATAAACCTGTCTGATTGGTTGCCTAGACAAAAGGAGAAAGCTAAACATAGCTCCAGTGAATAGCCCCCTGGCGTGCTTCACAGCAGGATGGTGTTTAAGAGGATTCTGAGCCAAACACAACATGAACACATTTAGCTTTATTTTTAAAGGGAAGAAAAACATTTGCAAAGAGAAGTCTCTGATGTGCAGGCTAACACCTATGTACCTTTTGTCTAAATAATCTGTGAAATTAGATAAACAGTCATTTCAGAAGTGCTCTCTACAATGAGGTTTTATAAGGGAAGTTTAAGGATGTGAACCTACTAACATGATGCCCACTCAGGTGTCCGGCTCCAGACTGTGGGCAGGAGGGAGATGTTTTGGAGCCTTTAGTCTACAAGTGCTTTTTGTCTTTTCATTTGCAGTGAAAATCATCCAGCAGATACAGCAGAGGCTGGTTTTGCAGGAGAGAAGAAATAACCCAAGTAAGCTTAAGAAGGTTAGAAGAGATGTGCTCCCGTTAGGTCAACACACTTTCGTAGGAGGAGAAAGAATTCCTCTGGCATCGCAGGAAGAAAAGAAAAGATGGGCGCAGATGCAGAGAAGTTGGTGACTTTAACCATGAAAAAGACAAGGTCTCTGGTCCAATGGCTTCTATTTTCTCAATGAAGGTAAGAGTATCTCTTGAGGGCTGAGGTTTGGGCACAGAAGTGGAAGTACGAGACTGTTACCGCACTGTGTGAGAGAGCAAGTTGGTGAATCCTGGAGCTGCTGGGCAGCGCTGAGTGTGCCTGCACGTTGCCTGTGACAATTAAAGGAAAACCAGTCAGTCTGGTTGTGTGATTTTCTACAATGTTCAGCTGTTCATGGGAAGGAGCGGAAAAGGCAATGGTGGGTTTTATTCAGGGTTAGGATCGTGCCAAGGTGACTGATGGAGGAAGAGAGAAGCAAGGAGCTGAAGGCATTGGCCAGGGAGTAATTATAATGAAGCACTTTGGAATCTTATCTGAACTAAATTAGACTAAAAATTAATACCTACCATGTTAATGGTGATGAAGGGCCCAAAAGTCAAAACCAGGGACAGAAGAGTACATAAATAAAGACCCATAAAGGATCCTCAATAAGGATATTAAAGTTGAGCTTTGTGCTCTGCCAGCTCCTCACTGCTTGTTCCTTTCCAGGCAAGAGGCTTCTCAACAGGCCTGGTAAGTGCAGCGAGGCCTTGAGCAAAAAACGCCAGCATCGCATTCCAGTCTCAGCCAAAACACGCACGCCCAGAAGTGTCCAGGCAGAACCCTCAGCCTCTGCTCTGAGGACCGAATGAAGCAATGTCTCTTCTCCTGAGCCTTTCAGAAAGATCAAAGAACACAGACCACTTTCTTACTGACCCACTTTTTCCCCAGCCAAAAGCTTCCAGCTGGGCATGGAGTAATCTAGCAGAGAATTGGGTGTTTGTTACTAAACCCCACAAGACGAATGTGGGAGGGCCAACGTGGAGCTTGTGGAACACAGGCAGAATGAGGAAATGCAAGGATGGAATTATGTGGCGCTTATTATATTAAGCATCAGGGACAGGATAATGAGATGACAAGCAGAGACCCCAGGACAAATTTCATGGCTTCAGAATGCCAGGCAGTGGCCGGGAGACATTTCCTGGGATGCTGGAGTGCAGCCCCAAATGATGTGTAATGAAGAGAACACTAGGGGGCACAAGGCCATTTAGATTACACACACACACGCACACACACGCACACACACGCACACGCACACACACATGTACACACGCACACACACACGCATACACACACGCACACACGCACACACACATATATCCACACTCACACCCAGATCACCATTAACAAAGCAGAACTAGTGTTTTCCTGGGTTCCCCACATTGAAAGCTTTAACACTATGCTTCTCAAACTGTAACATGTACATCTGAATCACCTGAGGATCTTGTTTAAAATGTAATTTCTGAATCAGTAGGTCTAAAGCGAGACCGGAGGTCCTGCACTCCTAACGAGCTCACAGCTGATGCCACGCTGCTGGTCCAGGGACCACTCGTGGAGGAGCAGGGGTCCAATACGTTGAACGGTGATCCATCCCCATGACCAGTCCTCTGTGTGCTGGGACTTACGCTGAGCCCAGCTTCTCCTGAACAGCATCCTCTAGTTATCTATCCTGTGCCCTCATAGAATTTGGCATGCCAAAGAATGGTAAAAGGCAGAGTAGATACACTGGGGCCCAAAGGGCCTTGGCCTGACAACTTGCATCCTTGGAAAGAACCCGAGTCACTGTCCTCCAGCTTCAGGCTCGGCCATATGTAAATCCTGGTGGGAGAACCAGGCGGGGTACACCACTTGGAGTTTCTCTCTGGGAAGAGTACCAGTCATCATTCTTCTAATAGTGTTTGCCCCTCCAGAGGGTTTCCCAGAGGTCCTCTTTGGTGGCTTGTATTCTCTTAGGAACGAGTCAGGGTGTCAGTGATCCTGGGAGTTGAGGAAGTAACAGGGACAAGACGACAGTTGCTATGCAATGAGATGATCTGCATCACATGCTGGGAGGGTGAGGAAGGGGTCAATTAAAATCCTGGAGAAAGTTCAGAAATGGAAACCCTCTGCCACGCTACCATTTGGCCACTGATTAGTGGTTTTGGATAATGGCCATGTGGATTTAGATTCCAAAGGTCACAGTATCCTGTAAACTAGACGATCACATGGGGACCATGGGTTGCACGTGGGAGAGGCTGGATGGTGCCATGGTTGTGCAATAAGATAATTTTTAACTGAATCCCTTTAAATTAACTTAGAGATGGCAGTGAAAATGAAATTACTTTTTAATTACTTTTGGATGCCAAGTTGTGCTTCTTTAAACATAGCTGCATGTTCTGTAATTGTCGAGAACTGCAAAGGGGCTACGATTCTTACCTTCCTTTGCAAGCTAACAAGTTAGCCTGCCACAGTTTTATGTTTGCTGGCAGAAGACACAAGACTCTCCGGGGTCAGAGATGAAGGACTTTATTACTTACGGCACAGCAAGCAGCTTGAGGTTCCTGTTCATGTAGGTTTCCTCTTGTACTCCCAAGGCCACCGGGGCAGACAGAGGGGCCCAGGTGAACGCCCTGCTGGCAGTGAACCTGCATCAGAGCTGAGGAGCTCTGAGCTTAGGGAGCCCAAGTCTCTTATAGCAGACATTTGCCCCAAAGGGAGACATTCTTACCCTAGATAGAAAATAAAACCTGTCCCCCTGCTCTGGAGGGAGACCCTATATGGCCCCAGGCTGTTTGCTATGTAAACATCCTGGAGAAGCTAGTTCAGAACAAAGGTGGTCAGTGCCCCTGCTCCCAACACATGCAGAAATATGGAGAATTGTCTCCCAACAAAGATAATAGTAGCTACACTCATATGGTGCTTATTGTACACAAGGACAAATACTAGATGATTTCACTTATATAAAGTAGTCAAACGCACAGAAAGGGCAAATAGAATTGTGGTCCCAGGGGCTGTGGGGAGAAGAGAATAGGGAGTTGTTGTGCAGTGGGTGCAGAGTTTCAGTTTTCCAAGATGAAGTTCTAGACACAATAATTCTGTGAATGCTACTGAACAGTACGCTTACAAATGACTAGAATGGTAAATTTTATGTGATGCTTTTCACCATAAATTTTTTTTTTAATGTAAAAAATATTCTTAGCTTGCAAGCCACACAAAAAGAGTAAGGCTGGGTTTGACCGGAGAGCCATACGTAGTTTGCCAACTCCTGATCTGATCTACTGGGCATATTCAGAAGAATTTCACAGTTGTTTCAATCATGCCCTTTTATAGCTCCTTTTGCCCCCAGTCCAATCCAGAATCCTGCACTGCATTTAATTGTCCTGTCCCTTTAGTCTCCCATAATCTAGAAAATCAATTCTTCAGTCTTTCCTTGACTTCCATGACCTGGACACTTTTGAAGATTACCAGCTAGTTATTGTGTAGAAGATCCTGCAACTGGAGTTCGTCTGACAGCTCCTCACAATGGAATCCAGGTTATGCATTTCTGTCAGGACCACAGAACTTGTGTCCTTATCAATGCATCCTATCAGAAAGTGTGAAGGAAAACCCAGGCTGGGCCTACTCGTAAATCTAAGTGTAACAAGTGTTGGATTACTGACCTGAGTTCTGCTGGGCTAACTCGTAAACCTAAGTTAATAAGTGGCGGTTTGCTGACTCCCTGATCATGTTTTTTGCTAGCCAGCTAGATTTTCAAAGACACATGTCTGGCCTTGGAATGTTGGTTTGCTGCCTCCCTGCCTCTGCTTTGTGATAATGATGCTGCTAAAGCTGTTCCATGCCTGTTGGCCAAATACCCCAAGCTTGTACTTTACCCTATAAACAACCTCATGTACTCATCTTGGAGGTGCTCAGAGCTTCAGAGCAGAAGCCCCTCTGAGCCCGCCGGCGTAATAAAGCTGAGTACTCCAACCCTCCAAGTGGTGCTTGTTTCTTGGCTGGCCTGTTGTTTCCGTATCAAAAGCACAAGATAATGTCTGTTTGTCTCATAGTTGGTAATGTTGACTTTGACCACTTATCTGTCTGGTTTTTCCACCTTTTCCCCTTCTTAAAATAATTTTTTTTTAAATTGGAGTACAGTCAATTTACAATGTCGTGTTAGTTTCTGGTGTACATAGTGACTCAATTACATATATATTATATATAAATATATATTCCTTTTTATATTCTTTGTCATTAACCTTTTTCCCCTTTAATAAGTAATTTGTGAAGAAATACTTTTAGACTTATTCTGTTCATCAATTTCACCTGTTTATTTTAGCTTCCATGATTTTTGCCTGAATCAATTATTAATACACTGGTTGCAAAATAGTGACATTCTAATTCCATCATTCCATTCACATTTATTAGTTGATATTGTACTGTAAGGAAGATATCTCCTTATCTCTACATTTATGTACTCACAGTAACTTATTTTAAGGGTGATAAACTATGTTAATTCTATTAACGTATAATTCTTATTATCAATCATGTGGATGCTATTATGTTAATTTCAGAATTCGTTTTAATGTCCAAATTGTCTTAGATTCAGCCACTGGAAGCTCCTTTAAGAGAGTCTCTATGTCTTTTTGACATAGTCCACATCTTTTTTTTTTTTGTCCCCATCGCTTTTTTACTTTCTGGTAGACTTTTTTATGCACTTTCTTACTTACTGGTACAAAACGGTGTTTCAGGTTCATCTTGTATTTTCTCTGCGCCAGTCCCAACACCAGCCATCACAAGGCAGAGAGGAGCCCTTACACAGAACTTTATCAGACACCAGCCAAGTGAACAGGATGGTGGGAGAAGGACTAGAAGGGGAGCCAGGATGGGAGAGTGACATTCCAAGGAGTTCAGTATATTTGCATGTCCAAAATAACATTCCTAATAGTTGTTTACAGATGGCCTTTCCTGAACGTGTCCTTAACTACAAAAGGGAAGCCGTCTCACCTGTACTGGGAGGTAAAATCAAACAGTGGAAAGTGCAGGGCTTTGGAGCTCGCTAACTCAGATTCAAATCTCAGCCCTGCTACTGACTAGCTAGGTGATTGTGTCTAAGTTATTTTACCTCTTAGAACTTCAGTTTCCTTAGGCTGTGAGGAAGATCACAGTAACACGTGCTTCCCTGGACTGTTGTAACGACTAGAAATATTAGGTACCAAGGGCTTCTCACGAGCATAAGGCTCACAGTTGGTGCTGCACCAGAGCATCTCCTAGGGCAACCTCTCCCCAGATACAGTGTCCTACCTGTACTAAGGGAGGCTTTCCATGATGAGAATAGTATTTCTACCCAGTTTTATAATTATTTCACAGGGTTATCTTACCAGGCCAATGAAATGGAAGTGGTAGAGAATGGAGAAGAGATGAATGTCTATCTTGAAAGGGCATTGCCACAGAAAAACATCAGAAGGAATCCCCCAAAACAGATTACAATGACTATTGCTTCTTACACTGTACACATCTGTATTGTCTGAACTGTTTGATGAGATGCATTCTCTTATGACTTGGGTGATTGAATTGTTTTAAAACAGCTAGCTAGATCAGAGCTCTGTGAAACCTAAGGTCAGAGGACTGAATTGAATAAGGTTTTGTCTCAGAGCAAAGTCAGGGAAAATCTTTTTCCTTGACTGTTGCCCCACATCATGGATGGTGAAACAAGTGTGACCTCGTTTAATCACCATGACTTGGCAAATTTCAGCGTTTAGCCTGACCGAGTCACAACTGGGAGCCTGCTTGACCTGGCATGGCCAAATCTTATTCATACCTTCTGTTTGGTATCAAGTGAGTAAATATTTGAGAGATGCTTTGTACCAAGCACTTTGCCCCTATGATTCTTTATTGCTTTGCAAAGACTTCCCACGCCTGTGATTTTGTTAGCTCTTCCAACATCAAACAGCAAAAAGTGTCTTTCTCATCTTTGATTCTCTGATATACCTGTAATACGCTCTGTTCACAACTCAATAAGTATATTTTAAAATGTTTAATTTAAAAACCAAAATAGAGAAGAAGGGACAGAAATGAAGATGTCTGGGGGGTGCATGTTACTTGCCAGTACTTCATACCCCATGTCACACTTAAGCTTTACAACAATCCTGTTCAATAGTATAGTGGATATGACGGATGTTTCCCTAAAATCCACTCCAAACAGGGCAGGTAAGCTTTGGCAGCACACCCCAGAGGCAGAGGGGACTTCTTGACCAATTGCCATGACAGTCCTCTCTTCTTCTAGAAGAGAGATAACTTGGTAAATCCTCACCAGGGAAACACGGTGTCAAAGGCTGAACCTGCTCCATTCCCACAGGCCAGGGCTGGATTCATTGGTTTCAGAAACCAAAACCACACTGGCTTAAAAAGCACTTTTTTTCCCCATGTGACAAAGAGTCCAAAATAGGACGTCCAGGGCTCGTGAAACCAGACTTCTTTTCTCTCCCTCTGCTGCCATCTGTAGTGAGTGGCTCCATGGACACAAAACGTTTGTTGCAACACCGGGTAGCATCTCAGCATTCCAGGCAGGCAGAAAGTCAAAGGACAAAAGATGCATGTCTATTGAGTTTGGCCCTTCTTATTTTAGTTGGAAACTATAACTTTCCTGAAAGCCCTACCCATTAGACTTCTGCTTACGTCTTATTGACCAGAGCTGTGTTAAAACTCCAGCTACAAAGGAGCCTGGAAAGCAGCATTCTTTAACTGGGCACACTGCTACCCTGAACAGAATTGGGGTATGTGCAGTGCCAACTGGTGCCAGCCTAAGCCCTTTGGCCCCCAAACTTCCAGCCCTTAGACGTCTGCCTGCTCCTCTTGGGGAGATAAACTCCCCAGCGGAGCCAGGCGTTGGCCTCAGCAGAATGAACAGCCCTGGGAAATGACCAGCCTCGCCGTAGCTGAGGCTGACTTGTCTCAGCCCATGTCTCCTCCTTCTCGGAATCATAAATTCCGCTGCCTTGCCGTGTCAGCCCGTGGCTCCATCTCACTGGAGTTGTAAATCCACTATCTAAGCATATACCAAAGCCCCTTACCTCACTTAACGCCAATCAGATATCTCTTCCCCGTCCCTTTGTGTTCACAGCTCTTTCCGCAATGAAAGACCCTGCGCATTCACGCTCGGTGGTCACGCAGGCACCTCTTGTCTGTGTGGCCCGCTGTTGCCTATGGCATCATCACTATTAAACTTTCCTTTGTTCTTAAAACTTCTCCCTTTTGGGTAAATTCTTTTTACCAACCCGCATCACCAGCCCCGCCAAGTGTCCCGCAACAGTATGTATATAGGAAACAGGAAGGGGAGATTGGATATAGTACAGACAACCAATATGCTCTGCCACGGGACATAGCAGACATGAAATGTTTTTCAAAGTCTTTATAACTGGTTCTCTGCTGTTAAGGTTACATACTTGTTACTTTGGAATATTTCCATTAGAGAATAGAGGAAATCATAAATTCTCTGTGCCCCAAATGGGAAAGGATATGTTGCAGAGGGTGTCACTTCTTGGGCCAAATGTCTCAGATAAAAAAGAGGGAAGCAGGCTGTCTTGTGTCCAGGGAGCTGGACCATGGCAAAATCTGTCTACCCTCTGCTAAGAGGATGGGGGAGGGGCGTCCTGGTTGCCTCTTTTCCTATTTTGATCCTCAGGGCCAGAGAGTTGAGTTCTTCATACTCATGAAGTTTATGGTATATTATCACCACTGGTCCACTAAATCCACTCTCTCTTGCATTTAGTTATGTGCCTTTAAAAAAAAAAAAATCCCAATTCTCTACTCTTTTCTCCTTGACACCATAGGCAGCTATTGGGATGTATTTCATGTGCTTTGTCTTTCTCGTGAATGTTCTTGCATAATGTGCACCAAGGGCACATAGTTTCAATTTATAGAAATGGTATGGAGTCGCATGCTTCATTCTGTTCCTTTCCTCATGCAGCATCGTTTTTAGGACCCACCCAGGTTGCTTTAGGTCCATCTAACCCAGTGCTTCTGACTGCGGTGTAATACCTCCTAGGATGCGTCCCCCACATGTTACCCATACGTTCTGTTGTGAGCTGAATAGTGTTCTCCCAAAATTCATATGTAGGAGTTCCAACCCCAGTGTCTCAGAATGTAATTGTTTTTTGGATATAGGTCTTTACCAAGGTAATTAAGTTTAAATGAGAGCATGTGAGTGGCCTCTAATCCATGTATTTGGAGACAGGACCTTCAAAGAGATGATTAATTCAACTGAGACTGTTAGGTGGGGTCCTAATTCAATATGATTGGTGTCCCTAAAGAAGAGAGACACCAGGGATGTATGTGCGCTGAGAAAAGGCCATGCAAGAACCCAGAGACAGCCGCCTTCATCAAGGCAAGGAGCGAGGGCTCAGGGGAAACCAGACATGCCAAAACTTTGATCTCAGACTTCCATCTCCATAACCATGAGAAAATCCGTTGTTTAAGCCATCCCGTCTATGGTATTTTGTTATGACAGCCCTAACAATCCAATATATACTCTCTCAGAGACACCCAGATTTCTTTCAACTCTTTGTGGAAAGCTTTTGAAGCCAACAAACAGTCTTTCCCACGAAACTGGCAATACTGCATAGCTAACATCTGATTAGTACTTAATGCTTTCCAGTGCTATCTTATGTGGAAAACCAAGTCTGTCTCTTGGAGTTCTGAATCCTTCACTCACTGCCTTGTTCACTGAAAGCCAAGCAAGGAGAAAAAAAGGAATCCTATCCTAGATAACACGACTGGTTTAGATAACGCACGCCTAAGATTTGCAGTCTGAAAAATTGTGAAGAGTACCATCTTTAGAATGAATCCAGTTTTGTGAAAACGAGAGTGGGGAACCTTCTAAGTGTATGTCCGAATGATTGTGGTGACCAGAGGGAAAGGGTAAATACTGGACTGGTCACATTACAGAGAGGATAATGCAAAAGATGAAGGGGAAGTGTCCTTTAAACATCTTTGCATGATTGTTACAGAAACGACAGGCCAGTCAACAAACAAGCACCACTCGGAGGGTTGGAGTACTCAGATGTATTACGCCGGCGGGCTCAGAGGGGCTTCTGCTCCGAAGCTCTGAGCACCTCCAAGACGTGCGCATGAGGTTTTATAGGGTAAAGTACAAGCTTGGGGTATTCGGCCAATAGGCATGGAACAGCTTTAGCAGCATTATCATCACAAAAGTGGAGGTGGGGAGGCAGCATACCAACATTTCAAAGCCAGATATGTATCTTTGAAAACCCAGCTGGCTAGCAAAAAACATGAACAGCAAACCAACACTAATTAACCTAGATTTACAAGTTAGTCCAGCAGAACTCAGATCAGTATTCCGATACTTAGATTTGTGAGTTATCTTGTTAGCCCAGCCTGGCTTTTCCTTCACATGATTACACTGTTGACATGACTGACCAGAACTGGGCTCGGAGTTGGGGGTATATAATTGAATGAGACAGCGTAGGATGCCTGGGACTGACTCAGGGCCAGTGAGGAGGTCAAAAGGTTGTTACTGATGCAGGAAAAACAGATGTGGGGCATGAGGAGGGCCATGTCCCAGGCCTCAGCTGAGCCCCTGGGACGGGCCCTGCCAAGTGTGGGTCCTTGGCTTCACGCAGGAAAGAGTTCACGAGTGAGCCACAGTTGAGTAAAGGTAGATTTGTTTAGAGAGATACATGCTGCATAGAGCGTAGGCTGTTTCAAAAGGTAAAAGGAAAGGCCACGAGGTGTGAGGGTTGTGTGCTCAGATTAGAGTGAAAGTAGGTACTCATTGGCTGTCTATGTCCTTTTCCCTCCCAGTGTAGCCACCCTGTGCTGGTGTCGCAGACAAGACAAGGGAGGGTTTTCGTTGTGTCCGCCTGGCCATCTCTGAAGAGGAGGGAGAGAGGCGGCTGTGAGGTGCTGTGTTACCAGTTTTTGTGGGCTCAGTGTCTTCATAAGCTAATAAGTGGAAGAACCAGCCTGGGAAAGGGGCTGGGATTCCCAGGAAGTTGGCCATTTCCCACTCCTTGACCTTTTGTGCCTAGCCTTGGGACTGCCATGGAGCCTGTGGGTGTGTTATTCACCATGTTAATATATTACAATGGGTGTATAATGAACCTCAAGGTCTACTAGAAGTCAAATCAACCACCATCTCGAGCCTCAAGGTCTACTGGTGGTTGAATCTGTCAACTGAAACAAATGCCCAGCCAAAAAGTTGAGAATTATGTTTTATTTGGCGTACATTTCTGAGGACTCGAACCCCTTCGAGCCCGGGATGACAGCCTCTCAGATTGCTCTGAGGGACTGCTCTGAAGAGGCAGGGGAGGGGCTAGGATATATAAGAGTTTTACAACAAAGACCAGGTAGTTGTGTTACGGAAACGACAGGCCAGTCAACAAACAAGCACCACTCGGAGGGTTGGAGTACTCAGATGTATTACGCCGGCGGGCTCAGAGGGGCTTCTGCTCCGAAGCTCTGAGCACCTCCAAGACGTGCGCATGAGGTTTTATAGGGTAAAGTACAAGCTTGGGGTATTCGGCCAATAGGCATGGAACAGCTTTAGCAGCATTATCATCACAAAAGTGGAGGCGGGGAGGCAGCAAACCAACATTCCAAAGCCAGATATGTATCTTTGAAAATCCAGCTGGCTAGCAAAAACACATAAACAGCAAACCAACACTAATTAACCTAGATTTACAAGTTAGTCCAGCAGAACTCAGATCAGTATTCCAATACTTAGACTTGTTAGCCCAGCCCAGCCTCTCCTTCACATTCCTAGACCTGTGAGTTATCTTGTTAGATCAGCCCGGTTTTTCCTTCACAGTTGGAATGTAAAGGAAAAGCCCAGCTGGGCTAACAAGCTAAGTTACAAATCTAAGTGTGATAAGTGTCGGTTTACTGATCTAAGTTCTGCTGGGCTAACTCGTAAATCTGAAGTTTAGTGTCAGTTTACTGGGCTAACAAGCTAACTCGTAAATCCAAGCTCAACAAGTGTCAGTAATGTGATCTGTTCCAAATTGATAAGCTCCAGTGTACTGATTCCTTTTTGTTGTTTGAGCCTTATTGGCTAATAGCCCCATACTTGTAATTAACCCTATAAAACCTCATGTGCACGTCTTGGAGGTGCTCAGAGCTTTGGAGCAGAAGCCCCTCTGAGCCCGCCGGCGTAATAAATCTGAGTACTCCAACACTCCAAGTGGTGCTTGTTTCTTGGCTGGCCTGTCATTTCTGTAACAGGAACATTAAAAGTTACTTGTTAACTAAAGAAAACCAGGCATCTCAAGTTGAAGAATTTAGCGCTTTTCTATGTAGGAGAGGGAGCAAACATTTGGGCTCATTGAATTCATTCCTTTGGCAAGCACCTAGCTATCCAGGGCCAGTATCCTGTCCTTTCTTTTTCTGAGTCCCCCTGGAGTGCACCATTGTGAGTGGCTGCAGAGGCCGCTGCAGGCTTGTCTTCACTGGGGGCTGGCAGCAGTGGTTGATGACTTGAAGGTTTCAGCATTCTTTGCTTACTGATATGGTTTGCAGTGGTTTTCCTTCACAAATGTTTCTCCATTCTGGTGTTAACTGCTGTGTTATTCTTTGAATGGCTGTGCCCTGCCCCCTTCCTGTCTCATCACCATGATCTATCCTTTATTGAGCTCAGCACCTGCCTGTACTAGTCTAAGCACTGGTGTTAACTCATTTTATTCTTTAAAAAGATTTAATTTTCATAAAACACAAATCTTATCCTGATCTTGCAGACGGGTGAATTAGGCAGGAAGGGGTTAAGTAGCTCATTCAGAGCTGCACCCAAAGGAAGGAGGGTGGGCACAGGCCTTGAGCAGAGCCAGGCCGGAGTCACACCCGAGCTGCAAGTGATGGGGAAGCTCGCCTTTGTCTCCCTCCTCCTGGTGGGAGCAGAAGGGACCTATGCTCCTTCTCCTATCTTCCAGCGGGTTCCCAGATAGGTCAGTGGTACACACACACACACACACACACACACACACACACACACACGCACACCTCGAACTCCATCCTTCCGGGAGCAGTCCCCCCTATCAGGGGAAACTCCACCCTCTCCTGGGATCCGCGGTCATTTCCGGCTCCTGGCGCGACGAGGCGCAGTCCCCATCGCCTGCTCTAGGTAGTGGATCCTGCGGACTCTTGTTGAGTAACCATCCCCCACCTTTTTTCCCTTGGTGAGTATCTAGACTACCCTGTTGCGAAGCCTTTGCGCGATGCTCGCCTTCTGCTAATACCGAGTAACCTCTGGGTCTTGCACTCGGAGGAAACTTGAAGCAGGATGTCCGGCCAGTGTTTCCCGGTCCCTGAAGGATCTTGGAGAGATCGGAGACCGGTGCTGGCGGGAAGGGCATGGCCTAGCAGCGTTTTGGGTGCCTGGCAGAGCTGCCTCCACCGGGGAGGGGGCTGGCCAAGGAACTCGCGGGACTGCAAAACTGGGACAAGTGTGGAATGAGAACGACAGGGTCGGAATTCGGTTAACATAAGGTTTGGGCGCGGAGACGAAGTGGGATCTGGGAGCGAGCGCTCCTGGTCTGGGCATTCCACCCGACTCCCTTCCTCTGGCGGGTGGGACCCCCCTGATCCTCGCCTGCCTCTGTAGCCACGCCCTTTCCAGGGGGGCTTCTGGACTTGCCGCGAGTCCGGAATTCGCAGCGGCTGCCTTTTTTTGGGAAAAGAGACAAGTAGGAACAGCAGAGTTGCGGACCGGACCACCCGGACCACTCCACTTGCAATAGGGAAATGTCCCCTGTAGGCTACGAGGGGCCCCAGTCCTCGGCACTGGACGGGGACAGAGTGAACTCACCAGTGGCAGCGGGAGTATTTGTGGCTTCCACGTGATGCAGGGGAAGCTCAGTCCAAGTAAACACCCAGACCCGAGAGTTCAGGGCTGCCTGAATTATCTCTTGGCCTTGTGTGCAGGCAAGGTTAAAGCCAAGCAGATCTTAGATTTCCCCTTTGATGCCAAAGAAAACGCGCGCCTGAAAATGGGACGGAGCGGCAGCGCCCCCCAGTGGTTGTCAGGTGTTCCTGAGCCTGCCTGTCCTAGAACGCATCGCTCTGTCCACCTGAAAGATGTGCATGTACTTCTATACGGTTGTGTGTGTTTGATGCTTTTCCTTAGAATTCGCTTCATTTGAGAAGAGAAGTGGAATGTTTGCACTCCAGTTAGATGTTCAGTGCTCTAGAGAAACCTTAGCGGTGGCTAGAAAGAATTTATATCGGTCTCCATTTTTCCTTGCCTTGGAGATTTCTGGGTAGTCTCAGTTTCCTGGACATCTGTGCACTGTACACTGGCAATGCTAACGCTGCCTATCTCATAGGGAAGCTATGAGGATAAAATGAGATGGTAAGTATGAAATGCTTAACACAGCAGTAGAGACAATGAACACTAGATAAACGTGACTGATGATAAATGATACTGATGCGAAGCTCATGATGAGTAGACCCTGCTGCCGTCTGGCCTCAGTGCAATGCTTAGGGAGCCGTAAGAATCCCGTCACTTTATGGCACTGACTACGTGTTTACTGTATTCTAGGAGCTTCACCATGGTTCATGCCAGGAGCTGGATCCTGAAGAAACACTTTAAAGGCTACCCGACTAACAGTGACTTTGAGTTGAAGACGGTCGAACTCCCACCCTTAAAAAACGGAGGTAAGTCACACTCATAAGATTAGAGTTGGGAGAGACTGTATCAGTTTGCCTTTGCTGAATAACAGACCACCTCCACGTTTAGTGACTTCGAACAACCATCATTTGTTAGTTCACAATTCTGTGGGTTGGCTGTTTGGGCTGGGTGATGGTGGTGGTTCTTCTGTAGGTCTCATCTGGGCTAAGCGGTTAATTCAGGAGGGGCATCACTCACATGTCTGGTGGTTAGCCTCAGTTCTCCTCTACGTGGTCTTTCTAGCAGGCTGTTTTCGCTGTGAGTTCATAAATCAGGAGCAGCAGGAGTTGCCCAGCTCCAGTATGCAAGCACTGTTCAAGCCTCCACTTGTATCATGTTTGCTCACATGCTCTTCATCAAAGCAAGTTACGTAGCCAAGCCCAGATTCAAGGGGTGGCAATAGACTTCTTGATGGGAGGACGGCAGAGAGGCCGGCACAGGGGGATGGGTGGTATCTGTGGCCACTGTGCGGTCTGCCACAGGGACTTTTTCAAGGTTGCCTGCGCAAAGCCTTGATGTCACATTGGAGGATCCCTCTGTTTCCCTTGGTAATTGACACTCACAAGGGGTGGGGGTAGAGCTCAGTGGTAGAGCACGTGTTCTTAGTATGCACAAGGTCCTGGGTTCAATCCCTGGACCCATTTAAATATCTCCATTTAAAAAAATACTCACGCTTGGGTGCACTGTTCTTCATGACTCGCTAGACGCTGGGGAGGGTTTCCTCTGTTGTGGTGAGCCCCATGGTAACAGTGGGGTAAGCACTGCCTAGTGGCTGTTTGCAGGGCTCAGACTGTCCCTGTGGGCAAACAAGGAGGAAAAAAATCCTCCTTCACTGAGGGGCCTCCCATTTCCTTGGGGAAAGTGGAGGGACAAGGAAAACCTACAGAAATTGAAGGGAGAGAAATGGCGATGCACCCCATCACGTGTTTGGAGATCAGCTTTGCAGAGCACATGCTAAGGGGTGTCTCTAAGGGCTGTTTTCAGGTAAGTGAGCTTTGAGGAAAGGGCACATAATCAAATAGCATGGCAGAGTTATCATCAGTCCCATCTAAGCTGGGATAGCCAGGACTCAGAATCAAAATTCCAGAGAATGCGTGCATGAGGGTCACTCCAGCAAAATGCATGTATTTTTTTAATACTAGCAGGGGCTGGTAATAACACCCTACGTGAGCATAGAAGCATAGTGTAACATAGTGGTTACAAATGTGGACCTGGGCAAGTTACTTAACCTAACCTTGAATAAAATGGAAACAATAATTGTTCAGAACATCATATGAAATAATCTAGGTAAAGCATGGGGTGAATGCTAAGTAAAAAGGTCATTTTAAATTTTATTTAAAATTTTAAAAATTTTAATAATAATTTTTAGTTGTATGAACTGGACTGGGGCAAATGTGAGAACTCTTCTTGTCTGTTCAATAGACGGCACAGATGAGAGGGCAACCCTGTAGCAGAAAGACTGTTTATTTAGAAGGCCAAAGACAAGGCATCGGGCCTGGGTGTCTAACTGCCTGTGGAATGCTTTATTTTGTAGAGGTCCTGCTGGAAGCTTTGTTCATCTCTGTGGATCCTTACATGAGGTATTATTTTCCTCCTGGAAATTCTTATGTTGTGTATTGAATACTGTTTTGAAGTGGTCAGCCTTTTAAAATAGCCAGCTGATTCCAAACACTGTCATTTCCCCATCTCTCCCAGTAGGATAGCAGTGGTGGGATTTGTGGATGCTCATCTTTTTCAGGCAAAGGTCTGAGCAGAGCAGTGAGGGATTACACTGGTCCCTTTATTTTACAACCATCCCCATCTTAAAGTGCACAGTTTGCCTCTCCTCATTCACCAGAATTGCTTCCCAAAAAATTAAAAGAAGAAAGAAGCCGAACTCCAATTTCTCCATTTCACTGCAGGCAAGTCATTTGGGCAGAGGAAGAGGCTAAGAGGAAAATTAGATTTTTCCTGCCTTCCCTTTAACTGTATTTTTTAATTTGGGTAATCTGCAGTTGACTCAAAAGTGTGTACTCAGTAAACAATTCAGAGAGGGGAGGGAATAAAATCTTCCATTGGCCACTGACTCAGTAATTTTTTGCCTCGGTAAACAATACAGCCATCATCCTTTTAAATAATTGTTTTCATTGATTGTTGATTGAAAGAGATTCAAATCTTAAGTGAAAAACATGTTTCCAAATGTTAACTAGCATCCTTTTCTGTGTGTCTGGTGTTTTGGGTAACAGGTACCCAGTGGTACCTGGGTTGCAGTTTTAAAGTCATTGGTAGAAACTGATCCACAAATGAGCATGATGGTAAGATTCTCATGTTCATTTCACAGGAAAATACTCTTAGCAGAACCAGCTCTAACAGCTGTCCCCATGCATTTCACCCAGTTGTATTGTCCTCATGTATCTGGTGGTTTTCCATTTGGCTTGAAATTTGAGTCTTTCCCCAGATGCTCTTCTGTATTAAGAATGTTATGTTTTGTTTTGTTCTCCAGACTTGTCTCGAAAAGATTGAAGGAGGGTGATAAGATGATGGGACAGCAAGTGGCCAGGTAATTATTTCCATTTGTCCCAATGCTTGGAAAGTATGTCTCCCTGGGCCCTGTTTCTGTCCATCCTACAGTTCCTTCTGCCTGTGTGGGTCACTCACTGTTTGACCTTGGAAATAACTTGGGAAATCGGCCCCTTTCCTGGCTAACTGAGAGGGAGGGAAGAATGTGAAATTGTTGTCATTTCAATTTCACTTTGCTAGCCTTACTTTTAAGTACTAAAAAAAAAAAAAAGGATTCCTTCAGTTCCTGATTATTGTAAAAATTCAAATAAAATAAAAATTTATATCTTGGAGACTGAAATTTCCCCCGTCACCTGAACCTTAGAGATGAATGCTGTTAATACATTATTATTTCAAAAACTGCTCAGTACATGTACGAATATTTATCATCTCCCATCAGATTAAATGCCCTTCAGCAAGTTGCTTTTTCTCACTTGATATGTCATGGATCTGTTTTGTCGACAGTGGATAAATATACTACCCACCTTTTAATGGCTGCAGATTATTCCACTGTTATCTGCCATTTAACTAATCTACTGATAACAGCTGTTTCCAATTCTTTCTATGGCAAATAGTTCTGCAAGGAATATGTATGCATCTGTCTGAGTGTGTCTGTATGCATTTTGCCCACCCGGATGATTATTGCCTTCATTAAATTCCCAGAAGTTTAAACTCTAGGTCAAAGAAGATGCACATTTTAATTTGAGGAGGTGATGACAGATTGCACTTCAGATTGTATCCACTCTCACCAATAGTGTCTTAAAGGACCTGCTTCCCTCATATCTGTATGCCCATTGCTAACCATCACTCTTGGCAGCCCGAGGTGAATATGTTGATGCTTACTGACCTTGCTTTTATTGATGCTGAGTTTAAGTTGCATTTCTATCATCATTAGTGGGACGTTGACATCCTCTTTGTAAATTAATGATCAGTTTTCTTCTGATTATCTGTTCATGTCCTTTGCTCTTTTCCTTTAGGTCCTTTCATTTAAATTGATTTGTAAAAGCTTCTGGTATGTCAGGAATATTAGTCCTGCAGATATTTGGGTCTTTGTTTATCTTTTCTTCTGTGTCCAATCATAGTTTTAAAATTTTTATGTGATAAAAGTATTAATATTTGTAATTATGGCTTCTTGGTTCCTTCCTGATTAGAAAGGCATTCTCCCCTCCAAAATTGCTAGAATATTTACTCATATGTTCTTCTAGTATTTTTATATTTTCATTGTTTACATTTAAATCTTTGAGCCATTTTTATTTTGGAACAAGGACTGAAGTGTTTATGTCCAAATGACTAGCAAGTTGTAATACCGTTTATTGAAATCTTATTTGGATTTTTATTGGGATTTTAGTGGCTTTATAGATTTATTTATTGAGATTTAGAGATTTATTTAGAGGGAACTGATTTCTTTACAATATTTCTCTTCAAGCATATCCGTTTTTGTCTTATGACCCATCAACAATTTTCTTCATATAGGTCTTACGCATTTCTTGCTAATAACCAAAGACATAAACGTGTTATTTGTGTTCACTGAATTGGCAAAGTTTTATTTTTTTTAAGATAATACCCAGTGATGGAAATGTTGTTATAATACATTCATACATTGACAGTAAAAGCAGAAGGTGGCACAACCTTCTAGAAGGGAATTTGGCAATATGTAACAAGAGTTACAAATATTTTAATGCTCTTTGACCTAGTAATTCCATTTATAGAAATACTGCCTAAAGAAATGATAAATTCCTATTTATGAATATGAACTGAAATACAATTTACATTATGAAAAATGTCAGAAGTAACCTAAATGTCTAATAATGGATGAATAAATAAATTCATTATAACTTTTGAAGGATTCTTGCCAACATAGAAAAAAGTGTAATTTATATATACCTAGTATCATGTTGAGAAAGGAAAATGGGGTTCCCTGACATATAAAATTATTTCAATTATGTAAATACATATAATATGCATTTTAAAATATGCCATTAAGATCACTGTGACATTCACCAAAATATGAGCAGTTATCTCTGTACGGTGGGACTGGAACTGATATTCTGTAGATTTTTACTTTTCTATAATAAAAGTGTGTTACATAACTTCATGATCTGAGGGGGAGACAGTAAAGAACGGTAAGCGTGGGAAAAGATGGAAGAAAGGGAATCATCAAATGAGACAAAAAAAGGAGCAGCTTGAGGGGGAAGCAAAAAGCCGGGGTCAGTCAGTGTCTTGGAAACCAACAGGGGAGAGTTTTGGATGACCCAGCATGTTGAATGCAGCAGGAAGGTAAAATCAGATCATGCAGGAAGAGTGTCCACTGGATTTTGCAAATTAGGGGATTGTTGTGACCTTAGTGGAGCAGCAGGGGTGGAAGGCAGGTCGCACTGGGTTATCAAGTGAGTGGAAAGTGAAGAAGTTTGGGTGTCAAAGGAAGAAGAGAGAGGGGGAAGGTAGGGATAGGATGAGAATACAGGAGGGTGAAGTTGAGTGGAAGGAAAGGGTCTGTAGAGAGGAAAATATTAAGGATTCAAGAGAGTAGGAGGGCTAAGAGATGGAGGGTAGCCCTGAAGAACAGAAGAGGCTGGTGTCCAGGTCACCTTGAACCAGAGGGTGAATGCCTCTGGCTTAGAGAGAAGAAAAGTGAGTGATGACGCACAGATGGACCAGTTGAGAGTTCCTCTATGATGGCCAATATTTTTTCTCAAGGCGGAGAGACCAATGACTTAAGAATTAAGATGGAGAGACGTGGTAGGGTGGTCAGCCATGGAATATCAAACTCACTGCCCTTTCGTGGACGCTAACCGTGCAGCATCCCGCCTCCCTTGAAAGGGAAGGAGTTTCACGTGTCTGAATGTGCTTTCTCTTTCAGAGTTGTGGAAAGTAAAAACTCAGCCTTCCCAGTAGGAACCATTGTACTGGTTCAGTCAGGCTGGACCACGCACTCTATCTCTGATGGGAAAGACCTGGAAAAGCTGCTTGCAGAGTGGCCGGACACGTTACCCCTGTCTTTGGCTCTGGGAACGGTTGGCATGCCCGGGTGAGTTTCATGGGTATATTTCACTGGTTTGCCTAATATTCTCGTTTTCCAAAATGGTTGGTTCAGAACTTGGTCAACAAGAAGACATGCTAGGCTCAGGAGTTGATAAGAGAGGGTGGTGGGATGAAGAAGGGAAGAAGAGGGGCTAGTGTTAGCCTTGGGCTGAAGGAGAGTGAGAGGGGAAATCAGGTCAAGGAGAAAGCAACAGTGAGAAGCAGCATGGGACATGGCCGCCCTCAAGCCACTGGCAAGTGGGAACACAAAGGAACCAGCTCCTTCTGTCCCTGGACGGGTCTTGGCTTCACCCCTCACTCATCTCTGCCTCCATTTCAGAGCTTAAAAAGGGAATGAGAGTTCAGTCTACCTTGGCCATTCTGTACAGTCTCTCATTCCTCACCTTCTTTATACGCATCTGAGTTTCGGGAGGTGTCAGGGACTCTGAAGTTTAAATATCAGAGATGAATCACAGTGTGGTTGTACCATCACTCAGTGTGGCACAGATTTGAAACACTCTCTTGGCCTTATCCCTCAGCAGGGCTCCTGGTCAGTTCATCCTGTGTCTGCTCTCCAGGTCCCAGCTGCCCGTTGGACCTCAGGTTTCCTCTCACGCCCTGGGGAAGCAAGGTCGGCTGAATTCCTTGTAATATCCCCAAAACTTTCCTAGCCTGGGACCCATTTCTTTCTCTAAGTGGTGTGATCCTTTCCTTCCTTCTTCCTACCCTTCCTCCCTCTGTCTTTTTCACACTTTGAAGGACTTCTGAAGAATGAAATGGGAATGTATACCCTCTCCCGCAATATCAGCCTCCAACAAAACCTGTCCCATACACCCCAAGTTCATATCACACTCAGAATTTGAACTCCTCAGAATTGCCACAGCCAAGAGACAACATGAAGAAGTTAGAGGATGCTTAATACCTTTTTACATGCAATTAGTGGGCTCTAAACAGAATGACAGCCCTTCCCGGACTTTCCTCTGCTAATGACAGCTCTTCTTCCCACCTTGTTATGTCACTCATCTTTCTCTCTAAACTGAGCTGCGGGTAGGAGCACGGGAGTGAAGGCCGACATAAGGAAACCTCGGGGCAGGTCTCCTATGACTTAGCTGGGGAGAAAGTAATTTGTAAAATATTAGGAGATTTGAATTCTAAAACAGAGCATTATTTATGCATGTGTGGGTCTATTTCTCATTCACCTGTTCCCAGCCTCTCAGGAGTGTACTTTTACTCCAGACAATCAACTTCATACCAGTGGTTCTCAAACACTGAAGAGAAGTTATATATGCCACGTTGCTAGCCTCCACCTCCAACACCCCACCCATTCTTTGAGAATTCCCACCATTATGAGCCACTTACCAATGGGATTGGCTGACTGTTCTGGAATGCTGGCACCTCTGCTATAAACTGTAAAAGAAGCTGAACTTTAAAACCTAGGGTCTTCACTTAAAATGACGATCTCCAGATCCATCCATGTTGCTGCAAGTGGCATAATTTTATTATGTTTTATGGCTGAGTAGTATTCCATTGTATAAATATACCACAGCTTCTTTATCCAGTCATCTGCTGATGGACTTTTAGGTGGTTTCCATGTCTTGGCTATTGCATATAGTGCTGCTATGAATACTGGGGTGCACGTATCTTTTCAAATTAGAGTTCCCTCTGGTTATGTGCCCAGAAGTGAGATTGTTGGATCGTGCAGTAGGCCTATTTTTAGTGTCTTTGAGGAATCTCCACACTGTTTTCCATAATGGTTGCACCGAACTACATTCCTGCCAACAGTGTAGGAGGGTTCCCTTTTCTCCACACCCTCTCCAGCATTTATCACTTTCCACTTTATTTTTAAAAGGTGATGTTTGGCAAAGGCCTTGTATATCTGAGGTCAATATGTCTAATTGAAAGCTGACTTTGCAAGTATCTAGAAGGGAGAATGGAGGACGGGGCACACAGGTTATCGTGGGTAGAATGACACTATCAGAAAATGTATCTTCTGCTTCTCTTTTGGGGTTAGGCTAACTTGCCCAGCACACTCTGGTATTAGCATTCAGTAAGGCCATGGTTCTCAGCTGCTTACATCCAGAAGAATCACAGAGGGTCCTATTAAAATTCAGATTTCCACATTCCAGTATTCCTGAATCAGTGGGGCCTGGGGATCTAAAGTTTTCATAAAGCTCCAGGTGATTCTGAGGCAGGTGGCATTCCATCCATCTTTTGAATAAACACTGGGTTAAGGGAATGTTAGATATTTGGATCCTCAGAAAAAATGCTGTCTATGCCTTCCACTGCCTTTCCCTTCAATGCCCAACTCTAACTGGCCCTCAGATATCATCAGAGGCTGGGTGAGCTCAAGTTACACCAGTGTGTAGTTTCTGTTTTACATGGAAATAACTTCATATGAATTTGTCTGAAATTTTGCAAGTAACAGAACAATCACAATAATGGGCTCAGACTCAGGGGTGCAAAATATATAACTTAAATTTTTCTACTATTGTACTTCATTTCTATCTCAAGGTGGTGTAGTAAAATAAAACCTCAAGTTAAGCCAGTGATTTCTCACAACATTTCAGGTTTAAAATTCACGATTTCCTTTGTCTTCTCCCTAGGACTGATGCAAAGCTCCCAGAGCTGACGCAAATCCAGTGTCAGCAGAGGGGGAACAGTAGCTTCTTGTTCTTGATCTGTCTTGGTCTTGTGCTGGTCCCCTGCTCAGAGTGTTTAGTTTTCCCATTGAGTCCTCAGCCACATCCCCCTCCAAGCTGGAAATCCACTGAGATATGGTGGTTTCTTCACTGAATCCCCATCAGGGCTGTCGGAGCGGCATCCTTGCAGGCTCATCATTTCCTTCCCGGCGAGCTCACTTTGGCATCTCACTTAGGACGAGACGGGGTTCTTCCAAACCACTTTGGAGCCATGGAAAACTCGAGGTGTTTCTCCCTGACCCTCTCAGGCCTGGGCACCACGTACTGTTACCTCTGCTCTGTGACTGTGGCACCATGACGACGTGGAGGTTTTCCCCATGAATCTCACCATCTCCCGAGGACTTACTTGGGGCTGAGGCATAAGCTCTCTATTCTTGGATCCCTTGAGTTTAAAGGGGACCTAGTTTCTTTCACCTCTGAAACTTGCCCTGCTGATGGGCAGCATGCTGGCCCCCTCCGGCCAACTCTCCGTTCCTTCTCCAGTTCCCAACGTTTCTATTCCTATCTGAGGTAAAGAAGGAGGAGGAGGACCATTAGTGGCCAGTAATATTCATTTCCTCTATTTTCTGTCTTTCACCTGGCTCCGTGACATTGGGATACCGAGAAGGCCTTCAGGGTATATACAAGTGAGATTTAGATTTATATTTTATTTTATTTAGAATTTATGCACGTAGCCTTACTTTTCTTCCCTCAGCCTAACAGCCTACTTCGGCCTACTTAACATCTGTGGTGTGAAGGGTGGAGAAACAGTGATGGTTAATGCAGCAGCAGGAGCAGTGGGCTCGGTCGTGGGGCAGATAGCCAAGCTCAAGGTAAGTGTCTTCCTCCATAACAGGCATTTACTCAACACCCACAGCGAGCAATGGGGATGTAGCGGTGAACGCCAGCAGGCCATCCCTCATCTCAGGGAATGTGGTCCAGTCTATCTTATTTAGAAGCTGGAGATCGAGAATGATTGAGAAATGAGGGGAGTGGGGAAAATGGTGTGGCCAAGATGACCTGAACATTGTTACTTGGTAACACTGCAGGTCTCAAGTCCGGAATGGCCTCTGTCTAGAGTAGTGAGTTTATAAGCAGTAGCTATGAAAATAATTTTTTACTGAACGTTTCTTGTTATAGCTTAATCTCCTTCCTTCATGAGTGCCCCCAATAATAGGAGGAGGGACTTGAAATCAACCAAGAGTCATCGCCCACATGGCCCCGTTGCAAAGGCTCCTGCAGTCAGCCCAGAGAAGTGAGGTCATAGCCTGAGAACTAACTCATGGCAGGCACCCAGGAAACATTGGCTCTGATCTGGACAGGGGTCTGTGCTCAAGAGATCTGATCTCATGATGGGGGATACAAGGCAGCAGGCATATCAAACAGGGTCAGGATGTGTATCACAGAGTGGAAATGTTCCAAGGTCGTCTGCTTTGGCTGATCCTTTGCCAGAGGCTGGATGTAGGATTCAGGACCTAGTTTCCAGGGAAAGAGTTAGGTGGATACAGATGAGTACAGGGCTACAACCAACAGCCAAGGGTTTGGGCTGGTCACCAGTGCTAGTGGGAGCTTGGAATACAAATAAAGAGATGAAGCTATCACAGAGGCTGCAGAAAGAATTTATTTAAATAAGTAAATAAGTAGGAATAGATGTTACATTTTATCAAATTTTGCAGTTAAGGAATTAAATTCGTTTTCCAGTACTGAACCATTATACCAATCTGGAATGATCTTTGTTTACCAATGGTATATTATGAACTTACACTTTTGGATTTAACTTAATAACATTTTATATAGAATTTTTGTATCTATATTCATAAGTGAGTTTGGTTTGAAGTTTTTTGTTCAGAACTTATTAGTGTTTAGCTTTGGATTATGCTAGACTTACAAAATCAATTAGTAGTATTTCCAAAGTTCAAATTTTAAATGTTTTATTAGAACTCTAAGGGGTTTTTCTTTCAAAAGTTTGATAGGACTTATCCTTAAACTCTTCTTTGAGAAACTCCCCTGGAGACTGCCACGCTAAGAATTTTGTGCATAATCCTTAGGGGAATGACATGATTAATTCTGCATTTTAGAGAAATCATCTTGGCCTTGGGAGGAGGATAGTTCATAGGGACACAGGACTAGAAACGAGAAGCCATACTAGGAATCTCTTTCAGTAATTCAGGTGAGAATTATAACACACTGACAGTGAAGACTGGAAGGCAGGGGCAGCTTTTAAGCCTACTTGGTAAAAAAGAATAAAACCTGGTGATTGAATGGGGACAAGAGGAAGGAAAGCATCTCCTATGATCCATGTGTTTCAGGTTTGGATAACTGGGTGGTATCAGTCACTGAAAAAGAGAATGGAGGAGGAACAAGAAGTAAGAAGCAAGAAGAAAAAAATACATTCCATTCTAGACACACTGACTGTGAGGCCCCTCAGGCTGTCCAAGTGAAGATTTGCATAATTAAAAATACTGATTTGGAACTCAGGAGAGAGACTTGGCTGGAGTTAAATAGACAGGGAAACCATCTGCAGGAAGGTGGCAGTGAGGTCACAAGAGTGAAGGAGATCATCCTATGAGAGTATAAAGTTAGAAGGAAAAAGGACCAAGGATAGAGATCTTGCAAAATAGCTTTTTCTTAAATCGTGAAGGAATGGAAAAAGTAGATGGTGGTGGTTGTTGGTACAGAGAGGTATGAACCCAAAGGGCTTTCCTCAGTTGAAAGAGAACTGAGGCTGACCGTCTGGTCTTCATGATACATGCAGAACAGAGGAGAGCTTTCTGAAGAGCTACTCTCCGTGCTTCCGTGTAAGCTCCGGTCTCACCCACAGTGCTCTCCGGGACGCACGCTATGCTTAGGCAGCATCTGTAGTCCAATGCTTTGGGCCAAACCACGCAACAGGAAGGGGTCTGGTACCAGGAAGGCTGTGCATGACATGAGAGCCCCAGGGCTGAGCCTGCAGTGTGGTCTAAACTGCTGCACCAAGAGATGGCGTTCAAGCCACTGCCAGGGAAGAGAAGCCCCCAAATAAAGAAACGAGAGAGTCAAATGAAAAGGCCGTCAAGCCAGCAGGTTGGTACGAGATGCAAACCACGTAAACGTACCAGCGGTCTGCTGGGTGGCAGAGGCAAGCTGAAGTTATGGTTGGGTTATCCTGTAGGCTAGTTGAGGGGCGAATTTCACCTACAGGGCCTGTTGGCCCATTATCGTATCCTTATATATGTGCTTGGCACCTAGAAGGGTGTTCTTGGGGAACCTGACCCTACTAGACGAGGAGGATAGAGTTGGCCCAGGCTTGTGGCTCATAAATGGTTTCCATTTTTTCCCCCTTGTAGGGCTGCAAAGTTGTTGGAGCAGCAGGGTCTGACGAAAAGGTTGCCTACCTTAAAGAGCTTGGATTTGATGTTGCCTTTAACTACAAAACAGTCAAGTCTTTGGAAGAAGCTTTGAGACAGACCTCTCCTGATGGTTATGATTGTTATTTTGATAACGTAAGTACAAGATGGACTTAAGGTCTGATTTACTAACAAAGCAACAAGATATTATACAAGGGAATATACCTCTAGAGTTTCCATCTAAAATACACGAGGGAAAGCCCATATGCCATTAAAAAAAAAATCAGCTTTATTGAGATATATGTGACTCATTTAAAGTATGGAACTCAAAAAAAAATTAAAAAACAAAAAAAAATAAAGAATGGAACTCAATAATTTTTAGTATACTCACAGAATTGTAAAACCGTGGCCACTGTCAATTTCAGAGCACCTTCATCACCCCAAAAAGAAATGCTCTGCTCATTAGCCGTCACTCTCCTTTGCTCTAAAAGTGATCTTTTGTGACTGGCTTCTTAAGATTTAGCATGTTTTCAAGGTTGATTCATGTTGTAACATGTCTTAGTATTTCGTTCTTTTTTATGGCCAAATAATATTCCATTGTATGGATGTATCGCATTTTATTCATCCATCCATCAGTTAACAGGCAATTGAGTTTTTATACTGCTTGGCTATTATGTATAATGCTGCTATGACCATTCAGGTACAAGTTGTATGTGGGTGTTTGTTTTCGTTTCTCTGGGCTATATACCCACAAGTGGAATTGCTGGGTCACATGGTAACTCCATGTTTAACAGTTTGAGGAACTGCCATATTATTTTGCAAAACGGCTGCACTGTTTTACATTCTCACCAGCAGTCGATGAGGGTTCCAGTTTCCGCAAATCTTCAACATTTGTTATCTGTCATTTTGATTGTGGCCATCTTAGTGAGTTTGAAGTGATATTTCATTGTGGTTTTGATTTGCATTTCTCTGTTGGCTAATGATACCAAGCATCTTTTCACGTGCTTATTGGCCATTTGTGTATCTTCTCTGGAGAAATATTTGCTCAAACCCTTTGCCCATTTTCAGTCAGGTTATTTGTCGAGTGGTCAGAATTCTTTATATATTCCAGATACAAGTCCCTTATCAGACATAACCAGCTCTCAGTATTCCTGGTCATCACGTTCTATAAAGTCACTGCAGACACTGAACCATTGCTCCTGCTGAAAGTACGCACATACAGGCACATAGCTCACATAGATTGCGATCTTAAGTCCTTCCTATAGCTTCTGTTTTCTTTATTTAAACAAAGAAAGAATGAGGTTCAAAAGTGTCAAGTAACTCGTCTGAGGCTGCCCCACTGCTAATCCTCCCAGAGTTGGGATACATACCCCATTGGACTGGCCCCAGAGGTGACACTTCTTGCCTCTGCACTGCCCCCTACTGTCTTCCTCCTGTGGTGACCTCTGTATGAGCGCTGAAAACAGAAGGCAGTGCCTTCGCCTTTTCTGACCTTAGCTGGGAACTTTTGTCTCTTTCGCCCCACTGTGTATGTCTGCAAATGACCAAGGAATGCTCTGTGAGTATTGACTCGGGGTATACAAATAAATGTTAGCAAGTGGTCCAACTCTCATGTGTGGAATATCCTACTAATGAGGATCCTTAGTAATAATATCTCCCGTATATGGTTTGCAAACATTTTGTCTTATTCTGTGAGTTGCTTTCACTCTCTTTTTCTTTCTTTTTTTCCCTTTCACTTTCTTGATGGTGTCCTCTGAAGCACAAAAGTTTAAAATTTTGATGAAGTCCAATTTATTTTTTCCTTTTGTAGCTTGGGCTTTTGGTGTCACATCGAAGAAGGCTTTGCCTTACCCAGGGTCACAAAGGTTTACTCCTACGGTTTTTTTCTAAGAGTTTTATCATTTGAGCTCTTACATTTAGGTCTACGACACATTTTAACTTAATTTTTTGTGTATCGTGTAAGAAAGGAGTCCAATTTCATTCTTTTCCCTGTGTATGTCAGTTGTTTTGCACCATTTGCTAAAAAGACTATTTTTTCCCCTGTTGAATTGTTCTGGCACCCTCGTCAAAAATCAATTGACCATAAATGCTTATTTTTAGACTCAGTTTAGTACTATTTATCTATATTTCTGCTCTCATACTGTCTTGATTAATATAGCTTTGTAGTAAGTTTTGAAATCAGAAATTTTTTTTTATTGAGTTATAGTCAGTTTATAATGCTGTGTCAATTTCTGGCATACAGCACAATTTTTCAGTCATACATGAATATACATATATTCATTTTCATATTCTTTTTCCCCGTGAACTGCCACAAGATCTCGTATATATTTCCCTGTGCTATATACATTATAAACTTGTTTATTCTATTCTATATATACCTGTCAGTATCTACCAGTCTCAAACTCCCAGTCTGTCCCTTCCCACCCACCTCCCTGCTGGCATCCACAAATTTGTATTCTGAGTCTGAAATCAGAAAATTTGAGTCCTCCAACTTTGTTCTTGATGCGGCTTCTGAGTTATTTTTCTATGCTTTTAAAGAGGGCAATGAGATTACTGAACTGATCGGAACCTCCCCCCCAAAATATAATAAAGTAAAATTTATAAATTATATAAGTATGTTCCTACAGTCAAATGAAAACACCCAGTTTCTAATGTCTTTTTCCAACTTCAATTTTCTGCACTGCTGGGTTAATTTAATCAGTGTTATTGCTGCTAAAACAAATATTGTGAAATGATCACTGTCAGTTAATGATTCTCCTGAATTTTCTAGTGTCTAGATTATTTAAAGGTTTTGTTTGTTTGTTTTCCTATGTGTTTAGGTAGGTGGAGAGTTTTCCAACACTGTTATCTCCCAGATGAAGAAATTTGGAAGAATTGCTATATGTGGGGCCATCTCTACATATAACAGAACGGGCCCACTTCCCCCAGGTAATGAGCTCATGCACGTGATCACAGGTGTAGAAAGACTGGATGAGGAGAAGGTGCACAGATATGCTGTCGGCCAGCAGCTATCAGAATATTTAAAAGATTTCCTAATATTCTTGATGAAATACTATTTATTAAACTAAATATATTTAATTGTATATATTAGCTAAATCAGCTTATCTTGGATTTTGACATAGAGAAGTAACAGGATCTGAAAATACAGAGGAACCAGTTATTAAAAGTTTTAGTTTTTTGCCTGCTGTTTCCTGCAAAGTTGTAAAAAGCCATGATTTGATTTAGAAATAGAACACCTTGGTCTGGCTGGTAAAATATTAGGGTTCTTCAGGATATTTGGGATGTAGTGGGGGTTGAGGGGTGGGTAGAGGGTGTCTTGATGTGGGTGACATCAAGGGAAAAGCGGGCGGCCGTTTCCTTCAGACAGTCGCGGGCAGAGCATCCGAGAGCAGCAGGACACCCTGGCCTCGCCAAACTGACGGTTTCCACTGAAAAGGGAAAGAAACATGCATCCTCTGCATTCCTAGACTATCCTGGTTTTGCTTCTCCTGTGCCCTGCCGTGCTGTGCCACCCCCTACTTCTCCCCTTTCTTAGGCTGGGACCGCGCCCTCCCACCGCCATACCCGCATCAGTCCAAACGCAGTCTCAGCTGGAGAACCACGCTCTTCAAGTCCCAATTCTCTGAGAGATGTTGCCTAGGGCTCTTATTTTACGGAATGATGAGATGAATGGCCAAAAGGCCCAGAGACTCTTTAAATCCTATTAGTGACAGACTCAAAACAAAGACAGGTCTTCTGACCACCTCATCCAGAGTCCTTTTCTGCTACAATGATCCTGTGCTATGGGTGAGATTACAGATTTACCTGTGGTCCAATAAATAAATAAATAAGATGATAGATAGATAGATAGATAAAAGAAGAATGAAAAGGAACCTTCCAGATTCCGTAGGGATCTAGGCAACCATAAATAAACTTGTTATTCCTCCTTCTTTGATGGCTTCACTTGTGGAAATGAAACCTTAGAGCCTTGCTGGTGAACACCACCACAGCTGCCCTGAGGCAGCTGGGTGAGGGTGGAAGGGGCTGAGGAAGGACAGCTGGTCGATCTCTGTTGGGTTGTGAAGACTCAGAGACGCTATCTTCTCCGAGAAGGAAACTCCAGGTGCACCTGGCCATCTTATTATTGTTCAGGACTTATTTTCCCTATATTTTTCTAACTGCTACTAAGCTAGAATCATGGGAAATCTTCCTCTTGCCAAGTGAGCAGAGCTCCAGCATGCATTTTCCTGACCACAGTCCAATGAGGTACAGCCAAATATTTTGGAGACAGTAACTTGATCTAGTCTTTTTAGCAATTAGTCCTTGGAAGTTCAGCCACTCAGACGGGTCTGTGAGATATCAGCTGGCCTTGTCCATTCCATTTTAATCTGGTGAGATTCCGCCCTGTCTCTGATCTCCAGAAATTCCAACATATTTCACCGTTAGGAGAGCTCGGAGGCACGTAATTGTTCCCCTCAACTTTAATGCCAAGTGTGTCTTTTGCTCTCAATAAAGAACCTATGTTCCTATCAGGGTGGACAAACCCAGAAACAGTATTCCCTCTACTTCCAAGATGAGGAAATGAGGATTTCAATCCTCAACCCAAAATTAACAAGGCTGAGGTGGGTCTGCTGGAGAAGCAGCCTTTCTACTTTAGACCAACCTAGGATTTGGATGTGCCATTCTCTCATGTCCCTCTTATTTTGCATTAGTTTCTTTCGGTTCAGGACAAAGCCTGATTTTTCCAACTGCTGTTGTTACTTTCTTCAAAGCAGTGAGTGGGAACTTCAGGCCTGAGTGATGCCGGGGATGAAGGATGCTGACACTGGGCTCTGCCAGTCACCTGGGCTCTTCTGGCCCCGATATTCCCTAGGCGTTTTCACCTGACTTTCTGGAACTTGTAAGACTCAGGTGTCATTCCCTCAGTTTCTGATCACCTAGGGTCCTTGGGCAGATAAACCAGGCCCCAACACAGCCTCTTTCCTCACACACGGAAGGCTGCAGGGTAGCCCTGTGCTTCTTCTACTCTGGTGCTTCTCAAAGTGCAGGCCCCAGGCCAGTGGCACCACAGTCTCCTGGGGACTTGTTAGAAGTACAGATCCCTGGGGCCCACTTCACCTCCACAGTCAGAAACCGGGGGAGGGGCCCAGAAGTCTCTTTTCACCAGCCCTCCACGTGATTCCGATACACACAAAAGTGTGAGACCCAGGGTTCAGGCTAACGCTTGGTTCCTTGATATGGCAAGGGCAGGGCAGGGACAGGTGGGGCATTTGCTGAGCCTCTTGATCTAGTCCCTTGTTGGCTCTCAGGCCGGGGGGATGCTAGTTGTTTTGCATCTGCTTTGAGAACAGAAGTGCATAGGTTTCCACCACAGAATGACTGGATTAAGCCGTAAAGACGAACATGCTAAGTATTGGGAATATCAGGGAACTGCGCCTTGAGCAGCATAGAAACATTTCACGTGTTGCCGTCAGGACCTCTTTCTGTTCCGTGGAAGTGTCTGGGAGATTTTGGTGGACCTGCTTCTGGCACAAGAGGAATGGGCATTCCCTGGTGGCCTGGCCTGTGCAAGGACTCCAAGTGTGTGTCAGTTTTCCATGATGGGCTGTAACGTGTGACTTGCACAAATGTAGTTGCTTAAAACAGCACAAATGTATTGTCTGGCAGCTCTGGAGGCCAGGGGTCTAAGATGGGTCAGGAGGGCTGCACCCCTGAAGGCTCAAGAAGAGAGTCTGTCTCCATGCCTTTTCCAGGTCTAGCATCCTTTGACTCAGGGTCCCTTCCTCCATCTTCAAAGCCAGCAGTACAGCATCTCCAGTCTCCCTCTCCGTCTTTCTCTCTCTGATCTCTGCTTCCATCATCGGTATCTTTTCCCAGTTCTGACTTTTCTGCATCCCTCTTTCCCTCACAAGGACCCTTGTGTGGGCCCACCTGGATGATACAGAATCATCTCCCCATCGGAAGGTTCTTAACTTAATCACATCTGCAAAGCCCCTTCAGACATGTGAGGTAACATATTCACGGGTTCAGGGAACTGGGAATGTGGACGTGTTTGGGGGCCGTTATTCTGCCGACCACAGAACGCGTGCTGACTCGTGGGCAGCCCCGTGGATCAGAAAGTGGAGGGAACCGGAGGGAAAGCCCCGGGAGACCTCTGCCCTGCCGTGTAATGCTTGTTTTCACCACGGCCACCTCCCTGGACCCGGGTGCCCAAATGTGCCCTCTTCACAGGCCCCGACCCAGAAAACATCATCTACAAGGAGCTCCACATGGAAGGCTTCATCGTCTACCGCTGGCAAGGAGAAGTCAAGCAGCAGGCTCTGAAAGACCTGCTGGCGTGGGTCTTAGAGGTAAGGGGCTCCAGAGCCGCCGCTCCGCTGGGCCCCCTTCCCCTGTGATGCTGCAGGCGTCACTTCCACGGCAGGTGCGGGTTAGCCTCACTGCCCCACCCCCCGTCACAAAATGCCGGGGAGCCTCGTCTGCACTCACCGTCTGCGGCTCCTCTCTCTCCGTTCTTTCTTAAACTTGCCTGTTGGGCTTTTGCACCGTTGTCATTCCACCAACGGTGCTTTTGTCAGGGTCTCCGAGGTCCATCGCACGCTGAACGCCAGCGGTCAGCTCTGAGCATTACTTGGCTGCGGGGAGTGTTCGACAGAGGGGGTCACTATCTCTCCTTTTTTCCCTTGGCTCTTGGTTTTCCCAACTGGTCCTCCTCAGACCCCTCTGCCAGCTTCTTTTCTTCTCTCCAAGTTAATAATAGCGTGTCCCAGCGCTGGTCCCTGGGCCTCTTTGCTTCTCTGTGCACACTCGCTCCATCCCTTAGGAACCTCATCCAGGCTCCCGGCTATTTTTAAATCTCATCAGGACACTAACAGCGCCAATCTGTCTGTCTCCAGCCTCCGTCTCTCCTCTTAGCTTGAGGCTGTTCAACAGCTGCCCTACTGTATGTGCAGTGCCCTTCCCTCTCTCTGATGTAACACGTTAAAAACCAAGTATGTCGTGATCTTTCCTGCCCAACCTGCTCCACGCACAGACCGTGCCGTCTCAGTTATGCCCTTTTAGTTGCTCAATTCAACACCCTAGACACCATCTCTGAGTCCTTTCTTTCTGTCACACCCCTGTCTAATCTGTCCACAAATGTGGGTGGCCCAGCCTTGGAGACACAGAGAGAGTCAGACCGGTCTCCCTCCTCCACTGCTACCGGCCCGGTCTAGGCCACCCCCTCGTCCAGCCTGGGTGTCGCGGGAGCCTCCTATCTGGTCCCACCTTTATTTGCCCCTACAGACAATTCCCAACACAGCAGCCAGAGTGATCTTTTTGAGCATAAATCAAACCAAGTCGTTCTTATGCTCAGAACTCTACAAAGCCCCCCATTTCACTCAGATCAAACCTGCAAGGCTAGACACTACCTGGCCTCCCCGACTTCATCTGTTCTTCACGCCCTCGCTCACTCTGAGCAATCCCTCCCCACACCCCTCCCTCCTCTCTGTAATTACTTCATTCTCTCACCGCCCCCTTCAAGTTTTCCCTGAAAACTGCCTTCTAAATGAGGCGGCTTTTACAGTGACCCTATTTTAAATTGCAACCCCCTCTTCACTCTTGATTCTCCTTAGCTTTTATCCATAGCAATGATCATCTTTTAATGCAACATATACTATAATTCACTTAGTTACTGTACTTCCTGCCACCTCCCCCGATGAGGATGTAACCTCCACGAGGGGGCGACGCCACGTAGTTTTGCTCTCTGATGTCTCCCCAGCACCTAGACGCGTGTCTGAACAATGTAGGCACGAGGCGAGTATCGCTGAACGCACGCATGTTAGACGGGCGTATATCTGTGCCATGGCTCTTCCAGTTTTAGTCGGCAGAAATCGGGACGACCCAGGTGCATTATTTTCGTATCCGAGGGGGAAGCGGCACCACACTTCCTGACTCCCGGCTTTATGATCATTTCCAAGTTCAAAGAAATAGACTGCTCCTCTGACAGCCACTGGAGCTTGGCGGTTCCCCATCCAGCACTCAGAGCACTGGGCGGGGCTCTTCCCAGGCTGCTGGGGAGAGCGGGATGCTGTCTGAGTCCCCAGTGTGCAGCCTCTTCGTCCCCGTTGGTGAAATGGAACATGACCACAGCTGACAACAAGACACCCCTGTGCTGGTGTCCCTAATGCTTTCTGCTAATGAAGCGAACCTAATTGTAGTTCTAAGTAACTAGTGAATTGGTCTAATTTCTCTCTCATCTACTTATTCTTTTTTCTCAGCCCTCCCCCTTCTTTAAATACACTTTTTATCTTAGAATAGTTTTAGATTTACAGAAAAACTACAAAGTGAGCACAAAGAGTTCCCATCTACCCTGTATTCTATACCCTAACTTTCCATATTATTAACATCTTGTATTAGTTTTTATCCTCTACTTTGAACCTTCAAACTTTTGATTACAGCTTTTGACCCTCTACAGGTTCTTTGCCTCTTCAAGAACAAGAGTGAATTGGGGCTTTCTAGTTAAGGGTTCGAATCCCAGCTCCCCTACATACTAGTTGAGTGACCTCAAGCAAATTCACAGTCCCTGAGATCCACAAAGGACGCTAAACCATCACTGGAATGCATTAGGGAAAAAATGGTATCAGGTAACTTAGGTTTCAAGACCCCTTTAAAATAATGTGAGAATGAGGGGGCAGGTTATAGCTCAGTGGTAGAGTGCATGCCTAGCCTGTGTGAGGTCCTGGGTTCAATCCCCGGTACCTCTGTTAAAAAAATAAATAGATATACTTTAATAAAAAAGCATGCAAAATAAATAAACCTAATTACCACCCCATGATGATGATGATGATGATAATAATAATAATAATAGTAATAGTAATATGAGAATGTGAATTAGTTCCACATAGCAGACTGAGCCTTGCAGAAGAGAAAGGAAAAACCTTCACTAAATGACCTCTTCCCTCCCACACTCCTAAAAGAATGCTAAACACATACTGAACAGATCTTGGCTCGGAGGGAAGACATGATTAGACGACTGTGGTATTTATATCTCCTGAACAGGTTCTGCCCCTTCAGGGGTCAAACAGAGGTAATGATGCTGCATCATCGGGCTACTAGAAAGAGGAACACAGATGGTACCCTAGAAGGGTGTCCCCCTGCTCCATTTACTTCCACCTCTTCTGAGGTCACTACATTATTAAATTTTTCTGTTCAGTTTACTTAGAAATTGCTTAGTTGCTTCCTTGTGACATTTCTCATTTTGCTATGCTGTGATCTGACGCCTATTATTAAACTCTTACGTGTACTGTAATCTGTTACAGACACTGTGTGTGTGGATCATGCCCCCAGAATGACTGAGTTCAAAGAGGACAGGGTCTCCACCTCTTAGGTCCAGGTTTGCCACGATGTACTGATAAACGTGTTGCTCCCATGAGAAGAGTGTATCATTTAGACTATGAAATCAATCTACACTATCTGTTGCTGTTTCCATACAGGGTAAGATCCAATACCGTGAACACGTCACTGAAGGATTTGAAAACATGCCAGCTGCATTTATGGGAATGCTGAAAGGAGAAAATCTGGGCAAAGCAATAGTGAAAGCATGAAACAAAAATGACACCTGGAATCCAGAAATCAATCTGGCTGATTACTTGGTTTCTTTTTTCCTCATTTAGTAAAATGTATACTGTCTTCATGATCTAAAACAGTCATTGTAGTGAGATTGATCTACTTAATAAAATACATTTCTGTGGTATATAATTAGCAACAGAGAGTGAAAATTTCATGGTGAACACCGGCCAGTCACCTCGCTGCCTGCTGTAGCTCCTTCAGGGTGATGGGAGAAAAAACAGCTGAGAGTCCAAACGCTAACTGCCCCCGTGACCTTGGACCTCTGAGTTTTCGTCTGTCCAGTGAGGACAGTAACACCTGCTTCATCTACATATTACACATTGATTCAGAACAGCAGCCCGATGCCTGGCATACATGAGGTACTCATGGTTACACAAGGAGAAATAATCATTGCTCTTGTACGCGGGTCTCAGGGGAGCCCACGCTGGTCCTCTGCAGGTGGGTCTGTTAATGTGACAGACCAAGGAAGGAATCGACCGTTCACAACAGCTGCAAAACAAGAACACGTAGGGCTTCTTTATAAGCCTACAATACTGGGAGAGATTTACATGAAGAAAACTTTAAAACATGACTGAGGAACACAAAAAAAAAGCCTGAACAGATACAAAGGTTATACCATGCCCTTGGACTGGAAGATTCAGTATAAAAATACCAATTCTGTTGATCAAGTCTGCCACCAAATAGACAAGGGATTAAACTGCAGTACGAGGGAAAAAGAAGAGAAAAAAGTGTGTGATTGTGTGTGTGTGTGTGTGTGTGTGTGTGTAAAACCTCTGGAAAGATGTACTAAATTACTGATAAATGTGGTCTAACTCCAGGGAAGAGAACTGAGGCGTGCTTGAGGATGGGGATAAGAGAAAAACTACACTTTGTGCCCTTTTGTGCTTCTTGAATTCTGACTTCAATGAACAAATTATTTATTCACTATTACAAACACAATTAAAAGGCTAAAAGTCCCTGCCCTTTTGTGTCCCCTTCCCACATGGGGGAAATAGAGCAAGCGTGAGATAAAACTCCGGGACAGTTTGGGTGGTCATCCCTAAGATGGGGCGCCCCTGCTGTTTTTAATTCTCAAAGCCTCTGGCCATCGTGTGCTGCACCTGCAGGGATCCTGCCCCGGCACCGCGTCCCACAGAGGTTTCTGCTCCAGCAGCTCGTGACTCTCACTGTCTGACTCCGACTCCGGGGGCAGCGGTTTACCCCATGACCTCAGATCTCTGCTGGATCTAAAAACGGTCGCTGATTTTTTCAGTTGGCTCAACGTTTTTCTTATTGTTAGAACAGAGTGACGACTTCTAAATGCAAGACATGCTGGACCAGAGACTGGAAATCAAGAGCATGCATTTTATGGTTTGAATAATGCTTATCATTTTTGATTTGATGGTTAAGTGCTCTTGGTCCCTCACCTAAGAAATCTTTGCTTATCTGAAGGTCATGAGATTTTTCTCCCACATTTTATTCTGTAAGTTTTACCATTTTAGCTTTTACATTAGACCTGTGATGGAGCAGGGAACAGGGGACTGCGACTGACTGCAGAGGGGCAAGAGAGAATTTTCTGGGGTGATTTTAATGTTCTGTTGGGATGGTTTTGACATAAGGGTAGGCATTTGTCAAAACTCATAAAATGGTACATTTAAATGTGTGCATCTTATTGTATATAAATTATACCTCCTTCAATAAAAAACATATATACAAAAAATCTTGTATTAACTTATGGTGAAAGAGAATATGAAAACAAATATATGCATGTTCATGTATGACTGAAGCATTGATTGTGCTGTACACCAGAAACTGACACAACGTTGCAAACTGACTATATGTCAATAAATAAATAAATAAAACCTCAATAAAGTTAGTTTATAGAAAGAAAAAAATAGGTTTGGTACAAAACATAGGCCGTAAGACAGGCACTGGTTTGCTACCAAACTGCTGTTGACTCCTGGCTCGCTCACAGGGAGAAACGTACAATAAACGGCCAAGGTCAGGCCAAAGTTACATCCTTTGTAGGGAAGCTTCCCAAGTGGGCATTAATATATTTTTTCACCTTAAGAGGAGATGGAGAGAACAAAGATCTTCATGTGTCCCCTACTCCCACCTAAGGCTCTTTCCAGAATTTATTTTGGCCCCAATAGTAAGACAGGGAGTCCATCTTTATTTCTTCCAAGAGATGAGGCCAGTTTTTCACACACTATTTATGGAATATTCCCTCTTTCCTTTATTGATTTGAAATACATCTTTAATACGTATTCTACTCATAGATACGTGGCTCCATATGTAGATTCACCTGTTCAGCTATCTTTGTGTTTCATTATTTTGCCGCAAGTGTGAACAGGATTTTTTTCCACTACGTTTTTTACTGGTTATTGCTGGAGTTTTGGAAAGTTTTTAAGTTTTGGAAAGTTTTAGTCAGTATACTTGACTATCAATCTATGCACAATTAGTTCGTGTGTTTCTGGAATAAAGGATTAAGGCAATTGCTCTTTTTAGTACAGTTTTAATACAGTTAAAATTCTTGCCACAATATTTTAGCCTGATGCTTGCAGCACAACCCAGAACTGCTGCCAGTAGCTAATCAGATTTGATCTGACACAACTGATTGCATCAAGAAGACAGGACTTTTGCTGGCATATGATATTCTACAGCTCAGATGTTATGAGTTCATGTTCTGTAAGCTTGTATATATCACAGATGGATTTTTTTCAGTAAAATCTGATAGTAAAGTGGCCGTCAACATCCCCTGACAGTCCCAGATAAGAACCAGCCAGGATAGCACCAGCAATTTATCAGCCCAACTGCAAAGGCTCAACAAAGATCAACAAGGATTCCAGTATTAGTGTAGTAAAGCATTCTGCCTCCTTCTCCGCTGGAAAATCCAAAACAAGACAGATAAGAAACAAAAGCTTTTCACAAAAATTTAGAGGGACCTGTAGAATAGTTGTAATAAAAAAAGCAGGGAATAGCAAGTGATGGCAAAAAGATGAAACAATGATTTTACCAATTTGCTCATTCGTTGCTGGCAGGAATGTAAAATGGTGTGGTTGCTTGGGAAAAGAGTTTGGCAGTTCCTCAAAATGTTAAATGCAAAATTACCACGTGAACCAGCAATTTCACTCATCGGTGGACCCCCAAGAGAACTGAAAACACACGTCTACACAAAAACTTGTACATGAATGTTCATAGCGATATTTGCAACAGCCGAAAGAAGAAACAACCCAAATGTCCACCATGTGAAGAATGGATAAAATGAGGTCTGTCCACACAAGGGGATATTATTCAGTCATAAAAAGCAGTGAAGTACAGATACACGAACAGAAAACGTGACGTTAAGTGAAAGAAGCCAGACACAAACGGTGTCACATTTTATGGTTCCATTTAAATGAAATGTCCAGAATAGGCAAATTTAGAGACAAAAAGTAAATTAGTGGTTGTCAGGGAGTGGGGGCAGGGAGGAGTATCAAGCATCGACTAATAGGTATGGAATTTATTTTGGGGTGATTGAAGTACTCTTGAATTATATAGTGTTGAGGGTTGCATAACTTTGTGACTATACTAAACACCACTGAATTCTACACTTTAAAGACGTGAATTGCATTATTCACAATAGCCACAGTTCCAAACGACCTCCGTGTCCCTCAACAAATGAAGATGAGGATAAAGAAAAAGCGGGGTGTATATATACACGAGAGAATATCATTTAGCCTTAAAAAAAGAAAGAAATGCTGTCATTTGCAACAACATGGATGAACCTGGAGGACATTATGCTAACTGAAATAAGTCAAAGAAAAGCAAATACTGCATGGTATCACTTCATATGCAGAATCAAAAAAAAAAAAGTTGAACTCATAGAAAGTAGAAGAGTGGTTACCAGGGTTGAGGGAAATATGAGAGGCTGTAAAAAGGAATAATTTTCAGTTATACGATGAATAAGGTTCAAGGATCTAATGTAAAACATGGTGACTACAGTTGGTAACACTTTACTATGTAGTTGAAATTGGCTAAGAGAGTAGAACTTACATGTCCTCACCTAAAAAAAAAAAAAGAAAGATAAAATATGTGAGGTGATGGATGTATTAACTAATTCAATGGGAAGAATCATTTCACAGTGTGTGTGTAGATTACATCATGTTGTAAACTTTAAATATCTCACATTTTTGTCAATTATACCAGAATAAAACTGACAAAAGGTGAACTTATATAAATTCTGTATCAATAAAGTTGTTATAAAAATTGAGACACGTGTAAGCTCAAACAACAATATATGAAGACATATTGTTTAGAAGAATTTTATTGACTTAGCACAGGGGAAAAGGGCACGACTGCTTTCTGAAAAGGTACTGAAGAAACCAGAAAGATTTAGGAGGTGGAGGCATTAGGTACTTGGAAGTGGGGAGGAAATCAGGGACTAACAGGAGAGAAAGCGCTTGAAAATATGCAGAAAGGGCAGTTTAAGCTCAAGATGCCACTCCCCTCGTTTGCGGTCAGGTGACTGTCCATCACCCCTGAACCCCACAGAAAACTGAAGTATAATCTATTACCAAAGAGGACTTGAGAGGCCTTCACCTTGGGTACCCTGGCTCTGCAGGAGGGTGGAAATGATACGTTAGGCTGAAGACAGACTAAGTGGAATTCTGTATAAGGGTGAACGCCAACCCCCCGACCCACCATGCAGCTCCCTTCCACCGGCTGCAGGGTAACAGCCAGGCCGATGGCCCCTGGCGGCTTAAATCCTCCTCCAGAAAAGCTGTAGACCCTTCTAAAGAAATTACACTGCTCCAGGAATGACTGACAGACACTGACAGTCAGGGTCCCAAAGGCAAAATTTAAGTGAAGCCCACAGATTGACCTGCTGCTCCCGTGTACTCAAACGTCTATCCCAGAGACCCTGGACTTTGAGGTGGGAACACTGGTCAAATCAGACTTTGGACTGTGTCCCCTGCGGAAAGAGAGTATGAACTGTGTGGTGCTCAGGACAGACCGAGGCAGAAAAGTGTGATTACTCACGGTGAGGGGAAGGAAGACTGTATTTCCCAACCTCCCCTGCAGTTAGGTTAGGGTCGTATGACTGATTTCTGGCGTACAGAAGTGATTTCCAGGCCAGAGGTTCCCAAACCTTCTTGTTTACAGCATCCTTAGTACCACGATCATTTTCTCAGTGTCTCTGGGCCAAAAGGAACACCTAACAGCTTCATTTGCTAAATAGTTAGGTCCAAGAAACACAACTGCAGTATTTGGTGGTACGCCCAATAATTACAGCTGTGTCTCTCTAAAATTTAAAGTAGCTTAGGAAGGCCCTGGGACAGCCTGGCGTCCAACTGGGAGTCATGGTTCTAAGCTGTTTCCAGGCCAGTGCTTAAAAACATTGTATAATGTGTCAGGTCTCGCTTTCCCTGCCTCTGGGACCTCGGGGGCCGTATGTTCCAGGTGGCATCACTAAAAAAGTGCTGGAAGCCTACCTGGGCGATCAACTTTTATTGAGTTAAGCTGCTCTGCTTTGTTGGGTTCTCCTCCCTAGCACTGCCTACTCCCAACTCTGTACCGCTCAACATGGCTAACAGAACTGGAAATAGGGACGGTGCCCCATTTCAAGGATTCAAAAACTGAGACAGAGTAAATATTTTTCCATTAAACACAACTTTATTGTTTTAGTAGAACTACAATTCACTTTAACTGTTGCACGGCATAGGACACTGCTGTTAAAATGCTTGTACAGGAACGTGCATTACTTGTAGGATCACAGATAAACACTGCACCGATCTAGGCAGTATCAACAGATTGATTCAGTTCGGATGATTTTGTTTTCTATGCACTGAAGTAACATCACAATGTGTTTCACTTGGATGGTTCAGGCAGAGTACAAGTCTAAGTACACCTATGCAGACGGCACGAGTTACAGTGATAGCTATATGTAAACCATAGGCATAAGTTGAGATATTTATTATTTTTCATTGTACTATAATGAAATTACTTTCTAGGTTAAAAAATATGGAAAAATATTTAGATTTTTAATGAAGGCATATTACGGAGGCAGAATTCAGTGCAATACAGAAGCTCGTACCACAACCAGTACAGCAAAGAAAAGCGTGCAAGATGCCACGGAGCACATTCGACGATAAATGGCTATTGCAACTCACTGCAGGCGCAGCAAGACGAGGCGGCTGCTCGTTGTGCACAGCGTGCAACACCGCAGACGGTATTTAAGACAGCAGCTACTAGTTACGTCACTGTTCAGCACTGATCTAGTGAGTTTGGTAAGTATTCTCCCAATAGTCAAAAGAAGAAGCCACAAATGAGTCCTATAAAATAAGAATTTACATTCCCAACAGAAGCGTTACAGAATTTTTAACAGGATTTTGAGCTTATACTTGGCCAGCTATAGAATGGTTTGAATTCTTGTGTTTGCGCTTGTGTGCGCGCGTGCACACACACACGCAAGGAATCTTAGATGGAGAGATAGAAAAGAAACGATCATTTTAATTATGGCAATTGAGTTGGAAAATTATGAGGACATAAAAAGACATAAAAATTGAAAGTTTCAATTAACCAACTTTGCTCATAGAATACAAAGTTTTGAGTAATATCAAAGATCAACTGACTCAAAATTAGAAAAATTTCAAGTATTTAGCTTTAGATGAGTTATGTAATATATGACGCTGACAATGAAACCTTAAAGCACATTCTGTAAGAACATCCAGATTTACAGAGATGTCAATTCACTGCCTAAAAACTCAAACTCATGACAAATTTTTGATGATTTTCCATCTGATGAAGAATTTCAGCTAGAGACAGAAAAATGAGTTTCTATTGTAAGGATAAGACTGCAGCTATGTAAAACCAAAGGACAGATATACTGAATTTTACAGCAAGAGAATGACACTTCCCTCATTGCTTTGTTCCACTGTGCGATAACTACTGAAAATATTTGTGCTCAGCTTTCTGAAGCAGACTCCAAGAAGAGAGTCATGAACACAGATGTTAACATTCTTCAGGATGTACATGCAGACGCTACAGATAATCACTGCAAATTTAGGGAACTGCTAAAGATAATGTTTTTAATGATCTTTTGTTCTTTACCAACATTCCTTGGTTGAGTTATAAAACAATTTTACAAAGATTTCCTGTACTTGGAATTCCAATTCAAGATTTTCTTGAAACAAAAGGAATGCTTGCTAAATATTCAATAATCAAAGATAAAAAGCGGCAGTGTGATTGACTTTCTCCTTGGTATCACACTGCACGTGAATGAGCTACATTTGAAGCCCCTTAAAATGGGAAAAACTTGTGACCTAGGTAGGTGGGGAAAATTAGTTAAAACTGAAACATGTCATAATATAAACAAAAAAGAATGACTTTACACAATTTTCTAACAAGAGTCAACGTGCACATTTTAACTGTGATCAACAGCATTGTGTAAACTGGCTGCTAAATACAAGAAAAATGTGAGGAATAGTTTGTTGATACCAATTAAAATTTAGTTTTGTTTCCATTTATACAATACCTCACTGAATTTGATGTTAATAACACCGAGTTGACCTAAGTGTTGGTGAATTTATTGAAACAGATAGTTTTGAAAATGAAATGCTTTTGCTTCAAAATCAATTCTCCTAAATAAAAAGATGAACAATTTTGTCAATGTGGGTGCAAATATCAAAGGAAAATAATCTTTTGCTACTTGAAAACTTTTAGATAAATTTAGAAAAACAACAAAGTATGTTTGGAAGAACTATGTGAATCTACTTTATAACTCTAAGTTTTATTAATGTAAATATGGATCAAGTATTTCAAATGAAAATTTAGTGTATGGCAACACGTGCTGCAACTGCAAAATACACATTCATTTGGGAGACAGTGCAAAAAATAATATAAAGGCTCTCACCAACATTTTCTACACTGATTGTATGTTGATATAATATTATGGATATACTGGGTGAAATAAACTATCTTCTCTTACTTTTTATAAGTGGCTACTAGAAAATCTGAAATTAGTATGTGGCTCACGTCTTATTCCTAACAGACAGTGCTTCATAAAGTGAAGCATCTTCCAACTGGCTTTTTAGAGCCCTCCTCCTAAGTGGGAAGAGTCAAAGATCATCAGAAATTGGAGGATAAAGCCTCCAACATGAAAGACAGAAAACACGTAAAAACTCAGAGGAAGGATAGTGCATGGAGCTGAAAAACACTAAAAGACACTATACTAGCATCCTCAGAGAAGCAAGAATTTCACCCAAGAAATAAGAATATGATTCAAAAAAAAAAAAAAAAGGAACAAGCAGAGAATTAGAAATTGGTGCTATAAAGATGACCACAGAAATGAAACATTCAAAACACTCAGTAGTAAAGTTGGACAATGAGAGTTGAAAACAACTTCCAGCAAGCAGGACAGAAATCAAAGCCATGCTGGGAGTGATGTCAGGGAAGACGGAGCCGCAGGAAGCGCCAGGAATCTGTCTTTCCACCTGGACAACAACTGTACTGGCAGAACGTATTTAAAACGATTGTTTTAGAATCCAGGAGTCGATTTTAAGCCTTGCAGTGTCCAGGGGAAACGTAAACTGGTAAACTGCAACTAACAGTGCTGGATTTTAGCCCTCAGCACAGTAGCAGCTACCCGTGCCCCACGGCCAGCCCGGTGGAAGGCAGCTGCGGAGATGGAACCCAGGTTTCCAGTCTGACTTGCTGAACCAGGGTGGGCAACAAAGACCTTTTCCTCCAGATATCGGGGTCCCAGGTCCTGACTGTGGATGGATGCTTCTGATCATGAAGGAAGAGCAGACAGAGAGGCGAGTGGCCATTCTTCCAAACCCTCCCACCCTCACTGGCTAAAGTGGCTCCCAGGGAATTTAAAGGGACAGCACCTGTTTTTTTTTTTTTAATATTGGAGGGAAAAAAAGGCATGGACAGGAGAATTTAGAAAGCCATTGCCTCTACCCAGGGAAAGACAGGCTCAGAAAAGACCTCAGAAAAGTTTAAGCATTCATCACAGACTGATCCCTGGGACAGAAATGCCCTAAAACCATAATAATAGAAACAAAAACAAAAACAAAAACAAAAATCTGAGAAGAGGGAGACTCTGATTTCCAGAGCCACCACACTACAGTAGTCCCCACCTTATCCAGTTTCGCTTTCCGTGGATTGTTAACATCTGTCAACTGCGGCCCAAAAATATTAAACGGAAAATTCCAGAAGTAAGCTTTAATTTGCTTGCTGTCCTGAAGAGCATGATGAAATCTCACACCATCCCACTCTGTCCTGTTGGGATCCCCAGCCATCATCATCATCATTATCATCGTGGTTCAATGATCAGGATCACCCAAAGCAGATGATCCTCCTTCTGACGGTGACAGAAGGTCAACAGTAGCCTAATGCTGTATCACACTGCCTACATCATTTCATTACCTCGGCATTTCATCACCTTAAAGCATCATCAAGAGTACACTACAGGAAGATGTTTTGTGAGAGAAACCACAGTCACATAATTTTTATTACAGTATATTACAATAATTTTATTTTATTACTAATATTTTATTCTGCCTAATTTATAAATTAAACTTTATCACAGGCATGTATGTATAGGAAAAAACATAGTATATAGAGGGTTCAGTTCTATCTGTAGTTTCGGGCATCAACTGGGAGTCTTGGAACGTAGCCTCTGCAGATAGGGGGGAGACTACTGTATAAGACTCAAATGTCCGGTTTTCAACAACAAAAAAATCACAAGGCATACAATAAAACAGGAAGTGTATCTGAGGAAGTCAAACTTACTAGATGAAGACCTTAAAACAAACTGTCTTAAAGATGCTCAAAGAGCTAAAGGAAGGTTCTGATCATGTTGGCAGATGAAGAGAGAAAATGAAGAGTCTTCAAAGCAGAAAAAAAAAAAACTGGGGAATATGGATCCATTAATTTAAAAAGGAATGCTCTCCTTGGTCCCATTTTACAAAAAAGAAAGAAAGAAAGAAAAAAAAACCCCACCAAAAACATCTTGAATATCAAAAGAGAAAACCCCCAGAAGAGCTACAGATAGATTTAGCAAAGCTGTAAGTTATCAGAACCCCTCTGCAAGGAGAGACAACGGAGGGCTCCAACCTGAAATAATCTCTCAACCTTAGAACTTGTGAAAACAAATCAAGGAAAACCTCATTCAAAATGGAGTCAGGAAGCCCTGAAGAGCGAGCTCTCCTGCACACACCAGCTCACTCTACATACCTCGGCAGGAAGGAAGATTTTTTTTTCCCTCCCAGAAACAACCCAGCCAATGAGAAACAAACCAGCACAACCCGGCCAATGAGAAGCCACCAGCCCAGCTAGCTGTCCTCCAATGAACTTTCATTCAAAACAGCCCCTCCCAACTTCCTCCTTTCCTTCGTAAAAAGAACACCCCTCACCTTGTTCTTACCAGGACTTTAACCACGGTTTGCACGTCCCAAATTGCAATTCCTGTTATTCCCCCCAAAACTCAATTTTGCTGACCACTTGGGTAGCCTTTAACTCTGTATTTATTAATGGGCTGAACTGGGATCTTTCTCTTCTAGTGAAAAGACCAGGATGGAATGGGAAACTATTTTCACTCCGATTTACCTAATTTAACAAATCAGCTCACCTACACCATTGATGATTCAACCTTCAAAGGAAGACCACTAAAATCCTCAATTTTCAATTCCACCAAGTGGAGGCCCCCAAACAAAACCAAAACCTTCCAGGCCTTTGCCATTACTGCAAAAAGCCAGGACACTGTAAGGAAGACTGTCACAAGCTTAAGGGCTCCTGGCACTTTCAGCCCTCTAACCATCTTTCCAATGCCTTCCTAACCCCCAGTGATGGCAGTTCTGGGAATTACAGGGGCTTTCCCCAATCCTTCCCCATGATCAACACAGAAAAACTGCTCCCCAGACTGGGAATGAGTCTCTAGGTCCTCACTGACACCAGAGCTACCATCCTGGTCCTCAACCTCATTGTTATTCAATAGCCCCTGCCTCAGAAGACTAAAACTGTTCGGGGGGGGGGGGGTGTCTCAAATAAATCTCAACAGGTTCCTGTTTCTAAACCGATCCCTTCTTGTTTACGCTCACTGACAGATATCTACCTTATTCTCCCTTCCTTTCTCTACCCCTATTCTTGGGCCAAGATTCCTTAGAGAAAATGTCCTGCCAGAATTTCTTTCTACCAAAAAGGGAAAATAATTCTAGAATTTGATAGCAGCAATCAAAATAGCCAACTGAACAAATCAAATGATCTAGCTTTTAATACCATAAAGGAAAGCTTGATAAATCTCCCTGTCTGTGATCAACTTCCCTTTTCCCACTTCATATATGAGATGAAGGAAGAGCGCTTATCCAACAGCAGGGGGCTCACCATCACCCCATGGGTACGACCATCCACAGCCAGACCCTGAGCACCAGGATACTCTCTCTGCCTCAGGGTCATTCCTGTCACTGTCCTTTTAGTTAAGGCCACCAAAGAAACAATCATGGAATCCCCTCTAATTATCCTTGTACTTCACGCAGAAGCTTCAACATACATTCCTGGGAAAGCTGTCCACACTGCCCCCAGGCACTCTAAATTGCCCAATGGACAATTAGAGTTTTGGCAAATGGACTTTACTCAGCTATCCCCATCTCAGGAATACAAATATGTCTTGGTAATGATTTGGATGTCTTCCCACTGGACAGAGACTCTCCATGTAGACAAAATGGCCTCTTCAATAAACTAAAATCTTACTGGAAAATATCATCCCTCCCTGCAGGACTCCTCTTGAGCCCCACAACAACAAAGCACTCCACTTTACAGGTCAAATACTAAGGCGAGTCTGATTATTATCAGTCTTCAGGACTAATCAAATGAACCAAGTGTCATCAAAACTCAATAGGCAAAATTTGTGGAAATCCTCCAAATACTTTGGCCAAGGGATCTGCCAATGATCCTTCTAAATCTGAGGTCCACTCACTTTGGAACTTATAAACTCTCACCCTTTGAGCTAAACATTGGGCACCCCATGCATCTAGCTCCTGCCCATTTCATCCACAATTAGTAAAAGGAGATATACTACAATGTTGTAAAGGTCTAATTACATCTACTGAAAACAAACATGCTTTAGTAGAGCAATCTTTTCAAAGGCAAAGACCTCAAACACCACACTCTGGAGCCTGGAGAATTCTTTATTGGAAAAGACATCTCCACAAAAATCTTTTAAAGTTCTTTTGATATTGAACAATGCCCTGGGCCACTCAGAATGCCATGAGTTCAACAACAGTCATGTCAAAGTGGTCTACCTGCCCCCAAACACAACATCTCTAATTCAGCCTCCAGGTCAGAGGGTCATAAGGACCTTCTCATTACCCACGTGCTCTATGGAAAGGACTGTCAGCGCTATGGAAGAGAATCCTGACAAGGAGACCATCACGACAGTCAGGACGGATTACACCCTTGGAGACACCATCACTATTCAAGAAAAAGCCGTCACGGCCATCAAGCCCCAAACAATAAATTCCTGCAGGAGAAAACTATGCCCAGATGTTGTGCACAACCTCCCAGAACCTAAAACAGAGCCAATCAAGGAAATGATGAAAGATTGTGGACATGGCTAAAAAAGGTGGGTGGGCTGGTGTGCGTATGTGAAGGGTTTCAAGACAGCTTCTTAGAAAAATTTAACAGCTAACAGACTCCATGCTGGACGACCTGACAGGTGACTTGATGGAGATGGGTGCTTTTGAAGCAGGGCCAGATGATGAGGAAGAAGATAAAGAAGAAGGCGTGCCAGAAGACACACTGATGTTAGACAACATTTAACAAGCAGAAGAGTTCTGATTACCCAAGACTGTTTTTGACTTTTTACAACGTGAATCCTTCTATGATACAAGCCATGAAACTACAGCATGCGGTGGAAGACTAATACCACGTAGAAACATTTTTAGAGAAATTAAAAAGCAAAAAAGCCAGACAGAAACTATGGTGTATTTCTGTAAAGTTACACCAGGTGTGTCTGCCTTTCTTGCCTCCCCCTTCACTTCCTGCACCTATTCTGCCCCACCCACCCCTTCAATACACAAGCATCAGTCTTACACACATGACTGGATTTTTACAGACTATAGACAACATCTTATTCATCTCATCTCCTAAAGTGTCCTGTATATACTAACTGTTAATAAACGTTTGCAGCACTGAATCAAGAAAGATGTAAGACCATTTCTGGAAACTTAGGAACACAGAACATTACAGTGATGTGTCTAGTTATACGTCTGAGCATTTTTAAAAGATAACAGCAAAAAACAATACCTACTTCATAAATACTACAGAAATTAAATGAAATACCATTATTGCGTAGCCCTACACAGAATAAGCTTTCAAAATATACAAGCATATTAAAAAAAAAAAAAAAAAGCTAAAGGAAGATATAGACAAAAATAAGAAAATAATGTCTGAACAAAATGAAAGTATCAATAAAGAGGTAGAAGTCATATAAAAAGGAACCGAAAAGACCTAAGAAGCACACTAACAGATCTAAAACACACATGGCAGGAGTTCAAGATAGGATTTGTGCAGGCAGAAGAAACAATCAACAAAACTGAAAATAGAACAAATGAAAATACTCAGTTTGAGGAAGAGAAAGAAAAAAAAGAAAAATGAACAGAACTAAAGGGACCTGTGGGAGGTCATTAATGGGATAAACATACACATTGTGGGAATCCAGGAAGGAAAAAAGGAAGAAAAAATATTTGAAGAAGTGATGGCCCAAAGCTTCCCAAATCTGATGGAAGACATAACTGCAAATCCAAGAAGCTCACAAAACTCCCAAGCAGAATACAGACATGCCTCATTTTCTCATGCTTTGCTTTGTTGCTTCACAGACATTGTGTTTTTCATAAATTCAAGGTTGGTGGCAACCCTGCACCAAGCAAGTCCATCAGCACCATTTTCCAACACCGCATTCTCATTTCATGTCTATGTCACGTTATGAGAATTCTCACAATACTGCTGGCCCGTGGATGACCCAGGCATTAAGGACACCAAAAACCCATGTCAACCCCCGGTATCCACAGTTCTAACCCATGAATTCAACCAGCCATGGATCATTTAGTACTGCAGTACATATTTATCGAAAAAAATCCACAAATACATGGACTGGTGCAATTCAAACCCGTGTTGTTCAAGGATCAACTGTATTTCAAATTTTTTCATTGTATTTTCTATGCTGATCTGTGATCAGTGACTTTGATGTTACTATTCTAATTGTTTTGGGGTACCCAAACCATGCTCATATAAGATGGTGAACTTAATCAATAAATGTGTATGCTCTACTAACTAACCACTCCCCTGCCTCTCTCCATCTCCTGGGGCCTCTCTGTTCCCTGAGACACAATATTGAAATTACTCCAGTTAAAACTCTACAATGGCCTTTAAGTGTTCAAGTAAAAGGAACAGTCACACATTTCTCACTTTAAAGCAAAAGTTAGAAATGATCAAGCTTACTGAGGAAGGCATGCTGTAAGCTGAGACAGGCTGAAAGCTAGGCCTCTTGTGCTGAACAGCAAGTTGTGAATGCGAAGGAGAAGTTCTTGAAGGAAATTAAAAGAGCTACTCTAATAAGCACATAAATGACAAGTGACACAGCCTTATTGATAAAATGGAGAAAGTTTTAATGGTCTGGATAGAGGATGACACCAGCCACAACATTGTCTTAATCCAAAGTCTAATGCAGAGCAAAGCTCGAACTCTCTTCAATTCTTTGAAGACTGAGAGGTGAAGAACCTGCAGAAGTTGGAAACTAGCAGGAGTTGGTTTCTGAGGTTTAAGGAAAGAAGCTATCTCCAGAACATCAAAATGCAAGGTGAAGCAGCAAATGCCGATATAGAAGCTGCAAGTTATCCAGAAGCTGTAGTCAACATACTGAATGAAGGTGGCTACACTAAACAACGGATTTTCAACGTAGATAAAACAGCCTTATATTAGAAGAAGATGTCACCTAGGACTTTCCTAGCTAGAAAGAAGTCACCTAGTTTCAAAGCTTCAAAGGACAGGCTGACTCTTGTCAGGGACTAATGCAGCTAGTGACTTAAAGTTAAGCCAGTGCTCATTTACCATTCTGAAAATTCTAGGGTCCATATGAATTATGCCAAATCTACTCTGCCTGTGCTCTATAGATGGGACAAAAAGTCTGGAGGATAGCACATGTGCTCACCACATGGTTTACTGAATACTTTAAGCCCACTGTTGAGAACTACTCAGAAAAGAAGATTCCTTTCAAAATAGTACCGGTCACTGACAACGTACCCAGTCACGCAAGAGCACTGATGGAGATGTGCAACGAGATTAATGTTGTTTTCATGGCTGCTAACACAGCACCCATTCTGCAGTCCATAGATCAAGGAGTAATTTCAACTCTGAAGTCTTACTATGTAAGAAATACATTTCGTAAAGCTGTAGCTGCCATAGGTAGTGATGCCTCTGATGGGCCTGGGCACCGTCAACTGAAAACCCCTGGGGAGGATTCAGTATTCCAGATGCCACTGAACAGTCATGACTCATGGGAAGAGGTCAAAATATCAATGCGAAGAGGAATTTGGAAGAATTTTATTTTGACCCTCATGGATGGCTTTGAGGAGTTAAAGACTGCACGGGAGGAATTAACTGCAGATGTGGGTGAAATAGTAAGAGAACTAGAATGAGAAGTGGAGCCTGAAGATGTGATCGAACTGCTGCAATTTCGTAATAAAAAATGTTAAGGAAGGAGGAGTTGCTTCTTATGGATGAGCAAAGTGGCCTCCTGAGGTGGAATCTACTCCTGGTGAAGATATTATAAAGCCTGTTGAAATGACAACAAGGCTTTAGAATACTACATAAACTTACTTAACAAAGCAGTGGCAGGGTTTGAAAGGACTGATTCCAATTTTGAAATAAGTTCTACTCTGGGTAAAATGCTATCAAACAACATTGAGTGCTACTAAGAAACTGTTCATGAAAAGAAGAGTCAACTGATACAGCAAACTTCAGTGTTGTCTTATTTTAAGAAATTGCCACAGCCACTCAACTCAGGAGTCACCCTGATCAGTCAGTAGCCATCCACAAGGTACGACCTTCTAACAGCGAAACAATCACGACTTCCTGAAGACTCAGATGCATTTTTAGCAATAAAATATTACTTACTTAAGGTATACACACTGGTTTTTTAGACACAATGCTACTGCACAATTAACAGACTACAGTATAGTGTAAACATAACTTTTATATGCACTAGGAACTCAAAAATATCGTGTGGCCCACTCTGTGCACTTCCCACGGTTGGAAGTGAACCCACAATACCTCTAAGGTATGCCTATAAACACAAAGATATACACATCTAGACAAATTATAATCAATTTTTCAAAATCCAAAGACAAAGCATCTTGAAACCAGCAAGAGAGAAGTAACTCATCATATAAAATGGATCCTCAATAACATTATCTGATTTCTTCTCAGAGACCTTGGAGGCAAGAAGTCTGTGGGTTGATATATTCAAAGCGTATAAAGAAAAAAATTGTTGGTTGAGGATTCCATATCTAGCAAACCTGTCTTTCAAAAACAAGGGAGAATTTACTCAACTAGGAACAGAAGAAAATTATCTCAACATAATAAAGGTCATTAGTGAAAAGATCACAGCTAACATCATATTCAATGGTGAAGAACTGAAACCTTTTCCTCTACTATCAGGAACAAGACAACGATACTCACTCCAGCCACTTCTATTCAACACCGTGCTTGGGTCCTAGCCAGAGCAATCAGGCAAGATAAAGAAATAAAAGCCACCCAAATTAGGAAGAAAGAAGTAATATTATGTCTCTCTACAGATGATGTGACCTTATATGTGGAAAACCCTAAATATTCCACACACAAATAAACTGTTAGAATTAATAAGTAAATAAAGCAAAGTTACAGAATATAAAATCAAAATTAAAAAATCAGTTGCATTTCTATGCCCTAACAGTGAACAATCCAGAAAGGAAATTGAGAAAACAATTCCATTTATACTATCATCAAAAAGAATAAAATACTTAGGAATAAATTTAACCAAGAAAGGGAAAGATTTGTACACTGGAAACTACAAAATATTGCTGAAAGGCAGATGACACAAATTAAGTGGAAAGACATCCCGTGTTTATGAGTGTGAAGACTTTACACTGTTAAAATATTTATACTACCCCAAGTGATCTACAGATTCAGTATAATTCCTACCAAGATCCCAGTGGCATTTTTTTTTTTTTTTGGTAGATATAAAGAAACTATCCCAAAATTCATAAGGAACCTTAAAGGACCCCAAATAGCCAAAACAATCTCGAGAAAGAAGGAAAACACTAGAGGCCTCACACTTCCTGATTTCAAAACACACTACCAAAGCTACAGTAACTAGAACTGTATGCTACTGGCATAAAGACACAGACCAATGGATTGAGGGCCCAGAAATGCACCAGTGCACATGGCCAAACAATTTTCAACAAGGGTGTAAAGACTACACAATGTGGAAAGGATAGCCTCTTCAATAAATGGTATTTGGAAAACTGGATACCCAGAGATAAAAGAATGAAGATGGTCCCTTATTTTATCACATGCCAAAGCTAATTTGAAATGGATTAAAGACCTAAACCTAAGGTCAGAAATTATAAAACTCCTAAAAGAAAATACAGGGGACAAATTTCATAATACTGGATCTGGCAATGATTTCCTGGATATGACACCAAAAACACAAGCAAAATAAAGCAAACATTGGCAACTGAGACTACATCAAACCTAAAAACTTCTGCATAGCAAAGAAAACAAAGTAATGAGAAGGGTTGAAATAGGAAATGAAAATTTTCATTAAAAAGTGGGCAAAGGATTTGAACTGACATTTCTGTAAAGATATACAAATGTCTAACGAGCATATGAAAACCTCACTAATCATCGGGAGAATACAAATCAAAACCACACGGTATCATCTCACAATGACGGTCACTAATAAATACAGAAAATAATAAGTGTTGCAAGGATGTGGAGAAACAGGAATCCTTTGAGCACTGTTGGTAGGAATGTGAAATGGGTGCAACTGCTATGGAAAACATCATGGAAGTTCCTTAAAAAGTTAAAAAATAGAATTATCATGATTCAGCAATCTCACTTCTGAGCATATATACAGAAGACAGAATAGATCTTGAAGACGATATTTGCACACCCATGTTCACTGCAGCATTATTCACAATAGCCAAGAGGTAGAAGCCACCTAAATGTGTACTGATGGATGAACGGATAAAGAAAACGTGGTATATACATACAGTGCAATAAAATCCATCCTTAAAAAAGAAGGAAATCCTGTCATACATCCCAACGTGGATGAGCCTTGACGGCATCCAGTGGTTCCACTTCTAGGTACGTATCTCAAAGAACGGAAAGCAGGGACTCAAACAGTATTTGCACACCACTGTTCACTGCAGTGCTGTTAACAACAGTCAAGATGATGGCAATAACCGAAATGCCCTTTGAAAGATGAATGCATAAGCAAAATTCAGTAGAATATTACTCAGCATTAAAAAGGAATGAAAGTCTGACACATGCTGCAACATTAAAAACATGCTAGGTGAAACAAACCAGACACAGAAGGACAAGTCTTGAATGATTCCATTTATATGAAGTAACTACAATAGTCAAATTCATAGACAGAAGGTAAAACAGTGGTTACCAGGGGCTCGGGGGAGGGGAGAATGGGGAGTTACAGGAGAATGAGTTTCAGTTGGGGATAACGGACAGGATCTGGAGATGAACAGTGGGGACGATTGCACAACAATGTGAACAGACTTAATGCCACTGAACTGTACACCCTAAAAAGGGTTAAAATGGTTAATTTTATGTCATGTACATTTTCTACATTAAAAAAGAATTCTAAACTAAGTAAACAAAAGTGAGTCCGTTGACAGGAGAAACCTTGTCTCATCCTCGGACTGGAAAGAAATTTCTTCAGTAGAAATTCATTAAAAGGAAACATTTTTAAAAGTAAGCTCTTCATTTTAAAGTAAAATGCATCATTTAAAGTAAAACGCATGATTTCAATAACCATCAATGTAGACAAAAAGCATAGAGTAAAATACAGGTTAATAAAAGCAATACTATTGAATCAAAAAGAAGTTTAAAAGCTTTCGAAGGTCTGATATAATCCAAAAATGAATTGAAGAATTTAGATAATAAGCCAGATTAAATACCCTTTAGACAAGCATCTATAAGCAGTTGTTGAAACCAAGCTTTTGATGAAAATTGTACAGAAGGATTTGAGGTTGCCCTCTGTGGCTAGTACATGGTATTTAGCAAGTTCATACTGGATAGATGACTTTTACGTAGAATAAAAAGAACTACAAGTTAATAATAACTCAGTTTTGTTAAGTGGACAACACACTTGAATAAACATTTCACCAAAAGAAGATATATGAACTGCTAAACAGCACATGAAAAGATTCTCAACATCACTGGCCACGAAGAGATAGCACTTCAACTACTAGGTTGGCTATAATAAAAAAAGACAAACAATAACGAAGGTTGGTGAGGATGTAACCTCACCAAGAACCCTCCTACACTGACATTCAGAATGTAAAATGACTCAGTCACTTTGGAAAACAGCTTGGCAACCTCTTAAAAAGTTAAACAGAAATTTACCATATAACCCAGCAAGTCCACTCAGGTACCTAAGGAAAACGAAACCACCACGTCCACACAAAGACCTGCACGCTGATGTTCAAAAGCAGCGTTATTTTTAACAGCCCCAAAGTGGAAACCACCTAAATGTCCTTCAACTTGGTAGGACAAAATATAGCGTTATCTATAAAATCAGATAGTATTGGACAATAAAAAGGAACAGAATACTGGTACGCTACAACACAGATGAATTTAGAAACAACACGGATGAATTTAGAAACAAGTTAATGAAAAACTAAAAACGACCACGTATGATTTCATTTATATAAAATGTCCAGAAAAGGCAACCCCATAGACAGAGAGTAAATTGATCAGTGGTTGCCTGGGATGGGGAGGCGGGGTTTGGGGGTGGGGGTAGGGGGTGAGGAATGGGGATTACTGTAAACAGGTGTGAGGGGTCTTATTAAGGTGATAAAATGTTCTCAGAGCAGATTGTGGTGCCAACTGTACAACTCAGTAAATTTGCTAAAATTCACTGAATCATACACTTGAATGACTTTAATATGTAATTCATACCTCAATAAAACTGAAAAAAAAGAAGAGTTTACGTTCCAGATTCCAAACTGGTATCGATATAAAACATCCTCTTATGAAAGTTGGAGAATGTAATAAGTAAACATCCTGGAACAAACCTCTTCTCAAAATTTTTACATGTTTAATTCTCTCCATAAAGTACATCTCTTCAGAAAAAAAGATAAGGGTTTCTATCTTTTCAGAGGAAAAACCCAAAACCAGGGTGAATAATCCCAATTAAGCCATATTTCTTTCACGGCTAGAAAAATGTCTCTGGTTGGTCAACTTAGCGATAGCTACGCCGACCAACTTATCACACAGCAACATTTGAACGACAGGCTTTGGGGGAGCAGGGACACAAGAAGGAAGAACCCAAAAACATCACCCAGAGGTAGCAGTGCAAACTAAACCCATTAAATCGCAGCAAATATTGCTGAATCTCAGAGGAGCATGAAGCATCTCTTCACTTTCATAAGCTGAAAGTTTACCCGTTTCATTCTCTTTCAATAGGAGCCGCCTCAAATTTCAACTTTAGGAACTTCGTACCACTGTCGAGTCAGTGGGGCTCCTCCAGCACCCAACGGACCTGAGACCAAGCCGAACTGACCCAGGGTTTTTAGTGCCTTTTTCACAGTCAGAAATTACTACTCGTACTCCACCGACATTTATAAGAAATAGCCCACTAACATCTATATAGTCTAATCCTTCCAGGTCTAATTTCATAACAGAAAACTTAACTGAAAATTTATTCAGTATCATTTCTACACTCTTTTCCAGAATTTTTCCCACCAGTGGAGATTTTAGGATATGCATTCTCCAGATGGCAGGCGACGGTGACATCAACTTCCTACAGTGGGCAAGTCAGGTAACACAAAGGAGGTAAGTAGGCAGGTAGAAGGGTAGGTTCCCCACCGAAAGGGAGCAGCTGCTACCTGACACCCCACCGAGATACGGGCCCAGTGTTGTCAGCCCTTATAACTTTTCAAGACAAGCCTTTTTTTGGTATGAAATTTCCTAATTTTTAAATGGTTACAACTACTTACTTACACACACACACACACACACACACACACACATCACCTTACCATGCAGACCAACTAAAATATGTCAAAGGGCCCAATCTTAGCTTGTGACCTTTGCCACACAGAATGTTTGCACTCTGATGATAGGAAGCTACACTTAGTATAGGCACACTTTTAAAAAATAGAATTCTGTTTTGCAAAAGACAGTCTATCGAGAATAGCTGCTTTCCATGCCCGTTCCCCCCCCCCCCCTCGTCCGCTTCCCTGGGACCGTCACTCTCAGGGCTGAGCCGGCCCAAGGGCGTGCCATGGACATTCCCTATCTCCACCGGGAACCAGGTTGGAGGGCTTTATCCAATCAAAACACTCCCTGAAGGCAAACTTGTTTGAGCTTTACTCAGTGGTTCCTGTGTACCATGTTCCAGCAATTCTGGCATCAAGTATTCAAAAAGCTACTGCATTCTCACTAAGCCAGAAGTTCAGTAGCCTAAATGGATTATCTTCTACTAGAGAAACTTGAAAATGCCAATGGATCAAAAGTGTTTTAACTTATTCCCACAGCATCAGAGAATGTCTGAGGTACCAGAAAAGAAAGAAATCTCAGAAATCATTAGTCCCACCCACTCATCTTACCAATAAAGAAACCCCAAATCAGAGAGGTCAAATGATTTGTCCAAGGTCATACGGGGAGTTGGTCTGTAAACTGGGACAGAACCCAGGTCACGTGGCTGCAGCCAAGTCCTCCTTCTGTAACGGTACACGGAGGTGGAAGGGGAAGCAGGGGAGAAGGAAACCTGGAGAAAAGAGGTCAGTAAGGTGGGTCCCACGCTCCCCTCCGCTGCTTTTTAAACTCACATTTGGCCTTTTCAAATCATTTCACGTCTCATACCACTTTCTTCTCTTACCATGTGTCTTTACCAGCCCTCATCACTAACAAAAGTTGACATCCTCGGGGAGAAGAGGGGTGAATGAGAAAAAAGTATTTTTCCTAGCTGCCAGCCCGGCAAATCTGCAGCTGCTTATCAACGCTGGGGTAGTTTACACCCCTGCTTTTGAATAAGGGACGATTTTGACTAAATCTTCTACTAGTCAATGGTGGGGTAGCTTATTCCCCAGGTTTATAGTGAGACAATTTCGACCAATCTTCCCCCCACCTTCCTACACCCCAAGAATTACTCTGCAGAGTGAAATCCCCGATGCCTGATGAGGCCGGAGTTACTTTTAAACGTCTTCTCGCATTCGTTGCATTCGTATTCTCTCCTCCCGGTGTGGATTTTCAGGTGTTCTACAAGGATTGAGCTGCGGCTGAAGGTCGCCCCGCAGTAGTTACACTCGTAGGGTTTCTCTCCAGTATGAATCCGATGATGTTCATTAAGAGACGAGCTCTGGCTGAAGGACTTCCCACAGTCTTTACACTTGTAAGGCTTTACGCCCGTATGAATCCTCTGATGACGGCTAAGGAGCGAGTGGGTAGGGAAGGCTTTCTCACACTGGGTGCACTTGTAGGGTTTTTCTCCCGAATGAAGTCTCTGATGATAGATGACAGACGTGAAGTGGCTAAAAGTCATCCCACAATCGTTACACAGGTACGGTTTTTCACCGGTGTGAATCCTCTGATGGCGGGTAAGGCAAGAGTTCTGTCTGAAAGCTTTCCCGCACTCACCACACTTATAGGGTTTCTCTCCCGTGTGAATTCTCTGATGTTTGGAAAGGGATGAGCTGTGGCTGAAGGATTTCCCACAGTTGTTGCATGTGTAGGGCTTCTCTCCGGTGTGAATTCGCTGATGCTGAATGAGAGATGAACTGTCGCTGAAGGGCCTCCCACACTCCTTGCATTTGTAGGGTTTCTCTCCAGTGTGCACCCTCTGATGTTTAATGAGGTGGGCACTGAGGGTGAAGGACTTTCCACAGTCGTCACATTTGAAGGGTTTCTCCCCACTGTGGGTTCGGTGATGGGGCGTGAGCGATGAACTGTCACTGAATGCTTTTCCACACTCATTGCACATGTACGGCTTCTCCCCAGTGTGAATTCTCCTGTGCTTGGTCAGGGAGGCACTGTAGCCGAAGGCTTTTCCACATTTGCTGCATTTATGGGTTTTGTCTCCAGCCTCGGGCCCCTCGTCCTTCTCTAAGGTTGCATCTCGACTTAAAGCTTTCCGACACTTCTCGCACGTTGAGTTCTTCTTCTTCCTGAGGGCTGGGCTCTGAATGAAGTCTATCCCACAACTACTGCACTTCTGGGTCTTCTCCGCCGAATACCTTTTCTGATGTTTCTGATGCTCAGTCAGAGATGAAGCATGACTCAGGGCCTTCCTACCTTCATTACATTTCCGAGACTTTTCTCCACCATGTTCTTTGCGGTTCGGAACAAGGTCAGAATGGAAGCTGAAGGGTTTCTTGCATTCGTTGTACCTCTTCTTCCTTAAGTAGACTCTCAGATGTTTAATGAGGTCTGAAGGTGGTTTGAAATTACTTCCAAAGGGGCTCTTTTCTGGATCAAATTCCTCCCCCTTACTGCCTCTCCCATGAGTTTTCTTTTGTGAGTGCCCCTTATGACCACGATCCTCCTCTAGTCTGGCCCAGGGTTCTCCCATCGAGTCATCATCACCACCCATCAGATATCTTTCTATTATTTTATCTAAAGTCGATTCTTCCACAAGAACATCTTGATTTCCACCAGATTCCTTCAACTCACCGCTCAGTTCACATTCTGAAAGAAGTAACAGAGAATATTTCCTGTTTGCAAGAAATGAAGCTGCTGTATTTGGGACTGAAATAGGAACAGAGACAGTAAGAACGGGGCTTGGACAAGTCTCAGTTGGAGTCTCAGAAAACAGGGGAGGGGAAGTGACACGGGGAAGCTAGGTAAACTTAGACTTTAGGAAAAACACTGAGGAAGATGAAAAGTTTGTGTTTTACATTTAGAGATGCAAGTTCTCACTCTCATTTCAAATTTCTATAATAGGTTCAAAGTTATCTTCCTTACGTCCAATCCATTCTCTTTCCAAATAATAATCACGACAGTGCAAACATCTACAGAATAATTACCAAATGCCAGGTCCCATACCAAGCACTTTTCCTCGTATTTCACAATATTTCCTCGTATTTCCACAATAACCCTATGAAGTAGGTCCTATTATTATCCCTGCTTTATGGAGGCGACAACTGGGCAGACAGATGTAAGTGTCTTGCCCAAGGTCACAGATGCTTTAAGTGGTAAAGCCAGATTTTTAACCCAGTCCGACACCAAAGCCCACACTTCTGCTCCCTCCGCCATACCGCCTCCAAGCAGGCAAACAGCTCTAAGTTAATAGAAAGTGCTCATCACGTCACAGATACGCAACACACCTGCGCTAGACTTTCACAGGTTACCACAATCTGGCCCTACCAACCTTGGGGATACTCTGACCGGGCATCCACTTACCGTCCCTACTACACGACAGCAATTTCAATCTTGTCCCTTTAGTCTTAATACTTGACACTGCCTAGAATCCAATCCCACAGCACTTGCATGATCACAAATATAAATTTGATAGGGCCGAGGTTGGAGCCCCCCAGTGTCCAGAATCCTACTCGCAGGGTTTATGCTCCTCTCAGAACCCTCGACTCATTTATTAACCACGTCGCTCACCCTGGCTCTTAATCATGAGATTACAGCGTCACTGTGATAGAACTATTTTTTTAACCAGAGAATCATGAAATACGAAGCCCTGGATAGCTCTCAAGACTTCGTGGAGGACTCCCTCCTTGGTCTCAGTCGCCGCAATGCCATCCAGACTACGACCCGGAATCTTGGGGTCCATGTGAGCCACGGCCACATCAGCCAACACCGGAAGCATCTGGGAGGCCAGGGTAAGGCTGGTGGCACGGGTCACCACAGCATCAGTCTCAACAAATATCACCCAGGTTGCTGTGGGAAAGCTGGTCTAAGGTGGTACCACCTAACGAGGCGCCAGAGCTTCTGCCCAAATGTCAACCTGGACAAACTGTGGAGCTTGGTAAGCGATTACTGGGGGTTTTTTCCTTCAAATACTTCTATGGATATATGAACAATAATTCATTTTAACTTTTAAAAATATAAATTTAGTGTTCCTTGTTAAAGTTTAAGAAAGGGAAGAATAAAGAAAAAATGTCATCCCTCAAAGATAACCAGCGTTAACGTGAATGTTCTCCAGGTAGTAAAAACCCATCTATATCCACACATTTAGACAGGTGCATGTATGTGTACATTCTTCTCCTTTTGACAAAATTGGATGATACTATACACAGTGTCCATTGGACGAACTCTTACTTATCCTCCAAGATTCAACTCAAAAGCTAATCAAGCCCTTGCTCCTCCATCTTCCCACTGCTCGCACACATGCCACTGTCATGGCTCACATCCATCACCTACACTTTCTGTTCTGATGTCTGTGTCTGCGGCATCCCTAAAAACACATCTCTCAGAGCCCCTCCTCTGGGGCGCCTACCCTGCAGCCCCTGCTGTGGCTCGGTGACCCCACCATGTCACTCACTTCAAGACCACTTTCCCACAGGGGCTGCCGGTCATGACTAGCACAGCAAGGACACGTAGGACCCGTTTCTGTGAGGCAGACAACTCTGACAGGTGACTCTGGTGGGAAGACTCTTTTCTGGTTTTGCCAAAACCTTCTTAAACTGCACCTGAATCTAGACTCTTCCTACCCAACCTCCTTTCCTTCCCTCTCCCGTCACAGGTATCAGACCTGCACAGTACACAGACAGCATTCCCAGCCTCTTCCAGTTCCTTCCCCACTTCCCTTCACTGTTAGTTAGTCTCCCCGGTTAGTCTCTGACACTAAGGATATATGGCATCTACCTGGCAGAGGACCCAAGCTAACAGCCTCCCCTGTTTCAAGTGAACAGTCCAGGAAGGTAAGGCGTACACTCTGCCGCCTTTCTGCGTCAGCACCTAGACACCCAGCATTTCAGGAGCTCTTCCAAAGGACTTGGGAAGCAACTGGTTCCACTTCCTCCTCTGCTCTTCACCAACTCACCTGGTTTGGAGCGCTTTGAGACTTCCTTCTGCAGCAGCCGAGGGAGTCCAGCCCACTTTAGCTGGGAAACCAGATCTAATTTGGAAACTGGAAAGCCTGCCCATGGAGAAAAGAACAGAAAATGGCCGTTTTTCCCTGGAACAAAGACGTTCCAACATTCGCAGCCTCTAGTTCTCCAGGGAAGAGAAGCGGCTGTCGAATACAGACTTCAGTACTGGAGCTGGAGGAGAGAACTGGGGAAGGGATGGCCTTGAAGACAGCAAAATGATGCGCAACATTTCCAGCTCAATGAAGCAAAGACTTATTTTTTTGGAGAAAACATTGCAGAAAAGTACATTTTTAGGACCCATTTTCCCCATTTTTAGGGTTAGTCATATCACCCCTGTAAGCCCAGCCAACAGTGAATAGCACTCATCTTTCAACAATGGCAGACAAAAGACACCCAGCCTAGACGGTAGAGCATGAAGAAAAGATGTCTTTACCCAGAAATTCTAGGTTCCTGAAGTTCTCCAGCAGCACCTCCTTGTATATCTCCTTCTGAAAAGGTTCCAGCCTCCTCCACTCTCCTCTGGAAAAGGTCACAGCCACATCCTTGAGTGTCACGGATTCCTAGAACACCAAAGACAGTCTTTTCACATTAGGTTATTCCCAAATAGATCTAAGAAATTCAGAGAAAGGGTTAGGATATAAAGTTGTAATTTGATAGTATTCAAGTTCTTCAGAATTCCAAAGCAAACCACAAGGTAGTTACTATTACAAGTGATTCAGAACAAGATTATGATACAACCCCAGCCTTGTCCACGTAGTCCCTGGTGCAAAATGCTGTACAAGGATTCTCTGGGATGTTTAATGTTAAACAGTGCAACACACTGACTTCTAGGAAGGATACAAATGACATCCCCAAAACCCAGATTTGCAGAATTAATGTTTAAGTTACACAGGCAATTACATATAAAAGAGTAATATCAGTGACTACATTCCAAATTTTAACTTCCAGTTGGTTATAAGTAGCAATTATTTTTTATCACAATCTGTGATATTTTTAACACCAATCTGTGTTTAATAACGTACTCACACTTAACAGTCACTCCAAACTAAAAATAAGCACAATAAATCATTAAAATACACTTTCTATAAATAAGGTCCTACTGTACAGCACAAGGAATTACATTCAATAGCTTGTAACGACCTGTAATGGAAAAGAATATGAAAAAAGAATATATATACATATATATTCTGAATCACTATGTTGTACACCAGAAACTAGCGCAACATTGTACCTCAACTATACTTCAATTAGAAAAACACACACACACACACACTTTGTATAGTATCCTGTGCATGGCATTCTGAGAGGCAGTACAGCAGAGTGGCTGCCAGCACTAGGATGAGCTTCCTGTGGGTGCTATAACAAATTAACATAACTCTGGTGGCTTAGATGAGCAGAAATTTATTCTCCCACAAGTCTGAAGGCCAAAGGTCTGAAAATTAGGTGCTGGTGGGGCTGATCTGCCTTCAGAGGCTCTGAGGCAGAACCTGTTCCTTGCTCCTCCAGCTCCTCTCGGCTGCCAGCCCTCCTTGGCGTTCCTCGGTCCATGGCCCCATCACTGCCATCTTCCCAACGCGTCCTCCTGTTCATGTGTTCAATTCGCCTTGGTCTCTCTCTTATAAACACACTTATGATGGCATTTAGGCCCCAACCCATGTAAACCAGAATGATTTCCTCATTTCAAATCCTTATTTTATCACATCTGCAAGGATCTTTCTTCCAAATAAAGTAACATTCTCAGGTTCCAGATATTAGGAAGTGGACATATTTTGGGGAGCCACTATCAGTCCACTGCAGCACTATTATTTTCCACTGTGAATAAGAATTTTTTTTCCTGATAAGCACTGTTATATGGGAAACTTCCTGAGTTGTCACCAGCTACTCTTCTCAGCTAGTATATGAGTTTCAGTACATGTTCAGTTGATTCTCTGAGGTTTTCCAAAAGGACAGTATTATCTGTAAATAATATATATTTGCTTCTCTCATACCAATACTTACCTCATTTCTTCCTTATCACACTGCACTGGCTGGAATACTCAGAAAACACTCATTACCAGCAGTAAGGTGAGACATCCTTACCTACTCACTGACGTTGTGAGGACTGCTTTTTATTTTCCAACACTGTCCAGCTGGAGACATTTCTTACCATGTTCAGGAAATGTAATTTTATTTCTGCCAGAGCAATTTTATCAGGGATACTTGTTGAATTTTAGTAAATAGTTCTGTTTTTATTAAAGTCAGCCTTACAATCAATTCTGATGACTGAAGTAAAATAGCATATGAAGAATGCGCTCTGAGCATGTGAAGACTGTGAGGAAAAGGAGGCTGAATTAATTATTCTAGCATCTTCATACTACTCAGGAGGAACGAAGTGTTCACTTCAGAATGAAAACTTTGTACCATATATGGTGACAGATGCTAATGAGACTTATTGTGATGATCATTTCACAATGTGCACAAATACTGATTCATAATGCTGTATATCTGAAGCTAATACAAAGTTGTGTATCAATCACGCCTCAACTGAAAAATTAGCTTAAAAAATAAAACCATATGGTTAAAAAAAAAAAATGAACGAAAATCCATGAAAAGGAAACTCACCTGGGACTCAGTATTTGGAAGAACAGAAACGGTTTTCTCTTCTTCAGGCTTCTCCTCTTGGGAAATGACAGAGTCTTGAGAGACTGGATCTAGGAAGGGGGTAAAAAACAATCCAGTCTTTCAAACGGACTCCTCAGACTGGAAATCATTAGATATGTCTCTCTAGAGAAAAAGGTCAGACGAAACAAAACTGATTTCATTCATTCCATATACCCACGGTTTTAATGGATTTAATTTTCGTAATAATTTTTTAACATATTTATAAGCTGTATTAAGGTGAAACAGCTTATCTGTTTTATGTATTAATTTGTTTTCTTCATGATCTGAGCACAATGCCTTGCACTGGAGATACTTATTGAATAAAAGTACCAAGCTGGTCTCAAAAACAGACTCCACTTTTGGGGTCACAGTAAACTCCTAAAGACAGAAATGAGGAATCTGGACGTTAAGAACCACATGTATTAAATAAATACCCTGAGATCAACAGCTCTTCTAATTAAAGTCATATGGCATTTTCTTATGATCTAAAAAATTTCAAGCAGCTTACTGGTTAGACAATCAATAAAAGTTAAGAATCAGAATTATGTTCTCCAGTGATTTATAGAATGATTCTTTCTCAGAGAATATGAAAATGGCTTTGCTAATAGAAAAAAAAAATTTTAAGACACATATATGTGTATATGTAATGTGTTTATAAAATGAACAGAAATAAATGCGAGTGAAAAAAAAAAAGAATCAGAATTATATAATCAAAGAGAAAAGAGCGGAAAAAAAGGTAAAAGAGGAATTATTTTACAGAAATTGTTCTATTCCACAGAAAGCTACAGCAATCAATTCATGAACTTCTTTACTGCCGGGACCTCCAAAGAGAGGCTCTAATTTTTGAGAAGCATCACATCGTAGAGAGAGATGAGTTGGAGAGGAGCCAGGAAATCCAAATTTTAGATCCACCAATCAGCTGTATGATCACAAATTAAGTCTGTGGAGGTAAACACTACTTCCTTATCTATCTCAGAACTCTTGGTAGAATACAAAGTCACACACATGTATTGAGAGCCTTATAGTAAATAACACGCTACAAATACTGTATATATTTGCAGTACATTAAAGGGATTTTATAAAAGGTGAACCATATGCCCTCAAAAGGCTATCCACCACCATAAAGTCTTTTTATCAATATTTTACAATTATATAATTCATAGCTTATGTTTTATAAATAATGTTTAGTAATGTAATTTCAAAAATATATGTCAGCTGTTCTTCTCCTAAGGCTATGGAATTGCACAATCCAATAGGTGAGTTACTCGCCACAAATGGTTATTTGAATTTAAATTTAAAAAATCAAGTCTTTACTTGCACTAGCCACATTTTATATGCTTAACTTGATGTTTAAAACAGTGCAGAACACATTTCCATTATCGCAAATACTGGACAGCCCCACTCTGGAAACATGTGAACGCACACACTGAAGCGAAAAGTTGAGACCTGGTCTGGATATGTTGTGACTCCAAACATTTTGAGATAATTTCTTTTTGTCCTGGGTTCTAAGGTCCCGGTGCCCAAGGGTGAAGGGAAAGAAATTCCTATTTTCTTGAGCATCCACCAAGTGTTACATCTTATCTTGTTTCATTACCCCTTTCTACGGATTACAAAATTAAAGTTCTGAGAGGTTTCGTAGCTTGCCCAAGGTCACACAGTAAAAGGAAGAGCCAGTTCAAATCCAGTCCCAACTCCAAACTTGGACCCCTCTTTAGCAATGAACCACTTTCTTTTGGGGAGCTTACTTTCCTGTCTTAAGGAGACCTCTCCCACTTCCTCCCTTCAACTATAAATCTCACCTTCCTTTTCTTCAGCCATTTGGGTCAAATCCTCTACTAGGGTCACCACTTCCTCACTGCTCTGAGGGTGCTGTGACTTGACCCAAATCCTGATCTCCCCGGGCAGAATGGTCAGGAACTGCTCAAACACCAGAAGCTCTAAAATCTGTTCCTTCGTGTGGATGTCTGGTCTCAGCCACTGAACGCAAAGCTCCCAGAGCTGATTCAGGGCTTTTCTGGGTCCAGCCACTTCTGAGTAACAAAACCACCTGAACCTCTGTCTGAAAGACTCTGGGTCGGCAGTGTCTCCTCCTCGAGTAGCTTCTTGAGTCCCAGGAGTCTCCATTCTTAGGACCTTGATGTGTTCCCTTGAGACCAGAGTCTGAGGGTCTGGGGAGATGGCTGTCATCTCGTGCCGCCTACTGCAGCCCACAATGTGGACCACCAGCAGGAATCCAGTCCCCTTTAGGCTTCTGAGTATCAGCACAGTCCCCCAAGAGGCACTGGACAGCAAAACATCAAGTGTTCCAAGGATTCACTTGCAGAAACTGTCTTGCAGCAACTGTCAAGAAACATAAGATATCAGGTAAGTGAAACAAATTGTTAACCCTGAAAACACTGTTCTTGGTTTCGTTCTGACATACAGAGTCCCACAGGGCTGGAACAGCCCTGCCCAACTATTATATGAAAAGAATAATTTTCTCTGCAGGTGAAACACTGAAGAGTTATTAAAGGGTATGAAAGGGATGCTCCAAGAAAACTGTTTCTCCAGACTAAACGCTCCTCATAAGCAAAACGTATCAGAAAAGGCTCCCTGCCGCGAGAGGCTGCAGTCCCAACCTATTCACCTGCTGGCCTCTCTCACCGAATGGCCACACAATTCCCCACCAGTTGCTCAACTCAGAAGCCTGATTCATAGGTGAGCAGCCAGTTTCTCGCATAATCAATAACCAAGTTCTGGTGGTTTTATTTTCTACAAAGCTCTCCATTCTCTGCTACTGAAACTACCTAAGAACAGGCTTCTACAATTCAGTCTCCTACTGCAGCATAAGGAGTCCTTCAAATCTGCAAAATAGGGTCCTATCAATCTCTCACTGTCTCAAAATAAATTCAAACGCAGAAGCCAAGCATGAGCATCTGGAAAGCCTACTCTGATGACTTCATCTCGAGCTCTAGCTGCCCTTGATGGACACTGCAGCCGTAAAAGGGCTACCTCCGCATTCCCAGAAACTCTCTCTCCCCTTCCACCTTTGCCCCAGAGCCATTCCCTCTCGTTGGCATGCTGCCTTCATTTCCTCTCCTACCAAACTTACTCATTCTTTAAAACTTGACTCCTTTCAACGGCCACCTCTTCTATGTGCCTCTCTCTGGTCCCAGAGTGCTTTTCTGCCCACAGCCTGCCCTGTGTAAGTTACGTGCCTTCTCTCATTCCACAAATAACTTACCATCAACAATGAGCTGGCAATGGGGCACTACGGAGACAGGCGTGGACAGGTCCAGACAGGGCCCCCACTCTCACAGAGCACCCAGCAAATGACAACACAGCCTGAGATGTGCTACACAGCGGCAGGTGGGGACCCTCTCCTCCGACTGTAACTATCACACCAATAATCACCCAGCTCGGAGCACCGAGCCGCGTACACACTATGCATGACGTCATTTATTCCTCCGCCAAATATTAGGCGCCCACCACGTACCTGGCGCCGCAATGGGCACCTGGGACTCTGCAGTGGCTAAGATACCCGTCCGGGTCTCCAAGGGGCTTACAATAGCGGCTCCGAGAAAATGTGACGCAGGCAGAAAGAAGTTCTCAAACCGGGAGGAGGGGGGATTTGCCCCGCAGGGGACATCTGGCAATGTCTGAAGACATTCCGGTTAGCAAGACCGGGAACGAGAGATGCTACTGATACCCAAGAGTGGAGCCAGGGATGCTGCGAAACATCCCGCAATACCCGGGAGAGCCGCCTCCCCCTACAACGCACACACAATGAATTTTCCCGCCCAAAATACCAAACTACCGAAGTTGCGAGACCACGGGCGCAGGGACGGGATGGAGGAAAACTCCATCCAGGAGCGCGCCCACCTCCTGCAGACGCCGCGGCGTTGGGAGTGCGCAGCGAGACAGCCCTCCGCCCCCACCCCGCCCCTGGTGCACCCTCGGAGCCAGCGACCTGGCCGCGGCCCCCGAACTAGGGGCCCGGGAAAACCACTACCTGCACCGGGACCCGCAGCCAGGACCAACGCCACCGCAATGAGCTTCTAGAAGCTGGTCCTGCAGGAGCTGCGCGCGCAAGTTGGCGGAGGGGCTCACAGCGCCTGCGCAGGGGCGCAGAACTACGATTCCCGGAATGCGCTTGTCTCGCTTTGCAAAAGTCCTGTGTTTTCCATAGGCTCCCAACCTGGCCTGTTGCGCATGGTCCTTGGGAAGCGGCTGGTGGGCTCAGCCGCAGAATTATTGCTGCGCCAGAGGCCTAAAGACCTAGAACCATCTTAGCTTTTCGGATCTATGATGTTCTGTTTCCTTGGTAACCTCAAACCATCCTTCCCTCCTCCCTTCCTGAAATCCTGGCTGCCAAAAACCCACCGCAGTAGCATATTCAATGCAATTGCATTGCATTCATTGCAATTCATAATTAATGCTGCGACTTGAATTAAACAGCTATTAATTTTATGACTTCCACATCTGTCACCGTGGTAGTCCAAACCGCTATCACGCATCACCTAGTTAATTGCAATAGCTTCTTGATTTCACTTTTCTTCTCTTGTCTCTTTTTCGCAATGCAGCCAGGGAGACGCTTAAAAAACGAAAAACAGATTATGACCCTCCTCTACTGAAAACCCTACAAAGGCTTTACATTTCACTCAGAGTAAAAACCCAAAGTTTTACAGCATTTGACCACCCATAACCTCCCTGACCTCTTCCCCCACTTCCCTGCTCTAGTCACACTGGCCTCCTCTCTCCTCTCCTTCCAACCTAACTGGCACTTCTGACTCTTCCCCCAGGTAGACATATAGCTCACTCACCTACCCCTTCATATCTTCTCAATGAAGCTCTCCCACCTCTCTACTTAAATTGAAACCCCATCCCTCCCTACTCCTATTTCATCTTCTAACATATCCTGTAATTTTCTAATTTACTTGTTTAGTACTTACGGTCTGGTTTTCTTTTTTTTTCACTAGAATATCAACTCCACAAGGATAAAGATTTGTATCTGGTTTGTTCCATGGAGATAAGACTCTCCAGGCCCTGGAGCAGTGCCTGGCACATAGTGCCTGGCGGATAGTACGTATAGTATTGTTTGCCTGCAAATATTCCCTGCCCCATAGATCCTGTTCCAAAGGTAATCTGGGCAGAGTCACAGTATCTCTCTCTGGGTGAGACATGGAATTAAACAATTCTTTGAGCCCCTGAATACAAAAGCTGGACCCCCATGAAACATGCTAGGCACTTATGACCTAGGAGTCAGTTCTCATACCTGGAGCTGGTTGGTTGCTAGACACTGAATACCAGTCTTCCCCCAGAGACCCAATTGGCTGGCCCCTGACGCTCTTGGTGACAAGAGATAAGGGCAGGCTGCAACGTAGGCAAATGATTTTCTGAGTATCTTGATCTTACCAAGTCACAGTTGATGTTCTTGCTGGTTTAGACACATTACCCTTGCTTTGACCTCAGCTGGGTGTGTTCCTATTTGCTTTACAACTTGGATTTTGTCTTTACTGACAAAATTGAAACCCCGTCCCTCCCTAGTCCTGCAGGGTGCAGGAGTTTGGTGCAGCCGTTACGGAAACCAGTATGGAGATTCCTCAAAAAACCAAAAATAGACCTACCATATGATCCAGCAATCCTGCTCTTGGGCATATATCTGGAGAAAACTATAATTCAAAAAGATATATGCACCCCAATGATTACAGCAGCATTATTAACAACAGCCAAGACATGGAAGCAACCTAAATGCCCATTGACAGACGATTAAAGACGTTATGGTGTGTGGTATGTATGTGTGTACATATATATGTGTGTGTGTATATATATATGTGTATATATATATATATATTTCAGAATACTACTCAGCCATAAAGAAGAATAAAATAGTGCCAATTGCAGCAACATGGATGGACCTAGAGAATATCATACTAAGTGAAGTAAATCAGACAGAGAAAGAAAAATACCATATGACATCACTTATAGGTGGAATCTTAAAAAGGACAGAAATGAACTTATTTACAAAACAGAAACAGACTTACAGACATAGAAAACAAAATTATGGTTACCAAGGGGGAAAGTGGGGAGGGGGATAGAGGAATAAATTGGGAGTTTAGGATTTGCAGATACAAACTACTATATATAAAAAAGATAAACAACAGGGTCCTACTGTGCAGCACAGGGAACTATATTCAATTACTATGCTATACACTAGAAATTAACATAACATTGTAAATCGATTATACATCAGTTTAAAAAAACAAAGTAAGTTGGTGGGAGGGGAGTGGGAATAAATAATGTTTGCTAAGACAGCTCAACATATTCAAAACCCATCTTCTTCGCTTTTCCCTACTCGCGAAACCTATTCCTCTACCTTAGTTACCAAGATTGTCTACTCTGTCACTTCTCTCAACTGGAAACCTCAGGATTGATCTTCCTGTTCTTGAATCCCTATATCCCATCTGACTTTGAATTGTCTCTTGAATTTGAAATTCAACTTTTCGTCTCTACTGCTTTTCATCTGGAATATTGCAATAGCTGCCAAAATAGTTACCTTCCCTTTCTCCTTTCCTTCACACTTATTTCCATTTATTAAACATCTGAGTAGACAAATGAATTGAATATGGTATGAGAGTTTAAAGCAATTTTTTATCTTGATGGGCCATCAAGACAAGAAATAAATCACAATGAGTTACTTAATTCCTGTTGCCTCATAAAGGCAGTGTAGAAGTTTCCCTGAGATTCAAACCCTTTTCCTGGTATCAAATTCTAGGAAAAGCTATTCTTTGGGGAAAAGACTTTGGAAAAGATAATAGTCAATTTCTTCAAATAGATTTTCTTTTTAGAAATTAAAAAAATGTTATTAATGGAGCAAAATAGCTCTGTGAGCCTGAATAAAAGCCAAAGCAAAGCCTTACCTCTAAAGGCTAGTGGATCTAGCTGATCTAAAGGAAATGAGGTGTTGTAGAAGATAGAAAAAAATTGAGCAGTGCTTCCAAACTTATGAGGAGAAGTTCTTTCCACCTTAGAATTCTATCCCAGTCATCCTGGATGTTTCAGTAGACTAGGAACGTTTTCAGACATGCAAGTCCCCAACCTTCACCTCCCAGTCTCCTTTTCTCAGGACTGTCCTAGATGAGGGATGGGCAAGCTATGATCCAGCCCACTATTTTTGTAAATAAAGTTTTACTGGAACACAGCCATGCTCCATTGTTTATGGCTGCTCTCATCTTATAATGACAGAGCTGAGTACGTGACAGAAGGTGTATGGTCCACAAAGCCTAAACTATTTAGTCGCTAATCTTTTACAGAAGAAGTTTGCTAATAAGGTAAAAAGGGAACAGGAAGGGGAGATGATGGTGGAAACAGGTACACTTTAGAAATAAAGAAGAAAAATGAGTCAAAGATGACAAGAGAGGATGGAGTTGCAAGAAATATTTGATGTTTGAGAGATGTCAGCAGGGATGAGCTGCTTGAAAAACCACTATCATATGAGGGAAGGGGGGTGGACAAAATAGGTGAAGGAAGTCAAAAAGTACAAACTTCCATTTATAAGATAATAAAGTCCTAGGAATGTAATGCACAGCAGGGTGACTAGTTTACAATACTGTCTTACATATTTTAAAATTGCTAAGAGAGTAGATCTCATCACAAGAAATAAAATTTATAACTATGTGTGGTAATGGATGTTAACTAAACTTAACTGTGGTTAGTTCATCTTATATACATATATCAAATCATTCATAATGATTCGCTTCATAATATATACATGTATCAAATCATTGTGTTGTATACCTAACACTAACAGGATGTCAATTGTATCTCACTTAAAAAGACAACATGTGTCAATTGTATCTCAATTAAAAAAAACATATATATATATATAATATGAGAAACCACTGGTAAACTTTGAGAGTAACAATGGTGGTCATTTTCATGGTAAAGTGTAGAAGCCAGAAGCCAGAGGCAAAAGACGGAGGACTGAGGACTTCGTTTTACCAAAAGATGCCTTAAAGAAAGTGGACTAAGGCAAGGCATAGAGAGGAAGTGAGGAGCTTAGAGTTATTTTAAGGAGAATGAATATTTGCTATTTAGACCAGTGGGATGTGGTTACTATTATTTGTCTTATTGTTCACTTTCCCATTCCCCTTCTTCTATTAACAGTCCCAACTCCCCACCACAGGGTGGACAAGTGATCTAAGCTAAATCAGTCAACTCCCATCCCAGGATTTTAAACCTGACATTGTCAAAGAAATGAAACTTGGTTTTGTGTTTGAATCAGCTATGTAAGGGGTCACTTTAATTTCTACAGCTGTAAGAGTCACTCAAAATACCCCTGGTCTGATAAAAGTACCCACATAGTATGTACAGTGCACCTAAGGCTAGTGAATTCGTTTATTTGCATGAATGAGATAATTCAGTTGCTTAAGACAGGAGCCTCTCATTCCTTATTAAACATTAAAGAAACTATATCGTAATAACAACAAATAGAGCATTCATATATTGGAAATTTAAACATGGACCTTTGCCCCTTTAAGAGTTAACTTCTTATTTATTGTACTCCTCTAGTCATCAGAACAAAAATATTTTCCAAATTATCTCCTTTTCTGTTGTTGAGAAATGTTAGACCAACAGAGTACCTTGGATTCGTAAAGAATTTACATCAACAAGATTATTTACCTCTCATCTATTATAATTTCGACCTATGGTTTGTTTTAATTTCAACCAAGGCTGAATCAAAATTTGGGGCCTATAATTTTTATTCCACAACATCCAGAAATGAAAGGCTGCGTTGCTGTTGGACCATCTGGTTGCAGTTCCTTAGGGGATGATCTTCAAGTTCCTGTTCAGAGATCCTGGGATCTGCCCTGTTCCTATCCTTCATCACATTTAGCTTTTCTTCGTTTCTGTGAACAACTCCAGGACTCTTCTTCAAACATTTTTGTATGTACATGAGTTGTTTTCTATGCCAGGAATCAGAGAAACCCCACCCCTACTGATACTACTGAGTGACAGTCTGCAGAGAGTGAGTGAAAGTGAGAGAGAAGATAGGATCCCAGGCTACTCCCAGGTGTCTGGTTTGGTCAACTGGATGCTGGTTCTATATTCTCTAAGGGATACAGGGAGCAGGTTTGAGAAAGAAGATAAAAATTCAGTTGGGGATACACTGAGTTTGAGGCACAGGTAGGACATCTAGGTAGAGACGTCCAAGAGACTTATCCGGAGAGAGACATGCAAGAGTTATTTAGTAATTGGAGATGAGGGAGTGGGGATTACAAAGAAGAACGGGCAGAGTGAGAAGTGGCCTGTGGTTAAACCCTAAGGAAATGCTGACTTTAAGGGGGGGACAGAGAAAGAGAAGGCAGGGAAGGTAACGGATCAGCAAAAAAGAATCAGGAGAGAGTGGTGTAAGGAAAACGAACAAAGTTTTGGAAAGGGAAGATGGAGTCAAGAGTTCTAATCAGGTTGGGATGAAAAAGTGTCCACCAGAGTTTACAGCTGGCTGATCCTTAAGAAATTAGCTTCAGGGGAGTCCAGGGGGTTGAGGAAAGAAAAAAGGTGCAGCCTGAATATGAGAACGGAGAGAGATGTTTTGGGGAGGTTATTTTTCAAAGAAGAGACTAGGGACAGAAAAGGATAAGAAGGAGGAACACTGAGGATGCATTGCTGTGGAACTAGGGTCCTCTGGGAGGACCTGAATATTTTCTTGGAATATATGCGCATGGATAGGATTAAGAGAATCCATCTCTAGATCATTTATATTCTTTCTTCAAACTGCTTTGCTTAAGAATGCCTCTAAAATCAAGGTGTCCTATTTCACAACGGCCCTTCTCTCACTTTACAAAAGCAAGCCATACCTCTCAGCCATCTCGTCTCACTCTGGTTGATTGCCTTCAGAGGAAGAACTCCATGACTACCGTCAAAGGGACAATTTGATATATCAAAGTAGGTAATGAGGAAGTGAATGAAAGCAACTGGGTATTTTTTTTTTTTTTTGTAAAAAAGCCTCTGTCTTTTTCACTAAGAGATACATATCTAATAAAATTTTACTTTTTATATTTAATAACTCTAAAAAGCTGTAACAAAAAATATGCTAATCACTAATAGTTGAAGCTTTACAAATGTAATACCTTTATGTTGTTTTTGATAAGTTGTGTACTATTAGTTATGATTACTTGGTCATAATTTTTAAAATAATCATAAAAGATTTTTTAAAGAAATAATTTATATACATATTTTTGTTGAAGAAAAGGATGATAAAGTAGACAATAAGACTTTCAAGATTAAAACTATATTGCATTAGTATAAGTTATTGTGGGGAAGTAAAATACAAGTTCAAGGAGAAAATGCAATTATGTAAAATTTCTGATTAAGAACTTGTTTATGTATTTTTAAATAGATGATGGTGAGCATCAAATTAGTAGCTTATTTAGAAAAAATCTTAATTAAATTCTATATATTTTTAAGTGATAGATGGGCTTTTATTTTTAAATGCTATTGTTTACAACAGGATACATTGTCAAAATTTCTAATTTTCAATTATTTAAGTTATGAGGGAAGATTTTAGATGCAAACTTAAAAATGTATGAATATGTGAATGGATTACATCATTTTTCAAATTTTTTGGAGGGGGAACTGTGAATAAAAAACTATGACGTCTCTGTTCTAAGGAAATCGGAGGAGATAGAATCTTCTGGTATAGGGGTAGATCCTACCCCAGGAGGAAAGGTTGCCTCACTCTCTGAAATGCAAGGTGTACTATTATATTGGACCAGGTCAGTTTTTTGCCTTTTTCCAGTGATGTTTGGGAGGGAAAAATAAAGTGAATGGAGGTGTTTGCCCAAGGTTGGGAATTAATCAGCACTATCTGTAAGATAGAAACCAAGGAAAGAAAAACTTGAAGGTGCTAATAGGAATTCATTGCCATGACCAGAAAGTGGTGGAAAACTTCAAGGTGATAATGAGGATCTATTCTATGTCCCTAAAAAGAAATATAAATAAAGGCTTAAACTAATCAGGATTTTGCTTTTCTCATTCAATAGTAAAATTGGAATCAGGCCGATAGTTTGCATGTTAACTCTCACAATACATTCAGGGACCTGGCCTCCTGCTGTGTTTCTGTTTCACTCACCTGTAGGTCACTTCATTTTCACAACATGGTGGCAGGAGCTCCAGCCTTGTCTAAACTCCAGGGGAAATCAATGGAAAAGGCAGGCAGCAAAAATCACATCTCCGTTGACTCAGACTCCTCTAAACAAATTATGCCTATTGCATTCGTTTCTAGATGCACTTAAGCCATTGACACTTCAAAAGTTTCTTTTCCACAATTTTCTATGTTCTTTCTACTTACTCTTCCAATAGAGAAGTTTGAAGCTTCTATATAACTTAATTTTCTTATTTTCTCCCTCTCAATTCCTCTGAAAGACAAACTTTTAGCATTCTTCTATCTCCCAATTTGATAACTCTCTAGTTTCTGTGTCAAGCCCACTGCTTTACTTGGTTATTGAAATTAAAAATAAAAATGTCAACGATTTAAAAACTGTACTCTAAATCCACAAGAATTAGTAAAACAGAGGAAGGGTTCTATATAGTGATTAGAGACATATTTCCGAGTTTGATTTTTAGAAAGTGGAATGTTTTGAGTCATGACAGAATTTTCTGTGCAGTGAAATATGTTTTTAATCAATAAATGACTGAAAAAAGCAGAGATGAAGAACATTAGTGTTATGGCTCTGTTGGTAGATTGGATCCAGTCCCTGATTTTTTCAGCAACCAAACCAAATATGAGATAAGACTTACTTATATAGAATTTTGGCTTGTTTGGAGCTTTTTGGGGATGGATAATCAAATCTTTTAAAACAGCTGCATTTTCTAGAATGTTTAGAATTAATCTTTTAAGGCACCAAAAATTGCTTATTATAATCATTTTAGATGAAAAGCTTGGTAAAATATACTCCATACTGCCTTGATTTTTTAAAATTGAAGTATAGTTGATTTACAATGTTATGTTAGTTTCTGGTATCCAGTAAAGTGATTCAGTTCCACACAAAACACACACACACACACACATATTCCTTTTCATATTCTTTTCCATTATAGTTTATTACAGGATATTAAATACATTTCCCTGTGCTATACAGTAGGACCTTGTTGTTTAATCCATTTTATATATAGTAGTTTGCATCTGCTAGTCCGAAACTCCTAATTTATCCATTCACCATCCACTTTCACCTTTGGTAACTATAAGTTTGTTTCCTATGTCCATGAGTCTGATCCTGTTTTGACAATAAGTTCATTTGTTTCATTTTTTGATCCCACACACAAGTGATATCATATGGTATTTGTCTTTCTCTTTCTGATTTACTTGACTTAGTATGACAATCTCTAGGTCTATCCATGTTGCTGCAAAAGATATTATTTTATTCTTTTTTATGGCTGAGTAGTATTCCATTATATATATTTATATATATATCTCACATCTTCTTTATTCATTTGTTGGTGGACATTTAGGTTGCTTCTATGTCTTGGCTACTGCAAATAGCGCTGCTATGAACATTGGGGTGCATGTATCTTTTTTGAACTATAGTTTTCTCCAAATATATGCCCAAGAGTGGAATTGCTGGATCGTATGGCAAGTCTATTTTCAGTTTTTTGAGGAATCTCCATACTGTTTTCCATAGTGGCCGCACCAAATTACATCCCCACCAACAGTTGTAAGAGGGTTCCCTTTTTGCCACACAACCTCCAGCATTTACTGTTTGTAGACTTTTAAATGATGGCCATTCTGACTGGTGTGAAGTGATACCTTATTGTAGTTTTGATTTGCATTTCTCTGATAGTTAGTAATATTGAACATTTTTAATGTGCCTATTACCACTTGTATGTCTCCATTGGATAAATATTTTTCTAGGTCTTCTGACCATTTTTTGATTGGGTGTTTTTTGTTGTTGTTGTTGTTATTGAGTTGTATGAGCTGCTTATATATTCTGGAAATTAAGCCCTTGTCAGTCACATCATTTACAAATATTTTCTCCCAGTCTGCAGGTTGTCTTTTCATTTTTTTTTTTTACTATTTCCTTTGCTGTGCAAAAGCTTGTAAGTTTGATTAGGTCCCATTTGTTTATTTTTGCCTTTAGTTCTATTGTCTTGGTACACTGACCTAGGAGAACATTGCTATGATTTATATCAGAGTATGTTTTGTCTATGTTCTCTTCTAGGAGATTTATTGTGTCTTATGTTTAAGTGTTTAAGCCATCTTGAATTTATTTTTGTGTATGGTGTGAGGGAGTGTTCGAACTTCATTGATTTATATGCAGCTGTCCAGTTTTCCCAACACGACTTGCTGAAGAGACTGTCTTTTCTCCATTGTATATTCTTGTCTCCTTTGTCAAGTATTAATTGACCATAGGTATGTGGGTTTATTTCTGGGCTCTCTATTCTGTTCCATCAATTCATATGTCTCTTTTTGTGCCAATACCAAGCTGTTTTGTACCTTTGTAGTATATCTGAAGCCTTGGAATTTTATCATTTCTTGATGTCAGGATTAGCATCATGAATGTCAGTTTTCAAGTGAATTGATTTCAGGGACTATGGAGTGGGAAGTGCTTTTTGTACTTTGTAAATAACACCAGCATGCTTTTCTTTTTGAGTTCTTATAGCTTTTTTTCATAGCTTTCCTGCTTCTTCCCTAGTTTTTAGGGTGTCCATTAATACTTGTCATCCATGTACCTGACCAAAAGAGTGCTCTCTAATATTCTGCTTCTAATCTGCTTCGACTATGAAAACAAGTTTGTTCCCCTTCTTAGAACTGAGCATACATTTAGTGTGAGTAGGGCCTACAGGAGGGGAGAGAGGACTTCTAAGGAGTAAAAGACCTAAGTTTTTAGTTCTTGGATTTTGTGATACATTGTTTTAGTTTCTCAGTGGCCTCTTCTTTGCCCCCTGTTAACCCCTCTCTCAATTAGTTCCTGTCTGTTTTTTTTTAATTGAAATATAGTCGGTGTACAATATTATGTTAGTTTCAAGTGTACTACATAGTGATTTGACATTTGCATACTTTACGAAATAAATGATCACCAAGAAATGTCTAGTAACCATGTGTCTCCACACAAAGTTATGACAATATTCCTTATGTTGTATATTACATCCCTGTGGCTTATTTTATAATGAAAGGTTTGTACCTCTTAATTCCCTTCAACTATTTTGCCCTCCACTGCCCACCTCTCTGGCAACACCCGTTTGTTCACTGTATCTATGAGTCTGTTTTCATTTTGTTTTGTTTTGCTTTTTAGAGTCCACATTATAAGCGAGATAATACAGTATTTGTCTTTCTCTGTCTTATTTCACTTAGCATAATATCCTGGAGATCCATCCATGCTGTCTTGTTGCAAATGGCAATATTTCTTTTTTCATGGCTGAATAATATTCCTATATATATCCATTTCTTCTTCATCCAGTCATTTATCAATGGCCACTCAGGTTGCTTCCATATTTTGGCTATTGTAAATAATGCTGCTATGAACATTAAGGTGCATGTATCTTTCTGAATTAGTGTTTTTGTTTCTTCGAGTAAATACTCCGAAGTGAAGTTGCTGGATCGTATGGTAGTTCTATTTTTAATTTTTTTGAAAAGTTTCCATATTGTTTTCCACAGTGGGTACACCAGTTTACGTTCCCATCAACAATGCATGAGGGTCTTTCTTGTCTGTTTTTGAAAGTTGAAGTAAATTCTAGGTAGGAAGTATCTCAAGACTACTATCCAAAAAAAAAAAAAAAAAAAGACTACTATTCAAAACCAAAGTGTCTAGTCAGATTATGAAGCTATTTAGTGGGAAAAATATACTGTAAGTAGTCTAAAGGGAGAAGCAACCATAAGAAAGCTTAAACAGTAGTGATTAGAATCAGCATTGTAAGCTGCTATAAACTACTATATACAAGGAGATGTTAAAGCCATTTTTTTTGCTTAACAATTCCATGTCTACATATAGAAATATGTGACTTCATAAAGATACATGTATAAGAATGTTTTACAATAGCAAAATGTTTTATAATAGTAAAAAACTATAGAAACCTAAAAGCTCATCAATAGGGAATGATTAAATCTTACCACGTACTTATTATGCAGTCATTTAAATGAATGAGCTAGTTCTGGACATACAAATCAGAGTACAGATTCTGGACCCACACTGCCTGGGTTCAAATCCCTGCTTCCCACTTGTTAGTTTGTGGCACTTTAGATATGTTCCTCAACCATCCTGTGTCATAAAAATCCCTACTTCATAAGATTGTTGGAAGGATTAAATGAATTCATCCAAGGAAAATATTTTAAATAGTGCCTGGCACAATTAGTGTTAGCTATTATTATCATTACTGATATAGAAGGACACCTGTGATAGACTGTTCAGTGAAAAGGGTAAAGTTATATAACAATATTATAGTAGAATTCCTATTTGTCGAAACAAATAAAATCTGTGTGTACATACCTACGCGTGATTTGCATACGTGTGGGATTCGAATTTCTATATAGGAAGAACTTATGAGCTGCTAACTGGTGTGGTCTGGAAGTTAAAATTGCCTAAGAAAACTTTTTTTTTTAACTTAGATTCTATATTTTGGTGGGTGGTTTTAGATACCTCTAGTTGAAATTTTAGGAAATCAACGTTTCTCCAAACTAGTCCTTGGTGCAATCACTCTATGTATTAATAGAAATGGTCAGAAAGTTTGTATGCATCAAACTCTTAACAGGAATTATTTCCAGGGAGTAGGAGGAGGGGATGGTGGGCAGGGAGGTAGGGGATAACTTTTGCTTTCTACACTTTGGTGTTTTCTCTGCAAATAGTTCATTGTGCATTGATTTCGTGTCAATAGCAAACAAAAAAGCCAAAAGGTCAAAAAAAAAAAAAAAAAAAAGAATAAGAAAAAGGGATTGTTAACTTAATGTACTATGAAATCAAACCAAAAAAGAGTGGTGGTGGTGTAGAGCTTTTTGTTAATAGGAAAGAATATTTATGGGGGGAAACACTGATACAGAACTTTATCGTGAGTCTGAACCCCCTTCCAGCTTAGTCATTTTGGGGGCTGTATACATATGTGCACAGAGACAAGGCCTTGGAGGATGCACACTGAACTGTACCTGTTAATCATAGCTTTTTCTGGGGAGTGTGGTGGTGGGAGGGGGAGGAAGGCTTTTTCCTTTTAATCTTATATTCTGAATCATTTGAAATTTTTACAAAGATCATGTATAATTTCTATAATAAAAACAATAAAGGACATAAATGTCTTCAATGTGGTGTAAGTACCTTGTACTTGCCCAAGTTACATCTGGAACGACATATACTCATTTTTCAAGGCCTTAACCAGGGCTTTACAGACTTCTGCTTTTAGAAATAAATGCAGTTTCAATCCATTTAGGATCTTGATTTCTTCCTCTTACACTAAAAAAAAAAAAAAAGTATCTGATCTTTTACCTAATTTGTTATGACAGTACCGTTACTCAAAGTACAGCAATCATACAACCCCTTAATTTGAATTCCGTATTGCATGCTATTTTTCACGTAAGGGACTTCACGGACAAACTAAAGGCGTAAAGTTAAAATCGGTGTATTGCAAATAAATCACTTTGGTTACCAAAAAGACCGTAGGAACAAGGAAGAAATTTTAAGAAAACATTTAATGTGAGCATATATACTTGAATTTGAACTTTAAAAACCTTGGTTCATTAAACTTTTAGTAGGGCTTAGTGATTTTTCCCTCATTCGGCAGTCCTTGTTTCTAAGAGCATCACAAACCTACACTTCATCACTGCCTTTATGTACAAAAAGGAGCCCAAGAGAGCCGGGTCGGGGACCGCTCGCGGCGCCGGGGCTCGCCCGGGACTGAGTCAGCGGCGGGGCCGAGAAGTTCGGCGGGAGGCGCAGGGCGGGGCTTCCTCCCGCCGACTCCGAACCCGGCTCTACTTTTCCGAGTCCACGTCTCTTCCTTTGGACAGGCGTGTTTCTCCAGGTCGGGAGCAGTCAACGTGACAGCCACAGACCTTGACAAAAAGAGCTCCGGCCCCGCCTCGAGGATCTCCCCCGGCCGGGGCAGCCCAGGCCAGCTCGGCCGAGCCCCTCACGGACTGCCGCGCGCGACTCCTCGGGGCCGAGCCCGCCGCTCGCCTCGCTTTTGGGCGCCCACGTCGCGGCGCCGAGCGCAGCACCCCCGGCATGGAGACCGGCTCGGACTCAGGTCAGAGGCCCGCGCGTCCGCGCCGCGCCGCGCCGGGGCCGCTGCAGGCTGCGGCGGCGCGGAAGGGCGGCGAGGAGCGGCTAGGCCGGGCCGCCGGCGCAGGCCGCCGCGTGCCGGGTCCGCGCGGGGAGCGCTCGCGGGCCGGCTCCCGCGCGCTGGGCGGGCGGCGGCAGGTGGGCAGGACGAGCCGCGAGCGAGCGAGCGAGGGCGGGCGGGCGCGCGAGGGGCCCGGCGGGGGGGCCGCTGGGAGGATGGCTCAGCTCTTTCTAAATATAAAACCGGCGTGAGTTGGGCGAGCGCGGCGCGGAGCTGCAGAGCCGCCGCGCGGGCCGGGCGCACCGGGACTCGGCCGACGGACGGCGGCGGCTCCGCAGAGGCGCCAGGCTGCGGGAGCGCCCGGGTCGCGAGCTCGCGGGGGACGGCGAGAGCGACGCGTGCAGTGAGGAGGACGCAGGCGGCGGTGGCCGGGCCTCGTGGGCGCTGCGCGGCCGGCGGCGAGCGACCGGAGGCGGCTCCCGGCCCCTGCCGCACCGCGAGCGGCGAGCCCCCCGCGCCGCCCGTCCGCGCCCTCCCCCTCCGGCCCCTCCCTCCCTCCCCGGCGCAACATGGCTGCGGCCGCCGCCTCCGCCTCCCAGGACGAGCTGAGTAAGTGCCACTGCGAGCCTGCGGCCGCGAGCCGGGGCCGGCGCGGCGCCGGGCCGGGGTCGGCGGTCGGGGCCGGGCGGGAGGGCCGGGGCGCCGGGCCGGGTGGGCAGGCAGGCCGCGGCGTGCGAGGGGCTGGGGGCGCTCGGGCCTGGCGGGGCGCCGGCCGCTGCCGCCGCGGGCGTTTGTAGGCCTCAGGTTTGCACCGTCACGTTGCGAAATTGAAACCGGAGCCCCGGGCGGAGCCACCTCTGTCTGCGATCCGCCCCGGCCCGGGGGTAGGGGGAGCCTAGCCCCCTGCCCGCGGGGGCTGGGCCGGTGGGCCGGCCGGAGCCCCAGGGTGGTGGGCTGTGTCTGCCGTCCCGTCTGACCCCTCCGTGGCCCCTGGTCCAAACTGCTGGGCGAGTTCTAGAAATAGAGCTTTCGGGGTGGGGGAGAAGGTGCCTTATTGTGACACTCTAGAGATCAGCGGAAAGGTCAGGAATAGGTGGTGACCCTCAGGTGGAGCAGGAAGGACGGGAGGGCAGAGAAGCCTCGGAGCGACAGCGCTTTCGGACAGGAGAGCCAGTGCACACTTGACCTTAAACGTCGCAGTTTTCCGGGGAACGGCGATCCGCGTTCGGGGAGAGCGGTGGTCACCCTGAACCGCAGGCCGCCCCGCCCGCCGCTCGGGTTCGCCTCGGTGCTTTGTGGGAAGTGTAGTCCCCGGGCGCCGCAGGCCCGCGCCGGGGGCAGAAAAACTCAATTTTCCTAGGACGTGTACGGTGATTTCTGATTGCGTTTGGGGCGGTTAGGTGAAAAGCTTTAGGCTGGGGTGCCTGTTTGCGTGTTTGTCGTTCCCTCAGCGCTGCCCTTCAGTTTATGACAAAAACAAGACAGGTGTTATCTAGGGATGATGTGAGTTTTAAATGGAATGAGGTGAGGTGTCGCAAGCCTTGTGAAGTTTCTGTTGTTACAGCCCCCTCTGAATTTCCATATGAAAGTAGCTATTATAAACATCATAATTTCTGTTTCTTTGGTGCCTGGCAGTTGAAAGCTACTTTTATATACATGATCTCACTTTTGTCCTCCTAACAACCTAGTAAGGCAGAGAGGTAGGAATTATCCTCGTTTTGAAGACGGGACAGGCTTAGCGTGATTACGTTCCTTGCTGCTTTGACACAAACCTGGTGGAGCGGCAGTAGTGTTTGCTCCTTTTGAAGTTGAAATAAACAACTGGTGTGACCCTGGGCTGGATGGAGAGTCGGAGTAGACAAGGTCTCATGCTGTGATTAAGAGAGAGACATGGGCTGATAGCCTCAGAGTCAGTTGCTTGTCTGTCAGTTCTATGCTGGAGCACCACCAGGTCTTCTGGGGAGATCAGCTCCCTGATTTTTTCTTCCATTTTTTGTTATTGTGACAAAATACACATAACATAAAATTTACCATTATAACCATTTATAACTGTACAGTCCAGTGGTATTAAGTACGTTCATATTGTTGTGCAGCTATCACCAATCACCATTTATCTCCAGAACTCTTTTCATTTCGCAAAACTGAAACTCTATTCCCACTAAACCCTCATTCCCTATTCCACCTCCTCCCAGCCCCTGGCAACCACCGTTCTACTTTCTGTCTCTATGATTTTGGCCACTCTACGTATTTCATGTAAGTGGATGCATACAGGATTTGTCTTTTTGTGACTGGCTTATTTCTCTTGGCATAGAGTCCTCAGGGTTCATCCATGTTGTACCAGGTGACAGGATTTTCTTCCTTTCTAAGGCTGAATAGTATTCCATTCTGTGCATATCTCGCATTTTCTCATCCATTCGTCTGTGGATGGGCACTTGGGTTGTTTGTATGTTTTAGGTATTGTGCATAATGCTGCTACGAACATGGGTGTACAAATACCTCTGTGAGACTGTACTTCCAGTTCTTTGAAAATATATATAGATATATTCATATATCTATATCTATATCTCCAGGAGTGGGATTGTTGGATTATATGGTAGTTCAATTTTTATTTTTCTGTGGCATTGGCTTACTGTTTTCCACAGTGGCTGTACCATTTTATGTTGCCACCAACAGTAAACGAGGGCTCCAGTTTTTCTAGGGTCTCACCAACACTTGTTAATTTCTGCATTTTTAATAGTAGTCAGCCCAGGTGTGAGGTGGTTTGACTTTTTAAATTGTTAGGCTGCGAGATATCTGAGTTCATGTTGTTCCACTAAACACCTTAAAATCTGAATTACTAGTTGGAATAGGGAACAAAACTAGAGGAAGAATGGAATTCTTAGGTGGCTGATGTGTTTGTATATATGTGGTGTGTTCCTGTACATCAGGTACCTGTTAAGATGATTGTAGTTCTTCTGGTTAAGGAATTTACTGGCTTTAGCAGCTACTAGAAAAGTTAGGGCTAAATAATTCCAGTCCTTGCTTTTCCATTGTTTCATTTGGTCAGATCACCAATCCTCAACCACAGATACCTGTTGACATGGTTTTTATATTTCTTTAGGAGAGGTTAAATACCTGGCAGTTGGTACCTTAGAATAATTTAACTTAAAGTCACACATGTGTACATCAGTTAAGGAACTTCAGATAAACCACTTTCAGTTTCAGAAAGGCTATAATGAAAGGAGAGGGCTCGTAAAAAGCTGCTTTTTAGAATTCTGCTATGAGAAAAAGGAACTAGATATCTGAGTATGTGCTGACTATTATTTCTAATAGATGATAATAAAAGGAAACTGTTAGATGCCAGCATTGTTTTTCCCCATAATATTTTATTATAAAAATCTTAAAAAAATACAGAAAAGTTGAAAATGAGCATTCATACAGCCACTACCTAGGTTCTACACGTGATATTTTACTGCTCGCTTTATCACATCTGTCCATTTTCAAGCCACATTTAAAAGTATTATTTTAATTATTTTACTGTTTTTTTTTTATTTAAAGAAGATTGTGGTAAGATACACAAAACGTAGAATTTATTATCTTAACCATTTTTAAATGTACAGTTCAGTGGCATTAAGTACTCAATCCATCTTATTTTGATGCATTTCACAGTAAATTGGAGACATCAGTACACTTCCCCTTAAATATTTTCAGCACTAATATTGTTTTAAGTGCTTTGTATATATATTTTTTTATTCGTCAAAGTAATTCTAAGAGGTAGATAAAATTATTATTGCCATCTTAGGGAATGTAAAACGGGCTTTTTAGGTTCCCAAGATCCTGCAGCTGGTAAGTGGTAGCTCAGATGTGCTCTATAACCAGCCGTTAGACTGTGTTACCTCCATACCATAGAGTGTTCATGCTGATGAAGAGTCAAATCAGATGCATTGCTAAATTCTCAGCTGCATGTCACTTTACTTCAGTTATTTGACTGCTATGTAACATTGCTATGAGATACAAAAGAAACCCCAAAGTCCGCCAGTGGAATTATAATACTATTGAGAAGACGGAGAAAGAGTACATGTAAACAGATATATGTGTGATTATATGATAGAGCTAATGCTAGAGTAATATTATCATCTCTGGTTCCCAGGTCTGTTATTTCAAGATGTAGATAGCTGGTAACACTGCCTTTCTGTAGATCTAAAATCAGTGCATTTTACCTTTGCATTTGAAATGATACCCACGTCATCAATTTAAATTAAGTCTGTAGCTGCCCTCAGTTGTATCTGCCAGCACACTGTGCAGGAGCTCCTGAGAAGCAGAATTGACAGTTAGGTTTCTCTTTTATTGATTTATTTTTTCCAAGTAGTATCATGTATGAAAGTTGCCAAAAGGTAAGTAGGATGATCTTGGGTTGGGATGTGTTAGAATTTGTTATCCTTTCACAAATATCCTGTAATTGTCACTCTGAGTCAGGTGACTGTAATAGAGTAACAATAAAGCTCATGTTTACTGAGCGCTTACCATGTGTTCTCATCACTTTGTCCATATTAACTGATTGAATCCCTACAGCACCCTGTGACTTTGGTACTATTATTATCTGGTGGAGCTTCCCTCATATTACAGAGTTAGGGCTTAAACTCAGATTCTTTGATTCCAAAGTTTATGTTAATTCTGCACTACCACTGTATTACTGTCTCTGAAAGGGAAAATATAATTTATAACAAGATCAACATGGCTCCAGAAGAAATCTCCTGTAGCGTATAAAATGTAGCAGTAATCTGATGTTCACTGAATAGGACATACTAGATTCTTGGGTAAGATGCAAAAATAGAGAACAGTTAGTTCTGTTAAAGGCAGTTCTGAAATTTATTGTGTAAATTACTTAAGGTCATAGTCTGTAGTTTCTTTCTTTATATTTAGGGTGACATGACTGTTTGGAGTGGAATGAAATTCAAGGCAAGACATGTGGGCTAGTTTTTCTTCTAATATTATCCTCTGCCAGTTCATGGAAAAGTTGACATTGTAGTTGTATTTCAGCAGTGGGTAGGGAGATTCCTGACAGGGGGAAGTAAGCATTTGAGACTTTTCACCTGGTCAGCTGTTCAGTGGTTTCATATTCTGGGCTTTATAATTCTAAGGCATCCTTAGAATCTGATCTTCATGGGGATAAAGACAACTCATGAAGGGGTAACAGCCTGTAATCTTAAAGCACATTGACACTGTTCAGCTTGACCATTTGACATAGCCATGGGAAACTTCAAGCTGCAAAAGTTGGCCGGTTAATCAACATGTCAGATACCTTCTGAGAGAGTCTCCGCCAGTGCCAGGAATCCTAGTGGCTCTTTCAGAGGGTGAGACGTGGGAAGCTGTGCGTAGCTGTGCAGGCGAACGTGATTGTGTGGGCGTCCTGAAGCGGCCACGCGGAGCCCCAGCCCCGGTGTGGCTGCTTTAATGACAGTCATACGTGCAGCCTAGCTCACCTGTGTCGAAAGGCTAAATCCAGCCTGTATCATTTCAGTTCTGGTTACTTAGACTAAATAGAAAGGCTAAAATGGAAAATAATGATGATATTTCTATATTTTATAACTCCCCATTTTTCACTTCTGCCCTATCTTGTTTTAAATAATGCTTTCGGTAAATTGTAGTATTTAATGAAGGCCAGTGTCGATGAGAATAGTTGGCACCAGGGCATTTGACCTTGCTCAGAAGAAGGATGTTAGAATTGTCGGCACTGCCAGTGTGCCCAGGTGGTCTGATCCAAGCTGCTGGTCTCTGGTTTCAGGCCTGGCGGGTCTCTACCTTGATGCTCACCATCTAATATGTCTTGTTCTCCCACACATTTTCTAGTTCAATTAGCAGGCTTTAAAAATGAAGTGACTAATATATGGTCCTGGCCTCACAGGGCTTATAGTTCAGTGTAGAGGCAGGTTTATATATAAATGTAAATAACTAGTATGAAGCATAATATGAAAAATACTTAACACAGTTCTTTAGAAACGTCAAGGAGCGAGAATAGCATTCCAGGCTGAAGGAGCCATATCTTGAGCTAAGACATAGAGGTTGGAAAATACTGTGCACTTCCTGAGAAAGTCTAAGGGAGTCTGATATGCTAGCATAGGGGTACTGTGGCTGCATAAAGTACTGAGAAAGGAGAGAAAATTTGGAGTTTGAGACTTGGCCCTGTCTGCCTTGTACAGCTTGGGATCTTGGGAAAATTATCTTGCCTTCCTAAGTCTCAGTTTCTTTCTCATAAAATGGGCATAATAAGAAATACTCATAGTGTTGTTAGGCTTAAGGTATGTGATAATGCACTGCATAAACAGACTCTATAAATGACCATCATTTTTGGTGGGGAGGGCGGTAGGAGGTGACGCTGGGAAGATGGATGGTTGGGACCAGCTTGTGTAGCAGTGCCAGCACAGCTAGTTTGAACTTTGTTCTGTAGACAGTAGAGGACCATCAAAGGCTTTTAAACAGGGGTGTAACATGAATAGATCTGTTTTATAAGGACAACACGTGGTGTAACATTGATTGCAAGGGTCCAGAGACCAAGAGCAGCAAGTCTAAAAGGAAGGTATCACAGTAGCCAAGTTAAAAGAAACTTAGGGTCTGAATTGGGACAGTGGATGTGGATTTGACAAGAAGGTAATATAATCCAGAATCTCTAAAGCAGGCAGAAATTATTGGCCTAGTAGTTGAGGTTACTCAAGAGAGGGAGGAGTTAAAGATGATTCCAAGAATCTATCTGAGAGATTAAGGGGATGCAGAGTGTAGCCTCTAGACGGATATAGGGAGGTGAAAGTAGAGAGAAGAGAGAACAGGTTTGTGTTCAAGAAACGAATCATTTGGTGAATGAATGGGTTGAATTACTGAGGCACCCATGTTGAGTAGTTTAGGGAGGCTGTTTTGAATAGTGACCAAAACCTGTGACATTGAGTTTAGAGCTGGTTATGAATCCTGGCTCTGCCACTTTTTAATTTTAATGTCCTTGAACAAGGGACCTAACTTCTGTGTCTTGGGTTTCTCGTCTGTAAAATGAGATAATAACAAAACTATTTTACAGGTTGTTGTAACAATGGGAAGAGATAATGCATGTTAAGAACTTGGCCTAGTGCTAAGCGTGTGGATTGGAGGTGGTGTGGGAACTTTGGTTCTGAAGCTTGGGAGAATGTGGGGTGATGGTGGACTCATGAGAGTGGACAGATTGTCCAGAGGACGGCTCTCTGGGGGCTATGCATATGTAGGGGTGAGAAGAAGACAAAAAAGAACCAGGGAAGAGGATCAGAAGTGCTGAGAGAGGGCAAAGGTTTACTAGGGTTGTGACTATCAACCATTTACATTCTCAGTTGTTGTAATGTGTTAATAACATGTACCCATCCAGTAATACTCTTCTTGTAAAGCTATTGTGTAATTCAGACACTTTGTTCCAATTTTAATGTAAGGTTTTGTATGTTTATGATATACATATACACACATATATATGATAAATTATATGTTATATTGGTATTGGAGTTTTTTTTGCCTTCAGTGAATGATTACCAGTGTATTATTATTATTTTTTTAATATTAGTATATTACTTCTACACACCAAATTTTATTTATGGATGTATTCCTTACTATTTTTCCAATTTGGTGATCATTATAATTTCCCTCCTTATTCTGAATTTGCAAAGCAGGGCATCAAATTAGGAGATCTTAGCATTGAAATGAAAAGTGCTTATTCTGTTTTTTAAATGGTAGCTATAAGTATAAATTTTTTAATTGTTTTCTTTCCTGGTGTTCTAAATAATAGATTCTTTATACAATTGCATATGTACGAGTGGATGAACGTACCACTGGTGATCCAGAGGATTTTTGTCAAGACTGGATAAACCATGTATCACATTGATTGTAGAGGTTAGTAGATTCAGTTCCTTAGGTTGTGTACATTTCTTGTAATAGCATTTAATAATGCATAAGTTATCAAGTAGCAATTTCCCCCCAAATTTTCATGGATTTTTCTCCTTTTCTAGCTATCCTGAGAGCATCAGTGATGTTCGTGTGAGTTTATATATGCCAGAAGCCTCTATTGTCTGTCATCACATAAACATAAATTTAAAAAATTTAGCAAGAAAGAGAAAAAGATAAAACTTGAAAATGTTACTTAGCAATGTGAACTGGGAAAAGGCTATGGGTGTTAGTTTAAAAGGAGTATTGTCTGCCACAACCGTAAAATAACGATTTTATGTGCTCCAGGAATGTCATCATGGAGTTAGTTGTTTTATTTGTGAAAAGAGATATTGAGAAAGGCATCATCATGATACTTGGATGTTCCTGATTCTGCCATTTTGTCATGCACTGTGATGGAAAAGCCACTTAATTGTACTTCATTCTGAAGCCAAACAAGAATATGGCGCCATTTTCATTCTTGAATGATACTGGGTGGTGTTTTGATTGAAACTCTGTAAGTTCAGATTGTGATTCTCTGATACCATGAGGTCCATACCCAGTGAGCACCTGAGATTTTGTAGCTTTAATCCAAAGGTGCCTTTTGTTGCCGTCTCCCAGTTTAACTACTGGGTCCCCCCTCCCCTGGTGCATTCTGCTATTTTTTGGTACGTATGTAGCTGCAAGTGGTGTATGATGCCTCAAATCTTTTAGGCGGAATTTTGAGTGATGGAACAAATGGATATTTTATAAACCTAAGTTCAACTTTAGAATAAACTTTGGTTTATTTTTGCTATTTCACATATCTTCATTCCATTATAGAGAAATGGAAAATTGGAAAGTTGGAGAAAGTGTTTAGAAGAGAAATGAGGACATTGTTTATTTGCTCCTAGATTCTTTCTTAGAACTTTTGGGCCTGGGGTAGATGTGTTAATGACGTTAGGATACACTGGAGTCAAGCAGGTCAAACCACAAGTGCTGGGATTTAAATCGTGACTTAAACAGAAAACATTCTAGAGTTTACACATCCAAATGAGCATTGTTCTAAGTAATTGGCTGCTTTGGGTGGAGCTTAACTATCATACATTTGACTTTTATGCAGTCTGAACTCTTGCATAGTATATGTCATCTCCTCTAAGCCAGCTTTCATGAGTTGAACTAGTCCTCCTGCTCATCGGTTTGCTAACATTGATTTCTAACTGGACACCTGCTGACTGCTGTCTCTGGGGAAGAGGGCCTCCTTGGGAGGTGGGAGTGTTTGTGGATGGCAGTGCATCTGGAGTCTGGCTCTTGTTCATTAAATCTAGGCTACAGATGAGCACTGCTGTTTCCTCATTTGACCCAGCCCTGCCAAGCTAACTCTATGACTTCTTCCATCCCTCCCTCTGTGTGTGTGTGTGCTTGTGTGCTGGGAGGAAGGGGCCGTGCGTGTGAGCAGGGAGGGGTAGCCTTACTTGGGGCTATGCTGGGTTGGTAGGGGGCTTAAAGTAACCCGACATCATATGCAGATGGCTAGGACTGCTGAAGTGGAAGATGACGCCTCTCCCTTTCCCTGGAAAGAGTCTAGTCACTAGTGCATCCTGAGGCGGGAGTTTCCACACTTGGGTCTGGGGGTGAGACCGGTGGGCTAGGGAAGAGGAAGATGGCTGGCTGATTGCCTTAGTTCTGGGGGGAGGGACCTTATTGCTCAGGACCTCATTGCCTGCAAAGGTTCTTATCTGCTACCACCTTGGGCTACCCTGGCTGGAGGGAGGCGACTCCTGCAGGAGCCTTGCTGGATTGTCTCTTTCTGGGAATGAATTCTCCCCCAACCCCTGACTTACTATGTTTGTGTTTACTGCTGGACTTCTTGACATTCTCCTGTTAATACACTTGCGTTTAATGAGTCCCTTTAAAAAAAGTGGGGAATGGGGGCAAGCCTGTATTTAAAAACACAGAAGTAGACATCACAGTTCTAAGCGCTAATTCGTAAAGAAGTACCCTGCTGGCCTCATTTAGATTTTGCCAAGTATTAGAGTGGCATTTAGTGAATTGAAATGGTATATAGGAATCAATGGATCATGTGGACTTTAACTGCCAGTTAGTATTTGTTTATAGATTTTTAATTCACAGGGTTGATCTACCAGAAGAAATTGAGTATTACACACAAAATCTAGATGCCAGTTAGGACTTCCTGATTCTTCATAGTTTAGCTTCAAACTCCTAATCGCAGAGATTGTCAAAGTTCAGAGGTACTTATCCTCAGTACCCCTGTACTCCATCACATTCAATTTTTGTGAATTTCCTTTAATTCAGTTTACTTATGCTTTTCTTAGCTTCTGGGCTACTGTTTCTGAAAGTGGTATTTTGGTTCCACCTATGTTAGTTTGGACATGAAACCCACCTGTTCCACTGGTGTACACACACACACACACACGCACACACACACACACACACACACACACAATCCTCTTTGCCCAAGCATTTCAGGAATTCAGTTAACTCTTGAAGATGGGGTGAGTCAGGGGAAAGTCCTTGATTTTCTGCCCTTTCTGGGCCTGTCCTCCCCTTTCATCTTTTTCTTTTCTCCTGTCCTTCTCTTCGCAGCAACTACTGCGCCCCTCTTGATTTGGAACAGAGCAGTTCTGTCACACAGTCAGACCTTCTGGAATTTCTCTCTTCCTCTTCTTTTTTTAAAAAAAAAAACCTTAAGCCCTTGTCACAGTATTAAAAAACATACAGACCCCTTTCTGAGATTCTTCTGTCAGGTGTTATAAATTGCCGCCAATCCCCTTCTTTCGTTTGCTGCAGATATTAGAGGTATAAACTTCTAAATGGCTTTTCTAATGCATGAGGAATTAATATTTTATACATTGAGCAGGTATTTGAGCAGCTTCTTTCTGTAAGGCACTGAGTCCATGCTGGGATAGCTGAGGAGCTCCAGAGATGGAAGGAGCAGCAGAGTAGGCAGTCACGTGCAGTCAGATTCAAACCACACTTGAAAGAGCTGTTGTGGCCCGGGGAAGGAGGGAGTGTGCAGTCGCACAGCGTACAGCGAGAGAGAGCGAGTGCCAGGAGAGAAGCAGGAAAGGTCTCTGGGAGTTTGTAGGGCCAGGGCGGGATGTGTAAGTGGGGAACATGTAGTGTTTGTGCTGGACCTCATATGAGGAGGATTTGGATGTGTGGAGATGGTCGGGAGAGGTTGGGAGAGTGTTCCTGGATGAGGGACTTGGCTGACCAAAAGGACTGGACAGGAGCAACGTATTGTAAACTTAAGAAGCTATTGCATTTTCGGTGGCTGTTGGGGAGTAATGTGATGCACGGTCAAGAAGGTCCTTTGGGACTAGATTGGCCCACTCTTAGGAAGGACTTCTCTTCTGATCTGATGTTCACCCTGGTCATATGCTTGTGTGCTAACTGCTTTTTTTTTTTTTTAATGTACTTTTATGGAGGGAGATTTTTTTCCCCTCTTTGGCAAAGACTGTCCATTTGTATTTGGACCTAGTTGTAAGCTGACTTAAGCAAAAATGGGGCACTTACTCTAAGGAATTAGGAGTCTTATGGAAACAGGAGGGGCCTTCAAGAGGGGTTTGCAACTAAGGACTAGAGGTCATCCAGTTCCTCCATCCTCTCTCTGCATCTCCATGCCACTCTTTCTTCAGACCAGCTTCTTCCGATTTTGTGCTCCATGGGGTAGGCTGAAGATGCCCGTGCCACATCTCCTGGCTTATCTTACAGGTCCAGGCACTCTCGAGAGGCTTGCTTTTTTGGTCCCAATTCTGAATTCCTGAGGAAGGGGTGAGTGAGTCAGGGACTCTTCCTGCCACGTTGGATGTGGTCAGGGTACAAAGTCGTGTACCTAGTTGTCTAGCAAAGCTTAGTGTCATCCCCACCCGCTTTCTGCTTCAGCGGTGCTGTGATTCAGCACATCAGGAGGAGCGCTGAGTTGGAGTTGGGCTGCCTGGAGTTTGAGTCCTAGCCCTGCCACTTCCTATCTGTGTCATGTTGGTCAGCATCCTCAGTGAATTCTAGGCTCTGTTTCCTCATCTGTACGTTGAAGCTAATATTACCTATTTCAACAAACAGAGGGAGGTACTGTGTTCTAGTGTGCACTGGGAGAGTAAAGATCTCTCTAGGTGCAGCTTGGAGTTCTTTGTCTCATTAGCTTGGTGGCCTTTGGCAAGTCAGTCAGATCCTGAGCCCCGGCTTTTCATGTACAAATGCAGGTGATAGCTGCCCACCTCTCGGTGTTTTTCTGAGGCTCAGAAGGCCATGTGAAACTGCCTTGTGACTGTAATGTATTTACATATGTGTGAATCAGAAGAAATTAAATGCGGTTAGGGACACGGAGACTATTTCTGTGTGAAATTATTCCGGTGGTAACATGACAGCTCTTTCTTAAAGTACCCATAGCGTTGGATTGTTAATTGATTTATGATGCGGTGGGCAGTGGTCTAGGTATTTTCAGCTTTCCCTTTCAATCTCAGCTTCTACTTAAGGCTTTTAACCTGATTTATAATTTAAAATTTACTTTCACATTCTGAAAAAAAGAAGTTCTTTTGTAGAAAATTTAAACAAACTTGAAGAACCTGAAACAACTGTTTTTTTTTTCTTTTTAATGCACACAAATAATTCATGCTCATGAAGTAGATTAGTAATAACATACAATTTAACCAACAAGCTGAAAAAGAGTCCCCTGAAATCCCACTACACAGGGATAATCACTGCGGTAAACACAGTCCTTTCCCTCATCTTCTTGACAGTAACGCTTTTCTTACATACTTTCCAGGGAGTGTCGTGATGTCAAGTTGTCATGAAAGGCGATTCACCTAAGGGAAGTGATTTATTGCCCTTCCTTCCTTCCCTCCTTCCCTCCTTCCTTCCTTCCTTCCTTCCTTCCTTCCTTCCTTCCTTCCTTCCCTCCTTCCTTCCTTCCCTTCCTTTCTAACATTTTTTTCCATTAAGTGATGATGTGAATGAAAAGCCAGTATATTTGCCTTTTCTAATCTTGTGAGAAAAGGGCCTTTTCTCCTTGGCTCAGAAATCAAAGCTGTATTTTTTGGAGAGATACGAAGAATGATTTATGTGGGGAGTTTTATTTCTCAGGAATAATTATATGTTTTCAGAATTCTCAGTGGCTAATGATCAGTGGTACTGAAGTGAAGTCCGTAAACCTTTACTGGTTACTTCTTCCTTGAGGGGTAGAAGGAAGGTTCCCTTCTTTTGCTTTAGATAGTGAAATTAAAGACAGGTGAATAGTATGAATTAGAGAATTATTTAATGGAAAGTAAATAAACATAGTTATTCCCAGTAGTTTTTTTTTTCTATGTGAATTTAATGCTGACATACGCTAAACTGGAAATTGTTTTTTTGTTTGTTTTGGAATTTAAGAGTTTCAGTGTTTCTGGAATGTTTCTGAGACTGAATGTTTTTTTAAAGGCTATTTTTTTTTAAAGAGCACTTTTAGATTTACAACAGAATTGACAGGGAGGCACAGGGATTTCCCACATACCTCTTGCCCTGACAGTTGTATAGCTGCCCTCATTATCCACATCGCTCACAGTGGTACCTGTTTGACCAAGGATGAACGCACACTGGTGCGTCATAATTACCCCACATCCCTAGTTGACATTATGGTTCACTGTAGGTGTTGTTTGTTCTGTGGGTCTGGACAGATGTATAAGGACATATATCCCCCTTACAGTATCAGACAGAGTGTTTTCACTGCCCCCAAAATCCTCTGTGCTGTTCGTTTTCACTCCCTTCCCTTCCCCCCTGGAACCACTGATCTTTTTACTGTCTGCATAGTTGTGCCTTTTCCAGAATGTCGGGTAGTAAGAATCATATGATATGTAGCCTTTTCAGATTGGCTTCTTCCACTTAGTACTATGCCTTTAAGGTTCCTCCATGTCTTTTCATGCTTTGACAGCTCATTTCTTTTTAGTACTGAGTAATATTCCTTTGTCTGTAGGGACCAGTTTGTTTATCCATTCACCTACTGAAGGACATCTTGTTTGCTTTCAAGTGTTGCGATTATGAATAAAACTGCTATGAACATCTGTGTGCAGGTCTTCATGTGAACATAGGTTTTCAACTCCTTTGGGTAAATGCCATGGAGTGCGGTTGCCGGATTGATTCTATGAGAGCGTGTTTAGTTTTCCAAAGTGGCTCTACCATTTTGCATGCCCATCAGTAAATGTTCTTATTTTTGTTCTTCCATAGTCTTTAAAGCTCCTTTCAAGTTTTAAAATTCTGTGATTTAAATTTATCCTTAAAACATAGATTCTTTTAAAAAATCTGCTCTGTGTATTATTTTCCCTAAAAAGAAATCTATTTTTACTGTAGAATATTTGAAAAGTACATTAAAATATAGAAAAGAAAAATTACTGATGTATTTTCTTCTCCTTTTTATACAGTATCATAAAGCAAAATTATGGTGTATATGTTATTTTTTACATAATGAAATATTTCAAGTATGAAGAAAAGTATAGAGAATACTCTTAGGAACACTTACGTAGTCCCTCTCATCTTTGTCAAATCTGTACAACTTTTGCTATTTGCTTCAGGTCTTTTGTTATTTAAAGAAGTAAACATCACCAGTACAATTCAGGCTCCCTGTGTTAACCCTTACAAATTCTTTTTCTTCTTTTTTTTCCCTCTCCTCTCCCCCTCCCTTCTCCCCTCTTACCTCCTTGACCAGGGGCTGTGGTCCCTGTGCTGTATGTTTCGTAAGCAATAGATTTATTGCATTTACAAACTTGACATGAGTGGAACCATAATATATATAACCCTCTACAACTTGCTTTCTTTGTTTCATCTTAGTTTTTAAGATATTGTCATGTTGGTCCGTGTGACATGTGACTTGTGTATTTTCATCGTTCTGCCACGTTTTTAATAATCCATTTTCCTGTTGACCGCCATTTAGATTATTTCCTTTATTTTATTTGCTCTTCCTGACCCTGGGGCCATGGGCAGTTTCTGCCAGGTGTCCTTGTGCTTGTCTTTCTCTGGGAGTTGTTCTCCAGGACAGTGAAACATGAAGTGTGGTCTAAGGACTGAGGAACTACCTCTTGCAAATAGGGAATGTGTGGCAGAACGTAAATCAACTCTCACCGTTGATTTATTTAACGTTTCTTATCCTGGTAAGACTCTCAGTGCAGAAAGAAGTGTTCCTTCTCTCTTTGAGGGCTGGTGGCAGTTTGCAACGGGGCTACTTTGACTGGCACTGCTCTGGAGTGTGCCCCCCTGGAGTAGGCGTGCCAGGTTCAAGGGGGTGCGCCTGTTTCACTAAACTAGAGACAACTGAGCTGGAGGTTTGTTCTCCAGAGATCATATCAGCAGTGAGCCTGAGTTCCTCTTGGTTGGCTTCCAGTCTTTGCCAACATTTGAAGAGTTTTTCTAACGTGAAGGGTACGTAATTGTATCTCATTGTTGTGTTAATTTTGCATATTCCTGATCGGTGTGATTGAGCCTCTTTTCATGTGTTATTAAATATATGACTCATCTCTGAATTGCCTGCTTATATTCTTTGTCCATTAAAAAAATATGAGTTAATTTGTGTCTTCTTGATTTGCGGGAATTTTTAAAGTATGTTCTGTATCCATTTCCTTTTTGTTTAGAAACATTATGGCTATTTATAGCTTTTTACTTTATAGTGTGTTTTATGATATTTAAAAATCTTAAACCTATTTGTCTTTTATGCTTTGTGCTTGAATTTTAAATTTCCCTTCTCAGTTTTCTTTCAGAAGCTTTAAAGTCTTGCTTTTTACATTCATGTCATTCATTTACCTGCAGGGGGATTTTAGGAATTTATTTCCTAGCTGGGCAAACAGACTTTTCCCAGTTCTTCCTGACTAGTCCGTTTTTTTCTTTCATTAGTTCTTCTGACCCCGTACCCAGTTTTCTTCCTGTTTTTGTCTGTTGCCTGTTCTTCCCCCTTTCAGACTCTCCTTCCTCCGTCTTTGAGTGCTGTTGTCTTGAGCAGTCTGTCCCAGGCCTTCTGCTCTTTTCTTTCTGCTGCACCTACCAAGCACATGTAGACTAAACCTGGACACCAGCCTCCCACTTCCTTCTTTACTCTAGACCTGTGACCACCGGGCTCTGGCACATACAGGGCCTCAGTACCTACTTACATGGGTGCGTGAGTGAATGAGTGATCCAGATGGGGGAGTTAGTGCTTCCCAGTGGAGGTCACAGGGTGCTGGGCCTTGAGGGGGAGAAGATTTAGGAGAGCAGGGAGAAGGAAAGAAGGAAGGATGAATTAGAATTTACACATTTGGTCTTAGCTTCTTATTCATAGTAATGAGCTTTCTCTGGTGTTTCCTGACCTTTGAATTTGTACGTTTTTCCACTGTCATAAATACCACCTGAATGAGGCAAATTCTTATGCAGTTTGGTGATTCTCTTAAGCAGAGCTCCTGATTTAAGATGCAATGTACAGAGATAGAGCTGTATAAAGTGTAGGGTCATCCTTGTGGACGGCTGCATGGGTAGCCAAAAATTTTAGATTGAGGTCAGAAGACCCCATTCTCATTCTTGCTCTGCTGCTAATTAGCTCTGTGACCTTAGGTAAGTCCTTAAAACTCACTGGGTTTTTTTTTGTTTTTTTGTTTTTTTTATGTTAAACAGTCTTTCAGCCCTCACCAACTCCAGGTCTAGTAGAAATCTTTCTTTGTACAGGTTTCAGAATTAATTTTTTTTCTTGACTTGGACAGTAGTTACATAGGTGTTTATAATAACTCATTAAACTGTACACATGTGTTTTGTACATTTTTCTAAATGTTTTATTGCACAATGAAAAAGACTTAAAAAACTCACAAAAGACTTACATCCCTTCATGTGCCAAAAGAAATTCCAGCAGGATTAAAGACTTGAATGCAGAAAGGAAAATCTTCAGTGCTAGAAGAAAACATAGATAAATATGTATGTCAGGATTTCCAAGACCACCCCTAGGTTCAGGACTCTGCATATATTTGTGATTGTGGCTAATATTTATTACAGTGAAATGTTAACAGGCAAAAAAAGCAAAGGGAAAAGGCACATGGGGCGGAGTCTGGAGAAAACCAGATGCAAGCTTCCAAGAGTCCTCTCCCAGTTGAGTCACATAGGACGTGCTTAATTCCTCCAACAGTGAGTTGCGACAGCGTGTGTGGAATGTTGTCTGCCAGGGATGTTCATTAGAGACTCATCACCAAGGGTTTTTATTTGGTGCTGGTCACATTGGTACCACCTCTGCCTAAGATGTACCAAAACTCCAGATTCTCAGGAGGAAAGCACACGCTGAGCATAAACCATGTGGTCTGTACAGACAGCTTAGGCACAACGAGTCACTCTCATCAGCTGCGGGAGTGGTGGGAACCTTCCTGAAATCCAAGTTTCCAGATGCCAGTCAGGGGCCAGCCTTGTCAAACAAAGCCTTGTAAAAGGATAGCCGTCTCAGGCCTGCTGGGTTAACTCTTTCCTGCAGAATATAATACTTTTTATACTCTTAGAGTTAAAAAGGCATTTCTAAACATGGCTAGAAACTCAGAAGCCATAAACGGAAGGAAGGGTAAATTTATATTTAAAAACTTAGATATGAAAGGAAACAAAGTGCCTAGAGTCAGTCACAAGGCATACTAGGAAAGAAGTATTTGTGGTGTATGGGAGAACAGGGGGATATTGTATAAAAGCTTTTAGAAGTCAGTAACTCAAAAGAATGATGAGTAACTTGCTGAAGAAGATCTTTCAAATGAGCAATAAATATTTGAGGGATACTTTGCCTCAATAATAGACATAAAACAGCAGTGTGTTCTTTTTTCACCTATCATGTTCAGCTAAGATGATTACTTACAGTCCCTCTGTGTAGGCGTGGATATAGGGGATTGCTAATTACACATACTGCTGGCGGTGTAAATGAGCACAGCCTTTTGAAGGGCATTTTCCCCGAATCTATTAAACTTCGACTGAGTGGTTCCATTTCTAGGAGCTTAGCTCATGAAGCCCATCTCAGTGCACAGATCCACATGGATAAGGATGTTCTTTGGATCATCGGTGGTGGTGCTATAAATCTGACAATAGCACCAGTAGAGGGGGAGTTAACTAAATCATTCTTCTATAGACAAAGTTGCCATTACAATTAGATCTTTGTTTAGTGCTATGGAAAGATATTTAAAGTTTTATATGTATCCAGACTTTTTTGGTGTAGTTCTTTTGGTATTAAAACCTGACCTGAATGGTTATGAGGTTCTTTGTGATCTTTGACCTTCCCACTTAGTGTGAGCGTCCCTCTGTTTTATTGCAGAAATCTGGATGTATTTAATTATAGGTACCGCCCTGGAACGCACAGGGTGGATAGGGTTATTTGAAATACACAGCATGTACACTTTATTTTAATTCAAAAATCTGAAAAGTCCTGAGAGATGCATTGCTCCAAGGGTTTTAGATAATGTACTTGTGTTAATTAAAAGGAAAGGAAAAGGCAAACTATAAAATAGTATGTGTCATATTCCAGTTTTATGGTTCATATAATGTTAGTATATGAATAGGAAAAGAATAGTAGTTCAGAATATATCCCCCACATTTAACGGCGATCATCTGAGGGTAATGCCTTTAATGTTCTAATAAGTGAAATTAATTTGATATGAATTGGATTAAGATAAATAACGTGGAAATTGTGGAGAGGCTGAAACATGCTCCTGACTCTAATGTAAAGTTTGTCGTTTGTCGTTGACCCCCTGGAGGGTCTCAGTTCCTACAACCGAACATGAACAACTGAGTCTTTGTGAAAGGTGAACTGAAGTTTTAGATTCCTTTTCCCTTCTCAGAACTTTTGGTTACATCCCTTCTTGTTCCTGAATAGACACGTTTGGGGCATAGGCCTGATTTGGGTTGGCACCTCCTGGGGCTCAGTTTCCAGGGTCGAGGTAGAGGCACAGGGTTCATGTCCTTTCTGTGCCTCTAACAGCAGGATTCAGGCACCATACATCTTTGCCCTTTGTTTTGCTAACTTTGATAGGCTGAAAATTGTAGTGGTCGACTATATCTGCACTTGTATTTACGTATCTTTTCATAAAGCTTGAACATGCTGATGATCATTTATTTAAAGTATCGCTGGGGGAAGGGTGTAGCTCAAGGGGTGGAGCGTATGCTTAGCACGCATGAGTTCCTCGGTTCAAGCCCCAGCACCTCCTCTAAAAAAAAAAGCCTAATTACTTCCCCGCTACAAAAAAAAAAAAAAGTCTGTTAAAAAAAAAATAAAGTATCACTGTGTTTCTCAAGATCTCCTGCAAGGGTGCAGAGGCTTTGCCTCCTCCTCGGGTGTGCTTGGCCTGTGTGACGCGGACCCCCACGTGATGTTTGGTGCCCTTCCTCTCAACTCCCACATGCCTGTCCTAAATAATTTGACTGTGTTGAGGATGTTACGTTTTCCCTTCTAGTGAGGGAGGAGAGAGAGTGTCTGGTGCTGTGCTGGGCAAGCATGGGAAGCACCCACATGATTGTATGAAAAAGGAAAGGGACCAGATATCTCTTGGTTTTTTAAGCCTTTGGCACAGATTCTCCAGGTCAGTTTGTTAGGAAGAATTTAACTTTCTGCCTTCTGAACAATTCTTCTAAGTTTCTGTAGCTAAATAAAATCTGTAGGCAGTTTCCGCTGTCTAAGACCTCGAGGGCGCTAGGGCAGAGACCCCTTGCTGCTGCTGCCACGGAGGCTGTGGGTTGCACCCCCTGCTCCTGACAGCTCCTGCTACAGTGGTACTCAGCTGTTCGCGGATGCAAGCGTCTGGTCTGGTAGTCCCTCAGGGTCGGCCTGCCTGCCTTTCCTCCCTCCCTTCCTTTTTTATTAATACATTTTATTAACATTATTATTAAGCTAAACTTGAGACTCCGTGTGGCTTTCACCAGTTGTTCCACTTTCTGTCCTCTTTCTGTCCCGGGATCCAGTCCAGGGCACTGCGCTGCACTGAGTTGTCACATCTCTCTCCCCAGACTCCTCTGGTCTGTGACAGTTTCTTGGCCATTCTTTGTTTTTCATGATCTTGGAAGTCTTGAGCAGTACCAGCCAGGTATCACGTAGAAGGCATTTTGATTTGGTGTTTTTGTTGGCTTGTTTTACTCATGCTTATGAGTTTTTGGAAGGACTGCCACAGGGGTGAAGTGCCCTTCTTGTCAAGTGAGGGGTCACGATACCCACATGGCGTCACTGGTGATGTGAGCTTTGGTCACTTGGTTAAGAGAGTATTTATCAGGTTTCAACCCTGTAGAGGTAACATTTTCCTCTTTCCCTCTTCTGTCCTTTGGAAGCAAATCACTAAATCTAGTCTACCCTCCAGGGGTGGGTAGAGGCAGGAATTAAGCTCTACCTCCTGGAGGCGTATCTGCATGTCTTATTTAGGATTCTGTAAGAGAGACTTGTTTCATTCCCCCAGTGCATTTAATCATTCAGTCATTTATATTATGGACTCACGTAGATTTATTTTATACTTTGGATTAGAATTCAATACTATGTTATTTACTTTGTTCCTCAGACTTGTCCTGGCCTTGGCCATAATGGGGCTCTTTCAGGGTGGTTCCTGTATCCCTTTGACTTACTCCACGCCCCAATTCCTTTCTGGCACTGCAGGATGCTTCAGGTTCATCTTGTTCTCTTCCCTGCCCCAGCCCTAGAATCAGCCATTTCTCCAAGAGCCTGATTCCTTTTATTGGAGGATGGTGATTAAAAACCAAGATCTGGGTGCTGGGTGTGCTTGTTGCTGCCAGGTTGTGCCAGGCTGTCATTGCTTCTAGGCCCTCTGGAGATGCATATGTATACATCTGTGTATCTCTATCTGTATGTGTGTGTCTTCCTTTAAAAATTACTCTGGAAAATTTCAGGCAGATATACAAGTACAGATTCTCAGTGTCTTATCATGTAGCTTGAACAGTTATCAATTAGTGACCAATCTTGATTTCGTTTATATGGCCCCCTCCTTATTCCTCCTCCCACACCCCAATTATTTATCTTTACATGAGGACCTAAATGAGGCCATGACTTTTTAAATTTATTTTTACTTTTTGAAATAATTGTATATATTTAAGGTGTACATTATAGTTTGATACACATATACATAATGAAATTACTTCAGTTAAGTTAATTGACACATCTTTTTCTCACGGTTACCTTTTATTTGGCGAGAACATCTGAAATTTACTCTCTCAGCAGATTTCCAGTACACCCGATTATTTGATGTAGATCTAAGTAACTATTATTTTACCTGTAGATATTTCAGTCTTTATCTTTGAAAAATAAGAACTCTTTTACATTTTTTTTTGTTTTTCATTTTTAAATAAATCTGAAAATTGAGGTAGATGTAGTAGAAGTATGAAATGCAGCGCTTGCGAAGTTTCATAAATGTGTATGTCGCTCAGTTTGAGACCCAGGACATTTCCAGCCCCTTGGAAGGCTCCCTAATCACTACTGATTATTTTTGTAAGAACTTTTAAAAAACAATCAACCATGATATCATAATAACACCTAAAAATTTAACAGTAATTAAACAAATCAAAAATCAAATATCTAGCTATTTGCCATTGGCAGGTTCCTCTCTCTCCTCTGCCCCCTCCCCTGCCCTCCCCTGCAGTGTGTTGGCTGAAGAGACGAGCGCTGAGTGTATTGGTTGCTTGTTCCTTATTTTATCGCAGCTTGGATTTTGCCGAGAGTACCCCCATGGAATTAACATATTTCTCTCTCAGTGGCTTTCTTGGTGGAAATTTTGTCTCTCACATTGTGGTTAGCTAATCCCAGCACAGTAATGGGCAGTCATTCTGTCTTTGGAGAAGCTTCGTCAGTAAGATGGTTTCACCAAAGATATTATCCCTGGTGCCTGATTTAAGTTCTCCTGCCTCACTCTGCTATAAGTCTAGAAGATTTCAAAACGTTTGTATCTTTTCTGGTATTCAGTTCTTTTAGGAAAATGGAATAACTTTGAATGTAGGAGAGACATTTATTATTCTTGGCTTTGTTTTCCTCTCTTCTAGAAGCTAAATGACAGGACAGTATAGTTAGCTAGTAAACCTTTTTAGTCTTGTTCCATAGGTGTGTCAAAATTATTTGCATACAAGCTAGCTATGGTTAAAGTTCTGACTGAAGGATCTGCAGTACAGAAAAGTGGGTTAAGCTGTAAAAGTAGTTAGTTTCAGTTGTGTTTGATTTGCTAAGCTCTCCTTTTTTTTCTTTTTATATTATAGATCAGCTTGAACGGGTCTTTTTACGACTTGGCCATGCTGAAACAGATGAACAATTACAGAATATTATATCTAAATTCCTTCCTCCTGTTTTGCTCAAGCTGTCCAGCACCCAAGAAGGAGTACGCAAGAAGGTAAACATAGCCGTTGGGCGAATTGAATGGTGAATAAATGGATATATTTATGACTTGAGTTTTCTGTCCCCATTATTGAAATCTAGCTTCATTATCTCAGGTAAGGCCTTGGAAATTGGAGAATAAGTCTCTGACCAGGGTCCACGATTTAAAAGTACCTTTTGTATGCTTAGCCCAGCTGCATTTAGTAGCAACTGTACACTTGGCATCAGTACTAGGTGATATAATTGAGATACTTATTCTGGAATGTATGGAGGCTTGATCTAAAAATCCATGCCCTTGCTTCCAATATGAAAGTCAAGTGGTAATGGGGCAAAAATATTCTTTAATCATTGGCTGACTGTGAATATAGCCTTAATTAAAAGTAAGCAAAAGAAATATTTTTAAAAACAAGGTACTATTGTATGGTTCCTATTTTAGGATTTTGAAAAGTACTGTTGCTAAAAGTTGGATCACTATCACATCAGGGTTTTCTTTTTTAACCTAATGTTCTACATGGAACATTCGGCCCCTTCATTTTTAAAATAGTTCATTAGAAAATAAAATAAAGCAAAATAGCTGATTAGTCTTCAGTGTATTTATACGAGACCTTTGGGGTTCTGGGCTGTGATCAGGTTTCATCCCTTGGGCCATGCTAACTGACTGGCTGTGCCTTCCTGGAAGTCTGCCCCAGTAGGCATTCTGAGGCCTGATTTGAGTTCAGCAGAGAAAGAGTATCTTTAAGAATGTCTGTTACGTTTGCAGGAGGGAAAAGGGCATTCTTGTCATGTGTTTGACGTGCCTGCTGTTGCTGAGTTAGATATGTGTTTGATTATGTCATTCTATTTAAAGCTCTTCTTTGGGCTTCTCTTACCCTCAGAACACTAGGGTATAAAAGGCCTTCATGTGTTGGTTTCTGTTTTTTTTAAATTTTTTTTGTATTTTAGCTTCATCACTCTCATCATTCATTTGGCAAATATTTACTGAATACCTTCTGTATGCCATGCGTTAGGGATGCGTTGGAAGGAAAGAAACATCTGCTTGAGGAGACCAATATTAGACAGTCAAGCAGATAGTATACAGGTTTAAATTGTAGTAAATGCTGAGAAAGGGTTCTATGGAAGAATATATTTGGGAACTTGATTTAAATGAAGTGTGGGGCGTAAGGGAGGCCTCTGTGGTGGGAGGGAAATAGCCAGGCAGAGAGATGGGGAGGCCACTAAGAGCAGAGAAGGCCATGTGCAGAGGCTCTGAGCTGGAACAGAGTGTAAAGCCTTCAGGGAGCCGAAGACCACAGTGATGCGCCCAGTGCACCAGGGGAAGAGTGGTGGGAGGTCAGGCCTGGGGAGTGGCCATTGGAAAGGGCACGGGTGGTTGCGACACAGGCACTCTGGCTGCTGAGTGGAGAAGGACTTGCAGTGGAGATAGGAGAGAAACAGAAGGAAGGTTTTGCATTAGTCCAGGCTTCTAAGCTTAGTAGTTTCAGTAGGCTTTTGGTTTGTTTATTTGTTTATTTTTACTTAGGATTTTTATGTTTCCTTATATTTTATCTCTTTGTAGAAAATCATTCATGTGTAACTATCTACTTTACATGTTCAGTTATATATTATTCACTTCCATCATACTGTTATTCTTAATATTCTGTTATCATTCAAGTGGAGAAATTCCATTTGTGTTTCTAATTTTATTGATTATTACTACCAAAGGTTTAATTTTTTTATGGGTCATTTTAAAAGGAAAAACAGCTTTTAGATTAATTTTTCTTTTTTAAATGTATTTTTCTTCTATTTGTATTCAAATTATTTCTTTTTTTGGTATGTTTTTTGGTATGTTTTTCTTGCATAAGGTTTCCATTTGTAGAGTAATGGCACAGGTTATTATGTGCCAAGAAAAGTGCTAATCACTTAAATCCTCACAGGATTATGTGAGGTGTAGATATTATTCCCCTTTTACAAATGAAGCTGAGGCTTGGAATGATTAAGTAACTTGTTTAAGGCCAGATAACAAGTGTTGGAGGCAGGATTTGAACCCAGAGCTCTAGAAGGTCAAAAGGTAAGCTTGGCCAGCCACCAAACTACATGCTTTGTTCTTTATTTTAATTTAAAAAGCAAAACAAAACAAAACCAAAAATGACCTCAGCTTACGGGATTGCTCTTTGGTCACTATTTTGGTTATACCCCAGAGTTATACTGATGAGCAGTATTAGGTTATTTTATTTTTGACCTAATAATTAGTTTATAAGAACATTGTTTTTTGGTTTTAAAATCGTGTAAAATTTGCCTGGTTTTACTGCATTCAGATTTCAAACCATAGTGAACGAATGTTCTGGTCTTTTAAAGTATATTATTTCTGATGTTCACAAAAACTGTTCATAAGATTAAAAAAAATACTTCCTTTTTGGGGGGACGTGGAGCTCAGTGTGCGGTAAGGCATTCAGCACTGTGCTTTTATTTCTCAAGGAGCCTGTCTTCCAGTCTTGTTGTAAAGTTGATATTGAATTTACAGCCTCCTGCTGCTGCTGTAGTTTTTCTGATTGTCCTTTTAGTTTTAATAGTTGCACCTTGATGTGTTTTGATGTATGCATCGAAGTTTAAGATCTTGTCTTTCTTGGTAATTATATTGCATATTTTTCTTATCTTTTAAATCCCATTTAAGATTTTTTCCCCAACTCCCACTTTATCTGAGATTACTTTTGTAACCAGTGTACACTTGATTGATGAATCTTTGCCCCAGCCAACAATTTTACCTTATTTACTTTGGCTGTATCTCTTCATCAGTATAATTGAGATGTCACATTTGTGTGTGTGTGTGTGTTTGTGTAATTGAGAGATGTCACATATTTTTGAGGTTTGAATTGAGGGCATTTACATCCGTTGTTACAGTTATTAACCTGTTTCATCACTCGATCTGTTCTCATTCTCTCATCTCCCTCTTTTACTTTCCCTCCTCGTCTCCTCCCACACATTTTCTCTTAAGGACTTTGATAACCTGTGTTCTGTTTTAATATGATGATTAATCAAGCAGTTTTATCCACATTCTTAAATTTTCAGTCATTACTTTGTATCTAAGTAAACAGAACGTTTTACTCAGTTACTAGCAAGTAAATTATTTTATCATGTTCAGATTTCTTCTTTCTTCCCTAACCTTCTATTTCTTACTTCTCTAGGAAGCACCAACGATCTGGCAGCTGTTTTTGGTTGGATCCTGTCTAAAATTTTGTATCACTTAACTATTGTTAGGATTCTAAGCAATTTTCTTTTTTCAGTTTTCTTAGTTACCCTTGTTCTGTCTCTGCCTCCCCACTCTCCACTATGTTCTCCAAGGTATTTTTTGTAAATAAAAATATATGTGTTAAAGAGCTTTTCCAAAGAAGGCCCAGCTTCTTATCTGTTTTTCAAGCCATAGAATTTTGGAAAAAATGTTTCATTTTTATACTTCACTGCTTGGCATGTCACTTTTGGGAAAGTGTACAGATTTGAAAAAGGACATGTGGAGCTTGTTCCCTAGAAATTTTCTTTAGATTTTCTTCTCATATTCCAAATAATGCTGAGTTGGATCCATTGGTGAATTTTCCTAACCTTTTTACAAAAAGCTTGAAGAAAATATACAAAAATGTGTTTACTTTGAGTGATGAAGTAGTACAGGTGATTAAAAAAAAAACCCTTTTGAATCCTGTGGAATGTTGTGCAACTATTACAAAGAATAAGTTATGTTTGTATTAAGAAGCTTCTATGTTTTTAACTGGAAACAAAAGTGAATTCTGTGCTAATGTGAATAATACATAGCTCATTTTTGTGAAAAATAAATACAAAATCTAAAGATGTAAATATGTTTGTAGAACTTTTTGTGAATACAGGGAAAGATGTGAGGATGAGCACCAGACTATTAATTCTGGTGTCTTCATGTGGTTGTGAATGGATGAGGGAAAAGGCAATTATGGTTTTTCACTTGGGGCTTGATGTATGTTTCCCTTTTATTTGTTCTGAAGTACAGCTATCTGGTCAAACTTTTTTTTTTTTTTTAATTTGAAGTATAACTATCTGGTCAGACTTTTGTGATTTGTGCACTCATGTGCTCATACTAATACCTCTTGCAAATAGAATCAATGTAACAATTGGAGTTTTGGTTATTATGTAGTTAATAAAATATAGGTTATAGATAATGATCACAAATCTAGAATACACTTACCATTATTGGACCTTTTTCTTTTTCTACCACATAAAATAAGTCTGTCATAAAGGCAGAGTATCTTTTTTTTTTATTTTTTTAACATTTTTTATTGATTTATAATCATTTTACAATGTTGTGTCAAATTCCAGTGTAGAGCACAATTTTTCAGTTATACATGAACATATATATATTCATTGTCACATTTTTTTCTCTGTGAGCTACCATAAGATCTTGTGTATATTTCCCTGTGCTATACAGTATAATCTTGTTTATCTATTCTACAATTTTGAAATCCTGTCTATCCCTTCCTACCCCCTACCCCCTTGGCAACCACAAGTCTGTATTCTATGTCTGTGAGTCTGTTTCTGTTCTGTATTTATGCTTTTTTTTTTTTTAGATTCCACATATGAGTGATCTCATATGGTATTTTTCTCTTTCTGGCTTACTTCACTTAGAATGACATTCTCCAGGAGCATTCATGTTGCTGCAAATGGCGTTATGTTGTTGGTTTTTATGGCTGAGTAGTATTCCATTGTATAAATATACCACCACTTCTTTATCCAGTCATCTGTTGATGGACATTTAGGCTGTTTCCATGTCTTGGCTATTGTAAATAGTGCTGCTGTGAACATTGGGGTGCAGGTGTCTTCGTGAAGTAGGGTTCCTTCTGGATATAAGCCCAGGAGCGGGATTCCTGGGTCATATGGTAAGTCTATTCCTAGTCTTTTGAGGAATCTCCATACTGTTTTCCACAGTGGCTGCACCAAACTGCATTCCCACCAGCGGTGAAGGAGGGTTCCCCTTTCTCCACATCCCCTCCAGCATTTGTCATTTGTGGATTTTTGAATGATGGCCATTCTGACTGGTGTGAGGTGATACCTCATTGTAGTTTTGATTTGCATTTCTCTGATGATTTGTGATATTGAGCATTTTTTCATGTGCCTATTGATCATTTGTATGTCTTCCTTGGAGACATACTTGGAGACATCTTTTAATAAAATCTTGTGTATGAGTAATTTCAATATGTGAAATTTTGTAGTCAGTGAAACTAGGAATTAATTTTATATTGACTTTCAGTTATTTTATTTTAGGGTTCCTATCAATTTCATAGTGAATCTTAAACTTAACCAGGATATCCTGTAAGGTAACTGGTAATTTCTGGATAAACTGGATGAAAGAGAAATAAGTTTTATATTTCTGCTGATGTCATTATACAGTACATTTCCTGTTCTAAGGAAAATGAGATATGTTATGTAGAATTCTATTTCACAGCGAACCTTGTATGTTTAGACTTCTTAGAAAAGCTAAAACTGAGAGACTGACCACACCAGGTGTTGACGAGGGTGTGGAGCAACTGGTGCTTTCAGAGACTGCTGGTAGGAGAGTACATTAGGGTAACCGCTTTGGAAAACTGTTTGGAAATATCTTAAGGCTTATATGCATACTTCACAACCAAGCATTTCCAGCCCCGGGTTTATATACGGTAGAAGTATGTATACATGTGCACCAAAAGACAGAGCTAAGAATTTTCATAGCAGTGTTATTCATGATGCCCCAAACTGGAAATAATCTAATGTTTATCATGATGTAGGAGAATGGATAAACCCTGGTTTTTTTCCTACAAGAGCAGTTGAAAGTAAACTACTGCTGTAAGCAGCAACATGGATGAATTTCAGCTATAATGTAGAATGAAAAATGAGTTCATCCTGTTTGTTGCATTTATATAAATTTAAAGATGCTGTTAGAAGTCAGGGAGAGGGGTTGGGGAGAGGGGTGCAGGGCCTTTGTGCTTCTGGAGTCACAAGGGTGGGTTTACTTTGTGAGAATTTATTAAGCTGTACACTCTCATTTGTGCACTTCAGCTATATGTTATACTTTAATTGAAAAGTTTATTAATGAATAAATGAATATAAATGAATTAGCAATAAGGAGAACTGATTGGGACAGAATCTGTTATACCTGAGGCTGGTGATTCTGTAGGCTCACTGATAGAGGTTAGCTCTTATCAGTTTAGTCAGGGAGAAGATTTAGCAGATTCCTTGTTTTTTATGGGTTTACAAAGGATTCCAGGCAGTGGATAACCACATGCAGGCAATGAATCAATATTTACGGTGATAAAATACTGCTAGAAGAAAATTGAGTAGTTAATGCAGTTAAAGTTTTTACAAAATTGTCATGAAAAAGAAAGTATGTAGTTGTGGGCATGATTGTCTATTACCATCAATAATGATTTTCCACAGGGTTCTGGGAATCAGCCTAGAATAGATCGACTTAAGAGGTTTGGTTCCTTCAGCCTGGCTCCTCCTGATTCTTTCCTGTTGTCCTGCTGAACCCCAGGTCTGGACGGGCAGGAGGCTGGATGAAGTATGCGTGGTCACGCGAGTCTCTGGGTCTCTCTGTTAGCTGTCGGGTTCCAGGGATGTCTCACAGTGACAGACACTTTAGATGAATTGAGCTTAACTATCAGTGTCTGATAAGGTTAAAAACATGGATCCTGGAGTCAGATCTGCCTCTGCTGCTTGCTGGCTCGGTGGCCTTGGACAAGTTACTTCACTTCCTGAGCCTCTGCTTCCTCCCAGGTAAAATGGGAATGGCGGTACCACTTCTCCAGATATTGTGAGAATCAGATGAGATGAGGAATGCAGAGTGCTGTTCTGCGTGGAAACTGCTTGATGAATGTCAGTTATTTCATGATTATTATCATTCATTTAACAAACATTGATTGTTAGATTTGTTGTTATTCTTAAGATACACTGATTTCATTATAGCTGTAGACAGCTTTGAACTTCAGCTGTGAACATCCCTACAGCTCTTCATAACACTTGCTTTGAAGCTACAGTGCAAATTTCAGAAGTGGTGGAGAATAGTGGAACCATGGCCCTTTGGAATAGTCACTTTAAATTCTTGAGTCTTAGGTGAGGCTTTCTAAAAATCTTATTTCTCAGTGTTCTTCTCTTAGCAAGATAGTCCTACTTTTATAGTGAGATTGGGGCCATTTGACATGAGCCTCTGTAGCTTCCTTTTGACCCGTGGGAATTGTGGACTTCTCCATCTGTTTCTGTTGGCTTTTCCCACTTAAAGGAGAGGAAACTTATTACTGACTTAAAACTCTTTAGTAGAATCAGATGATCTTCAGAATAAAGTAAAAGTTCCTCAGCTTTTTACCCAAATCCAATCATCACCTGGGCCCTGCTTTTATCTCTCAGCACTCTGTGTTTCACTATAGACCTCTTAAACCTTCTTCCAGCTGATTTTCTGCTTGGAACTTCGTCTGCTCTTCAGGACTTTGGTTGCTGTCACTTTCTCCCTGAAGTCATCCTTGATGTTGGCAGATACTTTTTCTTCTTAAAACTCACAGTACCTTGAGTGTTTCTCTTTCTGTAGTATTCATGGTGTGTTTTCATTAGTTTGGGCTGCTGTAACAGAATACCATAGACTGGATGACTTAAACACTTATTTCTCACAGTTCTGGAGGCTGGAAGTCCAAGGTGAGGGTGCCAGCAGGGTCTGGTTTTTCACTGGGAACTTCATGGTTTTCAGAGGGCAGCCTTCTTTCTGTATCCTCAGATGGCAGAGAGAGAAAGAACTCTGATCCTTCATCCCCTACTAAGGACACCTATGTCATCATGAGGTGCTCCACCCCCATGACCTCATCCAAACCTAATTACCTCCCCAAACCATCACACTGGGGATCAGAGCTTTAACATACGAATTTTGGGGAGACCCACGTCAGTCAGTAGCATGGTGTGTTGCAGTCACTTGTTCACAGCTCTTCTGGGAGACTGTGCCTCAGTATAGGCCCATCTGGGATCTCAACTTTAAAGGACATCATAAAAATAAATTCACCAGCAAAATTCTGATGCATGGATTCTTGGGGATAGCTTTTTGGAACCAGACTCTGATATTGTATATCCCCTATCTGGATGTCAAATTTATATCCTTTAAGAGAACAAAGTAGCTACTATTCATTAAGTAATATCTGAGAAATGCATTTGTTTTTAAGGTCTGATCAACAATATCTTCCTGTATTTTAGGTAATGGAACTGTTGGTCCATCTGAATAAACGTATAAAAAGCCGCCCCAAAATACAGCTCCCAGTAGAGACGCTGTTGGTTCAGTACCAGGACCCTGCTGCAGTTTCCTTTGTCACGGTGAGTTTTATCTTGGAGTATTTTCTGACTTACAGTAAGTTTTCTTTCATGATGTTTATTAGATGTCATCAGTCTATCGACCAGCCTAGAATTTCACCTTAGACTGTTTCTAAATGAAGCATGAGATGTTTTTCTTCACATGGACACACTGTTTTTCCACTGAGTGTTAATCTGGAAGGAGTGGTAGGAACAGATAACGTGTGACCGTCCACACAGGGCAAAGGAATGTTGGTGTAATGACTTGTCAGGTATGTTGATGTATAAAAGAATGCTTGATTCTTAGTAAAAGATTTAGCGGTCAGTCGGAATAGAAAGAGAAGGGTTACATAGCATAGGCCTGAAGGAAGGATGATAGAAGAAGAAAAAATGGTAAGAGATAGGAAGGCTGAATGAAAAAAACAATGTTTCTGATGTGTATATATATATATACACACACACATACACAGTATACATTGAGGATGGTATTCTTTTTAAATAAGTGGAGTCAACTGTGGCTGGTAAGAAATATTCCTATTAGATGTTCTCTTCATGAAAATTAAATGTAAAAAATGTTGACGCTGTGTGATGACAGAGATGTTCTCTTCCTGACCCTCATGGTTTCTAGCATCGGGGCAGAATCTGTTGCATCTTGTCTAACGTCTGGGTTCCAAACCTTTGGAGCCACCTACTGGTCCAGACGTCTTGTCTGTGCCTGCTCTGGACATACAGTAGCTCTGTTACACATGTTCCTTCCGCTTAGCGAACAGAAACAGTGTGTACCAATAAAATTGCCAAATAGAATGTCTTTAAGACAATAATTTTATGAAGTCTGTTCTAAAGTGAAGAATTCTTCAGAAAAGCAAATCTTTATCTTATGCATAAATCCAGACTTGCATTTGTGGGTTTGCTTAAAACGAGGCATTCACGTGGGTTTCCGTGATGCGCCGACGACGCTCAGCTTCCCTCGCCTCACCGTCCGTTGTTCAGTTCTTGGAGTGAGGACCCAGAGTGCTGCCATCCGCTGAGCGTACTTTACTCATTGACCGCTTGGGAAACGGCAGCCTAGGATTTAAGATGCGACCTCGTCTTAGCTTGAAAGGGTTAATGCGTCAGACTGGGAGATCTGATGCTGACGGGCAGAATTGTAGGTTTAGGCAGATCAGATGAGTACTTTTTCCTTTTCAGTGAAAAGTAATTGCACATATGAGTACTTAATTTTTTCCTGCAGCTTTATCGAGGCATAATTGACGAACAGACTCGTCTATATTTGAAGTGTACAGTGTGATGATTTGATAACATGTAAGTGCTTTAGACTAGGTCATCCTCCCTCATACGAAGCCCGTCTAAAAGCATGTGTTCTGAGTAAGCAGGGCTGAGTAAGCGGAATTATTCTTCCTGTGGTAGAATAGTTGGTCAGGCTGTAACCAACAGGTGATAAACACGTGGAAGGAGGGTGCAGTTTCTTTGTTATAACGTAACTGCCTAAGTTATCAATCAAACGATTTTGTTGAAATCCTAGAGTATTTCCTTCGTGCTAACTTGCTTTTCTCTCGTTGCATTAGAATTTTACTATAATTTATGTTAAGATGGGCTATCCTCGCCTACCTGTGGAAAAACAGTGTGAGCTGGCTCCCACGCTTCTCACTGCCATGGAAGGGAAGCCGCAGCCGCAGCAGGACAGGTATGCGTTCCTCAGTCACCTTATTTCCCACCTGCGCGAGTCAGCAGCTGCCACTCAAAACAGGTCTACACGCTGGTTTCACTGGGGCAGATGCTAAGGCTTGCGTTGAGCTCTTCGAGCTGATGGTTCTGTGTTAACCTCAACATTACTGTTTTGTTTATGCTGTTATAAAATTTCTTGTTGTGAGCATGTAGGAAAATGTGCAGAACTTAGATTTTTTTCTCAATCTAAATGCATTTTTATTTTGGTCAGTTATTTTGAAGCAACTGATGTTCTGCAACTGCAAACAGTTATAAAATGCTTTTCCTCAAACATTCCTGTCTTGGAGGTTATAAAGTTTCAGAGCAGTTTTCTTAAAGAACTGATTGCTCCTTTGTGTTCATATGGGAATCAGAGAAGCAAAAAGTTTTAGACTATCATCTTTAGCCTCTAGGCTTACCCCAAAAGTTCTGTATCATAGCCTTGTGGTGGTGAGAGTGAAGAGTGCAGAAATCGTGGAAGAAAGATGGAGTTAAGTCATGTTTTTACTTCACTTTTTAGAACATGTACATTTCTAAAAGACTATAATACTGATATTTACAGGTAAAATTAACAGACATTATAAACACTATGTGAAATTGTTTTCATGTGTTTTCATAGCAGAAGGTTTAGTGAAAGCAGGCATTACTGAAGCTGTGTTGCTTAAATTCACACAGTGGAAACTTAATGTTATATTCCAAATATTGACATGATTGATGTTTAATTTCTTTTGATTTAGAATGACTTTATTTTAATTAAATGTGGAAAGGAAAAAGTTTATTGAAAGGACATGTTGAACTTTGGCTAAGGTTTAATATTAAATCTCTTGTGGTAATAGATATTAACACCGAGCCCATATTTTCAGCTGTTTTTGGCTAAATGTCACTTATCACTCAACATACTGAGCTCTCAGTAAGAAAGAAATCTAGGCCAGTTCCTAGGTTAGGACTTCGTAAATTAGTGGTGTTGACAATGAATGGCCCTTGCTACAGTTGCCACTTTTTGTTATGTGATTTTTTTTGTTTTGTTTTGTCTGTTCTTTGCATGTATAAAAACCTTATTTTTTAAATAGTTGCAATAAATGTAATTATCTTTTCAGCTTAATGCATCTTTTAATACCAACCCTTTTTCACATGAAATACCCTGTTGAATCATCGAAATCAGCTTCTCCGTTTAATCTTGCTGAGAAACCAAAGACAGTGCAGCTACTTTTGGACTTCATGCTAGATGTCCTTCTGATGCCTTATGGGTAAGTTAAAAAAAAAAAATCGAAACAAAGCAACCTTGTTCTTGACTGCTTTTACTGTGCGGAGTCAAGTACTGTTTTCAGTGATTCGCCTTTCACTAGAAAGTGAATGTGTCTCTGGTTTGTTTGGCCACGGCCCTGACCTCTTCTAGACTCCAGCCCGACTGGTTTTGACCTTAGAGGTGTGGGGCTGCTGTTGTGATTTCAGACTTGATCTGTCCAAGCTGAAATCAGTCTTGCCCCCTAAAAATCGTTCCCCTTCTTCAATTACCATCAGCGCTGTGGTGGTTATCTTAGCCGTGCACGCATACAGCTATAAATTGCCTCCCTCTTTGCTCTTCCTTATTGCTGCCATGTCAGTTCCATGATACCTCCTGCCTCCTCCATGAAGTGTCAGGAAACCATTCCCACCGCTGCCATCTAGTTTTGGCTCTTTTCAGCTCTTGTCACGACTTTCTCACCAGCTGCTCTTCAAAACTGTTTACACTGCCACAGAGTTTCCTGGTTTTTAAAATGTAGAACTTACTGAGTCACGCCTTAAAATCCTTGAGCTGTTATTTTTCAGGCATTACATGCACTCATGCATTTCGTGTACTCTGTATCTCCTTGTCTAAGGGAATACAGTTCTCTCTGCTTAGTATGCTTCCCTGTCAAAAAAAGAAGGGAGAAGGAGAGAAAGAAATGCTGAAAGAAAGAAAACAACGAGAAACACAGCCAGAAAAACCACTTTGAAAAGCAATCACAAACTAGCTTCAAGTCAGCTGTGTTGTCTCTGACGTGAATTCCTTGCCCTAGGGACAGGACACTCTTCCCTCATCCTCATAACGCTGAAGTCCCGTCTCTGTTGCCACTTAGTGTTTTTATTGCGTTGTTGTCCTGTCCCTCTTCCCTAGACTGGGAGCTCTTTGAAGTCAAGAGCCGTTGAGTCTTGCTCTGGTGCCCATGTTGAGATTTGCTTCCAGCCTACTCGTTTTCTAGGTTGTCCTGCTGCCAGAGGTGCTTCTCTAAAACACTGCTTCCATCATGTTTCTTCCCTGGTCAGAGAGGTAATATACACTCTAAGCCTGGCATGTGGGGCCCCGTATCGTCTGTCCCTCAGTCCAGCCACAGGAGAGTGCACGCTGTGTGATTTCTTCCCTCTCCAGTTGGCTCTCCTCCCACCCCTCTAACCTGGTGGCTTTATGTTCTGGACCTTCCACCACTGCTGCCTGTTCCCTGCTTCCACTGCCTCTGTCACATCATTTATTTCCCTGCAGTTTCTTTGCCGTCTGGTCACACATGTGCTTTTCCATGTGTTGGGCTGTTACTCTCAGCTTGCTCCGTGTGGCAGAGACTCAGTCTTACACCTCCTGGTGTTCCCCTCTCCTGTGCTCATTAGGATGGTGTTTTGCACGGTGTTAGCTCCTCAGTAATTATTGATTGATTGATTTTCTGCTACCAGGCTTGCTATAACTTAGAAATAAATGAAAACCTCCTTTCATAATTGTTAAATCAGGAGGCAGCCAGAACTGGCAGGTGATGATGGCTTTGGTAATTTAACTTTGAAATCCAAATTTAACTTGGGCACAGAGTGTACCCAAGCCAGTGATTCCTCACATTTTTCTTACCAGTCAGAATTTGCCTTGTTTATATAAAAAAATTAAAGTGATTCTTTAACAGGTTTTTTTTTTTAAATAGATGAATTTAGGAGTTGAATGGATATGTACCTATAGTAATGTGGAATAATTTCCTGCACCATTTGGCTCCAAGTGTTTTCTTTAACTTTTATTATAATGGGTATTTTATTTTAATATCCAGTCTGACAATTTGTCAGCATAGAATTTTAGAATTATAAATATTAACTTGAGTTAATATTTATATCAAAATTTTCATTTTGTAGATGAGGATTACTACTTAATTGGTTCAAAATGAATTTGCCAGAAATCTTATTTTTAATCTATGGAAGCTAAAAATGAAATAGGATGGTAAATTAATGTTAGCTGCAAAGTTGTGTGCTTTGAACATATAATGGGAAAAGCTGATTCTTACTATGATTTTTCCTCTTGGGTACTTTAGAATTTTTTTCATTTTGGGGACATAATGTGCTTGTGTGGTAAGTGGTTTGGAGGTTTCAGTGGGTTTTCTAATGCAGGGATAGAAGGAGTTCAAGGAGAATTGAAGGTGAATTACACCTTAACAGAAACTGGGAATGATTATAAAAATGTTCTCTGCTTTGGATATAGAACAATTTTTTTAAACTTCCATTACAGTCAACAAACCTTTCTCTGTATTTGTCAACTAAAAATTCAAAATGTAGCAGGTCCATAGCAGCTTTTAGAACAATTATTCATAGACTGAGAGTGAACAAAGTATTTCTATTCATTGTTGGCAACTATTACAGTGTATTTGTAACCAGGTTGAGCAGATGTACTCTGATGGTTAATGTGCTGAAGATGTAGATAGCTTTTGTAGATAGCTTTAAATTTTTTATCTGTGATGAAATTCTAATTTCCAATGTTTATTCTTCTAGAAAAAAAAATCTGTGGGAGGAAAGTATATAGTTGAATGCATGCTATATGCATGTGTAAGTATGTGTTTTTGGAGAGGGGTTAAATTTCTATTTCTTTTCCAGATACGTGTTAAATGAATCCCAGAGTCGCCAAAATTCATCTTCAGCACAGGGTTCCTCTTCAAATAGTGGGGGAGGTTCTGGAATACCGCAGCCTCCCCCAGGAATGAGCTTTTACGCAGCTAAACGAGTCATCGGTGATAACCCGTGGACACCTGAACAGCTGGAACAGGTAATCGCCCTGCTGTTCATACGGAACTTGACCTGGTCCTCTGCCCCTGTGAGGTCCGGGGGCGTGTGTGACAGGGTTCCAGGGTGCTCAGGCTCTGATGAAATCGGTTGGAAAGGAGTGGTTGGTGTAGTGTGTTCTCGTCGTTGTGTCAGTTTTCTGTTAGAGCCCCAGGGAACGGGAGGAGTGGAAAGAGCTCTGCAGCTTTTCTCGTGTTGCTTGCATATTTCAACTCTAAAATACGGCCCGCTTGCAAGTTGAATATATTTCACTTCTTTCATTTTAGTTTTTAATTAATTATAGGTTTAATGATTATCTAGCTACCTTGGTGCAGGCAGTTAAAATACAATTTGTCTTACATTGTGCAGCTTCTTAGGGCTGTACATTTTGTGTAAAGTGAGGAATTCCTGCACTCACCAGTGACCCTACAGGGGAAAGGCGTGACGCCCTTTTGTGTTTCTTCCCAGGCATTGGAAGATTGGCATTAAGAACTTTACTCTGGATTTAAACAGGACACAGATGTTTTCTGAGCAGCTTTTAAAAAAGGCTGGTGCTCTGCAGAGAAGGTGCCTCACTGTGTCTGTCACCAGGCACCTCAGGGAGGAACAGATGAGATCAGTGTGTAATTATTTTGGAATTCAGTCAACACGGATTAGTCTTCCGATCCTTCCTGTATCTCTCCAAGAGTCTAGATGGTTTGATCATTTTTCTTTTTGACAATGTAAGTGACCACTGATCAAAACAGTGTTCCCAGGAGAGGGAAAAAGGCAAGTGGGCATTCTTGCCACTCACAGATTTATAGATGATTCGTTCAGCGAGGGTTCGATTTGTTTAGATTAACTTCTTGATGTTTTGTAGATCTTTTTCCTTCTTAAACCGTGATGTAAGTAAGAAAGAAAGGTAAATAGTCACAGAAGCTGTGTGATCTGTGTGACAGGCACTGGACTGAATACTTTGAGTGCTTTATGCCATTTAATCCTCACAGCAACCCAATCAGGTATAGAAGTTGTTAGTTGCATTTTGTAAAAGGAACTGAGGTTTTGAGATTCACCACAATCTCACTCCTAGAACTAGGCTTTAAATCTAGGTCTCTCTGAGGGCTAAAACTGTAAGTGCTGGAGAATAATTGTTATCATTAAATTGTAATCTTAGTGGGTCATTATTTGCTAGTTTTTAAGGGCCTCTGTATGCCTTTTGTCAGTTTTGTGATCTAGTGTTGAACAGTTTAGTTTCCAGGATGAAAGCTGATTTCCTTTAATTCTTAAATCTTTTGTTTTACATTTTTCCTTCAAGATTAAACAGCTTTTTTGTTTTTAGTGACAAAGTTAATGATAATGTAAATACTTAAGTAGTGCAGAACATTAAAGTGAGAAATTAAAAATCACCTGGAACCCTGCCATCCTAGTTCGTCGCTTATCTGCAGCCTGCTCTGTGTGTACGTGTGTGCACCCAAGTGCAGTTTTACACTGTGCACTTTCACATACCATGTGATACATTGTTTGAAGTTCATTTTTTTCGGTTAACAGTATACCAGGTTTTTAAATAATGTCATCCTTTTAGTGTCTGTATAAAATTTAACTATGTGTAAACAACATTGTATTTTTTAAACTAGTCTCCTATTAATGGACATTAGTATTGCTTTCAGTTTCGTTTGCACATTTTTTTGTTTGTATCTTTGTGTAGTTGACTTCCATAACTACTTTTTGTGGCTGCAGTAAGTGAGTCTTCTCTGTTGTAGCTCTTGGTGCAAGTCAGTTATGTTGAACAAGGGGAAGACAGGTAGGCATTTTCATGATCTGTTTATCTACCTTTTTAAATTGCATCCTTTATCATTTAGTAATTGTGAACTTTATTAATCCTAATTTATATATGTGAGAACTATTAGGTAACTGATGTTTAAAGGTGAAGTTTTATTTTTCAGGTAATGTTTATTCTGAAAGAGTTATTTGTGATGAAATTCATAGCTCCTTCACATTGCATGAAGTTCTAAGCAGACTCTCTCTTCAGCCTGTGTTCCATTTTAGCCCATTAGATTGAATACTGTTTGATTATAATTTCACTTGCATTGTATGTTTGAAATCATACTGTTCTCAGTATTGAGGACAGAACTAGCATGTTAACACTAGAGTGGAGCTCCATGGAACGTGAGGTTAGTTCTTTTTGAGCTGTCAGAACAATCCATGGAGCACTAGCCTCCTAATGTGCCACACTCGTACCTGGAGGCTCCAGCTTGGGACTTCGTCATCCTAGGAAGGCTGCGTGTCGCCCTGGCCTCGGAGGCTGAGAGACTTGGGTTTGGATCCTGCTGTCGTCGTTTATTAACTGTGTCTTAAATTTCATAAGCCTTGCCCCCATTTCCTTAAAAATGGGTATAATAATCCTTATCTCATAGATTGTGAGGGTTAAATGAAATCGTGACTATACATGGTTTAGTAGAGTCCTGGCACATTGTGTGCCTGAGTGGGAGTGGCGGCTGCTGTCCTGTTAACCCCTGGTTTATGACCGTGCTCACCAATCCGGTAAACAGACACTTCAGGTTGGTGGTCTTCGTTTCCCTGCTCAGTGTTTTTCCCTCCCTTCATTTATCCACAGTGCAAATTGGGGATCGTGAAATTCATAGAAGCTGAACAGGTGCCTGAGTTGGAAGCTGTTCTCCACCTGGTGATTGCTTCTAGTGACACGCGCCACAGTGTCGCCACCGCAGCAGACCTAGAGCTGAAAAGCAAGCAAAGGTAAACTATTTCCCTTTCACACTGTCCACGTTGAAAAGAGGCTAAATTTCTTAAAAAACAGCTTGTTCAGCACATATTCGTGCTTGTAGGGTTTTGTGTAATGAGACATTCAGTTTATGAGGCTGTGAAATAGACCTAATTTGTAATAAAGACAGTTTGCTAAAAAGCAGAATTCTGTGTGAGACAAAGGAATGAAAGCTGTTTGGAGCAGCAGTTTAAAGTCAGAATGGGTTAGGAATATTACTGTAAGAATTGAGACCTTTGGCTAGGTAAATGAATTTAAAGAACTGATGTTAAGAAAAATGTCAAAACCCAGAAATTACTTGTTTTTGATTTTTCCTCTATCTCAAACCATTTGAGTTGGCTTTTAATAATGAGTATGTAGATATTATGGTTAATATGAAATGTAGGTCCCATGAAAAGAGATGCTGAATAGGTCTTTACATGGGAGGAAATACAAGTAGTAAATAAGCTCATAGAAAATATTTTATATAAAAAATCTGGTCAATGTAAAATAAAACAATGGTATATCAATTTGCACCCATTGGTAAAAAAATTGTGTGACAGTTGATAATTCCATTTAAGTTTCTGTTGAAACCACTGTTCTTACACTCTTTTGATTGGCACAATAAATTGAAATAATTGTTGAAAGCATGTTGTTGTAGGTAATGAATCATAAAAATATTTACAGTATTTTATCTAAATCTTCTGGGAATGTATCCGGAGAGAATCATTCAAAAGAAGAACAAGGTTTTATTTAGAAAAATTTTACATATTTGTTCATTGTATTGTTTCCTATAGTTGTTTAAAAAAAAACAAAAAGGAAACAAATTCAGATTTCCACAATAGGAAATAGTTAAGTAAATTAATATATGAAATATATCTGCCCAAATAATTATAATAAAGCAACATGTAAATTGCCCCCAAGTAATGGCAAATGAATAAGGAATACAAAATGAGATACATGTTGATTTAAAGAAATGGCATATTCAAGGACTGAAGAATACATAAAAAATTGAAGATACTTGGTTGAAAAAAAATCAAATTATAGAATAGTTCTTTTTTGAATTTACTTTAATGCTTAATGTAATAAATAACAGGCTAAAAGACAGTGGAATGTTAAGATAATAAAGCTTTATAATAAATTATGTATTGCAGTTTTCCTTCTCCAAAGAAACCAGTACAAGTAGGTGTAACAGAAGAAGGAAATTAACTTTACTGTATCTTAGTTTGCTTGCTGAACTACAAGCGCACTGTGTCTGTGTGGTGGTTGAAAACAGCCTACCAGAGGGCATGGGATGGGTGTTCAGGACAGGCCTGTTTGTCGTGGAGTTAATTCTGGTCATGCCTCTTGCTAACTGAATTTGGAAGACTCAGCCTCTCCAGGCCTTGGAATCCGTGAGATGAGAAAGTAACTAGAGTGTACTTAACATCCTCCCCCAGGTCTAACATTCCTTCATGCTGCTTATAACTCCATCTTCCTTGTATCTCCTTCAAGGAATTTATTTGGTTTTGAAGTATCAAAAAATCTTCCTTTAAATCTTCTCATTGTGTTTGAACTGGCCCGATTGTTTATGCCATATAAATGGTTTGGATTGTTAGAAATATAAATGTGGTGCTTAATATTTGAATTAGTTTTGATTTGTCTGTTAAGACAAATGTATGCATTTTTCCATAAAAATAATATGACATTGTTAAGAGGGAAAAAGTGAATTGAGAACAATATGTAGACATCTCATTTTGTTAAAGGAAAATCCCCAAATACCTCTTCAAGCGGCGCATGTATGTACTGAACTGTTTCTTTGTCTGTCTACCTGCCGTACCCATCCACATATTCTACACACACGGGAAAGAAGGTTAGAAAAAGATCCACCAGAGTTAGTGGTCACTGAAAAGGAATAGAGAGGGATATGGTGCAGATTACGAAGAATTTTATTTTCTATATTACTCATTTCTGAATTTTCACGAGAAAGAAGATAGTGTGGTTAAATCTCACTAATCAAATGAAATGCAGGATTGCATTATTATTAGGTTCATAAAATAACCTACAGAGGGTGGGTTCCAGTCACTAAACACTGTCTAGTCTAAGTCACCTTATTGTGGGGCCCAGTCAGGAACAAGTCTTAGTGACTAATGGCAGCGTGACTGCTCTGTCCAGTTAGGTGCTCTAACTAACTGCACGTGTGTGCTGGTAGATAAGAGAGGATGCTGGGAATCACAGTGACACAGCATTAGGGAAACGCGGTGGGCTGCAAGCTTCCTAGGGTTGTGGCTTTGATGTAGACAATGTTTTTTGTCACTTTCCTCATCACTTTTGAATTTCCAAGTGGTTAAAGAGAAGAATCATGGGACTCTGAACAAGTACAGTGTGTCTCTGCTCTGTTGGAACTGCTCCGTGGCATCAGCCCTGAGAGTGGAATGCTATCTGGTTTTCTTGTGCGGAACCAGATTGGGTCATCGGATGCAGGGATGTATTTTACATTGAATCAGGGTGGGATAAGTGACTTTTTTTTTTCTGTTTAAAAACTAACTTTGATAGAAGTTAATCCCTTTCCTTCTCTTCTGTAATGTCAGTTGCACATTTCGTTTGTGTATTTATGTGTTTTCCTTTCATAACACATATTGGGGCTATGATATTTTGAAATGATTGAAGTGGAGAAAAATAATTTTAACAAGCTGTGTTGAAACCTTCTGTAGCTTGATTGACTGGAATAATCCTGCCATCATTAATAAGATGTACAAGGTGTATCTTGGAGACATACCACTGAAGACAAAAGAGGTAGGTGGTTTTGGTTTATTCTCACATCATCACAAAAACTATTTTGCTGACATGAGCTCTGTGTATTTGAACATTTCCTCCTGGTTATTTTGATTTAGGCTGAACCTGTGATATAGGAAATACGAGTTTTAAGCCATACTAGACTAGGTGGATTAAAGTCTCCTGGCAACTTAGTTTATCTGATCTGGTGTTTTCAATCAGATGCTTGTTAAATAAGGATGGTCTAGGTTAGGCATCAGTAAACTTCTGTGAATGTTTTAGGCTTTACTGGCTATTATTGTTCTGAGGCTGCAACTTCTCAACTCTGCCTTAACATGAGAGCAGCCACGGGCAGAACGTACCTGGATGAGCATGGCTGTGTGCCAGTAAGACTATTGATACTGAAATTTGAATTTCATATAATTCTCACAAGATACAATTTTACAAAATGTTATTTTGATTAAAAAAAATCATTTAATAATCATTTGAAAAAACTAATCTTACCTCACAGGTCTTACCAAGACACAGGGTGGGCCAGATTTGGCCCGTGGGCAACAGTTTGTTGACCTTAGTGTAGAATTTAGAGAGTAGGTAGGTTCTTCTGAAGTCTCGAAGTAAGATGTTTGCTAAATAGTGTAAGTCTGTTTAGTGTACTGGGTTAAAAGTGATTCCAAGTCTAAATTCAAACGTGCAAGAATTGCTTGCTTCCTTGCTTCCCAAACCATAAATAGTTGTTTAAAAAAATCGTATTAGCTTCAGTTCGATTAATTTGAGTGTGATATGGCAGAAAGAACAATTAATTGGGAATTGGGATGCCCCTACCCTGGATTCTAGTCCTGAATAGATGCACATAAGTGTACTGGAGAGGAGAGATTTGGTCAATCACAGACTTCTCTGGGCCTCATGTTGTTCATGTAGGAAATGAAGGGGTCGGATTAGATCAGTAGTTCTTAGAGTGTGGTCCATTACGCTTGTCGGATTACAGAGGAACTTTTAGAGGTCCACAAAGGAAAGGAATTTTTTCCTTTTTTTTTTTTTTTTCCCACCGTGTTGCTATTTGTATTGATGGTGCAGGAGCAACGGTGGGTGTCAGCTGCTGGAGTCCTAGCACAGATCAAAGCAGTGCCACTGAATAACGCTAACAATCATTCTCTTCTTCACTGTCAGAGCTCATGGTTAGAAAAAAAGAGAGAGACAATAGAATTCAGCTTGAGTATCCTTGATGCAGCAGTAAAAACGTATTTTACCTTAAGAGTAGAGACGCAAGCTCTGGTTATTGATACGAATATTTGGTGTGTATTTTCTCTAAAATGAAAAAATGAGGTGTCAAGTGAAACAATTAGCATGCTCTATTGGCAGCGATGAAGACTGAGCTTTTCAACAAACATTAGAATTTTGGGAAATTTGTGTTCATCACAATGAACTTGACAGCTTGTCAGTACTTACAGATTTTTCTAATGAGATTGGTCATGAGATTAATGTGATATTTCTGTGTGTGTGGCTGTTTTATTTTATAATGAAATATTTGCTTAACTCAGTGAGCCAATATTTTCCAAATGACCTGCAGTGTTACAGAAGCACACAAGGGTAGGAGAGCCATTCAACATGCAAGATAGGCTGGTGGAATTTCAGATAACAAGAGTCTGCAGAAGTTTCATTGCTATGGTTTCAAATCCATTTGGCAACTAACCTCTAGGAAACTGTGGTGTATCAAGTTTTGGTGTAGTGTCAAAGAACAGCCATAATTACCTGATAAGGCTAATAAAATCATCCCCACTTTTCCAGCCACTTATCTGTGTGAAGCTGGGTTTTTTTTCACATACTTGAATCAAAGCAATGTATCACAACATATTAAATGCAGACAAAGATACAAGAATCCAGATTTCTTTTATTAAAGTGAACAGTGAAGAGAGTTACAGAAAATATAAAACAGTACCACTCTCTCAGCACAGTTTTTTGTTTTGGAAAATATACAGGTTTTAATTGTTCTTAAAAATATATTTATGCAGACATATAATGGGTTTAATATTATTTTCAATAAGTACTTAAAAATTTTTCAGTTTTAGTTTCTAATACAGTAAATATTGCTAGGTATTCCAATATAAACAAAAGCTCTTTGGAATCTTTAGTCATTTTTAAGAATGTAAAGGGAACTTGGAACAAAAGTTTGAGACCACTGATTTAGATGATCTTGCAATTTTTTCAATTCACAATAATTTTGAAATGCTAAGTTATAATCAAACGTATTTTCCACAGGGAGCAGTTCTGAAGCCAGAGCTGAAAAGAGACCCAGTCAGTACGAGGGTCAAGTTAAAGATTGTCCCCCACCTCCTTCGTTCTAGACAAGCCGCAGAAACGTTCCCAGCTAACATCCAGGTAACTCATTCTTTTCAGAGAAAAATGGCCTGTTTACAGCTTTTATGTCTGTCTAATTAGAGAAAGAACTGCATTAATGGATAATAAGAGGTAGGTTAATGAGTATAACAAGATTAATGAGATTCCATCTCTTTTCTGTCTGAAGTTTAGCTGCATAAAATACTTACAAATTTTTATTACATGATATTTACTATATATGGTTACTATTCTCCCTAAATATATAGTGATAATCTCTTTCAAGCTAGTGTCTTTCTGTGTGGCTTTTTTTCAAAAGTGGTACTACCAGAAACTTGGTCACTTAAGTGGGAAAATGAGTCATCCTTACCTGGAACCCCTTGTGAAGGCAGTGGCCAAATCCTCTGGACCCTGCCGCCGTGATGTCGTCATCTCCCTAACCCTGATGCTGACGTTAGTGGAGATTGTCACTTCTTGTTTTGGTTATCACGGTCGTCCTCCTTGCTTCCCTGCCTCTGGTGCTGCCCACAGCCAGTCTGTTTTCTGTTGCCATGAGAATTATTTTTGCAGTTGGAAATCCTCGTGCTCTGTTAGCGTGGGATACAAGCCCTTCCTCAAAGGCCCTTGCCTTTTATCCAGGTGGTAATCAGCTCAGCTTTGGTGACAGGTTTGAGGATGATTTTATCAGTAGTTACTTGCTTTTGATCTTAAATAAGCCTCAGAGTTTTTCTTGATAATTTTTTCCAAAAAAAATCTGTAAAATGGGTGTAATGAAAGCAACCACCTCACGGCAATGTTGTGGAGACTGAATGGGGTAGCAGATGGGAGCTTTAGAGCGCTGTGATTAGTGCTCATTCAGTTAGGGAGCTCGCAGTCAGTGGTGGAGAGGTGGCAGTGAACTCACCCTTCTGGTCTCTTATCTTGCCCCACCCTTGCCCTGTGCCTTGTGCTCCAACAAGATTGTCGCTCTTTAAGTATGCTGTTCTCGTGGCTCTGCCTCCACTCGCACGCACCCTCTGCCTGGCATAGCTCCCCTCCCCTGTAGCCTGGTAAACATCTACTCCTGTTTCAGAATTTGCTCTAGTGTGTTGCCTCCTGTCTGTAATGTCCCTGTTTCCTGCCTCTCCTCTCTTTCTGTCCCAAAGTAAGGACACGCTCCTCTTGCTCACTGTGGTGGACAGACTTCTTCCTGTCTTAGCATCTCTCCCTCTTAGGCTTATTTGTTCAAGTGGCTGCTTCCTCCTTCTTTAGTCCCATTGTCTGGGTGTCTAATATCTGACTGATTTCTAGTACTCCGTGCTGTGTCCATAAACATAAAATAATCACAGAGCTTCTTCCATTTCACTTTCCAGGCACTGTTTCCCTGACAGCATCTTGATAATTTTGGTTTAGAAAATTTGGTTGTAGTAACACTACATTACATAATAAGCAGCTAGAATTTTGGAACTACATATTCATAGACATCCTGTAGGTGTACACTTTATTTGTAGTTATTTATGTTTTCAGAATAAGTCCAGCTAAAATTTTGCACATTCAAAGACAGACTCATTGTTCGTCACCCATGAACGGTCTCCCTTTTCTCATCAGCTTCATTTCACGATGAGATTGTCCTTCTCCAGAGTGGTCCCCACCCCCTCCCTTCTCCACCTCTCTGTCAATCACAGGATTCTTGAAGCCATCGTTCAGATGAGCCTCTTCTTTCCTGATACCAAAACTTTTAACTCAGCACTTCCCCTTGATTTGAATGTACTAAAGCACCCAGCACACAGTTCTTTGCATGTAATATGTGAGCCATGACTTTTATTTTTTTCTCCACAAAACTTCAGTGTTCAAATTAATCCTTTTACTTCTGTCATCTTATCGTAGTATTTGACATAATATAGCATTGTCAGATAGGCTTTCTAAAATAAAATCTTTTCCGAATAATGTAGCACTTGATTATACATTGTCCTATATCATTTTTAATGTCTGGACATTGTGACTTCTCAACAAGACAAGGCAACTGGATAGCAGTGCTGCTCTGTTTTGCATCTCACGGAACCTTGCGTGGTGTTGATTTTACAGCAGAGGCTCGGTACTGTTCTGTGTCCAGTCACAGGGGATTGTTAGGTAAGATCCAGAGCACTGCTGGTAGTCTTAGGAACCAGAGCATGGAGGTTTTTTTTTGTTTTTTTGTTTTGTAAGTGTAACTGTGTTTCCCACAAAAAGTAGGAAGTTGAGTAGTTTAGATTTCTTTGATGTTGATTTAATGTCTGAACTTTGTGGTGCCGCACAGGACTTGTCTACTCCGGGAGCTTTTTGCCTTTAGATCTGACTACTCAGTACATGGAGCACCTACACCCTGACTGTATACTTGTGGAATGCTTTGGTATTTTCCATGAAGCTTTTGTTATACTTTGTCCTGAATGACTATGTGTAATTAAGAAATCTAATACCCCCCAACATGACGTTATCTGCTGATGTCCCCTTTGTGACAGTGGTGGCCCACTGCAGCGTGAACATATGTTGTTTCCTAGTGTTAGACCTACAAGTTTTGCAGACTCGTCAGATCAACCATTTGTTTGTTTCTCCACAGACTACTGGTTGAAGCTACTGATTGACTTCCTAAGTCGGTCAGCAAAAATATTTCTATTAAAAAGAGCTGCGTTAATTTTGAAGAACAAGGTGTAGTCCAAAAGATTGGCTGTCGATTCCTTAATAGTATTTGAAAACAGTAAATTGCTATTCTTGTTAATTGGTGTTCTTAAGATTGTTCCTTTCTCATAGGTGGTGTATGATGGACTCTTTGGTACAAATACAAATTCAAAGTTAAGAACATTATCCCTGCAATTTGTGCATCACATTTGTGTAACGTAAGTTTTTTGAACTGTTTATCTGTGAAGTTTTCAAGGTGTTGGAGTGACCAAGTGATGCAAGTATATCTTACTTAGAAAGAAATCATATTTGCTTATCTTACAAGTATTTCATATTTTAATAGACTATTTAAACTTACTTCAGGGGGAGGGTAACCTTAGTGGAGTGAGTGCCTAGCATGCACAAAATCCTAGGTTCAGCCCCCAGTACCTCCCATTAAATAAACAAACAAGCAAACAAACCTACCTAATTGCCCCCCACCAAAAAACTAAAAAACCCCAAATGGTAAAAACAAACGAAAAAACAAACTTACTTCAGTTATGTCTCTATTTGAAATAATAATCTGAGAAGATACGTAGTTATGAGATTCTTATATCTTGCTTTGTATATGTGTTATATTTTTAAAAGCTGTCCAGAAATCAAGATTAAACCATTAGGTCCAATGCTTTTGAATGGCCTCACCAAGCTAATCAATGAATATAAAGAAGTAAGTGACTTGTTTTTTAAATTTTTGTTAACACTTTATATTTTATTTTCTGTTATAAACTTCTCTGCTCTGTATGTTGATAAAGTTTGCTATCGTTCCATCATTTCTTAACATTTTTAATTGAAGTGGTGCAAATTTCAGAAATTACTTCCATTGTTTGCCCTTTTATTTATTTATTTTTTGGAAATAAGTGTTAAAAACTGGTAAGATCTCGAAGGGGGTCTTGTCACTACTTGAAATAACATTTTTAAAAGCTAGTACATTTTATTTTACTTTTAGGCTCTGTGCAAAAATGGAATGAAAATAATTAAATTTTATTTTATGATTTATTTCCTTATTGGTCTATTTGCATTTGCTTGTATTGAGAAAGTGTTCATTCTTAGGTGCTGAGGTTTTATTGATTCAAAATTCTGTCAAAACATGCATTCAGTAAATTTTTGATTCCTTAAGCTAAGTGGGATGAGGAGTCCCTGGACTGTAGATTTTCATATCCTGTCTTCCCTTGCTGTATCACTCCTGCCATCTCTGGTATTTCAGGGGAGTTTGCTAATAAAGGTAAGGTTTCAAGAACTCCAGTTAGCATTGTTTTCCTGAGTCTTAGCTAAACATGAATGCATGTTTGCAGTAGTTTAGTGACCAAGGTTTTGCCATTTGGAGTTAGAATTGAGTTTGAATCCTGGTTTTGTTCCTTGGTGAGTTACTTAACTTCTTTGGATCTCTGTTCTTTATCAGAAAAATGAAAATAATAATATTACTTTATTGGATTATTGTGAAGATTAAATGAGATAATACATGTAACTTGTTCAGCGCGGTGAAGGTGTATTAGCAGATATTATCATTAGTGAAAAGCTGTTCATTTAGTCTGCCGCTGTGCTTTTTGGCAGTGTTAGGCCTGACTCTCTCGTTCTATTGAATAGCGCTCGCATGGGTTCTTTAAGGCCTTGGGAACCTTTCAGATTATTTTTATGGCACAGATAATCAGATGCTTTGGATGGTTGGTAGAAATAAAAACGCTTTGGGCTTTCAGGGGAGAGACTGTGGATTTGAAAATAGGTTAGAGAGGTCAGGTAAACCACAGAGCTCTAACCCTCTCACCTCCAGATGGCACCTGCATGTCTTCCCAACAGATGAACCCGTAAGAGCGGCCACCTAGGTGTGTGGGTCCTGTGTTAAATGTAAACTTCAGCTCACGGTCGTGTTACCATGTTTTGAGTAATGTCAGACTATTGGATTTCATAAAACCATGTGAAATTCTGTCTGTATCTTGAGGTGGGAACCTCACTAACTTACCTGATGACTGTGGTCCCTTAAATTTTTTATGATGGAAGATATGAGAAGAAGATGTTTGATATAGTGCAGATTTTTAGAAAATTTCTCTCTAGCTTATTGCAGTTTTGGGTGAGAGAGGGTGGTGGATACTACTCTGTTGCGCCAGTGGTGAATTTTCTAATAAGCTAAGCTCGTTTCCTAGTATATGTTGGTGGTGAGTTTTAGTATTTGCAGGTTACACAGTATTGAAAATAATCCTGAACTGAGCACCAGCTAAGAGAACCTCTTTATATGTGACCACTGCATTTTCCTTTTGGAGTGAGTCGGGGGTGTAAGGTTTGGTTTTGTTTGGTCTTTCCTTTTTGTAGAGTGATGCATTCTGGGTTTGGACATTTTTGTTTGTTCAGATGCTGATATCATGTAGTTAGGTAGAGTCAGTCCTAGGTTTAACAAGGAGTAAAATAATGCATTTAATTGCAGCAAAAAGGTTTTGCCGTTTACTGTGTTTTTTGTTTTGTCTGCTTTTTGTTCTTTTTTTTTTCTTTCTTAATTTCAAGGATCCTAAGCTACTGTCAATGGCATATTCAGCTGTTGGAAAACTCTCCAGGTGAGTAAACTCTTTTTCAGTGAGAGATAAACTGTTGGTAAACTAAGAAAAATGATGTGGCATTTAATAATGGATGGAGAGTAAATTTCTTATGATTCTGAAAGGAAATGTATTTAATGGCCATAGGTGGTTTAGAAATGCCTTTCTTGTAGAAGGATAATGATGTGAGACATTTTAATTTGCATTTGAAGATATGTTACCGTATTAATGGCAGTCTTGAAATGAGATTTTGAACTGGATTGTGTCATCATATGTTACATTCTTGCGCCCTAAATCGACCTTAGGTGTTCTTGTTGCAACTTACTACTAGTCTTTATAATCCCAATAAGCAAGGTTTTTCTAGTGATTCTCCTCTTTTTATGGTGGTATATTACGATTCCGAGTGGCCCTGTTATGGAAAGTGGATGTTTTTTTCTTCTGCTGAGTATGATTTCCGGCACTCAGTTCCTCCCGGTTTCCTCTTCCTTCACTATGTTTCTAAGCCGGGGGACGGAGGTGCAGCCTCCTTAGTGGCCCCAGGTGCCGCTTCCACCCCGGTGCAGGTTCCGTATTGGCCTGTGAAGACGGGGTCTTGCTCTTCTGCACTGCACAGGGAGGGGAGTCTGGGGCTCAGAAGAAAGCCACTTCAGATCAACCGATACAGCACAGAGTTGTCAGCAGACCTTGTCCCTTGTGCGTTGGCATGAAGTGACAAAGCTCCTTATCACCATAGTCTTTAGTTTAATAGCAGTTTAGTCTTAATTATCTATTTTCTTTATTTTAAAATCAGAAATGTTAACTGAATGCATGGAATATTATGAGAATATCTGGATACTGTATATGTATGTATATTAATCGAGGGTGACTTAGATTAGACAGTTGAAGAATTAAATATTTACTTTAAAAGTATTTGGCTCTTTGGGGAGGCAATCCGGTGATGCTGACGTGGTGCTCAGGGGTGAAAGTGCAAGTTCAGGAGAATTGGTGTTTAGTGTCATTTTCTTCTACCTCGTGGAAATTCATGATGGTAATGATGGTCTCATGTTCTCTTACAGTCGAATGCCCCATTTATTCACTAAGGATATAGCTCTTGTGCAGCAGCTCTTTGAAGCCCTGTGTAAGGTAGGGAAGCACCTGGCCAGTGTATGTGTTCTGTTTGGATGCTCACTTGGAAACGCAACACGTAGGGAAATGCCATCATTATCGTCTTCCTAGGAAGAGCCCGAGACACGACTAGCAATTCAAGAAGCATTGTCTATGATGGTTGGAGCTTACAGCACCTTGGAAGGAGCACAGCGGACTCTCATGGAGGCCCTTGTGGCTTCGTACTTAATAAAGGTGAGTCCATCTCTGTGCACTGCTGTTGCTGGTAGTATTTGCATTTCGCATTTTTAAGATCAAAGGCTGAACTGTGCTCCTCCTTAACTCGTGAGAGTGAAGAGGAATATTTGCAGTCACTTGGACTGTGATTTATGATCAGTTTTTAATTCTTCATTATGGGGAACTGATTTTAGTGGAGAAGGAGTAGTGATGTTCACAGAGGCCTTGTGTTTAAAGCCTTTGTTGCTGGAAAACTGTTCTTAATGCTATGTTCTCCCAGTTGGAAGTGTCTTGACTGGCAGCTGAGCGCTGCAGTCCACTGGGGTGGAGTTCTGTGGGTGACATTGTGGGGGGAAAGCAGAAGGAAAGAAACGAGCCTGTAGGAAGTAAGCCAGTACCATGTACATGTTCTTCTTCCTTCTTGTCCTCTTTATGTGCCTGGCATGGGCGTCTGGAGGAGAATTTTGAATACCCATATGTATGCATGTTATATCATACACAATATGAGCTGTTATGTATTTAGTCAATTTTTTGTCCTCCATTTCTAGGAATAGAAGGAGAGGGAGATTAGAAGAGGGAGTGATGTCAAATGTTGGTGAGATTAATGTGAATTACATCTTACTGAAAGTTGCCTACTGTGTTTAATACATTTATATTGAGAAAATTATTAAAGGTTCAGAAAAGTATCTAGTTTTTATTGAGATATAACAGGATAATTGTGTACACTCAGAAAGCTTATTATAGGTAGAGTCCCTTTGTAGATGCTCCTGGTGTCCAGGTACCTGGTTCACGGTCATATAACATGGACAGAGAAGTAGCGACTTACTCGGAAGCTCGTTAGAATTGAGTCGTTAAAACTTCCCATAGGTTACCTTGCAAGGGAGTGTCATGCTTGGCTGGTGCATGGGGGTGCTGGTTATACTTATGCAGATCAAGCCATAGAACAATATTACCAAGCCAAAGGTAATTTATTTTCTTTTCTCAGACGACGTGTAAGGCAGCCAGGCTCTGGGCTAAATCATACAGACTAGTCGTTAGTGTCATTGCCCTGTAAAGCAGCCCAAGGAATGTTAAAGAGCAGGGACACCTTATATTATCTCTAAGTATCTCTCATCTCACTTACACTGTGACTGGAGGAATGACTTGGGGGAAGGGACATGCAGGTAAAGTTTCAGCATCACTGGATTCTACCACTGCTTTCCTGGTTGAACTTTGTATTCAGAGATTACGCTCTCAATCTGTTGAAGTCAACTGAATGTATTTACTTAGTTGAAACTTTGCTTTGGAGTCAGTTTTAACTTTAGAGCTAATCTGAGAATGTTGGAGGTGTTTTGCTTTAAATTTGTAGGGATTCCAAGTAAGCTCTTTTTGTGTTTCCTGCAAAGTATCTGAATTTCACTCATGTGGCTGAGTTTGAGACTTGGGGAGGCAGAGGGGGTGGCCAGAAACTGCCATAGTAACTTTGGTCCTGTGGTTGGGCTGAGGATGTACACCTCTGGCTGGTCTGTGTGGGGTTCCTGCTTTACCTGGAGGGTCCTCTTAGGTCATAAAGGTACTTTTTAAATAATATCATTGTCCAAAGACTTTTATACAGCATGACTAAAGATCTTGACTAAATGATTTTGTTTATTTACCATATTTATTGAAATAGCAACTTAAATTTTGATTGTGTATAATTAAAAGGACTTATATCTTGACTGGGATGAGTTATTGGCAATTGAATTCTTCTTCTTCTTTTTTAATCTCTATGTGTTTATGTGTATATGCCTGTGTTTATGTGTCAAATAGCCTGAAGTTCAAGTTCGACAGGTGGCTGTGAAATTTGCCAGCACGGTGTTCCCCTCAGATCATATACCTTCCAGATATTTGCTCTTACTAGCTGCAGGAGATCCGTAAGTTTCAAAGGTGTTAATTTGAATTTGGGTTCATTTAAAGTTTTATTTGAAAATTACTAAAATTTACGTAGTTTGTAATGTTGGTCTGTGCAACTTAGAAGCCCTTTATTAGAGTTAAAATTATAGGCCCTCTGATATTATATATCTGTGGTCATGTTCTGTCTTGTTTTTTTTCCTGTGGGTAAAATTCAAAGATGCAAGCCACATGACTCTCTAAATCTCATGAAATGTCCAAAAAGGAGTGATTGCTTGTAATGTATTTTATGACTCCTTGCTTTGATGGCCAAGAGTATATTTAAGACAGCTGCCAAATAAAATTACTGTTCTTAATCTTCATATGAGCATTCATTCTCCAGTTGGTGAAATTTATTTTTTATTCTTATTTGTCTTTCTGAAAGACGGGAAGAAGTTCATGGAGAAGCGCAGCGAGTGTTAAGGTGTCTTCCTGGTAGAAACAGAAAAGAAAGTGCTTCTAAGCAGATGCCATCTTTCCCAGAAATGGTATATTATATCCAGGAAAAGGTATGGCTTTTAACTTCAGGTAGCTAGTTTGAGTTATATAATGGATGATGAAAATAAACGGTTTTTTAGATGACACATTCAAAATGCTAATCACTACATGCTGAATAGTGGTAAACTTCCTAACAATATTAATATTTATGATAAGAAGAAGGTACAAAATGAGGAGAAAAATAGAAATCTCAAATGTAATTAATCTGTTTTGCTCAAATCTAAATTACTTACGATTCCTTTTATGCCCTTCAGCATTCTGGCTGTGTTTAAAATTATTCCCTTTGCACAACGTGCTTAAAAACATCTTTTTATTTTTAAGGTTATTATTTAGGTCATCATAAGTTTAAGAATGCTTCAGGGAGCAGTTCATATTTTTTTCCACTGTGATCGTAAGAGAAGATCACATCGTTTGCTTTTGCAAGTCTCCCACATTGGCTGGTAGCTCAGACAGAGTGTTAGCAGTCATGACCCCCGCCCTGGCCCTGTCCTATTGTTACAGTCACGTTTCTCTAGGTGCGCTGGGGCTGCCTTACTGCCTTCCACCTCTACTGCTGGTCTTAGCTTTTTGCTTAGATAGACGTCTTATGTGGCAGCCGCGGGTCTCTTCTCCACGGCACTGTCAAGTTTGTGGTCGGAAGATGCTCTCATGCTCGTATTTTCTTTCTACCTCCTTTGTTAATGAGAAGAGCTGGCGTGCAGTGGCTGGGGGCGCTGTGTTAGCAGGCTCCTCGGGAGTCAATTTTTTCTTTTTATTTTTTATCTCAGTTGTTACTGTGTCATCTTTGGAGCTGTTTTCTTTTTCTTTTTTTCCTTCTTTTTATTAAAGCACGGTTGATTTGTAGATTTATTCTTTTTCAACAAACCAGTCAAAAGGCAACACAGCTGTCACTTAGGGTTTGAGGTCTGTGCACCATCAATCATGACTAATGGAAAAATGTTTTGACTAGAAAAAAATAGTAGCCAACAATAATACGGCTAGAAATACAGTTAGTTTTGAGTTGAGAAAGGGTACATGTGCTTTGTTTTTCAGTAATTGGTTTTGGGGGGCTTATTTTTATTAGGCTTCCCATCGAATGAAAACTCCAGCCAAGTACATGACTGGGACCACTGTCCTTCCATTTAACCCAGCAGCCTTCGGAGAGGTAGGACTGGCATATATTTCCATTTTGCTTTTACTAAAGGGTCTTAATGTTACAGTCAAAGATATGTCCGTGAATTTTTTGTGTTCTAGATAGACTCATATTGTGACATCGTTGTTTTATACCAGACTGTTTATTAGGAAAATAGTACTCGGTAGTTGACATTAATTCATTTAATTGACATTTAATTCACAGTTGACATTTAATTCATAGTGGAGCCTAGAAATGTGTTTATTTCAGTGAGTTTCCCTTCGTGAAAGAGCTGGAAGCTCTGCATTGGCTGCTGTTGGGAGTTTACAGCAAATTGGATTTGGGTGTTAAAGGCAAGAATATGTTGAGGTTATTTGGATTATCTAGTTTTAAAGGTTGGAGAATTAGATTAATTTGTCACATTTACTGAGGGAAATTCTATTGTCTGTGGTCACTGAGTTGCACTAATTAAATGGCAAGAGATAATCGTGTTCGGAGTAAGAATTCTCCCAGTGAAGTTGCTGCCTGTCTAGTCCGGCTGCCCGGGGAGAGCTTCCAGAGGGCTCCTTAGCAGCTGATTTATGTCAGAGGCTTTTATGGCATATAGCTACTCTTCTGCAGATGATTTGAACCTGTTTTCTCAAATTCTTGTGTCAGTGGAGAGGAAATGCAACTGGAGTTCCACAGGAAGAGATCCTTGGCCCCGGGTTTCTGCCCAGTGCCTGTCTACACACATACACCTTTAAAAAAAAATAATGATTTTCATTGTAATCTTTTAGACTTTGAAAGTAGGGTTTGCATTTTAATTCCATTAAACTTCATTAAAAAACACTTTTTGGATTATAAAAGCTGGTTATGTAAATTTTGCTCCATTATGGTAATTTCAGTTCACATATTGAGTCATGTTTTCCAGCTTCTGTGAGGCTTGTTGAATAGCTTCATGGAGGGAGGGTGGGGGGAATCAAAGCTGGGAACTGTCACTCTGAAGACTGTCCTCCCACCCTGATCTCCTGAGGGGCTTCTCTGGTCTTCTTCCTTCTGTCTTCAGATAGTTCTGTACTTGCGCATGTGCCTGGCTCACAGCGCGGGAGTGGTGCCCACCTCTCAGAGTCTGGCTGACATGCAAGATCACGCCCCCGCCATTGGACGCTATATACGGACTTTAATGTCGGGCAGCCAGGCAACGCCCTCGTCATCGTCTTCCAAGAGTGGAGAAACCAACCCTGTGCAGATCTACATTGGCCTGCTTCAGCAGCTGTTAGCAGGTGTTGGAGGTAGGAGGTCATGATGCTGAGGACAGATACTAAAGCACTTCAGGAAAAAGCTAATTTTCAACTCAGCTGAGAATTTATAGCATAGTTATTTTCTCTCTCCACTCCTGTAACTGAACATTAATCTTTGTTTCTTTTTTAAATGCATCTGATTCATCTTTGATACACTGTTTCTCTTTTCAGAAAGAAATGCTAACAATAGGTAACATATTTTTACTTTGGAAGTGGGGTGAAGAACAGGGCATCTTCTTATAGACAACCAGTCTGTAAATTTGCTCTTTATAGGCAACTAGTCTGTAAATTTGCTGTACTGTATTTGGGTTCATTTTTCTCTCGTAGAACTGGGGAATGCCTCCTAAAGCAGTAGTAGCCTTATGCTTTAAAGGAATTTAGTGATCTCTGTATGTTTATTTCTTCTCTTGAAATGAAAATGGTTCTGAATTCCTTCTTACTTAGGTTTGCCAGTCATGTACTGTCTGCTGGAAGCAGTCTCAGTGTATCCAGAAAAGCTGGCCACCAAATTTGTAGACAAAACAGAATGGATAAAGGTATATCCTGTGCACGTGTATTTCTTTTTGATTCTGTATATTTTAAACTTCAGTCTCATGATTTCGTCTTCCTACCTGTGTTCCCGTGACCTCTTCTGCCTTTAGGTCATTTTGAAAATTCTCTCATCATCAAGCGCTTACTGGGAAGCATGTAGGTCAGTGTACCGCAGTGTTCCATCTAGGTGAGAGTGGGAGATGAACTGAGAGTCATGCACATAAAAAAGTTATTTTTCTGTTTTGAAAAAATGTTTTTAAAGTAATAGATTTGTATAGTTTAAATAAGAAATGATGGAAAACATCTCCTTTCCATAACTGCCTCTCACCTCCCCAGCGCCCCTCACCTTCCTGCCTCGTCCTCTCTCACGTGATGCACATGTTGTCCCTTATTTGTGTGTGGCCTGCCTTCCAGAGTTTACTTAACACATGTACCCACATGAAATAAGCATTTTTGATTTGTCTTCCCTTTCTCACACGGAAGGTATTACACTTTTCACACTGTTTTATACCTTATTTCTTTTACTAAGTATTAGAACGTGGAGTTATTCCTATACAACTCTAGAGAGAACATCTTCTTTGTTTTAACAACTTCATGGTTTTCCTCTGGAGAACTGTGGCATAATTTAATCCAGATCCTTGCTGACGTCTGCTCAGGGTACTTCCAGTCTGCTGCAACGCGCAGCCCACCGTTTTGAATATGAGCAGGTATATTTTTAGGTGGATTCCCCGGAAGTGGAATTGCGGACCTGCGGATGCAGTTTGAACAGACAGTGCACATCCTCCATACGAGTGGTTCCGGTTCACACTCCCACTGGCCATGCTGGAGAGTATTTTTGTCCCATGGTCACACCAAAAGGGTCACCAGGTTTAGCAAATAAAAATATAAGATGCCCAGTTAAACTTGAATTTCAGATAAACAGTGAACACTTTGTCAGTACAGGTGCGGCTCATACAGTTTTGTATACTTCTTGGGCTACATAATGCAGTTCTTTTTGCAAAATGCAGTGTGAATTATGGTGATATGTACAGATTTTCTCTTTGAGTGTGAAAGCATGAATGTAATTTACCAAGAGGAGTGAGTTTTGCACTTTCCTGGAAAATCTAGTCTCATGAAATTGCGTCTAGTTTAAAAAGGATTTTTATTCTTAATGAGTATTTGCTGTTTTTAAAATGACCTTAGAATTTTTGACCTTTGATCTTGTGGATCAGGGGTTATTAACCAATGAACTGTGGACCAACTCTGGCCTGCCTCCTGCTTATATGGCCTGCAAGCTAAGAGTAGTGTTTACATTTTTAAATGGTTGAAAAAAAATCAAAAGACAAATAAAGTTTCCTGATGTGAGGATAGCAGTGTGCATAAAATTGTACTGGCACCCAGCCACCCCCATTTGTTGTCTGGTATTGCTTTTGTACTGTAACAGCAGAGTGGAATGGTTGCCACACATTGGCCCTTTACAGAAAACATGTGCTGACCTCCATTTTAGGTCATCCGTGTATTAATCCCACCTGTTTTATACTTTGTGTCTTGATGAAAACGCACATAAGGTTTTGGTCTGTAACTCAGCTTTTGTTTTGAAATAATAGCTTTTTGTGTTTTTTTCTCATAGATACCAGTAGATTGGACATGACAATGTATACTTTATTATTTTAACTCTAAATGTTAGAAGTTGTCAGCAGGGAGTTGATCATATGTCATGTGTGTGTTTCTCCTTCTGTACCACTCAGAGTCTGATGAACAGCAGTAAAGAAGAGATGCGTGAACTGGCCGCCTTGTTTTATTCTGTGGTGGTGTCTACTGTGTCGGGAAACGAGTTGAAGTCAATGATAGAACAGCTTATAAAGACTACAAAGGACAGTCACGTATGTTATCAGTTTTGTCTTCGTCCTTTTTGTGGGAAATAGTAGTTTTATAAAAGCATCTGATATGTTTGTTGTTCTTGTGTTCTCATTTGTAAAATGAACTCACAGACTCCTTGCTTTTATGATTGTAAAGATTAAGTGAGATAGATGATGCACGGATTCAGTCAGTTCATTCAGTAAACTCTAGTGCCTTGTGTCCCATAGGCGCTGTGCTAAGCGCTAGGAATCCAGCGGGGAGTGAGTACGTGAGAAGCCCTAGCTGGCACCGCTTGGCGCTTAGAAATGTTAGTTCCTTTTTTCTTCCCCATCTGCTGCCACTGATCACTGTGCCTGGCCCAACAGAAAACACTGTTGAAACCACGCGCTTTCACGTGTCTCATTGCCTACCTTGTGTTTGGAGGTTTTAGCAAGTAGAAATAGAACCTGTTCATTGTATTTTGTTGGCAGTCATGGGAAATGATGCTTGAAAGTTACGATGTAGTCATGTATAGTCACGTGAGTGCTGTAAGCTGGGAGAAGCATTAAGTGCTTATAAGAGCGCACAAGGGAGTCACCTCACTCAGAGCTGGAGTGGGTGTGGGGTTAGCAAATCTAAATCTTGAAGTGAGTCAAGACTCAGCTTAAGTGCTCAGAGTTCTCTGTGTTAGAGACTCAAGGTTTCTCTTGTTCCCTGTCTGATTTATTGACATCCAGTGGCACCTCCAGGGACCGCTATTCTTTGGCCTTATGTTTTGTTGGGAGAGGTGACTGTAATTAACACACAGTTGTTTCATTCATGCCCGTGTGAGAGAGACAGACAGAGATATGCTATTGTGTTGTTAAATCCAGAGCCCAGAGATTCAGCACGGATCCTTGCTTGCATTGGGATTCACAGTAGGAAGATATTTGGCTAAAAAGAAAATGAAAATGGCAGAGCAACAAGACCTGGAGACAGACGCCGACTTCCTGCCCGAACAGGAGGACCTCATCCAGAGCGCGACAGAAACCATAGGTGATTAACGTGCTGATGCTGACTTGGATGGCAGCATGATTAGGTTAAAATTTTTTGAGCTAGGTGAAAATTTATTATAACATTTTAATTTCTTTCTGTAGCATTGCGTTCTAAACACACAAGCTTTTTCACAGAATCTTGATGCTAAATAAATTCTGTGTTTTTAATAACAACGAAAGTAGTCTGGTTTTTCTATATTTTTTCCTATATGTTCCTATTTAACAGAGATGATCCCGTTATGGGAAAAAATTTAAACATTAAGAAAGGGCACTACTCTGTGGTGGTGTATTACTAAATAAATGCTAACAAATTATCAACTGGGAAATATTGTGGGCTTTGATTTTGTTTTGCTGTCTTTAAAAAAATCTAGAGTACACTGCTGTTTGCTTTGGATCTCAAGGGGAATGATTCTCTGTTTTGTCTACATGTACTTACAGGCTCATTTTTGGACAGTACATCACCCCTCCTGGCAATTGCTGCCTGTACAGCCCTGGGTGAGATTGGCCGAAACGGTCCACTCCCAATCCCCAGTGAGGGATCTGGCTTTACCAAATTGCATCTTGTGGAAAGCCTGCTAAATAGAATACCGTCCAGTAAAGAAACAAATAAGGCAAGTCTCTTCCTGGTACCCTTCCCTTCTGAAATCCTTTCTATTCGTAGGTGAGTAAATGCGTGAAAATGGAATCATGTAAGGATAGATGGCACTTCAGCTGGAGGAAGGTTTAATGTGAAAAAAGGAGAATTCGAGATGGCTGTTGAAGTTTGAGTTGGGGGATGATTTGTGCACAGTCTTTGACCCAGTTACGCCAATTTAGACCCATAACTGTTAAAGTTTGGGTTAATATTAAATGCATCAGGTAATTCTTTTGTCGTGCAAAAGAGTAGGTAATGAAGTGTTAAATAGTTTTATTTTTTTGTAATTCCAGACCAGATCTAAATCTTAACCTCCTACAGCCAATTTAGTTTTAAGAAATCTGGGCATTTGTAAGCAATGTGAGTAATCTTTGAGGAAAAGGACATATATACTTTTTTAGTTTTAGATAAAAACTTTCATAGACTTTAAACATTTTTCTTTGTGGTAAGAGCATTTCAGTGTTGAAGTAAAAGATGATTTGATGAGCAAAATAATCAGTTTACTACAAGTTTAATAAATATGTCATCTTATTCTTGATCTAGCCACTGTTAAAAACTTTGAGATGATCACAGTGTAGTTTTCATTAGCTGTTAGTAACTAGTCATTACTGTCCCTCGTTGAGCAGTTATCTGCCAAGCATATGCTGCCGACTGCTTCGCATTCAGTAATCAATTGAATCCCCAAAAGATCCAGGGAAACAGATAACAGTTGTCATCTCTGTTTTCCCAGATGAGGAAATAGAGTCACAGAGAGGTGAAGTAACTTGCCTGAGGTCACACACAGCTGTAAAGCCTACTAAAATGATCGAGCTGTGACTCCATCTTACATCCTCTGGGCCCAGAATCTACATTTATAACTGTTATAGTTTGTAGGATAATAAACCTAGTTAAATAAACCTAGTTTCTTCCTTTGAAGCGGGGCCCTTAATAAACTCCATTTTATGTCTTTCTGCCTGTAATGTCTTAGAGATGTAATTCTGTAAAATTGGATACTTTAAGAACAACTTGTGCTCATACATTAGTTACACTCCCCCTCCCTCACTTCTCATTTTAGAAACATTGTTCTGAGATCAAGCTGTTGTATACTTTATTGAAAAAAAATTCTCTGGTCTTCCAGATGAAAGAACGAGCTATCCAAACACTGGGATATTTTCCAGTTGGGGATGGAGATTTTCCTCACCAGAAGCTCCTCTTGCAAGGTCTGATGGATTCTGTGGAGGTATTTATATTGCTCTCTGATCATTAGTCACTCAAACAAAAGGCATAATCCAGGTGGAATATTGTGTGCTGTGAGGCTTTAAATTCAACCTTTATTCATTTATCCACCAAGTAGTACTTACTCAGTGGCAGCCTTGGGCTCATCACTGTGGTAGTCAGAGCGTTGACTGAATCACCTGGATGGGGAAGTCCTCTAATTTTTGAGTAAAGCGTGGTACTCAAAAGAAGAAGGGGAAACTGCCCCCATCAGCTAGATGTGGGGAGGGGGTGACTGTGACTTAGCTTCTGTCTTCTAGACAAGTGTCCAGTGTCGTGGAGAAGACCTACGGGTGGACGGTGGCTAGCCAGCGTGCTCAGTGTCTTAACATGGCCTGATCTGGCCCCTGATGGGGCCTTGATTCTTGTCACTCACTCACTCACTCACACTTTTTACAGCAGTCTCTTTGCTTTAGCTTTTAAATGTAGCCCACACGTCCTCCTTTCTCAGGTGTTGTTGCAGCCCGTTAAAGACCTCCCCGACCCTTCAAACTAGAGTAGGTCCTTTAGTTATTTGTACTTTCATGCCTCTCCATTCTTCACACCATTTATCACCATTTCTAACTGCCCGGTAGACTGAGGGTAGAGTCTGTTTTGCCCCCCATTATAAAGCAGGGGAGTAAATGAATGAAGAGATGTGTGCACGTCAGGCAGTAGACTCACAGAGGAGGGCGTGGGCGCTTCCATCAGGGAGAGCTGGTGCACGTGTTCTGGTGGCGAAGTTGCTGCTGGGTCTCGAGGGTGGGGTGGGGAGAGGGGAGAGCTGCAATTTGAGGAATCAGGCAGCCGAGTGGCAAGGCTGGTGTTAGGATTCAGGTCTCTGGATTCTTGATTCAGGACTTTTAAGGTGAAATTTTTTGACAAGAAATTACACCCCTATCTGGTTCTCCCTGGATGTCACTGACATTGTAACGTCTTGGGGAAAAGCTTGTGATGTCTGCATTTGCTGCTTTTTTCCTTTTTTAAAATCTGTGATAGAGATGAGTTTCTTCCAGTTTTGTTTAAATAAAGGAAGACTTGTCTCAATTCTTAACTTGCTACTGAAGACATTTTAAAAAAATTGAAGTATAGTCAGTTAAAGTGTGTCAGTTTCTGGTGTACAGTGTAATGTGAAGACATTATTTTAAGAGTTTAGAAGTACAGAAATATCTGAAAAGCTGGAAACATGATAGAAATATTAAAGGATAAGAATTTTTAAAAAGCAGGAATCAGGGAAGCAAAATATCTTCACAGTCATCTAAGATGAAGTTCTAAAGGTTTTTTTTTTTCTTGTTTCTTCTAATTCTTTCTTATGGAAAATTTCCAACATACCCAGAAGTAGAGAATAATATATAATGAGTCCCCACGTGCCTGTTTTTGGTTCATCTGTTCACCCGCTCTTTATTTCTAGAATACTTACAGCGAAGCCTAGATATCATATTCGTAAATGGAGTTAGGGAGTTTTGTTTTTGTTTGTAATGCCAAGTACGGTGTTATTTACAATAGGAAACATATTTTAAAAACGCCCATAAAATGAGTCCCTAATATGGGATCCTCTGTGTTGATGTACCTTTTCTCAGCTCAGAGTGGCAGAGAGAAACTCTTGACAAGCGCAGCTGTAGGACTGAAGCCCCTGAATCCCTTCCTTCGGAGTAGGAAGCATGTGGTACCCGCACTGGGCCCTTCGGCAGGACTGGAGCATTTGATCGCTTGACCTTGACATCAGCTAAGCTGTTGTCGGTGTGCTTTGCAGAGTTCTCCCCACAGGTTGATGTTCCCATAGCCCATGCTCTCTTTGCTTCATTCTCTCCTTATTCTCCTGTTCTTAGGTCTCTTCCAGTTCCCAGTAAACATTGGAGAAAAATGCCAGAGGGAACTAAGACAGGTCCAATTCCGTGTTAGTCAGTGATTCATAATTGTGGAGTGTGTCTCAGGGGTAGAGCATTTGACTGCATAATTGTGAAATGTGTCAAAATTTCTAAATCTGATTTTTAAAGTTTGAGTGTATATAATAAAGAATTTTTTTAACTTTTGATCTTTGAAATAATTTCAAATTTACAGTGTGGTTATAAGAATAACGGAAAGAACTCCTGTATACCGTTTATCCAGATTTACCAAATTTTAACATTTTATGTTTGCTCTGTCATTCTGTTTTTTTTTTTTTTTTTCCCGGAACCATTTGAGGGTGACTTGCAGACCTCATGTAAGTTAAGAGTGCAGAGGGGAGGTGTTAATAAGCGGTGATCACTGCTATTGTGCAGTTACTACAAATGGGGTATCTACTGGGAGGTTTATGTGCTTTACCCTCATTTACTCCTTACAGCCTGATGAGGTGGGTGACGGCACTGTTTATGCTCATGTTGTACAGACGGAGAAGTTGAGGCTCAGGGTTTACATATGGGTGTGGAGCTGGTGAGATAGAATTTCTCCCGAGATCTGTGTGGCTTCACAGTCCAGGCCCTTCTCCCCTAAGTGAATGATTCCGTTCTTCCAAAGATTAAAAACCCCTGCTTAGTGGTCCTTTCCTGAGGGTGCAGAGTGCTGGACGGACGTGGAAGAAGGTCCTCAGTCATCCGTGCGTCCCCATCCCTCACTCTGCCTCACTTTCGAGCCATCCGGTTAGCTGAGAGCGTTCCAGGCACAAGAGGGGAAACAGAGCACTCCGAGAAACGGGCCAGTAAGCAGCCTTTTCGTGGAAGTGGATGTTTTCGGGAAATGTTCTCTCTGACTTGTGGCTTTTGTCTCCCTCACTGCAGGCCAAGCAGGTAGAACTTCAGTTCACTATTGGCGAAGCCATCACCAGTGCGGCGACAGGAACCAGGTCCGTGGCTGCCCGGGATGCCTGGCTGGTGACCGAGGAGGAGTATACCCCGCCTGCCGGTACCGTGTAGTCAGCTGATCGGTTTATAACCCCCAAGTAACCCTCCTCTGTTCTTGCTGTCGCCTTTTAAGCAAAAGGAAAAGTGTATATGTTCCATTCTAAGTCGTCTTCCAGTATTTGTATATGTCTTATTGTTTGGCTCAGTCGAGAAAAATAGAGCACGGAATGAGCGAGAACTGCGTTGTGGTCCTTTGACAAGCCAGCCCGGGAGTGGCTCTGCATTTCTGTCTGACTTGTGCTCTTTTCGTGAGGACTGGTGTGTGTAGCCAGTTTCCAAGTCATGTGTGCCCTGACCCTCCATCACATAATGCAGGCCGTGCTCCAGGTGCCTCTGCACTGAGTCGGTCCGGCTTTAGTGGAGGCGTAGGTGGGGGAGCGTGCGCTTGTGCCTGCATGTTACAGACACTGTGACTTCACACGTCTCACGTGCTGCTGATCGTCCTGTAGCACACGGGCCGGCTCTCCACAGCAGACTGTCCAGCTGGAAATGTCAGGAGTGTTGAGGTCGAGGACCTCTGATGTGACAAAGGGCAGGGAAAAAATGGCACAGTAGCTGGAGGAGGAAAGGTCTGTTGCATGTTAGTTTCTAGACAGGAGGTGGAAAAGACAGTAGAGAAAGAAAACTGCTGACACTAGAGAGAAAATGGGGATTTTTTTTTTTTTTTTTTTTTTTAGTTAAGACCATTTTTTTTGAAGTGAAGTTTAAGGTTCAGAGCACAATTAAGAGGAAGGTACAGAGGTTTCCCACAGCCCCTGCCCCTCCACATGCACAGCCTCCCCTATTACGGCAATAATTTTTCACTCTAGGAAACTGAAGTTACCTGAACACCTTTGAAAGGTTATTTAGTTTATGTAGGTTCTGAAATGAATGATTAGTAGTTCTTTCGGCAACTGATTGAAACACCTTAGTCATTTAGATTTTAATATGTTATAGGATTGTTGCTTTGAGTAAATGTTGATTCAAATTTAATTTTTGCAGGAAGCTCTATTCAATTATTTTAATTGCTTCTTGTCATTCTTTGCGTTTCCCCCAGGAGCCAAAGTTAATGATGTCGTCCCCTGGGTGTTGGATGTGATTTTAAACAAACATATCGTCAGCCCCAACCCGCACGTTAGGCAAGCTGCCTGCATCTGGCTCCTTTCCCTTGTGAGGAAGCTGAGCGCCCACAGAGAGGTGAAGGTGAGCCGTGCTGGAGCTGTGGTCCAGCTCTACGGGAAACTGTTAATGGAATACATATCAGCAAGAGGTGATAGGAAGGAAAGGGTGTGACGATTTTGAGGTAAGCTGTACATGAAGGTATGAAGGACGGCAGCTGATACAATTTGGCTGGAAGTTGATTCTTAACTTGAAGGGATAAAGTGCGAAGTGGTCCGGACGGGGAGGCCCGGGCTGCGTGCGCCAGACTGCCCGTGAGCCGTGCAGCCTGCAGGTGGTTCGCCACCTTCAGAGGCGAGCACCCAGCAGGGTCTGTGACTGCCTTGGATCATCAGACTTTGGTGCCACGTAGCGCGTGAGCGAGACGCGTACTCTCCCGAGGAGGTAGAGTTTCAGTGTTCTGAATGCCTTTTTTCTTCTTTCAGTCTCATCTTAAAGAAATTCAGAGTGCATTTGTTTCTGTTCTGTCAGAAAATGATGGTAAGTTATTAGTCAAATACTTGGTTTCCGAGCTTCTTTAAACTTATGTTTTAAATTTTGAAAAATCGGGATTAATGGACATAAAAGAAGGCTATGTGAAAGTCCATTCTTACATATTTATTTATTAATTAGATCAGTTTTGCATTTACAAGTGCAGCCAAGGCCTCCTTTAACATCAGTACTTCTACCAAGTAACAGCTTTCTTCTACTTCTGATTCATTTCCTCTTTATGATTTAAGCCAGGACTGAAAATACGTATGTGGTAGACGTTTCAATGGTTGCTTTGTTTTATAACATGTTTTAAACATGCTGTCTGATACTGACTTTTCATTTTAAAAAAATTGCACACGGGGGACCTGAAGTCCTGTGATTACCTTCATGTGTGCGACTTGCCTCCACTGCCCCTCTGTCGCTGTGCTGTGCACCCTGAGGTCCGGCAGGGCTGGCTCGGTCTGTGAGTTGGATCTTTTGTGAGCGTAGTTCTCATTCACGGGGACTTACATGGTGTCATGTCCATGGAGATGACTTAGTACATTTTCAACAAAATAGGCGGATTGATTGTGTTCTCTTATCTTTACTTTGAGATCATTTTGGTTTAATGTTACAAGTTAAAAATTTTTTTTTTTTTACTCAATGGCCAGTGGACACATTTTCTAAAAGGATTATTGCTTTGTCTGACTTTCGTGTAGAACTTAGCCAAGATGTTGCCTCAAAAGGCCTTGGGCTGGTGTATGAGCTGGGCAATGAACAGGATCAACAGGAATTGGTTTCCACCCTTGTAGAAACACTCATGACTGGCAAAAGGTACAGTGAATTCAAAAATTTCAGTGAGCACACAGAGCAACATGTGCATGCTGAGAATATGCAATGGAAGAAGGCAAGTTTAGCTTTTGATTTTCCTGTTTATTAAATAAGCCTTTTCTAAATCAACAAGTCAATGATTATTATGCTGTGGATAGCTGCTTAATTATCTAGTATGTACTGTTTAGAAGGTAAACTAAACTACTCTTTAGAAACGCACCAGTAGGTCAGGCTTTGAGAATTGAATGATCTCAGGACAGGTACAGCGCTGGATTACAAAAGTACCATGATTACGTTGGCTGAGTGAAAATGGAGGCCCGGAGAGGAAGCCTGGCCGTCGCGCACGGTGTCCCTGAGGAGGGGCTGAGGGGCCGTCATTCTCTTGGTTGGCTGCTGCTTCACGTTACCTTCCTCATAGGAAGGAGCGTTTGCAACGTGTGACCACATCTAATGCAGCGTAACTATGTGGGGTGTCTTTTGCATCTGTTTGTTCTTCCTAGACTTCACTTTACAGACGTCTCAGGCTGATGGGAAGGGTTAGTTGACTTTTTACACCTTGCACACTGCAGATTCTTGATAGGGAATTTGATTTCTCAGTTTACAGATGCAATGCATGCATTCGTTGAATGCTGGTGTGAAACATTTGAGGCTGATTTCAGTTCTTGTTGTTGTTTTGGTTTAGAGCCAAACATGAGGTCTCTGGAGAGACGGTGGTATTTCAGGGAGGAAGCCTTGGCAAAACCCCGGATGGGTAAGTGTGCCGCAGCCATCGATCAGTCACTGGACGTCTCCTGGCGGGGAAGGGAGCACTCACAAAGTTGATTTCCACCCTTGTGGGAAGTGTTGTGTGTTAGTGGGAGAAGAAAAAGCCTAGCGTTTCGGATTGGGTTTCCTGGGAAACAGACTGAGGTGGAGATCTGTGTGCTGGCAGGTGATTGAAGAGTGCCGTAGGGTCGTCCCCCTGGGGAGTGAGGAGCAGGACAGGGCTGGTGGCCACCCGAGGAGGAGCCGAACTGCTGCCCACATGTCTGCAGACCCTGACCTGCCCCAGAGCCCCTGCCCCGGAGCCCTGGGACTGGGCTGGGAGGGCCTCCAGGGTGGTCCTGCCTCCTGCCCCTCCGCAGGCCTTCTCACCCCTGGGTGCCTGGCCATCAGTGGTGGGCTGCTCTGGGGGGGACCTGACCTTGGCCCAAGGGCGTTCTGTCAGTTCCCAGCCAGTGGCTCCCACCACACCTAGTTTTTTGTAGGGCAGCTCTGCTTGGTGCTTTGGAGTCCACCCACTTGGCATTTCAAGTTAATTCCTAGGGCCTTGATTCCATGGTGGTTCTGCTGCTGCCTTTGCTCTGAAAGCCCTCCAGTGAGGCTGCAGCTGCCGGGGCCTTGCCGGGGCGTCCGCCAGCCCCTCTCAGTGCGTCTCCGGCCTCTGTTCTCTCCGTCATGTTCTCTGAAGCTCCCTGTTTTCACGTCGGAAGTTGTGTTTGTTCCACTTACTCTCCCTCTAGACTCCTTCTGGGTTTTAAAAAGTGCTCACTTTTCACAAAAATCCTGCAAATGATCAGGTGTTTGAGCGAATGTAGTTTGTTCAGCGGGGAGTTAACAGGACTCAGAGGAGGCGTGGGGAAGACAGGTGTCTTCAGACAGCTCGCGGGATCCTGAGAGAGAGGGGTGCACAGCGCACTGACGGCCTGTCCCGCTGCCCCCGATGGGCCGAGGGCTCCACCTCCTGGGCCTCGCGGGGGCTTTGGGTCACTCAGTAGCCATGGCTGACACCTGAATTGGGAGGCTTTTTATATTTTCCTCATCCTGGTCCTCCACCTCTGTGCTAAAGAGATCACTCAGTACTGGAAACTTAGTGAAAACATAACTTTAAAATGTTCTAGTAATATTGCTGATGTAATTCTTACTAGTCTGGAGGTGGAGAAATACATCCCCGCATACTTTGTGTTTTTTGTTTCAAGCCAGGGCCTCTCTACCTACAAGGAGCTTTGTTCCCTGGCGAGTGATCTTAGTCAGCCAGACCTGGTGTATAAGTTTATGAATCTAGCCAACCACCATGCAATGTGGAACTCCAGGAAGGTGAGTTGCTGTCATTGGACAGTGTGTTTTCTTCTTCCCTCCAGATCAGAACTGCTACATTGGCAGACAGTGACAGTGGATACGCAGTGTGTTTTGTAAACATCTGTGATTAGAGAGAGCCAGACGGGCTCATCGCTGCCGTGATTGACTCGTAAAGCTGGACCCCCAAATAAATCAGGCTGTATTCAGGACAAGGCTGGGAGGGAGAATTTCGTGATACTTCATGTGTTCATATTTTACTGCAGCAGATGTATCTGAGCCACTGCGTCTTATTTTTCAGGGTGCTGCTTTTGGTTTTAATGTAATTGCTACCAGAGCTGGAGAACAGCTGGCTCCTTTCCTGCCCCAGCTGGTCCCTCGTCTTTATCGGTATCAGTTTGATCCCAACCTTGGCATTCGGCAGGCCATGACAAGCATTTGGAATGCGCTGGTCACTGACAAATCAACGGCAAGTGTCTGTGAGCCCTTGTCCAAGGTTACAGCCGGGATGTGGGCCTGTGCTCGCCTTCCTTTCTACGCTGTGTCCTTATTTGTTTAAACCAATAGGCTTTCTTTTATCCCTTGCTTTCTTCCTCCTTTCTAGGTATCAGAGGTGCTCATGGCAACATTTATTGAGATTTCAGAAACGGAAACCATCTAATGTCCGTTGGGTGGATGGTTAAGGAAATGGCAGGAGACCCACACACGTGGAGCACCGTGTGTCCGCAGGCACTCCTGACGCACCGAGAGCAGGGCATGGCTCCTGCCTTCAAGGAGTTCACTTAGTTGAGGAGGTAGAGAAGGAGACAGGCTGTGGCCATATCTGGTTTTCTCTCATCCGGCTGCTTCTCATAGTCTCCTCCACTTGTAGAGGTTAGGATTTCTCAGGGCCTCCCTCTGAGCACCCGTTACTCTCTCTGCTTTCTCTTCCCAGATGAGCTCATAGTTCCAGGGCTCGAAAATGTCTTCTCTACTGTGGTGGTTCTCGGTCTTGTGCTCCTGGCCCAGGCACGACTTGTGCTCCAGGTCTCCCTGGCTCGCACGTCTCACTGCCCGCTTGACGTTGTCCCTGGATGTTGTTTTAAGATACCGTAGACTTGACGTGTCCAGAACAGGCCTTCACAAAGCACCCTCCCCTCGCCCTCCTCAGGGTTCGTCTGTTTCCCCCAGCCAGGAAACTGGGTGTCATCCTTGATTGTCATCTGTCTTACCTGCACCCTTAATTTAATACAGTAGCAAATTCTGTTGATTCTGCTTCCAAAGTATTTATTGAATGTACTCTCTTTTTTTCCCTAATTCTTCCCTGAGGAACAGGTTGTCATCTTTCTCTTCCCTTTGCCTTCCTTTATTTGATTACCAGCAGTAAAAGTGTTTTTTAAAATTCAAATTGGACTGCATTTTGGGTTAAAATCCTTCAGTGGCTTCCTAGGTCACTCTCAGCAAATCCCGTGACCCTTATCATGTCTTCCCACCCCTGAGCACGGTGCAGCCCTTCCTCTCTCTCTCGTCTGCTGCTGGGCTGTGTGTGTTCCTGGGTGTGTTGGAGGGCCCTGGATGGTTCCACTTGGGGGGTTGGGTGAGTTTCATGTGCTCTAGGCGAGTACATGGTACCGCAGGATCAGTCGAGATCCAACAGGCCAGTGGCTTTATGGATCCGAGTTCAGGGCCCAGGCCTGGGCTCTTGAGATGTGAGCGTCATTTTTGTGTGAGCAGAAGGTGGTCCCCAGATGTGGAAGAGGTCACGATGGAGAATGTTTAGAGATGTGGATATAGAAAGGCATCAGTTTCTTAAATCTTAGGGGGAGTTATTCACCTCCCTCTCTTGGTTTTCTTACATGTAAGTGAAGATTACAAGACCTCTCTTACTTTGGAGAGTGAAAGTGGAAAAGTCATAAGTTTTGAAGTTCTTTGGATCAGCTTTATAAAAAGTGAATCTCCTGTCGGTGTGTCATTATTACCAAGTTGTTAAGTGTGTTTCAGAACTAAACAGACTTAAAATGTTAATTTCATCCTTTGTTCTGAACAAATACTCCCTTATGTGCCAGACATGGTGCAAGGTGCCAGGGATGCACAGACGAGTGAGGCACTGCCCCTGCCCTGCAGGTCTCAGTGTGATGGAGCAGGACGGTTACTGTGCTGTCTGATACAGTGCCCTTAAGAGGGCGCCATGGGAACACAGGAGAGTGGGCCAGTCTTGTCTGCGAAGGCGATGCCTGGTTTGAGTCTTGGATGAGTAGGGCTTAGCCAGGCAAGCAGGAGATGGGAGAGGTAGAGGTGTGTGTGCCAAGGAATGGAGCGCAGACAGGACACGGGGCCTGGGGAGACGGGTGGGCCACAGAGGGCTTCGTAACCTTGCCGGGGTCACCGGACTTTATGCTCACGCCCTGAGGAAAATAAGGGGATCAAGTTTGCATTTGAGGATGATCGTTTGGGCAGCTTTTAGCAACTAAGGTGGGGAGAGAGTTGTGGGCTGAGAGGCCCAGAGAGACACGCAGGCTGTTACGTACAGAAACACAGTTTGTGTGGCTGAGATGAGTAATTTGATTGCTGATGGATTTTGCATTCTCAGTTTTATTGTTTTGCTCTCATTAGGTAGATAAGTATTTGAAGGAAATTCTTCAAGATTTGGTTAAGAATCTTACCAGCAATATGTGGCGAGTTCGAGAATCCAGGTACTGTTTTTGGAAATATAAAACTAGTCAAATACAACTGAATTTTTTTCCCCTTCAGATGTCCAAGTTTTCTGCTTTGTGCAAAAGGAGTAAGTTAAAGCCACTAAAAAGCATACTTCTGGTTGGGTTAGACAGTTAATGATATTTAAGCTCTAGTCAGTGGTTTTCCTACGTTGTGTTAGTCTTTGTAAGTATGAGATTAAAGAAGTAGAAGATTGCTTGTTAAATTATATATTTATATGCTCCCATAACTTTGTAGGGCAGCATTTATTTATACATATATAGTTTATGTTTATTCAGTGCCTGCTATGTGCTTGGCAGTGTGCTAGGCCCTGGAGGTACACTGGTGAGTAAAAAATGAAGTATCATCTCAAAGAGATTATGTAGTTGTGGGAAGCTGACATTTGATGACTGTAAGTGCAGTATGCCGGGGGTGTATTTGAAGTACCAAAGAGAGAGTAGCATTGTTGTCTTGGGGTGAGGGGTTTGGACCAGAAACATAGGCGAACCTGTATTCTTATTTGATACGAATGTTTCATAGTAAAATGTTGAGCTTTCTTGATCATATATTTGAAACTAAATTGTTTTATTTTCAGCTGCTTAGCTCTGAATGATTTATTGAGAGGAAGACCCCTAGATGATATCATCGATAAACTTCCAGAAATTTGGGAGACTCTGTTTAGAGTACAAGATGATATAAAGGTACTATATAAATAAATCTGCATTTATTCGTAGAATAGCTTAAACTGGAATTGTTAAAATATATATGTTACATATTTCAAAATTCAATATCTGGACAATTTTTTAAAAGACCACAGTTTTACTCCAGTCTTCATGTGTCTGTGAAGTGGCAAGGTTAGGAATGTTTAGATCTGAATTGAATAGACTTTTTTTTTTTTAAAGGGTAGCTAACGCTTGCTTTTCTTTCAGTAGAGACCTTGTGATGCTGTTGATTAGAAATAATCCACTTTGAAATAATCCACTTAGAAATAATCTACTTTGGTCAGTTTGAAAAGTTGGATCAGTCATTTCGAAATAACATAACCAGTTTCCCTGAATTTTGCCTTGGCAATTTAAATTTTACATATTTTGATCTTACCGTTAAATTAGGCACTTTTAATTTTTTGCTTTATTCATCGGAGATTATTTTTTTTAAGTCTTTCAGAATCTTCACATAGATCTTTATACATTTGTTTTTTATGGTACATTTAGTTTCTAAAGTGTTATACTTAATAGCTATCTTTTTGTAAGGTCAAAATAGGTTGTATCTAATTAAAGAAATGATAATATAGCATGATGGGCAGAAAACCTAATGAAACACCATTTTTTTTTTAACCTGGTAATGAAAGTAACACTTTTCACTAATTTGTATAGAATTGGAGGCCGTTAAATACACACTTTGGGGTAGATGAGAAGGAAACTCTGACTTGTATGATGTTATATGTTTCTTATTTCTAGGAATCTGTACGAAAAGCAGCAGAACTAGCTCTGAAAACTCTGAGCAAGGTGAAAATTCTTAACTTTATATTGGGGTGAAGTGGGGCAGGCTTCTATGTGACAATGATAATGACTTTGTCATATAAAGTGGCGTTAGTTGCAGTGTAATTGGCTTCATGTTACGGCTCCCTGTTCTTAGCAATGAGTGGGAAACTACTTGCTATTCCATCCGAATACGGGTGTTTTTAGCCAAGTGTGTCTCTGGTTTCTTTAAATGGTGAGCCTTTCTGGGCCTTTATCTGAGCTGTGACTTCCTCTTGACCCTGAAGAACGTATCACATTTCGATCAGGCAGCCTCCGTTCTCTTTGCTATTGCTGTGTTTACGTGTTCATCTGCCTTTCGGATTCATAAGGCTGGCAAGCTTTTTGAAGCTAGTTTCCCACTTGAACGCGATTCTGTGGCGCGTCAGGTGTGGCTGATGTATTCTAGCTGCTTGAAGCTCTTGACAGTGACGATGATAATGCCATGAGCCTTCTTCAAAGTGCTTTCGTAAACACTGTCTCAGTTCATCTTCAGCTGTTTCCTATTTCACAAATGAGAAGACCAGAGCTTAGGGAGTGAAGTGCATCACCGGATTTTCTGTTCAGTTATCAGCAGGCGTAGGGCTCAATCCCAGATCCCATCCTTCTTTTTCTCTCTGTAGTATCGTGGAAAGTAGGTTCGCTTACTCTGTCCTGTGGATGTGGGAGGTAGGGAGTGTTTTGTCAGATGATTGCTCCCTTCGGTGAGAGGTCAGTCTCACTGATCCCCATGCTCTTTGTATGCGAGGTCTGTGTGAAAATGTGTGACCCTGCCAAAGGAGCCGCCGGCCAGAGAACCATCGCTGTCCTTCTGCCTTGCCTTCTGGACAAAGGAATGATGAGCCCTGTGACGGAAGTCCGAGCCCTCAGGTTTGAATCAGCTGATGAAATGACCGTATTCATTCTCAGCAGAAACTGGGTTCCTGTGAATGTTAGATCCTTGAAAGTACGGAGAAACGAGTTGAGGCGACCCCATCGGGGTGACCCAAGAGCATTTGTGAGAAGTTGTGAGCCAGAACATCTTTGCAGACGCATTCTCACGGGAACCTTGCTCTCGTCCAGCGTCCTGCCCCTCTGCCTCACCCCTGAGTGAAGTGTGGTGTCTGCTTGTCACTGGCCTCTGCCCCCAGGAGAACGTCTCCCTGTTCTGTTATGCCACAGGCCCTTGGCGCTTGCGGCTGGTTGTACCGCATAGTGATATTTCATAAACCCACTAAGTCTAAGATAAACTGTTCACCGCCTGCAGCGATGAGAGGAATGATAAAGTTAGGGTATCACCGTCTTGCGGGTCCTCAGTAAGGTAGTCCAGGTAGCGCTCATTCGTGGCTCCTGAACCCACTGGTGAAAGGCTGACAGGGAACGTTATAGTGGACGGTGCACGCCGAGCAGACTTGAACCTGCTGATCACTCCTAACAGCATAAAAAGAGATAAGCAGACATGTTCATCTTAGTGTGATGGGAGAGGACATGTACAGACCACCTATATGAAATTCTCACTTAAAAAAAAATGAACTGAACTTAATTTAGCCTGCAGATCTGTACAGAGGCACATGGTTGAGGCACACAATCATTGAGGACAAATAAATGATAAGGAAAAAGCAGGAGGGAAGGCACTGTTAAAAATGATTCAAGAAATGCAGTAAATTGCAGTGTGTGCATGGACTCTGGATTCAGTTCCAGTAAACCAGCTCTTAAAGACATTTGTGAAACAATCAGGGAAATTTGGCTATTAGATGATATGAAAAAATTTCTTAATTTTTTTTTAGCTGTGAAGTGGTATTTTGATTACAATAAAGACTCCTGTCCTGGGCTCTCAGTGGTACACGCAGAAGTTTGGTTAGGGAACATGCTTCGGAATGCTGAAAGGCAGGGGAAAAATTACATGTATGGTCGCTGTGTATGGTGGATGTGTGAGAGAGACAGAATTGGCCAAAGGTTGCTAATTGTTGAACTGGAGAATGTATCGAATTTCACTTATGATTTGCTCTACTTTTATGTATGTGTGAAAATTTCTGGAGTAAAAAGTAAAAACCAAAGAACAACACAGGGCTAAGACCAGGTTCTGTAACGAAGTAAGCGTGTTCCTTAATGCAATAAACTTAGTGCAGAATGTCCTTATGGTTAGGTCTGTAGGGCTTCCTACTTTTGTTGAGAGGACTCAGCAGTTGTGTTTTGTGTGTCTGTAGCATCAACACCCTTGTGAAGATCAGCAAAAGTGCAGGAGCCATGTTGAAACCACATGCACCAAAACTCATCCCAGCTCTTCTAGAATCCTTAAGTGTATTGGAACCCCAGGTTCTCAATTATTTGAGCCTCCGAGCTACAGACCAAGAAAAGGTGAGTTGACAACACAGGCCTGTGGGTAACCCTCATGAAGGGAGAGCCCCGTTCAGGTATTGGACAGTGTCCTTCCAGTGTCCATAGTCCGACTCCATGACGCCAGTGATACTTTGACCACTCTTGAAACAGCTCATCTCCTATAACCACATGCGGTGGTTTTTTTTTTTTTTTAGGGAGAGGTGGGTAGGGAGAGGGCTCATACACTGTTATGTGAAGTGAATGAAAAATGACGCTTCCATTCAAAAAATACATTAAGACATTTATTTAACACATTTTTTTGGATACATGTTCAGTTTTTAGGGGTTGGGTCTGCACCCCCAGTGTCCTTCCATGGACCACTTCTGTCCTACAAGCCAAGAGAATTTGTATTTAGACTTTGGTATAGTCCAAAATTATTCTGTTTTTAGGTATACTGTAGTTCCCTCGTCTCTGATCAGAGTTGCTTTTTTAAAAAGTACAGATGAAACATTTATTGTGAAAAATTAAAACAACACAGAAGTGTGTAAAGTAATCCCCTAGGAGTCCCCTCTCCCATACCAGCACAGAATCATTTCTTGAGGAGTCCCTACTGTCAGCAGTTTCCTGTGTCTTTTTTCAAATTCTTTTGTACGTCGTCATAGGCTACAAAACCAAACAAACATTGATTTAAAAACAGAATCAGACTATGAACATTGTTCTGCAACTTGACTTTTGTTTTTAACAATGTATCATGTGTATGTATAGGTCGAGTTCATTCTTTTCAGTGCATGCACAGTGTTCTGCAGTGAGGTGATTTTGAACTTTAGTGGGAGAGATTTTGTGGCATCAAAAGTGCGGAATATTCTGTTTTCTCCACATCTTTGCCAACATTGAATCACATCAGTCTGATAAGCAAGAACGTCATTATTCCCATGTACACTTTCCTCTTATTAGTGTTGTCGACTGTCTTTTCATATTGTGTCAGCTCTTTACGTTTCTTCTGTGAAATGTATGTCTTTATTCTGTGTCTATTTTTGTACTTGTTCATGTCTTCACGTGTCTTTGTTAGGACTGTCAAGCCCCTGTCATATGATGGTGAAGGTTTCCTCTCACTTCACTGTCTTGACTTTTAACTTGCCTGAACTATTCCATTCTAATCACTTCCCTCTTTTCCCTTTGCCTCTACTATTGCTGTTTCTTCTCCATTCGTCATTCTTCCCTCTTTCAGCAGTGGTCTCGCCCCTTCCTAGGTCCCCACCTACTAGGTGGTTGAGAACTGGGAAACAAATTCTAGTCCAAACTTTGCAGCCCTGGGCAAGCCACTTCTGTCTGCCTCACTTTTTTCATTTATTATGTCGGGGTGGTGTCAGCCTCTCCTTCATGACATGAAGGCCCTTTGCAAAGGTAAAGCAATGCATTTATGAAAATTTTTATTGCTGAGACACAATTTTTAATTGCATCTTAGAAGGTTATTTAGTCTGTGTCTTTATTTGGTGGAGAAGCTGACGCCCCAGAGGCCGGATGGCTTGCTCAGCGTTACACTCGGTTACTTTCTAAGCGCAGTTCATTTCAAACCCTTGTCTGAATTTCTCACCTGTGGTGAGATGCTGCCTCTGCAGGTAAACGGTTGAGTGAAGGACAACCAAAATTATTTAGACTTGTGTTTGAATTTGTTATATCTGTATATTATTTTTTTAAGAATATTCTTTGGTTTGGCAGTAAAGCCCAAATGGGAGTGTGTGGAGGTTCTTCTCGCTTGATTGATTTGCTGGGTGACTTGAATTTGTGTTCTCAGGCCGCGATGGATAGTGCTCGACTCAGCGCTGCCAAATCCTCTCCCATGATGGAAACAATCAACATGGTCAGTGCCTAATGCAGTGAGAGTGTTTAAGTTTGTTTGCTCTACCTTCGAGTGTAATTGTTCAAAGTCTTCAGATTACAGTCAATGAAACAGAGATTTAAGGGACGAGTTAGGCAGGTGTTGTGACTCCAGTTTTTTCTTAGTAGAGTTCGTTTTTCTTCTTCTGTATTACTAAATGGAACATATACTTTCCCAAGTACCAGAGTCCATTAGTCCAGATTTGTGCTACACAGGAAAACAATATATTAAAAGATCTCCCTATAAATCTCTATCTGTGTATCTTTTGGCCTGCCTATTTGGAAAGGCTCAGCTGTTTGTCTCTGCCTGAGCATGGTCTTGGGAGGGGCTAGGAAGGCATCAGTTGGAGGTGTTCAATGACGTAGGAGCATAAAACGTAGAGAAAGAAGTGAGCAGTATCGATAGATTGTTTGGTTAAAGGAAGGGGGTTTGCAGAAAGAAAAGAGCTGCTTGGCACCGAGATTCTAAGTTCTAACGTTCCTAGAGTCACGGACAAGGGGCTGAGGTCTTCACAGCCCACGCTGCTGTGCGTGCCCTGGGGAGGTCCCCGAGAGCTTGGGCACTGCTGGAAATTGTTTCGCTAGGCAGGTCACAGGGCTGGGCAAGAGAAGAAGAAATTCTTTTAGTGCTTACTGGGGGACTGTTACCAAAATTTGGTCTAAGGATGTTATGTCTTAGTTGGGTTTATGGAGGGAAAAGAAAGCTTAAAGAAATAGGAGTAGCCAGCAGACACCTTATAGATGAGCTCATTGGTAATAGAATATGTGTCATTACATTTTCAAAAACAGAGTACGGCCAATTCAGCTAGGAAGCCATCTGTGACAGGAAGGTTAGACAGGGTGGGCCGCTGGGGCAGGCCGGTTTTCGTCTAGGTCTCTTGCACTATACATGGGTCAACAGAGAGGAAGCAGGCCCAGAGAGATCCTTTCTTCTTGGGGAATCATTATTTATTTTCTCCTTTGTAAATCAGTGCTTTTTATTATGTTTGTTTTGTTTTCAATGTTGAACCACTGATGAATGGTTTTCCTGTTTTGTAGTACAGTGGTGGTTTTAATATTGAAATCAGAGCAAAATCAGACCAGCAGTTTTTCAACTGCATGTCAGAACCGGTTGGTGCATAGTTGACATGGCCAGTTTTTAACTGAAGATGTGGTACTGACTGAATTATTTGCTGAGGTTAACTTGATATTTATTCTCTTCCCAAAGTGCCTGCAATATCTGGATGTGTCGGTGCTGGGTGAGCTAGTTCCTAGATTATGTGAACTGATCAGAAGTGGTGTAGGTCTTGGAACTAAGGTAAGCAAGTGTATTTTTCACAAGAGGAATTTGCATCCTCATTAGTTTGGGCTGTGAAAATATAACAGCCATCGTGTGTGGAATTCATTTTTTTCTTAAAACCTAATACTACTTTACATTAACCATTTTGTTTCTGTGGTGGCATTAATAACTTAAAACATGTAATAACTTAAAACATTCATTCAGAATATAAAACGTGACCTATTCAGTAAATATTGTCCTACTTTTTTAAGTGGAATCATTTCTGTTCCCTGGTTGGCATGGACTTGCCCTCTGGGTCCTTGTTCATAATCAGTTTTTAATGGAAAAGCTCACCCAGTTATCACGGCATGGTTGTTTTAGGTGGCGACTGGCATTTTCCACAGAGGAATCAGCAGGTGTTTGGATGGAAAATGTCTTCCTCTCCAAGATCTTTCAAGGATCTAATCCTACCCCCCACACTTTAAAAACAAAAAACTCACATTTTTTTTCTCCTGACAAAATTAACACCTGCTTATATTTAAAAATTTTAGCATTTATAGGTCAGGAGAAAGTTAAAAATTGTCCATAGGTTTACCACCCAGAGGTCATTGCTATTAATATTTCAAAATGTTTCCTCCTGGTCTCTTCCTGTGCATGCGTTTCCTGCAGTGTCCTCTCTAATGCCCACATGGTACTCTGTGACATCATTTATTTTAACCCATCAAGGAACATCTGGTTTGTTTTCACCTTTTTTGATCCTAAACAAAGCAAGCACTGTGTTGAATGTCTTTGGACACATCTGATGCCACTTCCTTTGGTGAAATTTCTAGAACTGGAGATGTTAGAACGCGGGTGGACAAGCTGACACGTTGCCCTCCCGAAAGCTTGTACCAGTTTCTTCCTGACCTGCGGTGTATGAGAACAGGGTGCCCGTGCAGTAGGACATCCTGCTGGAGGTCTGGAAGAAAATCCGTGTGTTAATAGTTTGAGAGTTTACTCTTTCTCAATTGAATCGTGGAGGGGCTATGTTAGGCTTTGTGTATTTCTTGTCTTTAAATCTTTGACTCCTAAAACAAAGGGTGTGATAGACATTGAACATTGTGACCATCAAATTCTGACTCTTGCCTTTGTAACCCTGTAGGGAGGCTGTGCCAGTGTCATTGTGTCACTAACTACTCAGTGTCCCCAGGACCTGACACCTTACTCAGGTGAGTTTGTCAGAACCACACGGGGTGAAAATTCTGTGTGGCCATGTCCTGTGTGACAAGGCTTTAAAAGGAAAAATAATAATCGCTCAGACATGCTTGTGGTACTGCGTACTTTTTCCTCCCTCAAACTCCCCCACCTCTGCCTTTATCTCTGTTTGTAGGAGGTACAGATGATTAAGTTTAGCAAGTGTTCACTGTTTTATAAGTGCTTGCTCCTTAGTGGTACAAGGAGGTGGAAGTATGTGCTCTCCCGTAGGATTTGTTTATTATCATTTAGAGCTAATTTTACATTAGTATTTTTCTCTTAGATTGACTTCTGCATGGGGTTGATGAACTTTATGTATCTAGCTCTCATTTTTGCATCTTTCCCCGCAGTATTCTAGACACAGATTAATTTTTAATTTTACATCAGGCAAATGGATAGGACAGATGTTACACATGAGGGTTCTAGACTACCATGGAATAAGCCTGATGTTAATTACAGGCTTCAGTTTGTTTTGGTCCGGGGAACAGAGCAGGGCATTTGGTCAACCACTATCAGATTTTTCTCCTTTGTTTCTGCTAGGTAAACTTATGAGTGCTTTGCTTAGTGGCCTGACAGATCGGAACAGTGTAATTCAGAAATCCTGTGCGTTTGCCATGGGCCACTTAGTTCGGGTGAGATTAATTTCTTATTTAGTTTAGTAACTACACCCTGATAGTTACAGAGAAGTGACCAGGGTTGTTTCTCTTTCAGACCTCGCGGGATAGCAGCACTGAGAAACTCCTGCAGAAGCTCAGTGGCTGGTATATGGAGAAGGAAGGTACCTTTCTTTTCCTATTTTATATTATTAATTTAGATGTAAACAACCTAATAAAACAATATGGGTCAAGCCTTACCCTTTCTGATTTTATGTGCTTTTCTGGGAACATTTCCATTTGATTTTCCTGGTGGTTTTGCTGTGGTGCAATTTTCACGAGTCTATTTAGATCAGTTGCGCTTGAAAACCAGGAAGTATGATGAAGATAATGGCTTTTTTCTGCTTCTCTTTAGAACCCATCTACAAGACCTCCTGTGCTCTGACTGTTCATGCCATCGGACGATACAGCCCCGACGTGCTGAAGAACCACGCCAAAGAAGTTCTGCCCTTGGCGTTTCTAGGCATGCATGAAATTGCTGACGAGGAGAAAGCAGAAAAAGAAGAATGTAACTTATGGACTGAAGTGTGGCAGGAAAATGTGCCTGGTTAGTGAACAGTGCTATGAATTAAACCTGTTTCTTAGGAACCACAGTTGGAATTTTTACTCTTTTTTTTTTTTAATTCATAAACTTCTATAGTTAATTTCCCAGGACCTAACAGCTTGTGTCTCGTTGGGCTCTAAGCCTGTCCGACTTGCTGAGTTCTCCAGTTGGCGCACAGAGCTCTTTCCTTTCCTCCTGCCTCAGTGAGAGAATAGAAATTCCCCGAGCAAAGAAGAGCTTTCCTTATTTTAGTTGAGAGTGAATAGTGATTTTTTTCCTAAATTCCCTTACAGTATTATTTCAGAGTTGGGCTTCCCAACTCTGCGTTTCACCTTGACACATGAATGGATGACAGCCCTCCTGCGGACACACCCAAGTTCATAAAGTCCTGCTGCTGCAAAGACACCTCACAGCACCAGCCACTTTCTCCCTCTTTCAGACAGTGGTGTGTGGTGACCATCGAGAGTTACTGTTTTAAAACTGATGGTCACTGACTTTTATTCCAGACTTAGAAAAGAAAGATCAGTTAATTGTTTTGGTCACTTAGAAGTTGCTTTAATTTTGCTTTTCATAACCTAGGTTCCTTTGGTGGCATTCGGTTGTACCTGCAGGAGTTGATTACCATTACCCAGAAGGCTTTACAGTCTCCGTCCTGGAAGATGAAAGCGCAGGGTGCTGTTGCCATGGCATCCATTGCAAAACAGACCAGCTCCCTGGTGCCTCCGTATCTGGGGATGATGCTGACCGCACTCCTGCAAGGCCTAGCTGGAAGAACGTGGGCAGGAAAGGTAAGGGAACCACTCATGCCCAGTTAAATCTGAGGTATCCTTAAAGGATTATGACTTCATCTTACATTTTCATTTCCCTAAAAATTAGAATGTCATTTTGTGGGACATCAGATGGACTGTTTTTGTGATTGCTTTGTGCCTAGACTTCCTAGGCAGTGGGAAGCTTTGGGTAAACTTTGCCTGATTAAGTGTGATATTTCATCAGAGTATAACCCACACGTCCTTGAATACCGCAGAGTAATGCTGGAGGTCGATTTCTATTTGTCATGTTCAGCTTTCCAGGAGAAGTCGTAAACCAAGTGGTCCCCACTTTGTACCCGTTGACCTCATGAGCAGATCAGGACTGGGCTTGCGTGAATTGAGTAGCAGGACAAGCTGTGTCTAAACCCTGAGCCTGAGGATGTCCATCTCTGGGACCTCTGAATGAGTAACAGTCATTTTTATACTAGGGCGACAGTCGGTTACTCACAGTGACCACTCAGTGGGGAATATGAGATTGTGGCATCATAGACAAACGACCCGATGTTGTAGAAGTCGGTAGTGGCCAGTGCAGGCTGTAGACAAAGTGCTGGACTGGGAGTCAGACACAGGCCTCGTTCCACGGTTGACACTTCCACCCTGTGACCTCGGCGAGTCGGTTCTCTAGGCTTTAGGAAATGGAGAAGAAGACAGTTACCCTGCTTCCATGGTTTGGAGTAAAACTCTGTGGATGTGCTTGTTAAACAGCAAAGTGTGTTCAAGATGTGCTGACTCTGGTTAATTTGTGTTGTCATAATTATTAAATATGTCTAAGGTAATTGTAGTCAGGAATGTAATGACGCATGCGTGCCTAATAGTACCTCTTGTCTCTTCACCCTGCAGGAAGAGCTGTTGAAAGCCATTGCCTGTGTGGTGACAGCTTGCAGGTAAATGTTCTTTCAGTGAAGATGCCGTTTCTTAAACTGGACCTGGAAGCCGCGGCCTTTATTAACTGTTCTGGTGCTTTTGTGTGGATCCTGTAGTGCGGAGCTGGAAAAGCCTGTGCCCAACCAGCCCAGCACAAATGAGATTCTCCAAGCTGTTCTGAAGGAGTGCTGCAAAGAGAATCCCAAATACAAGATCGTAGCGATCAGCTGCGCGGCGGATGTCTTACAGGCCACCAAAGAAGACAGGTTCCAGGAGTTTGCTGACATTGTCATACCTCTCATCAAGAAGGTAATGACTGCCACATCCTTCCAGGTCTGGCTCATACCTTAAGATTCACATAGCTGAAAATAGCAGAAAATCCCAAAGTATCATGGCTTCAAACAAGACGGACTTTTGTCTCTCACATAATAGCCCAGGCTTGTTGCAGCTCCCAGCTCTGCCATCCCTAGAGTGTGGCCATTGTCCTCCTGGTCCATGGGGTATCTTCCCCCAGGCAGGTGATGGCAGAGGAGATGAGAAGGGACGAAGGGTCAGAGTCGGCCTGTCAGTTCTCTCTTGTGGAGAGTTCCTGGGAGCTGCTGCAGGGTACTTTTCACTTTTACCCCTTAGCCAGTGCTTAGCCAGTGCTTAGCCAGATGGCCACGCCTGGTTGCAGGGGAAGCTGAGAAAGCTGGTCTTCGTTCTGGGTATCCGCCTCCCCTCCATGTGAGAAGGGTGGACGTTTTTTGTTTTTGTTTTTGTTTTAAACAAAGCAGAAAGATGAGTTTATTTCGAGGGTTTCAACCTGCAAGCCAGGAAACTCAAGGCTGTGTACGTACAGGAGCGGTGAGTTCCCAAGGGTGAGGCTGGAGTGGACGAACAGGCTGCCGTGGCTGTAATAAGCTTGCCTTGCACGCATGGGCGCCAGCCCCCCGGTCATCCTCAAGTGAAGACAGGGAGCTTGGTGTGTCACTGTTGTCTGCCTCTGCCGCACACTGGGGGACTTGGATCAGAAAAAGACTTTGGTTTCATATAGAAAGTGAAGCAGTTGTCTTTAAGGGCTGGGGACTGGTTCAAAGAAAGAAGGGTATGGTTTACCTATTTATTTTTAGTTCTGGTGAAACACAAAATATTTTAAATAGCATTCTTACTCTGTTTGTTGTGCTGCTGCTAATATGAAGTTGTTTTCTTTTAGTAAAAAAGCTGTTTATATATTTCTTATATACGTAATGATAGTGTATAAATTTGGGAGACCTGTATTTTAAATGGATTATGTTACCAGCCAGCAGGACAAGTCACTTCTCAACCTCTTTCCATGTCTTATTAAGAAGAAGTTTGGAGGTGGAGGGTACAGCTCAGTGGCAGAGTGCCTGCTTAGCATGCACAGGGTCTTAGGTTCAATCCCCAGTACCTCCATTGAAATAAACAGATAGATCTAATTACCCACCCACCCAAAAAACAAACAAACAAAACCCAGACAAGGAGTTTGGATTTAGATCATTACCGAGTTCTTCCTTCTTTAATTCTATGATTCTATTCTACTGCAAGTCTTTTTATGTTGTGCTCAAAATACTCTGTATATGGTATTTTTTTCACCTTTGCTTTCAGGTTCCTTTAGAGGATTTCCCAAACCAGTAAGTTACTGGAGAGATGTAGTATTCCTGTCACAAATTCTTTTTACAAGTAGGAGAACTCCTGGTAGAGAATTTAGCATTCGTTTCCTGGTTAGCATCTCCTGCTCTGGTCCCCTGATTGTTTTAATAGTATACCTATAACTTAGAAGAAAAAAAGATTAAAATTTGCTTTCCTTTTCCTTGACATGTCCTAGAACTCACCTGAAAGCACTGGAGTCCGGACAAACAAAAATGAAGATGAGAATGAGAAGGAAAAGGAGCTCCAGCTGGAGTCTGTGCTGGGCGCCTTCGAGAGCCTGGGCAAAGCCTGGCCCCGGAGCGCGGAGACCCAGCGTAAGCAGCGGGCCCTGTGCGGAGAAGCGCTGTAACCAGGGGTCCCTGTGAGAGCCAGGGTGTCCGTGTGACGAGTTATAGGCATCTATGACGGATGCACAGTGAGAGTTCCCCAGGGTAAACTGTGCTCCTGCGCTGGCTGGTCACCTCGTTGTCTGTGGTGGCAGTTGGCCAGGGCTGCCGTGACAGAGCATGCAGACTGGGGGGCTTCCACGACAGAAATATATGTTCTCTCAGTTCTAGAGACTCAGAGTCCGAGATCAAGGTATCAGCAGGGTTGGTTTCTTCTGAGACTTGTCTCCTTGGCCTGTAAACGGCCGTCTGTGTCTCTGTGTCCTCATATATTCTTGTGAGGACACCGGTCTCGTTGGACGAGGGCCCACCCTAATGATCTCTCTAAAAACCCTGTCTCCCAGCACAGTCACATTCAGAGGTGCTCGGACTTTAATGTGTGAATCTGTGGGACACGTTTCAGCCCCGAACAATCATGATGCATTTTAGATAGTTTGACTGTAAGAGTGATGCTGCATCCTGAGGGGTCCACAGAACTGAGTAGTGGGGTCTCTTCATCTCAAAATTACTGGCCTTGTCACCAAATCTTCAAGAAGCAAATGAAATCTCTATTTCACTGGGAAAAATCATAACTTTTGGAGAGATTTTCAGAATTGAATGTGTCTTTCCAAAGGATTAAGTAAATAAATAGTAAACCTTTACCAGCAGACGAGGCTATAGTTAGCAGGAGTCCTGTGATAGAGCCTTAAACTTGGGACAGTGCTGCTTTTGAGTTTGCCTCCTGTTGGTTCCTGCAGTGCATCCTCCTGAGCAGCTTAACATTCTTGAATGTTATGAAAAATATCGTGGACTGTCTGTGATTGGATGTATCTAAAGTCAGACTTAAGATTGTTTCTGAGCCTTGCCATTTTTTGTGTGAACTTCAAAAAGTGTATTTGCTCTGTCGGGGAACGGTTTTCCAACAGATCCAGATTCGTCAGTGGTCTTATTTCTTGGTGGTGTTTTATGAACTGCAGTGGAAGCCTACTTACTTGACTTGATTAGGACTACTACTTTATGCCTGATAGGTAGAAAAAGTTCAAGTAGGGAATTCTGTAAAAAGATGACACATACACGAAGCAGTTTTAGTCCAAGGAACAGAAATACACACGTTTGCCGGTTGTCAAGGGGACGGGCCCAGGCCTTTGAGAATTTGTTCCACATTGGCCTCTCGTATACATCTCACTCATCGTGTATCATCTCCAGCTCCTGGTTTTGTTTCTTATTAGTGGAGAAAGAAATTACGGTCTCTTTATGAAGCAGTTCAAGTGTAGAATTCTAGACTTTTACCCCCATCCATCTTTACGTTTGTGAACTGGACTAAACTCTACAGCATTTAAAAAATAATTCCTTTGTTGAGTTTTATACTCCTGTTTCATCAGTTAGCGTAATTTTAAGTATATAATTATAATAACAAGTGCAGTTAGCATAACCGGTTTGGGAGAAAGCACTGTTGACTCATGTCAAGCCTACAACGTGCAGAGGCTTGTGGGTTCCAGAGAGGAGGCCTGGCCTCCAGGGTCTGCTTTCTTTGGCCGTCATTCAGGGTTTTTACAGGGAAAAGGGAGTGTGGTTAAGATTCTGTGTCAGTTCCTTAGAGAGGGCTATTGCCTTGAAAATGAACACCTTTTATGGAGTTACATAGGTTGGGGGCGGTGTTTCTGATCAGAGAAACTTGTGGGAACTGGGCACAAAGTCACACTAAAGTGTTTTTGAGATCTCGTGGCAGTAACTAAAGGCATTTGTTGTTTTATTTTTCCCTCTCTCCCTCTCTGTCCCTGTCCCTCTGTCCCTCTCTGTTCCTGCCTCTCCCTGTGTCTCTATCTTCCCCTCACTTGGTCTGTCCTGCGCTGCCCCCTTCTTTCTCTCTTCCAGGTTGTTATCGTCAGGAACTGTGCAAACTGATGTGTGAACGGCTAAAACTCAGCACGTGGAAAGTGCAACTAGGGGTCCTGCAGTCAATGAATGCCTTTTTTCAGGGGTAATTTGCATCATAGTTCAGTCATTTACTTCCCCTTCCCCTGTCCTTAGCACTTTATATATAATCAATGGAATTATTTTAAATTTTAAAACTAAAAGCTAAAGTGACATCATAAAGTAATATATACAGCCAAGTTGTTTGTGCCGGAAAGGTTTTGGAATGTTTCTTAATAACTAGTGTTTGTGTCTTGCTTTCTGATTTGTACAGATTAATGCTTTTAGAAGAAGAACATGCAGACCCTGAGGCTTTGGCTGAAATTCTCCGTGAAACTTGTAAATCAATCACATATTCTTTAGGTGAGTGCTGAACTGACATTGATAAGGAGTTTTAATTTTAAAGCTCAAGGAGTTAAGCTTCAGGTATTCCCTGCCTTGTGCTAGGAACTGAATTTATGGACCAACTACTGACCCTTCGTATTTAATATACTCGATATGTGACCCCAGACTGGAACGTATTAATCTGGAACTGTTAATTTAGGATTTTAACACCTAGATCAGGAAAACCTTTGTGATAAGTATTTTTTTTTAAATTTGTATTTGGAAATAATTTCAAACTTATAATAATAGTACATATAATACTTATGTATGCTTTACCCAAAGTCATCTGTTAGCATTTTGCCCCATTTACTTTACTATTTGCACGTTATATACATACTTCTTCCTGAACCATTTGAAAGTGTATTGTTTACAACAGGCCCCTTTCCTCCTGAAGTCGTCAGTGTGCCTTCTTCCGCGTGACCATGGTACAGTCACCAACTTCAGATAGTGCCACACCGATGCAGTATGTGTAACCATTCCTATTCTGGGTTTTCAGTTGACTCGGTAGTGTTCTTTATATCATTTTTCCCTCCCCTCCATCCTCCATCAAGGAATCTAGTCCAGAATCACTCAGTGAATTCAGGTGTCATATGTCTGGTCTCCGTTTCCTCAGCCTTTCTGTGTCTTACATGACACTGACAATTCTGAAGACAAGCCCTGCCCTCTTCCCCGCCGCCCCCCAAACTAGAATGTTTCTCATTTGGTGTTTGCCTGGTGTTTCCTCGTGATTAGATCCAGGTGACGAGTTCCCAGCTGGGGGGCCCCGTTAGTGATGCTGTGGCCCCTCGCATCGGGAGGCACACAGTGTCCACCTGCCCTCACTGGCGATGTTAATTCTGATTACCTGGTCACGGTAGTCCTCAGCTTTCTCTGCCGTATAGTTGCTGTTTTTCCCCCTTCTGTCTGCTAAGCAGCCTGTGGGAACACACTTTAAGACCGTTCAGATAACCTCTCCTCTTCAGAACTGTGTCTGCTAAGCGGTCTGGGAGAAGGCACTGTAAGACCATGTGGATAGACTGCTCCTCAGATGGCCTTCTCTAGACTTAGCACTGATGGGTTTCCCTGAACGGCTTTTACTAAGACGGTTTTCCAGCTCTGGCACGCCTTCCACGTTTCCCATTTACAGCTGGCATCCTCTCATCAGCAAGCACCCCCCCAACTCTATTTATCTATCATCCATGGTGATTCACGGATTCCTTTATTTCCCCATTGGTTTATCATTATTTTCCTTAATTAATTTATTGCTCGTATTGTCACAGATTGAGGCACTGGGAGCCCCTTCAGGCTGACTCCTGTGTCCTGGTGCCAGCTCACCATCATTCTTTTAAGCACTTGTGTACTTTGTGGCATAACAGGTTGTTACAAGCTCATCTTGTGCTTTCTTTGTCTCGGGTTTGGTTGTGTGTTAATTTTTTTGGTAGACAGTTACACTGTGAACTCGGTGCTATGTCTAAAGTAGACACCAAAGAAGCATATTTCAGCTGCAGTTCTTGGAGGTGACAGCGTGCTTTTTGGATAAAGGAACTGGCAGCTAAGAAACTAGTCTTTGCAGGGTCTCAGCCAGGTGTCCCTTAGTTGGCCTCACCTCTCGGTTGTGTAATGTTCTTTGATAAAATGAAGAGCTCATGCAAACGTAAAGACCTTTCTCAGGTATCCTTGAAGACGACTATGTGTTTGTGACCGTGTCTCTTGATTTCCAGCTTCTAAATACTGCCATTTGTTGTAGAGATTGGTATCGTTGGCTGACAGGTATTGTGTGTTTTACAGTAAGGAACATGGACATGTAACACATTTCAGGTGTTTGATGGTAACTTGCTAGGGGAAGCTTACTTAAGAACAGACGTATCTTTCCCTGAATTTATAATTTACAAACGTCTTTCTTTTGGGAACACTAACTTAATCTTGGAAGTTCTATTTGTAAGGCATATAAAACAAATAATGTGAATTATATGATTTTCTTCTTAGAAAATAAGACCTACTCATCTGTGAGAACAGAAGCTTTATCTGTGATAGAATTGCTGCTTAAAAAACTTGAAGGTGAGTTCTTGGTAGCTCTGAGTGGAGGACCAGAAGGCCCGGATACTTGATGGCCTATGTTTTAGGAATTTTTTAATTTTCTGGTTTTGTTTTTTAAGCATATACTCTAAAGTACAAATTCATACACTTGTACTTGGAAGTGGAAATATGCATAGCTAAAACCTTCCAGTTTTATTAAGTGTTAAATTTTACTCTTTTATTTTATACTCTTTAATGCATTGTGAAGCTATATTTATGTCAAAATAATAAAGTTTTGGTTTCCACCGTGTGTCTTGAGTTAATCTTGGTTGATCACAGCACGCGGTTGACAGTGGCATTTGTAGAGCTTATGGTACACATGTAAATAAACAGAATGATGCACTGAAAAGTGGAGTTGGGAAAACATTTTAACAGTTATCTACCCGAGTCTTCAAATTTGATAGCAATTTTCTTAATCCTTTTTTTCTATTTCCCTTTTTTTTTTTTAATCTTATTAAGAAACAGATTTCATCCAATGGTCTGTTGTATCAATGGTAAAAGAAGACGGCATTTTCTCTAGTGATGTATCTGTCAAGGATTTCAAAAGGCAGCTTCTTTTCTTTTTTCTTTTCCCTCCTTTTTACTGTTTTATCCCCATAGGTTAAGAACGGGGAAGATGGAACCGTTTTCTTTCGAGCTCTGTGTCCTTGCTGCCGCTGCTTCTGTCTCTGTCTTTGCTTCACAATCACAGCCCCTCTCTCAGGGCTCCATAAGCAGGCCTTTTAGACACAGTAACACTGCACACCTCATAATCCCTTTTTTCCCTGTTGAAATAAAAGAGCTGGGCACTTGTACATATCTCTGAATTCTCACAGATTGCCGGATATGTATAAATATTTTCTAGATGAGGAAAACGAGGCTAAATGGTGATGTAACTTGCTTGAAACCACATCACCAGAAAGTATCAGAACCTCATAAACAAGATTTAGGATCTGATATACTTTGAGTTTCTAAAATTTTGAGTATGTGTGTAGTTCTCCGATGCTTTTCTTAAAGAAAGGAGTCATAAAGTGTCATCGGTTCAGACCATCTGTACAGTTATGAGATTTGTCGAAGACTTTTTTTTTTTTTTTTACCACGCATGGAGGTTTTCTGTGTCGCTGAGGTGCTCTTCTGTTACCGTGTGCCCTGCCGCGGTACCTCCAGCTTCCCACTTTGCTTCAGCCTCCCTCGTTCTGGTTGTCCCACCCGTCCCAGGGACAGAGGACAGAACTCCCTGATAGGCCCTCGGGTTATGGTCAGTAACCCGTGTTAAACCTGTGATCATTATATATAGAACTGTTACCAAGAGTTTGCTTTTGCATTTATTCTGGGGAGAGGATACGTGGAGGAAAAGCAGAAAGAACACTTTGGGGTTTCTGCTTGCTTGTTCTATAAGGATTCTTCTCTCTCTTTCCACTCAGAATCTAAACAGTGGGGAAGTTTGACATCCGAGTGCAGAGTGCTCCTGATCGAGTCTTTAGCAACCATGGAGACAGACAGCAGACCTGAGCTGCAGGAGAAAGCATCGTTACTGAAGAAGACACTTGAAAACCTGGAATAAATTAGAAGGGAAAAAAACAGACAAGTGCCATGTTCATTGGGGGTTGAAAAGGAGGTATTCTTCGAAAAACCAAGTGGGGAAAAGTAAAGATTAATCTGTAGCATGCATCATTCCTTGGCTGAAATAAAAAAAAAATGCCTTAAATTTTGTTCCTTATTAGCTTTATTTTACTTGGTGTTTTAAAAGTATCTGGGCTGAATGAGCTAAATGGAACCTTGGATATTTGAGAGATGGTTGTATGTGAAACTGACAGAAATAGCTGTTGAAAGAATTAAAGCTTGTCGTTAAAGGAACAAAGTTGCAGAGCGAGCTGCATAAAAATCTTAGAACTGCACCCAGACGAAAGTTATTTCAGGAAGGGGCTCTATAAATCACCTAGTTTAACTCCCTTCTTTACACCTGAGGAGATAGGCTGAGATGACGAGGCTTCCTTTCCAAGGCCTGTGCCACGGCTGGAAGCTGCGTGTCTGATGACCTACCCAGTCAGTGCTAACCCTGGCCCACCTGAGAAACCCCCAAGATGAGATGGTGCAACAGTCCTTGCACCAGACCTCAACTGACCCATTACATGAGCACTGTTGGACTCCTGCAGTTCAGAAGCTTGAACGTTGTCTTGTTATTTGTTTAGATGACTGATTTTAAAAAAATGATTATTTACCAGCTTTACAGGTTGAGAGGGGAAATTTGGTCTCCATGTTACAATTCTCATCGTCTTCCTTTTACAAGCAGATGAACGTAGATTAGGACAAGATTGTTCATTCTGTCTGTATCTGTGGTTGTGTATTTTGCAAAACCCAAACCAACAATGAAGTCATGACTGCTTTGGTTTAGATCATTTCTAATGTCAAAAACTGTAAAGACAAATTAAAACTTTCTACCCACATTTATGCTAACAGTATGACTATGGGATAGAAAGGAAAGCATTTTAATTAGACATCTGGGGATAACACGACACCATTCACAGTAAATAATTGCAGCTTGGGTTTCCTGCTTTCCTTACACTGCTCATGCCCCTGCCTAAAGGTGCAGGATAAGGGGAAAACACAAGTTTAACCTAAGTATTTACTATTAAGGTAAACTGAGAACACTGTAGCTCACACTGGATTCAAAGCATGAAGTTGGTTTACAGTCAATACTGACCCCTTAAGAGACATTGATATCAGGGTGAAAACTCCAAGTTTATTATTTTAGGTGGTCTCTAGTAACCAAAGTGTTTAAAATTTTCTTGACTGTGACCCATAGTAAAAATAACTTTTTACATCGTGATGCAGTATGTATGCGTTTGTGTGTGTGTGTGTGTGTGTGTGAGAGAGAGAGAAAGAGAGAGAGGGAATGAATATAAAATCTGGAATTGAAATAAAATGCTTTGTGAAGTGATACATACTATGTGTGGTATGCTTTGATCCCTGACCCCCACAACTCCCCACCACTGTTTTGAATGTTCTTCAGACCCACTAAATTCATTTCCTGACCCATAAATGGGTTGCTATTTACGGTTTGAAAAACACTGCCATAGATAGTACCTAAACGTAACTGTATGTGCTCTGTTCTGGGGTTGCTTCTGATTGGAAAAGGGGTTTACAAGTGAAAATTTCAGTGTTTATTAATCAAAACATCCTCTTAGCTGATACGAAGTATAATTGTGAATTTTAGTAGCCTCGTGAATTTTAAGTATAATATCATGAACTTCCACTTGAGAAGGGTGTTTGCTTGGGGAAAGGAGTCAACTCTGCATGTTTCAGAAAGATTACGTCCTCATAGGACTTGGTATTCTCCAGGTCAGTACTTCCCCCTCCACTAAGTGCCCTCTGACTTTCATCTACAGTACCTAGGACCCTGCTCCTAGGCGAGAATGTGATGCAGGTCAGGTATTTTCAGAAAGGAAGAGTATAAGGGCAAGAATTATACTCTTGACCCATATCAAGTTCAAAACCTCATCAGACCTTCTGCTTTTTAAACTTTTTGTTACTCAATACTGGGAATTTCCCATGGTGCTGAGAGAGGTGCTAAGATGCTTGAACCATAGTGCTGAATGCTGCTGAATGAATTTGTTTTGGTTTTCTAAGCATGTTTCTAAGTTTAACACGTAATGCCTTCATCTTGACCAGCCAAGTCATTTGCACAACTGGTAACGTTAATCATGGTCTCCCAAAGCAGCTTGTGTCTGGTGTGCGTGCGCACACGTATTTCTTTAAAAGAGTTAATAACTGAGAGTTTGTAACTGTGGAATGTTGATATTAGTGAACGAATGGCAAAAGGACCCATGTACATTTATATCTTTGGCCTTTATTTTCCAAAGCTATCTGAAACAACATTTTATTGTTATTTTTTACCCTAGGAATATTCAGTGCTGCTGTCACATAGCAACTGATTTAGAGAGTCTACTGAATTCCTTATTCGTGGAATTAGTGCGCTAGATATATCTTCGCAAATTTATCGATACATGAAAAGGAGTTACCTGAAATTGGGCAATTGGAAATCAAAACAAAGTATAAAATTGTCTTTTTGGTGATAAAGAGCAGCGGTTTCTTTAATTGATGTTTGTATCCAACTTACAGTTGCCAGTGTGTCTGCCTGTAGTGCAGTGTCCTGCACAATAAAACTGCCACCAGATCCCCTTTGCTTTACCCTTCCATCTTTTATGTGTGTATTCACTAACAAGAAAAGAAAACAGATATGACCGTGTCGGTCTGTGCTCTTGTAGCAACTGCACTGTGTGAACACTGTCTGCCCGTTGGGGGAAGTTTCTATCTGCTGCTGCCACAATATATTCATGCTGCTTGTTCAGTACAGGGACTTATTTTGACACTGGCACTCATTGTAATGTACAGACTGTTGTTAAATGGATGTATATGTCACAGATTTTTGTATTTTATATGCAAAGTCTTCATAGAATCTTCTGCAACATGTACTAAGCTAGCTAAGCATGTGATAGTGTTGAAAGGAAACTCTTTCCCCTACCCAAGGAGATATTAAGTGGTAAATAAAAGCTGCATGATCAGTTCTTTGAAGTAGTGCATTAATTTTTACTGGTTCTCTGGGAAAATAGTTCCACTTCCAATGCATTGCCTAGTTACACTTTAAAGACCAAAAAGGCCCCACTGCTTGCCATATTTGGAACTACTTCTAAGCAGAAATTGTTGGCTTGAGTGTCTGGGAGTTACAGGCAAAAAACTCCCAAGGAACAAAAAAGTCCAGGACCAGATGGCTTCACAGGTGAATTCTACCAAACATTTAGAGAAAAGGTAACACCTATCCTTCTCAAATTATTCCAAAAAATTATAGAGGAAAGAGTGCTTTCAAACTCATTCTATGAGGCAAGCATCATCCTGATACCAAAACCAGACAAAGATATCACAAAAAAAAGGACCAATATCACTCATGAGCCAGATGCAGAAAGCCTCAACAAAATATTAGCAAACTGAATCCAACAATACGTTAAAAGTAGTATATACCATGGTCAAGTAGGACTTATGGCTGTAACCTTGACCAGGGTTGTAAGGATGGTTCACTATCCGCAAATCAATCAATGTGATACACCACATTAATAAATCGAAGAATAAAAACCATATTATTATCTCAATAGATTCAGAAAAAGCTTCTGATAAAATTCAACATTCATTTATGATAAAAACTCTCCACAAAGTGGGTACAGAGGGAAACTCAATAAAGTTCACATATGATAAGCCCACAGCTAACATCATGCTCGAAGGTAAAAAGCTGAAAGCATTTCCTCTAAGGTCAGGAGCAAGACAAGGATGCCCACTCTCACCATTTTCATTCAACATAGTATTGGAAGTTTTAGCCATAGTAATCACACAAGAAAAAGAAAGAAAAGGAATCCAAATTGAGAAGGAGAAGTAAAATTCTTACTGTTTGCAGGATTTTTTTGTGTGTGGTGTTTTTTTTCCTTTCAGCTCTTGCCATATAATTGACATATAGGCAATGTTTAAGGTATACAGCATAATGACTTGCCTTATACACATCACAAATGATTTCCACAATAAGTTTAGTGAATATCCATCATCTTACATAGATACAAAAGAAAAGAAAAAGAGAAAAAAATTTTCCTTGTGATGAGAACTCTTAGGATTTACTATTAACAATTTTCATATATAACACAGGGTATTATTAACTATATTTATCATGTACTTTATATCCTTCGTACTTATATGTAAGTGGAAGTTTTTGCCTTTTGGCTACCTTCATTCAATTTTCCCACCTCCCCAAATTTTTGTATGGTGACAGATAGTAACTAGACTTATCCTGGTGATCATTTTGTAATGTACAGAACTATCAAATCATTATGTTATGCGTCAGGAACTAACATAGTGTTGTAGGCCATTTATACTTCAAAAACAAAGTCACAGAAAAAGAGATCAGATTTGTAGTTACCACTATCACATGCTTAGCTAGCTTAGTGAATATACTAAAAACATTCAGTTTTACACTTTAAGTGAGGCAATTGTATGGCATATGGATTACATCTTAGTAAGGATTTAAAAAAAAAAAAAGACAATTGGAACTGGTTGGGGCATTTTAGAATATTTGTAAGTTATAGATAATAACATGTGTTGGTTATTTTCTATATATGCTATTTGTTAAAATGTGTTAATAAATTGTGTTTTCCAGCAAAACAAAGCACAAGATATGACTAAATACCCATTAAAATGAATAAAATAAAAAAGATTTTCAATACCAAGCATTGGCACAGATACAGAATAACAGAACTGTCATATACTGTTAATGCAATTTCAAAAGATATAGCACCTTTAAGGAACAGTTTGGTATATCATATGAAGTTAAGCATATACTTGTATTATGGTCCAGAAATTTTACCTCAGGATATTCATCCAAGACAAACAAAAAGATACGTTTGCACAAAAACTTGTAAGTGAAAGCAAAATTCATCATAACAGCTCAAAACTGAAAACAATCCAAATGTCTCTCAACTAGTGAATAAACTGTTGTGATAGACCGATATAATGGAATACCCAGTAAAAAGAAATGACCAATATATGCAGACATTTTGCTAAGTTACAAGGCTGTATATTATACGATTCTATTTATATGAAATTCTAGAAAAGGCTAAACTGTAGTGACAGAAATCAGATCAGCAGTTTCAGGTATGAGGTCAAGGGATGTAACTGACTGAAAATGAGCACAAGTGAACTTCTTAGGTGCTGGGAATATTCTATTCTATATCTTGACTGTGGTCATAAATTATGCCTTGTCCACAGACTTAAATTTAACCTACTTAATCTGGCATAAAACCCGTTTATGATGTTACTGGTGGCTACTCCTGACAACTTACTCTGACCGGGTGCGGAGCAGCGTTCCCGGAGGCACTGGCTGCCATCGCGATAGCGCGAACGCCCCGTGATCAGCGGTTTCAGGGGCTCCTTGGCGATGGACCCACGGTACCAGTTGCGCAAGAGGGTCCTGCCGAAGAAGCGCATGGCGTGGTGGGACGTGGAGGGCCCGGTAGGTCTCTTTCAGCCCTTGGTCCGGAACAATGTTCCTGACGCCGTGGAGGAACCCTCCGTACTGCGGTTTAGGGGAGGTCTGCTTGTGGATGAACTTCGCCTGCGCGGTCTCCGTGGGCGCGTGACCGCCGCGGCCTCGGCCTCGAGGGCACCCAGGCCACACAGCAGCCTGCGTGCCGTCCAGCCGTGTCTGGACCAGCCCGGACCCGAGAGCCACCTCGGAGCTGGAGCCATAAGGTGAGGAGCCGAGGCCTCGGCGCAGGGCCAGGGCGCCAGGGCTGCGGGACGCGTGCCACACACCGTCCCCGCGCCGGGGACCGCGGCCGGCTGCACCTGCGCGGTCCACGTACCCGGTGGGGAAGGGGATGCAGTTTTGCTGTGCGCTCTCTAGGCGGGCTGCGGGCAGCAGGGACCCGGTCCTGAGACCCCCGGCCTCCCCGCCACCCCGGACTTGGAGACGCCTCTGAGGCTGGGAGCCCCAGCAGGTCCCCACGCCCCTCCTCCCGTCCCCCACGTTGTCCTGGTGAGGCGTGGAGGGGCGACGCGCAGGGCGAGCCCCTCCAGAGTGATCTTTTAAAAAACATATTTTTAAATAAACTGTTTAAGGGTAAGTTGGAGGGTAAGTTGCCCCTTTAACACTAAATACTTAAGTATTTAACAACAAGGACATTTTATTACATAACCACAGTGCAGCTGTGAAGGTCAGGACATTTAACTCCGCTACCATGTTATTATCCAATCCACAGCCCACGTTCCAATTTTGTCTGTTGTCCTAATAATGTCCTTTAGAGCTTAGTTATTCCTGGTCTAATATTCAGTGCTAGGTCATGCATTGCCTTTACTTTTTTCTGTTTCCTGACCTTGACATTTTTGAAACCTATAGGCTGGTTATTTGGCAGAGTATCCCTCAATTTAATTTTATCTAGTTTTCCCTCATGATTAGATTTAAGTTATGGATTTTTTTTAAGCTCGATCAGAAGTGATGCTGTGTCCTCAGTGCATCATGTCAGAAGGCCCGTGGAGTCAGTATGTCCCGTTATTGGGGATGTTAGAGTGGTTATCTCTATAAAGCCATAATTGTCTTGTTTCTGAAGTTAATAGTTTGTGGCAAGATACTTTGACATTGTGTAAATATCGTCTCATCCAACTTTTACCTGTGCAACTGTGATACTTAACATTTACCTACTGTCACATATTACCTATGATTAGAATTCATGTATTTGTATTTCATTCTATGGATTATAATCCACTTTTTAACCATTATTTATTTTGATGCTCAAAATAATTTGTCTCCAACCTGACTAACGGGAGCCCCATCCAGTGGGCATCCATAGCCTTTTGAAATACCCTTTCATTCTTTGCATGCTTCCTTCCATTCTAGAGCAGTAAGGTACTCCAGGCTAATCTTGTCCTTTTCCTGTTCTGGCTTTGGCATCAGCCATTTCTTCAAGGAGCCACGTTTCCTTTTAGTTGAGAACTGTGTTTAGAAACCAAGATGTGGGTGCTGGGTGTGTCTGTTGCTTTAAGGTCCTCTCAACATGTGCATATTGAGTAAAATTTTTGGTCACTTGTTGGGACAAGTGACTTCAGGAGTAAACCTTTTTCCTTTAATCTCTGAAAACTAGGGAGTAGTTTCACAAATGAAAAAATGTATGTCTTAGAATTCTATGGATATCTTTTCTATGTTGTTAAATATTCTACAACTGTAATCATTCAAGGAAAAAGAATCTTGCTATAGCTCAGATGGACAGGGAGGAATAGATAACTTAGTTTTTATGAGTTCTTTGAAATCATTTTTGGAGGAACTGTGGTTCACTCTCTGTCTCAGTTTTCTAAAGTTTGATATAATTGGATCTTTGGGACATTATCCCTGAGGGATCTGAAGTTTCAAACCTTTACATCTGATAGCTGCTGAACTTTAAATTGTTCAGGGACGGCAAGTATTCCCCCAAAACAACAGATGATTTAAATTTACATAGTATTTCAGTTGTTATCCTTTGGCATTTTTGGTTATTGAGGTAACGGTCAATACTTCTGAACGAAATGAAGAGCATTGTTGACTTTTACGTAGTATGTTTCACATTTTTAACATAGATGCTTTCATTCTTTCTTGCACATAGCTAACTTTATCAAGTACAACATAAAAAGTATTTTATTTGATATTGGTGATGGGGAATTCAGTTTTCTTGGTTGCTATTTTTAAACAATAGAAAACATCAAGTCCCAGGCAGTTGGGCTGATTTTTCATTCTAAAAAAAAATTGCGTTTTCTTTGTTTGTCTTAAGAGTAGCACAGAATATTAAGTTTCTTTGAAATCATCTCTTGCAGTAATTTAATCACATTTTCGTAGAGAATTTGTCAAATGTAAAGCCTGGCAGAGAAGACCCTCAGAAATAATCCGTTAACTAACAAGTGGGTAAGAACTAACTACTGTGATGCAGGAAAGATGGAGCTCTCGGAAGAAAAGCGAAAGCTCTGTGCACTCGAGTACCACAGAGAGGAGTAGGACTGAGAGGTATGCCAGGGAGTACTCAGGGAGTCTCAGCATTACTCATAACGTTTGGTCCTACAGTGTAAGCTGCTTGGGGACTGGTGACTAAAACAGAAAAAAAAAAAAAAATGAAAGGATTGGCTAATAGGCTAGATATGAGATACAGTGGGGGAGAAGCCAGAGATAGTAATGTCATATCATGAAAAGTATTTGAAAAATATCACACCGCTGTTGGAGGGGCGTGGCATAAGCTGCTGCCCACAGCCTTATCATTTTCACCAGCACCATCTGTGCCAGCTTTTTAAATATGGAGAACTGGGAGGCAAATGATAATATTGACTGAAGTTGAGACATTGGGAAAAGGACATTGGTGATAAGAAAATGGAGACTGATAAACTGTTAAGATAAACTGTATAACTGAGGAGTTTACCTACGAAAGAAAGAGCAAAAAAATAGGATGGCAGTTTGCTTTGTGCAGCATGACAATGAGAGGAGTTTTTAAGAACAAGCATATTTGAAAAGATAAAGGAAATAGCTAGTGGGGAAAGGAAAAAGATTGATGCTAAGAAAGAGCAGTGTCAGTGCATAAGCAAGGTAAGTTTTTGTAACTTTTTTGGGGGTTAATAATGTGAAATGTAAAAAAAGAAATAAATAAAACCTTAAGTGTCTTGTATATAATTAGATGATTTATAATCTTACTTTGTTATATTCACTAGTTTGAGTTTTTATTCTCCACATATAAGTGGTATCATACGATATTTGTCTTTGTCTGACTTATTTCACTAAGCATAACACCCTCCAAATGGTTGCAAAGAGATTTAAAGATAATTTTTTTTTATTGAGTTATAGTCAGTTTACAATGTTGTGCCAATTTCCAGTGTAGAGCACAATTTTTCAGTTTTACATGAGCATAAATATATTCATTGTCACATTCTTTTTCACTGTGAGCTACCACAAGATCTTGTATATATTTCCCTGTGCTATACAGTATAATCTTGTTTATCTATTCTGCATATGCCTGTCAGTATCTACAAGTTTCAAACTCTCAGTCTGTCCCTTCCCACCCTAAAAATAATTTTTAAAGGAAGTTTAATTTCTGCATTTCCTGGATCTTCATAGGTCTTAATGTATAATGAGAGTATTGCCTGGGTATAATTTTTAGAACTGTTCACGTATTTACAAAGGTGTGGGTCCCAATAATGAATGAAACTGTACAATGGATGTCATAGTGTTTAAATGAAGCAGGTTATTTTGGGTGACTTGTAACCTGGCTCTTAAATGTAATCAGGATGGGTATCTACAATGCTTCAAACAGTGTCCTCATTTTTGAAACAAGTGTTTGGACCTCTGAGCTGTTAGCTGGGAAAGACAGAGTTCATATAGACCCAGAACTCCATAGGTGTTAGTTTAAAATTCATTTATTTCTTTCTTTGAACTTGCCTCCTCTTCTTCCAGTGCAGATCATTACTGGTTTCTGTTTTACAAATGTACTTTCTTGTCCTCATTTACCTGACTTACTTTTCTAATTTGTGCTCAATGATTTATTCAGTGTTCTTTCATATTTTTCATCACTCAGTACTTTCAAATCTTTACTGAAAACCTGCTGCCTGCCAAGCAGAGGATTATGAGCAGAGATTCACACATTAAATTTGTTTATTTTTGCTTTCAGATTCACTCTTTTCTAAATTTTGTCACGAAAGAATCAACTTTTTATGTAGATCAAACCCGTTCCCCTCCCCCTGCCCCACCCCACACTTAGGTCGATAGACATACTATCCTGTGATTTCTTGTGGTAAAATTATGTTCATAATAGTGAAAATAAGTTTAGAAGTGTTTTCCTAACTCAATGAGCATTATACTTTGTCCATCTCTTTGTGTCCTGGAATGAAACAAACAGAAGGAAGGAAATGCAAAGGGGAAACCTCACCATCTGGAGCTTTTTTTTCCTGGAGGGTTTTTCTCAATACCCAGAGTTAGAGATCGTTCTCTTTGTCCTCAGCCTTGTAATGTATCTGATAACCCTCGTAGGCAACAGCACTCTTATTTTAATCACTGTCCTAGATTCACGCCTTCAAACTCCCATGTACTTGTTCCTTGGAAATCTCTCTTTCATGGATATTTGCTACACATCTGCGTCTATCCCCACTTTGCTGGTGAACTTGCTGTCATCCCAGAAAACCATTGTCTTTTCTGGGTGTGCGGTGCAGATGTACCTGTCCCTTGCCATGGGTTCCACGGAGTGCGTGCTCCTGGCTGTGATGGCGTATGACTGTTACGTGGCCATCTGCAACCCGCTGAGGTACCCCATCGTCATGAACAGGCAGGTCTGTGTGCAGATGGCCACCGTCTCCTGGGTGACGGGCTCTCTGACGGCCCTGCTGGAAACTGGCCTCTCCCTGCGGACACCCCTCTGCGGGAATCTCATCGATCACTTCACGTGTGAAATTCTGGCAGTGCTGAAGTTGGCTTGCACAAGTTCACTGCTCATGGACACAATCGTGCTGGTGGTCAGCGTGCTCCTTCTGCCCATCCCCATGCTCTTCATTTGCATCTCCTACATCTTCATCCTTTCCACTATTCTGAGAATCAGCTCAGCAGAGGGAAGAAACAAAGCCTTTTCTACCTGTGGCGCCCACTTGACTGTGGTGAGCTTGTATTACGGGGCTGCCCTCTCCATGTACCTTAAGCCTTCTTCATCAGGCTCCCAAGAAATAGATAAAATCATCTCGTTGCTTTATGGAGTGCTTACCCCTATGCTGAACCCCATAATTTACAGTTTAAGGAACAAGGAAGTCAAAGATGCCGTGAAAAAAGTACTGGGCAAAATATCTGTGTGTTAAACACAGGAAAGTCTCTGACTGGGTACCTGTGGTTTTATCAGGAAATTCACAACGATGTCCTCACCCTTAGAACACTGACTTGAACCTTAGCTCTGTAATTTTACAGTTGTGATAAAGCGGGGTACACAGAATGATTGCCTGTGGATGGTAGGAGGTTCCAGTTTGCATTTAGCGGTAATTTCTGTCTTTTCTGTTTTATAACTGTAAGAAGTGTTGGGCTCTAGAGTCATCACACGTTTGCTCCAGAAGGAAACTTGGATAAATTTAGAGTCAGTGAATGTTGATGCCAGGAGGGAACTTGTCTGTCTTTCTCTGCCTTAAATCCTTTCCAGAATGAGATGGGAACATAAAGGAACAAAGAAACAATAGAGATTGGCCTTGGTTACGCAAGCGAGAAGACAGAATTGATGAGCAATTAAAAGGCTTACTCAGCATCACACAGTTGGAGAACCAGAACTGTGACCCTCAGTCTGTTGGACTTGTTCGCCAGAGCTTGTGCTGCACACTGTGTGGCTTCCTAATTACCCTTCCTCATTCAAACCTCATTAGAACTCTTGACTTTCCGAGTAAGGCAGCCAATGCCCACTTAATTTTCTCACTTGCCAACCTTGCTTTCTAAGCACCTAGATCCTTGTACACATTGTATCCGTTTCTATGCCAGCATACCACCCATACACTGATTGGGTCTTTTTTCATTCCTGTCTGTCTTTTTTCTTCATTGGATGATTGACTTCACAAGGGCATGGATTCCTATTATTTTGTACCTTTTATGTTTACAGCAGTCATTCAGTAAACTAATAAATTTATGAGCTTTCAACAAATTGCTTTATTTGAGAAATAAGTACCACTTGGGAAAATTAAGAAGAAACAGCATGTGCAGTGAGGTATATATTGCTTTATAAATATCCAGAAATTATAGAGATAATACATAGATGAATAGTTTTAAATCTTTTATTTGTATGAAAATATGGCTTCTTAAAAATGCAGATTCGGGGCCCCTCCTCTCAGATACTCTGATTCAGTAGCAGGGTAGGGTCCTGATAATCTGCATTCATAATAGATCCCCAAGACATTCTGATATAGGTCATGAGATGACCATACTTTGAGACATTATTTCCAGTGAAAATCTGTCATTCCCAAAGAAAATAGGATTAGCATTTATTTCTCCCTTTCTCCTTTTCCTTTTTATCCCTCCTGTTTCTTTTCTGCTTCCATGTGCACATTCTGGCTTGTCTACCCCCACGTCTAGAGTTGGGAAGGGGAGAGGGTTTGAGTGGAGGAAGGTTGACGCACTTGATACATTTCAAAATAAGAAAGACCTAAAAAACTTTTAGTGTTAGACATTGAGTTCGGGGTTGTTTAACCCGAAGACCTTTCCCTTAGACCTAGGGCTTCTGTTGCACATTCCTGGACGTGTAGCCCACGTAGAGAGACACTTGAAATAATCACGTGGGAAAATTCTGGTGATGGAACAAGGGGACGACTTTGGTGCCAGATGTTGTGGCCAAGAGACGTATGATGGTGAGGGATGGAAACAAGCCCTGAGTGGATGGTTTTAAGATGGTAAGGGATTGCTGACCAGGAAGCTTTCATCTAGCAGTAATTATTTCTCTGAGATACCGCAACCTTTTCAACCCAACTATCATATTCATTTCCTGGCAATCTCAAAGTCACTTTGAAGTGACATTTTATGGTAGGCTTTTATTAGAGAAGTACAGCTGGATTTTATATTAGAGTAGAATGAATTGGCTCCTGGAATTGGCTCTAATATGTGTGGTACCAAATATAAACAGGACTAATTGGAGTTTTAGAAATAGCTGAAATCTTTGCTTCAAAGAGTGAACCGTGAGAATTTGAAGACACAGAGACTGAACACCCTCAGTAATTAGTGTATCAGCTTTGACACAGGAACTGAGCAAATTGACATGGGTCACCGAGACAGGTTATGGAGGACCCTGATGTCAGAAAATGACCCGGGATGGAAGCCGGGCAGATTTCTCCCTAGCAGTTCTTGGATTAAGAGACTAGGAGTTACCGTAGTTACAGCCATATGTCACAAAAAATTGCTGTGAAAAACAGCAAGCGAATATAAATATAAATGCATTTTGTGTATTACAGGCAGTACTAAAGTTAGTTATTGGCAAATGGTGCATTCCATCATTTGGGTTAGATTCCATCTCAACCAGTACTAATTACAATCATTACTTTTGTAGAGTCTCAGGTAAGGGATCTTTGTCAGATGTTATTAAAAAGAGGAATATATTTGACAGAGAAGGTGAAACCACCTCTGACAGAGTCAATTCCTGAATGAATGATCACATGACCAGATTCATGCTTTAGAAAAAGTGAATCATGTCACTTCCCCATTTAAATCCCTTAGTGGCTTTTTATTCTCCTACAACTTGAGGTCCTTAAGATGACATGCAAGGACTTTTCATAATCTGATTGCCCACCATTTACATCCTTTGCTCTGGGGACCCCAAATTCCATGAAAGTATTGTGTTCTGTTTCTTCTTTTATTAAAAGCATTTATCACAGTTTGAAATTTGATAATAACTTGTGGGTTTACTGGTTTAATATCTCTCTCACTAGTCTGTAGGTTCACTGGGTCCAGGACCGTATCAGCTTCATGTACCACTGTGTACCAGTCCTTAGCACAAGGTCTGGCACAAGGAAGACATCCAGTGCATACTTCTTGTGAAGGACCAAGTACTCAGTGAACATCTGTTGAATACAGATATGCATGTAATAAACTTTTGATGGCTATTCAGTTAGGTAGTTGGCAGTTCTTGTGGTGAGAGAGATGAGGAGGTCAAAGGTGACTTCTAAGTGTCAAACAAGGCTGATATGTCAGTAACTGACTTAGCAAATACTGGAGGAAGACCAAGTTTGAGGCTTGAAGGGTAAACCATGTGTTGTAATTCGCCATGATTTTGGGATATATAAGAGACATCAAGGAGTCAGTTGGAGATATTCATTTGAAATTAATGAGGAAGATCAGCCTGGTGATATAAACTTGTGACATATTTGCATACATGGAATAATTTAAGTAATGAACATGGTTAACATTAACTAGGGAAAGAGTGTCGAGTGAGAAGATTGCCTAAGTGAACTTAGAAGAACACTAATATTTAAAGCCCATCAAATAGGAGAAGGCAACAAAGGGGCATTGAAAAGGAGCAAGCTCTAAAGCAGGGAGCAGGCAAAAGCCAGAAGACAGGTTCCAGTTTTGGTCAAGGTGTAGTAAGCACACTCCATTCTGTTTCTCCCACTGAACACAATTGAAAGCTCTAGACAGAAGACAGGGAATAGTTACGTGATGTCTCTGAAAAATAAACGGCAGCAAACAGACACGGGAAAGAAACTAGAGTGCAAGATACCAACAAACTCATGGTGTGTATTTTTTCTTTCCCCCCTCCGGTATTTTTTGGCTTAGACTCAAGGGCAACCTGAAACCCAAACCTACACACTGGGTTCAGACAGAAAGACAGACAGAAAGAGCTCCAAGAGACACTCCCTTTTTATGGTCTGAAAAGGAGAAATGGAGAGTGAAGGAAAATTGCTGATTTTTAAAGAAATTATCTCTTGCCCAAACTCCCAGGCAACACGGTGTTGACAGTAGCAGATGATGGGTAGTGGCTGGGCAGACACCTAAAATCCTTAGGAAAGGGAACCCTTCTTCCTGACTTGGAAAGAGTCCCCATTGTTTTTTTTTTTTTTTCCCTCTCTCTGTCCTCTTACCATTTAGTACCTGAAGCAGAGACTTCCAGCCGCCAGAACTGTGAGAAAATACATTTCTGTTGTTTACGCCACCCAGTCTGTGGCATTGTGTTGCGGCAGCCTGAGCGAACTAACGCGTGACCACTTCCTCCGTCTCAAGAGGCAGCGAAGTTGAGTGGAGTCTTTCTCATGTTGCATCACCATGACCCTGCTTATGTCATCACACCTAACTCTCTCTTCTGTCTCCTTCTTACACTTTGAAGGACATTTGTGATTACATTGGGCCAAAACAGATAATCTCTTTATTTTAAGTTTAGCTAATTACAGCCTTAATTCCATCTGCAATCTTATTCTCCTTTGCCACATTGCCTATGTACTGGTTCTGCATGCTAATTGGATGTAGACATCGTTGGGACCATTATTTTTCCTATCACACCTTGATTTCAAAAATCACTGTACTGAGAAGTGGAAACACTTTTGGATTCTTGGACATTTCTGCAGAACTTACTCCAATTCCTAAAGACCCCGAATGACGCTGTAATGTATGTCAGTGAGTCTGTTTATGGATCTCAGGTGATTAATTGAGATTCACTGCAAAGTTCATACATGGAGACTCTGAAAGCATTCCGTGGTTATTTCCTCGCTTTGCAGTAATATTTGCAGTGGATATTATCGACAGCTGGCGCACCCCCACATTGGCTCTATTTCATTTGTGATAGCATCAAGAAGAATAAAACACTTGGGAATAAATTTGATTTAAGGTTGCAAGACTCATACACTAAAAACTGTAAAATTGTTGAAAGGAAATAAAGAAGACCTAAATAAATGTAAAAATGTTCCACATTCATGGATTGAAAGACTTAATATTATTACTAATTTTTAACTAAACATTTAATTGTGGTTAAAAAAACACATACATAAAATTTACCATATTAACCATTTTTAAGTGTATAGTACCATAATGTTAAGAATAGTCACACTGTTATGCAGCTCATCTCCAGAACTTTTTCATCCTGCAAAACTGAGACTCTACACACATTGAACAGCTCCCCCATCTCTCTTCCTCCTAGCCCCTGACAACCTTGATTCTACTTCCTGTTTCTATGAGTTTGACTAGATGCCTCGTAGAAGTGGAATCAGACAGTATGTGTATTTTTGTGACTGGCTTATTTCAGATAATCCCATGTCCTCAAGTCTCATCCATGTTGTAGCGTGTGAGAGAATTTCTTTTTTTTTTTTAAATAAGGCTGAATAATATTCCACTGTATGTATATGCCACATTTTCTTTATCCATTTATCCATTGATGGACATTTGGGTTGCCACCACCTCTTGGCTATTGTGAATAATGCTGCGGTGAACGTGGTTGTGCCGATAGCTCTCTGAGATCCTGCTTTCAGTTCTTTTGGATATATGTGCACAAGTGAGATTACTGGGTCCTGTAGTAGTTGTATTTTTAATTTTTGAGGAACCTACTATTTTCCATAGCAGGTGCACCATTTGACATTCCTACCAACAATGCACAAGGGTTTGATTTCTCCACATACTCGCCAACACTTGTATTTTGTGTTTTTTGTTTTTGTTTTTCTTGTATTAACCATCCTAATGGATGTGAGGTGATAGCTCATTGTGGTTTTGATTTGAGTTTCTCTAATGATTAGTGATATTGAACCTATTTTTATATACTGTTTGGACATTGGCGTATCTTCTTTACAGAAATGTCTATTCAAGTCTTGTGCCTATTATAATTATTTGATTTTATTTTATGTTCTCTTTTATGATGTCCTCGATTTAGTTGTAAATTCTTTAATATGGGTACCTTGGTGCTTTTTTTTTTTCATTAAGACTTTATTTTTGTAGAGTAGTTTTAGGTTTACAGCACAATTTAGGGGAAGGTACAGCGATTTCCTGCATAATCCCTCTTCCTGCCGCCATAGCCTCCACCATCATCAGCATTCCCACCAGAGCGGTACGTTTGTTGATGACCCTACACTGATACGTCATAGTCACCCAAAAGCCGTTCACGCTTGGGATTGTATATTTTATGGGTTTGTACAAATGTATAGTGCCCAGTACCCATCATTATGGCATGAGAGCGTGACCTTTGTAGTATTTGCAATAACACTGTAATACTGTTCCTTGGGCATTTTACGAGCGCTTTGAACCACCCCGTCTGTCAATATTTCAATGTTGCTCAAAACCATTTCACATTGAAGACACTTCAGATTCCCCTTAGGAAACTTTCTGAGGAGAAAAGTTCTCGTACTAATAAGCCTCTGTTGGATTTTCCCAAGTTCACTGCGAACCTGTTGCCCACCCACGGGGCTGAGTCCCACGGTGCCTTATTTAACCTGTGTGCACCCCCAGGGCAGCGGAGCCACGTGGGTGCTAAACTGTAATGAAGCCCAGTGAAACACAGCTCCCTCAGGGCAGCGAGAGCTAGTCTGAGACACGTCCTGGTGTAGTGGGAATAGTGTCACGATGAAGAACCGAGGGGCCGCAGAGAGAGACAGGCGCTATTGACTGTCTTGGTTGGGTAAATTTCGTCAACAAGGGCGTGCTCTAGTCCTGTTCTGAGAGCTAAGTCAAGCAGCTGCCCCTCCCAAGGGGCCGTGGGAAGCTCTTTTCAGAGGGGTGGTGGCCCGCCTGGGGTGAGAAGGACTGGGTAGTGGGGTGCATGCATTCCTTTCCTGCTCGCTGAGCAAGGAAGGACTTTCCCAGTGTGATTCTTCCCTCATCTTCTATTTCCCTACCTCCAGTGTGCCTCCAGATTAACCTCCAGAACATTTCCCTCTCCAGGCATACCTCGCTTTATTGTTTCGCTCTATTGCACTTTGCAGATAGTGTGTGTTTTTCGCAAACGAATGGTTTGTGGCAATCCTGTGTTGAACGAGTCTATGGACGGCATTTTATTTTTCCGACAGCATTTGCTCACTTCATGTCTCTGTGTCACAACTTGGTAATTATCATAATTATTTCAAACTTTTTCGGTATTATTATGTTTGTTCTGGTAATCTCTGATCTTTGATATTACTGTTGTAATTGTTTTGAGGCACCATGAACTGCGCCGCTAAAAGATGGTGAAATTAACCCATAAATGTTGTGTGTGGTCTGACTGCTCCACCAGCCACCATTCCCCCTTCTTTTCCTCTCTTCTGGGACCTCCCTATTCCCTGAGACACAACAATATTGAAATTAGGCCAATTAATAACCCTATAGTGGCCTCTAAGTGTTCAAGTGAAAGGAAGACTCGAATATCTCTATTTATTTAGCTTTTTATATATATATTTATTGAATTATAGTCAGTTTACAATGTTGTGTCAATTTCTGTTGTACAGCACAATGCTTCAGTCACACATGAACATACATATATTCATTTTCATATTCTTTTTCACCGTAAGTTACTACAAGATACTGAGTATAGTTCCCTGTGCTGTACAGTATGAACTTGTTTATTTATTTTATATATATTAGTATCTGCAAATCTCAAACTCCCAATTTATTCCTTCCCACCCCCATTTTCCTCCCTCGGTAACCATAAATTTTTTTTCGAATATCTCTCACTTTAAATCGAAAGCTAGAAGCGATCAAGCTTCCTGAGGAAGTCATGCCAAAAGCCAACACAGGCTGAAAGCAGTGCCCCTTGTGCCAAACAGTGAGCCAAGTTGTGAATGTAAAGGAAACATTCTTGAAGGAAGTGAAAAGTGCTGCCACAGTCAACACATGAATGATAAGAAAGCGAAACGGTCTTGTTGCTGAAATGGAGGAAATTTAAGTGTTCTAGACAGACGATCAAACCAGCCACAACATTCCTTTCACCCAAGCCTAATCCAGAGCCAGGCCCTAACTCTCTTCAATTCTGTGAAGGCTGAGAGAGGTGAGGAAGCTGCAGAAGAAAAGTTGGAAAGCTAGCAGAGGTTGGTACCTGCGGTTTAAGGAAAGACGCCGTGTCTGTAACATCAAAGTGCAGAGTGGAGCAGCAAGTGCTCATGTAGAAGCTGCAGTAAGTTATCCGGAAGATGTAGCCAAGGTAATTAATGAAGGTGACTTCACTAGACAACAGATTTTCAGTGTGGGTGAAACAACCTTCTCTTGCAAGAAGATACCATCTATGATTTTCATAGCTAGAGAGGAGAAGTCAATACCTGGTTTCAAAGCTTCAAAGCACAGGCTAACTCTTGTTAGGGGCTAATGCAGCTGGTGACTTAAAGTTGAAACCAATGCTCATTGACCATCTTGAAAATCCTAGGGCCCTTAAGAATTGTGCTAAATCTACTCTGCCTGTGCTCTATAAATGGAACAGCAAAGCCTGGAGGACAGCACATGTATTTACAACATGGGTTACTGAATATTTGAAGCCCAATGTTGAGAACTACTGCTCCAAAAAAAAGATTCCTTTCAAAATTGACAATGCTAATTGACAATGCACCTGATCACCCAAGAGCTCTGATGGAGATGCACAATGAGATTCATGTTGTTTTCATGCTGCTAACACAGCATCCATTCTGCAGCCCACTGATCAAAAAATAATTTCGACTTTCAAGTTTTATTATGTAAGAAATACATCTCGTATGGCTATAACTGCCATACGTAGTGATTCCTCTGATGGATGTGGGCAGAATCAGTTGAAAGCCTTCTGGAAGGGATTCACTATTCTCAATGCCATTAAGAACATTCATGATTCATGGGAAGAGGTCAAAATAACAACATGAACAGGAGTTTAGAAGAAGTAGATTTCAACCCTCGGACGACTTTGAGAAGATCAAGACTGCAGGTGTGGTGGAAATAGCAAATGAACTAGAATGAGAAGTGGAGCCTGAAGATGTGACCGAATGGCTGCAGTCTCGTGATAAAAGTGACGGATGAGGAGCTGCTTCTTATGGATGAGCAGAGAAAGTGGTTTCTTGAGATGGAATCTACTCCTGGTGAAGATGCTGTAAAGACTGTTAAAATGACAACAAAATATTTAGAATATTCCGTAAACTTAGTTGATAAAGCAGTGGCAGAGTTTGAGAGGATTGGTTCCAGTTTTGAAGGAAGTTTTACTCTGGGTAAAATGCTATCAAACAAGCACTGCATGTGACAGAGAAGTTGTTTGTGAAAGAAAAAGTCAGTCAATACGGCAAAATTGATCATTGTTTATTTTAAGAAATTGCTGCAGCCACCCCAGCGTTGAGCGATCACCACTCTGACCAGTCGGCAACCATCAATGTCAAGGCAAGATTCTCTGCTGGCAAAAAGATGATGACTCCCTGAAGGCTCAGAGGATGGTTAGCAATTTTTAGTAATTAAATGTTTTTAAATTAAGGTATGTCAACTGGAGAAAAATGCACAACCTAAAAGTTGTGAGTTAAGTTTTATTAGAAGATCTTACCAGAGGATTAACAGCCCCGGGGACAGTCTCTCAGGTAGCTCTGAGGAACTGCTCTGATAAAGGTAAGAGAGGACCCAGGATATACAGGAGTTTTTGCTGGAGAAAAAAAATGTAGTCAAACATCAAAAGATTACTGCTAATCACAAAAAACCAGACACCTCAAGTTAAGTGATTTTACTGCTTTTGGAAATTGGAAAATGCAAGAGTCTGGGCTCACTGAAATTATTCCTTAGATATGCATCTTAATATATCTAGGGCCACTATCCAGAGCACAGACTCTTTCCTGGTTTTCTGCATCCTGAATTCCCTCAGGGTGCACCGGGGTGGGTGGGGTGATGGAGGGTGTCTGCAGTGGCTGAGGGCTTGCTTGACGGCAGGCACCATTCATTGTTTGCTGGAATGGCAGGCAACATGCTCTTTCCACAGGTCCATCCTTTTTTTTTTTTTTAGACATAATGCTTTTGCAAACTTCATAGACTATAGTATACACACATAACTTTTTTATCCACTGGGAAACAAAAAAATTCACATGACTGGCTTTATTGCAATATTAGCTTTATTGCTGGGGCCTGGAACCTGACCCACAATATCTCTGAGGTCTGCCTGTATCTTTATCCTCTTGACCCATCGTAAGGGAAGAAAGATCTTTGGACTACTGTATTAATAGTAGCATACAGCCCAGAACGAATCAAGGGCTAGTTCATGTGGGCAAGAGCTATATCCATGATGTCTGTTAATTTTGGATGGAATGTCCCACCTACTTTAGCAATTATTCCGCGCAGTCCTGTTCCAGGGAAGGCTACTTCCAGTGTCAGGTTGCCTACCAGCTGTGCTTCAGGGAGAAGAACTTAAGTAGCTCTTTAAAATTCTTTTCAATTTTCCTTCCAGCGTTTGTTGTTTTTCAGCCACAGGCAAAGGTTAGCACTGGGTGGGTGGAATTTGCATCTGGAAAACAGCATTCCAGCCCAAAAGAGACACAGATAAACAAGGGCTGGGTCATATTTTATGCAAATAGTTCCTAAGCACATTTATCTTTGAAAAAATTATTTTACCTTCCATCGTATTTTTAAATTGCACAGTCAGTGAAGAAATACATTCTTGTAAAAACCATTAAAGCCAAATGCTCTAGCAGAATTCTTTTAATACATTCACATGGGTCCCCGTCCCCAACCCTAGAGTGAAGTCCTCTAATCAGAACTTCAATATTGTGATAGTCCTTGAGCTTTATCCTCTAATCAGAACTTCAATATTATGATAGTCCTTGAACTTTACTGTGCTTGGGGATCACCTGGAGAGCGAGTGGCTTGATTCCATAGCCCCAACGCAGAACTTCTGGTTCAGTAGGTTTGGGATGGGAAGTAAAAATATGCTTTTCTAGTGAGATCGCAGATGGTGCTAATACTGGTAGTCTGCAAGCCACATTTTGAATAACACTACTATTAGCATATGATGTAGAAGTATTGTAGAAATATTTAGGATAACTTTGTGTATATGGTTTTATTTAAAGGTTATACTGCTTGCACTGCTCTATAATTTGCTTTTAAAAATTAATATTGTGTCTTGGAAATAGCATCATGGCAATACATAAAGATCTGCCATTTTTTTTAAGCTCCCTGCATAATATTGTATATTTTCTTCTAATGTATTGGGCACTTACTGTCATATATTAGAATTACTTTTCCTTTTTTGCACAAGAATTTGTGTTCCCTAGAGTTAGTACTTGCCTTTTTTTTTTTTTACTTTTTTTATTGAGTTATGGTCATTTTACAATGTTGTGTCAAATTCCAGTGTAGAGCACAATTTTTCAGTTATACATGAACATACATATATTCATTGCCACATTTTTTTTTTTTTGCTGTGAGCTATCACAAGATCTTGTATATATTTCTCGGTGCTATACAGTATTATCTTGTTTATCTATTCTGCATATGCCTATCAGTATCTACAACGTACTTACCTTTTTTATGCTTAGTTTTTTTTAATGTCACTTTTATTAACTCAAACCCAAACACCAGCCAAAGGGTGTATATCTTCTCTATATTCACATACGTTATTGTATTAATTTCATCTTTGAAGAAGTCTTTCCCCAGATGTTTTTAACTTGCTGCAGTCTTTGCTGGCTGCTCTCTAGACTTGGTAAAGAGCTATGATCTTGGGATCTCTCTTTATAATTAGCCCGAGGGTTGCTTTTGCCTCTGAGTTGGGTTGTGTTCCCTGACTTCTGCTTTGATGTCTTCCTCCTTCTTGGTTTACTACCTTGTTTTTTTGACCATCCTTCAGTAGCTTCCCAGAAAAAGGTGCATGCATGTTAATTTTTTTGATATTTTGTCTGAAAATATCTGTTCTTTTGATGGTTTGGCTGGCTGTAAAATTCTGAATGTTTAAAAATTTCTTGATCCTTTGCCTTGGTATGGATTTCTTTCACCCATTGTGCTGGAACTACTTGGAACGTTTTAATATTAAAACCCATGTCCTAAGACATTAAAAAAAATTACTTTGATGATTTTCTTCCCTTTATTTTCTCTTGTCTGTTTTTCTGGATTGGTACTCTTAACTTTTCCAATCTTTTATCTCTCTATATGTTTTTGCTTTATCCTCTGGAAGACAGGATTTCTTAACTTTGTCTTCTAAGTTTCTTGTTGAGTTTTTCCTGGTTTTGATCATATTTTTAATTTCCAAGAGCTATTTTTATTCTTTGAATGTTCCTTTTGTACCGTAACTTCTTTATCCATTCATCCGTCAGTGGACACTGGTTGCTTCCGTCTCTTGGTTATTATAATAATACTGCTATGAACATGGGGGTGCAGATGGCTCTTCGACATAGGGTTTTTGTTTCCTTTGGCTAGAATGCCTTTCTTGCTTGAAGATGATGTAAGAGCCTCTCTTCTTTATCCTCATCAGATCTGCCGAGGGTTAAGTTATTACCCTCTAGGAGATGTGCTGGGCCTGAAGGGCAAAAAAGGAACATGACCTCAAAGGAGCTATAGGATTTAGTTAGCATGTTCCAGCAAGAGCTGGAAGAAACGTGGGGTTAGATTTTGAGGGTGCCTGATCAAGGAGAGAGGAGCAGGATTTAAGATGGAGGCAAGTTTATCCATTTGAGATCCCTCTTTCAGGAACAGGATATATATAAGTGATATATAAATGTTGCATGTATAAATATTTTTTGCCTTTTCACGTAATGTAACCTTTCCCCAATTGAATAAATATAGATCTCCATCATTTTTAGTTGCTACATGTTATTCGTTGGGAGGATATGTCATAATTTTAGTATTGCTTTGTGCATCTCTGAGTACACATTGCTTTTCCCTTTATTTTGCATCATTAACATTAAAAAAATTTTTTCTGTTTTTTTTTTTTTTGGAGGTGGTAATTAGATTTATTTACTTATTTTAACGGAGGTGCTGAGGATTGAACCTAGGACCTTGCGCCTGCTAAGCACTACCACTGAGCTATGCCCTCCCACTCTGAGTCCTTACATTTTGTCCTTTGGTCAAGGAGCAAATTTTGCCCTACTGTTCTGGTACTCAGTCTTGCCATAGTGTTCAGATGCAGTTTGGATGACATTCAGTGTTCTTTTTCAGCTTTGTCCTTTCTGTTTAGATTTGCCACACATCTTTTTTACTTCATTGAAACAAAGTGTTAATTCTCATTTATGTTTTTAGTAAAGATAGTTCTGAACACACAGCAGCTTTTAATGTCTTATTTACTCAAAATATGCAGACGCTTTTAATAAGAATTTTGTGTAGGTCTGAGAACTGCTCAAAGTCTTTCAGTATTATGCCTTGGGATTTTATGATATAGAGCATATACACACAAGGAAGAATTAATTCTATGAAGATAGACAGGTCTGTTTATCTGTTTCCTCACCCCTGTTTCAGAAAATGGAATGTTGAATATAATAGTCAAATGTGATTGCCTTTATCAAAGGGTATTTCCAAAGCAGTACAGGAGTACTTTTGAAAAATCACACATTTTGAAAACACCAAAATGGAAAAGCAGCACACATAATCTGCTAAATAGTCTTTAAGGGGAATTGTATACAGTGAACATATATGCAGTGGGATTTTGATATTAATTTACAGCTAGTGTGTAACCATGTGAGTTTTTCTTACTCATCAGGACTTGATTTCTCTTCTCAAATAATTTAGGTTCTTTTGATGTTTTTCCGTACAGTGGACATGATGAAGCTTTATTTGCATAACATTTTTGAGGACATTGAGACAGAGTAACGGCCAAGGGAGATTTCTTCAAAATAGTGAAGGGAGTGTTGAGGACAGTAGGATTCAAATAAAGAGGGTTAAGAACTCTACATGAATTCTTGGTGAGATAAGGAGAGAAGGAAGAAATGAAAGTGGACATGCATGGTGGACGCTCCATCTTGGGACGTCAGTTGGGCCCAGCAGGGGGAATTCTTTTGAGCATGACATCCTAGGCTTGTTAGCCAGCTGCCTTTGGCTCAACTGAATACCTTCTTGTCAGATTTCATAGCATTGCTTCTTTCCATGATCCAAAAATGTTACAAACGCTCCGATACCAGAAACTTCTGAAAAGAGCTGTGATCATTTAAGCAGAGAAAACTAATTTCCAACTTCAAGGGCATTGGTGCAAAGCACCAATAATTGCACTGGTGGCCAGAGGTTACCAATGCTAGTGGGTGGGCAAGGAGAACACTGATAGCAAAAACTCACATGAGAAACTAACAAAGCTGAGTATTGGCTCAAAACAAAACACCGCATTATCATTGCCCAAGTTCTTGCCATTCCGTCTAGTTGGAATGCTCTGGAGGCAATAATGGTCTGTTTCTCCCTCTCTTTCTTCTCCTTCTCTCCCTCTTTCTTTCAAAATTTATATTTTGGATTATCTCTTTCCACGTGTTTACGTGTTTTGATGGCATGTCCTTCCACCTGAATCTGATCTTTCTTAATACCCTATTGTTAGTTAAAAGTAATGTATGAATCTTGCTAAAGAAAACAGGCTCACCCCCAAAGACAAATCCTTGATTGTTTAAAAGGATAAACTTATTAATATCTTTTAGTTGACTTTTTTCTAATCAGATTTATTTTGAATCTTGGGCTTATGCTAATTTTTATAGGCACACTAGAGGGCACTGTTGAGTTATAAATATCCTAACTGTTTGCCTGGTTTATATTAACGCTGAACTTGCAACTCCTGTCATTGATGTCAGTATTTCACCTTCTATGCTCGCAGTAGGATATGAAAAAGACGTGGAGGTTTGCTTCCAGTGCAGAAAAAAGTAACAATGACTTAAAACAGTGCTTGTTGAAAGCTAGGGAAGAAAAATGCGTATTTGTGAAGGAGTACTGATTTTTTTTTTAAATTTGGCATTTCTGGGTTATAAATTCACATTAGTGATACAGCCAATATACAAAGCACAGTTGTAGCAACCAGAGAAAGAAACAGGATATGACCCCCTTTGTAAGATGCTCATAATATTCCCAAGGAGGCAGGGGAAACTCCATTCATCTGCAGTTTATTCTGAATGTTCTTTTCCTTTGCTTGTTATTTTGGAATGGATTTAACTGTTGCTAAAAAGCTACAGGCACAACAGCCTCAGAGCTGGAAATCATCTGTTCCTTCACAAAACAAGTTCGCCTCAGATCAGCCGTGTGACCTGCCCCAGCAGCGCCCAGCCCTCTGACCGGCGTCTTGCTGGAACAGCCTCTCTTTTGGGACTGAAAAAGAATTCATGTTCTACGTCGTTCATGCTGTTTTCTCTCAAGTTTGGTGCCTGCTGTAATGTTGAGTCCTTTTTCTTTTTAAAGCAGACACTGAAAAGGAACACTTAAAAGCCCAGATCCATCCAACGTAGAATTCGATGTGCAGATTTGGGGTAAAATAAGTCACACATATTTGAGCGTCAAGACATACATTGCACAGTTTCAAAAAGTTGGCTAGGGTAGTTTGAGTTTTCTCATTGGTAGAGAGCTAGTGTAGTTGTGTGATCATTTAAACTGTTTTCAATATTATGCAAGCCAACCTCAGAAGATTCTTAATTAAAAAAATTTATTTTGAGTAGTAGAATTAGGTCTGTCTGTTTTTTTTTTCCATCTACACTTAATACAGTTGTATCAGTTGACCAATATTTTAGGAGTGATGTGCTCTCATTAATTTCCATCGAGCAGCATTTATTAAAAACACGCATCTGCTTAGGCAGTTACTGTGCACAACTAGTTACTTGTGATTGCCCTTCCCCCGACGGCCACCCTCCACTGAGGCACCAGGTGCACGCGGATTTGCATCCCAGCCCAGTGGTTCGTTAGTCCTGAGGCTCTCTTGGGCAACTCAGTTGATTCTGAGTCTCAGATTGATGACGGTAATAGTGCCTTTTCATCATACTGGCTTCCTAAGGATGACATGATGCACTAATGTAAAGAGGTCAAGTTGGCAAAGGATTCACTGGAACCTAGTGTGCTCCCTTTTGCATCTACTTAAGACCAGCGATGATGCAAGAGACGGAAATAGTAAGAGTCCAAACTGCCGCGCTGCCGTGTGTCCCCACATCGCCCTGGAAAAGTCTCATAAAGGCGAAGAAAATAACAAAGGGGGATGCATATTTCATGCACTGTGGTGTCAAAGGAAAAGCATATCTCCTGTCTGAATCCTAGAATAAATCTGAGCTGTGTATAAGATACACTGCACTCCAGAGTATTTTCATCAAAGTCTTGTAAATGACTTTGGATCAAGGAAATGAATCAGTCAGCAGAAGGAGAGCCTCTGTTTCCTTAGTGCTTCATATTCATGCTTAGAATGTCATGCTTTTAACATTTTGTATTAAAAACAAATTTTGAAAAGATAACAGGACTCAAAAAGTGCAAATGCAGAAACATGGATATAAAGGAGATAGTTTTCCTTGTCCTCTGCTAATCATTGTCCCTCCCGAAGGCAGCCTCTGCCACATTCTGAAGTATGTTTCTACTGAAAGCAGGTAGATAGGTAGGTAGGTAGGTGGGTGGATGGACACGAATAACGACATAGACACAGAAGTAGATATAATCTTTCCAAACATGTGGGATGTATCTGTAGGCTAAATTGCTAGAAAAAATATATTCTTATCAGCAATGCCAACTTCTTCAGCAGCACCATTTGTTACTTTTTTGATCACAATTGGATGATAAAAATATTTCAGTGCAGTGTCAAAGAGTAGTATTATGAGTGAATTAGTCACTTTTTAGGATCCATTTTCTTTTCTTTTTTTTTTTTTCTGTGAATTACCTTTTCGTATTCTTTACCCATTTTAAATTGGACTCAGTCTTAATTAAGATATTTAAAAATATATTAGGAAAACAAGACCTTAGTCTGTAATCTGAGTTATGTTTTCCCCAGTTTTCTGTTTATCTTTTGGCTTTTCTTATGTGAGTCTTAATATGCAAAATGTTTACATTTTCTGTGAACAAGTCACTCCAAGATTATAAAAACATAGAATTTGCCACATACTGAATATTTCTCTGTGTATTTTGCTGTGTTTAGTGTTTAGAACATTACATTTTAAGAGTTTTTTTTTTTTTTCCTGGAACTGTTATCTTTCACTCTAAAGAAATATAATAAACATATTTCTAAAAGAGTTGGCAGAGACCAATATGGATTATAGAAAGGGATTGGATTAAAGCCCACGCAACAGCCAATACTAGAGTAAAGCATCATGGCGCATTTGATGCTCGTGGTGGCCTTGCTTGGTGACTATAGACGAATGATTTTAATGAGCACGTTGTGTGCTTGTAAATGGATGCTTCTAACGAGGCTGAAACAGATCCTTTTCTTAGTTGGTTCTTTTAAGACAACTTGAGTTTGAGGGAACCTCTGTGAAGCCCTCTGGCATGGGGAATACCTCGTTGGTATGGCCAGCTCCTTTTGACCATTTCTGGGCCTGTCTGTCATGGCTGATGGGCATTCCCTGTGCTGTTCTATGGCATAGAGTTACACTCTTAATATAGGTTTAGAGAAATGTTTTTATGAATGACGTTGTTTACATTATTGATATACATATGTGTGTGTGTATATATATATATATATATTTTTCCCTATGAGACAATGATGAACATCAGCAGATAATTTCCAAAACGTTTCACTTAAACCAGGAGAGCCCAGCCTAATGATGTTTCTCTACATTACTTGCAGAGCGTCAGACCATCATGCATTATATTTGTAAATATTTAAACAGAGTCACTGGGAGAAATTTTGGTTGACGCAATTATTTTAGAATTAAAATTATTTTAGAATTAGAATTTAGATTATTGTAGAAATGTGCTTGAAAACCATTTATATAATTGCAAAAAACCCAAAAATTCCTCAGTGGTTAAAAATGGTTAAAGAAAGGCTAGGGGGTGGGTGAGTTCTCTTTACTGGTTTCTTCTGAGCCCCCCTCAGAAATCTCCAGCTTGGCTTATGTTACTAAATGGCTACCCATGGTTTTATTCAACAGTTGTAACTTAAGACTCTCAGGGCTGGTTTCTTTGAGTGAAGGCTGCTGGACTGCCCTTTTACCAATAAATATAGTGTCTGATTTTTTTTTTTTTTATGTGAAGCAGACAAAGATTCCTTTTGAAACATGTAGTCTGAGCGCCCAACACTGGACCCATTGTCTTGGAAACAATAAGGGCCACATTCAGTCTTTGGGAATGGTGAGCCATGTGCCTGTGTTCACGAAGCAAAGAAGTTTTACACATCTAGCAAAGTGACGCGCAGCTGAGTTTTCAATAATGCTAATACTGTGTGTGTGAGCGTGACGTAAGGTGGTGATGTGTCCAGCGCTGTACCCCGACTGGTATGCGCCACTCCTGGCTCAGCTTGGGACGGCGCACGATGGGTTCTTTACTGTGTACACTGATAGGACCCAATCGCTTCAAATGCAAGTAGAAAGAATTCCTGCTCACGTTTCGTTTTGCGTATGAGTATATAGAATTAGATTCTGTTTGTCACACACGTTTTGGATGTGATGTGGCATTCAAAATGAGGGATGGGGGACGTGGGAATAGCTCAGTGGTAGAGCACATGCTTAGCATGCACGAGGTCCTGGGTTCAATCCCCAATACCTCCATTAAAAAATAATAAAATTAAATTAAAAAAATGAGAGGTGGCCTTGTGTCAGGTTCTCCAGAAGCTGCTTCTGAATCGAGGATTTATGTGCAAGTGATTTATTAGGAATTGCTCCGAGGAGAAACAGGTATGTGAGTGGGAGAAACAGATCGGTGAAAGGAAGGAGAACTTTGGAGAGCAAATTATAGTTCAGATTTTGCCCCAATTTGAGGCAGGAGGCCTGGGCTTTTATAAGTCACTCATAGGCTAAAAGCTACCCAAACTAAGCTAAGTGGGACCCAAACTCTCAGATACTTCCAGCTCGTGACACAGGCAGGCACAGTGGTGTCTGTGGCTGAGGACAGTCTTCTGAAGATAGTCGCAGATGTGGGCCCACAGACGCAGAAGCACCGCAGCTGGGCATGGGGGTAGAGGGAGTGCAGAGAAATGGCCAAAGGGCTTCAGGGGGATCTGAGCCCAATACCAAAAGCTGTTTGCTAAAGGAATTACTTACACATTCTGATTAAATGATTCTCAGTCACTTAAAAGAAAACCTCTTTTAGTGATTCTGATACCTTTTCTTTTTAAAAGATTTGTTCATAGGTAAATGATTCTGATCGGATATTAGCTTAACCACGGGCTACCCTATAGGAAATCTTACTTCTTAGTATTTCTCAAATACTGGGCACACGTCTGTCTCAGGGGCTTTGTGCTTGTTTCTTCTGCCCAGGTCTCACCCCACAGACTGATTTTTGATAAAACGTGAGAAAAATACTACTTCGTGATAGAGGGATTTTGGCTGTTCCCCCCGATCCACCTTGCCACCGTCGACTAGATGTTGTGTAGTGCTTACCGTGATGAGGTGTGAAGTAGACAGCATCCTCGCGACCATTCTTGCCCAAAGCTGTTTTAACAGAGTCTGGGCAAACCTCTCCCTAACTTCCGGTTCACAACATAGACAGTACAGTTTTATGCAGTCAGTGTCCTCTGGGTGTTGAATACACCCACGTATTTTCCACTAGTTTTGTCATCCTCCCTCATTGCATCTCAGTCCTCTTACCCGGCATCACTTTCTTCTACCTGAGGTCTATCCTTTAGCACCGTGCTGAGCAGGGAGGTGACCACTGGTCACGTGCGTATTGAGCACTTGAAATATAACTACTCTGAATGGAGATTTGCTGTTAGTGTAAAGCATATACTGAATTTCAAAGACCTAGTACAAAAAGGTAAAATAATCTCCTTAATGATTTTTACATGAATTGCATGTTGAAATGGTAGTATTTTGGATATATTGGATCAAATAGACCATTATTAAAATTGATTTTACTTTTTCTTTTTTTTTCTTTTGAAAATGTGGCTACGAGAGCCTTTAAATTTTTATGTCCTTTATATTGCATTTCTACTGGACAACTCTGTTTTAGAACTTTCTTTGATGATGATCTGATGGTGGCACATCCTTAACTTTCGTTTTCTTTAAAAATGTCTTTATTTTACACTTGCTCTTGAAATCTTTTCATTTACATATACGGTGCTCGATCGAGTTGTTTTCTCTCATCATGTTGAGGCTGTTACTCACTGTTTCTGGTTTCCATTTTCACTAAAAGGACGTCAGTTAACACCGTCACTCCCTTGGCTCTAATTTGCCTTTTCTCTCTGGCTGCTGTTTGAAAAAAATCTTCTGGCTTTTAACATTCTAATAGTTCATTATGTTAAATCTAGATACAGGTTTCTTATTATGTATCCTGCTTGAGATTCACCTGAATTGATTTCTTCTGTCAGTTCTGGGAAATTCCTAGTCATTATCTCTGCACATGTCCCCTCATCCCCATTCTGTTTCTCCCCTCCTTCTGAAACAACGATTAGACCTGTGTTTAGATTTTTACTTTACCTTCTGTTTTTCACCTGCCTTGTCTATTTTCCTCATTTTTGTCTCTGTTAAGATGCATATTGAATTAATTCTTCATAACGACCTAACATTTTGCTAATACCTTCATCTGTGTCTAGTATTCTGGTTCAGCTCCTCCGTGGAATTTGTCTGATTTCAGTGATATTTTTATTTTTTTGTTATCATGAGTACAATTTAATTCTTTTCAAATCTGCTTATTTTTTTATCTTAGTCTATTCCGTCTGCTATAACAAAAATTCCATAGACTGGGTGGCTTAACCAACAAATACTTATTTCCCATAATTTTGGAGGCTGGGAAGTCCAAGATAAAGATACTGGCAGGTTTGGTGTCTGGTGAGAGCTTGCTTCCTGGTTCAGAGATAGCTGTTTTCATGCTGTGTCCTCACACAGAGCTCTCCAGGGTCTCTTTCATAAGGGCACACATCCCATTCTTGAGGGCTCCACCCTCGTGAGCTAATTACCTCCTAAAGGCCCCACCTCTAAATATCACAGTGGGGATTAAGTTTCCACATATGAATTTAGGAGGGACACAAACATTCAGTGCATTCAGTCTCTAGCATCTTTTTTTTTTTTTTTAGTTTCTTGTCGTTTAATATTTTAAACACCTCTTTATTTCTTTAAATATTTTAATCCAACACACTTTTCCATATTCTGTGTCTAATAATCCCAATGTCTGAACTCTTTGCAAGTCTGATTTTGTTCTCAGTTATTACTGCAGATTTTCTCTGATGGCACTTCTTTCTTTGTGTATTTTGTGATTTTTGACTGCATGCTGTTTATACTCTTGGAATTTTTTAAAATTTTTTTTAAAGAATTCTCTGAGGCCTGTATTCAGGGTTGTTTCATTCCATAAGGGTTTATATATTTGCTTCTTCTGGGAGCCTAGGGGCATTCATAATCCAGTGGGAAAACTTTAAACTAAATTATTAGTTTCAGGTTGTTGGACCATCCAGTTAGTCAGAATTTCAGACTCCTGCGAGGTTTGCTTGTAGAATGAATTTTCTTACCTTTTTCTTTTTTTTTTAAACTCATTTCCAAGGTTTTAAAGAGGCAGTTTTCTTTGCTGTCAGCTTGATACATGAGGTGAATTTAACTGTATTCATCTTATACTGATGTACATGTAACCCTTTGCCAGCCCATTTGTAATTCCCACAGTCTTCCATGACATTGCTTATTTTAGGGGAGCTCTGTCTTCCGTCCCCTGCAGTCTGAGCCCATGAAAACAGAAGGTCAGGGTCCCCAGAATTCAGAAAATGCTTCAAAACAAAGCCACACTTAATTCTCCACTTATCTCTCTCGGTTTTTTGGTTCTCTTTTAATTTTTTGTTTCCTGAGGGTCGTTTATTTTCTTATCAGTTTATTGAGTATTTAAAAATAAATCGTAAAAATTTTATATTTTATCCAGCATTTTTAGTAATTTTTACCAGAAGGGTCAATCATGGGATTTAGTCCCATCAAAATACCATAGACAAGAGTCTTACGATTCCTTAAAGATAAAGATGAAGTTCAAAAATAACTTTGAACTCTTACTAATTCATGGTGAGGAACTTAGCAGCCTTTGCATCCTCTGTCCTTTCTGAGTTTCATTCTCATAGAGTTAGCTGTAAATAGTTAGCCTTGTATTTTGACCAGTGGAAGTTTTCTTGTAAGTTGTTTTCTTTTTTGCTTTGAGTTAAATTTAAAAATATATTTGCAATAAGCTTTGTAGTCATTTTCTGACAAATGCTGGAGAGGCTGTGGAGAAAGGGAACCCTCCTACACTGCTGGTGGGAAGACAGTTTGGTGCAGCCACTGTGGAAAATAGTATGGAGATTCCTCAAAAGACTAGGAATAGACTTACCACATGACCCAGGAATCCTGCTCCTGGGCATATATCCAGAAGGAACCCTACTTCAAAATGACACCTGCACCCCAATGTTCATAGCAGCACTATTTACAATAGCCAAGACATGGAAACAGCCTAAATGTCCATCAACAGATGACTGGATAAAGAAGAGGTGGTGTATTTATACAATGGAACACTACTCAGCCACGAAAACCGACAACATAATGTCATTTGCAGCAACATGGATGTTCCTGGAGAATGTCATTCTAAGTGAAGGAAGCCAGAAAGAGAAAGAAAAATACCATATGAGATCGCTCATATGTGGAATCTAAAAAAAAAGAAAAACAAATACAAAACAGAAACAGACTCATAGACATGGAATACAAACTTGTGGTTGCCAAGGGGGTGGGGGGTGGGAAGGGACAGACTGGGAGTTCAAAATGTAGAGTAGATGGGTGGGATTATGCTGTATAGCATGGGGAAGTATGTGCAAGATCTTGTGGTAGCTCACAGCGAAAAAAAAAAGTGACAATGAATATATGTATGTTCATGTATAACTGAAGGATTGTGCTCTACACTGGAATTTGACACAACATTGTAAAGTGACTGTAACTCAATAAAAAATGTTAAAAAAAAGCTTTGTAGTCATTTTCCATGTTAAATTGTTTTCTGTACTGACACGAGTGCCTTTATATTTTGACTTTTGACTTCTCTAATCTTCTCTCAGTTTCTTCAGCTATACAAGGAACTTCGGTTCATTTCTGTAAAGGGTACATTTGTGACATTCTTGCTGAATCCTTGCGTGAGAAATTATTTCTGTTGCTTTTGTTTGTGGAAGAAAAGTCAACTAAGTTTAGGATTTTGGTTCAGTGTATTGTTTTTCCCTCAAAATATTGCAGACACATCTCCTGGTTTTATGCATGTGACGAAGACTGAGGCAAGCTTGAATTTTTTCCTTTCTAGGTAAACTTTTCTTCTGCTTACATCTTGTAGTACTTATCTTTATCCACATAATTAGAATAACTTGTCCTTTTGTGTCTAGAAATGGTTTGTATTTCAATAATTTTTCCTGGACCAGGATAAACCTTGTTTTTGTTTTTTTTTAATAGACTCAGGACTCATTTTTTTTTTTAAATTCTGAAAATTTTTCTTCTTCATCTTCTTTCTTGTTTTTTGTTTACTTTGGAGTTCTAATATTTCTGACTTCTTTCTTCAAGACATTATTAATCTTAGGTTGAATGTTTATTTCCTGTTCTTCAGTATGTAAAGTCAGCACTCTATATCTGAAGGACATTGGTTCCAGGACCCCCGTGGTTACTAGGTTCCACCCATGCTCAAGTCTCTCATTTAAATGGCACAATACAATCAGCGCTCCATCTCCAGGCATTGGGCATTCATGGATTCAACCAAGCTAGGATGGAAAATCAATTGGTTGAACCCACGGATGCAGCACCTGTAGATATAGAGGACTGACTGTATACCTAATAAGTCCATCTGATCTAACATGTCTTTTAAAGCCATGTTTGCCTTATTGATTTTCTGTCTGGATGATCCATCTTCTGTCTGGATGAACTATCTTATTCCCTGTTCTCAAAAGTTATTATTTTTCACTGTCACAAGAAAAAATTTTGTTCTCACATCCTCTCTGTGCAGTGAAACTTCTCGAGTTCATCTTCAGTATCAGTGTTCTAGTTTTATTCAGTGTCAGTTCTGCTCTTTACTTTCTTTAATGTAGATTTTAATCTTGTTACGATATATTGGGTTTGCACTTTTTTCCAGTTTCTTTGGCATCTCTTTCTTCACTTAAGTGTATTCTTCATTAAGGCTTGCTGTTTCTGCTTTACAAGGGTCTTCTTGTATTTTGGGGAACAACTAGCTGCTAGAATTTCCTTCTGATTTTTCTAGAAATCATTTTATTATTTTTAAGAGTCTACTTTTCCTCTGGGTTTTCATGCCTTATAATTGGCTCCTTTTTTTGTTGCAGTATTTTTTTCATTGATTCTATATTGACTTATTTGTTGTTCATTTAATTTTTAATATTTGTTGTTCATTTAATTTTTAATATTCAGGCATGGCATGGTCTGTAAATCCGGGTAGAAATTATCAGTATATTTAAGGCATGTAAAGAATTCAGATTTAGCCCAGGTGTTTTCAAAATGTGGTCTACAGATTTCTAGATTTCTGGAAGGGTCCTTCTGGGCAGCTCCAGAAGGCAAGAATGCACACAGGCCCCCATCTAGGTTCTCTTGCCTCTGAAAACCGAGGCACTCCACTTTCGTCTGTTTTATACGTCAGGTTTCTGTGTTAGAATTCATTTGAAGAAGGGAGTGAGCTATTTAAGACATTTCTGAAAACTACTCTTTTGATGTATGAGTAACATCTTAGGGTAAGTTAGTCATTTTTGGAAGCTTCACTATTACAGTATACCAAAAAGTATGAAAGCTGAAGGAGGTAGGTCCCAGGAGAAAAACAATAGATTAATAACTGCCTAAAAGGACTTATGGGAGGGGCACATGACCTAATAATAAGAGGAAACGGCTGTAAATTACTTTAACAAAAATTAGCCGGCTACCGTGAAGAAGAGCGTAACTAAAATGAACTACGATTTGCACATGAACTCAGATCACGAATAGGTCAGCTTAGGGGGTGATAAAGTGTGAGCTCCTTTTGTTTCTACTCATTCCTTTGTGACAGTGTCCAGAGTGCAGCTCCTCCTCCCCTGAATGCACTAGGATGGGACATTGGTACCTTCTGTTAAGGGCACACCCAGAATGAAGTGTAGGGTTTAGAAGTATGGTTGAAGATGTAGTTGGGAGTATAGCTTTGGGAGCTTGATCATGTCCTGTTGGGCACTTGTAGTTGGCTTCTGCTGGGGTCAGTTTTATGTGGGAGTGAAAACTACATACTGCTTCTCTTCCCCCTTCTCTGTTTTCTTTTTCTTCATCATCTCATATTTTATCTTATAGGTATAATCATGTGTTTTTGTTTAAAAGCCTTTTCTTTCTATGCAAAGGATTGATTTTTTAAAAAAGGAATGAATAATTAAAAATTATATAATATTATATGTATATATATATATATATGTTGGAATGCTATTTATCTGTAGAGAGTTTATGAACTGTAAGATACATTGAGGCCAAGTGGCGGGAAGTGATTGAGCTACTTTGAAAGAGTGGAAGTTACTGTGACTTTGAGGCACAGAAAACCTTTTCCAGGAGGACAGGGGCTGATGTGTTGATGCATTCTAATGCTCCTAGCTTGAAGCATTTGAGTTGGAGAGGGGGGTGGTTGGGTTGGGAGGGGGTCAGCAAATTGCTTCGAGATGTGGGCTTCCTTTTTTGAGAGATCTGCCTTCTCTCCTGAATGAGTGCTGAGGAGGCTAGGGGGCCAGCCAGCCCCCTCGAGTGAGGGTAGGGGGCCAGCCTGCCCCCTACTGCCCCATCTCTAAAGGTGGCGCAGGGTTCCCAGAGGAACCTGTTCAGCTGGGGTGGTTCACACCTCCAGCAAACCCTCACCACAGTCTGTGATGGCTTTTAGTGGCCTTTTCTGATGTGGTACCTACCACCTAGAACATGGTGGAGTGAAAGGTGACATGGCAGAGTGACCTTACGGAGTAGTAGTGAAAAAGCACAGGAGACTGATAACCAGAGAAACTTTAATGTAAATCACACTGTATCCCTTAATAGTCGTGACCTTAGACATTTTACTGAAGCTTTAGAACTTCACTTATTTCTTCTTAAAATGAGACCATTAATACCCAGCTCTTAAGATTATAGTGATAAAATTGAATAGTATACCTGAAGGACTTGCCGTGTAGAAGGAATTCAGAAAGAAAAAGTTTCCACTTCCTGTGTGATTCCAAAGAGACAGAGCTGAATTTCACTGTGACTTCATTGTGCTAAATCTGAATGCTTTCTAAATAATATTTTATCATGTCTAAGAAGAAGCTTGGGCTATTCTGCTTTTCTCTCATTATCTTAAAGAAATTACTCCTTTGAATTTCCTTTTTTTTTTTCAAAAAAAGGTTTTCCAAGGTGAAGGAGTAAATATATATTCATCTGCCAAGCAAATTAGCTAAATACTGTTGTTTTCTTTTGTGTGTGGCAAATTTTATGAGTGGATTTGGGAGCTAGATTAAAACTATGAAGTACAAAAATGTCCCTTTCAGTAGATCTAAAATTAAGTTGGACTTAGCTGTTTCTTCTTGTGTCAGTAGTTTACAAAGTTTTCAAGTCTGCAGCATCGTTTTTTCCCACCTTAGTTGATTTTAAGTCTCTATCTGCTGAAAAAAATGCATATGCCATATTGAGTTACAGACTCCTTGCATACCATTTGTTGCCCCCCAACCCCGGTTTCGGTTCCCTCAGATTGGGCAATACTGCCTTCTCATTTAGATCGGGGAACTCAAATCCTTCTCTTGGCTTTATGCTTTATGTTCTGCAAACATGCCTGTTGGGAGCCCCTACTCATCTTACCAGTCCATCATGGAACAGCGCAGTGGAATGGAAAAAGCACTGAGTTAGGACTCAGAAGCTTCTGCCACCACCAAGTCATGTGGCTTCAATAAACTTATTTAATAATGAATCCCATTGTCCTCATTCTAAAATGGGGCTAGTAATACTTACTTTATAGGGCTGCATGAAGATCAGATTCAATGGCAAAAGTTAACTTTTAAGAATTGGAAACCACTTTGATGCTGCTATGAGTTCTAGAATGAGGATGTGATAGTTGAAGCGGGTCTTAGAGTTATCCAGCCCCACCCTTCCCTTTAGCAATGGGGAAATTAAAACCCAGAAATTGTCAAAACTCACTCAAGGCCATTAAGACTGGTAGAAGCAAAATCAGGTTAGGGCTGGTATTCCCAATATTAGAGACCAGAGCTAGAATGATTTTTCAGCTGTTCATTAATGACTCAATTGCAAATTGATCAATTGGCTTTCAGTCCTGGAAGTCATGCTGGCAGATCAAGGATGTAATGGAGGAACAGAGGCAGAGGCAGTGTTGATAGTGGACAGCAAGGGGTAAAACATGAAATACAGTACTCAGAAGAGTGACGGGTTGTCACAAGAGGGTGGCTGGGGACTTTAGCAAGTCGGTAGCATTTGTTATTCTACCTATTCTAAAATGCTACACAAAGATATGTTTTGTTTGGAGTATTTATTTATTTTGAATGATTAATGATAGATTATCCACTCAAATTGAACTAATTCCCAGTCTTAATTATGGCTATGTAACATCTGTGAATATGTGTCAGAAATGTATTTACCAGAATGAGAAAATTTCCCTCACCCATGAGTCATGAGAATCTTCTTGCCACTGGAGTTTTATTTTAGTGAAGCCAGGGATTAAGCAATTGGTAAGTTATTTGGTTCATGATGTCCAGATTCTCACAGTCTGTGTACATGTGTTGCTTATCTTTTAGTCTTTGGTTGTCTACCTCTTGGGTGAATAATTCTCAGATGAGGCAGATGACAAAACATTCTCTCCTTGTAACAGGCAAGGTTGACCAGATGACCAGATGGTTGCTAGGTAAGGAGCTGGCACCTTCTAGACATCAGATTGATCTGCTAGGAATGAAGTTAGCTGGTTTACCTTTACTTCCTTTCTTTTGTGTGTGTATGTGTGTGTGTGTTTTCATTTAAATACCACATGTATATGTTCTTAAAGCTTGTTCTATTATCAAGTGTACTATTTTTCTTAAGCAGTTTCTTCAAGGGAATTTTTATTACCTCTTTCTTTGAAATGATATTCTCCATCTGTTTTTGTTGGCAACACAAGGGATCATTTCCAGTACCCAATTAAAGTCATGCGGGCTGACTTTCATTAGTGTGTCACTAAACATTTCTAACTGTTGTGCATTATTTACTTAGAGAGTAAAAACTCAAAGTCCCATGGTAGTCACTTTCTAAACTTTCTGGAGTTTACACGTGTTCTGAGGCCCCTCTTCAGAGGTACTAATGCTTTTTTTTTTGTTGTTGTAGAGAGAGCAGTGTTTAATATGAGAGACAGTTCCTTGGAGAGCTCTGTGTTTAATAGGTGAGAGTAATAAGCTCATTCAGGTTCTTAACCATGAGTATAAGTAGGTGGCTGTGGTTAAAGGGTGTAACTTTAGTATTCACAGTTAGACTCTCTTCTTGTACAGTTTGGAAATTCTCATGTCTCAAGGAATATTTTGTCTCATCACATCGCAAACTCTTGAACATATTCTCAAGATGGGCTTAGGTACACTATGAACTTTCTGCTCTTTGCTAGATTCACAGCTCAACACAATTAATTTCATTTGAAACAGACTCTGAAAGGGACCTTTCCAATTATAACATTGTTGGATTTTTCGGTCAAAAAATTGCCACTCAAAGAGGACAGATCTTGAGAATGAGAAGAAATTACTTATTTGGCTGTAAGGCAGTAGATGTTTTGGGAAGAGAGGAAGAGGGAGAGGAGGAGAGAGATGATAATGAGGGAGAGAGAATATAAATCTTTGACAGCAGGCGCTGGGATCTGAAATCCCCTTGGATCCAGTCATCCTGGTACTGACTGTGCCTTGGTGAGAATGGCAGCTGGTGGGTGTGGATAAGGCCACAATAACTAAAGAGCAAAGTGGAATTTGGGCTGTTGGTTGAGACGTTCAGAAGCCTATGAGCCCAAGTGAGATGGCCCAACATAGTGTACAGCAGGAAGCTGTGTTCCCCATTTTATCTTTTTACCCCTGGAGTTTTATTCTAATGAAGTCAGTGATTCAGCAGCTGATAATTTATCTGGTTCCTGATGTCCAGATTCTCACAATCTCTCTGCATGTGTTCCTTATCTCTTAGTCTTGGGTCCTCTACTAGTTGGTTGAATACACTTCAGATAAGTTCCATTCCCATTGGCAGAAAAGCCTGAACTGAGGGAGCTATGCCTGGCAGTGGACACGGTTGTCACAGAGATGAGGGGCTGAAGGGTTTTGGTGGAGATGTGTGCCATTTTGCCCAAATCTGGCAGGAAACAGGCTAATCTTGCCTATGGCATGAAACCATCTGGGCTTCACCAGGGACACCCTGTGGCAGTGTCAGCCCCAGAGGTGGTATAGAATGGAGTTATCTGATGAACAGATTTTCTCTCTTAAAGGGACTTATACCCAGGAATGAAGTCTTGAACTGAGTAGTCACTTCATAGGATTGGTGGATATCTCTGGGATGTTGTGGTAGTGTGTAGAGAGAGATGAAGGATTAAAAAATGTGAAATTGTTTTCTGTTCTAAGCTACTAAAGCAGGAAATGTCCATTGCACAATATTAATTCTATGGGATTTCTCTTAAAACAGGAAAATCAAGGTGTCAACTTCCAATTGAAGAGAATGCTTATGTATTCATTATTATGTTTGACCTGGAATATATAGAAATTCCAAAAATGGTAAAATGTCAAAATTCAGATAACAGAGGTCATGCTATTATGCAAAAGCTAAAAAGAAGACTTTAAAGACTAAAAGACTAAAGACCTGAAAGCTTTAAAGACTTAAAAGCTAAAGAAGAACTTTAGGTAGATCTTCTCTCTCCACCTTGTGAGAAGGAGCTCGTCCTAAAAATCTCCAGTCAATGTTCTTTATCTGAAAAGGAATTTCTACTTGTTTTGAATGTTTTGAATATCTATAGGATATTCTTTGGTAGTTAGAAACAAAATTTACAGTTCCAGGGTCTTAGTATTTACATGGCTTTTGTCTAATTAGAATCTCATTTAATTGCATGTATTCTTAAACTAACATACAATTAAAAAGAAAGTTATACATCAGAGAACATAAATTATGAATATAAGGCTTGAGGGGAAAAATACGAGTTTCTTGACCTTTTAACTCACATGACTTACCCTGTGACCCAGTGGTGAAGAAGCGAATCATGGAAAACCTGTGACCCTGAAATCATGCTGACCAAGATTTGAATTGTTTTTCAGTGTGACCTTAAGCCTCAACTTCCTTATCCATAAAAACAACTTTGTTATAAGGATAATTCTTTAAAATAAAATTCCTGGCACTTAGTATTTGCTTATTTAATGGTAACTGTTATTAACATTCATTTTTTTCATAAATTATACTTTTATGTGTATACATTCAGATTCTTACATAATTTTTTAAAAGATTCTTATGTATTTTGCCATCTTTTTCAGAACTAGCATAAATCATATTAGCAAGCCTTGGCAATTGACTATCCCAGTAACAGAAACCTCCTTGTCTAATTAAATAGTGTAGGATTATAAAAAATGTAATATATACAATGTTTTAATAGGTATCATTTACATTCATTTATAACCTGCATCTATGATTCCTTTTCTTCTTGGGCACAAGGTCTAAATATTGGATTCAGAGTTATCTAAAACCTACGAAAAATTACTAGAAAGGGCTGTTAAATAGAATTTTAATGGGCAAAGGAAATTAAAAAATAATTTAGAAAGATAATGAAGTTAAATAAATGTGGAAAAAATTTCCCTGGGAAATGAAAGAAAAGGAAATAGTGAGATACTGCTTCCCAAAGAAGGAAAATGGTCAACTAGAGAGTGAAATTTTTAAAATGACAATACCACCAATTTGAAAAGGGAGTAATGAAAATGATAATTTTTTGTTTTTGTTTTTGTTTTTGGTGAGGGTACATCTTGCAGGAAAAAAAAGTCAACCTGAAAAGCTAATTTGATTATTTGTTTTTGTCAAGAATCAAAATCATTTATTCACTTTGGCTCAGTATCCCACCCACCCTTTCTGAGAATTTAAAATGCTTTGAGTCAGGAAAAGGATGTTGAGTAAACATGTTCCTTACAATATTAGAAACAGCTTAAGCGTTTATGGGGAAAGTTCAACAAATTTTATGTTCAACAAATATGAAGCCAGTGAAAAATCATGAAGACCATGAGGCAGATGAAAAAGTGCTAATAATTAACTTTAAAGGAGAAAGGAAAAACATAAAAATTAAAGGCGTACTCTGATAACAGATGCAAAATTTTGAAAATGTCCCTTCTCAGTTCTAGGAGGCGGGTCTGGCTTATGTCTCAAGTCACCGACATCCCCAGATCTAGTGAGTAATGGCCTCCCTTGAGTCCTCATTCCCTACTCCTAAAGTCAGCCTGCTGCCTGCAGAAACTACCTTTTGCCCTCTCTCCCATTCCTTTGGACCACACAGGATTCAGTTCTTTAAAGAGCAACTCTACCTAGTGTCTCAGGGTCCCAAGAGATTTTTGACTCAGCTTTTTTATGTTTACCATTTACTGTCCACGGGGCTCCAGCAAAGATCCTTAGGGGAAAGGGACTGTGCTGGAGAAAAATGTGAGTAGCATGTACAGTGCTACACGTCTACTGAAGATGACCCCTTCCTTCTGGTCCTGACCCCAGTGTGCTTGCTAGTAGCGTGTCTGCTACATGTTCCCTTTTCTTATGATGGGTACAAAGAAGCTTGTCACTTTTTAGCGTCCTGGATGGGCCACTCCAACAAACATCCAGTCTTGCCCAAACCCACCTAAATTTAGAATGAACATATTTTATTTTATTTTATTTTATTTTTAATATTTTATTTATTTATTATTTAATTATTTTATTTTGGTGGGGGGGTTAGATTTTTTTTGATTGAGTTATAGTCATTTTACAATGTTGTGTCAAATTCCAGTGTAGAGCACAATTTTTCAGTTATACATGAACATACATATATTTATTGTCACATTTTTGAACCCATTTTAAATATTGTTATACTGATATCACCTGCACTCACACATTTTGTGGGGAGGGGTATCTGCAGGGCATGTGGTGAGCTTTGAATAGACTATATTATTATGTAAAATCCTGGCAGTTTTTTTTTTTTTCTGAATTAGTTTGATAGTTTACAGGATGGTTTTCACTGGTTATATTTGTTTTTGTTTCTTCTACACTATCGTTCTAGTTCTGCCACTGAACAGCAGTGTAAGTGTTGGAAACTAACTTTGAATTCTGGATTTGTGAAGAGAGCAAGCAGATGTTGATGTCTTTAAGGGTCTTGTCAGGAAACTCTGGGAGTCTCGGTTAAGTTCAAGGTGGCGTCTATGGGCCTTTTTTTGATTTTAATTTTTTTATTTGCATTTTTTAAATTGAAGTATAGTTGGTTTACAATGTTGTGTTAGTTTCTGGTATACAGCATAGTGTTTCAAATATATATATATATATATATATTCCTTTTCATATTCTTTTTCATCATAGGTTATTGCAAGATGCTGACGATAGCTCCCTGTGCTGACAGTAGGACCTTGTTGTTTATCTATTTCATATTCTGTGGGCCTTTAATCTTCCTCTCAGATTCCCAGGGACTCAGCCTGTGTTCCTACCTGCCACTACATGCTCTCTCCTTTAGATTTCCCTCGGCACCGGCTTTAGTATTTTCAGATCCTGTTTGCTTGTTTTGTGTGTGTGCTGAAAGGAGGCAATTATGTCCTTATGGCTTTGAACTTTCCTGTTGTGAGAAGACGGACAGGGTGCAATTGAAGTAACACTTTAGAAACTTTAAAAAATAATCAAAGTCACGTTCCTAATCTGCATTTCCCAAGTTCCCTTTTACCATGCTAGCTGGAAATGTCTTTTAGGCAGTGCTAAGAGTTGCGTTTAGATGACTGAGTTTCAGAGCAAGCTACTTAGAAGGGAGCCCAAGACACTATTACCAGGCCTGGTGGAATTTTCAATAAGTTTTCTAATCTTCTTTTATTTATTATTTTCAATTATTGTGACATCTGTCTATCTGTCCATCAGTTCATCTGTCCATTTATTTAAATTTTTGCCAGTTTCTTTTTTCAGCTTTATTGAAGTAAAATTGACAAATAAAATTGAAATGTATTTGCAGTGTACAGTGTGATGATTTGATCTATGTATGCATTGTGAAAGGACGCACCGTTGAGTTAATGAACACATCAGTCACCTCACACATTTACCCTTTTTTTAAATGTAACATTTAAATTCTACTCTCTTAGCAAATTTCAGCTATATAATACAGTATTGTCAACTATGGTCACCATGTTACACGTCAAATCTTCAGACCTGATTCATCTTGTACCTAAAAGTTTATGCTTTTACTAGCCTCTCCCTGTTTCCCCCACCATTCTACTTTCTGTTTCTGTACGTTTGACTTTTTTTTTCCTTTTTAGAATCCACGTATAAGTGATACCATGCAGTATCTGTCTGGCTTATTTCACGTAGTGTAATGCCCTCCAGGTTCATTGATGGGTGGCAAATGGCAGGATTCCTTCTTTTTAAAAGCTTAATAATAAACCGCCTAAGTGTGTGTACGTGTCTGTGTGTCTGTGTGTCTGTGTCACATTTTCTTTATCCATTCATCTGTTGACACACAGGTTGTTTCCATGCCTTGGTTATTGTGAGCAATACTGCGGTGAACGTAGGAATGCAGATATCTCTTCGAGACGCTGATTTAATTTTCTTTCTGAATATGTGCCTAGAAGAAAGATGGCAGGATCATATGGTAGTTCTGTTTTGAATTTCTTGAGGGACTTCCATACTGTTTTCCACAGTGTCTGTCCCAGTTTGCATTCCAACCAAGTGTACAAGGGATCCGTTTCCTCAGCATTCTCACCAGCATTTTCATCTTTTGTCTTTTTGATGATAGACATCTTAACAGGTGTGAAGTGATACCTCGTTGTGGTTTTGATTTGCATTTCCCTGATGATTAGTGATGCTGTGCACTTTTTCATGTACCTGCTGGCCATTTGTATATCTTCTTTGGAAAAATGTCTATTCAGGTCCTTTGCCTGTTTTTAAATTGGGTTGTTTGGTGTTTTTGCTATGGAGTTGTAAACATTTCTTGTCTATTTCGGGTGTTAACCCTTTATTGGATATGTGATTTGCAGTGTTCTCTCCCATTCTATAGGATGTCTTTTCATTTTGTTGGTGACTTCTTTTCCTGTGCAGAAGCTTTTTGTTTAACCTAATCCCACTGTTTATTTTTGCTTTTGTTGCCAAATTTAAAAATTCTTTACCAAGACCAATGTCAAAGAGCTCATCCCCTATGTCTTCTTCTAGGATTACAGCTTCAGGTTTTATGCCCAAATCTTTAATGCGTTTTGAGTTGATTTTCATATGTTATACAAGAGGGGTCTATTTTCATTCTTTTGCATGTGGATATCCAGTTTTGCCAACACCATTTATTGAGACTATCCTTTTCCCATTGTACACTCTTGACTTCTTTGGCATAAATTAATTGACCACATATGCATGGATTTGTTTCTGGAATCTCTTTTCTGTTCCATTGATTTATGCATCATTTTTATGCCAGTACCACACTGTTGTAATTACTATAGCTTTGTAGTATACTTTGAAATCAGGAAGTGTGATGCCTCCAGCTTTGTTCTCTGTCAGGATTGCTTTGGCTATTTGGGATCTTTGGTGTTTCCATATGAATTGTAGGATTGTTCTTCTATTTCTGTGAGCAATTCCATTGGAATTTTGCTAGGGATAGCATTGAATCCGTAGATAACTTCCAGCAGAAAGGACATTTAACAATATTCTTGCAATCTGTGAACATGGAATATCTTTCCATTTATTTGTGAAGTCTTCAGTTTCATTCATCAGTGTTTTATAGTTTTCAGTGTGTAGACCTTTTACTTACTTGGTTAAATGTATTCCTAAGTATTTCATTCTTTTGATGTTATTGTAAGAGGCATTGTTTTCTTAATTTCTATTTTTGGTAGTTTGCTATTAGTGTATAGAAATGCTACTGATTCCGCCCCCCCCCCCAAATTTTGTAGATTGATTTTGTATCCTGTAACATTACTGAGCTTGTTAATTAGTTCTAACAGTTTTTTGGTAGAGTCTTTAGGTTTTCTATATAATATCGTCTCATTTGTAAATAGACAGTTTTACGTATTCCTTTCTGATTTGGATGCCTTCTGTTATCTTTTTCTTTCCTCGTTGCTCTGGATACAACTTCAAGTACTATGTTGAATAAAAGTGGCAAGAATGGGCATCCTTTTCTTATTCCTAAAGCCATAAAAGGTGGAACACTGGATGTATGGTTCAAACCCCTCACTCTTCAGAGAGAATCTGAGAGTTAGGGGTTCCGCCCAATTGTATGGCACTATTCCAGGGTAAGATGTATGGTGATAGTGCGTCTTAGCCTTTCCCACCCATTTTCTGTGGGTATTTTCCCATTTGCCCAGTGCGTAGGAGTCACTTCAACCGGTTTCTGGGTTTCTCGCAGAGGGGATCGCTCCACGTGCAGCTGTGTATTCAGTGTGTCTGTGGGAGGAGGGAAATTTGGAGCCTCCTGTGTTGCCATTTTGGTCCAGAGTCTCTCTTACCTTAACTCATTATTCAGTGTAATAAATATGACAGTATGATCATGTACAAAATGAAAGGCAGCACATTGGGGAGATCGACTAATTCTAGGAAAGACTTCAGGGAGATGGTATCTGAAATGAATTTTAAAGAAATAGTACAGTATTTTTTTCCAGGAAGACAAGGAAGCACATAGAAATTGTAGACTGAGGAGACAGTATATGCAAATGCACAGAGATATAAGAGTGTGGTATGTTAGGGCCTTAAGGAGAGATCAGTTGGGTGAGTAGGAGTCACATCAAAAAGAGCCTTGGGTGTCTTGCTGAGGAGCTTGGATTTGATATTTCTGAACATGAGGCGCAACTGAAGGGCAGAGGGAGGTGTGATCCTTTTTGTCTTAGAAGGGTGGACTGACAGTGGACCAGGCTGGGTGCACGAGAGCAGCTATGAAGATGTCCAAGCAAGTGAAGACGACTGTAGGCATCGATCAGATGCGATGGAGAGCAAATGCAAATTTAAAAATATTTAGGAGATAAACTTGACAGAAATTGGTATTTCTGGTATTGGAGGCGAGGAAGGCGAAGGAGTCAAGGGCTACTTCCTGCTTCTGGCTTGAGAAGAGTGGTGACTTTTGTGGCCGCATACCTAGAGAGAGGTAAGGATCTTCCCTCAGGATTCCAGGTTAGGCTGCTATGACAGAGACCTCAGAACGAAGTTGCTTAGAAAAGGTAAAGTTTATTTTTCTTTCCTCTATATGTTAGGACAGGTGGTTCAGTGGACTCCAAACTTTTGGAGACCTCGGTTCCTTCTCTCTTGTGGTTCTGTTGTTCTCAACGTATGGTTTTCGTGACAAGATCTAAGATGGCTGGGCCAGCCCTGGCCATCGTGGACACACACTGTGCACACACCTTCCCTTCAGGGGCCTGGCTGAGAAGCTGATTTCATCATTTCTGCCTCCATCTAGTCTGCTTGCATCCATTGCCCAATCTTAATCACAAGGCCATACTCAGATGTGATGGAGGCTGGGAGAAGTCTTAACTTGGGTGGCTATGTGCTGGTTAAAATTCTGCTCTGTCACTAAAGGAAAAAGGGGAGACTGGATAATGGAGGACCAACAGCAGTGTTTGCCGCATGCGTGTTCAGTTTCGGGTGGAAATGTCCAGTGTGTGTTTGAATGTAGAGGTCTAGATCAGAAGTGGGGTCTGAGCTGAAGGGAAGGAATTTGCACCGAAGGAGCATGGTGAACTCTTCCCATTCCTCCCCTGTGGCGGGTACTGCTAATTCTCCCCGGGGTGTCCCTCCTCCGCGGCTTCCTTTTAGCACTAGCTTTAGAAGGGCAGGTGGCTGCTCAGCTGGAGACCCTCCTTGCCATCCTTTCTTGCAGGTAAGTGTGATGAAGGAATGGACTTCTAAACACAAGTCATCTTGTTTTAGTTTCCTGAGACTGTAAATGGAACAGGAAGAGAGCCCCGGTACTCATGCTGGAGCAGTAGAGGAGGAAGAGAGGATGCTGGCGACTCGAGGCCTTGCACAGTGTGGCCAGATGCCTCCAATTTTCACATTTAAATGACTTTTCTTCAACTTTCTTAGTTCTTTTTCCAACCACCAGATTGCGAAGGCCTTAAATTCACAGGGTTACGTTAATTCCCACTTAACCGAGAGCAGTGCCCTTTTGTATGAAAACAATTTTTTTAATGGAACTGTCATTTACATTTAATTATCTTAGGGAAATAATTCTAGCCTTCATTTCCTCTGCCTGGTTCTCTCTGTATGTATGTATTATGTAAGTGACAATTTCCACCACTCAGGTGTGAGTCCTTAGACCTGTGTCTGATTTGTACCTTTATGTCTGTCATGCTGTAGATTCCGTATAAATGTACCTTGAAGCGGATAAAACCAGTAGGAGCAGCGCTCCCATCCCATCTTTTCCCTCTTTCCGCAACTCTATTGCGATCACACGCTCATTTTTGGAAGAAAGGCAAAATGGAGATATGTAAAAGGCTGAGAGAGCGGAAAGCTGCTGAAGAAATTGCTTTGAGTCCTCAGGAGGGAAGCATAACAGGAGGTGAGATAATGCGTTTTCGACACTGCATGGTAAGCGTAATAAACGCCAAGCCGGGGGGACAGCAAGGGCGCTCTGTGTGGGTTAATTGGTGCCCTGCCTACACTAGAGAGGAAAATAAATTTTCAACCACATCAAAGTCTCCTCCAGAAGGAAAAAAAAAATGCTCATTAAAAATGCCATTTCCAAGAACCCTGGCAGCCAGACAATAAGAAGGCTGAAAAATCACCTCTGTTTAACTTGCTGCTGCTCCTTCGATCTTTGAACTGTTTGCCTTGAGAAGAACAAAAAAAAAGTACGTAGGTAATATATTTACTTTCAGCTTCTTCCAGAGTGGAGGGGTTGAGCTAGAGTTGGTGTCCATCAACCTGAGGCCTCCCAAAGCCTCAAAATATATTACTAGGAATGTGTAAAAATTCACCTTTGGATACCATTCTCATAAAATGCTTACAGTGTAGTACATGGATGCATCCAAATTAATACTACTTACGAGGGGGGAAAATGCTGAGAAAAAGCAGATTGGCTTCTCTGTTTAATCCTGACGGAAGATTTTGTGGTTCATTGATTTTTCTACGTTACCTCATTTATCCTACGACTGAATCATTTCAAGATTGCTGAGGACAGGGAAGATATTTTATCCTCCTTTAAAAACTTCTTATTTCAGAATAGTTTTAGATTTATGGAAAAGTTGCAGAACTATTACAGAGAATTCCAATATATCCTTTACCCAGCTTCCCCAGTGTTACAATTTCACCAAACTATGGTACATTTTTCAAAACTAAGAAAATAACTTTATATAATACTATTAACTAAACTACTGACTTTATTCAGATTTTGTTAGTTTTTCCACTACTGTTTTTAATTCCACAAGTACTCCATAATTCCATGACCCAATCCAGGATGCTGCATTGCATTTAGATCTTACTTACGTTCATTTATCTGGCACCCAGGGCCGTGCCTGATAGGTGTTCAATATATATTTGCTGAGAGAACAACACTGGAGAAAGCAGCTAGAATTGAGCAGATGCTTGGGAGGGGATTCAGGGCAGGAACCATGGAAATACCTGCTGCACGAAATTCATGCTGGAGGATGATTAAACAGCGGACCCGGGGTCTGGCAGTTGCCAGGTCATTGCAGACTTGTCTCCATAGCGTCAGTGGAGGGGTGGGGGCAGCAGACAGCTTCAGTGGGTTGACGAGTGAGTGGGAAGGAGAGATGGTGAGTGCAGAGGACTTTTCAAGCAGTTTGGCAGCGAAAGCAAAGGAAAAGTTCAGGAAAGGGAATGGGGAACTTGATTTGTAGTCAGAGAAAAGGAAAACTTGAAAAGGTAGGGAGGAATTAAGACCCAAGAAAGATGAGATGATTGCTGAAGCAATAGCCAAGAAAAAGCAGAGGGAATAGGATTTGGAGTCTAGGTGGGAAAGCTAGCCTTTGGAAAGGAGGAGAAAAACTTCTTTCCACTGAAATAGGAAGAAAGGGGCGGGGGGGGGTGATACGTGAGTGAATGTCATGTATCTTTTTGCCCAGTTCCACTGTTTTCTTTCTCATCTAGCTTTGATGGCTTCTAATTTTTAAAGAGAAGTAGAAAGATCAGCCTCTGAGAGTGAGGGAAGCAGGAATGACCTGTAATCAAGGCTCTCAGAGGCTGATAAATATTGTTGGAGTATCTGCTCGGGGTTAAGGACAATGAAATCAACTGAGAATGAAAGGAAAAAATGATAGAGCATCATCGAGGGCCCGGAGATCTGTTACATTTTGAGTCTGGAGCTAATGACACACTGGTGCCACTCTCAGGCTGCCAGACTCCCCTGAGGACATGCTAGCCTTTTTAAAAATTCACTTTTCCATTTCCTTTCATATTATTACATCACTGGTCAAATTATTTACTTTGTGCTAGAATTCAGTAGCAGGCTTCACTGAGCCCGTAATGAATAACTTTTGTGCAGTGGTTCCACAGAGCAGCCTGCCACAGTAACAAAGGAACGGCTCTCCTTTGTTTATAGTGGATAATTCTAGCAGTGTTTATCCTAATGAAAACAATAACTGTAGTCAGAGTTTCTTGAGTACCTATTACGTTGTAGCCCTGCACTTGACCGTTTTACATATACTAGACATACGTGTGCCGGGCATCTCAGTTTCAAATGTGGAAACTAAGTCTTGGAGAGATTCATTCTTTCAGTGAATAATTTGTTAAGTGACCTCCATGTGTCAAGTTTCATTTGAGGCAATTGGGATACATTAGTGAGAAACCAGACGAAGATCCCTGACCTGTGAGGTCACTTTTAAGCAGTAAGTCTAAGTGTGTAACTATCTTAGATCATGCTGCTGTGCTAGCATACCTTGGACTGGGCGGCTTAGACACAACAGAAATTTATTTCTCGTAATTCTGGAGGCTGCAAGTCCAAGATCAAGGCACTAGCTGATCTGACACCTGCTGAGGCCCCCTTCCTGGTTCGTGGACAGCTGTCTTCTCGCTGTGTCCTCACATGGTGGAAGGGCTGAAGAACTTCCTCTTTGGGTCTCCTTTTCTTTGAAGTTGTTATAACTACTTTTAATTTTTTTATGTTTTATTTTTTATTGAAGCATAGTTGATTTACAATGTTTCAGGTGTGCAGCAAAGTGATTCTGTTATACATATATATATGTGTGTGTGTGTGTATATATATATTCTTTTTCAGATTCTTTTCCCTTATAGGTTATTACAAGATACTGAACATAGTTCCCTGTGCTATACAGTAGGTCCTTGTTGTTTATCTATTTTATATATAGTGGTGGATATCTGTTGACCCCAAATTCCTAATTTATCCCTCTCTCCACCTTCCCCTTTGGTAACCATAAGTTTGTTTTCTGTGTCTGTGAGTCTATTTCTGCTTTGTAAATAAGTTGATTTGTATCATTTTTTTTAGATTCCACATATAAGTCATATCATATAATATTTGTCTCTCTCTGTCTGACTTTACTTAGTATGATAATTTCTAGGTCCATCCATACTGGCATTATTTCATTCTTTTGAATGGCTGAGTAGTATTTCATTGTGTATGTATGTACACCACATCTTCTTTATTTCTGTCCCCATTATAAGGACACTAATCCTATTCACGAGGCCTCCACCCTTGTGACCTAATCACCTCCCAAAGACCCCACCTCCAAATACCGTCACATTGGGCATTAGGCTTCAACATTTGAATTTTGGGGGATACACAAACGTAAATAGCAGTAAAGGGTTTGCCTAAATTCACGTAAGTAGTTGCAATGACTTACTAATTTTTGGCTGTCTTATGTCCATTTCACCTTCTTCTGGTCATCTTTTGGGGACAATTTGCCGCTTTGATACAGTTTTGTCAGACTCTTCCAAGGTATTCTGTTTTCAGAGTAGAAGTATGGCTAGTCTTTGCTAGGCTAATTAACTAGGCCAATTTAATGCTGCTTTCCCCGTGAAATTTTATTCTGTATAAAAGAAAAAATAGGACCAAGAATCATTGAAACTCATCCATCTTTCTGTTTTCCTGAAGATTTTTTTTGAAATGAGATTCCCTGATGTGTCTGTGATTTTCGTCTTTCCCGAGTCTGATTTGTCAGCTTTCCCTTCAGTTCTAAGAGCTCTCCTGTAACTTTGTCCCATGATGACGACGATGATCGTTTCTGTTTGTCAGCCTTAGTTTCTTTCTGTTACTTACCATCAAGTAACCTAGATTTGTCTGATTCCACAGTCAATCCCTTAACTGCACGAAGCTTCACCAGCATCCATTCCACAACACCTGGGAGTTCCTGAGAGATTGCTCCAGGGACTTTTTGTTACTGGACATATTCTGATGTGAACGTTTTCTGACTCTAGACAGTGGGACATCACATCTGTGTCTCTTGATATTGGGCAGGAGTTTGAAAGGATGAACCCTACTTCATTTTTCTTGGGATATGGAACAGACTAGACAGAGTAATGAAATTACCCTGTTGGCCCCCCTGCCACTGTGAAGTACTTTGAGGACTGGGCAGCGGTCTTATGGCAATTACATGTGCTTGGTGTGACATTGTTCCAGCTTCATGGGTCTCGTCCACGGCTCCTGCCACCTCTGGAGACTTATGTTCCTGGCTCTGGCTGTCAGTGCTCAGTTGACATGATGGGCACAGGAGGAACAGCTACTATTACTGTCCCTCTGCCCTGCAGCATCGTACAAACACTGTGGCGCCACTCATGTCGTGAGCATCACAGATGACACTCCCAGAGTCACACGGTGAAGCTCTCTGATTTCTGGTGTGGAATTCTTCTCGCCTGCTTCTCCCTGCTTGGTGTATACTTCCGGACGCTGGCCCAGACTTCTTTCTTAGGACTCTTCGTGAATGTTTCCTCATGCTTCCGCTAGGAGTTTTTAGACTGAAAACTTTGCTCTGCCCTCTAGATTGATTTTTCTCATCCGTTTTACACAAGAGCTAGTTCCAGGATATGCTCTGTGTGTGCAGAGGCTCTCACTGCTCTTCATCCCTGGCCTGCCTGACTCCTGAGCCCACCTCTTCCAGCTTTCTCTGTTGAATGCCGCTAGAGAACCAGCTCTGCCACTTAATAGCTCTTGGTAGCATAAGGGTAGGCCCTTTCCTCACATTGACAGAGCTCCATGCAGATACAAGCGACTGTCCATGTATTACGATGTCTGAGTATTTATGTTATATTTCAGGCTAACACATTGTTACATAAAATATCTTCTGTCCACCTCTCTTGACTACTATACCTTCATAATGACTTAGAAGGTCAAGTTTCCTGGACTTCTAAGAGTTCTACTCCTGAACACGGCAGCGTGGGGGAACCTGACTCCCAGTTCATGCTTTGGCCCCTTCTTCCCTCACTCCAGTGAGTGAGGGGACTCGTGTGCATGTGTGTGGATACCCCAGCCCACAGGTACAAGTGCCATCCCTGTCTGCACAAGCAGGCCTCTCCTGACCACTGCTTGGGCCTAGGAAGATCCTATTCATTGGTGTGGTCTGCTCTCAGGATGAAGGGCCTGCTCTGGCTCTGGAAGTGGGCTCAGCGCCGTTTTTGGCAGGGAATTCTGGGCTCTTGGGACAAGAATGGAAGGGGGCAGTGTCGGCTGTGGGTGATCACGTGCCCTTGGAGAGCCTTGCTCCCTGAGAAGGGACATGGTCATAGAAGTACGGGGATCTTCTTCCCCAAGCTTAAGGGTGAAGTGGTAAAGGGCCAAGCCAGTCTCATTCTCCTGTAACACTTCCTGTCTGCCCGTTCAGCCATGCTTTTCATCTTCATAGGGACGTTTGGGGCAATAGGGAGGTAATGGTTATCTCTATGTTCAAGATGCCAAAAAAAAAAAAAGTCAAATATAATATGTCTTATCTGCTTCCAGAAGGCAGTGGACATGAAAGAACTCTCATTGTTTCTGGTTTTTTCTGGAATTAGATAAGTGCTACAAGTTGTTTCTGAAGAACACTGTGGACTAGAGTGGCAAGTGATAAACAAGAAACAGTTCAAATACCACGTGTGTGGGAGAAAGCTCCACACAGCCCCAAACAAATTAAGTTAATGACAAATTGCCTTCTAGTTATTCTGTTTTTCTTCTGCTCAGCAAACATTTGTTGAAGATCTATTAGGTTTTGAATTGTGACCGAAAGGCTAGGGAGGAAGGAGGTAGAATTTGAGCTGCATCTTGAGGAATAGGTAGGTAATTACTGGATGACTGAATTAAGAGATGTCCTTAGGAGGCAAGTGTCTTCATCTGTGCCTGGGGGTAATGCTAGTGCTTATCTTATAGGGACTTGATAAAGATTGAAAAGAGTAACAAAGGACAGTCACATAGATTATAGCTCATATGCAATAAATGTTCACTATTCCTGTTATTTTCCTTGGGAAGAACAATAAGACAAAGATGTGGAATATGAACATGGTATCCGGTTTGAGCAACTGGGAGCTTGTTTTTGCACAAAAGCAGTGTGCACAAGAGAAGTGACTGGAGATTAGTTTAAAGAGCTAATTGAAACCGGATTGTATTAGCTGAAAGAATTTAAACCTTGTTCTGTAGGCAAGGGGACCCACTGATGAGATCAAGGGGAATCTTGAGAGGACAAACATGATGAGATTTATCATTTAAAAAAAATTCACTCATACGGTGTCATAGGGGATGCTTTGGAGATGGAGGAGACTAGAAACAAGATGATCTGTGATAAGACAATAAAGGAGAAGGAGTTGAACTAGGCTGAGGTTGTAGAATGCATAGGAGGGGATGAATGTTGGCAGTATAGTTAGTGGTACTTGGTTCAAAGGATTAGGAAAGTTAAGTGACAAAGCTGCTTGAAGGTCTCTGGCAGTTGCAGTAGCACAGATGGAGAGACTGTCAATTAAGAAAGGGAGTGACAGACTAGAGAAAGATTTGTGGGAGAAACCTAGAGATGTGAGACATCCAGTGGTCATGTCCCGCCGGCCATTGGTAATAGAGATCCAGTTGGAAATATGAATTTGGAGTCTTCCCTTGTAAGATAGCTGAAGTCATGGGCCATGAACAGATATTTCAGTGAGATTGTAGAGTCAAAGAGAAGAAGCCTAAAACATTGGATAGAAAGGATATGCGAAGAAAGAAGGAGCAACAAAGGAAAAATGAAGGGATAATGAGAGTGAGAAGGAATGAGTTAAAGGAGCTACAGGAAGAAGGTGGAGTTAAGGTTGGAAAGTCCCAAAGATGAGATGCTAAAACGACATAAAGATTGAAAAGTGGTCGTTGGATTCGCCAGTTGGGAGGTCATTGGTTATTTTAGTGAGGTTGAGAATTGAATAAGTGACAATGAGACAATGAGAGGAAACAGCTCATCAGATCTTGTTACTGTGAATTTTGGGGGCATTTTTTTGTTTTGCCAGATTTGAGTATATATGCTAAATTTATAAAAGCAAAAATGAAACCATATATATATATTTGTTTGTGAATGTATTTGTTTCTCATAGAGATATGCAAAAAAAGAATCCTTTGTGGTTAACAGTGTTTGCTTCAAGATAATGGGAATTAAAGGCTGGTGGGGAGATACTAGTAATATTTTCTTCATAAACTTGCTAAAGTTTCTGTGTTTATGAGTATTTCTTTTGTAATAAAAGATTTAAAATATGGCATTTACTTAGAGTCGGTACCTTGAAAAATTAGATTCTTGCCTACCAAAGAGAAGATGAATATTAGTAACAGTAATAATAATAAATAAAACGGAATATAAATAAACCACACAAGAAAATGGAATGAATATGTAACAAAGTTCTGAAATACAGATGACTTTCCAAGCACAGAAAAAAAAATTAAGGTATCGCAAAGGAAGATATTTTTTATTTGGTAAATGTTATAAAAATTTAAAAGTTAGTTATAAAAACCTCATAACTAAGCATAGATGTGGCAAACAGCAGACGGGGGAAAGCTGCAGCAATTGTAGCAGAAGGGTTAACATCTTTATAGCAAAGAGCCAGGAACAGGTAAACTGTTATCAGATGAGTAAGGGCTTCCAGCAAATTCGGGCACAGAACTTCTGTGAGCTGTCCATTTTCTCTCTCTCCTTTGACAGCTGAGTGGCCCAAGTGACCCCCGAGTGTGCTTCCTGTGCGGCAGGTTTTAGTACAAGACAGCAATTGTCCTTACTTACTGGACTCACCCTCCTTCAGAACCAAGAGGTTGTTTTGTTTTGTTTTGTTTTTGGTTTTTTTTGCCTTGCAGAATGCCAGGTTGGTCTTGCTGCTTCTCTGAACCTTGAAGCATTTAAAAATAAAATGACTGTAGGGGGAGGATATAGCTCAAGTGATAGAGCGCGTGCTTAGCGTGCACGAGGTCCTGGGTTCAATCCCCAGTATCTCCTCTAAAAATTAATAAATAAATGTACCTACACCCCGCCCCCCGTAAATAAATAAATAAATAAATAAATAAATAAATAAAATAAGATGACTGTACTCAGAATCTTCTTAATTTTCCATCCCCCCCTTGACTGGAAACTAGTAAAACCAGAAGCCTTGCAGCACTGGACCACTTTAAGCCGCCTTTGAGGAATTCTTGACAAAGAGATTATGCTGTCCTTTGGCTTAGGTTGAACTTTTCTAGCCATTTTAGATAAAACCAGTCTTTTATCCAGGTCTCTGAAATCAGGCAAAAGAAGAGCTTCCAAAATATTGTAAAAAGTGCAGAAGCCAAAGATTTCAAGGCTCAAAGGCTAAAGCATTCATGGGCAGAGTAAGACTCAAAGGGACCCTCCAAGATACCTTCTCTGTGTGTAATTTAACAAAATGACATGGGAAGAGTAAAGCTTTACTAAAATAGAGTTCTTGCTTGTTTCAGTCATTTGAGCACCACATCTTGGTTCTAAGAGTTGAGCAGAGTCCAGGTGCCTGTATGTAATAATTTTTTACAGGACTTTTTGAGAATGATGTTGTAGTTTGTCAAGGATCCACACTCTGAAATAAGAACTATATACTTGAAATTTGGCACATCCACACATCAACAATTTGTGAAAAGTTACCAAGTGGGATTCTCATGTCAGTTCTGGCTCTCCCTTGTTCAGCATGTGGTGATATCCCTTAGAAGTTGAGTAATTTTGGTTCTGATCCAGCCTGGCATCACTTTCCCTTGTGTTTCTGCATACCTGCGTGAAAATGTCCCTTGCTTGTGTCACATGTCTTACCAGGATTTGCACACAGTTCTTAGTTTTTGCATCTCCAAATGTTCCAAGTTCCCTTTCTGTGCAGAATTTTGATTCTCTACAGTTTGTCTAGTAAAATGCTCACCATATGCTTGATGTTAACTTTGGGGTAGGTGTTAATCTATTTGCTGGGTCTAAAGGTCTAAAGTTCTGCTGCTTCATCCCATTTTTAATTCTCACTGCTGGATTTTTGCTCTCCAGTATTCTCCAGTAGTGTTTCAGAAGGCTTGGCTGCCCGTAAGAATCCCCCGGGGGCTGGGGTGGTGGTGGGCTTTTAAAACATATAAATGCTCAGGTCCCACCCCAGACAAATCAGAATCTAAAGGGGTGGAGACTTGAACATCAATACATTTTTTAAAAGCTCCCTAAGTGATTCTAATGTGCGGCTTAGTTTGGGAATCATTACTCAAGGGCTAAAAGGGGACGTTTTTGTGCTATTTCTTTTGGTAGAAATTCACTTCGTTGTTGGAGGCCCAAAGTAAATTAATCTTCTGATCCTATAGGGTGAGGATACTTCCTGTGTAACTCTGTTAAACGTCTCCTTGGCAGCAGGAGCCATTTTAGATAAAACCAGTGTTTTACCCTGGTCTCCGAATCGTGCTAAAGAACTTCCAGAACATTTTAAAAAGCAGAGAAGCCAGCGACTTGATTTCAGGGCTCAAAATCTGAAGCCTTCAAGGCCAGAACGAGACTCAAAGGGATCTAAAATAGTGTTCTCAGCTCATGAATACGGCTATTCGAGCGTTTTACATTCGGTATTACGTAGGCTGGTAATTAGCATTATTAGTACAGGAGAGCCTTCTTTGAGAACTGGGCTTCTGATTATGGTTACTTGTAAGTTGACTTTCTTGGAATGGGTGTGTATCTGACATCAATATTAAGCTGATGGAGAAAGAGGGGTAGGCTTGTCTTTTTATTCTAGGGCTGGAATTTTTATGGTAAGTTGAGACGTGCAGGGTTTCTGAGAGATGGCAGTTCCTACACGTGGGGATTTGAAGGCGCCACATCACTTACTATCTTCATGCGCGGTGTTAGGATGAAGCTTTCTGGAATCATGCTTGACTCACTCCACCCCGCTGGAGAGGCTAGTGCGGCTGTCAGATCTCTTTCTCCCGGCTGTTGTGTGTTGGGCCAGAGGCTGGATTCTGAGGACAGTGTCCCATTTGAGATTGAGAAGCATGTCCAAGATTGGCCCTAAAAGCACGAAGCTGGTGTGAAGCTAGATTTAGAAGCCTTAAATTCAACTTTGAGCCTGTCTCTGAGCCAAACAGAATTCAGTGAACTAGGAATGAGGCACATAGATCTGAATGAGTGATGATTAAGTAGTTTTGGAAAATTCTGGAGATGCAGATCAGTGATTCTAGTTTTTGACATCATCACGCCTCTGTGGTGAGTATTATTCACTAGTGGCTGAGATGGCGTGGACACTGAAATAAACACTCCCAGGGCTGTTTTGTTTGAAATCTTGGTATACTCCAGCAGCATTGATACTGCTTACACAAACTTCAGTATTGTCTCTGCCTCACTTCTAACCGATTTCAAATCAGTCTAGTGAAAATGATGTTTTAGTGAGATTTACTAAGGCAAATTAGTTTGTGACCCTTGTGAATTTAAGTCCATTAATTCCTTCACTTCTTCACTCAGCAAAGCTTTATTGGATGCCTACCATATGCTAGACATACGATAGAAAATGTATAGAATTCATTTTTGCCACTTTAGAAAACATTTTTATTGAGGTATAATTCATATGTGATAAAATTCACCTGTTTAAAGTGTACAGTGTATATGATTTACCTATTCTGGACATTTGGTATAAACGGATTTACACAATAAACGGTCTTCTGTGTCTGGCTTCTTTCACTTAGCACAGTGTTTTCAAGGTTCATTCACGTTATAGTGTCTCAATACGTCATTACTTTTTATTGTCAAATAATATTCCATTTTATGGATGTATCACAGTTTGTTTATTTATCCATTAGGTTGATGGACTTTTGGATTGTTTCTACTTTTTGGCTATTGAGAATAATGCTGCTATGGACGTTCCTGTACAAGTTCCTCTTGGGTGTATACCCAGGAGGGAAATTGCTAGGTGAGATGGTAACTCTAGGTTTAACTCTGTGTTGAGAGAAACTACCAAACTATTTTCCAAAGTGGCTGTATCACTTTACATTTCCACCAGCACTGCATGAGGTGTCTAATTTCTCTACATCCTTGTCCACCCTCGTTATTATTATTATTTTTTTATTGTAGACATCCTAGATTTTGCTACTTTTAATGACAAATGTATGGTGTTTATAACCCTTTAGGTTTTCATAATTGGGTTTTACACATAACAGGACAGAAAATTGTCTGCTTTGAAACTGAGCTGTTTCAATGCAGAATTTTATCTTATGCTGTTTTGGTCTTTATAAACTAAGATGTGGTATGAGAATCTTTGTAGCAAAAGAAGCTGGGTTGTGTGAGATTTGTCAACTCTGAATGAACTCCATGAATGAAAATTAATTCGTCCAAGAACGAGAAAGCTCTGGCACAGCAAGCTTTCAGCATTCTGAGAACCGGGGCTGTTTGGTAAAAGCATGAGCCAGACACTCACGGTTGTTTGCCTGATCCCCATGGGAGGATACAAGAGGTCAACACAGCCTCTCAAAAGGCTTCCTCTTGAAAAGCGAAAAATAAGATTGGCAGGAGTGAGGGAAAATGCCAGGATGGAGAGCAGAACTGGCTGGCTCCTGATTCTAAGACCGAATAATGACCTCTGGATTAGGACACGAGAACAAGAGAGCTCTGTGTTGCTAGTGTTGGGCATAACGGCACGCTCTGTCCCGGGCTGAGGGTTTCGTGCTGCAGGTAACATCTGGACCGGGGAATGGAGACAAGCCTGCAGCTGCTGACGGTCAGCTTTCCCAGAATCACACGGACCGCAGAGTCCTGACTGTACCAGGTCTCACCTCCTTACCAGCTGTAGTCACCCCTCAAATTTAAACCCTTCCTGTCCTTTTTGTTCCCGTACTTGCTTGCTCTCTGTTAGAGTTGTGTAGTCCTCCTGTCTGACCCAAGTCCGCTCTATTCCTGTCCCTTCCCCGAACCTTTCCTCTGTGCCCTCTGGAACGTTCCTTCCTTACTCAACAAACTCTATTCTCTTCAATCTCTTTTCCGAATCATCCTTCCACCTCCTGCCTTCACCCAAACGGGGCTCTCGCTTGAGGATGCACATGTCCCCTGATAGCCTTGCTCATCACCCGAGTCTCAGCTGCTGGACAGACAAACACCCTCCCTGTCCTGTTGCACTCACAACCCCGCTCCTCCTTCAGTTCCCCTGGGAATTCTCCCTCTGGTGAAGTGAGTTCCTCCTGTCCGGCTCAGCCGTCCTCTACCTTCCAGATCATGGTTGTCATCCACCACTGTTGCTCCCAGGTCCATATTTGTGGACCGGTCCTTGGCTAAGTCCTTGCACTGTCTGAGTAAATGCCATGACCACATGGACAATGTCCCAGGACCCGATCCTCACAGTTCCTTGACATTTTAAACTCGAATGACTCTCAGCCACCCCCTCTAGGACCGCACCTTAGCCTCGTCACACCTGATGGACCCATCTCTTAAATCCTGTGTCCTCACTGTCTGCTCTAACCTCCTACTCAGTCCGTTCGCTCTCTTACTTGTTCTATGCCTGTTCTTTGGCCTCATTCTGGACCTACTTTCTCTCCGCCAAATATGTGTAATAGTGGGAAAAAGCAAGGCTTTGGTTACATTTTGCTGGGTTTAAACCTATATTTATTGTTCGTTAGCGGTCTTTATTTTTCTCATCTGTCAGTTGTTTAGAGTTCTTCTTTGAGTAATGTGTTTCAGGGAGGATCGGTTTGCAGCCTTTGCATTTCTTTTTATTTGTTTAATTTTTTTAAATTGAAATATAGTCAGTTTACAATGTTATGTCAATTTCTGGTGTCCAGCATAATGTTTCAGTCATACATATATTCATTTTCATATTCTTTTGCATTTCTGAAAGTGCACATTTGTTCCTTTCACACGTCATGTTGCCTATATGCAGATTTCCTTCTCCTGTGTTTCCCCCCCAAAACTCAAAAAAACCTTGCTGCAGGGAGGTTATTGTTGTGTCAGTCTGGGGCCAGACTGAGTTTCTTTCTTTCTATCTAGGAGACAGTGGTAGTTAGTGTTTTCCTCATCTAGTCCCTTTGGTTGCTTTGGGAAAATCCACATGGTTCTGTTACCTTGTTAATAATGATGCCGTGCGGGGCCCCCTCCCCCTCCCCACTCCCCACACAACACGAGCTGATGGGTCAGAGAGCTGCAGTCATGAGAGCTAGTGATTGTACCCAGATGGGACCTGACTCAACCAGGCCCAGTCGGGACTGATATAAGGAGTTGGGAGAAACCATTATTTCTGCTGGATTTGGTTAGAAAGCTGTGTGAGCCTGGGGTTACTGAGGGTTCTGGTAGCGCTCTCTCTTTCTCTATCATCTGTCTATCTATCTACCTATCTATCTATCTATCAGTCAACTTCTGTCTATCTACCTACCTACTCATCTATAGATGTATCTAGGTAAATAGATAGATGGATGTACATATAGATAGAGAGAGAGATTGGGAGAGAATGAATATAAATATGAAGGTAGCAGAGGCACACAGAATTGAGAAATGGAAAGAAAAAGACAGCTCTGAAGATGTGGAGCCTAGGTTCAGCTGACTCTAAAACCAAACTTGTGCTGGACTTCCCAGATTACATGAATCAAAAACTTTAAAAAAATTCTGCTTAAATTAATTTTTTTCCTTAAGCTGATTGGAGTTTCTTTCACTTCCAATGGGGGGAACTTTCTCTGGGTGGGGGGAGGTAAATAGGTTTATTTATTTTTAGAGGCAGTCCTGCGGATTGAACCCAGGACCTTGTGCATGCTAAGCAAGTGCTCTACCACTTGAACTATACCCTCCCCCCTGGGTGGAGTTTTGACCAGTAGTAATGAATCCATTTTTCCCCTTTGAATATTTGTAGGGTTCTTTTTCCTACCCATGGAATTCAAAAATGTCTGCAGAATATGGTTAAATTGAGACATCTCCTTAGTAGGTTTGCTTGAATCTGTAAAATCAATCACAAAAGCTTTTTTTCTATTTTATCTCTTAATATTGCTTTTGTTCTATTTGTTCTTTTCTCCATGTATTGAATATAGAAGACCGGTCATCTGTATTTGTCATTTCTTGACATCTCAAGTGGTTAATCTTTTTCTCTGTAGTCTGAGAAAACTTCCAGTGTTCATCTACCATGTCACAAATTTGATTTTCTACATTGTATATTTTGATCTTGATCACTTCCAAGGAAAGTTTGCCTTCTATTAAATTATTTTCCCCTATAGTATGGCTGTATTAAATTCAGATTTATTAAAACATTTCTGCCTACTTCTCAGCCTCTGCTTTTGAGGCTGTAAGCTTTAATTAGTTTATATTTTCTCAAATTTGTGGAAAGCACCAAGAAATTCATCTGAAGCTTTTCTTCCTGTTACAGATTTTTTTCAAGAGCAAATGCTTCCTCTGCAGAATATTTTCATATTCATCGGCTCATGTATTTCATAGACTCCTTTTTTCTTCTATTTATATCTTCTTGAATAAAGAGAGGTCTGTTTGCCTTTGGTGTTTACCTGTTTAACCATAAATGGGGTGGCTGAATTATCCTTGGATCTTCTCCCTATATATCTGATAATAATAATAATAATAATTAGATTTTAAGCTGGAGGGCTGACTGGCATTTATTTACATAACCAGCAGATTAAGGCGAGTGGAGAAGGAGCAGGATTCTGGACTATCACATGGGCAAGAACTTAGTGTTTAATCTGTCATCTTCTTTCTTTGAAGCTATTGTGCCGAATGCTGACTATTCGTGCACAGCTCTCCACGTGGCATGGCTAAGTTTGTCCTCCACGCTTGCTTGGCTGCCCAGTGCCTCAAAAAGAAGGCTTGCCTCCCTGGGGAGGAGCCCTGCCGTTTCAGGGAAGTCTTGCCTCGCTGCCTGCTCTGCTTGGTGGAACAAGAGCATGGTGCCTGGATTTCCTTGAGTGGCTGCCTTTGAATGATGCTGACCCACTGCTACAGATATAACTGCGAAGAGCGCTTCCCTTTTGTTCACTGCTCCCCTCCTCCCAGCCCTCCTCCGACCCCCGCTTCTGAGTGTTGGTAGGGCTCTGCCGGGACGTTGTCTGCTTCTCGTTAGAGGATCGTACGTGTCGTCTCTAGATGTTGTCTTTCCGTTTGGTTTTATCAGAATCATTCAGAAGCCTTACAAAAGCACCCTTTCTCAATTTTTAGCACAAATGCAGGTTTTCTTTAATTTTTTTCTTTTCCAATTTTGATGGGGCCTTGGAGGAAAAGAGGAAACTTGGGCCCAGTTTTTCCAAGTCTCTCAAGTCTGTACCCCCTTTATTCCCTGTCCACTGTTCCTGCCTTGTCCCGTATCTGATCATGTCTCTTTATCGCTGGAGTCCCCTCCTGGATCCTCCCGCTTCTTTGTTGGCACGCTCTCCTGGTGGTGGCACTTGGTTGGGTAGTGGCTTGGCTCCAGGAGATATTTTGTTGTATTAGAATTGTGTTCAGTTTCCAGTAACCATAAGCAACCCTACTGTAACTTGAGCAGAAAATAAGAAATCCAAGGGTGGACCGTCCAGGACTGGTAGGGTGACTCGGCGATGCCTTCAGGTGCAGTCTCCTTCTGCCTTCCCACCCTGCTGTTTTCCGTGAGGTCTGCTGCACCTCCAGGCTGTGCCTGTGTCCCAGGAGGGAGAAGTGGGCAGGAAGAGGCAGCACCAAGAGACTTCTGCCTACATTTCTTTGGTACCACTCTTTTAGCTGACGGGAGGCAGGGAAACAGTCTACCATGGCAGAGGCGGGCAAGGAAAAAAGGGGTGGGAAAAGGAGGTGGGTCAGCTGACTTCTTGCGTTGGCCATCTTCCTTGTTCCTAACATATGCTGGCCAGAGGAAACTCTCCTAGCCCATTCATACTCATGGCCTCAGAATGTTGTTTTTATAGAAGGAAAAAAACTGTCAATTGGAGGGGAAGTGGCTCCATGTGGGTGTTGATTCTTTTCCCTATTTGCCGCCTCCAGACCTCTGTCTCTTCCAACTAGAGAATATTAAGGTTTCTCTCCAATTTTCTTCTACTTTGTCCCACCACACTGCACAATTCTTTCAAGAACAGTGATATGTGGATGCAACCGCTGTTGAAGTTTACTCTGTGATGTTGGAAATTTTCCATGGGCTACTTTTGTTCAGTAATTGTGCTTTCTCTTTTTAAAAATTATAGTCTGTTTTATGGAAGGGAGACTTGTAAATATGTATATATGTCACCAGTTTTCTTAGAAGTGTCCTTGGTGTTTTGTTTTGTTTTGTGGGGGATGAAGATGAGGATGTGGCCCCAGATGTTCAGCATCCCTGCTCCCTTCATTTGTGCAAGTCCAGCAGGGCCTACTTACTTCTGTTCCGTCCTTTACCCCGCCTGCTCTGGCTGCTCCTTGGCATTTTGGACCACTCCAGACATTAAGTGGCTTTTTCCATTTCTTTTGTGTGTCTCAATGCCCACAGCAGGTTGCCAGTTGCAGCCCAACCGTGGAGAAGGTCAGAGGATGCTAATGGGACATTTAGCAGCAAGTGTTCCTGCTTGACTTGCTGCAGAAAACAAAATTCAATTGACAGACAGAGAAACGCAGTTCTATCTTAATGCAGAAACAGTCCCGAGTTAGGACTGCCTGTTATGTTAGTCATTTGTAGATATAATTAAAGATTATTTCACAAGAAATGACAGGGAGTGCTAGATCATTATGGTCTGTGTCACAGACACATTCCCTGAGAGTCTGAGTACTTCTTTTGTAACATAGAAGACAGAATTTGAATGTGCTTTAATGCAGTAAAATGTGTACATTAGAATTATGGTGAAAATTTGACTTTTGAGAGTAAATGTATAATTTTGTGATGTGTGCTCCTACAATTACAATACAAAAGGCTTTTAATTCACATCCCTAGGGAAACAGCACTCCCTGTTAACACTATTAGGTATTGTCATTTGCCCCCTGGGGCTGTGTGGTAAAGGGAAAAGATCAGGTGTTTTAGGCTTAGATGCTCTCAGTCCCGGATTGCACATTTACTAACTACGAATTCAGAGAAACTCCTTGGTTCCTGACTCTCAGCTTTACCATCTACACAATGGTGAAAGTAGCATATTTCAGAATTGGAAGTATCACATGGCAGGATGTAGTTTGTAAATTGTAAAGCATTTACATATATGTAAGTAGGCACTATTTTGTAAGCTGCTTTTTCGTGTAACAAACTGCAACACACTTTTTAAGTGGATGTGTGACACTTCATTATATAGAGGAACCAAACTTTTTTTTTAGGTAATTATATATCTATGTATCTATATCTATCTATCTGTGTCTGTCTGTCTGTCTACATATATATACTGTCTAAAAAGCTTTCAAATATACAGTACAGTATTGTTGACTATAGTCACCATGCTGAACATTGTATCCTCAGAATTTATCTTATAACTGAAAGTTTCTGCCTTTGACTACCTTCACCCAGTTCCCCCGTTCCCTGCCACCCACCCCCTGCTCCAACGCCTCTGGCAACCACTGGTCTGTTCTCTGTACCTACGAGTTCAGTTTTTGTTTGTTTGTATTTAGATTACATATGTAAGTGAGATTATACAGTATTTTTATATATCGTTCCAATTCTTTGTAATGATTACTTACTGTTTATATAATCACCAGAAACTGTGTTTTGTGATAAAATCTCATTCCCAACTTCTGCAATGCAAAAAAATATTACAAATAAGATAAAAAGGCAGAAGACTAACTGGCAGTATCTTTTTACAGGGTACATGGCAAATAGGTTAATTGCCATAATACATAATGGGCTTTTAAAAAAATCGACAAGAAAAGTTGAAAACCCTAATATAACTTAGCTGAAGAACATGAGTCAGCAGTTTATAGGAAAAAACCCAAACAAATGGCAAACATGTGAAAAGATGTTCATTTCTTTAATTAAACCAGAGTTCTTTTTTTCACTTATTAGATTGCCAAAGATTAAAAAGTTTGAAATTTTTTCTTTTGAAGTATAATCAGTTTACAGTGTGTCAATTTCTGGTGTACAGCATAGTGTTTCAGTCATACATCTACATACATATATCCGTTTTCATATAAAAAGTTTAGAAATATTAAGTATATTTGAGGATGTAGGAAAACAGACACTCTATGGGAATTTAAATTAGTGTGACTTTTTAGGAGTCAATTTTGTAATATCGTAAATCATTTCAGTGCAAATTTTGACCCATATTTTCATTTCCAGAATTTTATCCTATAAAACTACTTGATGAATATAAAAAGAAAGCAGTATAAGGATGTTCATTGTGACATTTGTGCATATGTAGATTAGCAAAACAACCCATCTGTAAACTACCTTTATGGCCTGTGTATCTCTCAACATGGCACTGCTCAAATTTATGTATATTCAGAAAACGGAATTTTATATAGCAACTAAAAAATGGACTAGTCACTACATGCTTATTTGAAAAGACATTCTTGATGTGTTGATAACTGAAAAACGCAAGTTCAGACTTGCTTTTATGCTTTTATGCACTTACGTCATATGATATATACTATCAAGTAGAAAAAAATGTGCATGTATATTCATAGAGCATCCTGGAAGAATAAATAAGAAATTGTTAACTGTGATTACCTTCTGGGAATTAGATCGAAGTAAGTGAAAGAAGAGGGGAGGAATTTACTTTTTACTCTGTTTTTGTAACTTTGAAATTCACCCCCTCCCAACAATATTTTATTATGATAAACTTCAAACATACAGAAACTTTAAAAACTGAACAGTGAAAACTAATAAACTTACTACCTAGATGCTATAAGGAATATTTGGTATCATCGCTTTATCAATAAATTAAAAACAAGGATGATGAGGGTTATTTTTACAATTCGGTAAGTCATTAGAGTTTAGCAAGAGGAGTGTTAGAGTAATTAGTAAAATCAAAAAGTACCTAAGTCTGCTGAAAGCGAAAACTGAGTTGGATAATGTGATAAATATAAACAGTTGCTAGGAGCACAAAATTCAATGTAACAATTCTGTGCAGGAGCAGAGACAAAGGCTCTGGACCATAGGAGGGGTTTCCTGCCTGTGGTTCCTTGGACCTCAGATCAAGGGAGGATGGCCCCAGAGCAGAGAAACCTCAGGGCAGGTGGCTTTTTGGCTCACCTGAAAGGCATCTTCTCAGACTTTCAATCACCAGGGAATCTTGCTAAAAAAGCATTTGACCGTCACAAGCTGTATCTTTGCATGTGGAAAGAAAAAAATCTTAACAAGTGTTGTACACCCGTTTGGATCTGAGTGAGGCCTGGGAAGGAGATTGTTTTGTTTTGTCTCGTTTTTTTAAACTTCCTTGTTATTTAACATTGAGCTACTGCTTTGTGTGTGAACCTGGATTAAATAGAAAACAGTTGGGGATCCAGAAATCTGAATTTTTAACAAGCGCCTGGTGACTTCCGTGCAGGTGAGTGTTGCCGAGGATTGTCCTTTCCTGAGGATGTGGTTTATTTAGCTGTCAGCTGCTCCAGGAGTCTGCACGTTGCTTGGCCAGGAGTGTCTGTCTCCTCAAACAGCTCTCACTCATTTTCTAAGTGAACTTAATCACGAAACTCCTAAGAAGCAAACCATCAAGGGCTTTATCTCTTGGTAAATGATCTCACCCAAGGTGCTGGAAACCAGCTGGGACCAGGGTGGGGTCCAGAAAGAGGAGATTATCACTGTGTTTTAACTTCCTACGCGTTGGATGTCGCGCTGGCACCGTGCCCTCTGCGTACACGTGCACAGGGGCATCTGCTGCCTCCTCTCTGACCTCTGATTTACTGGGTCTTCCCGATACGTGCGGCTTAATTCTTCAGTTTTCTGAGGGAGAAAAGCCTCCGCGTCCCTTTGCCTGGTGTTTTTCGTTGGCAGCATCTCCCTACTGTTATCACAGAGAGTTTGAACTCTCGTCAGTTTTCTTGTGACTTGGTGGAATGCGCTGGTAGACCTGCAGCTGTTCCGTCTTCTTAGTTCCATCTTTTTCTTGCCCTGAAGGATTAGGAGGGAGGCAAACTATTTGCAGTTGCTTCACTCTCCACCTCTGACACGTCTGTAACCCCACGGGAAGGAGTCATCGCGGAGGTTCTCATTCTTTCTCAGCGTGACAGTTGTCAGGAGTTCTTCCTGGTCCATTCTTCCTACCTTCTCGCTTCCTGTCCCAGCCAGTCAGTTGAAGCGAAGGAATTGGTTTCCATGGTGGCCCGTCAACTTAAAGAAAACATGCTGTACCCAGTAATGAGTAACTTATTTTTATTGTTTTTTTTTTTTAAAGTACAATGAACATTTCTTGAGCTCTTTCTGTGCACCAGGCATTGTGCTAAATGCTCGAGGTGTGCTTTGAAAGAGCAGACTGTGGCTGCCTCCTCTCCAAGGAACCTTGACAGCTCCAGGTTGGGAGACCCCCCCCCCCCCGTAACAAGGAACAGCCTAAGTAAAGATCTGGAAATGAATCTGTAGAATGGAGACTATTCAGACATGACTGGGATACAGGGCGCTTAGTGAGCGAGAAAAGGTTCTCTGAAGACTTGGTGCTGCTGTAAAAAATTTGAACATCACTCAATAGGATGTTACTTCTTAATTTTTAAAACTGAAGAGAGGGAGAACACACTCTAGTGTGAAAACACAGTTGGTTAAATAATACTTCCATTTTCTTTTGTAATCAGTTAGGTGAGGGAAGCGTGAGAGGAGGTGATGGGGCAGAGATGATGAAAGGAAAAGGGGAAGAAATTCAGATTGATCGATGGGCTGGAAAACAAGAAGTAGCAGCAAAGAGAAAGCTGTGCAGAGAGAAAGGGTGTCAGATACATAACCTGAGGGCCCAGAACAGTGCCTGGCACGGTGTCAGTGCTTATGAAATAGTGATTAAACAAAAGACAGAAGGAATGGCATGGGGAGAAAGAAAAATAAAAAGAAATAGAGAGATGCATATGTGCAGAAAATACTGAGGTATTACAGGAAAAAATACTGAGTAACAACCAATGCAGATAGAAATATATATATTCCAAGGAAGCAGATTGGAAAGGGAGACAGGGAAAGAAAGAAAGGATTGGGTCTCAAGGAGCCTCCTAAGCTTAGGCAAATACTGTTGAGCAAATGATTCTGTGTGTGTGCTGTGTCTTAGACACTGTGCTGGGTAGGTGCTGTGGACCTGGGGAAAGTCATCCGATGTTTTTGAATTTCATCTGTTAAACAAAAATTAAAGGTGTTGAAAGGAAATGGAATCAAATACAGTATTGTAAAATGTTACGACCTGATGGAGTTAGTGGTGGGTATGTGGGATTTTTGCTGTACTGTATTTAAGGGTATGTTTGAAACTTTTCATAATAAAAAGATCTGAAAAAATAATAGTATGGTTAATAACTGAGCATAGGTTCATCTTGTTCTCCCCTCCCCCAAAATCATAGTTGGAATTGTCAACACTTGGCAAAAGATTGGACGTGGGAGGCAAATGGGAGGAGGTCATGTTCACTCTGAGGGCTGGTGTCCTGGTGACTTAGAGGGTGATCTAAGGTTGGTGCCCGATGGAATGACAGGTTTGGGAAGGAAACTAGTAAGTTTATTTGTTAGTAATGTAGAGGCAGTGCTCAAGGAAGTATTTGTAGACCAAAGGGTGTTAGTTATTTGTAGAATCGGGGTTTCACAAGGCACGGTGGAGAGGCTCACAGACAGCGAGGCCTGGAGGTGGGATGGAGAGGGGAACTGGACGGGAAGGGATGAGAAGAGGGGCTGGGGCTTTGCTTGTAATGTGTAGTCGTGGAGAAGGAGGGGCTTGGCTGGGAGCCTAGATGGAGGGTGTGGAAGGATAACAGCTGAATTTGTTGGACTCTCAGCCACAACGTTCCCAGTGGAATGTTGACATACTGGCCTCTCTGGAGTTCTTTGCCTCCCAGGTGCTGGGCACAGTTGCTCAGAGCAGCTCCTGCAGGGAGGGTCAGAGGGTCAGGAGGGAGGGAGGGTCAGAGCAGAGAGATGGAGATAATTGGCCTCTGCAAAATGCTCTTATTTTTCTTGGCATTTGACAGGTGGACCAGATGAAATCTAGCTGGGAACCAAGCCAGTCAACAGAGTCCCTGAGCTGTCCTCACCACCCCCACAGGGTCCTCCCTTGTTTAAGGCATCTCTCCTTCACATTTTTTTTTCTTTCAGCGGTCATTCTACTTCCGTGTTTATTTTTCAAATGACATTTTAAGAGAATAAGCACAGTAATCTATCATCTAAAGTGGTTTTTGAAAATGCCAAGTCAGTTTACTTAATCAGAGAAAATTTGATGTTATTATGAATTCCAGATATTTAACACGATTTTTTTTTTGGACTTAGAGGTGCCTGACTCATTAATTGAATTAGAGAAAGATGTTTTGATGTCAGAGATGAATGACATTTAAAAAAATTTTGTGTAAAGGAAGATTCTTAATGCAATGATTATTGATTGGTTTAGCAAATCGTAAGTCCACCTTATAACATGTTCATGACAATAAACAAATACTCTGTCACCATGGATTCCAAACAAAATCATGTCCCAAATAAGTACCAGCTGTTTAGAACATAGAGGGGGATGGGAGAATTCAAGCTTAATTAATTATCTCCTTGGTTAGAAAACAAAATCTTCAAACAAAGAGAACATTATATTTGTAAGACACTAGCATTTCTAAGATTCCACCCACAGTAAGGCCAGCGAACATAAAGCCAAGCCTTTCACTGGATTTTGAATCACTTGTATAAACTTGGAAAATTACAACAGAGGGTAACTGGGAGGTTGTGTCTAGATAGCTGAAGTCAAGGGACTGGCCTGCTTCCTTTTCTGGGTTATTTTTCCCCCCAGAGCAAATCAACTGGGGTTCCTGTCTTTAAGTACTTTGCATCCAGATCGTCAGCAAATCCTGTTTCTTAAAAATACCATCTATCTCTTAGGATTCTTCAAATCTCACACGTGAAACCTGCTGATTTTAATTGAGTTTGCAGTAAGTCTATCAGTTGATTTGAGGGAATTTATATCTTCACAATTTTGAGTTTTCAAATCCATAATATGGTATATGCTTCTCCATTTAAAAAAGATTTTCATTAATAGCTCTTAAGAAAGTTGTATGATTTTCTCTGTACAGTTTTGAATGTCTTTTATTGAGTTAATTGTGTGTCCTTCATATATAAAGTGTTGTCTGTTTGAAGTGTTATCTGTATAAATTTAATAATAAATTTAATTTCTAATATATGATTGGTATGAGGATAACATGGTCATAATACACCACTTGACAGGATACTAAAAAAATAAAAAATTATAGATCGTCTTACTCATAACCATGATGCAAAAAATCCTAAAAAAAAAATTTAGCTAATCAAATTTAACACTATATAAAACAATTTATCATGACCAAGTTGGATTAATTCCAGGAATGCCAGGTTAGCCTAATGTTCCTTAATATTAGAAACTTCATTTACTGTAATTCACCATACTGACCAAAAAAAGGAGGTAAAAATATGATGATTTTGGTAGTACAGAATTTTTAAAATAAAGTTAAACTTTCATTCATGATTTGCAAACTAATAATAAAAGACTACCTAACCTAAAATTGGCCTCAAAAAGCATAAGGCAGACATTATTTTTAATGGCTAAGCATAAAAAACATCTGTCTCTTTTTAGATTAAGAAGATTCCAAGGATGATTTATGTTTAATATTAAAACGGAAATTCCTGCCAGATCAATTTGGTAAGAAAAAGAAAAAAGGGCATAATGATTTGAAGGGAAGAAATGAAACTATCACTATTGACAAATGATATCTTCATTGAGAATTCAAAAGAATTTATAGATAAATTAGAATTAATAAGGGAATTTAGTAAAGTTTGCTTGGTACAAAAATCAATATACACAAATCAATTTTATTGCCTTCTACCAGCAACCAGCAGTTGATGTAATTGTAGAAACACATGCTATTTAAAATAACATAGAACTATAAATTATCCAGGAATAAATGTACCAAATATTTGCAAAGTTTTACGGACACAGTTGAAACATTTTATTAAAATAACATTAAAATCCATACCATGTTTATGGGTTGGAAGTCTCAGGATCATAAAAATGGCAAACTTCTTCAACTAATCTGTAGATTTGATGTAATTTAAGTGAAAATACTAACGTACTTGTTTTAGGGGAACTTGCCAGTGAGTCTAAAATTTGTACAGTAAAGTAAAACTTAATAGCTCACTCATTCCTGAAGAACAGTGGAGGTGGAATGCCCGACAAGACAGTGAAACAAAAAGTTGCCAGAAATATAAATCTTCTTGAGATTCCAGTCAAGTGAATTCAGTGAATACCTACTGTATACAAAGATCTTGCTGACCTACCGGATGGGAGCCTATTTTGGAAGCATTTGATTGATTCAATTTAATAAGGATTTATTAGATATATATGTGAGGCACCAACGGAGATTCAGAAGATTAAAAACACAGGATTCCTGTCCTCGTGGTGGCAACAACGTTGAATGCTCATGACTGTATCAGAGAGGTAAGGCAAGTGCCACAAGTTGATATCAATGTAGCCCTAGGGGGCTAATAGGAGCCAACCCTCATTTGTCTTTGGGGATCGTTGAGTCTTCATGAAGGAGATCGCATTTGAGCTGGTTCTTGAAGATTGGCTACATTTTCATCTGGGAGGATGCCGACCGGCTTGTAGAAGGACAGAACATCTTGGTGTGTCTTATTACTATCAACTCAGATGATGAATGTGTATTTCCTCCTTGTTTCCAGATGAAGCAAGCTGGTGTGGGCATTAATGGTACTTCAGTGATTTCCATTTTCTACCTGAATTCCTTGTTTAAATGACCTATTTACATTACAACTCTGGGTGACTCCTATGCCTGGAGATGTCTGCTAGTTCAAAATGAACAAACAGCAGCTAGGTATTTCTTATCGCTAATGGATGATCTGCAAATCCCTTAGCTTTAGCATTTTGTGTGCAATGAATTTCTAAAAAACGAATAAAAGGAATAGAAAATGTTGGACACACACATCCAGGTGCTTTGTGCAAACATCGTGCTACCCTTCTGTCAAGGTGACTCTAAGCAGAGGATGTGCAGTTTGGATGTGGTTAACACAGAACTGTGTGTGCCTTCTCACTTGCTTGGTGTCCTCTTTGTGAATAATGGACTTGTGTTTGAGGTTAAAGGTGTTCACCTCTGCGGAATTGATATTCTTAAAGGACCATTCTTGTCACGATACTTCTCTCTACAAATGGTTAATATGAGGCTGAACTGCCTACTTCAGCCACGTCTTCCCTTTCTGTGCTCTGGGTTCTCAGAATAATGTCTGTCCTGTATCACAAACATCATTCTCTTTCTCCTCCTCCCTCTAAAATAGTCTTTTATTTATCCGTTCATTCAGCAAGTGTTTATTAAGCCATTATTATATACTAGCCACTATTCTATGGACTTGGGGGTACATTTAAAAAGAAAACGGGCAAAATCCACACTCTACTGGAGCTTACATCCTAGCACGGGGAAACAGAAAATAATTAACCTAAACAAGGAAATTATATGCTGTGTTAAAAAGGTGATATGTACTATGAAAAAATTAGAGGAGGATAATGGGGTTGGAGATGAGTACATGAGTTACAGCTGTCATTAGATTTGTTTGGGTGAGCCTCATTTCAAAGTGGGCTAGCCTCTGGTCATCTGGGTGTGAGAACCTTCTGGGAAGAGGCAGCCGCCAGTGCTCAAGCCCGCCCCCCCGGGGGGGGGGTTTGTCCACGATCCTCTAGGAATAGCCCCATAGGTTAGTGTGACTGGAGCACCGTGAGCAGGGGGCGAGAACAGTAGGAGAGGTGACAGAGTCACAGGGCCACTTGGCAGAGGGACTTGTAGGACTTTGTAAGAACTCTGGCTTTTACTCTTAGTGAAATGGGAAGTCACTGGAGGTTCTTCAGGAGAGAAGTGACTCCATTGCTTTGTGCTGTTTTTGGCACATATTTCACCTCTGCGAGTGTTATTATTTTTGCTTTAAACATCAACTGACTTTTTTGGAGGGTGACTTTGGATTAATATTTGCACGATACATCTTTTTCCATCTGTTTACTTTCAACATACCTCTGCTCTTATACTTGAAGTGAGTTTTTTGTAGATAGCATATTAATGGACCATATATATATTTTTACCTACTGTGCTAATTTTGTTCTTTTAATTGGCATATTTAGACATTTACTTTTAGGGTCATTATTGATATGTTAGGGCTTAGGTCTGCATTTTTATTATTTATTTTCTGTTTGTTTGCTCTATTTCTCATTCCTCTGTTTCTCTTTTTTGTTTCACCTTCCTGGGAGTTATGTGGACATTTTTTAGGATTTCATCTTGATTTATCTATTCTCAAGCTTTTGTGCATATCACTTGTATAGTTTACCTAGTGGTTGTCAGGGGTAACTTCTTATTTTGATGTAATTTCAAACTTAAAAGTTGCAAGAGTAGTATAAAGAATTACCTTACCTTCTTTTTTCTTTTTTTTTAATTGAAGTATAGTCAATTTACAACATTATATTAGTTTCAGGTGTACAATACAGTGATTCAGTATTTTTACAGATTATACTCCACTTAAAGTTATTATAAAATAATGGCTCTATTTCCCTGTGTTGTACAATATATCTTGATTGCTCATCTATTTTATACCTAGTAGTTTGTTTCTCTTAATCCCATACCCCTTCCTTGCCCCTCCTTGCTTCCTTTTCCCCCCTGGTAACCACTAGTTTATTCTCTATGTCTGTGAGTCTCTTCCTGTTTTATTATAGTCATTTATTTGTCTTATTTTTTTAGATTCTACATGTAAGTGCTAACATAGAATATTTGTCTTTCTCTGACTTACTAAGTATAATACCTTCTAGGTCTATCCACATTGTTGCAAATGGCAGAATTTCATTCTTTTTTATGGCTGAGTAATATTCCATTGTGTATATACACCACATCTTCTTTATCCATTCATTTGTTGATGAACACTTAGGTTGCTTATGTATCTTGGCTATTGTAAAAAAAAATGCTGCTGTGAACATTGGGGGTGCATGTATCTTATCAAATTAGTGTTTTCATTTTCTTCAGATATATACCCAGGAGTGGAATTGCTGGGTCATATGGTAGTTCTATTTTTAGTTTTTTGAGGACCCTTCTTACTTTTTCCCACAGTGGCTGCACCATATACATTCTGGCCAACAGTCTGTGAGGGTTCCCTTTTCTCGACATCCTCACCAACATTTGTTATTTGTGGTCTTTTTGATGAGAACCATTCTGAAAGGTGCAAGGTGATACCTCATTGTGGTTTTGATTTGCATTTCTCTGATGATTAGTGATGCTGAATGTATTTTCATTTGCCTGTTAGCTATCTGTGTGTCTTCTTTGGAAAAATGTCTGTTCAGGTCTTCTGCTCATTTTTTAATCAGATTTTTGTTTTTTGATATTGAGTTGTATGAGCTCATTGCCTTTTGCCCTTCCTCCTGCCCAGGACTGCAGACCAGTGGGAGGCGCAGGGGCTGGAAGAGGCAGCAGTTGTGGCTGAATGAGGCAACCTGTAAGGAGGTGTCTTAGCCATGGCAGAGTGGCTTCTGGAGCCATCCAGGAATTCTCCTGGAAACCAACAGAGCTGGGGAAGAAGAGGTGGGAAGAAGCAGGAATGAAACTCTAGCAACTAGTCTTACAAGGCCACAGACATAGAACACTGGTTTTGTTGGTGCTTGTTTATCTAGATCCAGAGGATGGTCCTATCTTAGGCTGGTGGCCTTTCATGCTATACAATCATGTATATTTTCATTGTGAATGTTAAATAAATGTTTAAGGAATAGTGATTGTTCACATAATGCAGTCTGGAGGCCAAGCTGGCCCCTTATATCCCATGTATAGATGTTCATTAGGTTGCACAGAGTTCGTTGGAAAAAAATGTCGCAGTGGCAACGCAAAAGAAACCATTTGTAAACCCACGGTACACAGAATCAGCGGGTCACCGAGTTACTGTAATACATGGTTCAACTAACTTTTTTTTTTCTCTTTATAAATGATGACTTAAAATGTGTCCCCAAAAGCAAACTAAACAGTTTAGATGTTATCAAAAACTACTTTGTGTAGCAATGTATTATAAAACCAAGTATTTTTTTTTCTCCTAAAGACAAAGCCTGCTGGAAAATTAAATCTTCAAGGCTTCTTTTAAAGTGTTCATTTTTTCTTGTAAATTTAATATTGAAGAAGGAAGTAGATAAATAAAGCAACTAGGCCTCTTTATTAAAATGGTGGTAAACTTCCCTCCATCAGAGTCCAAGAGCCTTTTTATGCTGATTGCCTTTAATTACATAGGCCATTGGTGTCTGTTCCAATCCTAGGACATTGTAATAATTTTAATGGCTTCAGTGGTGTATGGAGAGGGTTCTTACTCAGCATACAAATTTGGGAGATGGTCCAGGCTCAGTTCAAGTACATGTTTAGCCTTTTTTTTTTTTTTTTTTAACATCTATTTTCTTTTGGTGAGTAATTCTATGTATTATTCTGATATCATGAGATAATTTTTGGTAGAATTAAATGCAGTCAGCTCAAATAGACATAGTAATTGCTCCTCTCACAGTATTGGTATGAAGTGAGTAAATAACAATATAGTGGCGTACTCACTCCAGGAAAATGGTGCATGGAGTTTCAAAAGGAGCATCGTGACATCTTTGCTTTTAAATTCTATTTTATTGAGTTATGGTCAGTTTACAATGTTGTGTCGATTTCCAGTGTAGAGCACAAGCCCTCAGTTATACATGAACATACATATATTCATTGTCACATTTTTTTTTTGCAGTGAGCTACCATAAGATCTTGTATATATTTCCCTGTGCTATACAGTATAATCCTGTTTATCTATTTTACATTTTGAAATCCCAGTCTATCCCTTCCCATCCCCCACCCCCTTGGCAACCACAAGTTTGTATATGTCTATGAGTCTGTTTCTGTTTTGTATTTATGTTTTATTTTTTTTTTTTAGATTCCACATATGAGTGATCTCATATGGTATTTTTCTTTCTCTTTCTGGCTTCCTTCACTTAGAATGACATTCTCCAGGAACATCCATGTTGCTGCAAATGGCATTATGTTATCATTCTTAGGGCTGAATAGTATTCCATTGTGTAAATATACCACATCTTCTTTATCCAGTCATCTGTCGATGGACATTTAGGCTGTTTCCATGTCTTGGGTGTTGTAAATAGTGCTGCTATGAACATTGGGGTGCAGATGTTTTTTTGAAATAGGGTTCCTTCTGTATATATGCCCAGGAGTGGGATTACTGGGTCATATGGTAAATCTATTCCTAGTCTTTTGAGGAATCTCAAAAGGAGCATCATGACATGTTAAATGCACATGATAAGGAACCTAAAGGAACACCTTTGTTCTTTTTTCCATTGCCACAAAAGATGATCACTGGGTTAGAAAAGACAGAGTTGCCTCTGAAAAAAATCTATTGGCAGAGTCCATTCAGTATGGAGACACAGGGAGCTACAGCATCACATAGCCTCAGCCTGTACTGGACAGTGAATTTTGGAGGGAAGCCAAGTTTTCCATAAACACTAAATAAAGTGCAGAGACAACCACTAAGGATTAGCAGTGTATTCCATGAAGTAAGAATTAAACATCCTAACACAGAACAAGTAGAACACCCTAACATGGAACACGTAGGTCTAAAGTGGGACATGCCAAGGAAGAAAGGAGCAGTTAGTCAAGCTGATTGAAGATTGTTTAAAGGATCAGTTGCTTGGCATACCTCATTGAGAGGTGGGATCAGTATTCCCTTCCCCTTAAATCTGAGCTTGCCTCAGTGACTCACTTGTAATTCATAGAATGCAGCAGAAGTGATGTTGTGTGCTTTCCAGGGCAGGCTCAGAAAAGCCATGAGGTTCCATGGTTACCTCTTGGGAGAAAGAAGCCACATTCTATCCTAGGATAGAAGAAACTCTGTAAGAAGTTTCACTACTAAGAGCACCACACTGGAGAGGGTGTGTGTAGTCAGTGGAGCTCCCAGCAGAAGTTTAGCAGCACTTGGCAGTGACATGATTGAGCCGTTCTGGATGTTCAGCCGGGCAAGCCTTCAGATGACTGCAGCCTCAGTGGATGTCTGATGCACCTGCATGAGCGACCCCAAGTGGGAGCCTTTCCCAAATTCGTGACCCTTGAAACTGTGAGCAAAACTAAACCATTGTAGTTTATACCACTAAATTTTGAGATAATTTTTATGCAGCAAGAATGACTGGAACAAATGTGTGGCCTCATACATTTTAAGGAGAAATAAGAGCAGAGGTTTCAAATGTCGTTATTCTGCTATGAGAATCCCAGAGCCAGCACTCCCCTTGCCAGAATCCAGTCTTCCATTTCACACATCACTCCCCCTCCCACGCGCTCCCTTGGTCACACCCTGCAGCCCTGCACCAGCCCCGGATCTTAGTAAGCCAGTGTGGTTCAGGTTTTTCCTAGACTTTTTCATTATTCTAGGAGTTTCCAGTTCTATAAAAATCTACTGTGTGAGGAATTATTATCCAAAACTAGCAGAAGAAAAGAATATGTGTTTTGCTCAAAGCTGCTGATTGGATTTTGAATTATTTTGATTCTCTCTGACATTCCAAGAACAAGATGGTTGTTTTTCCAAGATTCCTTCCTGCTGAATAACAGACTACAAATCATGGCGTGATAGACTTTTGTTGTGAACTGGCCACATGAGCTCAACAACCCTCTTCCCTTCCTCCTTTTTGATTTTGCTCGGACTACCTTCCTTAGATTACTGTAGAGGCAGGAGGATCGTGTAAGAAGTAGATGGTTCTTGATCAGTGTATAGACTTTTCACATCTTGCCTCCATTACAATGACTTCTAGTGACTTGGTCGAAATTTAAGGAAAATCTAATTCATGATTCAGTGAAAATTTCATGGACCAATAATAGAAAACTTTCACAATTCATTAGCTATTTGAGGAGAGTTAGCAATCCTTCCTTCCTTCCGTTCTTCCTTCCTTCCTTCCTTTTTATTTCTTTCTTGATATGAGAGAATTTATCACTTCTGGTATTTTTCCCTTTTTTTGCCCTAGAAATAAGTCACTTTTTTTCTTATTTATGCATTCAACAAACATTTATTGAGCACCTACCATGTGCTTCCCACTGTTGTAGCTATGAGAACCCATGAGTAAACAATACAAAGTCATTGGCCTGATGGAGATTGTGTAAATTAGTGGGTGTGAAGTACTATGTGGAGAAATAAAGTGCCGTGACAAGGGTAGGTGTAGGATGGAGCAGAAGCTCTTCCTTTTTTATTTAGGTGTCTCATACCCTTTTTGATAAAGTAGTGTTTGAGCAAAGATCGGAGGGAAATTCTGTAGACCGAATAATGCCCCCTCCCAAAGATTTCCATTTCCGAATCTTAGAAACCCAGGCACATGTTGGTCACCTTACATGTAAAAGGTGCTTTGCAGGTATGATTAAGTTAATAATTTCGAGATGAGAAGATTATCCTGGGTTATCCAGATAGGTCCAGGGAAATCACAAGGGTCCTCATAAGAGGGATGCAGAAGAGACAGGAGATGTGGCATCAGAAGCAGAGCCAGAGAGATTTGAAGATGCTCTACTGCTGGCTTGAAGATGGAGGAGAGGATCATGAACCGAGAGTGCAGACAGCCTATAGGTGCTGAAAAAGACATGGAAACAGATTTCCCCTAGAGCCTCCGGAAAGAATACAGCCCTGCTAGCACCTTGATCTTGAGACTCTGGCCTCCAGAACTGTAAGGTAATAAATTTGTGCAGTTTTATGTCACTGAGTTTGTGGCCATTTGTTGCAACAGCAATAGAAAACTAATGCAGCAATGCAGAAGCAAGATTGGCAGGTAACTGGGGAGAGAGAACATCCAGAGGAGAGCCTAGCAAGGGCTAGCAGAAGTCTTGAGGTTGGAGCACGTAGGAAGGGGTGAAGGGCGGAAAGGGGTCCACGTGGTCATAAGCCATGCGAGCTGCGGGGAGAGTGTAAGAGGAGGTGAGGCCAGAGCGCTGGAGGTGCGTGGACTTGGACCTCTTCTCTGAGTGAGCTGGGAGCCCCGGGAACATAGAAGGCTTTCGTACAACTGAAAATATACAGCCCAGTTTGTTATCTGCTCTTTGCTTTCCCTAATGGCCAAAGTGTCTAATTTTCATGTTTTCAGATCTGTTACACTTTTTCTTTAGGGATTTCTCCATTGCGTATATGCTCAGAAATTCCTTTCTCTCCTGAAGATCGGTTAAATAACCAGCTGTATAACTATGTCTAGTTTTTAATGTTCTCATATCTCCATTTAACTTTTTAATCTGGCTTGTTCCATTTTTGTACAAAATATGATATACTTTAGGTGAGGCTTTCACTTCATTATTTTTGACGTCTTTCCCCCAGTGGAAGCCAGTGTTCCCGATAGTATTTGTCAGCTCGTTCATTGTGTTCCCACTGGTGTGTGACACCATGTTATAACATATGACATCCTTATGCATTCTACAATCTGTCTTCTTGGCTACATATTCTGTTCCACTAATCTATTTGTTTGTTCTGGACCAGGCCCTTTAGGTCTCTAGCAAAGTGCCTAGAACTATAGGTGAGCAGCTTGCTACAGGTTTGGGGTAAAAGGGAACTGGACTCCTTTGGGAAACTGAAATCAGTTGTTCGTATTGTTGGAACATAGGCGGAAGGAGGAGAAGGTCATGGGAGGGGGCAGTGTCTGGAAATAAGGCTGGAGGCGCAGGCAGGACGTGTAATTCAAGATGAGTAATGTATACTTTATTACAAGGGCAATGGAAGATGATTTATCAGAAGGTTTTAAGCAGAGAAGTGACAGGATCAGATACAGCAAGCCAAGTGAACTCAGTGGAGAGCTGGAGCTCAAAGCCAGAGGTAAGCAAAGGAATGTAGATCTCCTAGGAATGTGCAGGCTGTTGGCAGAGGGCGCTGGACCTCACCAGTGCCTTTCCAGAGGGGAGCCCAACTGACAGCTGGGTCACAGGGAATTGGTAAAATAAATGGGGGGCACATCCATCATTCATTATTTTCTATATTGGAATGACCTCTAACCCCTAACCCCAGCATTACAAATGATGCTGTAGGAGAATTTTTAATGAAATGGATAGCAATTTGTGACATATTGCTAAGTGAAACTGAGAAGGTCATCACTGGGGAATAGATTTATGGGTGATTCTAACATTTTCTATTGCTTATTTGAATTTTTTTTTCTTTTTACAACTATACTAATGAGGACTGGGTTTTTAAAATAATAAATTTATTATACATTTTGTGATTAAAAAGGGAAAATTCACTCTAAGAAAAAAAGACACTTGGATTCTATATTTTCTCGATTTTTAGGAAATGTCTAGAATGAGTATTTTTTTCTTTCACACAGGAATAACTGCTCATGTGGAAATGCCATTCTTGTACCATGAGTTTACGCCCTGCCCCCAGAAAATTCTATAGGCTTTTCTCTATTTTCTTTTGACATTTTTTTTTTTATTGGAGAGAATTTTGACGCCAGCACAGTGTCTTTTTCTATTGGTAGTAGTGGTGGTGATTTTTTATTTTTTAATTTAAAAAATTTTCTTTGTGGGTAACATCCCATTGCCCCCTGAAAACTTGTAGAATTTATCTTTGTAATGGAGGAATTTTGACATGAGTCCCTTTTTGGTCATTTTACTTTGTACTTGTTAATTGCCTTTGATGTGAATATTTTAATCCTTATGTTTTTAAACTCAGAACTAAGTTATGACTTCTAAAATTGCTCTGATTTTGTTGGTGTGACCATCGCTGATTCTTTGATTAGATTTTCATCTAAGCCCTCTATAATTTTCAGCTCTTGTCCTTTACAGCTACGTCTAGGGAAGGCTCTTCAAGCTGTTTTCCACATTTGCTTTATTTCCCGTGTCATCCCTTCTCTTTAACGTCTCCATTGCTGATTTTCATGCTGCCGTTTCAGTGCGAGTTTCTGTTTTGTTCTTCCGTATCTCCTGTAGCCCCTGCTTATCTCTAATTATGGCCTTTGCTCTCACTGTGTTGTACTCTTACTCGTTCCTGTTCTCTCTTTTACATTCTCTGTGTCCTCTTGGGCCCTATTAAGGATGCCAAGTTTCCTAAAATTTTCCTTTGATTCTCGTCAAGTATCATTTTCAAAGATAGGTGGGTCTCTTTTAGATTTTCAGAATGATATTATCTTTTCCTTGTGATACAGTACTTTTTTTCATAGGGCCTATTTACTCTTTTTTTCTGTTTTTTTTTTTAAATTGAAAGTGTTAAATTTTATAGAAATTTAGATTAAAAAATTAAAAACATTAAAATTAAATTTTTAATTAAATTTTTTAAATTGAACTTTTCATTTCGTTAAAAAATTGAAACTAAAATTTCTCTCTTCTTTGTTTTAAAAAAATGGTAAGACCTGTTCAGCCCTGGCGTTTGTGTCCTCAGGCAAAATCAGTGGCTTTTCCTTGAGTCTTTGTATTAAATCGTTGCGTGACTCTTAGCCAAAATTTCATTGCGTTCTGTACGTTTATAGAGTGCATCCTGCTGGAATGAGGCTTGCTTTTCTCTTAGCTCCCCTTTCTGAACCCAGGAGCATGTGAAATATCACAGCCTGAGTTGTACATTCTTATCGGAGCTCTTGCATTTCTGCCTTCGCTATAGCTCTGTCCGTGTATGGAGCTGGAGGAACAGAGCAGAAGGATGAAGTGTCTCCGCTGTTGTCTTTCAACTCAGCAGAGCCCTTTCTTTCACATAACGGAGCTTGAGAATCCCTGAATTATTTTTTCTCAATCCGTCTCCATTGATGTTTTAATTAGTGGAAATTCCTTTCCTTCCGCACATTCCCATTCTACAGTCTGTTCTTCTTATTGCTGGTTTCATAGTTTTTGGAATCTTCATCAGAATGTCAGTGTGTTTTCAGGAAAAGCTGCTACAGAAATTGTTAAGCAGATACCATTTATACCAAAGCCTTATATTTCCCTCTGTTTAGCAGAAATATCTAAGTCTTGTGTTCAATTGAAATATTTTTTCTCAGTATCATTTTCTCGTATAATTACTTATTCTACTACATCCTCCCAATGTCTCAACTAATCTTTCATTTGCTTTTAAGTCTTTTAAAGTCCATCTTGGAATTTGGAGGGACACAAATAATAAATGAATACATGGAGTGAATTTTTATTTTAACAAAACTAGCCAAATCACTAAGATTAAAATAATAGTTTATTTCAAAAATTAGTAATACTCAGAATTTCCAAGCCAAGTTGCAAACACAGAATACCTCCTGTATAGATAAGTTATTGTCCACTCGGCAAACTGGGTAAACATGATCATATTTATCTCTGTGCCAAGAATAAATGAACTGCAACCCATAGGAGAATTAATAATTTAATGTTTGTGCTGAACTCTTGTTTTGAAGCAGCTCCTGGCTTTTTACAGACTTTTCATTCATTTTGAAATAGTCCCTGAGGAAGGAAGGAAGTGTTTCTATCTCCTTAGACAATGGCTTGTGGTGGGGAGCTTACAAATGGGCAGACAGGCGTTCATGACTGTATGTTTTCCAGCCCAGATCTATCTCCAACTTCTGTTTTGTTCCTCTGTATCATGCTGCCTCAGTATTACCAGTTAGTCCTGTCCCAATAACAAGGATGCTCTCTCTGCTACAGTCTGAAGAGTTAGAGTATACTGTAATAATTGTGCTCCATTGCAAACATTTTGGGGACTGTCATAGTTTCCATGAAATTTTATTCTTAGTTCTCGAAAGTATAATATATGACCAGAGAACATTTCAAGACTAGGGGAGATTTCTACTCATTTTTCTAGCTGTGTAAAATTATCTCATTTCCCCAGAATTGTTCAAGAATGCAAAAGGATATAGATTATTTAAGATATATGCTCCACACACCATTAGGTACTCTCTATCCTAAAAAATAAACAACGGTAGTGAATAATTTCTTCTACTTTTATAAATATTTGATCTGGCACCCTTAAATAACAGATTAGGCTGGTGAAAGTTGATGTGATTTTTTTCACAATTGTCAGTGAAAATTGCTGAAGTTGATGTTTTAGGTTCATAAGTGGCCAGAGTGTAACAAATGGAGTTAATCTCTGCTGTCAAACGTATTTTGGTTCTATTGTGCTTAGTAAGTGTGTGCACACTGTTTACCTTGGGTCTTCTTCATGTTCCTGATCTCTGTCTTTTAGAAAGAATGTTGTTAACGCTCAGCCAGAAAGCTTTGTCATTGGAAAAGGTGGTAGACCACTGGAGTTTGTCTCTAACACGACAGAATAGAATTTGTACTATAGTGTAGGACCTTTGAAAAAGCTGAGTTATCAAGGAACTGGAAACACCCTGCAGAGCCTAAGGACCATGTATTTTACTTTGAAATAATGCTTATCTGTATCTGTATAGAGATATAGATAAGCATTTTTTCATATCTATATAGATATATATGAGCATTATTTTATATATATCTTTATATATATATATAGAGAGAGTTTGCACAAAATACTACATAGAGAAGGATAATTTTAGAGTGTGGTTGATTTAAGGCAGTAACATCTATTTGCATTAATTAAACTGGTTATGAAGTCATTTAAAGTTTTTCTTTCCTTTATTTTGGTGACAGATATACCCATTTTCCCATCTTGTGCCCTAGACTTCTCATCACTTTTTACTGCCAGTTAATGTTGTGGCATGTGAGTTCTCCCTCCTACTAGTATATTATTATATCATTATATGCAAAATGTGATAGGAGAATATTTTTCTGGTCCATGTCTTCACTGTGTCCTATGGTGACAAGGGATGTTAAAGAACCAACAGATAAGAGAGTGAGCGTTCAGATTAAATATAAGAGGTCGTAAAAAATGCCAGCAAGAGGATGAAGCAATCATTTATACCACCATAAACATTCTTTCTAGACCTCTCAGTACAATAGATTTTATGGACCTCACATATCTGACCTGGGTGGTATACACCCGTGATGAGAGTCTAGAATCAGACTGTCCAGGTTCAGATCCCATCTCTACCACTTCCTAGCTGTGTGATCTTGAGCAGGTTGCTTAACCTTTTTTAGTGGTGGCAGCAAAGTCTGCTAGACTGCTCCTCTGATGTGACCTGCTCTGGGGTTAGTCTGGTCAGTCTTCCCTAGTTCCTGTCATTTCTTCAACCTGCTTCTCCAAACTTCTCAGCAACTTTAATAAAGCTTTTATCACGTAGTTCAGCCATAATTTATTCTGTTGCTTACAACTAATGACTGTAAACGTACCCAGCCATCTAGAAGTTGTGTGACCATGTCTTCATGCATGTTAGTTCCCTTCCACTACCTAACTGCCATGTAGATATTGTTCAGACATGGACACCTGACATTCCAGGCCACTGCAGTGGTGTTGCATGCTGGCCAGCAGGTCAGGGTTTGCAGTCTTACCTGCTTCATCTATAGAACAACAGTCTGGACTTACTTGATATTTCTTTGACCCATTCTCCCAGCAAGTGTTATTGAATAAATACCAGTGCTAGGTCCATGCTAGGTGCTGAAGTTGCATTATTTTCTAAAATGAATTTTTATTGCATATATAATACAGAAATATATTCTTTTCATTAAAGATCAGAACATTACTGATTAAAGATAAGTCCTATTTGACCACCCCCATTCCTGTTCCTCTCCACACCTTCTTACCTGTAAAATTATTATTTTGGGGGGAGTTTCTGGTTTTCTTTCTTTCTTTCTTTTTTAAATTGAAGTACAGTCAGTTTACAATGTTGTGTTAATTTCTGGTGTGCAGCACAATGCTTCAGCCATACATGCATATATATATTTGTAAAATTATTTTAAGTTTAGAGTAACTTTTCTAGATACATTTTTCCACATATCAAAGTAATAAAACTGTGTAGAAGAGAAACACTATGTGCTCTGGTTATAAGGATTTAATACAGGTTTTAAGGACCTTCCTGGAGGAATGAAGGGCATGCTGTTTCTAAACGGTTTTATCAGTTAGAGGCTTAGTTGTGTTCCACAAGAATGGACTCTGGCTGATTGAAGCAGAAAAAGACTTCATTAAAATTGCTCAGTTCAGCAAGGTAGCAGGATACAAGCTTGACATACAGAAATCTGTTACATTTCTTTACACTAACAGTGAAATATCGGCAAAGGAAAAAAAAAATCCCTTTTAAAATCAGGCTCTGGGAAGTCTGTCTACATCAAAGAAACAATATGTCTCTCCGCCTCAGACAGTACCAAGTGGAGACGAGCTCCCTGTGTCCTGATGGAGTCACGGTGGGGGTTGGCCATCCTGTCGCCTTTGGACTCCATGTGAGTTTCTCCATGCACATGAACCCCGTCTTTCACTCCTCCTCATTCATTCATTCCACCAAAATCTCATTCTCCATTTTGCATTCCTGTGAGAGAGAATGGAGCAAGGACCTAAGGGAAATCCTGGAATCATGATGATGCACTGGGATAAATGCAGGTTTTAACAGAACTGTCCAGAGACCTTAGGAAGACTGTACAATTAATATTTCCTATGTAATAATGTACTGTCTCCGCTGAATGCATTGAGTCCTCAGGAGACACTTGTGTACCATTGGCCTTGGGAAATTTCTAGTCTCTGCCTTATGACTCTCACTGGATCATTCTTTTTTTTTAAGATTTTTTTAATGATATTGAAACATTGCTTCTGACTTGGAGTACCATACTATTTAACAGTGAAAGTGAAACAGGATCAGAACAAGAACTCCTGACACCACCACTAGGGAACAATGCTATAGAGAAATTATCACCAGTGCAGTAATGTCCAAGCAGGCTGGGAGTCCTTGAGAGCTTTCACCTCTGTATCTTCTTGATTGGCTATAAAAGGGCTATAAATAAGGCAGCTGTTTGTCTCAGTTTCCATAGGAACGTCCTGGTTTACGGTTGTCGTCCCAGGGCAGTTATCCATAGTGTCCCCAGGTTGAACGATAAGTTACATAATCACCCTGTATATAAAAATCTCCCTCCCTCTGGGTATCATTATTCCAGTAAATCTCTCTATAGATTTTGAAATCCCCAGCTGGTTTAACCTATATTCCCTGTGTTTGGGGTAAATGTGTTCTGATTTTTGTTTTGTTTGTTTTCCACTCATACCTTTTGGGTTTCTCACTGCTTCTCAAGCACACCCTCATCTGGGATGTTGCCTTTGGTCCCCTTTTCCTCTACGACCATATTAGCAGGCAGGCTAGTAATTAGAATACCCGATGGCCTGTACTCAAAATTACAAGCTTGGCACATCGTGGACATTTGTAATGGCTAGGGGAAAACTCATGATGTAATGTTAAGTAAAAGAAGGAGGATATAAAACTATTTCCATGTGTGATACTAATTATGATTTTTTAATGGCCATGACTGGAAACATAGTAAATTTGAACTGTAACAGTTCTTATCACTTCATTGGGAGATTATAAATCAAATATTATTATGTCTCTTGTTCATACAAATTGTTTGTATTCCACACATCATACAGGGTCATATCATATTTTATAATCAGAAAAAAAGTAAAAATAAGGCAGTGGTGTTAGTTGTCTTTTTTGCCTTAAGGAGTACAATGTCCAGAAAGTTCTGGAGATGCCCCATCCATCCTTTAGTAGATGGGTTTTAGATTAGTGAGAACCCCTCTGCTTTTCCTTATTTACTTACACAAAGAGGCTCTGAAAGACAGCTTTTCAGGGCTTCCCTATAGTGTTTCCTCCAGAGGAAGTAGAATCAAGATCTCCTTTGTTATTTGGAAAACCTCTCCTTAGAGACTTTCAGGAACTCCTAAATTTGTCAAGCTTTGCATTGATCAGTTCTCAGTGAACCCAAGGAAATTTGACTGGAGGTGTGTGCATCGCTGGACCAGATGGCCAGTTGTAGGCCCATCTGATACTTCCTCTTCATGTTCCAAACTCAGATTATATTATCCAACCCAGGTGTAAAATAACTAGTTAAGCACAGTGGATGACCTCTGAAGAGCTTGATCTGCCAGTGTGTCCTTGTGAGAGTTCTCATCTCTTCAGAGGTGACCAGCTCGATGTCTTGAAAAGAACATGACTTTCCAACTCAGGTTGACCTGCGTTTGAATCTTATCCCCCCACTAACTAACTTACTAGCTTTGTGTCTTTGGACAACCTTTTTTTTTTTTTTTTTTAAATCCTGTGACTCTGTTTCCTTGGAATAATCACAACTTCTCATTGATTGTTGGGAACTCTTTTTTAAAGTATCTTCGCTGGTGCCAGGTTTGTAATTGGTGCGTCATAATTGTTATGCAAGTGGTCTGCTCTGGCAGCTGGGGTACAGAGATTGGCAGGTGTCTCAGTTTTCATTTAATTTTCCATGGGTGCAAGGCAAGCCTGGAGAGTGTCAGGTGGGGAGAAGGGACTGGCAAGTTGAATCAGTCTGCTGGCGCTATGGTTTTGGCTTCTGTTGCGAGCTGTGCTGCTGGAAGGCTGGTCCTGCTCAGCCGATGGGTGCCTGTCTGCAATTGAGGAGATGCTCCTGAGGGTCTGGATTCCTGCCAGCACTGCAGTGGTACCTGGCTGCACTGCCGTGTTCTGAGCTCCATCACTGTTCCTCAAAAAGTCAACGCTATGCCAGAGCGGCTGAGTCTGTAGGCATCCTCTTTCAGCCACAGCTGCCTTTCTGCGTATGACCGAGGCTTCACCCCCCCACCCCAATGATTTCTTCTTTGATGTACTCATTGTCACTTTCTTCCAGCATCTCTTGCTCAGTGGCACCCAGGTTCATCCCAAATTTCCGTGGTCTTTGATTTTGGGGGAATGGGAGCTGCGGTCTTCATTCTTTCCTCTTTGAAGATTCTGGACTTCTTCTGCAAGTTGATACATTCTCTACCTAGAGCTTTTTTTGGGGAGAGGGGGGTTGACCTTTCTGCAGGTGAAAAGCAGCTGCTGGCTTTATATTTGCACAATCCAGTGCAATCACAGAAATGAACTTGCACACAATACAGACCAGCACTCAGGGGACTTCATTCTAGGTCTTTCTTTAACTGAGAAGTCACTCCAGGATAAAAACAAAACAAAGCAAAACAAAGCCAAATCCATGTGCCTCATCAGTCACCCCCATTAGAGTTATATTTTGTAAATTCTAAGATGACACTAACAGTAGATGCAGCATTATTTTATGTTCCACTGGAAAACAAAACAAAAAAACCCCCCAAAACCCCCCCCCAAAAGCAAGTAAGCAAACAAACAAAACTTTTGCCAATTAAACTATGAAGCCTCATTCATTATAAGACGCATCTCAGTTTCAGAGATGTTAAAATATGAAAACCAAACCCACCCAAGCCCCAAACAAAAAACCAAACCTGGGTCTTGGTCTTAGAGTCGGTGAGAAAGCGATAGATGTTACTCCCCCATCAGTAGGAATTAACCACCCGCTCCACCCCCAACCCTAGGGGTTAGGAGACTAGCCAGGACAGACGGCATCCTGTAGATTCAGTGCGAGGTTAAAAGGCTTGGGGTAAGCAGTCGAGGAGGAGAGAATGATGAGAGAGGTGGCTTTACTTGATCTGCGTGAAACGCAAGCATGTTAAATTCATGAGTGAGAAATCCCCTGCTTCAAGTCTTTGTTTCAAACTTGGAATATCTATATATACATACATTTCTCCCTTCTTTCCATCTGGACTTAGTTGAAACCTCAGGTCAAGCCAACCTGAAAAAAAAAAATATAGTGGAGCCACCTTCTGTGGTATGACATCATGTCTCCTCTGTTTCTCATTATAATAAGTTGAGTTTCAGATGTTAAAACCATGTCCTCTTCACCCCTCTTTGCTTTCCTCTTCCCCTCCCCCCAACAGCCCCCTCCTGGCGAAGTTCCACTGTTTTTACAGTTGAACCACAGTGCCAGACACACACGATTATTCACCTGACATTGGGAAAACACATTCTAGGACTAAGAATTCAGGGTTTATAATTTTTAACTTTACAGAGTTTTTAGTGTATTTCTTCACCAGCTGCAGGTCTCCGTATTATTTTCAAGTTCCAGTTTTGACCTACATATAAGAGGTTACGTTTTATAAAATGAAAAAGTTTGAATTTGCTAAAAAGCATCACATTTTTTGGGGGGACAGGTGTGAAATTGTAATAGTTTATAAAATAATTTATACAGTTTTATTGAAAATATAAAATCAGATATAGAACAGGAAAATATGTTCAATATCTTATAATAACCTTTAATGGAAAAAAATATGAAAACGAATATATGTATGTATGTATATGCATGACTGGGACATTGTGCTGTACCCTAGAAACTGGCGCATTGTAACTGACTGTACTTTAATTAAAAAAATAATAAAATGGATAGTAACATAATTTTAAAAATTTAAAAATAGTGGAAATGGGCCACAATAATGGAATGCTACTTATTCTTTCCACTGGAAAATATATAAAGGTTGTATAAAAATTTTGGCTACAATGCACAGTAATTTCTAAAATCTTAATCTAAAAACCAACCAAATTGTATTGTTATAAAATACATCATTATACAGAATTTTTTCAGGAACAAGAATTTATAGCGAAATATAGCCCAGTTATTATTACTATTATTTGAGTAATTATAGCTCCTAATATTTTATTAAAGAGGCACATTTGTACAAAATGTCACTGAAAAATAGCAAACTAACCATTGCTAAAGTACATTTGACAGAATTATGGCAATGAGATGTGTGAAGCTGTCATCTGCGACCACTCTGCTATCTCTAAGCATTTATTCAGAGAAGTTGTAGCAAACTGGAAAATGAGTAAAAGAAACTAGCACAGAGGTGTGGATCCTGGGAGGGATGTAACTGACAGGCAAAGTGCTTCATCTAAGAATAGACAGCAGGAAACAGGAGAGCTGATTTGTAAATAGGTATAAAAGTTTGTACCCTACAAAGAAAACACATTCTTTTCCAGTTATCTATGAATATTGAAAAATTATAGAATCCTGTATTAAGGTATAAAAACTGCCAGTAAATTTAAAAACTAGAAAGAATACAAATCCCATTGTTTCATCCACTGCAAAACTATTAGAAACTAAAAATAAAAATTCAAAATAAACAAATCAGCTCCTTGGAAATACTTCTAAAACTCTCTGTGGCAGATACTGATACCTGGCCCCTGTTTATCTGTTTTTTCATTTTACATGGTAATAGAATTTTTAATTGGGCACATGGCCAACCAGCCAAAGACTACATTTCCCAGGATCCCTTGATTCTAGATGCAGCCATGGGACTAAATTCTAATGTGGGTGGCAATGATGAGTGCAACTTGTATTTTGCAAATTCGTTCTTTCCCCCTTATGCTTCTTCTGTGGGCTGGCATGTGGATCTGAGCTCATGATGTAGAAACTGCTTACTGTGGAAATTGGTGGGATAGCAAGATAGAAAAAACTGAGCTGCCCTCCACCCTGGAGTCCTGCGTGGACATTTACCTTGTTTGAGCCACTCTCACAGCAGCCAAACCTTATTCCTAAGTAATACGTCTCTTTTCTTGAGTTAAATAGGAAAAATATTTGAAGCAGAGATTACTGAAAATGATGATAACACTGAATATATAAGAACTTACGTATTTGAAGCTAAAACTAGAACTAGAATGCATTCTTTCAGTGCATTTCTCAGAAATCAGAGAGAATGAAACTGAGTTAATGTCATCAAAGAGTTGGAAAATAATCAAATTAATCTAAGGGAAGCAAGAGAAAAGAAAGATAAAAGCAGAAATTAATCAGGGTACATAAAAAAGAGAAATTGGCAATAAATTTCACCATATACAAAACACAGTGTTATGAATTAAAATGGGATCTAACTAAAATAGTAGTTATAAAAAGCTGAGAGAATATGATACTTAACACTAACGGGTATGAAAACTGGCAGTTTTGGAGGAAAGTGTATATTGCTCAAACTGAGTCAGGGTAAGGAAAAACTGAATAGACCAACAACCTTTGAATTAACTGAAGATGTTACAAAAAGAATTATCTTCAAGATGGCTGAAGACCTGAGTCACTTTCATGTGTGAGTTTTTTTCAAACGTTCGAAGAACTGGTAATGCCAAAACATGGCATATTCTAGAGCCCTATATAAAAATAAGGAAGGTTTTCCAATTCATTATACAGTGCTAGCTGAAACACAGATTGCAAAATCTGACAAAACATACAGACAATATTAAAACTCTACGTTTATGATCACTGAAGCAAAGCTTCCTAAAATGCTTGCTACGTGGGAAAAAATGTTCTACGTTTACAATTACAGAGGCAAAAAAACCCCCAAAAGTAAAACCTACCTAAAATTCTTATGAAAGACAAAAATAAAACTATATTTGTAACTATACAGAAAAAAATTATCTAAGTTCTTTACAAATCAACTGTAGAAACTTTTTATAAATTCTTGAGATGAGTTTTCTGTATCTGGAGGTGCAAGATTTTATACCTATCCAAGATAAAATTCAAGGAGAACTAAGGATGGACAGATAATATCTTAATCTGATAGTGAGTGGCTCTCTCAAATTAGCACGAACATCATACTTACTGGTAAATTCTAAAGGTGTTTTATCAAGACTACAAACAGGACAGAATTACTAACCTTCATCGCTTTTTTTCCATCTCAGTTTTATTGAGATAGTGATGGACAGCACTTGAATAAACTTCATCATCACTTTTAAAAATGATATTTTGGCAGTTTAAGCTAAGAACATGATAATATTATCTGTTTCTCAGTGATCTTCTCAATGAAGACGATCAAAAATGGCAGCAACAACAGAATCCTAGAGAGAAAAAAAATAAAGGAAATAAAGAAGTCCAGTTAAAATGACTGTACTATTATTTTTCTATACATGAGAAACAATCCACTGATAAATTGAGGGGAAAATATATAATTAAAGTTTATGCAAAAATATAAGGAAAACAATACAGTAAGCGAGAGAATATTTAAATAAAAATGAATAAATGGAGATATAACATGTTTCTAATAAGATAACCCATTGTATCATCAGTTCTCCTCAGGTTAATTTATGTATTTAATGTGACTCCAAGCAAGACCCCAACATGGGTATTTTGGGCTTATCAGTTTTTTTTGGTGGAAGTATGTAAATCCAAGAATATTCAACATATATGCATTAAACATTTTAACATTGTTTTTACTGAGATAAAAAGAATACAGTAAAATATCCAGATCATGATTTTACAGCTCAATAAATTTTTACAAATATATACACCCTGGTGACCACCACAGAACATACAGAACGTTTTCATACACTTAGAAAGTTTCCTCACGCTCCCTCCTAGTCAACAGCCCCAATCCACAGATAATTACACTATTTCTATCATCATAGATGTTAAGTTTTGCCTGGTACTGAACTGCATAAGAATGGATCCCTACGGTGGCTACTCTTTTGTGTCTCTGTCTGACATTTATCCATGTAGTTAAGTACATCAGTTGCTTGTTCTTTGTTGGTGTGTAGCAGTCCGTTGTATGACTGTAGCACAACTTGTTTGTCCATTCTCCTACGGATGGACATTTGGGTTATTAGAAATAAAGCTGCTATAAACAAACATTCTTGATCAAATTTTGGGGGGGCTATATGCATTCTTGGGTATGTACATAAGACGTGATTTGCTGAGTTATAGGGTAGATGAATCTTTAACTTGATTAGAAACTGATAAATATCTTTTCAATGTGACGTAAACCATTATTTTTACACTCCCACCAGCATTGCATGTGAAGGTCAGTTGCTCCACATTCTTATCAGCCCTTTATATTGTCAGTCTTTTAATTTTAGCCATTTTCATGGTATGAAATAGTGTCTCACTGTTGTTTTAATTTTAATTTTCCTAATTGTTGTAGTCCACTGAAGCTACTGTAACAAAAATACTGTAGACTGTGTGGCTTAAATAAAAGCATGTATTTCTCTTTCTCTTAAAATTTTTACTGTATAATCCCATTTTTATGAAATGTCCAGAAGAGGCAAATCCATGCAGACAGAAAGCAGATTGGTGGTTGCCAGGGGATGGGGGGAAAAGAGGAATGGGCAGTGACTACTGATGGGCATAGGGTTTCCTTCTGGGTGATACAATGTTTTGAAATTAGTGATGATGGTTGCACAACCTCGTGAATATACTGAACTCCACAGAACTGCACCCTCTTTGAAACGGTGAATATTAAGGTGAATGTTTTCTCAACGAAGAAGATGAAAAAGAAAGATGCCAAACCAAAAAGAACAGAACAGTAACCCAGACCTCTTGTTTCTTCTACTTAGCCCTCTGCTTCCCTGTTCTTGAGAATCGTTCTGAGCACCACTGAGTCTTTACTCTTGTAACTCTCTATGGACCAGGGCATGGATGGGGATGTCATAGTTCCAGTGTGCCAAGGGCCAGTTCAGAGGCCCCCCTAACCCCCAATGGGACTCTCATCTCCACATTTCCATTGGTTCGGGACATCAGAAACCACATTTAAATACAATGATGTGGATAAGGCTTCATGGAGAAACTGTTGTACCAGACAGCTTTCAAACATGGGTAGGTTTTGAAGTATGGGGGGTGTGAGGATCAGCAGTGGACAAAGAAGAGATTTAGTGAACATGTACTCACCTAAGCGACAGGAGACCTGGCTTCCACTTCTGGCTCTGATGCTCTCTTCTTGAATGATTTTTGGTAAGTTCCTTTCACTTCTTTAGAGTCATTCCTGCCCCCCCCCCCATGTCTTAAGGTACCCAGTCTCTCCAAGTCCAAGCTCTGCCAATGATTTGCTGTCTGACCTTGGCCAAGGAGATATCATTCTCAGGTTCTCCACTGCATCATTTACACATGATTTTTGGCAAATTCCTTTCACTTCTTTAGAGTCATTCCCCCCTCTCCCCACTCCCACCATGTCTTATGATACCCAGTCTCTCCAAGTCCCAGCTCTGCCGATGATTTGCTCTCTGACCTTGGCCAAGGAGATATCATTCTCAGGTTCTCCATTGCATCATTTCTTCATGGAGAAGATTAGCCCTGTCACCTGACCTTCTCCAGACCAGAAGGGTTTGTTTTCATGTCCTGACTCCTCTGTCTGCAGGCCTGGGTTTTGAACTGTTATGGAATGTTTTTTGTTATCTCAGCTTCATTAGATTCCTCAAGGTAGGTCTAGAGTGCTGGCTCTTAAGCTAGCCTGTGTATCTGCCAGAATTATTAGTTACAGATATTATCTCATATTTCCTTCATTCTCTGCTCTTTAAAAAGTTCTTTTTTCTCTGTGTTTTATTTTATTTCTATTGACTTGTCCTCAAATTCATTGATTCTTCCTTCTGCTGTATCTAGTCTGATATTAAGCCCATCCAATACCTTCCTAATTTTAAATATTTTAGAATCCCTATTTTATTGCTGCTTGTGCTTCCATCCCTCTGTTGAAATTCTTCATTTTTTCATCAGGTCTATTTTTGCTTTAATTTTTAAAACATTTCTCGTAGTGATTTAATAGCCATTTTCAGTCAATCCGACATTTGGGTTATCTGTAGTTTTCCTTCTATAGATTGTATTTTTCCTTTGAATAAAAGTCACATTTTCCTTCTTTCCTTTCTATGACTTGTAACTTTTTCTTGTGTTTAAAAACTATAAAGATTGAAGTAAATATTACTCCCCCCCAGAAGGGGGAATGTCTTTTCTTCTTATCAGGCTGCTAGAAGGAGACTGGAGAGGATTTTTGCCTTGATCTTATCAGGAATTTAACAGAATTCAGGCGGGTTTGTAGCTTTAGTTAGTTTCAGGTTGTATTTGTTTTCAAATTTCTTGAGAGTGCAGTCTTATCTGTGTATATAACCGGCTCTCGCTTCTAGTAGACTTTGAGATCTGTATTTGCTTTCCAGCCTTGCCCCCAGATTCCCGGATGCTTTTTTTCAGACACTGAGTGGAAGTACAGTGTGGGGAATTGCTGGAAGGAAGCAGTTGCTCTGCGTTTGGTGTTCCTAAGATTTTACTTCATTACACCAGCTCATGTGGTATGTCCACTATGCCAGTTAAAAGTTTAACTGGGTTCTCCTTACCCCAGCAGATTCTTTCTGTCTAAGCTCAGCAAGTGTTCCCAGGATGAAAGTAGTCCAGGGAAGGGCCTGTTTCTCTCTGAAAGTCTTCAGATTCTTTTCATTCATAGCTCTCCAGTATGTTAAAACATAGGGATTTTTAGTTAATCCATATTTTTCCAATTTTTCTGGTGAGAGCAATGATCTGCTACAACCTTCTGCATCTTGAAGTGGAGTAAAACTCTGCAATAGAATTGTGAAAAAAAGAAGAATCATGAAGTGACATTTGCATCACGGAATTTTAGAACACATTATAATTTCATATTGTGGTGTTGGCACAAGAATGGACCAATGTCGTTAAGTCAAACAGAACAGAAAGTCAAGAAACAGAGAAGGTTTTAGCTTGTGATAAAGATGGTTTCCCCCCAGATTTTGAAGAGTAATGTATTATTCTATGCAAGGCAAAAAAGTACCTATTCGTGAAAAAATAAAATTAGAGCCTTTCCTCATCCAGTACTCCAAAAAGAGGTTGCATAAGAGTTAATTTGAAAAATGAAACTACAATATAAAAATTCTTGAAAATACAGAGGAATTGATTCTCCTTTCAGGATGAGTGAAAAATTTCTAAGCATAAAATTAAAGAAAAATAAAAGAAGAAAATAAGAAATGTAATCTTTCTACCTCAAAAATTATCATAAACAAATTTAAAGTCCATTTCTAAAACAGGCAAAACATATTTGTAAAATAAATGACACATTGTTATCACCCTCAATATATAAAGAGCTCTTATAAATTAACAAGAAAAAGGCAAATAGGACTATGTCTTAGCAGGTAATTCACAAAGACATACAGATGTCTTAAAATATAAAAAATGACATCATTAGTAGTCAAAGATCCCTCTTAATACCATTTTTTGTTTCTTTACACCACTGTGGGAGGAGAATAACTTTAATACCCTAGTAGCCTTTTAAATAATTTTTAAATGAATAAAAAATTTGTCAAGGAATGAATTGCCTAAAACATAGTTAACATGCAGTATTTTAGAAGCCTGCTTTCTTCTAATCAATCTACTTCAGTAGCTAATTTTTCTCTGGGCCCATTTTGTGGTACTAATTTTAATATGTTTCTTTGTGAAAATTGATTTTCCCAGAACTCACTGGACCTTAGGTCTAGATTGGGTCAATACCATAATAAATTCCACTGGCATTTGCCCAAGGCTGACAAAGACGGTCCAGCTCTTCCAAGTCTTGCTTGTACTTCTCTGGTGTCTTACTTTAGCTCAGTGCTTGTGTCTTTAGTACCTTGTGCTCCCTTTGGAATGTCTGATGTTCATGAAACTTTCTGAGAATTGTGACTCAGCATTGTCACTGCTGCTAGTGTCCACCAAGACAACACTGATGACATTGCCAAAAGATGATTTCCCAAGTGCTCGGGCCCTTGGGTTGTCTTGAGTGTCATTGCAGCTCCTTTAGTCCTCACCAAACCAAAGCTCTGCTGTGTGTGGGCAAAATGGGGGAGCCGGCATCCTTCCCGACTCTCTGTCACACTCTGTCACCTGGGTAACACTATGCTCCTTTTTCTTCCTTGGGGGTAACAGCTCATTTACCTCTTATAATCCTGTCTATTCCAAGGGACTAGACCAGAAACCAAAACCAAGATATACCCTTTGATTTCATCCCAGTTAGAGAGGGTCCTCCCAAGCAAAGTTCACCTGAACTTTCTGCACACACCAGTGAGTGCAGATAAAAGAACAGCTAACCTGTCTAGTCCACCCCTTGTCTGTCATATCCAGATGTGAACGAATCTCCATGGGATCACCTGTAACACCCAAGAACACATGCACAGGCTGAGTTAGATATGAATGGTGCTCCATTTCCTTATCTTTTTTTTTCCTGAATTTTTCCTTCACAGATGTCAGGAAGGAATGAATGATGCTCCGTTCCATTATCTGTTTTTGAATTTTCCCTCCACATACAGTGGATAGTCTACTTCAGCATTGCCTGTATGCCTGATGCTGTTTGACCTCAGCTAAACCATTTTGCACCATGGCCCTCATTTTTTTTCTCCACATAATAAGTCAATGTCCTTACCTATCTCCCGGGGACACGCTCATCGACTGTGCGGAAACAAGTGGCAGAGAAGCCCATGCAGGCATAGTAAAAATCTGAAGACTTGAAGCCAATGAATCAACTAAAGAGGCAAAAACCTCCATAAGAAAGAGGACTGACCTTCTGAGATTTTGTCCCTCCGGGAATATTAGTTTTACCTTTCCTGCTAAAGTGATGGTAACCAGGCTGGGAACTCTGGATAGATTATTTATTCAATGTGACAGCCCCTCCTCCTCTTTCCCTCCCTCCAACCCTTTACCCATGACCTTTCCAGACTCTTCAAGTTTTTTTTTTTTAAACAAATCTCATCAAAGAATCAAAATTAGGTGACTAGTCATTGATTACCTGAGTTATTTTTGTTTCTCTTTGTCTCAAAAAAAAAAAAAAAGTTGAAACATTTCCCAGGTGATCTTTACCTATGGAAGTTAGTGGTGGCAGCAGCAGCCAAAAATGTTAAATTATCTCACTGATGGTCAGAAAAAAACAAAAGTTCTGTAGTTCCAGCTGCATGTGTGGTAGAAGGAAAAATGAATTCTTGAAAAAAAGGTCCGTTGATTACAGCTTTCTCTTGTCAAAAAGAGAGATTGCTCAATGGGAAATGGAAGATCACAAATCTTCTGCTGTTGGAACCGAAAGATAGAGTTATAATACCCTAACAAAAATAAAACCTCCTCCCTCAATGAGCTACTCAAACACTGCCCTGCTTGAATAATGTGCTAAGTTAAGTAGGGAGGCCTGCGATGCGGTAATTACTCCAAGGAGGCTGCAGGGAAAGGAAAGTACATTCCAGACACCTAATCATTTACAATTGAGTTTAATGAGGTAGTAATTTACAGCTTCAGGGGTGGAAGTATGGAAAGGTCCCTGCCAGGAACTGGGCAGACTCTTTAAAATCCTGGAGTTTAATGAAGGCATTGGAGGGTGGAATCGCACAGCTGAACTTGTGTAATTCCATCTGCTCAGTGCTTGGACAGGAAGTAAATGACAGGGCACTCGGGACCAACATCTGGAAACAACATGTTTCAAAGGATTTCATAAATCCTGCAGTAAAAGAAAAAGAAGAAAGAAAAAGAAGAAGAAGAAGAAGAAAAAAAAGACAGAGGTGAAAGGGCATAATTATAGGGGGGTGGGGAAACACAACAGAGAAGGGCCACTGAGGGATTTTTTTTTTATTTAGTTTGAAGAAATAACATTTTCTAATGTCAAGTTCAGTCACAATAGTAGTTGACAAAACACACTTGTCAAGCCCAATATGAAAACAGAAGGGACTGAAGTTTCCTTTTGGGATAGGATTTTGGTGACGACTGCAAAGGAGTTTGGCATCCACTGAACTCACCAGAATACCCCTTTCCAATCTTCCAGTAAAGTTGCCGGTAACATCTATTTTGTCATCATTTCTTGGTTCATAGTATCCTGGGTTAATTTTATTCTGTTCCCTGATACTTTTTAAATCTAGCTAGCACAGGAGGGGAGTTTGTCTTCAGAGATGAAAAAGGCTCAAGGCATAATTATGGAGTGTGGGGGTGAAAAGTGGCTGGTAGGGTGGCCTTTCATTATGTGATACCAAGGATTGACATATGCAGAAACCAGCATTTGTTTTCTTCTCAGTTAGGCTGAATATCCTTCATATTTCATTGTATGCTACCCCTTTTCGACTCTTCTGAGCATAAACCTTGTTCTCCCCAGTTTCCAAATCCTCAAAAATATTCTCCTATTTGTAACCAGGTTTCCTCAATTCTTTTGTTCCCTCGTTGTTTCTGAAAATTGAAGGAACAATGAGGGAAGGTCAGACGGAATAGAGAGGAGCCGTCGCGTGTCTTGACTTTTAAGAGCGTGGATCCAGGTTAAAACTTATCCCTTCATCAGGCTCTTACGAAATATTCAGGAAGGAAATAGCACAGTCTGACTGTGTGCCATGCAGGCAAGTGGTGGAAATCGTGATCACAATTGCATTCATAGTCGTAATCACTGATAACAGGGCCCAAGCATTTACTCTGTGCTGGGAGGCTTTTATATATTATTTCATTAATTCTTTCAGTAACTCTGCAAGTATGAAACAGGCCATACTTTTATGCCATTTTGCAGATGAGAAAACCGAGGCTCCTAGAAGTTAATAGCTCAAGGTCACTAGGAGAGTAGGTAGAATGGAGAATGCAAACTCAAGTCTGTCTGATTTGAGAGCCAATAGTCTTTTTACTCCTATGTTATGTTGCCCGGTATTTTATATGTTTGGATATCAGATTGTAAGGACTTTAAACAGATTTGGCCAGAATGCAGAGTGATGTTCCTAAGGACATCTAGGAAATCATTCCATTCCCCCCAAAGCAAAAAATTCTATCTTTAAAGTATCTCATATGATATTTGGACTCCCGAATACAAAAAAAAAGGGAATTTTTTTTTCTCATGTAGTATCTTTTTACCATAGATCTTAGAATCTGGCTCAAAGAAAAGGGAAAATTGGTTTTCAAAAGCTTTGTTGTCCTCTTTTCTGGAGAATGAATTGTTTTCCATGTCTTAATTTTGAACACAGTCTTTTGCTGATTAAAAAATCATAAAACAAGTTTTAAAGTTTCTCAAGATCTATAGTCTACCTTTTGAAAGTCTGGCTAAATCTGTTCACTGGAATAGTAATTATTCTTTGGAAAGCTATGTATGCCTATCCACAATAAGAAACATGTGACAAGGTATTTAGTTATGGTTTTAATTCACATGAACTGGGTGGGACTTTCAAGTTAAATAAATCTTCACATGTGTGACAAAAACAAGTTTCAATATACTATCGGTAATGCCAGCAGTGAAATCTGAGACCAGAAGCACTAATGAGGGTGGAAAAATATTGAACTTTTTAATATTAAGCTCTTATTTCTCTCTCTTTCTGGTCTGCAGAGTTAACAGCCTGATTATTGGAATTTCCTGTGGTACTGTTAGTTTCTTTCCAGTTTTAAGAATATTGTACTGCTAATCTTAGAGAAACCAGTCTCTTACTTGGAAAGCATATACTTTACTTTCCCACAAATAAGACTATTTTTCTCTCTATAGAAGATCACAGAGCTACAAAAGTAAGTCATCTGCCATTCCCTGGACCAGCGAGTACCGACTTGTGTTGGACTGTCAACATCAGATGTTACTTCCACGATGCCAAAGTTGCGATATGTAAATGACCTCTCAGAGACCTTTGGCATGAGTCACACACAAATTAAAAATAAAAATCAAGTCCACTTGCTGGTTCTCTGTTTGATTCTTCAGAGAAGTACCCTGATGTCCCATTTATCTAGCATGCTTGGGGGGTTGAGCTCTTCCATGAAATAGATTTTTTTTCCCCCAGAAATTTTACCTCTTCAAATGCAGCCTTTCAAAACTTACAAACAGATTCTATGGCTATCTTTCTAAAATTTGAGTTATCTGCCTTCTTAAAAAGAAGATACAGAATACAACTTAGTCTTGGCCTCATCATCTCAGATCATTGTTCTCAACAATTGCTGTCTTATGCGACCCTGCCCTGGAGGGTAGTAGGGAGGATCAGTGCTGAGGCTTGAAGGGCTGTGCTCAGGCTGGATGGAACCACACTAGGTTGTTTAAGTTCTTGGAGCGGCTTTTGGAAATTGTGTGTGTGTGTGGGAGGGGTGCTCCCCCTAGGACTGGCCTCATAGTTGGTTGCTTTTGAGCGTCTGTGGTTGGAATACCTAACCCTAAAACTTGTGGCTCTGAGAGCCCGCTAAACTCCCGGTGTGTGACCTTGGGCTTTGTGACAGCTGCTTAGGTCATTTGGAAGCTGCGGTTGTTGCGTTTCTCATCCTGGATTGTGTTGTGGGTAATCCGAGGCTGCCAGATTAGTCACCTCAAGCAGACAGTTTCTCTAATGTTATGCTTATTTTGCAAACGAGTCAGTGATTTCACCACTCTCCATCTCAAATCTTTTTTCTCTTAGAGACTCTACTTCACTCATGATGCTGCCAGCTATTCCAGTCACTTCTATCAGAGGCCCCCAGGTTGTGTAGCATGAAGCTTTGGGGTACATGATTCTAAAGTCAGGTAATCTGGGTGTGAATCTCTGTCCCCCAATTTAATAGCTGCATAGTCTTAGGCACAGTAATTTATTTATCTCACCCATCCATTTAACAGATATTTACTGAATACCTGTTATGTGCCAGGCAATGTTTTGGGCTTTTGGGGTAGAGTTCTTAGAGATGACAGCCTAGTTGGGGGAAATAGGCAAGAAACATGCAAGAAAATTTATGGTGTGTCAGAAGGTGGTGGTGCAAGGGGTGTGGAGAACAGAGTGTGAGTGATGGGAAGGAGGTTTGGGGATGTTTATGAAAGCTGTTTCAGTGGCGTGCTTGGGAGGAAAGCCTGATTGACATGCATTCAAGAGGGAGATTTCAGACACCATGTGTAGTCAACCTTTGATAGAAGTTTCGCAACAGAGGAAGGCGGAGATGTGTTGTGGTAGCTGGAAGGGAATGTGGGGTCAAGTGAGGGTTTTATTTTAGGATCTAGCATTTCTGAGTGCTGAGGTGAATGACCCAGGAGAGGGAGGGAAACTGAAGATGCAGGGGAGAGAGGAAACAACTGCTGAGGTGATGTTCTTGAGTTGGCAGGAGGAAGAAGAGCGGACCACACGGGTGGAGGGCTTGGTTCAGCTCGGAGGCCGAGAGTTTATCCAGGGCCCCAGGAGGGACGGTGGGGGATGAGGGCACACAGAGCAGTGTGTCAGGAGACGTGGCGGTGGGAGCAGGCTAAAACCTCAAAACCTCCTTCAGCTGCTTCTGCAGTCTCAGTGACAAGGAAAGCAGGCTCGGTGAGAGAGAAGACGGGGAGGGACTGCTGGAGGTTTGCGGGGACAGAAAAAGGGACCAGCTAGTCATCTTAGAGAAGAGGCGCGTGAATGAGCTCCAGAAACAGAGTTGAACTGCTGGGAGGCTCTGAGGGACCACTTGAGGCTGGTGACCATTGGTAGAGAGCTCTGTTGGTGATTTTCTTTTTTATGCAACATACTTCCCCTCTTTTTCTGCAAGTTGTAATACCGTCATTGCCTCTGAGAAGCGCTGGCTGTTTCAGGCTCCATCCTCCCCTTCATCCCCCGCCACAAGTTCTCTCCCTTCTTCCTTCTCTCCTAGGGAGGTCAGTTAGTGGTTTTCTCTTCTGAATTTCCAAAACAGCTCACACACCCCGTTGCTGTCGCACTCGTGGAGAAACTGCCATCATTTCTTACATTTTTGCCTCCATCCTCATCCCTGCTATGCACAGATTTCTGTTCCCAACCCCTAGCACAATGTCTTCCTGTTATAGGTTTCTAGGTTAATGTTTACCGAATGGAGGAGGGAAGGGAAAAGAAAAGTTCTGCTTCTTATTTCCATGTTTACCATCCTGATAGAGGTCCTATTTCTGGTATTCAACAATGAAAAACCAAATTACCTTTCACTCTGTGTCTCTAGAGATGGATTAACAGTGATTTTTTTTTTTTCCCTTGTGATTTATCTTGGAGATTCCATTTACTTACCGAATATTTGTTATTTTTCTTCTGGTATGTCTGAACGATGGAGAATATTTCTTGGCACCCATTTAACAAGACACGGTCAAAAAAGATTTATTTTCTAACAACTGTTTCCCCTTCAGATAATGGCAAATTACATAAAACATTTCTAGGTCAACCAAGGCAACTGAGAAATTTTGACTTTGACCACGGCTGAAGCAATTTGCTGTGGAGATGGCTGGAGGCACACAGCGGTTCCTGAAGCCAGTTTGGGGGGCTGTAATTGATTTCAGATGTGCTCTGAATAACACTGAAGATAAACGTCCCAGAGGTAGATTATTGGAGTGCTCTTTAGCTGTTTCTAATAAAATTTTCTTTAAAATTCCAAGAGTTTTCTTTTTTTTCTACAGATGCATATAATAATTCTAGCATGAACTCATGGGCCTGGATGAAAACTACACGTTTGTTAATAATTTTTCACTTCCCCCTAATTATGAAAGGAATTCATGGTCTTGGAAGAAGAATTGAAAGTTACAGATAACTATGAAGAATGAAATAGAAAGCATCACTGGATATTTACACATATATGTTTATCTGGTTGAGATCATACAGAATGTAGTTTTGTATATTAATTTTTATGTGATATTATATCCTGCGCTTTGGCTCTCATCATTACAAATATTTCAAAGTATAAATTCAGTAGACTTGTAATATGGTGTAGCGGGTTTTTTTCCCCCAGAATTTTCCATGCAGTCTTCAGGATTCATAGAGGTGTCTTGGGGCGACCACAGGGCTTGGGGGAAGCAGGAACTGGAGGGAGGCCTTTGAGACTAGGCTTCCCTTATATTTTTCAAACAGAGCAGCTTCACATTTAACTAATATATGTATTGGGCTTCTGCACAAAGTTCTCCTTGAGGAAGGATCCCCAAGCTATCAAAGTCTGAAATCAATTACCGATGAGCCATAATTTATTTAATTATTTAACATTTGTTGCATATCCAGTTTTCCCATAGTTTAAGTAATATCATGGACAACTTTTAAATTATATGATATAAATGTAATATGTGAAATACAAACATGTAGATAAGTATATGTAATATATATTGTAAGTTTATAAAATATATAAATATCTAATTATATCTTTAGGAAGTATATAGAAATACAGATGCAGATACTGGGTCAAACAGAGGTGCTGTTCTAATGTGGTCTAGATAAATGTGGCTTGGAGGATGGTTGTGCAACTTCAATTCCTAACAGCAGGACCTGTTCAGTTCCTGCAAAAGGACCTGTCTCATAGCACACAACGTACCCTTCGTGTTACTTTCTGTTCGCTGGTTAAAAAAGTAACACATCACTGATATTTTAATAAGCAGCTATTTTATGAGGATGAGGCTAAACTTTTATTCACGTAACTGTAAGTGATATTTTCTTGCATGGATTTTCTTTGCTAGTATTTCTGTTGGAGGATTAGTGTTTTCCCAGTGGATTGTAAGATTTATAAGTATGCTTTGTCTATTAAGGATATTAGCCTTTTTTTTTTCCTTATTTGTGGCTGCTTTTCCAATTTGTCACATAAGTGTTATGATTTTTAAAATATCATTTAACATATTTTATGGCATCTAATTTATCAGTTACTCACTTTATGATTCTTTCCATGGCTTTTACGTTTGGAAAATCTCTTTCTGTTTCCTTAGACATCCACCTATAATTTCTGATAGTCCAATCATTTCATTTTAAAATTAACATTAATTCACAAGAGTTCATTTGGGATTAAGATATGTTTTGTTTTTAATTTACAATAGCTAATCTTTATGTCACTTTAAAAAGTAGTTCATACCAGCCTTATTAGATTATTAATGTGAGAATGCAATTGATTTTAAATATTGACCTTTTCTACAGCAGCTTAGCAGCTTGCTCTGGTAGTTTGTTTAAAGAGTTTTTTGACGTTTCTAAATGTTAAGAAATATCACCAGGAAATAATTATTGTTTTTTTTTTCCCACCTCTCCAACCTGTAGGCCACTAATCTTTTCTTCTTGCCTTACTCATCTTGGCTAGGGCGTCTGGTGCAGTGTTGAATAGAAGTATTGATGGTGGGTACCCTTATCATAACCCTGTCTTCAAAGGGGGTGCTCCGGCTTCGCACCATTCTGGGTGGTTGTTGTAGGATTTCCATAGATTATCTTTATCAGGTTAAGGAAGTTCATTTTTATTTTTGTTTGCTAAGTGTTCTTTAAAATCATGAATTATTCTTGAATGCTAGAAAGTCATTTCCTTCTTCTAGTGGAATGTTCATTTCTCTCCTCTTTTATTTTGTTAATGTGGCTGAATTCCACCACTTAGGTTTTCAGATGTGAATCCATTAAGAAACTGGACATAAATGTATGATTTATTTTATACATTGCTGGATTCAATTTGATAATATTTTATTTAGGTACTTTTTAATGTATATTTTGAAACAAGACTAGATTAATCTCCTTTCTTACAGTGCTTCAGTGTGCTTTTGGAATCAAGGTTGTATAAACGTTCTAAAATGAGTTAGGGACATCCCTTATTTTTCTGTTCTCTAGAGGAGAATATTTGGTAGAATAAGTCTGCAAAAACCAGCTGGGCCTGGCTGTGCGTACGTGACTCATAATAACAACAAAGTTTATTCTGGTAGGCTGTCTGCAGAGGTGGACATGAGCAGTGGGACAAGAGGATCCCATCCTTGTCTGCACAGAAAACTCTGTTTGCCTTTCCTGGAACCTGGGCTGATGTGACTTGCTTTGGCCAATAGAATGCAGCCGTCACTGTGCCACGCTAGCTGTGGGCCTTGGGAGGCTGGGCACCTTCTGTTTTGGTTCTCTTGTGGTGAGTTACCTTTAAAGAAGTTCAGGCTAGGTGACTGAATGATGACAGGAGAGAGAAAGAGAGGGAGAGAAAAAGAGAGAGAGGGAAATCGTTCCAGCCAGTCCTTATCCAAATCTGCCACCCCAGCTGAGGCACCAGACACGTGACCAAAACAATCTTGGAACCTCCAGCCCCAGCCGAGCTGCTGTAGTCAACACCACGTGAGGTAGAATAAGCTGTCTATTCTGAGCCTTACGAAAAGTTCAGTCAGGAAAAGCAATAAATGATTTTTGTACTAAATTCTAATGTGTACTTGGGTCTGTTTCTCGTCTTATTTGGTGTTTTAGTCATTTAGTCTATTATTTAGTATTAGATGGATAGCATCTTTCTCTTCCCTACTCATCTCTCACGTTGCGCTTGATGCCGTTTGATTGCACACGTGCATCCGGTAGTGCAACTGCCCCTTCTGATTCTTGTTTTTCAAAATACTGTAGCAATTGCCCGTCTGCTTTTTCTTTCAGGTGCATGTCAGAATATTTTTGTCAGTTTCCTAAACCCCTTGGAATTTTCATTAGAACTGCATTAAATTTATGAATTATTTTGGGAAGAATATTTGCCTGGTTATCTTTACAACCTAGGTCATGATTTGTCTTTTCGTATCTTCAGATATTTTTACATTCTTTAGTAATGTTTTAGTCTTTACATATTTTGTTTACTCCTTGATTCACTCATTCAGTATAATTACTAACTCAGCGGGCACGTTTCTTATTAAGCTCAAATTTGCAGCCCCTGCTAGCAAGTGTACAGGACTTTCCAGAATGTGCTTTGTGTAATAACCCCGTCACTTATTGTTTGATTTTCTACTTTACAATCTCTTGCTATTTAGTTTTGCTTTATTGTGGTTCTGATGTATCAGGGCCACCTGGAGTCACCCCACGCATACTAATGGCCGGACTTTTCTATCTCCAGCTTGTTTGGTCATTGGATGCCAGCCGCCTTGAGAAGGGTATGACCTCGGGCAAAGTGGTCCTAGGCAGATGAAGCTGACCTTGAAGTTACTGTCAGCTGGAGGCTCAATGCTGCCCACATTCCTCTTAGCTGAGCAGCAAGGGGGACCTGGGCATTGGATTGCTGTGTTCACCACAGCCCAGCTCTGAGAGACTTGGGAAAGTCACGTCCTTGGCCCTGCCAGTGAGGGTGGAAGAGATGGTTCTAATATCTGCTGCCTCTCGCAGTGCTGAATTCTCTGTGTTTTTCTCCACCACAGCTTTCCCTCTTTTCCCTGATGGGTGTTTATTTAACTTGCTTGAAAGTCACTGGAGAAGCTTGACTTCCAGCTTTGATGTAAAGAGTGACGGCCAGACCCTCAGCGTGTAGCTGTTCACACATAAGCCACAGCGACACACAGCCCTGAACAGAGCGAGGGGCCTCATCTCTGGCCCTGGAAGGAGATTCCCAATTAAATGGGGCTGATGGCTTTCCCTTTAATTGAAACCTCTTGGTGGGCCACTGCCATGGTTTGCAGTTTAATCAAATTCAGCTGATGCCATCATTTTTAAGAAGTCCATCAATAAGCAAAAAAAAAAAAATTATTTTTCTCTTTCTACATTACCTGTTTCTCTAATTGTGTCAATTAAGTTCTCCTTAGGACCATTATGGAGTGAAAGCGAGACAAATTTAGAAATGGAGAGAAAACTAGCAGATTTTTATTAAAATAAAAATCAATAAATTTAACAAAAATTAAAATTATTTTTATTAAAAATTTTTTTAAATTTAAAAACTTTTTAAAATTAAAATAAATTATGTAAACAAAGTTATATGCATTGAATTTCCAAAGAAATATAAAAATCTATTTACAATATGGTATTCTAATATGGTATTTAATAACTAGTTTAAAACAGTGATCTGTCATCAAGATGTTTTGAATATTCCCAGGTCATGGCAACTGTTTATTTGAACAATGCCTACTTAGATTTGGTGCTACTAAGTTTGCTTTTAAAACTCAGTGTATGATATGCGGGTCCCAGTATTCCATTAGGATGTTACCAGTATATAAAACTAAATTTAAAAAGACATTAAAATTAAATACTAAATTAAAAAAAAACGTTAAAATAAAATACAGTGAAATAAAGCCCCTAGAAATTACGGGTAATAGGAGACCACGTTCCAGAGACCAGAAGGAAATCCCTCCAGCTGCAAGGACTCAGAAATTGGGTAGAAACTAAGACATCAGGTGACCTCTGTGCTCCCCTAAACACCTCTAGAGCATGGCAGGTGGGAAAATAAGGCAGAGATTTTGACTCATCTCCACTCTCTGGCCTTAGCTCTGAGAGACAGAAAGTTCACTGGCTAGAAAAAGGTTAGCCTCCCCTTCCCACCTCATATATCTGAATTTTTGGTAAAGGTGCCAAATAGAGCTCTCTCTCAAATTCCTAGTCCCCATCAAGTGTCCTCTTTTTGTTGCTCCTGACAGCAACCTGCCGTTGCACAAACTAATGGGGAGGAGTCCATGGATGTGTTCTTTCCCAAGGTGTGTTTGCTTCAGCAAAGAGGTGATCTGTCAAGGAGAAAATGGAAAGGATGTGGAGGGTGCAAGGGGCTCCCACGGTGGTATCCGTGAACAAAGTAAAACCCCGGCATTCAGTTACCTACTGTGGTCAGGTCGAGGGCTTTCTCTTTAATTGCAACCTCGCCATAGACCACCGCCACTGTGCCATCTTCCTACAACGTTCTTGCGGCTTGCAGATTTTCTATGCTTGACTGCTATGCCATAATGATGACGATACTTTCTCTTTTTGTGAAATCCCTGATCACTTGTTTCCATTTACTCTGCAAGTGACATGGTACTAGGAAAGATTTTAATGGTCAAACTTTGGAGCCACACTAGAAGGCTGTGCAATCAGTGGGTCTGAGATGGAGATCTGGTCAGCATGCAAATGAATGGAAGGGTAGGTAAAAGTAGGTTCCCAGTAGATGTCTCTTTGTTTAAGGATGAAAAACAACAAAATAACCTGAGGCTTGTGAAATATTCTTAAATTTGCATTTTTGTACCATTATAATGTAAATATTTTTAAATGCTATAAGACATATTTTCATGGCTGTATGTTACACTGAGTGGGAGTACTAACATTTTCTTACTCTCCTGTTCTCAGATATTGGCATTATTTTTCACTAATGTAGATGAAGATTTGACAACCAAATCTGTGATAAAGATTCTACTGTAATGAGATTTTTTTGTTAGGAGGGAATCCTAGAACTGAGATTATTGGGCAATGACTATTTTTAAATGATTTACTACATATTATCTAAAATACTGTGAATAATTTTAGAATAATATTCTAAAATACTGTAGCACTTTTCATGACCACCACTGCCAACGTATGAATGTGCTTGTCTTCCTGCCAGTGATGGGCTCTTGTGTTTGTTTTCCTTTAATAACATAATTGGTGAAACTTTATATATTATTTATCCATTTCCTTAATGGATAGGGAGGTTGAACACTGACAATTATCGGAAGCAATGATGACTGTACTCTCTCTTTTTGTGAAATCTCTGGCCACTTACTTCCACTTACTCTGCTTGTAACATGGTACCAGGAAAATTTTTAACGGTCCATTTTTTTATTCAGGTAAAGAGGGGAAGACAGTTTTGTGCCGGCTGAGTGATAGGTCATGTCCCGAAATTAAACCATGAAAGCTGTAACATTCTAAGTATTTTTGAAGGCCTATTTTTATAACTTAAATATCTGATGATTGAATATTAATAACTGTAATAATATTTTTAATGACAGTTGCTATTTACTGTTATTTTTTCCCTTGTGTTTTAAGTATTAAATTAAAAAATTGTTTTAAGGTAAAAACTTTGTTTTGTTTTGTGAATGGACAGAGCTAGAATTCAAATCCAATACTTAAGACTCCAAAGCGCAGGATTCTGGTCTTCTGGTGTGATGTTTTCCCACGTTCACATCTGCAAGTCCTTTTCAGAGACCTTTCCCTCTTTGGCTCTCAGCATTCTGTACATTTTAGCTAGTTTTCTTTTGAAAACAATACTTTTAAAGAACAGACATATAATCTTAAAAGCAATCACTATCCTAGCAAAACATAATTTTTGCTGGGTCAATAGTAAAAAAAAAAATGATTATAATGACAGTAATAGGTAATGTTTGCAAGATAATTCCATATTTTGTAAACTGTTTTCACATATCCATATTTGCAACGTATTGGGAAATAAAAATGGAAACATGAAACGGCATGTATCTCTGATCCTATTTTGTTATAAATATGTCTGTCTTCACAAATACATGCAAATATATGCATAGTCAAGATAAGTGTATATTCCAGAACGCACACTGGGTATGTGTTTAATGAGCAAATTTTTACTTTTTAAGGTGTCTTTTTAAAACCTATAATATTTATGTATTCTTTTCATAATAATTTTTATATTTTTAAAACCACCTAAAAAGAATTAAAGGCAAACACCAGATTTAAACATTTTTAAAATGGTAATATATGTAATATATAAAGAACCTATGTAATTTTATCATAAACAGGCAACCTGTAGTGGAACGGTCAAAAATCATGACATTTGATTCTCATAATAATCTAAAGTGGACAGGACAGCTTTTGTTATTTCAATAGATGAAGAAACTATAGTTTAGAAAAGTTCAAGTAATTTTCCCAAACTCAAACAATTAATAGTTTACGAAGTCAGCAGTAACATTAAAATTTTCTGAATATGAATAGGCAGCTGTAGACTCGTAAACCAATTAATATTTCATTTTTAAGGACAAACATTGCCAAATAAAGCAGCTGCGGTCCCTTGTAAGCAGAAAATTGAGGAGCAAAATAAAATGCCTTGGAGAAAACGAAGTCAGAACTTGGAAAAAACTTGGTGACAGGAACCCCCCCAGGTTGCTATCTGCCGATGGGCGTGCTCTTTCGCAGTGGAGCCAGTGGAGTGAGGACACCCTGAGAATCCAGGGGTGTGGTACCCGTGGAGAGAACAATTCCAGCTGGCCTCCGGCCTCCCATGCTGGAGGGCCAATCCTTACTGGCCAGGCTCCAAATTACCCGGAGAGGCACTATCCACAACCGTGCTAGTGTGTCAGCTTCAGAGCCAGACTTTCTCCTGACTCACGTAAACACAGCCCACATGTGCCGCTCCACGGCCAAGTCTCTACTCCCTACTCACAATTCTCTGTTGAAATTATTTCAAATCCAGTTGCTTAAAATGGCTTACTCTGCTTTAGACTTTCACTAATCTCCTGCGGTTAGGTAGCAGCTCTCCTAAGCAGCAGTCATCCTTAGAGCATTCCTGTTCTAGGACAGAGTGGCACTCAGGTGGACCAGGTCAGCCCCTGGGGCTTCCTCACATTCCGATACGTTGTGTCGGAGGGGCAGTTGGACCTACGTTCCGTCTTCACCAGTATCCAGAGAAGAACTGTCCAATCACAAAGTAGATCCAAATATACCTGAGGATCTCGGTTTAGATACACGAGTGTGGAATCCAGGAAGTGAACCGAGGGAGGCTTAGATCTAATGCCAGCATTGGGAGTGGGGACAGGGAGATGCTGATTCTTTTTTGAAACTTTGCAATCTTGGCTGAGAAGGGGAGCAAAAATAGAATCTACGAAATTTTGGTGGAGATTTTAGGACAGTCACAGAGTTGGAGTGACAAAACAGCATCGATGGGAGCGAAAAACAGAGTGGTGGTAGAGCAAATGATACAGTATCTAGTGTCCTGTTAGTGACAGAAAATTGTAAGTACACTAGTGCTTGTTTTTTTTGTGTGGTTTTGTTTGGCTTTTTGGCTGTTCAACCATGCCATTTCCTTTTCATAATAGCACCTGGATTTCCATTTGGAAATAATCTTTTTTCCATTAAGTACAGTCTAATGGTCAAGGAAGGCCAGTTGGAAATTCTCTGCCTGAAATTTTAACTATGAGCAGAATGATGAAAGGCTGTTCATTATTGGAATTAATTCATTATGTCGTCAGTTCCTGGGGAAAACACATACTTCCTGCTACCTAAACTCTCCGGAGCAGTTTATTTTCTGTATGTCGCATGCCTGGTTTCCAAGCCTTCCTTCAATCCTGCGAGCTTCCCTGTATCCTTCTAATACATTACCCATTTGCTTAAGTTAGTCCATATGTGGTGACCACAAGCAACGTACTAATACTCGGAAGAGTCCAGATTAGGTACAGTAATTAAAGTTGAGCCTTGTGATGTTCACAGTACTGGTAGACACTGAAATGATACAGGCAGTTCTGTTTTTGAGAGGAGAATGGAGCTGTGATTCTCCAAAATTAAAATGATGAGGGTGAAGGAGGTTTTTGGAGGCAGATACAGCAAGATAGTGTATCTACTTTATAACACTCACATTCTTTTTGTGAGTTGATTTTTTTTTCTCCCTCCAGTATTCTGTTATGAAAATTTTCAAAGATAGATTGTGATCACCCCTATCTGTCTCCATTCTATTACAAACATTTTGCCCTACTTGTTTTGTTACATATCTATCTATCCATCCCCTGAAGCATCTGTTAATCTATCTTACTTCTGATGATGCAATTCAAAGTCCATTGCTGACCTCAGTATACTGACATCAGTATATTGGGTCATGTATATACCAACAAAAGTTGGGCTGAATATTAATTTATAGTTTTTCTTTTGATGTAAAATCTACATACATGAAATTCACAAGCCTTAGGCATTAATTTCCTGAGTTTTAACAAATGCATACACTTGTATAACACAAACTCCTATTAATATATAGTACATTGCCTTCATTCCAGAAAGTTCCCTTGCGCCTCCTCCTTGACAATCCTTGCTCCTGTTCCCACCATGCCCCCGGCGCCTTCCAAAGTCAACCTCTCTGATGTTTTATCATGGAGCTGATTTCCTGTCATTGGGAAACAGGTGAGCCAATAAGACAGCTGCCTGGATCTCTAGTCATAAGGGTTCTAAAACATTACTGGAAACATAACTACATGCAGAAAATTATGTTTAGCACGGGGAGAGTTCTGTAGGTGACTGAAGTGTGCTTTGCCTGGATGAGCACTCGGGGTGGGAGGAATCAGCTTCTAAGAAGCAAACTCTTGTCACAGTCCCTGGTCTCTGGTTCCAGGACAGTGCAGGAGAGGCTGAGGACTTCCTGACCCAGCATTCAGTTGGTTTGTCCTTTAAGTAAACACTGCATATATGCCTAAGTAACATTCATTTGAAGGCATGCAAATGGTTAGCTACCTGTCGTGTCAAATTATGTTTACGAGTCCTCCGATGTCTCTGGGCCTGAAAAGAAAGGAGAACGTGTGCTGAATAATGTAGAGCAATTCGGTATATGCCACTTAAATTACCACGGAGACACACACTAAGCTTAACTCTTGTCCATTTGCTACCGAACGCTTGGCTGAGAAGATGGGAAAGAGGGAGGAAGAGAGGGCGGAGTTTTAAATTCACAGATGGTAGGCTCCGGACAGTAGGAAGGGATGGGCTGGAGTCTGGTGAAGACAGAATTGCCTTCCTTTTCTCTGCTCTTTCTTCCAGAGCAGGCTTCGTGACATTCTGTGGTTGTCATAATTGGTGAAACTCCAGATTCTGATGTTTTCTGACTATTTCTTTACTGTTATTTCCTGCCATTGAGAGAGGGGTGATCTGAGCACTTAGCATAATTCAGTTTTAAGTTTGTCCCCATGGGGACAGATGAGTTCCTTAGTTCTTGCAAAGGATTATCTTTCCCTGGAAATTAAAATGAATGTAGTTCAATTATCACCTCTCATGCGTTAGAAGGGTCATTATCAAAGGCAAGAGATAACCAGTGTTGGCAAGGGTGTGGATAAAAGGGAGCCCTTCAGCCCTGTTGGTGGAAGGTAAACTGGTACAGCCATTATGGAAAACAGTCTGAAGGTTCCTCAAAAAATTAAAAATAGAGCCACCATTCCCTCATTTGATCTACCATATCATCCAGGAATCCCACTCCTGGGTATGTCTGAAGGAGATGCAATCACCATCTCGAAAAGAGATCTGCACCCCCATATTTGTTGCAGCATTACTCACAGTGGCTCAGATATAGAAACACCCCAAATGTCCTTGGGAAGCTGCATGGATAAAGAAAATGTTTTACATCTGTACAACAGAATGTTATTCATCCTTAAAAAAGAAGGAAATCTTGCCATTTGTGACAACATGAGTCAACCTGGAGGACATTATGCTAAGTGAAATTAATCAGATGGCAAAAGACAGATACTGTATAGTATCACTTATATGTGGAATCTAAAAAAAAAAAAAGCCTATTTCATAGAAACAGGAACTAGCATGGTGGTTGCCAGGGGCCAAGGGTAGAGGGAAACGAAAGGTAGGTCAAAGGGTGCAAACTTTCAGCTATCAGATGAATAAGTTCTGAGGGTCTAATGTACGGTATGATAACTATAGTTAACAGTACAGTATTGCACACTGGAAATTTGCTGAGAGTACGTCTTAAGCATTCTCAGACACACACACACACACACACACACACACACACACACACACGAGTTAACTATGTGAGGTAATAGATGTGTTCATCATTTTGATCTTGGTAATCATTTCACAATGTCAAATCCCAATGTTGAATCATCATGTACACTTTAAATAGATACAATTATATTTGTCAATTATTCTTTAATAAAGTTGGAAGAAGAAAATAAAACGGAGATAATGCTTAAAAATGTGTATGTGGTTGCTCAATATTAGAGCACCATTGTTTTTCTTCTTGAGGTTTGTCATTGACCTATAAGAGCATCCTCTTTTTGGTGACCCTCCTTAAAAACTTTCAATATGGCTGAATCCAGATGAAGACGCGAATCTGTGGGTGACGGGCCATCGCACAGCCCTCATCAGCTTGAGGTTTTTTAATTATGATCCAAAAAACCATGGAAGCAAACAGGTATCATATATATTTTCACATACAGTTTTTCTTATCAAAGTAATTTCACTGTTCCCCAAAAAAGTAGGGAAAAAAATCATAATTTCTCCCCTGATAATTGCTTTTGACATTTTGTCACATTAGCTCTCAGTATGTTTTATAAATATAATGTAGACTCATTATATTTGTATATTTTATATATATTTTACCTTTGTTATTCAGTCATAAGACGTTAAATTAGAAATTAAAATTAAATTCAGAAAATTATTTTCTAAGGGCTCCAAAGTACATCGCTGAGTTAACTTATGATGGGATGTTTAATGATTTTCCCACTGCTAGTCATTTCAGGTTGTCTCTGTCTTGGGCTGGTGTCAGTAACACTGTGATGGACACTTTTTTTGCAAATATTTCCATGCTTTGGCACTTACGTATGAGTATGAATGGAAACTACTACTGAGGGCTATTATAATACTGTTCATTGAGGAAGATGGATGCCCCATCCTCAACATATGTAAGAATAGATGGTAAAGAGTAAAGAGAAAAAAAGTAGCTAGTGGAGATGCAGAGTGGTTCCTGTCCATTCTGCCAGGAGCTCTTAAGCTATTGGGAGCCTGTTTTGTAGCAAATATACTGCTGCTCTGTTGCAATGTAATATTTTAAATATTTTAATACTTTTAATTGCTTAAAATATTGTTTGCCATTTTGCACTCACGCTGCTGTCTATTTTACTTATATCTCTAATTTTATGTGATTCCAGAACTTTTATGCTCATGGTATAGATAATATATATGTTCCCTGACCATTATTCATTGGTGTTCTCTCTATCCATGAATCAATACTTTTTGCTTTTCATCTAGAGTTTTAAGGTGTTTTTGGTAACTCAAATTTAGTTTTCTTTTTACCTTTTTTTGGGCCTTCCCCTATATTTGTAAATTATTATTTCAAGATGTTTTCATGATCTAGAATTTGTCGGCTTAATTACACAAATGTTTCGTGGCTCTTTGTTTGTATTACCATATATGAAGATGCCACATTTACTGTGCCTTCATCTATATTCAGTATTTTTTTTAAAAGAAGTTATTAATATCATGCATTTTGAAATAGAGCTTGAGAAAAGTAATCATAGTACTGTGCAGCAGGAAGGCAGAAAAGCATCTGGAAAAGCAGTTTCTGTCTCATTGACTGCCTGTTAAGAGAATTTATTGGTCTGTAACCCAGAGGTTGCTGACCTCTGCAGTTGTCAAAAGTAGCACTTCCCTTTAATTCTAAATGAAAGGATCTGAACCCTCATTATGTTTGACCACAGGAAAGTTAGGCTTTTCCCGTTTTCCCCTCCCCATCGTCTCTGGGGCTCCCTATAGAATACTCGAATGTTTCCTAGATCAGTCCTGGATTTCACTGCCTACTTGGACCAGTGACCTCCTTCTGGCCTGCATCTCTGATCTTTGGATAACAATTTTTAATGATTTCTTAACTGACTTCCTAAGGATGCTGCAGCTCACCCTGTACAGCTTCAGCCCAAATAGGCCCATCAATGAATACCCAGGGCTCAGCTAAGATCAGGCTGTAACAATTAACCAAACTCTACTAAAAACACCAGATAACCAAAGGAGATTCAGTATAGAAAAGAAAATACTGGGTATTAAATATGAGTACTTCCAGAATTCGTAAATCAGAACCTCCTCCCCATTCTCAGGACCCTCCAGGGCATCTATCTTATTTCCCCCACCCTATGACCAAGTTGTAGGAACTGGTTCACGTTCTCCAAGTGGAGTTTCTTTGACCTTGTGCCCTGCAAAAGAGCCCAGGGCTATCAATTTCTCCACAACCCAGCAAAGGGGAAAACCCTTCCCTCCCCACCCCCACTCAGGTTTAGCCCAACCTCTCAATTAAAAACAAACAAAAATCTGTAGGTAAACACCTTTATCGATAATGAAGCCTTCCTAAGTTCCAAAGAGCTGATACTAAAAGACATAGAGGTTGAATTTTTAAAATCATTAAGCGAAACACCATCCACAAGGAAATTGAAAAAAAAAAAACTATGTAAGTATTGATTCAAAGTTGAAATGTAACTAAGAGTGAATATGAGAGCAATATAATATCAGATAAAATATAACAGTGTTACTCCAAGAATCACCAGTCACAGGCATTGTGATTTGGAGAAAACGCCAAAGAACAAATCTAAAAGTTACTAGAACTAATAAAATAGTTAAGCAAAAGGTCTGAATTAAAGAAAATTGTGTACAGAATTAAGTGGCTTTAACTATTTCCCATAATAGATAATAAAGAGGTATAACGAGGAAATGAAAAGTTTTCCAAAAAGAAAATATTTAATGATACCTTAAAAAACATGGGAATCCAATGAATAAAGTTATCAAATATATGAAGTGATTAAAAAATTCACACGAAAGTAGAAGAATCCTGTTATTGACGCATGTCTTCTTTAATTCTACAGTTATGTTCGCATGTCTACAGGGACAACATTTAGCACCATGGGCACATCAGTGAACAAGACAGACATAGCTCTGGCTTCATGGATTACCACCTATTATGGGAGATGGATATTTTACAGATTTGCATCCTTAAATAGTTACTGTGATAATTGTAGTATATAAGGTAGGGGCTGCCTACACATGTATAAAGCATGAAGTGGGAGACAGCGGCACATTTGAGGAATTCAAAGAAGCCCAAGATGACTGAGTACAGAGGAAAGATGGGAAAGAGTGAGTTGCAGAGGGAGGGAGGGCAGCCCTAGGTCATGTGGGGTCTTATGACCATATTAAAGATCTTGACCTTTATTCTAAGAGCAATAGGAAGCCGTTGAAAGGTTTTATGAGGGTTAAAAAAATATATTAACGACAGGAAACAATCTATCTATCCAACAGAGGGGAGAGGCTTTAGAAATTATTTTATCACCAGAGATAAAATACTTTTCATTACGAAAAATGTTTAATGGGACTTTATGGGACATGAAAAAGGAAGGTAACAAAAGTAAAATTTAATATTAAGTGCAGTATCAACTATGTTACTACGTGAACAGAAAAGTTAGCAATGGTGATCTAAGATTGAGGGTTTCGGTGAATCTTATTGCTTTAATATTTTTCTGGGTTTTCCATTGTCTACAGCAAGTGTGCATTTAATATCACAAATGTAGGAAAGCATTGTAATAATTTCTGATCCCTTCTGAGTCGGTCACTTATCAAACAATTTATTGGTGGACTCAATAAAAGTGAATTTAACTGCAAGGAGTATTCATTTACGTTTCTTTAACTTAATTTGGGTATGGATGAGCCTAACGTATTGTGGGTATGCGATTCCCACATCTGGTAACTTGGTAACTTGCGCTTTAAGAGTGAACTTGTGTGCAGCAAAGCGTTAACACAGCAGGCCCGAAACTGCTCTCCTTGGAAATGCCTGTTTGCAAAGTGGCCCTTAGCCGGCATGTGGAAACTTGGATTTCTGGAAGGTTTCTACCATTCCCAGAACTGATAAGAGCGGCTCATTCTGCTTAGAAAGTTTGTACAAACAGTGTGTTTTTTGCTGAATACCTGCTTTCCTTCTGGGAGTCTGGAATTTTGAAACGTGCTAGGTGGAGGGTGCCTGTGCAAACAGCCCCACCGTAGAAATCCTGGGTGCTGAGTTTCCAGTGAGTTTCCCTAGTGGACAGCTTGTTGATTGATTGATTGGTTGGATACCTGTATAATTTTTTTTTATTGAAGTATAGTCAGTTTACAATGTTGTGTGAATTTCTGGTGTACAGCACAATGCTTCAGTCATACATGAATACATATATTCATTTTCATATTCTTTTTCACTGTGAGCTACTACAAGATATTGAATATAGTTCCCTGTGCTGTACAGTATAAACTTGTTTATCTATTTTGTATATACCAGTCAGTATCTGCAAATCTCAAACTCCCAGTTTATCCCTTCTCATCCCCTTCCCCCCAGTAACCATAGAAACAATCCCTTTTAAAATAGCACCCAAAGTAATAAAATACCTAGGAATAAATCTAACCAAGGAGATGAAAGACTTATACATGGAGAACTACAAAACATTGATTAAGGAAATTAAAGAAGACTTAAAGAAATGGTAGACAGCATTTTACCCGTGTTGTCACAAGTCCTCGCTGGGGACTTAACTGCCTCCCACGTGACTCCACTGGGAGCGCACTCTTGGAAGCTTTGCATAATTTCCTCTGGCCTTCGCTTTGATTTTGCTTTGATATTTTCCCTGTCATAAGTCATGGCCGTATGACTTTCTGCTGAGTCCTGTGAGTCCTCCCAGTGAATCATCAAACCTGGGAGTGGTCTTGGGGACCCCTGACGCAGTCTTCACCGTGTTGAAACCCTTATCCCAGAATTGTGTTTGCAATTGACTATTAAAAAATTATGTAAATGTAAGGGTTTATGTGAAGAAATATGCTGGCTGCGTCACTGCAATAAAATGTGGTGACATTTTTATATTTGCACATGACAACATAGGGTAGTTAATTAAATTTGTGCTCATTTATAGTGAGTACTGACCTGGTTTGGACACTGATGATTCACAGTGAGAGCACAGTCGTATCTGAAAACAAAAATTTTTAAATAACTTCCAAACAGTATGCAGGTCACCTAAAACCAAATAGTTTCTATTTTACACTCTATTGTAGTTTCTTATTTTGCTCAAAGTTATTAGAATTCAACACAGTACATAGTTTTAGCTTCAAACTTCATGCATATGTATGTATGTGTGTGTGTGTATGTAAAGTCCTGCTTTGCTTCACTTAACAGTATGAATGAATATTATTACGAATATTTTCAAGTCTGAATGTATCCTCCTGGAGCAAAATCTCATTTGCCACAGAGTTCTATCTTATGGATGTTCTACATAATCAACTAGTCTTATCTTATGATACATTTAGGCAGTTCCTCATTTTTAGTATTTAAACAATACTGCTATTAACATCCTTGATCCACAGTTTTGAAGGATTATATTTTAAAAGAATTACGGAAATGTATAACATTAAAAAATACAAAGATATCAAACATTTAAATACATAAAAAATGCAAGGTTAGATTCTTAAAAAATTGAATATTTACATAATCTTGGAGGAAGACTTTTAAAACATGGCTTCAAATAATGGCAGAAACTACAGTAAAATATTTGGTAGCTTTGCATAGGAAAGAGAAACATTTGCTGTAAAAGGAAAAAATCATAGAAAGGTTAAAAGACAGCAAACTGAAGACAAACAGAGAAACAAAGAAACAGAAAACTACTTGCAACCCGCATAACAGATTAAAAATAACAGTGATAACTAGCATGTTTCTTAGGAAAAAATAAATGCAACAATTGATAGATGAGAACCAGTAAGGAATTTGCAAGGGTCAAGAAAAATATGAGAGTTTTCAACTTCATTATGGAAGATAATAAAATGCAAATTAAAATAACACAAATCTATTTATTATACCTTGTCAAACTGAGTGCAGTGAAGTATTATAAGACCCAGTGTGAACATGAATACAGTGAAAAACTCATACCCCTGGTGGGAGTGTAAATTAGCATAATATTTGGCATATGCTAGGCCCCCCAAATATTTGTTAACTGAATAAAAGTGCGTGAAAGCAAGCTTCTAGGGCTGATTATTAAAAAAATGGTGGGCATGTAGGCAACATTGTTCATAAGAAGGTAACTTGGGTTTTGTTGCATATTAATTCCATTCTCTTATTTCGACAGGGAGCCAGGCTGGTGGATGAAATGAATCAATAGACACTGCATCTTCTTGCCTTCAGCAGGGTGTATGACATGACCTCTCCGATGTGCTTATCACCAAGAAAGAGAAATGCAATCTTAGGTAAATGTCCAGGTGAGTTCTGTGGATGCGACGTTTAATTGCCAGTTGTCGGACCTCATCCTAGATCTGTTGAATCAGAATCCCCAGAGATGATTCCAGGGAATTTACAGGCTACCCGGGTGACTCTTAAATGCAGTAAGGTCTGAGCGCCTTTGGGCTAGATGCCGGAAACACGATGGGAACTAATTAATGCATATGGAGAGTTTCGTATTTTCTGCAGTCTGTGTCCCCCAAGATGTCCTGACAGTCATTTTCCTCAGTGACTCAGATGATGATCTAGGATTGTTCCTGACAAATTTCAGATATCACAGAACTGGCGGAGTTCATGAATACCTTGGAAGGTTGCATCAAATGCAAAGGACTGGGACAACTACATCGAGATGAAATTTGATGGAAATAAAGGTAAGGTTACATGGTCTATTCTAAATATTGCTGCACAAGGGACAAAACGATAGTTCTGGCTTAGCAGCACTGATTGTGAGCAACTCACAGGGCGTCAGTCACTAGTCTTTAACTTACTATCAGTCAGATTTGTGAATTAGCTGCCCCAGAGGGCTGATATGATTAGGATGAATGAATGTAAATGAAGTAACCAGATTAAACAACAAAATGAACCTTAATTTTGTGCCAGTCAGTCCACATCAGATATATTCAGGTTAGCTGCCAAATCCTAGGGAGGCTATTCATAAATTAACCTATATTCAGAGAAAATCAACAAGTCTAAAAAAGGGACTTGAAATTATGCAGATGAGGATATATTGAAAGAATAGGGATTTTTGGCTTGAAATAGAATAAACTAGCATTGGAGAAGGGGATGCATAATTTTAATTTATTTTTTATTTTGCTTTTTTGTTTGATTTATTGTTTTGTTCTTTAAAAGTAACGTATTTGCATTGTTTAAAAATTAAAATTTGAAACATACCTCACTGAATATGCTTTTAAACACTGTAGCAGTTGAACACACAAACCCTAACATCCAGGAGAAGTAATTCAATAACCTCAACCAGCTTAAGTTTTAAAATATTTTCAAGGTTTTTTTTCTTATGATTCCTTCAGGTTTCTGCTCCCAAATGAAATTTACAATCATTTTGCCAAGTGAAAAAAAAGTCCATTAAGATGTTGATTGGACTTGCCCAGAATTTATGGATTCATTTAGGGAGCTTTCCTGTCCCAAATAAGACAGCCATTGTTTTATGTCTTTCTACAGAGTTCTTCAAGTTTTAAAATGGAGGTATAATTCAACTACCATGAAATTTACCCCCATTAAATATACAATTTAGTGGATCTTAAAATATTCGGAGAGTATGCAAACATCACCACTATGTAATTTTAGAACATGTCCATCTCTCTGAAAGAAGCTCCCTACCCATTAGCAGTTACTCCCCATTCTCACTCTTCCAAAGCCTCGGCAATGATTAATCTGCTTTCTGCCTCTATGAATTTGCATATGGTAGACATTTCATATAAATGGAAGTGTATAATATGTGGCTTTTTGTATCTGGCTTCTTTCACTTAGCATAATGTTTTCAAGATTTATCCATGTTGAAACATGTATCAGTGCTTCATTCTTTTTTAAGGCTGAATAGTATTCCATTATGTGGATAGACCACATTTTGTTTATCCATTCATCAATTGATAGACTTTGGATGATTTCCACTTTTTGGCTATTACGACTAATTCTGCTATGAACATTGTGTTACAAGTTTTGGGGTGAACATATATTTTCAATTTTCTTGGTATATACCCAGTGGTGGAATTACTGTGGTTATATGTCATGTGGTTATATGGTTACTCTGTGTTTAAATTTTTGAAGAACTGCCAGTCTGTTTCCTAAAGTGGCTATACCATTTTACAATCCCAACAACAACATGCAAGGGTTCTAATTTTTCCATATTCTCACCAAAACTTGTTATTGTCTATTTTTTAAAAAACTGTAGCCATCCTGTTGGGTGTGAGGTGATAGCTCAATGTGGTTTTCATTGGCATTTCCTGATGGCTAATGATGTTGAGCATATTTCCATGTGCTTATTGGCACATTTGTATGTTTTCTTTGGAGAAACATCTGTTCAAATCCTTTGCCCATTTTTCAGTTGGGTTATTTGTTGAGTTTTAAGAGTGCTTTATATACTGTGGATACAAGTCCCTTATCAGGCATATGATTTGCAAATATTTTCTTCTGTTGTGTGAATTTTTTCACTTTCTTCTTACTGTCTCTTGAAGCACATGTGTTTTAAATTTGTATGAAGTCCAATTTATCTGTTTTTTTCTTTTGTTGTTTGAGCTTTTGGTGTCTTATCAAAGAAACCTTAGCCTAATTCAAGTTGTGAAGACTTGTGTATGTTTTCTCCTAAGAGTTTTATCGTTTTAGCTCTTACATTTAGGTCTTTAATCTGTTCGGAGTTAATTATTGATGTGATATGAAGTAGGGTCTAAATTCATTCTTTCGCATGTGAGTATGCAACTGTTGTAGTAATATTTATTGAAAAGTCTATTTTTTCACATTGTATTGTCTTGGCACTCATCAAAACTCAATTGGCCATAAATGAATGAGTTTATTTCTAGGCTCTCAATTCTGTTTGGTTGATCTGTATGTCTGTCCATATCCAAGTCTTGATTCCCATGGTTGTGAAGTAAGTTTTCAGATTGGAAGTGTGGGTCCTCCAATTTGGTACTTCTTTCATGAGATTGTTTTGACTATTCTGGCTTCTGAGAATTTTCACATAATCAGCTTGTAAATTTCTGCAAAAACAAAGGCAGCTGGGATTTTATTAGGAATTTCATTGACTCTATAGATCAGTTTGTAGAGAATTTCACACTTAACAAGATTGTTTTCCAATCCATGAACATGGAATGTCTTTCCATTTACTTAGGTCTTTAACTTATTTTAATAATGTGATGTAGTTTTCAGTGGTCAAATCTTGAAATTGTAGTCCTTTTCTTTTAAAAAATGTATTCTGAAGTATTTTATTTATTTTTGATGCTGTTGTAAATGAGTTGCTTTTTGATAAAATAATTCCATTAATCCTCATCCTTTATGCTACTGTTGTCTTATACTCTGCTTTTGCATATGAGATAAACCCTACAACGCAATGCCATTATTCTTGCTTTAGATTGTCAGTTGTATTTCACAGAAATTCAGGAAGGAAAAAGTGCTAGTCTTTATATTTACTCAAATATTTACCACTTACAGAATTATTTATTCCTTTGTGTCAACATAACTCTTCCGCTGGTATGTCATTTCCTTCAGCCTAAAGAACTCCCCTTAGTATTTCTTACAGTGCAAGTCTACTGGGTACAAATTCTCTTAGCTTCCCTTTTTCTGAAAATGTCTGTATTTCATTCTCATTTTTAGAAGATATGTTCACTGGCTGAAGAATTTTAGGTAGACCTTTTTGTTAGTTTAGCATTTTAAAGAGGCAGTTCCCCTGTGACCTGTTTTCCATTGTTTGTGATAGAAAATCGGACATGGTTTTTATCCGTTTTTCTGTATTCAAGGTCCTTTTTTCTTCTATAGCTCCTTTAAAAATTTTCTCTTTAGCAGTTTGACCATAATATACCTAGGTTTGATTTTGCTTCTGTTTTTGTTTATGCTATTTGGGGTTTGCTGGACTTTTTGGATCTGTAGATTTCTGTTTATCATCAGTTTTAGAAATTTTCAGCCATCATGTCTTTAGATATTTTTGGCCCTTGCTCTCCTTTTTCATAGGATGTGGCTTTTACTTAAGGTCATGGTCCTATTCATTAAGACATGTCATTATGGAGTTCTCTACAAGCCTCAACACTGGCTGGCCTGGAAATCCAACATCTCTCAGCTCCATGTGACCTCTCTTGTCCCCAGTCGTGCTCGGTCTTGCATCATCCACTTTTTGCTGGCCTTGTGGCATCTCATCCTGTGTGCATTTATCTCAGCCTCATCCAGTAAGCCACTGGGCAGCCCATGCAGATTTCAGGACCTCTCCTCTGTGCAGCTACTTCTTCTCTTGAGCCACGAAGCACAATTTCCTGCTGCTTCAGTAGCTCCAGACTCTGACACCTGCTTCATTAGCTCAGCAAGACTGTGGTGCTTTTGGCCTTCACCTTCCTGCTCTGCCACCTGGAAACTGTCTGCAGGCAGCAATCTGGGGGAAATGTGAAGTTCATCTCTATATTTTCCTTCTCCTGACGATCATGATCCTGCATTGCTTGTGGTTCAATTTGTGTATTTTGTCCAATTTTAAAGTTGTTTAGGGTGGCTTAAATACTGTAGAGTATGCCAAAGATGGCATCAGATACATCTGGTCTAAATGAGGTTAGCACGTTTAGATGCCCACAGGAATAGTCCAGTAATACTAAAAATAAGTAAGGAGATCTAGATATAACTCCTCTAGCTACTGAGCTGTATGCATTTTTTTTTTTTAAAAACAAACGTGGGCCAAATAAAACATCTTAAGTATGCTTTTGGCCGGTTAAAGTTCATGAGCCACTGGCAGCAACCTCTGCTAAACTTTGGGTTTTGGCTTTGCCACCTTAGTCTAAGTGTCAGTTTCCTCATTTGTAAATTTAGAGTAATGACACAATTCACAGGGCTGTTGTAAGCACTGAGTGAAATGAATAGGAACAATACTTGGTACCTAGTGTTCATTCAGTCAGTGGAAGCCCGTCTTGCAGCTACTTTTATCTGCAGGTTCTGAATCCACCGTCATCTCAGCCAGGTGAGCCGAGTCTGGCTACAGGGTGCGTTGACTGCCTTTCTCAAAGAGACACCGAGGCCCGATCTTCCATGCGTCTTCCTCCTTTTCAGTCAGTCAGAGCATCAGTGAAGCCCCCATCATGCTGGCTGCTTCCTTTGCTCTTGAACTAGCCACTCCACATGTCCTCCCCTCCAAGATTCTTTTGCTATTCTCTCTGGAACTGCTGCTCCAAGGCCAGCGACAGCTTCTTCCTATTTTCAGCCTGTTGCCTGAATCCGCCCTCTACTTCCTTGCCTTTCATGAAATCTGGCTCTTTTTCCTGAGAGGACCTGAAGCTCTCATAAGTGACTGTGGCTGTTTACTTCCACAAACCCCATATACCTTAGGACCAGAAGGTAGGGCTGGTGTCTTCCTAGCTCACCACAGCCACCTGCATTTCACTACCATCTTATAAAAGCCCTCTCCACTGAGTCTTGGTCCATTTAAAATTTATTAGCCTCTATCCCATTGCTTGTCATCATATTACCAACTTCCCCAATGATTTCCCCTGCCAACATCTGAAATATTGGCACCTGCCTAATCTTCCCCATCTCAGTTCCTCCCATCTTTCCTCAAATTACCTATGGATGATGGTGGCATAGATGACCCATCCTGTGGTAGTAACTCTGAGTTCCTTAATCTCCTCATCAGTCGTGATTTCCTCCTCCCGTCCACTTCTGCCCTGCGCTCTCATGTTGCTAGTACTTCTAATTGATCCATTTACAGAATTGCCACTTCATACATCATTATCTGTAACCATAATCTCCTTCTCTGACCGTTGCTTGTTCAACGCTCCTACTAGAATTTTCTTCATCTTTTCAAAACATGTAATCCAACAACTCTTCTAGCTTCTTCTTCTTTTTTTTTCTTTTCATTTTCCTCTTTATCTCCAGTTTAGAGTCTAAGGCTCATGATTTCAAAACCACTCCTTCCTGTAGCCCAAATTCCCTTTCACTTCTGTTTTGTTCATCACCTTTGTCTGGCAAAATCCTGAGCCTGGATGAATCCACTTATCTGTTCCTCCCATGTCTACATCACATGCTGCAGGAGGAAGTCACATGATGGGTCACAGTGGTTCAGCTGTGCAGTTGTTACTCACCATCTCCCCGCAGTGGCCGTATCAGAACTCTTGCTTCCCTTGCTCCCACTGTGAAGCTTTGGACAAGTAGAGGAGTGCAGCCTGGGCCCTGCGTTACGTGAGGTCTAGATAGAGGTTTCTTGTCTAAGGCTAGGGGCAGATGCCTAGCTGCTGCTTACAAACTTGGGAAAATGTGTGGAGATCCTCCAGTCCCAGTTCATACAGGAGCAACATATTCCCAGTGCTCAGTTTTACAGGGTGAACCCAGTTCACCAAAGGGCACTAAAACCCAGCCCCAAGCTCTGTATCTCACCTGGGTCCTGTCTCACTTCCTGACTTTAGTTCCTACCAAACACAGTGGGTTCCTTCTTATTCCTACTTTAAGATCATCCTTTCTCCTTCTCTGTCTCTGTCGTTTTATTTTTATGTAGCATTTATATTCATTTGGGATGGGAGGACGTGATTTGTAGCGTGTGCATTTTCCCATCTTGACCTAGAAATCTAAACCTCCCTTTCGTAGCAGATGTACTTTTATTTGTAACAGATGTAATTTTATATTTGTTTATGGGATTATTTGATTAATGTCTGTGTCCCCCATTAGACTCCAAGCTCTGTTAGGGCAGACACCGTTGTCTACTTTTGCTTACAATGTGTCCATAGCCCAAGACACAATTCTGGTATTTTATAGACTTTCACTAGTTGATTAAATGAATACATTATTTTTTATTGTTACGTATGTAACAATGTCTTTCAGCATCCTAGATCATTGTTGTTCCTAGTCCGTTCCTCTTACCTCATCAATTCAAAACTTCCCCTCCCCCAAGACTCATGCTGTTTGGATTGCACCATTCTCATCTTCTGTGGGTCAGCGTCAGATTTTACTCCGTATTAGTCACATACATTATGAAAATACACTGTCATCTTCTGACACCATCCTTGAATCATTTAGGTTGCCTTTGGCTGCAGTGGACAGAAAACCTAGCTTAATTTGCTTTAAAAGAGAAGGGATTTATAACACATAATACAATTTGAGACATAAAGCAGCTGTAGGCATATTCTTCAGGGCTGATTTTGTTATTGAACAATTCCCGTGGTCTCTGACCTCCTGTCTGTACTGGCTTTGTCCTTAAGCTGGTGACAGGACCGAGACCCTACAGCATCCAAAGGAGGAAGAGGGTTGGGTGCTTTCCACGGGACTCTTTTCTATAGGAATGAAAACCGTTCCCCAAAGGCTTTCCCTCATTCCACCAAGACTAGGTGGCAGGCCTCGTCCTAAACCAGTCCTTAGCAGTGAGACTGGGGTTTCCGTGTTTTGTTTAGTCTAATCATTGGGATGGATTTGAAGTTGAGGGTGTCAGTCATTTTGATTTCCGTAACTCTATAGTTAAAATTTAATTTTGAATTTGAATTCTGATTGTGCTTCCTGTTCTTTCATTTTTTTCACTTCTTGACTGTCCTTCCACTTCTTCTTGGTCTTTATTGAATCCCGTAGTCTGTCAGAACAACTCAGTTTTTCTAAAACATCAGCCCTCTAACATCACCGTCTCCCCTTCCTAACCTGACATTCACTTCCACGGGAGTCTTCCGCACACTCAATTCCTTCGCTACGACTGTGCTTTAGCCATGACGACCAGATCAGTCCTCAGTCAATCCTAGATGACTTCAGCCATCAGCTTTCTGCTTTCTTCTTCTCCAGTTGCCAAGCCTTGCTGGAAAAAAATGGCATAGTTCTGCAAGCTTGTGTTACAGCACATTCATAGATGTAAACTCATGGATACTAAACTGAGTATGGCCCTTACTGCCATGCAGATAAGATGGGCTGTATCCTGAATCTGCAGTTCACTGGGCTGTGTGACCTGGGGCAACCTCTCCGATTCCCAATTACTTAATCTCCAAAATGAGAACAATAGTACCTACATCCAGAGGTTGCTTTAAAGATTAAGTAAGCAGTGTATGTAAGGCAGAGTGTCCACGGGCTGGCGCACAGCACTCAGTTAAGCCTAGCCCTCGTTTTAGTGGCAGATCCTAAACTTTGCTCTTCTCCTTGTACCCTCTACCTTGAATCTTCTCTTCTTCCCCGCTGACCTCTACTCTTAACAACTGTCTTCACTTTATGGAGAACAGAGGCCAACATTTATGGATCCTCTGGTTTCCTTTCATCTCCAAATATACCGGGAACTGTATTTCATTTATTACACCCTAAATGGCGAGCACAGGCCTGGCAGATGAAACTATCCAGTGTTTGTTCCATTGAATTTAACATGTCCTCATTTTTTATTTTTTTAAGGTTCATTCCATGAAATTAAGGAAAGATAAGGAAGGGGCAAGAATCACAATGCAATCATTTGGAAATTAGGCTAAATATTTGTCTGTGGTGGTTGGTGAAAAATAAATCCTCTGGTATTCGAAATCTGCCTGAAGAGACTTGGGAGTCAGAGATGTCTAAATGAAAGGACTCATTTTGCTCTGATAATTAGCAACATAAACAAAAAACAGATGAAGAAGCTGGCTTTATTTGTAAATAACCATTTATGGTCCAAATAATTTCCCCTCTGTGACAGCGACTTCCTTGCTCAATATTGCAACATCTCTCAAATATAAACAGTAAAACCAAATGGCTACAGACAATGATCAATGTGTTTTATGATAGCAATACGGAGGGAGAACAAACATTCCTCTACTGATTAAACACAGCCAACCAAACAAAGTCATTTTAACCTTTCTTGTGTCAGGATTGGAATATAATAAATATGTTTTTCAACATATACCGAAACGGAACTTCCGGGGCTAATTCTGATGTTAAATTAAATTTCTTTTCCCGAAGTAAGCTTGGATTTAGAAGAGAACATTAGAATAATGTTATTTTCTTGAGGATATTTATTCTAGTAGATAAGTGTTTGAAGCTAAGATCTTGGTATAGAAATCTGAGATATTGAATTTTAGGAAAGGAAGCTTGTGGATTCAGACTCCTTTGAAAAGGCATTTTCTCAGCAACATTTTTTCCCCCCTTGAGACGATCCATTTTATTTGTGTTCTCCCCATGTTGGGTAGGTATATAGACTTTCATAAACCACTGGTCTTCATGGTGTTTGAGAAGGGAAGATGCTTCGGTAATTTCTGAAATGTGAGTACGTTGGCAAAGTGAAATTAAACTGGTTGTGAGTCCAATGCCCACCATTTAGGAATTCAGGTAATTTAGAGGTTATCTGCCTCCCACACAGATCTCATGTGCAAATGCAATGACCCATTCCTACAATTGCTTATGTAGGGTTTTCCGCTTTTATAGTAGAAAACTAACCCACTTGGCCCCCGATTTCTTTTCTTTGGCTCTTCTTTATTCAGTCAACATATGGAATGTTTCTTTTTCTTTTCATTGATTTCTCACGTTTTTCAAAAAGGAACCCCTTGAAATGGAGATGGGAACACTGGTACAAATAGAATTGACATTATATATCAATGTAATGAGTTGTGTTAACTCTGTGTGCTTGTAATGATGATCTGTTAGGAGTCTAAGTAACAGGAACCAAACTCTAGTTAAACTTAAGCAAAGTAGATGCATTGGTTTGAATGATTCTAGGGACTCTCATGAGATTCAAGGGCAGTATGGTGCCATGTTTCAGGAGTAGACTGAGAAGGAACTGCTCTGTACATCTGCACATCTTCTTTCTCCCTTTTGCCCCATCCTCTCCCTGCACATCTGCTTCATTCTTTACTTTTACTGACTTACTCAGCATTTCAGACCACATAGCTGGACTGGTTAAAAAAAAAAGAGTGGAATTCCTAGAAAATGTATTGAGTTGGGTGGTCCATTACAAGGGTTTGTTGTCCTACTGCAAATCATTATAAAAATAATTTGTAGAAATATCTTCATGTAATACATGCTGCATATTTTAGGTAGATCGTTAGTCCTCATCTGAAAGGGGCCTCGCAGGCTTTTTCCTTTAGGAACTTCTGTGCTGATTATTCTAACTCCCCACTGTCATCCCCATCATCTACCCTTCTCTGCCTTTGTTGTTTACCCTAGAAGCCTGACCTCTGCCCACCTGACTTCCAGTTGGGTTTAGCTGATCGAGATCAGAAGGTGGGATGAGAACAAGGTCAGAGTATCTATTCCATGATCCTTCGCTTCAGTGCTGCGCCTTTGGCAATCGCTGTGACCGCCCAAGAATACAGCTCCCTACTGGTGACTCTGTTCTCACTGTGCTCCAGCAACACTGTTTCCTCCCTTTGTCCACCAGCCCTCTGATGGTCATGGCTCCCTGTTAATTCTAATTTCAGAGCACCTCAACATTCATTAATACTGCCTGCATATTTGTAAACAATGCTTTCATTCAAGTCTGTTAATTTGAGCTACTGGGGAGAATTCTGCTGATTGTTAAAGCTCTAACTGGTATTTGGTACCAAAAGTAGCCCCAGAATCAGATCTTCAGCTTGGGAATTCATGGATAAGACTGCTCTTTTATTTAATGAAAGTAACTTAGCTTGAGCGTAGGTGGGGAATGAGAAGATGGTAAGATGCTGCATGCCGTGGCATGGGGACTCCTAGGTTTATCAGTGGTGTCTCTGATCGCAGCTGCTATGTCAAAGGCGGTATTCCTGCTGGAGAAGATGAACACATTTTCTGGTATTTGATATACAGCTGTTGAGTCAGCAAATGGTTTCCATTCAGTCCTAATTAGTAACCACAATTAATAGCAGTTTACATTCACCTGGTAGGGAAAACGGCACACTGTTTTAACTTAGTGCTATGTTGACTCTCTTGCTTCCTATGATCACAGAGTCTGGAGAAACTTAGGTATCCTGACATATTAGAAAACATCATGCTAGTTTATTATACTTATGACATTATGCTAATTTAACTTGGTAGGCAGGGTATAAACAGTATCCTACCTGCCTTAGTAAGATATATGCATGCCAAATGGTAGGAAATAAACTCTGACTCTTCAGCCAGCAGGCCTGGGACTTAGAACAGGATTGATGATGTGAGATGTGTGGATGCACCTCACAGAATGACCAAAGAGTGTGAAGATACTTGTGTCCCATCAGATGGTACCCCCTGTAGAGGAAGATCTCCACGGCCAGGTGGACACGATGACCTATGATGCCAGACAGTCTCTTTCCCCCAGGTGGCTTGTTTGATGGGCTTATGCACAATGTGATCACGTTGGCAGGGATGGTTGGCCTTAGGAATGTGGATTTCCACTTATCAAGGTTATTTTGACAGTTACCCTGATGATCGTTTAGCTTATCAGTAAGTGAGACCAAGGGTAAGGCCTTGAAGTGGCACCGTCCCCAAGGTGACCTGCCATCACGTGACCATTGTGGAGGGTGCAGCCGTTTATTCTCAAAGAAATACATCCAAATGCCTGACACAGTTGTGGTTTATGTGCTGCGCAATCTGTTGTCTTGCTATTCCACACAACATTTCTTCTAAGAAAAGGTGAAAGAAGGATGTCAAAGGGTGTGTGCCCAAGAAATTCACTAGTCCCACCAGATACCGCAGCGCCAGCAGCCATGAAAGACTTATTGAAGGGAGGCATTTATTTGATTTCGTTTTGGTTCGTGATCACTTTTCATCTTTCTCCAGTGTCTTCACAGTCTTTTTAGTAAGAAGTGGACAAGCTAAATGGGGAGCTGCTAGCCAGATGTCATTGTAATCCAGGGGTGTTTTACAGAATTTTTTAAAACTAGGGCAAGTTTTAGTTATTCTGAACTCTGTTAAGTGCTACAGTTACAGTCATTACTCCTTGTAATTGGATGTTACCGACCAGCAAATGACGTTGGGGCCCTGTGGCTTGTTCTTATTTCACTACGGAAATTCCAGGTTCAAATTAGAAGCTCAAGGCACTGAACTCCAACAGGGTGAGACTCAAACTCTATTTGCAACATTGAACGATCAGCTGTGAACGGAGAATGGGGAAAATTCTGCTTTTTTATGTAATTTCCCTGATTCTGGTGCGCCCTTGGATGTCCTGGCCTGATTGGGTGTTAGGGATCTTGGTCCTCTCAAGTCAAACTCTTGCCACAGGATTTTGTGTGGAAGGCAGCTTGGCATACAAGTCATTAGGTTAACAGTTTTAAAGGCTTAGTCGTCACAGGGCCTGAGGCCCTCATGGAATAGTCATGTTCTGAGCTTTGAAATGTTATTCATTGGATGGGAGCTGTGTCTGCTGACCAGGGGAGCCTGGTTTGCAGGGTGATTCAGCTGCAACAATTACTGCCAATGATCAGGGACTGGGAGAGGACACCCCCCTTCTAGCAAAAACAAGCGGACAAAGAAAAATGATCTAATTCCTCTGGGCTACCTTCTGTGTGCGTTTTAGTAAACAAGCTGTGTTGAGGGGCATGGAGAGCATGACGTTGGTAGGTTGAGACCCACATCCTATCATCCCTTCCTACAAAGTTTTCATACTTGAAAATGCTTTGAAGTTTGAAAGAATCTGATATAACCCAAGGAATCCCATGCAGAGCCTTCTGCGATGCTCCGTTAGGAAAGGAATGGTGGCTCGAAGGCACCAAGTTATGCCGTGTACTCTGTCCTGGGACCCAGAGCCCCTGGGTCCAAGACCTGCTCCTGAATAGCTGCATGTACTGATGCCTTTCTTTAAAAAATTTTTTTAGAACATTTATTTTATTTTAGTACAATTTATTTTTATTTGTTTATTTTGAGGGGGAGGCAATTAGGTTTATTTAATTTGTTTAGTTTTTAACAGAGGTACTGGGGGATTGAACCCAGGATGCTGCATGCTGAGCTGTACCCTCCCCACTCTGGCCACTTCTCCTTTTTTTACCTCTGTTTCCTTATCTCTAAAACCAAGTGGCTGATCTTGATTGACAGAAGGATGAATATAAAAGGCTAAACCATATACAGTGCTTAACCTAACAGGTACTCAATTCATGTAGTTAGAACTCCCTCCTCAGTTCGACCTCTTGATAAACACCAGGAATGAGGATGCTCTTAGCTAATTAGGGGAGGAATTAGGAAATTGCCGCCCATGGATTAGACTTTACTGTTTGTTTTATGCCACAAAGCATGTGGCTGTTCTCTGTATGTGTCTGTAACGATTCAGCAGTTAGTTGTTGAGCAGTCTTAAGAAGAAAGAAGTCTGTCTGTAATTTCTGTGGGTAAGGTGACCTTGAAGGGGGCCTGGGAAGGAGCACCCCAAAGTGAGCAAGTGTCTGATAGCCATGTCAAGACAAGCACAAAAGAAACTCTGTAGAATAAATGGGGAAGGTGACCACTGAAAGCGGGGAAGGATTATGCGTGTTTAGTATGTCAGGTCTGATACCACTCCCAATGCTACTTAATACATTTTCATTCAAGCAGTGTTTATAGGACACTTACTTTCTCCCAGGAACAGAGATAGAACAGAGTTCCTGCCAATAGGATATAATCCAGAGAGCGAGACAAGCAAGTAAACAAACAACTGCAAATCAGTGGGATAGGTACTTGGATTAAAAAGTGCACGGGAAGCTTTGATTGTATGCAGCGGGGACCAATTCAGGGGAAGGAGTGTCAGGGAGGGCTTCCTGGAGGCAGTGACTCCTGAATCTTGAAGGATGAACAAAGACGTTAACCAAAAAAAAAAAAAAAAAAAAAAAATGGGTGGAGGAAACTCATTGAGGGGCGCTGTTGGAAATATGTGAGCGGATCCTGGGGAGTGTGCTATGTGAAGCACGGATGGGTTGGACTATTTAAACATCAAGGTGGACTTTGCAAAGTATAGTGTTCAATAATTGTAGAATGAATGAATTCGAGATTTTGTCAGATCCCCTGCTAAAGTGAGGGGAAGTGTTTTCTATTGCCTTTCCCTGATCAGCCTATCATAAATTTATTGAAAGAGAAATGAAGTTCGTCCACCACGACCATTTTTATATAACTGTAATGGTTCTAGTGATCTCTGATTTGTTTTTTAATAGTTACCAGTTGCCTTTTAAATAAAGGTCAATACTAAGGTTCCTTAGTGAAGGGTTTGCAGAATCTGTCTTTTTCAGTATTGGAATTCCATTTTTCTCACATTTACGTTTTTCACAGTTCAGAGGTGAGTGACTTAGGGGTTACATCAGTAGGTTTGCTCTGTAAACTGGTACATAACTAGCACTGTCCCTTTGCCAACTCTGTGTTGATCAGAATTAGGTGCAGAAAGGGAATACTTTTGTAGAATCATGGAAAAATATGGATTTGAAAATGAAACGAAACCTAGCTTTGAAGCCTGGCTCTCCCACTTACTTGTTTGCGTAACGTCTGTCTGTTAAATGTGATAACATCTGTGGAAGCCATAATTAATTTCCCTTTTCTCTCCCCTCTGGATAGTCAGACAGTTCAATTGATTTCCTCTTACCCCCACCCCGCAAAAAATGTTAAAAAATTAAGAGCTATCTTCAGTAACCCCATTTCGATTGTTTCTTTTTCCATAGTCTATTTTAACTCTTCTCTGTATTTAGATCCCTTATAACATAATCCATTGTCACATTAGCACTTCACTGCTTGGATTACTTTATAAAGTGTTTCCGTGGGCAATATTGGAATTTGCCCATTGGAAATTTTTAAAAATTTTTTAAAAATAGAGAAACCAGTTTAGAAGTAATTGAAGACTTCATTGATAAACTGATCATCACTCTGTCTGTATAGATTACGTAAGGGTCAGGTAATCGGTTTGCAATCTACATGGAAAACAACACAACGCTCTTCATAATCCACAAAGTTAGCATTACGGTGCTCCTTTTACAAACAGAGACGTTCTGGCTCAGAGGGATTTGCCAGCTTGTGCCAGGTTGTATCTGCCTATCTGCCTGTCTGCACAGCAGTGGAGCTGGGAGTCAAAGCTGGGTCTTTTCCTGTTGTACCACGATGCCTTCTACCTTGTGATACTTACTCTTTTCACCTTGTATGCCTTTACAGTTCATAGGAGTTTAGCACTGGCTTTATTCCTAAGGTTTCTGTGGCTGTTCTTGGGGCAGTTAATGGCCTCTGCACCCTACACCAGATTTAATGGATGTTAATAATATGTCTTCGTTGCTTCTGATATTTTTTCTGTTAAGAAATAAAATGTTACTGATCCAGCAGAAGCCCATCTTTTCGTTTCCCTCCCTCCTGGGAGCAAGCTTGTGTCCTGAAGTTCTCATGTGTGTCTTAAATCTTTTATCATGAATGAGTACATCCATACACAGTATTCTAAATATGAATAGTATGGTTATTTCCTCATATATGTTTTCATATTTGAAAGATTCAGACATCACTTCAAGATGAACCCATTCAGGATGAACCAATAAGCAGATGTATCACTTAACAAAAATGTGGGAGGGAACGTAACCAAAAAGCATTATATTTAAAACAGATGCTCTAGGAGCTGAACTAGAAAAGGCAATTTTAAGCCACAGAATGAAAAAGAAAAATGGCCACTTAAAAAAAAATTTGTGTTACTTTGTATTTCAGGAGGTATGTTAAAACATTTAGTTTGGTTAAACTTAATCAGGTATGGAAAAATTGATACTAAGGCAGGAAATGGAATAAAAAGAAACCCACTGAGGCTTTTATACACTTTACATCCTGAGGACTGTAAGATTTCCTGGCATATGAGTTACAGACTCTATAATTGGAGAAATCGATGATGAAACAAATTAGTACAGGACGTATCTCCTTTTGTCTCCTTAAACTTCCTGAATCGTGGAATTTCAATTATACGTGGAGATGCTGTGTAAAGCAGACTCTCCTGCTTCTCCAGTAACTGAAAGCAACTGGATGTTTGCCCCTGGCCCCCAGCATCTGGGAAACTTTCATCTTTTTTTTTTTTCTCCCAAGTGTAAATACACAGAAAAGCAAGTATCTCTATTTCCTCAAGTAGATTTCAAATTTGTCCGCATTCAGCATTTTGTTGATTTTGAATTTGTTGTTAAAATTATGTCATAGACATAGCAAAATCAAATCAAAGTGAAGGAAGATAGAGTTTAAACTTTCCTACAATTCTTGCATGTTTACCTGGGCCACATGTTTTTCCTGGCCCCAGGTCTAGGCTAAGGACGTGACATTTCAGGGTTATTTCATTGGGCTTTCGGATTCTTGTGTGGAATGCAGCCTCTGAATTATAGCCCCTGGGGACTAGGACAGATAAGGATGGAACTCAGGTAAGTTCTGCTCAGTTGAGACATCCCCGGGCTGTCAGCCTCCTGAAGCTGAGAGACTGATCCCCCAGCCCCTGGGACTGTGTCTCCAAGATAGATCTCAGCTCTAACTTCTCTCTTTACCTTGACAATTCCTTCTTTTGAAGTGATATGGAAGCTATTTCTACAATGGAAAGATACAAGGGATCTTAAAATATACAGATCTGTAAATATTTTGATTCCTCATTAAAAACAGCCATAGGACTTGTACTAGAAATAACTAACTCTCTTTACTTAAGCCAGAATGCACTGATTCTCAAATATCTCACTGTGTTTGGAATAATTTAGAGCAATCCTGTAAATATTTTGGAGTACTTAGGCAGAAAGAAAAGTCAATCAATAGTTAAATTCTTAATCAATCAGTAGTTAAATTGGGATATATCCAACAGATATGGTTGAAATTGCTGTCGGTAAGACAACGATTTTAGGAATTGTATCTAAAAAGGTTGAATTTTTTAAAATGGCATTAAACAACAAAAAAATAGTTTAAAAAACCCCCCAACTCTCCCTGCACAATTGGTAGGTTTTTTAGCAATAAAAACAGAACTCAAGCTTTGAAATTAAACATGAAAACTAAAAATATATTCAGAAAAAGAATGACTGATTTTTCCAGCTCTATATCAAGAAAGGGAAACAAGGAAAGGAAAGACATAATAAGGGAAAGAAATTTTAAACCCAAATTTTACAAGTAATTTTTGTTTTTTTCTGAGTATTGGTCCCTAGAGGAATGTGTACCTATGAGGGATAGGGGTCACCTACAGAGAGAGAATTTCCATGTCTCTGCAAAAGTCATCCCTTCACTGGTCTCTCACTGCCATAACCACCCTCTCCAACTCTGTTAAACTTCTTGCCTGAAATTATCATCATTTCAAACCTCTTTGGGGAATTAGACGTTTGATGAGAAAACGTTAGACAGAAAATACTTCATATTAGACTGAACTGTTTGTATTTCAAAACTTTCCCACTGTTTCTCTGATGAATTCTTGCCTCTTCATTCTTCAAGTCCCACCTTGAGGACTTTCTCAAACCTTTATTAACATGCCTCCCCTGTTACCTGTGCATCCTTCTCCTGAAAGTTTGATGGCTTCTTTTGTGCCATCGCTACACCTTGTACGGACCTTAATTGCATCCTCTGTGACCGCTGAATCACACTTGATTACTAACACACTTGTAAACTCTACTGGGAGATCTTTGAGAATAACATTTTTTTAGCCTCAAAACATTGCTAAGAATCTGTTTCTTAAGACTGGCTCAACATAACCCATGTTCAAGAGCAAATAATGGGAAGGTGAAGAGCAGTCCTGTGTGGCGCATCCGTTTTAGCTGATCATGGTTCTGGAATCTTGGGAGAGAGGATTACTTCAAAGCTTATTTTGAGAGGAATGGAGAGTTTTCATTTAATGGGTAGTATTTCAGTTTTGCAAGATAAAGAAGTTCTGGAGGTCGGTTGTACAGCAATGTGAATATACTGAACACCACCAAATTGCCCGCTTAAAAAATGGTTAAGATGATAAATTTTGTTTTGTCTATTTCACTACAATTAAACATAAAATTTAAAAAATCTGAGTGATAAGGAAGAGGATGAACACAAAAAATTGTAAGTGACCTAACAGCCCCTCAGCAATGTCCAGTGTACGTGATAGCCATGACAACCATCTACTCAAACTTGGTCTTTTTCCTGTTTAGTGCAGCGTTCTGCAAATTATACCTTGTTTGATTTTCTTAGCAACCCCATAAATAGAACACATTTTTTTTCTCCTCCGTTTTAAAGTCCAAGAAACTAAGATGTAAAGAAGTGAATGATCTTGTTTGTGTGAGCTGAGCTAGGGATCTGCTGGGCTGAGAGGCTGAGGCTGGCAGTCAGCTGTCCCGAGCTCACCTCACAGGCTGGACACACAATCTCGCAATGACTGGTCGACCCCACCTGCAACGCTTTAGGCTCAGAGGAAGCCACTCTGCACCCCGTTTCCGGTGGCTCGTCCCACATGCTGCTGTTAGGAGGTCACCCTGGAGCAAACAAGAGAGGAAGAATTTTCTCTCTGGAATGGCAGCTGTCCTCTATCAGGACCGGGAGCCTCTGAAGCAGCTGGTCTCCTCTTTGGTGGGAGATGCAATGAAATCTGTAATGAGGGTCCCTTCTCCACCTACATTCCCTTGATGCTGCTGATCATGGGAGCCTGAGTGGCTTCGGCTGTCCAGTATCACGGTTTCTATCTACTCGTCCCTGTCTGCTTGGCCAGCCCTCAGGTCCGGGCATTGTATAAGGGCATCTCTGAGTGGGCATATGCCCTTGTGCACATTATAAATGCCGCTTTCCAATTCAGTCTCAGCAGAGCCTATTGAATCACAAGATTGCAAGCTATTAGCTCACAGCCTCCTGTGTTGCTCAAATATGCTCGTGAGTCTCAGCCGACACAGTGCTGGCCACTGGGACACGTCCTTTAATTCTCTTTTTGAATGCCAACGAAGTCCAGATTGGGAAGCAAGGCAGAGACCTCAAAGTCTCCCCTTGTGGCTGCCCGGGCGGAGAACATATTGCCCAGCCTCCCTGGCAGTGGGCGTGGCTCTGTGACTGAGTGTCGGCCAATGGGAGGTGACCAAGAAGGGCGACTTCTGGATTGGCTTTGCTTAAGGAAATCACTTTTCCTCTGCTTCTTCTCTGCCCTCTTCCACGAACCTGTCCAGTGAGTTAGTTTCAACCACGCTGCCTTGGATCACACTCTAAGGAAGGGATTCTCAAATTGTTCTGGTCTCAACTTCTTTAGACCCTGATAAATTATTGAGGACCCCAGCTAGCTTTAGTTTCTTTGGGTAAATTTACCATTTTTACAAAGTAGAACTAAGAAAATTTTATTATTTATCAACTCAGTTACAAATAACTAATACATATTAACATGAATAGTACATTTTAAGGAAAACTGGCCATATTTAAAATTCCTAATTATGTGCTAATTCACTTAAAATGATTACAATAAATCTGGTACGTGTTCATATGAGTAAAATATTTTAATTAAAACAACGATATTTTCCAAGACAAAAATATTTACTGAGAAGAGGGGAATTGTTTTGCATTTTTGCAAATCTAATGTCTGGCTTGATAGAATAGAAGACAGCCAGATTCTCACATTTGCTTTTGCATTAACTCTGCTGCGATGTGTCCTTTTGCTTGAAGTATATGAGGAAAATCTAGCCTCACACAGATAAGCAGTTGGAAAAGAGGGGAGTGTTTTAGTGGTCATTTCAGAAAATTTTATTCTTCTTTGATATGATAAGAAATATAAGTGGTCATTTCTTAAAGGCTAGCTGCAATGTGAAATCTGAAACTATATCAACTTTCACACTCAGGTACGTGAGGACTATTGGCCTGTGTTGTACTTCCAGTGGATCTTTTATCCATTCATAATGTTACAACAGTGCTTCACTGAATTATGTAGATCTTTCAAAGGTTGACACATTTTATTATACAATGTCAAAACAATGTCAAAACACCCCACCTGTTCACAGAACACCAATGTCAGAAAAAAACAATTTAGGTAACTTAAAGATAGTCATCTCTTTAAGTACTGGCAAGCTGTCAAGTTCAAGGTAGAGGTACAGATTTTCCAAAATTGTAATTTTTGCTTGAAAGCCCAAATTTTATGATCCACAACAAATACTGTCAGTTACTTTTCTTGATTTGCTTTTCTAATTTTCGAAGTGTCTGTCAAGCACCCAAATCTGAATAAGAGTATTTGTCTTTCAGCTATCCTTTCAAGTGAAAATCATGTTGAGTGGAGGAAAAAAAAAGTAGCTGTTTCTCCCTGAAATGCGAAGTTGCACAAGGTGCTTTTCTTTGAGACAAACACGTTACCTTGGAGTGCATCAGGCTTCATGCATTCTGCCAAATCCTTCACCCAGAATATTAAAAAGAATCAAGAGTTAATGAAATTAGTACTTTTTTTTTTTTTACTGCTTTATCAAAGTTATTTTAAAATGAAACTCTTCCCCTTGTGTATGTATGGCAGTAAAGAATATAATGGCTTCTAGTCTGCTTGGACTTTCTGGTGTCCCTGCCTTGATTTATGCCCACAGTTTTATCTACCATCACTTCTGTACCACCAGTCCAAATGTCAACGCAGTGAAAAGGGCATGATATCTTAGTATCATTAAGAACCAGTTTTGACCTATCATCTTCCTGAATGGGTCTCAGGAATTTCCATGTTGCAATATTGGGCAAGGTCAAGGCCTTCACGTTCTTGGAAATTTCCCCAGTGTCCATGTGGAGCCACAGGAAGATTAAATGCAGTGCCACAGTGGGGGCCAGCCACAGAACCTAGACATATGACCTCCTGTTCTGGGTTGAAGTATAGTTGATTTACAATGTTGTGTTAGTTTCAGGTGTACAGCAAAGTGATGCAGTTATATATATGTATATATTCTTTTTTGTTTTCTTTTACATTGTAGGTTATTACAAGCTACTGAATATAATTTCCTGTGCTATATAGTAGGACTTTGTTTATTTTATCTATTTATCTATCTATGTTATCTATTTTGTATTTCATAGCTTGTGTCTGCTAATCCCAAACTCCTAATTTATCCCTCCTCCCCACCCCTTTGGTAACCATAAGTTTGTTTTCTATGTCTATGAGTCTATTTTTGCTTTGTAAATGAGTGCATTTGTATCCATTTTTTAGATTCCACATATTAGTGATATCATGTGATATTTGTCTTTCTCTGTCTGACTTACTTCACTTAGTGTGATAATCTCTAGGTCCATCCGTGTTGCTGCAAATGGCATTAGTTTATTCTTTTTTATGGCTGAGTAGTATTCCATTGTATAAATACACCACAACTTCTTTATCCAGTCATCTGTTGATGGACATTTAGGTTGTTTCCATGTTTTGGCCATTGTGAATAATGCTGCAATGAACACTGGGTTGCATGTATCTTTTCAAGTTAGTGTTTTCTCCAGATACTGGGTATTCTTTATTCCTAGCTGAGCTAAACTGTCAGGAATGGGAAAGTGAGCTCCTTATAAAAACTCTCTTCAGGGCCTGGGAGGATGAGGCAGGAGCAGCAAGAGGCATGAACGGGTGGTTTGCCAAAGTCCCTGCAGCCACAAGCTTCCTGGGAAGCATAAGGGACCATGTTCCAATGTTTCTGAAAACCTGGATGACAAAGGATGCCAGAGATGACTTTGCCTTAGAGCTCTTCCACGCAAGCCTATATTGCTTCTATAGCCCATTTGGAGATTACAGACCCATCCCTGTATCTGTTAGTCCTACAGAACAACTCGTTCTCCATCCCCACTCTGCTCAAGGTATCTGAGGGAGCTAAACACAGGCTGGGCTTCCTGTATCCTCACGGTCAGCCTGGTAGCTGCTGTTCCAGTGGGCTACCAGGCTTCTAGTAGCCTCATTTGGAGAACAAGACTCTTACAATTACAAGTGAAGCTTGTTTCAAGGTAAAGGATGTCCTAGGGAATGGGAGGGGCTGTGCCTGAGCCCCTCTGGGGTGCAATTCTGATGGTGTCCTGGGAATCCTGTGTGTGGTGTCATGCTGATAGCATCTCAGCTTTTCCTGTTGCTGGTTTACGACTCACCTTTCTTGGGTATGATAAGTTGGTTACTGTTCCTCTTCCTGCATTTTTAGCTTCCAAAAATTTATTATTTTACTCTGAATCAGCTCTGGGATGGTGACAATAGACCTTTTTCTTCCAGGCATCATTTTGCCCTACTGGTGATGGTCCTTACCCTGACAAATCTGTCATATTTAATCTCTAAAAGAGCTCCCAGGGCCACTTTATGTAACTATGAAGTTTGTCTGTTTGACAAAGATGCCTGAAAGATTTGAAAGTAGTTCTCTTTGGGTAGCAGGAGATGGGATGGAGCTATGGTGCAAAGGATTGCTGGTTTTGTTTCGTTTTGTGATTTATTTTCCTTTTTATAACAAACCATATGAACTCTTAAGTTATGTGCAGGTTTAATTTTACTGAAATTTTTTTTCAATTTTTAAAAATTGAAATATAGTTGATTTATAATGTTTCAGGTTAACAACAGAGTGATTCAGTCTTATATACATACATTTTTTTTCTTTATTTTCCATTACAGGTTATTACAGGATATTGAATATAGTTCCCTGTGTTATACAGTAGGTCCTTGTTTATCTTTTAAAAGGTTTAATTTAAAATTACCTATTGAAAAATCCCAAACTAATACCTAAATATGGGGGAAAAGATGTAAGAATGATGGAATTTATGTGATTTTTTTTTCTCTTTTCTCTAATTTGCCTTATTCATAAATAGTCTTTTATAGTTCAGAAACAAAAACCTAAACCATTACCACGTGGATCTGAAAGAAGGCTGGGCAGAAAACCCCGTTCCCCTGCTCCCCTGGGCTGGTGCAGGGACTCTTGCCAGATGGCGTGCTCAGCACCCACATGGCTTTGACCTCTGAACTGCAGATGAAAATCTCACGTCCTTCCTGAGCTTCGTCAGACCTCATTGTGTTCCAGTCCCTCCTCACCCCTTGACCTCCCTGACCCTTGACAGTTGTAATGGGCTGAATCGTGTTCCCCAGTAAGGTATGTCCAACTCTTAACCCCAGGTGCTTGCAAATGTGACTTTACTTAGAAGTTGGGGCTTCATGGGTATTATTACGTTCAGGATCTCAAGATGAGGTCACTCTGGTTGCAGAGTGGGCCCTGAGTCCAATGACGAGTGTCCTTATAAGAGAAAAGAGAGGGGAATTTGAACCACAGGGACACAGAGACGGAGACCCAGGGAGGGAGGCATGTAAGGACAGAGGCAGAGATTGGCATGATGTGGCCACAAGCCGAGGACCCCTAGGAGCCACCAGAAGCTGGAAGAGGCAAGGAAGGCTTTCCCCCTTCAGAGGGAGCATGGCTCTGCCAACACCTTGATTTCAGACTTCTGGGCTTGGGATCTGTGAGAGAGTAAACCTGTGGTCATTCATCACAGCAAAAGCCCTAGGAGACAAACACAACACACGGATGCAGGTGGTGAGAGGGGTGGTGGGCGGGTGCCAGCCTTGGGCGCAGCATGCATTTTTCAAGTTCTCTTCTCATCAAACAAACATCTGCTGAGCTCCTGCCATCTGTCAGGCCCGGAGCGGGGCCTCGTGGCTGGAGGTGAGAATTTGGAGGTGGAGGCAGCTTGACCCAGGCACTGTGGGTTGTGTCAGAGCTTTTGGGCTTCACCTCCTGAACCAGAAGGCCACTGAAAGCTTGTAAGTCTGCGTTCTGTGCTTTGGAAAAAGAACTCAGAGCTTGGAGTAGTAGGGAGAATGAATTTTAACGGGGACTTGGGAAATGTCAGTTAGGACCAGGACTTTCAAACAGGAAGCGTTCACTGAAAAGGGTCCTTCACTGAGGAGACGTGGGCAGGGGAAGCCTGTGATGTCTGAATCAGAACATCTGACACGCCTGTTGTTTTCATAACATAAATGACAAGAAGTCCCAGCATGAGAAATCCTTAGCTGGCAGAATTCTGCCAAAGAGAGCATGACAAAACACTGTCGGATGATGGATTTTAAAAGATTAATCACACTGCACATCGTATTTTCTGAGGACTTTGCTGTGACCATGCCAAATGCTTTTCACTCGTTCTCTCACTTAATTCTCTAGCAGCCCGATGAGGAAAGTACCGGTACCATCACTGTTTTAATCACGAGAAGTTGGGAAGCGGAGATCTGGGTCAGGTCAACAATTAGGCAGAGCTGGGGGTCTCACTCAAGCGCCTGTGCGCCTTCACCGTCACCCAACGTTTCACTGCTTCGAAAGGTTTAAGTAGGTGGATAATAGAATGGGCCAGATGTTACGAGGATTTGAATGAAGGCAGTCAGTTTGGGGGTTGGAGGAGACAGGTGAGGGCTGTTTCAGAAGACTTGGTGACAAATCAGCCAGGGAGAGGGGATGGGGAGATAACTTGGGACCCAAGCATAACTATTATCCACCCTTTTTTCCTTTCTGCTTTGGAAATATTATGTGATATTTTGAATTTTGTGTTTCAACGACTAAGAGGTTTGCACGCTCCATCAGTACAATCTGTTTAAAGCTGTTCGTGGCGTCTTGAGGTACCGCGTCTGAGCCGCAGAATGGACGTAATTCCATGCAACCCTGTTCATCAGTGAATGCTGTAGCAACGATGGTATAAAACTCAAGTAACCACATGCTAGCTTCTCTCCTGGATGGCTAGACTTCTACAGAGCTTGTAAATAGAGGAACAATTTCACACAGTACAGTTGTGCTTCACCAGTACCTTCGATTGCAAAACAAGCCTAATTTTTTTTTTCCTTTAGCTTCATTTTGGGAAATCCCTGGCCCATATTTTATGCCACATTTAATAAGTACCTGTATTGGCTTGCTAGGGTGGCATAATGAAGTGCCCCAGGCCAGGTGGCTTAAAAAACAGAAGTTGAGCTCCCAGTTCTGAAGGCTGGAAACCCAAGCTCGAGGTGCCAGCAGGTTGGATCTCTTCTGAGGCCTCTCTCGCCGGCCTGCAGACGGCTGCGCTCCTGCTGTGTCCTTCCTTGCCTTTCTTCTGTTTGCATCTGTGTCCAAATCTCTTCTTTTGAGGACACCAGTCATGCTGGGTTAGGCCTACCCCAGAGACTTCATTTTCATTTAATTACCCTTTTGAAGACCTTAACTCCAAATTCGATTATAGTCTGAGGTTCCAGGGGTTAGGTCTTCGACATAATGAATTAGGGGTAGGGAACAGGTCAGCCCATAACATGGTTCAAGGTCACAAAGATCAGGACCATATTCACATCGCACTAAGCCCTCTTCTGAGATGATGGAATCCAATTGCTCAGGCCACTTGTACAATCAGAACAGAGCCAAGAGTGACTTAACCGTGGGACACTTAGTGAAGTTACCTCCCTCTTCCTTATGATGTGGCCCGTTTCCCAGGGCTAGAGAGAGATTTCAGTCATCCTTTGGCTTTCTTGCTGGCCATGGGGACCTCTGCATCTGATATTTGAAAGGGATGAGAACATGGGTGGGTGGAAGTTGAAAACATTTGTTTAGCTATGAGTGCATCGAGAGGCTGAATGAAATGGTGTGATCTCAGAGGGTGTGTTGGAACTGGCAAAAAACGTTGGAGGTCAGTGCAAGGGGGCTTCTAGAACTATGTCCCCCCTTTCCCCAGTGCAGCTCCCTCGATGAAAGGTCACCACCCATTCGTCAATTTGGCATCACGGAAGAAAGGCTCCCTTCAATCTTGTTTTTCCTTATGTGTGACTCAAAGTCCATGTATTAAGGGACAGCACTGTGGAGAGACATGTATTTCCTAATAAAACAAAATCAGGGGGAAATATTTTTTGCTACACTGTTTGATTAAAACACATACTCCCAACTAATTTGTTTTCTAGTAAAACAAAACAGTATCACAACCTTCCATTGTTTGAAAACCCTCCCCCATCTCCCCCGTTGAAGGATTCTTCTGCTCCCCTGTTCAATGAATGGCCTTCATTTCGGGCCTCACCTTTGGTCTCACACATAAAGAGTCTCAAATCTGTATCTACTGCCTGGAGTTTTCCCCTGAGCTTCGGGAGTTTATTGCCAGTTCTCTCAAGGTCTTGCCCTTGACTGTTCTATGGGATACTTGCACTCAGTGTGTACAAAACTGAGTGTCCCTGAGAAATCTGCTCATCCTCCCTACTCCCCGTCTCGGTTCAGGAAACTTACTCAAACCACGTCACTTTCTTTCTTTCTTCTCACCTCTCATCTCCCACATCTAGACCCCAAATCTTACTAACTCTGTCTCTCTCCCCCCCTTTTTTTCTTTTGGTTTAAGTAGTTTAATAAAACACAGATATTGGGATATTTTGTGGTGCCTGCTATAGTATGCAACTGTTAAAAACAAGTGTAAAGGAACCGGGTTCTATAACCACAGTACCATTATCGGAACTAAAAACATGAACGCTAACTTACCAGGCCATTGAATGCTGGGCCCACGTTGGAATTCGCCCATTCGTCCCACAGCATTTTTCAGCTTGTCAGCCTAGGCCTTAATAAGGGCCCAGAATTCCATGTGGTTGCACGTGGATCGAGACACCATCTTCTCCATCCCATCCAGGTCTCAGGGCAGCAAGACCTGTCATCCTACAGATAAACAAATATCCTGCAGCGGCCCCTGATGGACAGAGACGCCTGTGGGACACGCACTCCCGCCTCCCCAGGACGCCTGCACACAGGGGGCTCTGGAAGGGAGTCCTAGCTCTGTGTTTAAGTACAGTTCCTGGCTGCGCTTTCCTCTTCCCTCTCGTAAATGTCAGGCCCACCCATCTTTCACCACGCCTGTGGCATTTGCTTCCCCAGGTGTCTCACTGTCACCTGTCTCACTGCTTTCTCCTTTCCTTGGCTTCCTAACCCTGTAGGCAGATTTCAGCCTCCCAGCATTCCAGGCTCTCATCCTGGGCCTGGCCCTTATCCAACATCCTATCCTGAAACACAGCCTTCCCTGCAATTGTTCACAAACAACTTGTGTCGCTTTAGTGTAGTCTGATGTTCCCTGACTTGAGGCCATTAGCTCATCTGCGTAAGCAAACTCCTCTCTTCTCTTGCAAGCATTACACCGTTGGGATGATGCCTTACAGGTTCCCATAGCTCGGATCTGGTGCTCTTTTTTGTGACTCATGGCATATCGTGCAGGTCCTCCATTTCACTGATCAACTGAACCGGACCAGCTTCCTTTTCTGTCTTAAACATCAGATTTCCAGTTCCTCATACCCAGGGACGGTTTTATTCACCTCTGTGCCTCCAGCATCTCGCTGGTGCATTGCACACCGTAGTCCCTTTACATGTACTGAATAAATAAATGAGAAAGTGCTTCAGATAGTCTCAGATGTGATGGAAGTGTAGGGACTCTTTTTACAAGCATTACGCCTTACGCATCTATAATGAACTATTGTCTTATTGTGAGATCCATGGAATCAGAATTATAAGCTCCAAGTGCGGGTCTGTGTCTCTCTGTGGTAGTTAATTTCCTTGACTGTAAAATGGGGACAGTGATACTGTCTAAGCCAGTTGTGTGAGAACCAACGGTGATAATATGGGCAAATTTATTTCTAAACTCTAAATACTGTGCTATGAAAACATGAGTTAACACCAACTATGCTCAAGTCTTGCTAAAACTGTATCTATCTACCTTCTCTCTGTGTTTGTGTGTATATGTATTTTTTTGTGCTTTGTCCTTCTTGTCTATTTAAAATACCTCCTCACCATCTGTGTAATGTTCCCTGGAGTGGTGACTCAGTGATTTCCTCATCTTTGAAAGAGACAGGTTTTTTTTTTTGCTAAGATTAGGTCTCAGTGACCTCTCATTGTCATATATTAATGTAAATAAATACAGAATTATCTATTAAGTTCAACCTGTTCTTAAAAAACATAGGAAAGAAACGGGATCCTATTCGAGTAGAGAGAACTGTTCCAAGCCAGAAAAATCAGTGGTTGAATGACCTGAGCGCATATTTTAATTTTACCTTAAAGCACCAATAGATTTTAGCAAAAATTTTAGGTGTCTTGAGATCAGGTGGGAGTTAGCCCTGATTTTGGATCTAGGAATGAAAAACAGCTCCTCTGCCCACTCCCACAGACATTCTCTGTTTTTATGCAAGGTATACAGAAAGTGCTCAATGCTTAGGGTGAGCATACCTCCCATTTTGTTCAGAACAGTCCCGGATGGCCTTTTGTGTAGGTGGAATTCATAAAGTGGCCCTTTCATTTTCTAAACTATCCCTGTTTGGATGATAAATCATATGTTCATCCCAACCACAGTCCATATTGAGTGAATGAATGAATGAATGAGTTCCTAGCTTCATCCAACAAGAGGAGACAAAGACGAACGTCTCAGCTGTAGCACTCTGCATTACATTATCCGGCAGTGTTTTACCTGGAAGTATAATTTAGCCATAGAAATACAGATTCAGGTTTTCTAATATAAAAGAAGTAGAAAGATTCCTCTTCTCTCTCCAATTCCCTCCTCCTCTGTCTTAACTCTTCCCCATTTTTTTCTTTAAAATGTTAGTGTAATGATCAGGCCTGATGAACCAATGGTGCTGTCAAGGTTCAGGAGAGGGAGACGCAATTGGGGCAGAATCAGAGAGACCCTACAGATCACCAGGTTTCCATGGCGTCTTCACATTGCATGAAAACTCTCTCCCATTTATCTGTGGAATTAACATTGGCTCCATTTGATCAGTGATTAGAGTTGCCTTCGCCTGAGTTTCCAGTGAGATTCATGTTATTATAGTTAGATTTATTCTGATTGTCCTTTGACCTTTCCGTATCAGGGAAGACAAGTCCTTTGCCATGTATGAAATAAACACCTGCTGCCCCCTCAGGAGACGTGCCAGGAATAAAGGCACATGATAGAAGCTTTTGCACAAGGTTCCAGGACTCCTTTGGCAGGAGGTCTGGGCAGGCGAACCGCGGTGTGGAAATCCTCTCCTCCAGACAGAAAGTGTGATCCAAGCGCCCCAATGAGCACGAGCAGACGCTGTCAGGCTGGGGGCCTGCTGTGGGCCACAGCAAGCCCTCCAGAGCTGCCGGCAGTGCGGCTGCCAGGTATTTACTTAACACCCTTGAGCCCAGACAAAAGAGAGTTTATGGGGTAGGATCCTGCTAAGGGAACAAATGCCTAAGGGAAGGGAGGAAGCTAATTAAGAGGAAAATCAGAAACCTGCTGGGATTTCATTTCCTTAAGTGCTCCAGACAGCCCTGGGCTGCTTTGCCTGGCTCTTTCGCTGTCCTTTTGGGGTCCTACTCTGGGTGTAAATCCCCACCAAATGTCAGCCCCCGGCATTTGAGAACAGCCGCTGGGGCAGCCAGCGTAATGAGGCTGCCAGCCCGAAACTTGGGATGGCCAGACAGTACAGACAGAACCCTCAGCCCCAGAAGGAACGGAGGGCCCCGTCATCTCATTTTGATGTGGAGTCAAACAAAAGTGCACCACAGAAGCAGAGATGAGGATGGAGGTTGCCATTTGGCTGGAAGGTGGGGGAAATGAAGAGATGCTGGTCAGAGTATGAACTTCCGGTTATAAGGTGAATACGTTCTGGGCGTCTAATGTGCAGCATGGTGACTGTAGCTTGAAATACTGTATTGGAGTGTGGGAAGGGATAAACTGGGAGCTCGAGATGTGCAAATATTAACTACTATGTATAGAACAGATAAACAAGTTTATACTGTGTAGCATAGGAAACTATATTCAATATCTTGTAGTAACTTATAATGAAAAAGAATATGAAAACAAATATATGTATGTATATGTATGACTGAAACAGTATGCTGTACACTAGAAATTGACACAACATTGTCAATTGATTATACTTCAATAAAAAATAAAATAAATTTTAAAATACTGTATTGTCTAGTTATATTTTGCTGGAGAGTAGCTCTTAAGTGTTCTCACCACACACACACACACACACACACACACACACACACAGTGGTAACTATGTGAGGTGATGGCTCTGTTAACCATCACAGTTGACTGTGGTGACCATTTTACAGTGCACGCGTATATCAAATCCTCACATTGTGGCTGCATGCCCTTCGTAGAGGACGCATCAGGGCAACGTCTGTGGAGCCGGGTCTGCAGATAGTCACCCCGTATTAAGGGTGGAGGATGACAGGGCTCAGGTGTGAGTTCAAGCTGGTAGGACAAGGGCTTGGACTCCTTTTGTTTTTATTTTAGTTTTTAATTGAAGTGTAGTATCAGTGTTGTATCCGTTTCTGGCATACAGCATAGTGATTCAGTGATACATACATATATTCTTTTTCACATTCTTTATTCTTGTAGGTTACGACAAGATATTGACTGTAGTTCCCTGTGCTCAGACTCAGAATGAAGGTCTCCAGAGGGGAAGTGCCTGTCTTCCCTTCCCACCTGACATCCCAAATTGTCCTTAAGAATGTCGCTTCATAAACAAAGAGGTATCTCAGGCTCACGTGAGTTGAGAGGTCTCCTGAGCTCCTGAACGAATAGATAATCTTTCCAACTTACATGGAATCTGGCTTTTAAGAGAGAGAGCTTTCCATTCTGTAGTTTGAGATTGTTTTAGGTGGTCGAGGCCTCACTGAGCGTGGCTGGGTGTCCTCCTGCAAACAGCTTGCCTTAGCTTATTTGGATCGCGTGGCAAGGGGAGCGTTTGTCGGGACAGTAGGTCCCAAGGCAGGGAAGGTATGGCACAGTTACAGTCTGGGTGAGGGATGCAGGCGGACCCAGATCTCAGGGGTGGTTTCGACACTTTCTAGACCTTTTCCCATCAGTGAAGTGAAACTAATAACCATTAGGGATTCCGTGAGATTTAAACCTGTGTCTTTACATAGAAAGTCCTCAGTTAATGAAACCATATGGTTTATGAATGGATTTGTTAGGGGAAAAAGAATCATGACTGCTCCTTACCGGTGCTGGAGACTTGGCCCTGGATCTCCCCGTTCTCACTCCGACCTTCTCTAAGGGATTCTCATTTGGTCAGTCATTGCCGGATTGGGGCTTTTGCCTGACAGTGTCCCCACCTGCAAGCTTTTGTATAATAGACGTAAATCTCACTGAGGCTCCTAGGACTGGTTGTGACCCTGAGGTGGGAAGGTATAGTTAGGTCTTCTGAAGTATACATTATTCAAATTCCATCATCACAGGAAAAATAGTAGCTACCATGTTCTTGAATATTACTGTGTATCAGGGACCGTCCTAATGTTTTAAATGTATTTTCTCATCTAATCCAGTGCTGGCTCTATGAACTGTCAATATTCACTGTAAGCATATCCTCCTTTTTAAAGAAAATCAGGTATGCAGAAATGACAAGGGAATTATTTTAAATTATAAGTCCTTTCCTCCTGCTGTAGCATTTCTCCTCTAGCTTTATTAAGGTAAAACTGATGAATTAAAAATTTTATATATTTAAGGTGTACGGTGTGATACATTGTGAAATGATTGCAACAATCAAGCTAATTAACACATCAACTCACATAGTTATCTTTGTGTGTGTCTTAAGAACACTTAAGATTTACTCTCAGCAATTTTCAAGTATATACTGTCATTTACTATATTCACCATGCTGTACATTAGCTCTTCAGAACTTACCTTATAACTGGAAGTTTGCACCTTTTAACCAGCATCTCCCATTTCACCCACCCTTCAGCTCCTGGAAACCAGCATTCTAATCTCTGCTTCTGTGAACTGACTTTTTTAGATTCCACATATAAGTGAGATCATACAGTATTTGTCTTTCTATGTCTGGCTTATTTCACTTATCATAACGTCCTCCAGGTTCATCTATGTTGTCACGAATGATAAGATTTCCTTTTTTATGGCTGAATAATAGTCCATATATACACAGACAATATCTTCTTTATATATTTATTTGTCAGTGGACACAGGTTGTTTCCATATCTTGGTCCTTGTGAATAATGCTGCAATGAACACTGGAGTGCAGATACTGATTTTGTACCCTTTGCGTACATATTCAAAAGTGGGATTGCTGGGTCATATGATAGTTCTACTTAGATAGATCATACAGTAGGACTGTTGGAGGAGCCTCCATCCTATTTCCCATAATGACTTTACCAATTTACAGTCCCACTAACTGTACAAGGATTCCCTTCCCCTCCATCCTCAACAACACTTGTTGTCTCTTGTCTTTTTGATAATTATCCTAACTGGTGTGAGGTGGTGTCTCACTGGAGTTTTGATTTGCATTTCCCTGATGATGTGATGTTGTGGGGTGATTAAAAATCACAGTTGATTTACAAAAAATTCCTTGTATGGTTGTTTACACACTTCTCTTCTGTAAGGCAAGGTGCATTGATGGACTTGGGGGTTTGAAGAGTGTTCTTTCAGGTTCCAGTGTAAGTTCTCTTTCTTCTAATTCTTACTCTGGTGGGTCAGGAAGAGGAGGGGAAAACTTTCAAGCCCTGGGAAGCAGCAGTTAAGAGCCTGGTGGTCTCCCTGTCTTGGGGCTTCCATGATGGTGCTCACTCAGGTTAGGCAAAGAAGACATTTGGTTTTAACCATGTTAAAACCCTGAAGAGCAGAATAGATTGACCCCTTCACTGATGATGTCAAAATCTGGCATCACTGAATTTTTGTCTTAATTTGTTTCACTTGGTTTAAGGGGACATTATTCTCTGTTGATACTCTCACCCTCCCCTCCACACACCCACCTTGTTCCACCCTCATGGTGAGGACTCATGTGCCTCTGCGATTTCCTGGTCCCGAGCATGACTAGGGTGAGCTTCGTGCCAGTTACTCTGTCATTTCACCTTCCTTTGCTCTGATGTGGCTTGTGCTGACTTTCTAAATAAGACACGAAGTCTTCAAATTTAAAAACATGCGAGGTCAAAGGAAATCTCTTTGAAACAAATGATTTGGTGCTCATGGGAATAAGAAGCTTAATGACGTCATCTAAGAAAGCTGTCTGGAAGGACTTCGCACAGCTCTCCAGTGGCACTTAGTTATCAGATGCTGGGAACGTCCCAGCTGGCTGGAAACACATCACTTCTATGACATGGAAGAGCCATTAGATGGAGAATTTTAGAATTTCGTGCCATGTTGACCGCCACCGGGACAGATTATTTCACTTTTTCCTTGGTGATCTAATAGAGAATTTTGACTTGTGAACAAGTCCTAAAAGTAAATTCATATACCAGCACTATTTGGCTTGACCTTCGTTTTTGCCCAGTGTGTGCCAAGTTGGATCTTGTCTAAGTTTTTTACGTGAATGCTATTGCTTTTCCCTGAGATTTTCCCAGAATATGACAGAATCAGGCAAACCTTACCTAGTGCGTCTCCTGTAGGACTGAGACAGACACTCTCTGTCCTCCTCACCTGTCTGAGTCCTCTGGCTTCTGTCTTGGGATAAAGGTCTCAGCACGGGGTTTATTATGTTCATATCCAAGTTTTATAGTTGTTTCTGCAGAGAGGGAGGGAACTTAGTCTCACAACCAGAGAATCCCTCCAATTATCTTTGAAAGAAGTTACAAAACAAGAAAATGTCTTTTGTGTTTATTGCCACATTAGCCATTTGACGGCTATAGTTACCATTTTTACTTTCACTGTCCTTTATATTTTGTTGTCTTTTGTACTTACTGACAAACCCACCATATTAAATACTGAAGTAATCGTTAGGTTCTCAGCCAGAGCCACCAGCTAATGATCTCCTGGACTTCTGATTCTTGGAAAATCTGAGATAATACACATTTGCTATTTCTACTGCTAAATTTTGCATTCATTTTGTTACAAGGCAGCAGATAACTAATATAATACTTTAATATAGTTATAATCACTGTTTTAAAGTCCTTGTCTACTTATCCTAGCATCTCTTTTATTCTTGAGTGTGTTTCTGTTGTCTGAGTTGTCTCCTTGTTTTATAACAAGAGCTTAAAACAAGAAAAAAACAAGAATTTTCCTTTTTGACACATATAAGAATAATTTTTTAAAATTACAGTAAAATGTATATATAACATGAAATTGACCAGTCTAACCATTTTAAAGTGTACAATTCAGTAGCATTAAGTATATTCATGATGTTGTACAACCATCACCTCTATTAGTTCCAGAACAGTTTTTCACCCCAAAAGGGAGCCTGTACCAATTAAACAATCATTCCTGATTCCTTCCTTCCACCACCACCCTTGGGCAACCACTAGTCTGCTTTCTGTCTCTGTGGATTTGCCTGTTCTGAATATTTCATGTAAATGAAATCACACAATATGTAATCTTTTGTGTCTGGCTTCTTATACTTAGTGCAGTATTTTCAAGTTATCGCGCTGTAGTATGAATCAGAAATTCATTTCTCTTATGGCTGAATAATGTTTCAGTGGATGGACGTACCACACTGTGTTTATCTATTTAGCAGTTGATGGACATTTGAGTTGTTTCCCAAGTGACTGTTGTGAATCGTGTTGCTATGAACATTCATGTCAAGTTTTTGTTTGAACATCTGCTTTCAGTTCTTCTGTGTATCTATCTAGGAGAGGGATTGCTGGATCCTATTGTAAGTCTGTGTTTAATTTGTCAAAAAAACCACCTAACTTTTTCACAATGGCTGTACCATTTTGCACTCCCATTGGCAATGTGAGAATTTCTCCACATCCTTGCCTATACTTGGGGTTTTTTTTCCATTTTTTTTTTATTATGGCCGTTCTAGTGGGTGTGAAGTGGTGTCTCATTGCAGTTTTGATTTGCGTTTCCCTAATGACTCATGGTATTGAGTATGTCTTGGATTCTAGACATCATGATGGCTACCTTGTTGAGTTTGTGAATCTTGCTGCCTTCCTTTAGTCAGTGTTGGATTTTATGCTGGAAAGCAATTACTTTAGTTCTAGATCTTCTTGATCCTTTCAAGGCATTTTTAACGTTCAGGTAGCCTTTACTCCAGACCTTTCCTAAGATGTAGACTTCTGTAGAGTGCCCCAAGTGTCCAGTGAGGCTTCTCTGCTTTGGTTGGTCAGACTGAAATGTTTCTTAGCACTATGAAAGTTCTGGTAATTGTTCAACTTACAGCTCCCCGTAAGTTGTCTTTCTATCGTAGTTGCTCTTGTGGGTTCTCACCCTATAAATATGCCATTTATTATTTGGTCAGACATTCACAGTGATGCCCATGAAGATTTATAGAGCAGTTTATCCAGGCACCTCGTTCCTTCCTGGTGCCCATACAACTCCAGCCACTTTGACCCTCCTGGACCCTGTCCCTGTAACCTCACTGTACTGAGACTGCTGTGCTATGCGTGGATTCTCCCTCCTTGTGTCAATGTCTGCAAAATGTCTCCACACAGAAAGCTGGGGTAATCATTGAATTCAGCTCACTTGTTTTCCTTCTTTCAGGGCTCACAATCCTGCTGCCAATTGCCTGGTGTCTAGAAATAGTTGTTTTATAAATTTTGTCTGGTTTTCTAATTGTTGACCGTAGGAAGGCTAGTCTGGTATCAGTTATCCCATCATGGACAGAAGTGGAAATGTAAAGTTTTGGAGTTCTTTAGGTACTTTCTCCTAAGAGCAAGAAAGCTTCTTCCTCAGAGTTCCAGTGCCTTTCATCAGTCAGAGGCAGGTAATCCATTTGCTTAATTTTGAACCAATCTGTTTGGTTATCAGATTATGCTAATTATAAATCAATCACTATGACAAGGTGGATTGTAGTCCCTGATTTGCTTAGTTCAATCAAGACTCACCTTTGAGGGAATGTAGTCTGATGTGGCTGTTACGGAAAACAATATGGAGATCCCTTAAAAAAACTGAAAATAAGTTTACCATATGATCCAGCAATCCCACTCCTGGGCATATATCCAGAGGAAACTCTAATTCGAAAAGATATTTGCAACCCAGTGTTCATAGCAGCACTATTTACAATAGCCAAGGCATGGAAACAACCTAAATGTCCATCAACAGATGACTGGATAAAGAAATTGTGGTATATATACATATAATGGAGTGAATATTATTGGCCATAAAAAAGAATGAAATAATGCCATTTGCAGCAAAATGGATGGACCTGGAAATTGTCATACTGAATGAACTAAGCCAAAAGTAAAAAGAAAAACACCATATGATATCACTTATATGTGGAATCCAAAAAAGTGACATGAACTTATTTACAAAACAGAAACAGACTCACAGATATAGAAAAAAAACTTATGGTTATCAGGGGGGAAAGAGGTGAGTGGAGAGATAAATTGAGATTTTAGGATTTGCAGATACTAACTACTACATATAAAATAGATAAACAACAAAGTCCTACTGTATAGCACAGGGAACTATATTTAATACCTTCTAATGGCCTATAATGAAAAAGAATATGAAAATAAATATATATCTGTATCACCGAATCAATATATTATATACCAGAAATTAACACAACATTGTAAATCAACTATATTTAAATTAAAAAGAAGAAAGGCTCACCTTGAAACTGAAGGTGGTCAGGCGACCTTAAGTATTTGAACTCCATGGGGGAAGGGTGGCTTCCTGAGTGAAAACTGTAGATAATGCTAGGATGACAGAAGAGGGGGTTAAATTCTGGGGTAGGTAATGAACGTGTATTCACTACATACATTTTATAAACGGTAAGTTGAAGGACAGAGAGGTTATGTGGCCTGACCTACATCTCAGATATAGTGAGTGACTGAATGAAGACTGATCCATTTAACTCCAAAGGCAATGAGGATGACAGAGCAGTATATTTAAACAGACTTTACAGATTTTAAAACACTTTCATATGCCTTCTTTCATTTTAATTCTTTTGTAAATCTCGTGGGTTAAGCAAGGTTGATATTGGCCCCATTTTACAGATAAGAAAACTGTATCTCAGAGAAATAAAGTGACTGATTCAAGAATACTTGGTTTGTGTAGACCTGGGACTAGAACCCAAACCTTTACAGTCTACACGGATCACAGCCTTTCCAAGATTCCTTTAGTTATTTACCTTGGTTCCCCCCACGCCCTTCTCTTACCTGTCAAAGAGAGTAGATTCCAGATCTTCATTATGAGCCATTTGGTTTTCGTTTCTTAATTTTACAGTTGAGTTCCTTTCACTGGGAGTCAAAAAAAACCACATAACGAAAGCTAAAATAATGTGTTTGTTTTATTCCTTTTCTTGGTGAAAGGTCTTGGCTCATGGGATAAATTCACTTTGTTTGGCAGCTTGAGATAATCAGAAATTGATTCCTTGAAGCACTGTAATCTCTTTATCATTGAAATCTCTTCATGCAGAGTGAAGGATGGTCATAGGTCAGAGACCACAGGGAGAAGATTACAATACATACTTTTTCTAAAGTAAAGAAAACAATTAGAAGACTGTGTCTTGGAAAGAACAGGGCTTTGGAGATTGGGAGACCTGAATTAAAGCTTTTCTCAGCTACTTAGCCACTAAAGGATTTTAAGTCTCAGTTTTCTCAGTTATGAAATAAGGATAATAGTAAGTACTTGGAAGGGTCACTTAAAGAATTAAATGAAATAAGGAAGGCTCCTACTGTAGCACCGTCATGTAGTTAATGCTCAGTGATAGCTGTTATTGTTATTATTATTACTTGATACTATGGAAAATTCTGGTGCTCTGAGAGCAGTGCACTCACATTTTATCTCTGTCAGATCCTTTCTCGTAGGCTCATTAAAATGCATCAGTATGATAATCAGGGTCCAGAGTCTTAGAAAAACTGGTTAGGCTACGGTGATTACTTTCTCTTAGCCTGAAAATCATGGTAGCCATGAACCCCTTGAGTGAGCAATGGTCAAGGGGACAGGCCCTGGAGCCAGACTGTCTGAGTTACTCCCTGCCTGTGGGGCCTTCAGTATCAATCTAAGCTTCAATTTCAACATCTACAAAATGAGGATGATGATAATAAATGTGTCTACTTACAGAATTAGTTTAAAACGAAATGAGGCCATCTATGTGCAGTGCTCAGTGACTTACCTCTGGTCAGAACTCAAGCAGCGCTGCTCAGATCGGGGAAGGACCCGGAGCGAGGTGGGGAGTGAAGGTGTTTCCCGGTTCTCCATGAGCTCGGCATTGAACTCTCAGCATGTGGGCTTTCCTAACCCCACTGGACTGTTCAGTAGCTTCCCCAGAATGCCTACGCCATCTCTTTTTGTTGTTATTTCTTCCATCTCTCGGTCAGATAATATACTCAGCTAGTGGCAGCCCAGCGCAATGCCAAGTGGGAAATACAGGAGTCGCAGAAGGGTCCACCCCTGAGACATCTCAGAGGGGAACTCCATTCACTGAGCAGCTCTTATAGGCCAGTGACTGTCACATACACGTCACCTCGGTTAATCCTCACAGCAACTCTGTGGGGCAGGCACTATTATCAAATCCATTTTGAATTGACATCCAGCATCTTTCCCAAGGTCACGTGACGAGCCAAGGTTCCAACTACCCCATCTTACATCATTCAGTTTGACGCAGTTACTTTGCCCTCTGAAAACCCTGTGGAATAATAATTCCAGCAGAGATGGCAACAGATTTATATAAGCCCAAGTCAGGCAGATTAGATGCTAAATACCAGTTCACCGAGAGACTAAATACACTGATGAAGAGAAACAGAGAAAGTAAATTTGGGACAGTGGGAACAGCTATTGATTAGCTGGGAGTTACAGGAGTTACAATTTACAATTATTTGATTGCTCAGATGAGAACTACTGGCATTAAAATAATTTTTAACATAAAATTTACCCTTCTCTCCACCCTCCCCTCCCCATCATAAAAGAATACTTCCTGCTATATTTGGCTTCTTAGGAATCTAGGCTTAAGGAGTTTTCCTAGAACTCTTAAGGAAACCATATGGTTGGAGGAGCGCTTCTCAGAATTTTCCACCAAACCCCAAGGAGTTCCTGCTGATCACATATGGTGGCTTCTATGTGCTCAGTCTCTTCCCCTCCATTTTAATCAAGAGCAGACCACGGCTATTTACCAACTTTTAAAACCCATGCAGGTATTTTGTTTTGCTTGCCTTGGAATCAACTCCTACCTCAACAAATCCGGCCCAACGAGAGCGATCAAGGCCAAGGCCATCAGGTTCCCTGCCTCCTTGTGCTCTAGGACATTGCGGGAATCCCCCACCTCTACGACTTTCCTCTTAATCGGCTCCTTCTCTCAATGACTGCTGGCCTGACAGAGTGACCTCAGAGTTGGCCTGAGGCCAGCAGACTGTCCTCCCAAGAGCAGGAGTCAGTGCTCGAAGTCATCACCCCTGTCATCACCCTCTCAAAAGAGGCCACATAGACCCTTCTGAGGATTTCTGGAGACCCTTGGGAGAGGGACTTCTCATCCGATCTCACAAAATTCTCATTGATAAAATCAACTTTGCCTCTTTTGTTTCCTAGAGGCTGTGGGCCATGTGCCATCAGCTCTCTTTCAAAAGTTACCCTACCCCCTCAGCCAAGTTCATAGTTCCCATTCTGTAGCATCTACCCTTTGCCTGGATCAGTTTCCAGAACCATCCTCTAGTGGAATTAGATGTTTCTTTAGCTTTTCCATGTCTCTCCATAAATGCTTCACCCAGCCAGTAACTAACTACCTGTTCTCTTGGAGGGGAGATTTCCCTGCATGGCCACACCATTTATTTCAGGACGGACAACTAACTCACCTTTCTCAGTTGCCCCTTTCTACCAGCCATCCCCAAATAGGGTTTTCCTGTTACTGAGAGCTCTGGGCACTCTCTGCCGTCTGTCTCACTTCTTCCTTGGACACAGGTATTAATTATCACAGTATCCCGCCCTCCTGCCAGGGTGTCCGTGCAAGGGGAAGTGTGGGGTCGAGAGAGGGCTGCAGTGCCCGTCTGGTGGGAGACTGTTGGTCACATCCTTGAATAACTTTTTCCCTGACACCAAACTCATCTGAGCTGGAAAACATCCAGAGAACCAGCTGCTCCCGAAGTCTCCTACCAGTAGGATTTTGATGGTCCTGATTTTCCACTATGGAGCAATACACCCCCCACGGTGTGACTCTGAGAGAATAGAATTGCGGGATGAGAAAGTTGGGCCCTTTTTCCCAGCAGCAAAGGAGTTTTGTGGAAGCATGTTGAAGATATATTTAGGACTGGATTCATTCTCCTGTGTGATTTAGCATTTTTTTTTTTTCAGGAAATAGGATGCCCTTACACTAAGAAGAGCGTTTAACGGCTTATATAACTCACTCAAAAAACATAATGAGACTCTCGTATTGAGATTATGTTTCTTTTACTCAATGACCAGTCCCTGTGGGCAGGGTTTGGACTGCAAGCCCTGGTGAGCAAGGAGAGGAAGTGAGTAAGAGGAAAAACTGAGAGGGAGAGAGGCATCGTGACAGGTTCCAGATTTCCTTGGTTTTTCTTTCCTTTCTTCAGCTCAGGGTAGGAGGGAAATAATCATAATTTTAAAAGTCTACAAGTAACATTACCTCAGGCAGGAGAGATGGCATCTTTAAAAATACGTAAAAATCACCTAAAGTAGAGTCTTTGGGGGAATTTCATTCATGGAAAGTATGGAGATCGTTGTAGGATTTCTTTTCCATCCCATCTGGAGTATCCTTTCCTGCCTTCTCCCTCACCTGCCAATTCTTTTAACCCACATTCTGATGAAGGGGTAAACTTCAAAGTAAAATTGTTCAGATACGAAACCAAAAACAGCATCGCAGCATCGCTAAGGTCAAACTTGAGAAAGTTACCTTTTTTACATATTCTGTACATATGGGAAAAAAAAAAAGAGGAATATAAAATTGTGGAGAAAGAGATGTCTTGGGATGAGAATAACTTTAACAGAGAAGAAAGGTCACAACATCCGGGGTTTGCTGCCCAGGGAGACGGCCGTCATCTACTGCCTTCATTTCAGGGTCTTGCTCTCCTTCCTGGGCCAAGCGCTTGGCTAAAGTTACTTCCCCCGGAAAGGCTGCTGAGGGAAGGGCACCCCACGGTTTCGGAGCTTGATGCCTTGCTGAAACACCGGCTCAAACCTCCCAGCAGTTCTTTGCTTTGCGTGTGCATGGGTCAGGGTGGAGGGACACATTCCTTTGTTAGGGGAAGACTGCCACAAGTACCTCATTTTGGATTGGAAAGCTGGGAGACCATGTAGGGGCCAGGAACAGAAATCCTCTGCTAGTCCTCTGAAAGGTTGACTTCATTGTGGGCAGAGCTGGATCTTTGCAGATTTCATTTCCTTTTGGAAAGTGCTGCTTTTCTAAGTATGACTTAGACTGTGCTGATATTGAAAGTTACTTGCTTTTCTTATGAAGAGTTCATGTGTCTGATTTCACAGTTATCCACAGGATATATATTCATAGTATAATATATATTACATAACACAATTATATAATGATACATAATATTGTAATATATTGATTTTATATAGTATATGTTATATTGTATATTATATATTTATATATAATGTATTATATATAATATAGAAAATATGCAATATACTGTATATTATATAACATTTTCTCTCACATATAACATTGTCTATTACATAATTGTATGTACTATAATAGAACTACATATAACATTACAATATCATTATATATAACATAGATTTATTTATAACACTATAATATATACAACATATAGGATAGTGTATATTTTCACTTGATTATAATTCGGTAATGACGATCGATTGTCAGCTAGGTCAGTGAGGGGTCAGGGAGTTACTATATTTATTTTAACTTATCTGAAAAGACCTTTAATGAAGGCTGAAATGTCGAGAGCTCTTAGCATACAAAAAAGGGTCAGAACTTGGCAAATGGTCTTGGAGGGCATCACCTGACAGGTATCAAAGATGGGACTGGGGGAACGTTGGAGTCAGAGGGTAGCAGGGAATTCAGCTTGAACTAAATGAGGGTGTTATGAGAGAGAGTCGTCTGGTGAGGATTCAAAGTGGGGAGTTCAGCAGACAATGCCTTGATATGTGTGCAGGAAGCTATGTGGTTGGCATACATGAATAGGTCTGAAGCTTGGGATTTATGATAGAATTTTGTACTTTAAAGCTAGAAGAAAATTTGGAAGAGAACATTTATCAAGCAGTAACTATGCACCAGGCATAATGCTTTCACACATGTGTTTTCAGGGGAGGCAATAGCTCTGTTCAGATCTCTGCTCTGTTACTTTTTTGCTTTGTGACCCTGAGCAAATTAATAAACCTTTCTGAGTTTGAGATTCCTCATGTGTAACATAGGGAGACAAAAACCTTCCTTTGCCAGGGTTTTGGGCAAAATATAAAAATAAAAAAAATCCTCTGACTTGCATAGAATAGTGTGTTTACTCTGAATGTTAATTTTCTGTATCCCTTTAATAGTTTAGAACACTGAGGCTAGAGATTAGGTACTGTCTTGGAAAATAATTTGGCCAATTTAGGTTTCCCTTTTTCTGGTCTGATCCCCCCCCCCCCACCTTACACTTTGTCACCATTTGAGTTTGACCTCTACTAGGCGACCTGGACACATCTAGTGATGCCAGGTCACCAGGGAGTTTCTAGGAAGGCAACTACTCCTCTCTGTTTCCTAGAAAAGCACAAAAAGCAGCACTGTTGTGGAGATAGCAAGGTACATGGACAGTAAACTGTCCCTGAAGGTACAGGTTTAATCCAGTGGTTGAGTTAGAGATGGAAGAGCGGAGAAGTATTGTCCAGCAGTAAAGGGCAGGCATGCAGCAGATCTGAGAGGGAGGAATGAAAGTGTTTCTTGAGACAAAGTGCTTCTTGGTGAGCCCCTGGTATGGGGACGCTGAGCTTTGGGGTTATTATGGATAGAAGATGAAAACTATCTCTCAGCTTACAAATGATGCGTGCTCTGTCACTTCCTGGCATCATTATCTGGACATGAACAAGACACGCGATTGAGCTGGGAACTCACTGATTGGGGTTCACAGGGAGCAGAAGCTCCAAAAAGCCTGTGAGGTCATTGTCTGTTCTCACCTAAGCACACCAAGGCTCCAGAGCTCTCTTAGTCACTCTGGATAGATTTAAAGGGCACTGGCCCAAACTCCTCTTTCCCCACTTGTTTTTTATGGCAAAATGTACAAGGATGATCATGGCTGCATATTGTACAAGTCCAGAGCCATGTGACCTGTGGTTTCCTGAGCCTCCCCGGTAGCTCTTTCCAATGTGTAATTTCCACCCTGTTCCTCGGAATACACCCTAGGAGCAGATACGTGGATGTGTTGCTGTGCAGACGTGAGACATAGTACCCTCTACTGGGGGCTGTGGTCCTGGTGGACAGACGGGAAACAGACACGCTGAGTGGTTTGTTCTCAGACACTAACTGGAAGGGCTGATGTCATTTTATAGTCCATATTTCACAATAAGGCACTAAGCCTGGCTCTCTGTCCTCTCAGAACTGAACCATGTGCCCAGGCCTTAAAAAAGACAACGAAAAGCAGAACATGAAGAATAGGTTCCATTATAAGCTCAGGAGGGAGGTGAAAAGTTTAAGCAAATGAAAAACAGGATCATTGTCATGGTTGGCTATTGGGATTCAACACACCGATGCACTCAGCCATGAACCGACTGCCAGCTGTCTTTCGGGGGCAAAAGAAAATACGGCATGATATAAGGTTGATACTTAGCTATTTTTCCTTGGCTTGATAAAATGCAGGCTTTCCATCTTTTACTAACTCCTAGGTGTTTCGGAGAAAGAACTTTAATAAAGAGTGAAAAAACAGACCCCTGCCACAGGGGCGTGAAGCTGGGGTAATCAGAGGAGGGAAAAGACCATATTATTTAGGATAAACAAGGAGGGGAGAGCAATTTAATTGGTTCCTGATGTTCCGCATAACCCGGGCCAGCGCTCTTAAAACCGAGTGGCTTATTTTTATTTGTGAATAGATTTGATTTCTTTTAAAAAATGGGTTTTCCATCTGTATTGGTGGAATTCCAGTCAAGAAACTTCCATCCTGGCTGCTTTGATCTTGTGCACACCTTTCAAAGGCATAAAAAGTTCTTCTTTTTCCTTTATGTAAAAGGACTTCCAGCCAATATTTAATATGAAAGAGATGTTGATCAGCCTTGGGATGGGCATATTGAAGCCATTCAGGGGTTGGTGTTTTCTTTCCCTGGCTCTTCTTTTTTTTTTTTTTTCCTATCAACCTGGATTCCTTGATGATAGTTCCTGTTGTGAGTTTGTACAGCTGAGGGAGGTATAGGTGGCAATTAATGAAGTTATTATAAAAATAAGTGAGACAAATAGGAATTGAAGGAGGATTGCTGTGTAAGGGAGAAATATGTGCATAAATTCAATTGCAAAACTTGTAACTGACAGCGGGTGTAATTATTCCGGAGAGCTGACAATTTCGGTACTGTCAGTTTGCCAGATCTTGATGTGAAGTCCAAACTTAGAGGCAGTATTTGGAAGATAATTCTTAGTGTGGGCTGCTGTTAATTTCTCCCCCTTTTCCTACCTCTAGGAAAGCTGTCTGTCTATAAATTATTTAAATTCAGCAACACAAATAGGTCTCTTCGTGAACTTTTGCAAATAAGACAGAGTTTGTCATTTTAAAGGCCAACTGATGATGATAAAGGAGATCTTTTTTCAGATGAAAGAAGTTATCTAGTTCCTGGACACAAAGCCCGGTCATCTGAGATAATTCTAGAGCAAAACTAACATTTTTCAGTCCACATTCCACTTGGTGTTTTTTATAAACTGTGATACTCACAAGTTAACTCACATATAATTAGCATTGTTTCTTATGCAAAGTAAACATGGATATAGCATTTGTGCTTCTCCTAACATTTAAAGCAAAGCACTCAGGGAGACAGAAATGCCTCCACTTTAAGGAAAATGGATTTTTGCAAAATAAGACACAATAGAATAAATATTTGCACATCAGAAAGAATTCGTTATTTGAGCTCCGTGAAATTCCCTTAGAGTACAGAATTTAGTTTAAATATACTTTTATTAACCATAATTTAATTAATATGCACCTTTTCAGTAACATCGATTGCAATAAAAAAACAGTACATTTCTAAACGATTTTCTTTTCGCTTTTTGTTCTTAATAAAACAACCACCACAGGCTTTGCCTGTATTACCCACTTCTACAGCCAACAGGTTATGAAGAGATTGCTTCGTTTTCTACTAACACAGAACTCTAAAACTACATGGAAGAATTAAGCCTTTTTCCACAAGGGTTATAGGATGGAAGCTTTCTCTAAAAACAATTAGTGATATTGTGTTGAAGGATAAAGGAGGCAGGACCATGTCAGCTTTCACACATCAGATGATGGAACCGAAATGCTGGAGCGGTAAGCCAGCTGTTAGAAGGTTTCTCCCTGAATCAGCAGGAGGGGACTTTATGAATCCCAGCTGTGCTTATTTTTGGGGTTTCCTGGCTCCAGACCATTCTGTAGGTTGTAATCTACGTGTCCAAAGCTCAGGGGAGATTTTGGTCCAGCAGCTCTTGGCCAACTTTCCCTTCCCTTCCCTTCCTTTCTCTCTCTCTTCTCTCTCTCTTTCTCTCTCTCTTCTCTCTCTCTCTTCTTCTTCCTTTCTTCCTTTCTTCCTTTCTTCCTTTCTTCCTTTCTTTCTTTCTTTCTTTCTTTCTTTCTTTCTTTCTTTCTTTCTTTCTTTCTTTCTTCTTTCTTTCTTTCTTTCTTTCTTTCTTTCTTTCTTTCTTTCTCTCTCTCTCTCTCTCTCTCTCTTCCTTCCTTCCTTCCTTCCTTTCCGTTTTTTGTATAAAGATTATCAGATATTGTAATGCTCAGCATACGGCCATGATGTGCTGAAATGCTGAGTGAAGGCAGGACTGGACAGGAGAGACAGAGTGGGAGGAAGAGAGAGAGAAAATAAATGAGAAAGAAGGGAGGAAGAAAGACTAGAAACCAAAAAGTAAGCCCAGGGTGTTCCATTAATTCCCTAAGAAAAAAGGGAGAGAGGAAAGAAGAAATGTCAAGCACTGAGAGGACTGCAGGCCTTTTATGCGTTTTTTCACTTGCTAAGTGTTAATGTGCATCCTAACCACCTGGGAAGCTTGTACAATGAAGAATCCCGAGGCTCTCTGACAGTTTCTGATTTGTCTGGGGCTCGGGACTCTGCATTTTAACAAGAAACAACTTAACAGTCTTAATAAAATTGAAGGGCAGTTCCTCCCCAGTATTGGGGCCTGCAGAAGCTGCCGAGACTGGGCTAGGGGCACATAGCGAAGTCACAAAAGCAGAAAGAAGACTGAACGTTTCAGAGGGAACTAGGGGAGTGTGATCAGAGATGTGTGTAAGGACCAGAGCAAAAGTGAGCCGATGAGGTGTGGGAGAAAGAGGGCATGAGAACCTGCAGGGAGTCTTTTTTACCTTTGAGCATCCAGATTTGCCTGATGAGATGAAACCAAAAACAGGAAAAGGAGAAGAAATAGAAGATGACCAAGTTGCTGTTCAGGCATTCATGAAATTAGCCAAAACTTGTGGCTGAATTCCTTGATCATTTGATAAGTCCTAAGTCCCAGTATTGCTCTTTGAGATACTGATTGCCCAACAGGGAAATCGTAAGAAAGTATCATAGGAATAAATGACTGATGGAATTCGTTGTCATTATTCCCAGAAGTTCTACTGAGGCGGCTGCCTTTTATTAGACAGGAAAATGGAGTTTTAAAATAGCTGGACAAAAAAAAAAAAAAAAAAAGGAAAGAAAATCAGATCCAGGAGAGATAGGATCTAAAGTTGCCAGTGGGAAAGCCTGCCTCAGAAAAGAAAACTTCAAAAATGTCAAAGTTCAAGTGTCCATGTTAAGAGTTTAGAGTTCAAAATGGCATCAGGTTAGTCACTGATGATTATAAAATCCCCATGTATGAGGGACTGGGAGGCAGCAAGAGATTTGGAAGGAAGCGTGGAGTTAGGTTTGTGTAGCACTTTATGTAAGTTTGGGAAAGTCAACTGTTTGCCTCAAAAAATCCGGGGTGATGGAAGTTATTGGTGGTAAGTGGGAATGGCTCAGCCTTTCCAGTCTCTTTTTTTGATGTCCTACTCCCTGAAGTAGACTCATGTAAAGTCTCACTAAATATCTATGAAACCACACAGAAAATGAAAACACAAGTCTTAGAGAGACTGATAACCTTTGCCTGCATTCTGGAGGAGACTCGGCTGACTACAAAGACCTCGAAATAACCTGTGCACACCTTCCCCCCCGGAAAGGATGGAAGGTGGGAATCCCCCGCCTCTGCGGCAGGCACTCACTGGTCTGCTAGCCCACCCAGTGCCTTTGGCTCATCCACATGAAGGCACGTGGGGACATCCTGTTCCCCTGCGTGGCACACACAGGTGTGGGAAGCCATCTCTCCGGCCGCCTCCTTCACCGATGTTGCATTATAGCCCTCACACATCGCTGAACATCACGTTAAGTACTTTTAGATAGGGCTTGCCTAGGCTCAGGGAAGCAGTCCGCTAGCTCTGGGGGCCTCAGTTTCCCTGATACCTCTTCTGGATGTTTTTTTTATTGACCTCTCTCTAAGAGGAGGGAAGTGAGATCCCCAGGATCTGACTTCATCCTCCCTTCTTTTTCTCCAAACTCCACTAGAAGAAGAAAGGATGGACGTTCGTTCCTTCCTGGGTACCACGGCCTCTGCTCTCTGAGCTCTCCCTACTTGTAGCGGAACTCTGTGATCAAGTTGGTGATTAGGTGAGATCTCACAGAATTTAGAAAGTCCTTTTCTCTCTGGGCAAATCCATTTGACCGTCGGAAGCTGAACATTAACTGCTTTGTTTTTCTTGCATTCCTGCTGTTCACAGTCCTAATTACCCTGACCATCCAAGTCAGATGGCTGCTCACAAAGGAAAAACCGTGTTAAAATATTGCAAAAATATTATTCCTAGAATGCAAGTATTCCTTCACTTTATCATTTGAAAAGCATTGCTTGGTTTTATTTAAAGGCTTTTTACATTGGGATTTAATTGCCTTATTGAATAAGTGAAGTAAATTGCCTTCTCGGGACAGTTGCACTTACCTTCCCATCTACCTGGGATGCTCACCTCCACTTCTTCCTCCTTATCTGCTATCCTCAGGTCTCTGTTCATGTGCCATCTTTACAAAAGGCCTTTCCTGAGCGTTGTATCGGAAACAAGTGCCCCCCTAATTACTCTCCGTTCACTTTTCTCTAATCCTCTTCATAGCACTACCTGGCGTATCGTTTGCTTATAGGTTGATTTTCGACCTCCTCCCACTGGAATGTAAGCTCCCTGAGGGGTGGCTATATTTTGTTCACTATTGTGTCTCCAAGGACTAAAACAGGACTTTTCTGCACTTGCTAAGATGTATTTTGTTTTCTCCTTTAAACTTTTTTTGGCATGACTTATGAATGAAAGTACAAATCACTTTGAAACTTCTAGAAGTAATTTTATGTAGTTCTGAAATCTCATAACACTGCCACCTGCTTTATAATGTTGCTCTTAGAACATTTTCATCTGTAAGTTAAATTGTACTTTCTTTTACTTTATCAAAATCTCCATGTGCTGCCAATAATGTTTGCTTCAGATAGTTAATGCAATATCGTTTGACCCACAAAGGTTTGTTACGTCTTTTTAATAAATTATACCATCGATTCACATGAACTGTCCATCTTTATCCCATTTCATTTTTCCCATGAATATTACTTATTCTGTTCTTAATAATGCCATCCATGAGGGTTTTTTTTTTCACTTTTTTATGACCAGTGATTTTTTTTATTATTAAATACATTCATTCAGTATCTGACAAATACATAATTCTGCCAGTAGTGTAAGTTGGCATTTGTACCTGAGCTTTTCCAACTGCTTATAAATATGTGACTGCTGGAGCAATGATAATGCTATCCATGAGTTTTTAAACTAGCATTTGCCTTGTATTTTCGTATTCTGCTTATTTTCAGACTTCTGTTTTCTTTTTGTTTTAGGTCTGCTTCTTTTAAGCAGCAGATAATTGTTATTTTATTCAAACACTCAACCTTTATAAAATTTTTTTAAAACGTTTTTCATCAATACCTGTACCCACATGTGTTCTCTGATTACTTGGAAGCAATTCTCAGGCATCATATTTTATATTTTAATGTATATCTCTAAAAGGAAGTAACTCCTTTGAAACATAACCATAGTACTACCATCACACCTAAAAACTAATAACAGGTTTTTTTTTTTAATATTGTCAAATATCCAGTCCGAATCCAATGAGAGAGGAAGTATTTTGCTCTGAACTATTCAGTGAGAATCATTAGCAGAGTAGGTGACGCTTCCCTGATGGTTGAGAATGAGACAGACATACCCCTTACAAAATCCAAACAGGCACGTTTTCAGAAATGAATCAAAATGAAGTTTTAATAGATGAGGGGTTTCCCTCTTAACATTTGAGCAGAGATGTCTTCTCAGTATTGTTTGGTATAAGTTTCAGCGTGGTTGTCAGAGGAGAAAGAATTAAGGTGATGGCTGCAAAAGCTTATAGAACCTAAAGAGAGACTAAAAGACCCTGAATGGATGGAATGCAGTTAAGGAGACACTGAGGGATAGAAACTATCTGTTATGAAAAAGTGGAGAAGGCTTTGGGGAAAGAGTCAGAAAATAGGAATATTAGCACAGATGCTAAGGTGCTATAGGAAAAAAGAGCCCCCAAATACAGGGGCTTAAATAACATAGAAATGTATTTCTCTGTCAAGAAACAGTCTAGTCGTGAGTGGTCCAGGTTGGTGGGACATCGTTTCTGGCTTCAGTCATTCAGGACCATTGTTTCTTTCATCTTATTGCATCTCTGATCCCTAGGGTGTTGTCCTCATTAATCACTTTAAATTGGATCAAGCTAGAAGGAGAAAGTACAGAGATGGAGGGCAAGCAATTTCCTTTTAAGCAAATGGTGTAGAAATTGTGCACATTTGCTCCGCTCACACTCTTCCACTTCTGTTGGTGAGAACTAATCATGTGATCATAGCTGGCTGGAAAGTGGAGGCTCTAGCTGAACAGCCATGAGCCAGGTAAAATTCCATTGTTGGGGGAAGAAAAGAAAGAATTTCTGGTAACTACTAGCAGTGTGCCACACCAAGACAATCCCTATTTAGGGATCGAATCTCTTGAAAAGAGTGAAAATCCAGGTCAATTATATCTTCCCCAGATGACTGGATGAAGCGGTTGTGGTATATTTATACAACGGGATACTACTCAGCCATAAAAAAGAATAAAATAATGCCATTCGCAGCAACATGGATGGACCTGGAGACTGTCATTCTAAGTGAAGTAAGCCAGAAAGAGAAAGAAAAATACCATATGATATCGCTTATATGTGGAATCTAAAAAAAAAAAAAGACACAAACTTATTTACAAAACATAAATAGACTCACAGACATAGAAACTAAAGTCATGGTTCCTGGGGGGAAAAGGAGGGGTGGGAAGGGATAAGATATGCAGATACTAACTACTATGTATAAAATAGATAAATAACAAGTTTCTACTGTATAGCAGAGGGAACTATATATTCAATATCTTGTAGTAACCTATAATGAAAAAGAATATGTAAAGGAATATATGTATGTGTACGTATGACTGAAACATTATGCTAGACTCCAAAAATTGACACAACATTGTAAACTGACTATACTTCAATTAAAGAAAAATAGTAATAATGGCTTCCCCTGAGAGCCTGAAGCCACACTTGTGGGTTATGGGCCAAAAGGCAGGTGTCTCTGAAGTCTGCCACAGTGACACAAATGGAGCCTTTTAGTTACCACCATAAGATGTCAACTATTGTTGAAATCGTTTCCTCTTCCCTTCATCCCTGAGGATTCTGTATGAAAGTACAGAATATTTTCTTTGCCTTTCTAAAACCAAATCCTCTCTTTTAATGTCCTGAAAGGTTATCTCCGCTCAGTGATATCCTCAAATCCCAACCTTTGGTTTTCCCCCAGAGCCTTCTTCAAGTGCTCCATTGTTTTTCCTCACAAAGGAACACAAAGCAAACGTTCACCAAAGGGGCCAACGACTCTTAGTTCTCGCCTTCTTTCAGAACTTCTTGGGTAGCTCAAAAAACTTGAATAAACATTGGAATTTATGGGCTTATGTAACTTGAAAGTTCCAGGGACAGACTATAGGTACATCTTGATCCAGGGGGTCAGATTATGTCGTCAGGACATTATCTCACTCCGTCTGTGTCTGTCAGTGCTACTTTCCTGAGGGTTGGCTTACTCCTTTGGCAAGTTCTCATTCATGGTGGCCTCCAGCATTTCAGGTTTTAAGTTCCATAGCTCTAATTGTAGCAGGAAAAGAGAATATACTCCTCTCTCCCCAGCTCAAGCAGAAGTACCCAAGATTACACGAGTATCTCTGATGGCATCACTGGCTCTTGTTTGAATGAATCCTTGAGACTGGAATTGAATGTGTTGAATGGTCAGCACTGCAGCACAGGAAAATGCGAAGTCAGCACAAAACAGTAGAAAGGAATATCTGGGTGCTGTGAGCAGAAGGGAGCATGGACGCTGGCCAGCGAAACAGCCACAGTTGTCCACCGCCCATCCATTTGCCTAGGAAGCTGAAAAGTCCAAACTAGTCTTGGGATGACTCTTCAATGCTGTTTAAACTGCTTAGTTTCCCTGAGTCTTCCTCTTGTAGGCATACTCCAAATGCTTGTCATTATCATGCCCCTATGTCCTTTCACCTCGAGGGCAGGCCTGTGCCTTCCTGCAGGGACCTGCCGATCATGAGTTACATTGCAGTAATAGCCATTTTGCAGTTGTAACTCCTCCTAGTTTTCCTTTTACAGCGCACTTCCATTTTCTGTAATGTCCTGCTGTGTTTAATTTCTAATGAAATGAATTACTTAAAAAAAAAAGGCATGTCCTATTTTAATGTAATGGGAGACACCAAACTAGAGCATCCGTAGCAGGAGTGATTTGTAAAGGATTTCAGGAAAGTAAACCTCCTTTATTTCTTACACAGAATAGCAGATCTCTCCAAGATGCAGTATAGACTGGCCCTGTTGGTGGGTGGTTATATACACCCTGGCATATTCTCTTAAGGTTTGGAATAGATAAGACATTTGCCACAATAATATAAAGATCTTGTTTACATTAATGAGGACTTTTAAATAGGGAGCAGGGACTTGAGTTTTACCATTATCCTCTTGGAACAAGTTGGATTAGTTGGAATTTAAACAATGTAATGTAGGGTGAGGTGGTTAAAACCACAGACTCTGAGGGTTTTTTTTTTTTTCCCTAGCATTGAAATTCTGTATTTCCCACTCACTGTCTGTTTGACCTTTGGTAAGTTACCTGACTTCTCTGTTCCTTAGTTTCTTCATCTATAAAGTGGAAGTAATAATAATATTGACCTCACAGAGTTGATGTGATGCTCACGTACATTAATATGTATAAAATGTTTAGAACAGTGTAAGAACTGTAAGATTAAAGTAAGAACCATAGAAACACGTAGTAGGAACTTTGTTAGGCATTATTATTTGATTTTTCCTGAATATTCATTTATAAGATTCATGTGAACACAGTGAAAGAAGTATTATTCAGTAGTAAGTTCCTTGAAGAAACAACTAAAGCCCAAAACCTGCATTTTCTTTTTATGAATCCTGCCTGAATTATCCACATCTGAGTAAGAAAGTGGGAATGACATACTAATGGAAAAACAGGCTAATAAGTCTAACCTAGTTTCACATTCAAGGGGTGGAATAATTTATGGGAAAGCTCTCAAGGCTTCTAACTGCTGCAATCAAATCACTGTATGGAGAAAGCTACAAAATCAAATTCCGAACAATGAAAACATCAGTTTCTTAATGGAACAGTTCCAACCATCTGGCATTCATATGCTGTTTGCAGGGCGGTTATTGTGCAGACATAATGACCCAATCCCACCTCTAGGCAAGACGCTTTCATGAAGGAAGTTTACCCTGGCCATTTGTGGCTGGTTAATATTACCAGAAGAGGGTTGGATTTTGGGTTTGTTTTCTTTTTTTTGCTGTTCCACTGTTAATGTTTCAAACTTGAACTTTTTTTTTTTTCCCAAGAGAACACACCAAAAAAGGAACTTCTAATATATTTGTAGAGTGCAAAAAAGTGGGTAGGAGATTTCAGCATCTCAGAAATAAATTGTTTCTTGCAGGCAGTTTTTAAAAAAGAGGAGCCCTGTTGCATAGGCTGGATATGGTCTTGATAATCAGTTATCTCTTCTAAACAGGCTTTAATTTAATATTGGATAATCCTCTTATGATACTTGAAAAATGGATTTTGAAGAAAACTTGGAACACAGAAAATAATGACATTTCATTTTTCTTTGAGTGAACTGCCAACTTTGTTAGCATATTATCTTTTTCCTTTACTATGGAACTTGACCCTACTGTTGAAGGTTCATTCATTCACTTAAAATTAATTAAACCAACAAGTATTTACTAAGTCTCTACTAAGTGCCAGATACTGAGTTAGGCATACCTACTTAACAGAGTGTAAAAAGATGAGTTTTTAAGAAATGGAAACAGGTGTGTTATGAAAAGTGCAGTGTGATATAAAATGTTAACAGCATGAGAGATTAGAAAAAAGATTAAAAAGACACATGCAAAAAAATTAAAATTCAGTGTTAATAAAATCTACATTGGTGTGATTAGAAAGAAAAAAAATGCTACGAATATGGAATCAATTGTGTGGATTTCACTCTTTATAAGCTCTCCTAGGATGCAGGGCAAAAGATTTTTTTAAAAAAGGTGAAGAGAGAAAAATGACAAGAGAGTAACTGAATGAAAAACAGAGAACAAAGAGCCAGTATATTGATAAGGCTGCTCCTGAAGGAGACAGAACAAATGAAGCAAAGGCAACAATTAACTATAAAGTAGAAGAAAATTTTTCTGAACTTACTTTATAAAGGTTTATGAAACTATTTATATGTACGAAACCGACGCCTTACCACTTGGCCACCGCGCCTGACTATAAAAGTATTTATAAACTTACATAAAGACCTATTTTTGTAAATTTGTAGGGGTTTCTGGGTTGCAACATAGTTCAGTTTTTGTTTTTTGAAGAGAATAGAAAACATTCAAAGTTACACAAAGACTAAATATATACCTCTCATAAAGCCTTGTTGAGAAGTTTAAAGATTAGTCCAAGTGACTGAGTTGTGTACTGAGTTGAGAGTATTTTGAAATTATTATTAAAAGGAAAGAATAAAATAAGTTAGTTAAGCATTCAGCACCAGAAACTAAGGAGATTTATAAAACAAAACCAAGGAAGTCGGTGTAAAGGATTTAACTATGAACAAAACCATAATGAGATACACAGCAGAAAATGAACAGCATTGATATATACATCCTAGATCTATTTTTTTTTTTTTGGTAAAGAGTCAAAAAAGACCATTAGCAAAGCAAATCATTAAAAAAAATCTATAGTACTAGGATAAACAAAGGGGTGAAGACCGTAACAATTCCAGCTCAGTTTGACAATCTCAACAAAAAGACTATTAGATGATGATTATTTAACGATAAATAGAAATATAGCTTAAATAGGATAGAAACTGTGGAAGGTACTCGGGCGGGTTGGGTGCTCTGCAGGTGCTGAGGCTGAGGTAGGAGAGCAAAGAAAGGGTTTATCAGGGAGTAACATCTATGAAAGGAAAAGAGACAAAGCATCACGCAAAGGTCTCTGATCCAGCGCATGTAGTCCAGCCTGAAAGACAGTTTCCTTCCTTGCGCAGTACTGTCTCCAAGTTGGTGCTTCAGCTCTGTACTCAGTAGGACATTGCGTCCCTCCACAGGAAGCTTCTGGATGGGGCAGTGCGTGATAAGACCACATGATTCATTTTCACACCTTCTTCGCTGTTAACTAAATGCTGTGGTTAAACGTTGGGTGGGATTCCATGCCCGAGGATCAGGCATTCTGTAGGTCCTGGACAGTGATGCTGGCCGAGGCCTGGAGGGCAGAAGAGGCAATGCCATATCCAGAACAGGTGTCTATTCCTGTGGAAATGAACCCCAAGCCCTCCTAGGATGGAAGAGGCCCAACCTAGCTAACCTGCCACCACGTTGCCAGTGGGTCTCCATAAGAAATAGTCCATGCTAGGTGCTCAGAGTTAGTCCATGCTTATGCCCATACTTGGGGCTTTGAACTGGTCTCTGTTGCTAGCAGTTTGGCCATTCAGAAGCAGCAGTAGAGGGATCAGCTTTAGTAAGTGGGAGTCATACTGTTGGACCCATGCATGGCCTCCCTCTCTGACCTGGTGGCCACTTCACTCACGTGCCCATTGCGCTGCTAGCAAAGGCTGGATCAGCATTCCTACTTGTGGAGATGAGCAGGAATTCTGCCTCCCCCCTCTCCTACTACAACTGGAAGAATTCTGGAAGGGGGAGGATCATGTTCGTTCAAGTTCATCTTGGAATAGATTATAACACTCAAGTGTAATTTACACCTGCCAAAATCCATCCCTAATGGATCAGATCCACGCCCTCTGAGTCTAAATTTCTACAAGTCGGTTCAAATCTCTCTCTGGGAAAAAGTCTAGTTATTGTTACTGCTGTTACTCTTTTACAAAAATCTTGAAGTCCCAGAAATGGGTTCTAGACAACTTTTCACATACTTTTTCGAGATATTTTCTTAGGAATTAGAGATAAATTAATCTTATCAGCAAATTCTATCAAGGCTCAATTTGCTGTCATTCCTTCCTTCGGATCCTACTCCATCTTCCCAGGGGTTTTAAAGTATCCCGTGTTACTGTTTCAAACCCCTTGTAGTCCCTTTGTGCTCTGCAAATCAGCAGTGACCTCTGCAAGGCCACCTCTTGTCCGCGTAACACTCCTCCCAAGGTTGTGACCATACTTTATATGAAATTAGTTCCTATTCCAGGGTTTGCAGTCTTTCCAGGGTGCAGATACGAGGTGGGGTCAATGGGTCTTAGCAATCATGGGTAAAAACTCCACACTTAGTGGGAGTTACGGGTTAAATTGGGTCTCTCCAAACCTTGTATTTGGAAGAACTAGTCCTCAGCATCTCAGAATGTGACTGTATTTGTAGGTAGGGCCTTTAAAGAGGAATTTAGGTAAAACGAGGTCATATGGGTGGGCCCTAGTCCAGGAGGACTGCCGTTATAAGAAGCGATGAGGACACAGACACACACAGACTGAGGGGAGACCAAGTGAAGACATGGGGAGCAAACCTCCGTCCGCAGGCCTGGGACAGAGCCCTCAGAAGAAAGAACCCTTGACCTTGGACTTCTAGCCTCTAGATCAGGGGGAAAATAAATTTCTGTTGTGTAAACTACCCAGTCTACAGTGCTTTGTCATGGTAGCCCTACCAAACTAATACAGTGGGTATAAATCTCAACAGTCAATAAACTTAGGTATTCAAGAAGCATTTTTCTGTATTTCAGGTTAAGTTCTTACTCTGAATCTCCCGTTCCTCCTGGTTGGTGGGAAAATATGAGCTCAGTTCTTTTGGAGTTTTCTTCAATTCTCACACTCCTATCCAGATCAGTTACCATTCCAGAGTTTTATACAGTGGCCGCATGTTGGAGGGGCCTCTAGCATCGGACCCCAGGGGTTGCCTCTTAGAATTCCTTTGTCCAGGTCCACTGCTGATAACGCTACCCGTGAGGCATGAGCGTCTATTACTAAGCTGATCCAGGTTCCATCTACCTAAGCACACCTTGCAGTCTTCTCTTCCGAGGGGGCTTGCCGTCTCCCTGACAGCATCTCTGGGAAGCAGGACAGAGGTGCCCCTGTTCTCTCAGGATACACAGACCTCTCTCTGTCATTCTCACACTCCAAGAGGATTGTTTTTCTTCAAGTCTACACTGTTTATGTGTAAATCCCCTTCTCCTAAGAGCGTATGCTTTCCATAAAGGTTTCTGGCTCTTCTGTTTTCTGTTTTGCCACACGCTTTCCAGAGCAATGAGCACAGAACATGTGGCTATTCAACAATGAGAGAAGGGAGAAGAAAACCCGGGAATAAAAATCTCAAAATACAGTTTTGTCATATAAGATTACATCCCGCTAAAGACAAAAGAAACTTATACTATTAGTTATAGAAATATGTTTTATGGTTATATACAATTAGGATACTAGCCATGGAAAATCATGGGCTTTTTACATAGGAATAATTTACTGACTTGCTTGTTATAAAGTTAATTTTTCTTGTGGCGTGTGTATAGTGTGTCTTGGTTTTACACAGGAGTACAGTCATTCTCTGCTCTTAGGTTTTGTTGTCTTTATATATGTTTAATCACAATAGTAACCCCCAGAGGATGTAATGGCTGAACGTTATTCCGTAATTGTTTTAGAAATATCATTGTATGGATAGATCTAAATAATTACACTCATGTTTAAAAATATATTATGCAGCTGTAATTTACAAATAATAAATCACACAATCTTAAATGTTCAGTTCAGTGATTTTGGACAATTATATACACCCATGTTACCACCACACCAAGCGACATACAGCACATTGCTCTCACCCCCAGGAAGTTCCTTTGTTTGCCTTTTCTGTCAGTCCCCACTCCCTAGGTAATCATTGCTCTTTTTCCTTTTTTCATAAATTATTATTATTTTTTTAAGTGGAGGTACTGAGGATTGAACCCAGGACTTCACGCATGATAAGCATACACTCTACCACTGAGCCATACCCCTCCCTGACTAGTTGTTCTGTCCCTAACATCACAGATAAGCTTTGTCTGTTCAGGAACTTCATAGAAATGAAATCATACAGGACACACTGTTGGGTCTGTCTTCTTTTGTTCGGCCTGCTTTTGAGATCCGTCCATATTGCTGCGTGTATCAGGAGTTCGTTCCTAACACTGCTGACTAGTCTGCCACTTATGTCCAGTATTTTTTTTTAACCTGTGGAATTCACTCTGCCTCTGCTTTGGGCAGAGCCAGTGTTATCGGAGAAATGAGAAGGGTCTTCATTTATGTATGGCTGTTTCTGAACTTGCTGTTCTCTCATGAGGTTATTTAACAACCACTGCGGCAATCCTCCGTTGTTTCAGTTGGTGAAGCTTTAGGATATTTCGGTATCTTGGAGGGACAGTCTCCCCTCCTTGCCCGTCCTCAGAATTGTCGTAGTTTTTCTGGGCCTCTTCCATGTCTACGGGAACCGTAGACTCACTCTGTTAAGGTCTGTCGATGAGAAGCCTTGTTACAACTTGGAGTGGATTGCAGTCTGCTTACTGGAGTCTTCTCATCCGTAACCTTGATATTATCTATCCATTTACTGAGGCCTTCTTGTGTATTTCAGTAGAGTTTTAAACATTTTCTCCATACGGATTCTATACCTTTTTATTAATTTTTATTCAAGTTGTAACGAAGATCTGTTGTTATTCTAAGTGAGACCCTTAAACGTCTCATTTTCTAATGGGCTGTGGCTTCTTTGTACATTGATCTTTTATTTAGCAATGTTGCTAAACTCTCCTCTCTGCTCTAATACTTTATTATACTTGCTCGAATTTCTCAGTAGACAATTGTATCATTTACAAGTCATATTTTCCTTGTTTCCCAACCCTTATGTCTTCAAATTTCTTTGTGTGTATGAGTGTATTATCTTGGCAAGGTGCTCTAGTACAATGTGGAGGAGAAATGGTAAAGCGATCCATGTCTTGTTTCTAACTTTAAAAGGAAAATATTTAATGAATTAATATTAAAAATAATGCTTCTTGAATTAGGTTGTTGGTAGCAACTATTATCATGTTCAGGAAATTCCTCCCTTTTCTAGTGTGTTAAGATTTAAAAAATAAGAGTGGCAAATTACTCTGTTTTCTAATATTAAGCCATCCTTACATGATGGTATCAACCTGATATGCTTCTGATGTATTTTTTAAAACACATTGCTGAACTTGGTTTAATAATATTACATGTTAAGAATAAAATTTTTTATTCCTTTTGAGATTGGCTTATAATTTTCCTTTCTATGTTTTTCTCTGACTTTGGCATCAAGGGTTTATTAGCTCATATAATAATTAAGGTGCTTTCCTTCTTTTTTTAGTCTTTGAAATCATTTGAATAGAGATTATCTGTCTAATAGAGATTTGGTAAATCTTTCCTACCAAATTTTTTGACTCTTTTTGTTGTAGATTTGGAAATATGAGTTCAGTTTATTTAATGGTCATAAATGTATTCATACTTTTAATTTGCTTGAATCAATAATTTTTGTAATTTACATCTTATTAAAAAGTATCTATTTTAGCTAAGTTTTAAAAATATTCACAGTATTCTCTTAGTATTAGAAAAAACTCTCAACTGTTACTATAATATCATTCATAGTCTTGTTTCTCTTCTCTTTTCCTCCACTATCAGTCTCACTAGAAAGTTACCGATTTTATTATTGTTTTATTGAACGAGCTTTTTGTTTTGTGATCCAGTCTATGATTTCTTGATACTTAGGTCTATTTTTAGCTCTAAAGTTATACATAGAACACACATATATGTGTTCTTCTTCATTTTCTTCCTCCCTCCTGTGTTTTAGATCAAAGCATTTTTGAGTGAGGGAGACTACAGGAAAAGGATTTGCTAGCCCTGGATCTATTTCAGACATTACCCAGATTATTTATGCTGAAATACGTGATAAGAAAAAGGTGAGCAGTGGGAGTAGGAAGGAATAGACTGGGAGTTCAAGATTTGCAAATATTAACTACTATATATAAAATAGATAAAAAACAGATTTCTTCTGTATAGCATGGGGAACTATATTCAATATCTTGTAGTAACCTATAATGAAGAAGAATATGAAAACGAATATATGTGTGTGTATGTATGACTGAAACAGTATGCTGGACACCACAAATTGACACATTGTAACTGACTATACTTCAATAAAAAAAAAGAAAAAGGTGAGCAGAGAGTCGCTCTATTTATAGGGTTGTCATTTCATTACAGTCTAATACAAGGCTTCTGCACACACAATTCCACCTTCTATTCTCCATTCCTAGGGTCCTCTTATGTCATTCCTACCCTGAAGAGTGGTTTTATTTTATTTCATTTTATTTTTAACTAAATTGAGCTGCCTCGCCCACCTCTGCCACTGGCCTTTTAAAATAGAAAAGGTTTCCTAAGGAGAATGATCTCTTTCTAGTCAAGGGGAAAAACACCAGAGAGTCATAAATACCCCATTTTAAGAAGGAAGAAACTTCTGCCCAAGAGGCACCTGAAAAACTTTCCCAAGCGGCTGAATTCTCTCAGGGTATTGTTTCACCAGAATCTATTCTCTGCATCAGTCTCTACCTTAACAGACTGGAGGGAAAGTTTCCAGCAGATCTCTTTGCTGATAGTTTTGATTACTCTGTAGTAGAAAATTTCAAAGGCTTTCTGCCAGGTGGAAGGGAACATGGGAGGCAGAGAGAACCGGCATGACCAGCAAACTGTCTGAATAGAGCCAAAAGTAATGACAGCCAAGTTTTCAATCCTACATGCTTTGCAAATTACAGACCTTGGACCACTAGATAACGTCAATAATCCAACAAAGTCTACAGTTATCCTTTATGATATTAATGTAAACTCTGCTTCAAATATTCCTTATTCAGATTCTCTTCGTTTTACTGAAAATATTTTTTCTCATGTTTGACAGCACCAGCTGTCTTTGGGTCTTTGGCTCTGCTGAAGTCATTTGAAGAAACAGATCTAGAGAAACATTGCTTGGCGGAGGATAAGAGAGAAAGGTTAGGCAGAAAGCATGAGGATGCCTAACCAAGAAAGGGAATAATTTGAATGGCAAGAGGGTCACAGACAGATAAAAACATTAAAGAAAGTATATCCAGGTATTCTTCTTCACCTCTGTTGAAACAACATCATCTACTTTTGTGTTTGAAGAAGCCTGTTCAAATGTATTATCTTACTGTGATAAAGACAACTTGCAACCCAGTAAAATAGACTGTATTCGTATTATCCCATTTTACAGATGAGAAAGCTGGCTCGTTAGGAACACAAAACTAGCTTGGATGGATTCATCTCTGTGCTGAACTGGATTCTGTACTGGATTTCATTTTCTCTCTCCTTTTACCTACAGTTGATTTTAAAGTTATTCAACTAAAACTGGCTGCAAAGCTATCTCATTCAGACAGGTCCACACATGTCAGGGAGACTGGCCTGTTCAGCTGACCCTGTACTTTGTTCTCTAGTTCATTTTAGGCCACGGTGGGCCAAATAAAGAGGAAATAAAGTGTGTTAAAGCAAATAACTTGGAACTCATGAGGACACATCTTGTGTGGGCAGAACTCCTCATTCGATGTTAGAAAGGACCACAGAGTAGTTAAGGTGCTTAATATATGGTCAAAGCAGAAGCAGCCATATTCCTTAAGATGTTAAGAGATGAAATGAGCATATTGGAAAATATTCAAGCTGAATGGCAGGCAAGACACTCATCTGCACTTTACCTTTGATTTCTGAGGAATGGCTAAACATTGAAGTAATTAATTTATAAATTAAATAATTATTTGATATGATTTATTGCTGTAATTAATATAATAGTGATTATTTTTAAATAAAAATTTAAAGTATTCTTTTTACTAGATATTGAAGTTTTAGTATTGAGAAGCTCAACAGTAAATAAAAAGACTGTGTGGTAGGAAGACGCGAAAATTAGCTAAGTGATTTTCCTGAGTTGGGTAGAGCTGTGGTTGAGAAGGAAAGCCCCTTTCAGTACATTCTTCTTTTCTTATCAATACATACTTTTTATTATACTTGGATTTTATGGTAAGCATTTTCCTATTCGTCCTGATATATTTTTTAGAGTTTAAGATCAACTCTTATTATGTGTGTGGTAAGTTTTTATATCTATTTCTGCATGCTGAACGCGAACATATTAGTACTGTGCATGTATTGAAATGTCTATTTTTCACATTTTCATGGACTGTTGTAAAATAAATGATAAACTGGTAGGACAGGAGAGAAAGCAGAGTTGTTTAAAGTTGATTTTTTAAACGAAGGGGATCTGATAGATTGTTTGAAAAAGGAAACAGCTTCTGACGGTAATTGATGGGCAACCGGGGCGTGAACTCGAGCATCCTGTGAAAACCACAAGACGAACTCAGTCAAGGTACTACGCAGTCACTGGCGGGAGACGGTCAAGTTCTTACCGAAGCCAACTTCACTGGAAGCTTAAGAAGTTTCTTTTCCCTCCCCGCCCTCTGCGGTTTCCAGTGACCTCTCCTTTCTGCGAAGCCCAAGGTTACCGAGTGACCGCGACCAACGCAGTCCCCTCTTGCTGTTCTGCGTTTCTTTCTTAAATGTTCTTCCATCAGTCCTGCCGAGTCCTCTGTCATGGGCCCCACGTGCCGTTTCAGATGAGAGTTTACTCAGGTTTTACTCCCAAGCAGCTACTTTTGTTGTGTTGCGGCTTTAGCAGTGGAGCGAAAGGCAGAGAACTGCCAACACTCCGGGAAGCCACGGGTGGGAGGTGGGAGGTGGGTGGTGGGTGGTGGGTGGCGCGGCTGGAGAGACCCGGGACTGACTGGGTGTTGTTCCAGAACCTGGGCGAATCTCCTCTGTGGCCGCCACTTTACTGAGAACGATCCCCAGGCCTTAGTCCGGCGCCGCGCCCGCCCACACCTCCAGGTGCGCCTTCCCCGCCCTTAATTACTCTTTTAAAATTGATAGTTGGCACTTGCAAAGTGACACGGGGAAAGCGGAAGAGAAATTTATGATCATGGATATGGAGAACTAGGGGAGCACAGTCACGGTTGCTTTGGTCCGCAGACCCAGTCGATCGAAAATTCAGAAATAAAAACGTGAGCACCTTTCCCGCAGCTAAATTGACTCTGCGTTCTTTGCAGCCTCGACTTAAAGGCTGCGCTAGGAGAAATTCTGTGGCTCCTGGAAAGTTTGGAAACTGAACTAGGAGAGAAGCCAGACGTCAGGGGTTTTGCGGGTCCCGCGATGTTTTCCAGAGCTTTTCAAGTGGAAAGAGAAGAGCGACAAAATGAAAATGCAACGTGTGCGGGAGGCCACCCGAGTCCCGCAAATTGTCCCGCGCAGAGGTGAGCGCGGGAGCGGGTGGGGGTTGGGATTCGGAGCTGGCGGCCGCCGGTCTCCCGCCGCGGGTGGGTCGAATCGGGGTGGGGTGTGGGGGGGGGTGGGAAGATAATGAATGGGAGGCTTGGGCTACCCCTGCCCCCGCCCTGCAGCGAGGGCGGAGAGTCCCGCCACTGAACCCGGGAGGAGGAGCGCGGAGGGTAGGGGCTCGGGGGGCGTCGCACCAGGTAAGGAAATGAGCGAGGAGGAGGGAGTCGGGGGGGTGCGGGAGTTGCTGACTTGTGCTACGTGGAGCCAGCGGAAAAGAAAGAAGGCGGAGGAAGGAGGGGGCTGGCGTCCGCGCTGCTCCCGCGGCCCTCCCTCGGCGCCCCCTCCCCCGCCGCCCCTGCCAGCGCGCCAAAGCCCGGGCAGTCGGGGCCGAGCGGCGGCTGACGCTCCCCTAGCCGCGACGCCCCTGTCCCCCACGGAGCCCGCCCGGTTCTCGGGCGGCTTGGGCCTCGGCGCCGCCGAGCCTTCCCGGCCTCCCGGCCGCGCGCGGGACCCCGGCGGGGTGGGCGCAGGGGGCGGCCCCGCTCCGGGCGACGGCCGAGGGGCGGGCGGAGGGCTGGGCTCGGCTGGCCGCGGGGCGGGGGCTGCGGGGATTGACCGCGCAGCCCGAGGCCATCCCGGGGGCGGCGGGAGCCGGACGCGCCGTGGCGGCGGGCTCAGGTAAAGAGGTGGGCGCCGCGCGGGGTGGCGCGGGGGGACGGTGCCCCCTGGGCTCCGAGCCAGCGGCCGCCAGGTCCCCTCCTCCGCCAAACGGGGCGCTGGGATCTCGCAGTCCCGCGGCTGACGGGCTTTGTGGCTGTGCGTGCAAGTGCGAGAGCGAGTGTGTGTGTGTGTGTGTGTGTGTGTGTGTGTGTGTGTGTGTGTGTGTACGCGCGCGCGCCTGTGGCGGGTGTGGGTGGGTGTGCGTGCCCGCGGGCCGGCCTGCAGGAGGCGAGGCGCTCCTGACCGTCCCAACCAACCAGTTGACCGAGTCCCGGGAGGGAAGTTGCCGCAGCCGCTCGGGCCGCCGACCCTCCCGTCCCCTGGCCAGGTCAGCGTGCCCCGGGGCCCATGCTATGCGCAGTGTCTGCGGCCGGGACCCACCCAAGTGACACGTAGGTGGTCTCTGGTTACCTGGGTCTGGGTGGGAGCTCCAGGAGAAGGCAGGCGGGAGGCGCTCGAAATTTCCCCCAAGCCTCGTCCGGACCCCGCACCCCGCGCCCCGCAGCGCCAGCTCCCGCCCCACTTGCTTCTCACGGACCACGCAGCCGTCTCTCCCAGGCCGAGGACTTTAAACCTAAGTTTCCGTCCAGCCGCCTAGCAAACACGTTTAGCAAGTAACTGGGGAATCTAAGGCAAGGGAGGGACCTGACTTGGAGTTGGTTTTAAAATCGACAGGCGTGTGTGTGTGTGTGTGTGTGTGTGTGTGTGTGTGTGTGTGTGTGTGTGTAGGACTAGTTTGTTGTGAATGGATTTACAGTTTATTCTTGTTTTTCTTTGCTGCCGTATGGACTGATGTTAAGAATGACGCGCTCCGTACTTGTTGCTGCCTTCAGGCTGGGGCCTGAGATTGCTGCTCTCTGCTGCTACTTCTTTTCTTTTTTGTTGAAATCTATGGAGTTTTCATAAATGTGAGTTTCCATTGCGCTTGCTTGTTAAAGTTTCACTGAAGTTTCACTGTGAATGCATTGTTTCCCACTGGAACAGATACATACTTCCAAACATGAATCTTGAAAACATGTAACTGCATTTATTAGAGCAAAATCCTCTATACCTTCAGGCTTTAACAGTCCGTGTTTTTCCACCTATTTGCCTGTGTCGTTTGCCCAGCAGAAGCGTGTCTGGGAAGCGGAAGGTCTGTGATTCAAAGCTGGCAATTCCGCTTAAAGGGAGAATGGGCTGGAGAAACTTAAGTTCGTTCTCTTAAGAAGCTATTCCCTTGTCAAATCGGGTGGTAAGCCCCGAGAAAAAAGGGTGTGTACTGGAGTTACGGCTATTTGGACCGAACTAAATTGCCTTAACACATACGCATAATGCCATCCGGTTGTTTCTGCTCCTGATTTTCCAGTTCTGGGGAGGACAGAGCATATTTGCCCCAAATGCAAAATTGGGCATTAACGATCAGCATTGTAAGTATATGAAAGCTGTGTTTCTCTTGATACCATTTAATTTGAGGATAAAGAAGCCAAGAAGCAAGAGAAAGCGTGCGGCGGGAAGGCAGGGGCTGAGGGGCCAGGCGGGAGGCTAGGTTGTCATAATCCGAGCCCACACGCACACCACGTCCCCTAGCGGTGCGACCTTAGCCAGTCAGGTCAGCTGGTCCTCCTTCTGTGTCCTCATCTGGAAAATGGAGGGCTTGGATGATCTTTGCTGTTCCTTCCAGCTCCCTAGATAACTAGAAACTGGTGGGTAGTTATCCCGTGTTAGAGCAGTTAGAAGAGAGTAAAGGGAAGTGTGAACGGATTAGTCCAGTAGGGAAGAGGGAGGCCAAGAGGGCTGAGAAGGTGGAAGAAAATCAGCAGTGGGAGATGCCTGGAGGGGGAAGACCCTTGAGCTGGGAGTTGATTTTCCCGTTTTTTTGTTTTGTTTTGTTGTGTTTTGTTTCCACCTCCACCAGAGCATCAATAATGACCACCCCACCCCTCCACCATTCTTCCATTACCTTTATTATTTAAAGTGTGTGAGCCTACTTAACTTTCAGATGGATGTGGAGTCTGCAGTCTGACCTGAGCAGCTTCCCACTTGCGTCGCTGTCTCTCAGGAGATGAGCGGCTGCTCCGTGCGGTGGGCACTCCGCCATCTCAGTATCCCTGCCTGTGATGGACAGAGAGGTCAGAGATGGGAATGTAAGTGGCAGCCCTTTCAACACCTGCAGTTTGAAATGTCTGTTTTTATTTGATGCTAGTGTTTTTTCAGAAAGTAATTTGATTTAAAAAAATTATATTACCATAGGCTTTTCAAAGTTTTACTGAATCTATTCCGTTAGGCAGACTGGAAAGTTCCAAGAAAGTAAAACTCACACTTGACCAGTTTTTTTTTTTTTTTTTTGATACATAATGACATTCAGTCTGAAGTTCATGATTTTTAGGGACAAGAATCTTACTTTAAATGCTTAGTAAGGACAGTTGCCTTCTGGGCGGAATACACTGTATCATTTTTCACTGGGAGGCTCCAAGTGTTCAGCAAATAAGAAGACTTGAAATTTAGTTTGAGGTCAGGATTTTAGTATCTGCTTGGTGTGATGTCTGTCTTCTTATTCTTTAATTTTTGGGGTACCTATATGCATAGACACTTGAGGAACATGATTTATTTTCAAAGTGAAGTGTGAGGTAATAAAACTTGGTTTAAAATCTGAACGTTTGCTCTGGCCTTGTTAACTCAGCATCTTATTTCGTTTCTAAGTTTTACATATCATGTCCCTCCCCCCCCAATCCCTAGAGTGTTGTAACTTAACTGTCTCATGGAGAACTGTTACAGATACCTTAGAAAGTTGGGAGAAAAGGAGGCAATTTTAATTGAATAAGCAATTACCGAACTCCTTCAACAGTAGTAGATACAAGGATGAGAAAAAGGAGGTTCTAGAAAGAGCTGTACTTCAGAGGGAAAAGATGCAGCTAACTTCAATATATAGCAGCTGGCTTGCATAAGTAGGTGGCAGCTGTGGAATCCATGAACCTTGGCATGCCCGGGAATGGAAAATTAAATTCTGGCTCTGGGGAAGACTTCACAAAAGGGACCTGAAGGATGAAAGTGATGTGTCTCTTAAGAGCTGAATGGTGGGGAGTGAACATGTGGTTGGAGTCCGGGGTAATGGAGGCTGGAAAGATACAAGTTGGTAAATTATGGGGCCCTTGGATGTTATTTTAAGGAATCGTGCTACACAGAGTTGGAGTCCGGGAAGTGTGATTTAACCCCATGATACAGGGAGACACTGAGTCACAGATGTTGGGTATAGCGAGGGCCGAGATGCTTGAGAGGTGACCGGGCTCTTCTTCCAGGAATTTTAGGACACTGCTGCCAGCTTATCCAGATTACACAAAGGGTATAAAGAATATGCAGTTTCTTCCCTCAGAAGAAATTCCCCAAATTGATAGTGGTCCTTTGAGAAATTTAGTGGAAATTAATGATATTATTGTGGTACATCTGGACCCTGTGAGGCCCTTAAAGGGTATATGGGGTAAAATTGCTCTCCAGGCACAGAGCTGACTGACCAAGAAAGCATTTTGTTTTGTTTTTGTTTAGGGAAGGGCCTGCTTGTTAATGCTAATTTAAACACGACTCTAATGGCAACCAACGTTCTTGAACTTGTTTGTGCTTTACGTAGTTTTTAACCACAGTGGCTGAATATTTGTAGCACAGAAGAGAATTATTATTAGTTTAGAAATGGGATTAATGTCCTTGTAAAGGGTAGAGGGGAGGAGGTTGTGTGAGGGGTAGCACCCTTGGTGTTGCAGTGGGAGCTGACCCCACTCTGGAGGTTTTTTTTTTTATTAAGTTTCCAATAGCAGCAGCTTGCTTAGTGCTGTAGACTAAAGCTTCTTTAAGAACCTTCCTTCTGATCATCTGCCTTTTTAATTTCCATTCCCCTAAATCTCTACAGCTCAGGTATATGGCTCGTTATCTCTCAGACAGGAAGAACCTCTGTGGACTCCTTTTGGGAGTGACTTTCAGCAGCCTTGTAGGCTTCCTCTCACACCCTAGTACTCGGGGCTCACAGGGGGGCATGGGTGGCTTTTCAGCTGCACGTCAAAGGTGGAGCTGATTTGAGTTAAGTCTTCTAATTACCCTTGAAATCTGGAGGTGCTGGGCTAACCAGCAGACAGGTGATTAAAGGAGTTAGGTCAGCTGCTTTTTACTATCTGCTGAATGCAGTTTAAATGACCAATCCTCCCAGCAATTTGTTTTATCTTCTGCAAGGGAACTTGGGGTTGGCATGTTTAATCAATTAATTAAATTTGTTAAGTTGAAGGAAACTAAAGTTATTTGGTTTTTGGTGGGAGAAAGGGAGGAGGGCTGGTGGTGGTGATTTTATTTAAATTCCCTGCTTTGGTTTTTTTTTTTTTTTTTCCCCGGCAGGTTAGTATGATTTCAAGGTAATGTTGTTACTGACTTATGGCGGTCGGGGAAAAGAAAACTGTCTTAATACTTTGATGTTGGTGGCTCATGTTAGCTGATCAATGCTGTAGAAACTTTAACCTTGAAGTTCATGTAAAATTCAAATTTGGAAATAAGACGACTGTTTTACTGCATGCATGGATTTAGGTTATAATTTATTTTATTTTTGTTGTACTGTTTTAAAAAAGTGATATAATGATAGGGCAGACTCTTTAGTCCAGTGCCAAAACAGATGCATAGAAGCCTGAATGAGTTAGATCAAGGTGTTAATTTATTTTAATTTTATAGTACTGTTTTAAAAAAAGAGTGACATAATGATGCAGCAGGCTCTTAACTTTAGTCCAGTGCTAAAACAAATGCATGTAACCCAAACGAGGTAGATCAGGTTGTGTTTGCTTTATTGAATATGGAGATAAAGGAAAATGATTTGATTTCATTTAAGTCCAGTATACTCCATTTTTTCTCTGTGTTTATGTGGTTCTCCTTGAGCAATCCCTAAGCTGCCTTCATCCTGAGATTCTACCCTAACAGAAGGATATTTCCAGCTCTTTGGAAGGAAGAATGATTCAGGGGCAGAGGAACAAGTTCTGTTCTATTAGCAGTACCGAACTGACTGCCTGCCGAAAGCCAGGCATTGTCCTGGTACTAGACAGGGGCAGGGAGTGGGGATGAGGCAGGATTCCTACCCTCCAGGAGGAGCCGAGCCTACAGACATATTAATGGGTGATTGCAAAGCAGTGTAACAAGTGTGATGAGTGAGATAAGCTCCGGGTACTATGGGAGCACCAGGCAGGGGCACCTGACCCTCTGGGGCTTGGGGGTGGCGGTGGGGGGAAGGCTCCTGGAAGATCAGGATCTGGGAGGAACCTAGGAGATAAACCAATAGCAGAAAAAAGAGACCAAGACAGAGGGAATCAAGAGCCTTTTTATTTCCAGCTCTTCTGTTGCTGGATAAACCAGAGTTCCACTCTGCTTATATCGGTAAAACAGGAGTAAGCCCGGATGGATGTCACCTGGCTGCTAATTCCAGTTTTCATCTACTTGTTCCTTAATGTGTTATTTGTTAATTTATTTCACACGGAGTGGGTATCTTTTGCACATCGACTGTGTACTAGGGACCGGTAGGAAACAAGACATGGGCGGTCCCTTCCCTCAGGGAGCTTGCGCTCTATCTGGTTATGTTAACGGCTGAAGTTCTTTTGAAATGTCTTCAAATACAGAGCATGTTTGTTTAGCTATTCTTCAACTTGAGGAATGTTTTCTTCTAACCAGTTCCAGGGCTTCCAGGTCAGGTAGCTTTTTGTAACAAGAGGAGAAGGAGACAGACAGATGTGGGTATTCCCATCTTTGTTCTGTAAATTTGCAGTGTTTTGCCCAGATTTACCTCGTAGTCACTAAGTCCAGAGACAGGCATAGCTGTGTCTTATCTGTAACCCTGGTTTGCTTCCTTCTCATTCTGGATATTCTTAATTTTGACTCTGCCTGTGTTTGATTTTATATTCAGCTTCTGATTTGCTTCCTAGAATAATCCAAATCTAGCCTTGGAAGGAAGGCAGACGTATTCTGAGGTCACGCTGTCATGGTGAACCCTGCTTGTTAATGCATTTTGCTTACCTTGTTTAAGTCACTCAGGGGTATGAACACAGGAGAAAGTATTCTAACCAGAAGAAGGTAGCTGCATTCATTTATAAAAAGAGGTTTTCTAATGCTTCAAACGATATAGATGTGTCTAAAGGAAACATAATAATGTCCCTGGACTCTTTCCACCTTACCCAGCTGATGTGACCAACTCCCCTGTCATCAGTTTGTTACATGGCCTCCCGTACTTGTATCTTTGCTTATACAAACCCACAGAAATGTTTGTGTGCATATATATTTATGTGTGTGAGATGCATGTGTCTGTGCGTGCACACACTTCCTCCTGCCTGTATTCATTTTAGAGAGGCTGTTATTAAGGCTGCGATCTCAGGTCAGAAGTTTGAAATCCAGAGAGCCTGCGTGAGTCTTCTTTGATTGGTGCAGCATAATGTTACTTTGATTAATAGTTCTTGTCACCGAGATGTGAAGGTCTGGCTGTTATGAATGGAAAGCAAGCAGACTATTTCCAGCTGTGTGACAACCAAGACAAGTATCATTGCCAATAATGTTAATTCCGCAAGGACTCTGCTTCATCCGGGTCTCAGGCCTGGGGAGGTGGGGCATTTAGGAGCACGTGTTTGACAGGCATCTGAGCGTCTTTTGTGGGCTGGAAAACAAGGGAACTGTGGAAGGCCTATCAGCCACTTCCGGACAGAGCAGATGGGGGAGTTTCTCATTGTAGTCAGGTTTCCTTGCCCCCTTAGATGTCCGCAATCAGCAGATGATAAGGATGGAGAGTTCCTACTAAGGGAGTGACACAGCTGAAACAGAATTGCCTTTTGTCAAGGGGCTGTTTGCCATCTTGGACTGTGATTTGTTGGGAGAGGAGGCATGTCAAGAAAAGGAGGCATTCATTCTGTACCCAGTATTGTAGTTCTGCAGAGAACTGCTTGCTTTACTTTGTGAGCAGACAGAGACCTCAAGGTTCAAAGGCAAGGGCAGGATGACTGACTTTTCCAAATTCAGTAGGATCTGTGCTCTCCTCACGTTAGCTGAGACCCTGTCAGTTCAGTTTCATGCAGCTAAAATCTTTGCACACGTCTGTGATTAAGAACCTATACTTGGCTGAGGGCACTAAAATTAAAAAAATTAAGAAAGGGGAAACCGCCAAGAAAGTATAGTCCCTGCCCTCAAGTAGCTCAGAAACACAAAGAGCCATGGATACAAGTGCCCGAGATATAAACCCAGGTTTAAACAAAGTGCCATCTGACTATTTGAGGATGGAGAGAGTAAGTCTGCCTTGGAGCAGAGGGAAGATTGGCAGCAGGATTCTGGCCCCGATGGGCAAGTTGGCTGAGAAGCACATTCCAGAGTCCTTAGGAGGGTGTGGATGCTGCGTGTGAGTGATGGGTTACAATTGGTGGCCGAGTGATGGTATGATTTGGGTCAATCTTGAAGAGCCAACAGAAGGGTGCGGGGAGCTGTTGGGGACAAAAAAAGGGCACATCAATGCTGTTAGCAGAGAGAGGGGACGTGAGAGTGTGAGGATTGTTCCAGTGGGGCATGTTGGTTCTAGACATGTCTAGAACTAAGGCACAGGTTTTCCAGTTGGTAGCTGGAAATTTGAGTTTAAAGCTTAACTGAGAAGTCAGAGCTTGGCAGTATTCAGGAGTAATTGTTATATGTCAAAAAAATACCAATGAAATTTCTGTGATAAGCTGGAGAGAATTTTTGGAGTGAGAAAAGTGATATATACTTGATGGATTTTAAACTATTTAAAAAAATTCCCCCAGCTTTATTGAGGTGTAATTGAAAAATAAAACTAGGTATTTAAAATGTACAATGTGATGATTTGTTATATGCACACAATTGAAATATGTACTTGGTGTCTTAACAAGAACAATAAGATGTATTTTGATTTTTTAGATAATTTTTCTTTCTAGCAGGTGCTTAAAATAGCTTTATAAGTTGTCAAACATTCAGTGAATGTCCACTGTGGCTTCTCTTGGTGAGGGATTTCAGAGATGCTACAAAGGAAATGGAGCTTCAGCTCGATGTTCCTTTGAGATGAATAAAAGCCTCTGAAACAATCCATTTGAGCAAAAGGAAAAAAATTCCTGAAAAGAATCTGAAGACTGGTAGTGATTTGGGGTCTGAATTGCAAATATAGTTTTAGTTTACTTCTGGACCAACAGCGTTGAGTGTCATGTTACTGTCAATTACTGTCATCACTGTAATAAAAGACAACCCAAGAGACTTCAGTCTAAAGACTAGACTTTGAGAAACCCTAACAGGTTTGTTATGGGGATTTATAAAATCTGGTTGAGTAAATTTAAGCTTTAATTGCCCGATGAAGGTAGAAATGGGATACAGTATAACTTTGCTCTTTACCTGGTTTAAAAAAAAAACAACTTTTCCAATGAAAAATGTATTTCCATTTCAGGGAATTATACTGGCATGCCTTCTTGCATGTGCATGTAAGATAGAACAAAGTTAAAGTTGTTCTCAGCTTTTTCTTTCTAGGTCATTATGATTCTTTAAAATTATACTCATTGCCACTTCCCACAGTCCATGCTCATTTAGAATTTGGAGAATCCTGGAGACCCATCCACAGTTCCACCGCTCAAGAATACCTTCCTTATTCCATTTTGGGTTAACTCCGTGCGGTTTTTAAAATAGTTGATCTTACTTAATATTTAATAGCATTTTGCCTTGTATCATAAGTACACGTGCCATTAGAATCTTTCATTTTATATTTCTAATCACCACATAATAGTCACAATATTTAAAAATGAAACCAGCTTAACTTCTATGTTTTGTGCTCATATAATCACTGTAAAAATGTAAAACAGTACAGGGAAAGTAAACATTCTCGTTAATACCTGACTTCATTGGAAATGCTGCTAGTGGTTCAGTATGACTTGGCTGAATATTGCTTTATTCTATTCATGTAAACTTTTGTATAAATTATCTTTATGTTGGTAATTAAGTGAATTTGTACAATTTTTACTTGTCTATATTTTTCTGTTGTAATTAAGTGAAGTTTGTACAGTTTTTACGTCTTGTCTATTAAGGGTTTCTGTGCCTTGATGATTGGAAAGAGCGTGATTTTCTATAGGTGACAAGTACAGATCTAATTAATTCAGCCACTGTAGTAATATTATTCACATCCTCTGTGCCCTGATTCTGTCCTTGAGCCGTCATAGACTGATAATGGTCCTTCAGTCTCTCTCTACAAATAGGCTTTTGTCAGTTTCTTCATAGCAATTTCTATGTGTTAACATAGTTTTAAATACATAAAGATTACTGTGAAGCCTTTATTATGTATTTATTGATAGAAAATAACCCTCTATGCATCTGAAACTACCTTCTACTATTTTTCCTGACACTCATGTTGCCAGTCTTTGTCTTTGTCTGAAATGACTTCACTCATCCTTCTGATTTTAGACTTTCGGTGTCATTTTGTTTCATATATTTTTGCTTATAAGCAACATCTGATAGGATTTTTGTTTTAACACACCCCTGAGAGGGAAACTGATTACTTCAGTGTTTATCGTCATGACCAATATGCTTGATCTTATTTCTTTTTTAAGTTTTTTGTTTTGACAGACACTGTGAAAAGCACTGGCTTGCTTCTTTCTACCAGCAATTAGCTGCATGGCCTTCGATAAATTACATAATGTCTCTAAGGGCTACAGCTCTTTATTTGTAAACAGACAACACACAGGCACAAATCTTCCATTAGTGCTTTAAAATGCCTGGCACACTGGGCGTATTAGCTGGTGTTACTGTTATCACTGTTGATGGGTTGAGTCGTATGAAATTGTTACTTGACTGCTTTTGACCTATAAAAATGGCAGTTTCCTTTGGTTCAATCTCCTGTGCCTTCTGGACTTTATTTTCTGTCCTTTTCTGTATATCATTTGTTTTGTACATCTGGAGTATTTTGAAATGGCCAAATCTGCTTTTCAGTTTACTAGTGATTATCTTTGTTTTCCAAATGCTTTCATGAGTCTGTGTTTCTCTGGTTCTCGAAGTCAAGGAACTAAATAACTTATGATCCCACTCCTGTGCTCAACAAAGAATTTAGTATGCCTTTATTTTGTTTGCTTCCTTGCCCCTTCTCAATTTCCATTATATATTTATGTATAATCTATATATTTCAGCTTGTAACTTAAATTTTAAGTATAGACTTTAGGTTTTTTTTTTTATTTTATTCTTTTTTTTTTAAATTTTTTTAAATTGAGTTAATAGTCATTTTACAGTGTTGTGCCAAATTCCAGTGTAGAGCACAATTTTTCAGTTATACACAACCATACATACATTCATTGTCGCATTCTCTTTTGCTGTGAGCCACCACAAGATCCTGTATATATTTCCCTGGGCTACACAGTACAATCTTGTTTTTCTATTCTACATTTTGAAATCCCAGTCTGTCCGTTCCCACCCTTCTAGACTTTAGGTTTTTGTAGTCTACTTTGTAATAAAATCTACAACAGTATTTTATATGTGTCTCTAGTTGGTTTTGACCCCTATTTGCACTTGGCTCCCCTTTCTTATGCTGGCTTGAAAGATGTTTCCCATATAACTGGGGGACATCCTCGTGTTTATCTGGCCAGTTGTATATTCTGCAAGCCTGAGTTAGACTCAGAATTTTTCTTACATCCATCAGAGCATCTACTTCGTTGAACTTCCGAAGGTGCGGTGTGAGTCCTTCAGATTCATGTGGTCCAAGGATGTTCTTCTTACTCAGCCTTCAGAGTGTAGTTAGTGGTAATAATGCCTTGATTTTGGCTTTTTTCCTGCCTCTTCCTAGTGCTGTTGCCAGTTTTGCCGTTTTGTGCACCTTTTTGAGCACTTTTGTGGGAAGTTGGGAGGAGTTGTGTTGGGACATCCAGTTCAGTGGCTTTCAAACATTTTTGATCCTTATGCATAGTTATAAAAGGTCATATATATATGAATAAAATGACAGTTTCATGCAACTTACTACGTATAGTATACATGATTATTTTCCCTATTTTTATCATAGTCTGCTGAATTTTCATTTAAAAAAGTGTTGGACATAACTCAGGTTTTGAAAACACTGATCTGGTTATGAATGGTGGTTTGAAAAACACTGATCTAATCTGTTGCTATTCTATGTGGAATTAGGGTCAGTCATTATTCTGCATGTCCTTATTATATACATGGTACCAATTCTTATGCTAATAGCTGGAATAGAGTGGTGGATGAAGCAGTCATTATCACTGGAGGCACGGCACACAGAGTCCAGAGGAAAGGAGTACATTGACGAAATGATCACCCTGATATACATGTACAAAATGGGATGACTATTACAAGGGAAACCCACGGGGAGTTTCAAAAGAAATTGAATGGGGAGCCTCATCTGACTTTGGGGTGATTCAGGATTCCCCTGGGGAAGTGACACTGATTAGATCTGCAGAATGAGAAGGGGTTAACTCTGTGAAGGGTTGAGGTGGGGTGTGTGCGTGGCATTGTTGAGTCATGGAAGAATTGAGTAATGTAAGCAAAATAGAGTCCTGAAAGTGAAAGACAGACAGAAGGCAGTCCTTTTTGTTTGATGAGCTGGCATTTTGGTGATACTTAGTGGGCCTTCCTATTTTTGGCTTTTTTTTTTTTTTTTTCACTTGACAGAAGTCAAGCAAGAATAGAAAGACTATTGCCGAGGAGGTAGGTGTAGGTGTGTTTGAAGCAGTTTTGTATTGTAGCAGTTTTGTGTTTTGCTAACTACTAGTAGCATTTGTTGAAGGTGTGCTCTGCATTAGAAACTGTACAAAGCTCTGTGTTTATATGTGGAAGTAGTCTTGGTTAGATTAAAAAAAAATACTCCTGTATAGCATAGTTACCAATTAGTAACTATGCATAATTTGTAAGAAAGTAGACCTCTGAATTAAGTTTTAGTAAGTGACGATCTGATTATTTTTAAAATTAAAAAAAATTTTTTTTTGATGGAGTGGAGGTGATTTAGGTTTGTTTATTTAAACAGCGGTACTGGGAATTGAACCCAGGACCTTGTGCATGCTAGACATTCACTTTACCAGCAAGCTGTACCCTCCCCTCCACGATCTGATGATTGAATGAACATTTCATACCTTCTTGGTGATTTTGAAATAATGGTTCGAAATTATTGTTGTGTTAGGATTTTTATTTTTTATTTCCTTACTTGGCCGTGGTAGGGTTTTAGGGTTCATTCCTCTGGCCCCCTTTTTTAAAGTTGTGTGGAGAGTTTTAAAATATTTAAAATTGGAAATTCATAAATTAGGTGGACTCATTGAGACTGAGTAAAACCATGATTCAAGTACCAGTTGTCCCACTGCCGTCCATGGGGCCTTTAACAGCACCCTCCCCTTCCAGGCCTTTAGGTCCTTGTCTTAAAATACAAGACTTGGAATCAGTTTGCACAGATCATTCCCCCGTCATGTTATTCATGACTTCACGCTCTTTATTTTCAACTTTGACCGTTTAATCTTCAGAGACTTGATGTTCTTGTGCCGCCGAGCTGATTTCATCTGACAAGCTCAAACTAAGCATGGGAGAACTCCAGATATTTGCATCCTTCTGTGTATTGTAAAGTGAGGCTCAGGTGGACGGACACTTTGACACTGGACACCACCACCAATACTTCTGGAAACATGGAAGAGTGGGCCAAGATTTTCGACTTTCCTGAGCAAATCCTTCTGACTCTAACATAGTTTGTAGTTTGCCCACACTTGAAATTTACATTTGTTTTTAACCTTTCGGGGTCAGTGAAGATGAAACAGTCACTGTCTCAGGTTTGTATGCTGGATGCTTGCTTTGGGGGAAATGTGCAGTATCTCAGTTGTTACATATAATCCACATTTTATAAAAACCCATTGAAGAGTGAGTGATGTTCTTTCAAAGAGATTTAAAGGGCTAAGGAATCACATGGAAGACTAATCCAATTTTAATGGCTCTTGCAAGTTTAAGGACTATTGGATCAGGAGTGGGTTTTCTGTGGAAGAGAACAAAAAGTACTTGGCAACTCAGCTTTTCTTCCCAGTGTCTTAGATCAGTTGATTAAATACATTATTTTGGGTAATTTCAAAATAAATTTCAGTCTTTCAATTTCAGTTGTAAGTATTTCACTTATTCTTATTTTGGAGGAAAATCTATTGGAGGGAAAAAAAGATAATAAGATGCCTGCTTTTTCTTTTTGAGTGCTACCTCCTTCCTCATTCATAATACATACTTGTTCAGAAAGTCCAGGTAACTGTGGGTGTTTTACTTAGAGTGTTTTGGTGTTGATTCATCAGCCTGTATGCCCGTCTTTGCTGTTGAATATCATCTTCTTAAGCTGATACTGTATAGAAACCTGGCCAGGACCTTGGGCTCCATATCTGGGATTGAGGCAGGGCAGGTGGTACAGGCAGTGTTTGGGATTAGGTTGGGCATGGGTCCAGGCAGGTAATACGCATGGCTGTTGCTCAAGGCTGGTACTAAGAAATAGGATCAGAAGTGGGTGGAGTCACGGGGCTAGATTAGGTAAGTCCGGGGCAGACAGAACCAGGAAGAGGCACGGTGTTTTCATGCGCTGCCTAGTATTTTAAGGCAGGGCATTCTGGATAGCCCTAGGAGAGAAGCTGTGGAGACAGAAGTTTGAAGCTCCCTGGAGGAATTTTGTTTTCAGAGTTGGGAGCACCAGTTGACCACTTCAGCTTGTTTAAGGGAACCTTGGCCCTCCAGCCAGGCTTTGTCACCATGACCTTGGGAAGTGCAGCCCCCACAATTCTCTAAACGTTTAGTCACCTCAAAGTGGAGGGACACAAATCGCAAATTCTTATTAGATTCAGGGATTGAGACCTTGTTGAACACCTTCTTCAGGAACAGGAGTCAGCCCCGGTTTCATGGCTGTTTCTGCAAGAGATTTACTCTGAAACAGGTTTAACATTCCTTTAATTTTGAGGATACTGGCCAGTAGCTGTTATGACAGTGGTTAGTGGACTATTTGGGGCTTGTTTTAATATAGAGAGAATGCACAGAATTTTTTACCTACCCAAACCCGTTCCCTTTTCCTTTTTCATCCCATTTTGATGGTGAAATAACTTAGCTGGTAAAAAAAAAGGAAAAATTCAGTAAACACATCTTAAAGCATTTAAAACTGTCCAACTCATTTAAAACTATTTTTTTATATAAAACACTGCTTAGAGTATTCCTTAAAATGTCTTAAAAATTATTTTTGAAACCACATTATGGCAATATTTAAACAAACAAACTCATTCATATTTGGAGTTCCCTAATACATTTTTCATTTAATCATGTTTCACGGTCTGTTCCCATTATGGTCCATTTTATGATCTAATTCTACCGAGAGGTAACAAATGTGTTTCTATTTCTACAGACCATTTTCTATGTGGCAATATAGTCTGAATCATTGTATTTTTAATAGCTTAATAGTAATCCATTAAGTTGTTAAACTGTTATTCATTTAACCATTGTCCTGTTTTTGAACATTTAGTTTTATTTCTCATTTGTTTGCTATTTAAAAAATACTGCATCCAACAGCTTTCTTTTTTTTTTTTTTTTTTTTTGCCAGGGGGTAGGTAATTAGGGCTATTTATTTATTATTAGGTTTTTTTTTTTTTTTTTAAATGGAGGTACTGGGGATTGAACCCAGGACCTCGGGCATGCTAAGCCCATTCTCTACCACTGAGCTATACCCTTCCTCCTGTACTCAATACTTTCTGTGTAATTTCCTGAGAACAAGAGTAGGGTCTCTAATTTGAGAGTAATATCACTTGGTTTCAAAGTAGTTTAAAAATATTATTAAGAAAAACTTTTTAAATTGCAAAAGTATTATGTGTTCTTCGTAGAAAACAAAGAGAAACATAAAGAAGAAAAAGTACCTAGAATTCCCACCTGGAGATAGCCATTGTCGGCTTTATGGGGTATTTCCTTCTAATATTTTCTCTGCACATTTTACTAATTGGTGGAAATCTTGCTGAGTACAGTGAGGATGCTGTCTTTTGTCTTAATAGTATATCATAATTGGAGGGGATATGCATTCAGTTCAGCAGCTCTGCCTCACCACAGTGAACACCTTTGTGTGCGAACACCTTTTTCTGCGTTTCAGATGACTCGTTTAGGTAGATTCCCAGCGACACAATTTACCGCCTCAAAAGGTGGGGATGATTTGCACGACCCCTGGTGAGAAAGGATTAAATCAGTTCCCAAAACAGTGTTAGCGCTTCATGCTCCTCCCAGCGGACTCTGAGAAAAATCTGAAGACAGAAATTTGCATAAATGAAATGTCAATTTGTAGAACTTGGAAAATGATCAGAGCAACGGGAAGCTTTACCAACGCTGGGTCCTGGTTGATGCTGAACGGAAGTGCCCGGGCCTCACTGGTCGAGGTGCCTCTTTCCGCTGAGGTGCTGTTCTTCACTGCTTTACAGTTCTGTGTTCTAACAGAGAACATCCTGAAGCTTTCCTTGATCCCACATCTTTTGAGTGCAGATTTTAATGCACCATAAAATATTTTGATTTTAACTGCATTCACTCTGCCAGCTGGTTGTGGAATATTCCTGGTTAATATACTTCTGCTAAAGAACTGGTTAGCTGCTACTAAATGGAACTAGTGCTCCAAAAATGGATAGCGAAGAATTAAAAGTGAAATTGTATTTGTATGTGTACGTGTTCCATGTGTCTTCCTCGTGGTAGTCCCCATATGCTTTATTTTCTTCCAGATGCCATTGGTATGGAAGCCAGGGACCACGTTTGCTCTTTTGGGGAAATTAAATGAGCTTTCTTTAAGAGGTATCAAATTGACCGTTTCATCCATAATTTAAAGTAATCACGTGTGATAGAATTCAATTTGACATTCAATTAATGATCACTTACCAGACTCCGGAGATACAAAAATGAATGAGATGGAAGCCTTGCCTTCAAAAAACAAACAGTAGAGGTGAGGACTTTTATGAAAATACTGTGTGATAAATGCAGTGCTAACAGTTAGTTACTTGTGTTTTTCTACGAAGATAAAGAAATTTAGCAAGCAGGAAGAGGAAGTGAGAGTGTGAGTTTAAGCAGAGAGTAAGACGGAGGGTCCCCTCTGGGTCCTGCCCATGTGTTAAGAAAAGGCCAGACATTTCACTGTCCTTCCTAGTGGGTGGCACAAAGACGGGGCATCAGCTATATGATCCAGAGAGCCTAGGAGGGTAACTCATCATGGTACTGCGAGGAGAGAGGACTTTATTACTGGTTCTTTAAACAGTAAGTACGTTAATATAATAAGCAATGTCTCCAAACACAGTCTTTACAATTAATGTCACTGTGAGGGTGAAAAAAACAAAGCAAAAGACACCATTGCTCAATATAGATCATCAGCATAATGCCAAAGCTTGTCTCAGAAAAGGAGTTCTTTGGGAGCCAAAGCAAGACAGTTCAGACAAGTAGCTCTTTGCTGGTGTGGCTCTGTCCAAGGACAGACATTCTGCATTCCCTGTGGAGTGATGGGCTCCTTATGTCTCAGGAGATTGCCTATGAATATTACTTCTTGAAAAATAATACTTTTGGTAAGTATTGAATAGCAGTTGAGTTCAAGGTATACAGCTCAACACTGCATCATTTCCTTGTAGTCTGTGGGAATACCTCCAGGCACGGTCTCTAGTCTTTTCACTTAAAGGAGTAGAAGGAAAAGAAACGAAGGCCCTGACATTTTCATGGCCTTGGCTGGAGTTTGCAAAACTGGCACTCTGCGTGCTAAATGAATTTGGCCCCACATGCATTTTATTTGTTCACACAAAGTTTGAAACGGTGACGTAGCCAGGCAGGCATTATGATTGGTCCTAATGCAAGTGTCATTTCTTTATTATGCAAACTGAAGATCTGTTTTCACTAAATACTTCACTTATGTATGATTCCTGATTGGTCCCTGGAGGTATTTGACTTCGTGACACCTGCCAAAATACAGTCACGGTATAATGTGAGGTATGTGTAACTTTCAGAGGCAGGACGGAACAGGCAGTGGTTAATCTGGGTTGGGAGGAGGGTCATAAAAGGTTCTGAGGCTGGGACTAGAAGGACGAAATAGATGTTTGCTAGGCATGGGGTTAGGACAAGGGAAGGTGTTCCAGGAAGAGCCAAGTGCACATGAAAAGACAGTTGTGCAGATCGGCCTTATGTGTTCAGGGAGTTCCGAGTAGATCCAACGTGCTGGTGCTTAATGAGCAAGGTAGGTTATGGCTGAAGTGGGAAGTAGCTGGATGACTCAGTGTGCTGTGCTCAAGGAGGTTGGACTTGAGGCAGTGCGAGACCAGGGAAGGGTTTACCACCGAGCATTGGCATGCTAGATTTCTGTTTCAGGCAGGTGATTCTCCACACGGCCAGGAAAAATGGTGGTAGCTGGAAGGGACTTGGAATTTGCTTGGGGAGAAAATGAGGGCCTGCATTAAGGCAGTGATAGTGGGTTTGGAGGGAAAGAAGCAGATGTGAAAGATGTTTAGGAGGAAGAATTGACACCATTTAGTGAAAGTAATTATGGCAGGTGAGGCGGGAGGAGGAGTCATGGTGAATGAATGGTGATTCCACTGACTAAGACGGAGAGGTGGGAGAGAGTAAGGAGGGCATGGGAAGGGTGCGAGTCTGTTAGGGCTGCCGTGGCAAAGCACCACCGACTGGGTGGCTCAAACGCTGGAAAATTTTCTCACAATTGTGGAGACTCAAAGCCCAAGATCAAGATGATAGCAGGGCTGGTTTCTTTTGAGGCATCTCTTGGTGTGTGGATGGTCATCTCCCTGGGCCTTTACATGACCTTTCCTCTCCATGTGTGTGTGTGTGTGTGTGTGTGTGTGTCCCTCCAGATTTCCCCTTCTTGGAAGGACACCAGTCATACTGGATTAAGGTCCCCCCTAGTGACCTCATTTTAACTTGATCACCTCTTTAAAGACCGTATATATCCAAATAAGGTCAGATTTTGAGGTGCTAGGGGTTAGGGCTTCAACATATGAATCTTTGGGGACATAGTTTGGTCCGTAACAGGAAGGCTGAGGAGTACAGCTGGTACATTTGAGTTTGAGATGCCTCTGGATAGGCAGCGGTGCCTCTAGAATGCAGTTAGAGAATGCATATGTGAGAATACAGCTCAGGAAAGTGCTCTAATTTGGTAGTTTAAAACTATGGGAGTGGATAAAGTTACCTTGGACCATGGTACCCAACCTTGTCTTATTTTAAGAATCACCTGGGGGAGGTTTTAAAATAAACCACACTCAGGGTCCCCACTTTAGACCAATTAACTCTGCCTTTGGGACAGACACTGGGGCAACCACCTGGTGATTTTAATGTGCCTCCAGGTTTGAGAGGAGTGTCTAGGGCATGTGATGGGTGAGCCAGAGAAGAGGTGTGAGAGAGCAGGCCAGATCGCTCAACTGATGGGTGGGCGGGGAGAGAAGAGGGGGGAAGGACAGAACTTAAAGAGGCTTCTAGCCTGATGTCTACTGATTTCTCCCTGATGGATGTAGAAGTTATGGGGCTCATAGGAGAGGATTAAAGGCTTAGAAGAGATACTGTGAGAAATGGAAGAGAGCAAAGAGAAATGACAGCAGTAATGGCTGCTGGTGTGGGCTTTGCTGAGATTAGTGGTGACATCTTCATCTTGTCCATCTTTTCTCTGCGGGGCTTTTGGAGGCAGTGAATGGATACAGAACGGGCAGTTGGGATTTAATCAGAATTGCAATGTTAAAGGCAGAAAGGAGTGTGGGAGGTAGCAGCTGGTGGTGGGGTGGACCATGACCTTTAGGCTGAATATTTTGAGAAGGAGGCTGGACAGGGCTGATGATCAGAGGAGAGTGGAGGGGGCGGGAAGCAGGATATTTTGACATCCAAGGGCAGATCGAGTGCATGTGAGTGCTAACAGCTGTACAGACGTAGAGTTCCAGTTAGAAAGGGGGATTTTGAAGTGTCCTGGGGCAATTCTGGTCAATGAGGGGCTAAGCAGAGAGGTCAGATTTTGGGTTGTGCCGAAATTACCCTCAACAGGGACTTGCTTGATGACCGAGTTGTTTGAAGGAGGGAACGGAGGTTAGGAGGCATTTACTGGAGAACCTTTAAGGTCCCTTCCAGCCTTGTGATTGAACAAAACGTCATTTATTTTGAGCCACTGCTATCTCTTTTTTTTTTTCCTTCTGTTCTTTTGGAATCAGAAGACAGCAATCTGGAAAGTAACCATTTAACAACTCAATTTTTATTGATCCCCTTGTAATTGTAAATGTTTGACAGGTTATGGCCTCTTGACGTGCTTTTGGAATCCATGAACGCGTGTTTTGTGGAGTTCACGCAGGGTGAAGTGGTACATTGGTCAGAAATGTCTCCACCACGCAGCTGGCTTCTGAGGCCTGTAATGGGTAATTACGACAGGAAGGAGGGGAGTGACCGAAGTTCTTTTTAAGGTAACGTTAGTTGGATTCATCTTTTACCGCGTGGTAAAGGTCATCCTTATTACATTTACCATTTCGGGTTTGGAGCTTAGCCTCTTTATTGTGGATTCGTTGGTCCTGGGCATTTTAGTTTTGTGGTAGGATGTTTTGTCTGCAGTTTGCATCTGTATTTGGAACTATGAAGTACGGTTTTTAAAACGAGGACCCAAAACAATGGAAGGAACTCGATGGGCGCATTTTGTGTTCAGTGGTCGAATTTCTCGTGGGTATTTGAGAAGATAAATTTGATCCTTGTCCCAACATATAAAATTGACTCTTGAATGTTGATTGTTGTTGCAGCCAATGGAGACATCAATCACCTTGATTTTGCATTTGCTTCTTCGGGGAAGAAGTTTTTCTAAATCACATAGAACTTAGTATTAATACAAGAAAACTTGAAAATAGACATTGTAAGAGTGACACTCCAGAACGTTCACAAAGCTACGGGCTGAATCCAACCAGTGTGTCCTGTACAGTCACAGAAACCCCCCTCCTTTATTGCTTGGGGTTTTATTCTTTATCTCCTCTCCTTGCCTTCCTCCAAATCAAACAGTTTCTCAGCTTTTTACCGCTTACCTCCAAGGATCACATGTAAGTGAATAATTGCTTTAGGCTGTTGATTCCCCTGAATTCGGCCTCATCTAATACTCTGCCCCTCTCCTCTTTCCCCTACTACATCCCGGATACCTTGCTCTCTTGAGGGACAAGTTTGGACTGGAATGAAAGGAAGGGATTACCGGTACTTGGTCCTAATCCCAGTTTACCCATCAATTGAAACCAACCCAGATCGAGCTAGTGATTTTGTTACTGCCTTTGTGAACCTACAAGAGATAGAGGGGGAGGGAGAATGAGAGGAGGAGAGAGAATGACTGGATTGGTGTGTGGTTAAGCAATAACCATTTGGCACTCATGAAGGTAGGACGTTGGTTCTCGCCTTTTACTTTGCGTCAGTCACCAGAGAGTCTATTTAAAATGCAAAGTCCTGGGCCCTCTCACAGAGATTCTGATTCAGACTGTCTGGGAAGGATCCAGGACTCTGCCCTTTTAACAGACTCTGCTGGTAGACCACATTCTCTTTGAGAAACTTTGGCGGACATTTCTAATTCTCGGTTTCACGGTAATAGCATTTTCCAGAGCTGGACCCGTTTGAAATGGCTGTTATAGCAAACTGTAGACGATTTCATGACGGTGTGTTCTCCAAACACTTCTTATCTGAGAATTAAAGTAAGAGCCAATGAGATGTAGGTTTTCCTGTGTTTTGGGTTGGTCAGAAGCACCCAGCAGGGGTACTGTATTGTGCTTTGGGGCCATCTTTTAAGAATATTTGTGCTCTCAGTGGAGAGTGGAAAGGTGGTGTAAAGGACCCGTGAGACGGGAATTATAAGAAAGGAAGGAAAGAAATGGGTGTCTCGATCTCCACCTGATACACCTTCAGGTGTTGGAAAGATGAGATTCTGTCTGATTACACAAGAGCAGCTGGGCCCCCTGGATGGGCTTTTCAGCCGGGATGATTCGAACCACATTTAAGAGAATTGCTAGCGAGCATCCTGCCCAAGGACTTCACGCTGGCCTTGGAAGGGAGTGAGCTTCCTGTCACTGGAAGTGTTCCAGCAGATGCTGGAGAATGTAGACGGAATGAAGGCGTTAGGTAAGAGGTAGAGCTCCATGACCTTGGAAGTTTCCTTCCAATTGTGAGATGCCACTTATTTTATGAACAGTACACTTTAAAGTTTTAGGACACTATAAAGAATCCAAGGCTAAAATGAGACTGGGTGAACTATAGTTGGTTGATTGATTACGCGCACACTTCCCTCTCTCTCTCTCTCTCTCTCTCTCTCTCTCTCTCTCTCTCTCTCTCTCTCATGCTCACAAATGATAGATGCCAGGCTAGTTTTGGGTTGCCTTTGAAGTTTATTATTTGCAGGTGTAGACGCTCTTAGTTTTAGCTCATAATGTTTCGAGAAGTGAAGTGCTCTCTTGAACTGTCTTTGATGATTTGATGTTTATACATCAGGTCTGCTGTGAATTTGGAAAACTCTGCAGAATCACTCCCTTAAAGATCAGAGGAAGACTGGATAGAATAAGTGAAAAGTTTTCTCCAATATTTTGTATTTTCTTGTTCTTTGGCTAGGGATCTGTCTTCAGAGAGGTGCTTACGAAGACAGAAGGGAGAGTCAGGACATTCCGTGTGAACTTGCGAGGCAATGTGAGCTTTTCCTATCATTAGCCAGTAACGTACATTTAAAGCCACGTAAAAGTATGTTCCCTATGGTCTGAATTCTTATTCCTGAATCAGTTAGAGATTAAGATCTGTGGTTTCTAGTTCAAGGCTGTTGTGCACAAACACACAAATCACGCTTCTGATGTGGATTTTGATGTCGTTAAAGAGACGTGGCAGCGGCCAAGCATGCCCTCTTCTTGATTGTATTCGTCTTTTGCCCTGGTGTTGAAAGGCCATGGCAAATGTTGACTTTCTTCTTCTAAATGCCAATAATTATAAATTTTAAAGGTTTTTAGATAGGTGGTTTTAGTCCCTATCTTTTTTTACCCCCTGGTTCTCTTGCTTTCACTGCGTTTAATTCCCAAGACTCAAAATTGAGGCCAGATGTGTGTCAACATTCAGAAACCCTGACTGGCTCTCTTGTTCGTGCCTTCCCTGATGTCAGTGCACGAAGGGGTTAAGCTGTGACACCAGGGACGGCCTCTGTTAGCATTTTTCTGTTATTTCTGCCTGTTTTTCTCCTGTAGATTTTTTATATGAGATCTGCACATTGTTTTGTGCTTTAAAATTTTAACATTTTAAAAGCAACACTTTCCCATAACATCATTAAGTCCCTGAAAACATTGTATATAATAAATATATGGATATACTGCATCTTTTAAATTTTGATTATTTTGAAGAGGATTTTTTTTGCACAAAACTTTACCTAGAATCTAAGGCCAAATGACCCATCCATGTATCCACATGCATATGTTCAAAATGGTTTTAATAGTGAAACAACAAATGAAAATGTGTAAAATGTAGGCAGTATAAACACTATAACAAATGAAACTTTGTAAAACATAAAAATTCTAAATCATGTAACTAAGCCCTCAAATAAAACCTCTTCTAATGTTTTTAAATACTAACTCTTCTTCCTGTCTGTATTTATACATATAATTTGCTTTGTCATTGATTAGAAACTATAGGGAAAAATCCAAATTCTTACAAACTGGGACTATTAGCTGTTAATATTTTTGGTATATGTCTCTTCATATATTCAAATACATTGAATATGTTTGGTATTAATCTTTTAATTTGTAGTAACTTTTCTTATTCTAAAAATGATACATATACAGTTCAGACCCCTGGAAAAGAGAAAAAGAATAAATCAAAAAAACGGCAGAAATCTTTCCACTTAAAAATAAACGTGAACCGTTTTTTAACTAATTTTTTCGAGTATGTACCTGTCTATAAATGCACACTTAAAAAAATAACACTAGATTATATATTGCTTTGTAGGTTTTTTTTTTTTTTAACTTAGGAGTGAATCAAACTCTTTCATCAATAAATGTGCGATTAAATTTGTTTTGGTGTGAATTTCTTTGTATTGATCTTGCTGCTTCTTGTATTTGAGGATTCAGGTCTACCATCAATTCTGGGGCATTTTTGTCCATTATTTCTTTGAGTAACACTTCTGTTCTGACAGTTCTGTGGTTCTGGATCTCCATTTAGATGACTAGGAGACTTTTTCACTCTCATTCCCGCCTCTGAACCTCATTTTCAAATTTTCATCTCTGAGCCCCTGTCCTCTGTTCTCTGTAATTTTTTTTTGGTAGCAACAGTCTCATTCACTAATTTTTCTCATCGGTTGCAGTTAATCAGGTATTTATCTCACCCACTGAGTAATTTGAAATACTATGTTTTTCATTCCTGGAACCTCTAGATCTTTTTCAGAATTGCGTTGTTTTTGAAAATGTACCATTCTTTGGGGGGGGCAGGTATAGCTCAGTGGTAAAGTGCGTGCTTAGCATGCACGAGGTCCTGGGTTCAGTTCCCAGTACCTCCGTTAAAATAAAATTACCATTCTTTAATATATCTTTTATTGTTAAACATACTGAACATTTTTATTTTACAGCCTGTATCTGCTGGTTCCATTATCTGTAGACTTTGTAGGTCTGATTCTGCTATTCGTTGTTTTTGATGACTCTGGTATGCGCTGGCTTGCTTCCTCATGTACTCTGATTTTTTTTTTTTTTTTAATGTGAGCTCATGTTTCTAGGAACTTTTTCTCTAGGAATTCTTTGAGAACTTAAGGTGAAATACAAAGCTTGTATTTGCTTCTACTGGTGCCTTTAGGGCACTGTCACCTCATGTCCACATCAGTTTAAATATCCAGCTTGAGTGTTTTTTGGGGTGGCCGCACAAATTGTATGAATCCAGGCCCCCAGTGTATAAGGGGCAAGTTAAGTGTCTGGATGTAAATTCTCAGGGTAGATGCCTTCCTGCCTAGATCGGAATCTGACACAGTCATGTTTCTTTACCCTCTCCCTACGTGACGTGGGTCAGTGCTTTCCCCTAGTCCACCCTACTGAGGGTGGGACGTCCCAGCTTTTTGCAGGGGTCTCTGATCTGACTTCCACTTTCCACTTGCTTTCTGCTTGCAAAAGTCAAAAATAGAAGTCAGGTGGGATGAGGAGATAACCGATGGCTAGGTTATGTGTTTTTTCACCTTGACTGATTTCTTGACATATTTTGTTATCCCAAGAGATTTGTTACTTTTTTGGCCAGCTTGGCTAAGCATTTAAAAAGGTAGGTGGAGGTGTGTGTGTGCGCGTGTGTGTGCGCGTGTGTGTGCTCGCGTGCGCTTGCACGTGTGTTCACACACCCAGCAGTTCTAGATGTTTTTGTACTGAGAGGGTTTTCAGGGTATTTTGTTTCCAGCGTTCCTGGAAAGGAAGTCTGCAACATGACTGTTTAATAGGAGGGCATAATTCATCCTTTTAATACATTTTTGTTTATACTTAAATGATCTCCGTCCTTGGAACCTTGAGGTTGCTTTCAGTTTCTATTACGAAGGATGTCCTCATGTAGATATCTTAGTGTGGATCGCTGATTAAGGATGAGTATCTTGAAGCAAAACGGCTAGGTCAAAGGGCATGCTTGTTTGGTTTTTGATAGATATTGTCAGAGTCATCCTGAAGGGTCAAGATGATGATTCCACGTTGAAACTCCCAAACACAGCACTTGAAAGTACCACCCTTCATTAACCACTGAGTATCATACATTTAGACAAATCATCAGTATACCGAGGGAGACAGCATTTTATTTTTAAAATTCAGATTTCTTTGATCCCTTGGGAGGGTTAAGCACAACTTTTTCTTATGCTCATTGAACATTTGTGTTTCTCATAAATTTCCAGTTCATGTTTACAATCATTTTTCTACTAGGATTCTCATGTGTAGGTTTTTTTATTTGTTTAAATTATACATCTAATATATATAATTATTCTTTTAAAAAGTTTTAAGATATGAATGGCTCTTCATATAATGTTAAACATTTCTCCAATGTGCATTTCTTTATTTTTCTTAAATACAAAGAAGCTTTAAGTATTTAGGTAGTCACCTTCATCTGTCTTCTAGAGTTTTTGTTTTGGCATTATGCTAAAATAGCCTCCCCTTGCTCTAGGATTGTATAACTGTTTTATTATGTTTTCCTTTAGGTCTGCTAAGGCTCTGTTTTTCATAGAAAATGTGTTTGTTTCTGTGAAGGTCTGTCTCTCACTTCACACCGTGAGGATTTCTTACTCACGCTGGTTTGCTTGTGTTCCTATTTGGAGAGATGATCTAGATAAAGCCAGATCACTTGGGAATATCTTCATGTTGAGGCTGTAACTTTTGCAAATGGAATCGGGAATGGAGATGTTTATGCAGGCAACGGTGAGCTCCAAATGCATGATGAAAAGAAGTGAGTGTGTTAAGGAAGAAGGAATGAGTTAAGGGATGTGTTAAAGGAGGTTAAACATAACGCTTAACCATCAGAGGGTCGTCTTCCCACTAAGTGGTGTGTGTTTTTTGTTGTCCCAATTGCCATTCGAAAAACAATGCGTGGGATTGACCGGAGAGCCTCTTGCATGGTCAGAGTTTGCAGTAATTTGAAAAAGCCGAGGAGACTTGATATTACCAACACTGTTTCTTGTGTGGTATGGCTTTTTGTATGCAGTAGGTGCTCCATAATTACTTGTTGCATGAATGAATGAATAAAGGAGATTGAGTGGCTCGGAGATAGAGTTATGTTTAAATACTGTGTACTTTTGGGTAAACCAATTTTTTGGTTCATTTTTTCATTTCTTGTGGCTTTGTCTGCATTCAGTTTTCATTCCTTTCAACAAACCTTTACTGAGGACTGTCTCTGGGCCAGGCACACTGATCATTAGAATAAAATGATAATTATGGTGCTAACTTTATCCTCAAGGAGCTCAAAGTCCAGTGGTTGCCTCACAAATGAATAGTGTGATGATTGCCGTCTCTTACGTGCAAGGTGCAGAGGTGATGTCTTGTAAGAGAGCACAACCCCCTCACTGCTGACAGTGATGTGTGTGTGTTGGGGCGAGGTGACTAAGAAGGGACTTTTGAGACTTGCTGATGAAAGACTGAAAGATAAAGGGAGTTGACCTTGTAGACAGGCAATGGAAGAGGGCATTTCAGTCAGTGAAAATAGAATATGAAAAGGCATGAAATAATATGGTGTTTTCTAGGAACTCCAAGTAGTTTGGGTGGGAAATAATGGAAGAGCTGCTTGTTCACGAGGCCGAGGCCACCTCATGGGAGGTCCTGTGGAGTGTGCAAAGGAGTCTGAAGTTCACCTCCTCCCACCTGATCGTTATCGATTGAAAGGATTTCCACAGTTTTTTTTTTTCCAGTTATATCATTATGGGAGGTTTAAATCGGAGAGAGACAGAGAAGTGAAGTAAGATTAGAGATAGAGATCTTCGCGATTGTCCCGGGGAGATGACCTGAACTAAGTAAGCGACGGCAGGGGCTGGAGGAGAGAGAATGGGTTTGAATTTATTGAAGAGTGTAGTCAACAGGATTTAGTGACATGCTCAGTGTAGGAAAATAAGTTGGATGTGGGGTATTTTTAAGTTGGAAATTCTTCAGTACAGGTCTACTGGAGTATGGGAGAATGCTCTGGAATAGGTATGCCTATTTAAGAATCATCAGATGGGGCACAAGGGATTTTTAGGGCCATGAAATTATTCTGTATGATACTGTAGTGGTGGCTACATGTCATTATGCATTTGTCAAAGCCCATAGAATATACAGCATCAAGCATGAACCCTAATGTAAACTATGGACTTTGGTTGATAATAATGTGTCCATGTTTGTTCATCTATTGTACCAAATATGCCACACTGATGAGGGATGTTGAGGGTAGGGGAGTATATATGTGTGGGTGGGGAGGGCTATGTGGGAACTCTGTTGTCTGCTCAATTCTGCTGTAAACCTGAAACTGCTCTAAGAAAAACAAAGTCTACAAAAAATATTTTTAAAAAAGAATCGTCAGCCTGCAAGTGTCTGTGGGATCCATTGGTGTGAATCTCTAAGATGACCGAGGGAGAGTAAGCAGAAGTAGAAAAGAGTGAGGGAAGGACTCGGGGGTGAACCACCATTTCCAGATCCTGAGAGGAAGAGGATCCTGCAGGGGCCTGAGAAAGAGCTATCAGAAAGCTGGATAAGAATCCAAGGAGCATAGTGTCACCAGTAGGGCAAGTTTTAAAAGACAGTGATTAACAATGTGAAATGCCACTAAAGAGTCAAGGAAGATAAAGACTGAGAAATGTCCTTATTTAGAGGAAAGTGATCTTTTCTCAAAATTCTCAATGGTGAGGGCTCTGCCATGGTGCATCATGTAAGGATGCAAAAGTAGTGAGCCCAGACTGTTCCTTCAATATTCTTGGCCTTGAAAAGAGAGAGCGGGTTGGGGAGGGAAGAAGGAGATGGGGAAGAGGAAGAAGCAGTAGTTGGGGTCAGGGAGTAATTCTTTTTGTCTTTTACCAGTGGGAATTAGAGCATGTTTTTATTCTGAGGGGTGGGAGCTGAGGCAAGAACAAAGTTGAAGGTTCAGAAGGGAGAGTAATTGAATGACGCGGACTTTAGTTCTAAACTCTACATGGCCAACTGGGGGCTGGGATGGGTGGGAGAAATGTCTTAAAAAGTCAGTATTGGCCAAAATTGGTGACTGTTACTATCACTGGCAGATACAGGTTTGCAAGACTAGCATTTCACAAATATTTTTGGGCACAAAGAACTATGGTAGCTGTCTGTTGAGTGTATGATACAGCCTTGGGATTATGTCTTCATGGAACAATTCGTTGGGTGTTTTTCCCTCCGTCTGAATCATTGGGACAACTTTTACTGGAATCATTAGTTCGACTTTGACACTACTAACGGTATACAAATTTACACGTCAGTTGAAACAGCGTTCAAAGACGTATGTAAATCAATTCAGTTCCTTTTGGATTGTTGCTGCCTAGCCTAATTCTCGTTTCCATTACATTCTTGTCTCTTTGAGCCACGGGAACCTGAAGTATAATCAGAGGTTTGGGGGGATAATTACATGGCTCCAGCATCACGCCTTCACTCCCAGAAAGACTGGTGTCGTTTTAATGCTCTGCGGGATTGATGCTGTTGGGAAGGAAGGAAGCTCCTGACTCCAGCAAGTTGCATGGGTACCTGGATGATGCTGGCCCTACTTTTTAGTTACTTCTCCATCCCCCCAAACAGAAGGAAGTTTTCTTTTCAAATAAGAAAACTCTTTAAGGCATTTTCAGAGATGCCTGTGTAACTCTTTTAGCACCAGAGATAGCCTTTCTTTTTCAGTTTGTGGTACCTTCCATTTGCATTTGGTTTCTCCAGAGGAGGGGCTCTAGGATGACGTGTGCGACCTTGCTGGCCACACTCTTGCCAACCTTTATCTGAATAAGCACTTGAGATGTCAGTGCGCACCTGTGACCTCCCTCCTACCGTGGATTGTTCTGGCTTGCCTGCTAGCTCCAGGGGTTGTGGGGCAGCGATAGCCTGTCCTTTGTCTGAGAGTGGGTCTCTGTGTTTTAAATACTATCCTGTTGAACCACAGGACTTAGGGATCCGCATTCTAAATGACCTAGATTCCCAGCGTTCCCGATCTGGGTATGCAAATTAGGCTTCCTATAACCAGCGCTTCTGTGTTTTACAGAGACGTCACATACCCCTAGTGCTTCAGACTTTGGACGGACACATATCTCTAGAACCTGTCCCTTGTATTCTTCTTTTACTGATAGTTTTAATTTCTTTGATCTATTGGCCTGGGCAGGAAAAATCCTATCTGTATTTGTGGCTTTAGATCCTCTGGTTTATCCAGCTTTGATAAGGAGAAGAGAATGCCGTCTTATCTGGCTCTCCAAAGACAATGGATGTTGCTTTACGCTCAGTCTCACTGTTCCCCCATTGTTAGTTTTCATTGTCTGACGCTTTTCCCTATTTTAAAAGATAAAGGCTTTCTGAAATATGTTCTTACTTGCGTCTGGTTTTGTGTGATTAACTTTGACACATAATGAGTATTGACTGGTAAAATTAATTGCTTATTTTGCCTTGCGATGACTACAATACATCTGTGTACCACCATGATTTACTGTTCAGTGTGCAGTTTGTACCACTGTGATTTACTGTTCAGTGTGCAGTTTGAGGTGACTCAGAAGTAAGTCTGAATATTGATTTCTCAAGGGAATTTTCTGAGGAAAGTAGAATAGATGAATGTAGATGAATATGTAATGAGAACTCTATTCCTTTTTAAGGAACATAGGACAGCTCAGCGTTTCTGTGAGTTAGATTTTAACGTATTAAAATTAGAAAACATGATGAACAAGAAGGGTTAATGATAAGCTATTTGTAACTAACCTGTCCTAACGTTTACATTGTTCTAGATGCATTTAGTTAGATTTCCTTCTGACTCCAAAGTGGCGGAACTCTCAGGAGACTACATTTTGTGGAATAACACTACTTCCATTTTAGCTGAAAAGCGACAGAACTTTTTTCTGCTTCCCAGTGTGTGGGCAGTATTCCAGCACTGTGCAATAGACCTCTTTGTAGAGATGGAAACGTTCTGTTCTTGCGCTGTCCACAGATGGCGGGTGACTGTCATGTCAGCGCAGGCGTTAACTTTGGAGTTAAAACCAGCCCTCATTTCCTAGCTGCGTAGCTCCTAACTGGTTTCAGAAAGCTCATTCTTCTGGGCGGACGCAGCTGCACACTGAGGCACCCAGCAGGGCAAGTGGTCCAGCGCTGGCTGCATTCCAGCCCTGCCCCTCCCACGGACCCGCGTGCCCTTGTGCCGTGACAAGGGCCATCCCCCTGACTACCTCTGGGCTCTGCACCCTGCCTGCTGAGCCAGGAGAAAGCCCTGGCCCCATTTCCCAAAGAAACTTCCCCAGTCAAGTGGAGCCCATTCTTTCCTGAGTTACAAATCACTGCTGAAAGGTTTGGCTAGGGACAAGGACATTTTTTGTGTTAGAATTCTTTCTGTACCCTGATCTTTCAGAACTAGACTTCTGTTCTCTCATATTCAGGAGGCCACAAACCAGCCGGTGAATTATTTATTGTGCCTGCTCACTTATGAAAACACTTCTTTGCCTAGAACTTCTGAAAGTGATGGGAGAAAGGGGGAGTAGTGGGTTTCCATCCGGTTGTTTCAGAAAGCAGAGCCGCTTGGTAAGGAGCTGGTCCCTGCTGCTCTCTTTGCCCCCCCACCCCCAATTTTCTGGAAGATGAGTGGGGGAGATCTGAACCTTCTAACTTACTTCTCCCCATTCCTCTTCAGCAAGCAGAACATTCTTTGGGTACTGATTGCTTTTAATTCAGCTCCATCTTCACTGCATTTAATGTGGATACTGCACTGTACTTTATACATTAGTCCCAGGTTCTTATAAATGACTGGCTGCTATTCTTGGTTTCAGAGACATTTCAAGTTCTTACCATTTTGTCTTTACATGTATTTTAACTGGAAGTTGAGTGGGGACATAATCTGGGAATTGAGGCTGGTGTCATCTATATTCAGAAGGCAGTTTGTGACCATTTAAACTATGATTATTTAATTGTAGCTTTTGATCCTAATGAAAAGTCTCTGGGTTGAACTGACCGCAAAGATTTTAGGCTTTACTGTTTCTTAAGAGGATTGACATCAGTCATGCTGAGAATCACGTGATTTTATAGCAATTACCTTGTGACAGATCAGATTCCACATCCAAAAGATATAAAACCTGTGTCCACATCCCTTTGCCTTCTTTTAAAGTTATAATTTAATAACTTAAAACCTCTGTATGAGTTCAATACTGCCTTTCCAGGAGAGCCGTAGTATGAGCATACGCTCACAAACAGGAAATGAATTTAAGAAGCCTCAGATGTGTGGGCCAGTCTTTTTCTAAAGGAGAGCTTGCTGTGGACTTGGTTGAAACTAAAGCTGTTGCTCCTGGCAGACCCCCTTCTCAGTTCAGACGGGCGGCATGAAACAGCTTCACTGCACAGGTCGCTTCCTGTGATGTGGTGGGGACGTACTACAGCTCTCGTCTTCTCGTGGACACACACTGGGATCGAGTCCTGCTCGAAAATATCATGCTCTTAGCAGCTTCACTACGTGTGTTTTTAAAATACTGTCCAAGGGTTATGCGTAGTAACACCTGCCCTCAGGTCTTTTCCATGTAATTTCAGTTGACGTCTTTATTGAATAATTCAAAAGCTCCTTTCTGAGGAAATCCCTGGCCATCCTTATAATTGAATAGGTGAAATGACCCTCATTTTGGAATACAATCTGATTAATTTTGTCTGTTAAGAAAAATTCCAAATGCTTAGTATCAGGAGCATGTGAAACTGGTTTTTAATCAGCAACACTCACCACTTATGCTTCAGACACATATCAGAGACTTCAGTCTCGATTCGCTACTTTCCGGTTCTAGCGAAGGTCATTTGAGGCAACCGTTATATTAACTGGATGGTCGGATGAGTGGTTCTCAAAAGTGTGGCCCCGGGACCATCAGCACCAGCACCAACGCTTGACAACTTGTTAGTAAGTGCAAATTCTCAGGCCCATCCCAGACCTACTGAATCAGAAACTCGGTGGGGTGGAGCCCAACCCTCAACATCTGAACAAGCCCTTCAGTGAATTCTGGATGCTCCAGTTTGAGAACCGCTGGTCTTATGCAGGAGTTAACACATCTGGCTTTCAACCTAGGCTCACTTTGGGCAGTTGTTAAAGTGCAGATTCTTCATTCCCACCCGTGTAGGCCTCAGGGAAGGCCCAGGAATCAGTGCTTGTGTGTTCTGTGGCAAAGCCGGCTTTGCGGACCTCTGCTCTCACTTTGTATCATATTGTATTAGTCAGTAGCTACACCAATAGACTGCAGTACACTTGTTCCTATAGAAGTGTCTTTACAGAACTCTGATTTAAGTCAGTGGCATGTAATCAGAGGTTTGCTTCAGAATTAAGGAGACTTTAAAAATACAGGAGACTGAGTTCTGTATCAAAAGCTCTGCTTAGGGGTAAGGAGAAGTGTTTGTTTCTGTATATGTTTTATGTATAAATTCATGGATGAAATGCCCTTTGAGAACCATGGATTTTTGTCTTCAGCTTTGAGAACTGATGGAAGAAGAAATCATCCTGTTAAGATTTCTGTCTATTTTGGTACTGTGTGATAACTCTTACTACTATTTAGAAGAGAATGATCTCTCTCTCTAATAGTTAACATGCAACTCTTTTCTCTTTTGCTTTAAGTTAACAGAGTTCAGAGTAAAATTTTGCATTGAATTTTGAAGTATCTATTTCCTTTGCCCACTTCAGTCCACGACTCTTGTTCTCCCCCCCCCCCCACGGTTTTACTGAGATATTACTGACGTATTGTGTAAGTTTAAGGTGTACAACATGATGATCAGATACATTGCATGTTGTATTTAGACAAACATACGTTACAAAATGCATATATTGCAAAATGATTCTTATAATAAGGTTAACACATCCATCTCAAAAAAAATCACCCTTTTTGGGGTGGTGATAACATTTAAGATCTACTCTCAACAACTTTCAAGTATATAAGGCAGTATGTTAATTATCATTACCAGTCTATGCATTAGATCCCCAGAACTTACTTCTCTTGCAACTGGAAGTTTGTACCCTTTGACCAACATCTCCCCATGTCTCCACACCCTAGCCACTGGCAACCACTATTCTACTCTGAGTTCTCTTTTTTAGATTTCACTTATAAATGAGATAAAGTATTTTGTCTTTCTCCTTTTGACTTATTTCACTTAGCATAATGCACCCTAGGTTTATCGGTGTTGTGGTAAATGGCAGGATTTCCTTCTCTTTTATGGCTGAGTAATATTCCATTCTATATATATCATACATATACACCATATTTTCTTTATCCATTCATCCATTGGTGAACACACAAGTTGTTTCCATGTCTTGGCTATTGTAAATAATGCTGCAGGGAAAATGGAGGTATGGTTATCTCTTTGAGATACTGATTTTATTTCCTTTAGATATATGGTTGGTGGATTGCCCAGAATTAGAATTGGCAGATCATATGATAGTTCTATTTTTAATTTTTTGAGGAAGCTTTATATTGTTTTCCAAAATGGCTGAACCAATCTGTATTCCCATCAACGGTGTGTAAGGGTTCTTTGTTCTTCATTGTTGTCAACACTTGTCTCTTCTTGATAATAGCTATTCTAAAAGGTGTGAGTTGATATATCATTGTGGTTTTTATTTCTGTTTCTGATTAGTGATAGACATTTTTTCCATATATCTGTTGACCATTTGTATATCTTCTGTAGAAAAATTGTCCATTCAAGTCATTTGCCAATTTTTAATTGGATTATTTGTGGTTTTGCTATTGTTGTATAGGTTCCTTATATGTTTTGAATATTAACCCCTGATCAAATAGATGGTTTGCAACTTTTTCTCCCATTCCATAGATTGACTTTTCATTTTGTTGATGGTTTCATGTGATGTGCAAAAGTTTTTTAATTTGATACAGTCCCACTTGTTTTTTGCTTTTATTATTTGTGCTTTGGTGTTATGTCAAAAATATCATTGCTAAGACCAATGTCTAGGAGCTGCTTCTCTGTTTTTTTCCCCAGTAGTTTTATAGTTTGGGACCTTACATTTAATCTTTTTGAAGTTAATTTTTGTAGGTGGTGTATGATGGGAGTCCAGTTTCTTTTGCATATGGATACCCAGTTTTCCCAACACCGCTTATGGAAGAGACTGTTCTGTCCCCATTGGCTACCTTGTCAAATATTATTGACCATGTCTGTGTGGGATTGTTTCTGGTCTTGATTCTGTTCCAATGATCTGTGTGTCTGTGTTTATGACAGTACCATACTGGGTTTTTTTTTTAATTGAAGTATAGTTGATTTGCAATATTAATTTCAAGTGTACAGCACAGTGATTCAGTAGTTTTACAGCTTATACCCCATTAAAAGTTATTACAAGATAATGGCTGTAATTCCCTGTGCTATACAATATATCCTTGTTGCTTATCTGTTTTATACATAGTAGTTTGTATCTCTTAATTCTGTATTCCTAATCTGTCCCCCCTCTTCCCTCTCTCTGTTGGTAGCCACTAGTGTGTTTTCTGTGTCTGTGAGTCTGTTTCTGTTTTGCATGTATATATATTTGTATTTCTGTATTATTTTTTAGACTCCACATATAAATGTCTGATTGCTGTGGCTAGGACTTGTTAAGTAGAATTGGTGAAAGTGGGCGTCCTTGTCTTGTTCCTGAATTTAGAAGAAAGACCTTCAACTTTTCAGTGTTGAATATGAAGTTAGCTGTAGGTTTATCATAAATGACTGTTATTATGTTGAGATATGTTTTCTCTCTACCCACTTTGATGAGAGTTTTTAATCACAGATGGATGTTGTATTTTGTCAGTTGCTTTTTCTACATCTGTTGAGATGATCATGATTTTTAGTCTTATTTATGTTAATGTGGTGTGTCACACTGATTGATTTGCAAATGTTGAACCATCCTTGTGTCCTTGGAATAAATTTAACTTGATCATAGTGTATGTTCCTTTTTATATATAGCTGGATTTGGTTTCCTAATATTTTGTTGAAGATTTTTGCATCTTTATTCATCAGAGATATTGGTCTGTAGTTTTCTTTTTTCTTTTTCTTTTTTTCTTTTTCTTTTTCTTTTGTAGTGTCTTAGTCTGATTTTGATACTAGGGTGATGATGGCCTGTGGAATAATTTGGAAATGTTCCATCCTCTTCAGTTTTTTGGAATAGTTTAAGGAAGATAGATACTAGTTCTTCTTTTTATGTTTGAAAGAATTCCCCTGTGAAGCCATCTGGCCCTGGACTTCTGTTTGCTGGGAGTTTTTATTTTGTTTTGTTTTTTTAATTATAAATTCAACTTCACTTCTAGTGATAGGTTTGTTCAGATTGTCGGTTTCTTCTTGATCCAGTCTTGGCAGGTTGTATGTTTCTAGAAGTTTGTCCATTTTCCTAGGTTGTCCAATTTGTTGGCAGATCACTGTTGTACTATTTTCTTATAATTTTTGTATCTCTGTAGTATTGGTTGTTATTTCTTCTCTTTCATTTCTTATTTTGTTTATTTCTGTCCTCTCTCTTTTCTTCTTGGTGAGACCAGCTAGAGGTTTGTTGATTTTTTAAATCATGTCAAAAAACCAGCTCTTGGTTTTATTGATCTTTTTTATCTTTCTTTATTTACTCTCTGATCTTTATTATTTTCTTCCTTCTACTGACTTTGGGCTTTGTTCTTCTTTTTCTGATTCTTTTATGTGATAGTTTAGGTCATTCATTTGAGAGTTTTCTTGTGAGGAAGGTCTGTATTGCTGTAAACTTCCCTCTTGGAACTGCTTTTGCTGCATCCCATAGAATTTGGAGTGTTGTGTTTCCACTTGTCTTGAGGTATTTTCTGATTTCCTCCCTGATTTCTACATTGACTCATTGTTTTTTTTTTGTAGCATGTTGTTTAGTCTCCATGTGTTTATTCCTTTTCCATTTTCTTTCTGTAGTTGCTTTCTAGTTTCATGCTGTTGTGGTCAGAAAAAAAGAATGCTTGACATTTTTATCCTCTTAAATTTGTTGAGACTTGTTTTGTGGCCTAGCATGTGATCTATCCTGGAGAACAATTAATGTACACTTGAAAGGATGGGTATTCTGCTGTTTTTGGATGTCATGTCCTGCAGTTAGCTATTAAGTCCACCTGGTCTGTCGTATCATTTAAGACCGCTGTTGCCTTATTCATTTTCTCTCTGAATGATCTTTCCATTGACGCCCCATTGATGTAAATTGCGTGTTGTTATCTACTCTTATTGTATCACTGTTGATTTCCCCCTTAATGTCTGTTAGTATTTGCTTTATATACTTAGGTGTTTCTGCATTCTGCGCATGTATGTTAGTGACTATAATATCTTCTTCTTGTACTGATCCCTTTATCATTGAATGCCCCTTCTTTGTCTTTTGTTACAGCCTCTGTTTTAAAGTCTATTTTATCTGATGTGAGTATTGCTGCCACTGCTTTCTTGTCATTTCCATTTGCATGAAATCTTTTTCCATCCTCTCACTTTCAGTCTATGTGTGTCTTTAGTCCTGAAGTGAGTCTCTTGTAGACAGCACGTGAAAGGGTCTCCCTCTCTCTCTCTCTCTCTTTTTTAATTCAATAAGTCACCCTGTGTCTTTTGATTGAAGGATTTAGTTCATTGACATTTAAAGTTCTAGGTATGTACTTATTGCCATTTTATTACTTGTTTTCTGGTTTTTGTAGTTCTTCTCTATTCATTTTTAATTGTTTTTTTCCCTTGTGGTTTGATACTTTGCTTTAGTAGTTTGTTCCTTCCTTTTTGGTTTTTGTGTATCATTTGTAGGTTTTTGATTTGTGGTTACCATGGGGTTCAAATATATTGACCTGTAATTATATCTACTTGTTTTAAACTGGTAGTCATTTAAGTTCATAAACATGTTCTTGGAGAACTACATTTTTTAATGTCCTCCTCAACATTTTGTGGCTCTGATGTCCTATTTTACATTTTCATGCTTATCCCTTTACTCTTTATTTCAGTTCTAGTTGCTTTTACAGTTTTTAACATCTTTTAATCTATGTACTGGCTTATTTATGTATTTGATTCTCATTCCTTACTATATATTTACCTTTTCTAGTGGGATTTTCCCTATCCTTTGGGTTCTTTCTTCTCCATCTAGAGAAGACACTTAAACATTTCTTTCAGGATAAGTTTAGTATTGATGAGCTCTTTTAGTTTTTGCTTCTCTGAGAAGTTCTTTATCTCGCCTTCTATTCTAAATGATAATTTTGTTGGGTAGAGTATCCTAGGTTTCAGGTTTTTCCCTTTCAGCACTTTGGATATATTATGCCACTCCCATCTAGCCTGCAACGTTTGTGCAGAGAAATCAGCTGATAGCCTTATGGGGATTTCCTTGTAAATAGCTCTTTTTTTTCTCTTGCTGCCTTGAGAATATCCTTTATCTTTAACTTTTACCATTTTAATGAAGATACATCCCTTGTCGGTCTGTTTGGGTTCATCTTATTTGGGACCCCCCTGTGCTTTGTGTACATGGGTATCAGTTTCCTTCAGGTTTGGGAAGTTTTCAGTCATTTTGATGGCTCAAAAGAAATACATTTTGATCCCCTTTTCTCTCTTCTTTTTCTGGAACCCCTATAGTGTGAGTGTTGGAACACTTAATTTATCCCAGAGATCTCTGAAATTATTTTCATTTTTAAAATTCAGCTTTTCTTTCTGTCATTCTCATTGAGTGATTGCCATTATTCCATCTTTCAGATCACTTATGCATTCTCCTGTATCACTTGGTCTGCTGTTTATTCCTTCTAGTGTTTTTTTTTTTTTAACTTTCTTTATTGACTAGTAGTCATTTTACAATGTTGTGTCAAATTCCAGTGTAGAGCACAATTTTTCAGTTATACGTGAACATACATATATTCATTGTCACACCTTCTAGTGTGTTTTTTATTTCCCTCTATAGAGTTATTCATTTCTGATTGGGTCTTTTTCTGATTTCTTGTTAAAATGTTCAGTGTTCAGATCAATTCTTTTTCCTAATTCAGTTCACAGTTTTATTACTAGAGTTTTGAATTCTTTATCTGGTAATTGTTTCTGTTTCATTATTTTTTCCGGGGTTTTCTTTTACTCTTGCAGTTGAGTGATTCCTCTACCTTTTCATTTTGTTTAACTTTCTCTGTCTCTATGAATTTAGAAGCTGAAACAGGTGAAACAGTCCATCAGTTATGGTCTCTAAGGGGTGTTCTTAGGTGGGACTATCCCTGTACAGACTGCATTTGGCTAATGCCTTTGATGGGACTGCTGGTTTTGACATGGATGCCAGTCATGTCTTTCCTCAGGGTATACTGGCAGCTGTCACTTCAGCAGGGGGTGGGGCTGGAGTTGGAGAGGCTAGAGCCAGAGCCAGGTGTGAGGCAGGACTTCTTCTCTGCTTGGTGGTTGTCACCACCCTGGCTGGGGTGGGGTCTGGTCCTAAGTTACTGGGGCAGAAGCCCTGAGGGTTGAGCTCGTGCTGGCTCTGTTCCCTTTAAGTGCATGTTTTCCCCTCTTCCCACAGTGGGACTTTGCCCCAGAAGAGGGGAGTCCTGAGGCGAATGGAGCCTGTGTGTGGACAGAGGTCCAGTACACTGCCTTTGTAGGTGGCAGTGGCTCTGCTCTGACGCAGCCTTGGGTGTGAGCCCCCTGTATCTCTCACAGCTGATTATTCCCCACTGCCTCTGTCATCCCTACCCTGTTGTGGAAGTACTCTGCAGGGCTGGTGAGGACCTGTGTGGATTCCCAAGGAGTGTCAGAAATTTAGCTGTGGTAGGGGGATCAGAGATCTCAGCAGCTTCAAGGGGTACTGCCTGGGTAAATGCCACCACGCCATCCAGGCTCCTCCTCAAACTGAGTTGCGTCTACATCCCATGGTTGAATCTTTTCCTTTGTACTGGCTGCCCTAGAGCCAGTGCCACACTGTGGTGTGGAGTGAGTGGGGCTGGAGTGTTCTCTTGGTTTGGGCTGGGGCGTTGTGGTCATGGGAAGCCTGGCAGCCACTAGAGCAGACCTGTCTCCACTCTGCCTCGAGGCCTGCTCAGTGCTCATGCACACTCCTTATGGGAGGAGTCCAGGCTTCTCTAGCCTTTCTGTCAGACTCAGTGGTCTTCCAACTAGTCAAGGGGGCTTGTCTCCTCTGTGTAGGACCCCAGGACTGGGATGCCCAGTTTGTGGCTCCGCCTGCTTACTCCCCAGGGTGGGTGTCCACTGGTGTAATCTCCCTTTTCCTCTGTATCCCCTCGCAGGGGCAGGTCCTGACCTGATTGCTTTTCTTCTCTTCCTACCTTATTACTTGTGTATCTTTCTTACTACTTTGGTTGTACAGGAGTCTTTCTGCCAGTTTCCAGCTTTTAGTGAGGGTTGTTCTACATGTGGATGTATTTTTGATGTGTTTGTTGGGGACGGTTAGCTCCACATCCTCTTACTCTGCCATCTTGATCTCCCTCCCCATACTGTTTTGATTACTGTAGCTTTGTAATAAAGTTTGAAATCAGGAATTGTGATGCTTCCAGCCTTATTGTTCTTTCTCAGGATTGCTTTGGCTATATGGGGGTCTTTTGTGGTTTCTTATCAATTTAAGATTGATCTGTTTATGTGAAAAATGCTATAGGAAGTTTGATTGGGATTGCTTTGGGTAGTGTGGATGTTGTGACAATATTAATTTCTCTGATCCATGAGCACAGTGTATCTTTCTATTTATTTGTGTCTTCAGTTTTTCTCATCAATGTCTTGTAATTTTCAGCATTCAGATCTTTTACCTCCTTTGTTAAACTCAGTAGTTTTTTTGGTAGAGTCTTTAGGATTTTCTACATATAAGATCATATCATCTGCAAATAGACAACTTTACTGCTTCCTTTTGATTTGGATGCCTTTTATTTTTATTGCCTAATTGCTCTGGTTAGGATTTCCAGGTCTGTGTTGAATAGGAGTGGTAAGAGTAGGCATCCTTGTCTTGTCCTGATCTCAGTGGGAAAGATTTCACCCTTTCACCATTGAATATGAAGTTAGCTGTTGGCTTGTCACTTATAGCCTTTATTATGTTGAGGTACATTCCTTCTATATCCTGTTTCTTTTGCTTTTTTTTTTTTATCATGAACGTAAGTTGAATTTTGCCAAATGCTTTTTCTGTATCTATTGAGAAGATCATATGATTTTTATCCTTTATCCTATTAATGTGATACACTGCATTAATTGATTTCCATTAAGTTGACCATTCTTGCATCCTAGAGATGAATCCCACTTGATCATGGTGTATGATCCTTTTATATGTATTGAATTTGATTTGCTAGAATTTTGTTAAGAATGTTTGCATCTATAGGTTTCTTTAGTGTCCTTTTTTGGCTTTGGTATCAGGGTAATGCTGGCCTTGTAAAATGACTTTGAGTTTGGGAGTGTTCCCTTCTCTTCAGTTTTTTGGGAGAGTTTGAGAAAGATTGGTATTTTTTAAATATTTGGTAGAATTCATCAGTGAAACCACCTGGTCCTAGTCTTTTTTGTTGTTGTTGTTGAGGTAGGGTTTGCTTAACTTCTTAAATTTCCTGCTCATTATAGGTCTGTTCAGTTTTTCTATTGCTTTGTGATTCTGTCTTGATAGGTTTTATAGGTCCAGGAATTGATCCATTTCTTCTAGATTATCCAGTGGGTTGGCATCTAATTGTTCATAGTCATGACTCTTGTTCTTTTATAACCTCCTGTAGCCTAGCTGAAATTTATTTAGAGCTAGATGGAGTCCAGAAATGAAGTAAATGATGGAATATTTGCCTTTGCTTTGATTGTTTGTTTGTTTGGTGGGGGGAGGTTCTTAGGTTTATTTATTTAATTATTTTTAAAATGGAGGTACTGGGGACTGAACTTGAGCCATACCCTCACCCCTGTGCCTTTGCTTTACAATGAGCTTCTTGTTTGGAGAACCTTTCCCAGCTCTGGGTCGGTATCTCCTCATGTCTCCTCCATACGATGGATGCATGGCAACCATCGGTAGCCCGGCTGTGAAAGAGTTAAGGTTTCCCAGCCCCACAGACACTGACATAGGCAGTAGGGGAAATCTGGCTCACTTTGTTTCAAAATACACCATACCTCACATAAGTACAAACAGCTGCAAGGCGGGATTGGGGCCAAAAGAAATCAGTGTGGTGTTCTGAACTCCCACTGAGAGGAGTTCATATAACATGGATCTGAGATCAGGCTCCAAACGAAACCATCAGACCCCAGCAGGAGAAGAGGCCTTGCTTGTCATCCTGGTCACCTCCACAGCCACCACCCAAAAAACCCGGCGTGGTTCAAAGTGACCTTTTCCTTTTCCCTCCGGACCCCCTTCTCTGCAGTGGGGTGAGCACGTTCCATGCAGTTTTGAAGCACACTACATTCTGGAACCACAGTAGTATAAAGCGAAGCAGTCTTGGAATGCAAAGGATTTATAGATGTGTCGCCCGATTATTTCATTTCCACGAACTGGCTTAAAACAGCAATCACGCTAACTCGAATCCTACAGCAGCACTCTCCTTCTTCGCAAGTCCCGGGAAATTCTTGGTCAGGTAGAAACTGCTGCCCCTGAGTCTGTTTGGTTGTTTTCTCACCCCCCAGATCTTTTAGGTAATAGCAGTTTAGCAAGAAACTTTTTCCTGATTCCTTTTATCCCAGAAGTCCCCTTTTTGTGTTATAATGTGTTATCTTCCCTTCGGAGCGGCCGTATAACCGCTTTTCACACTAGTTAGAAGTTTGCTGATGACACTGTTCCTTCTCTGCATCTTTGGATTTCCCCCTGTGATTTTCTGGACACAGAGGACAGCATCTTTCAGGCTGATGGTTTGAAGTCTTTAAAGTGGCGCCTCACAGCTGTTTTTAGGTCTCCAGTTGGTTTTTAGGTCACATCTCAGGCAGAGGGGTTTGTGGCTAGTTTGTGGTTTTATTATCTCTTCATAGTTTATTAAAAGGCTTCTTTTCCTTTCCATTTTCTGCTGCTTCTGTGATAAATAGCTTCAACAATAATTTAAGAAGATGTCCACTGTTAAATTTAAAACCCTTTCAAAAAAGGGAAACGAATTCGAATACCACTAGCATTAAAGTTTTGGGCTCTTTTTTGTTTGTTATCAGTTACTAAATCTTTTTTTTTTAACGTTTTTTATTAATTTATAATCATTTTATAATGTTGTGTCAAATTCCAGTGTAGAGCACAATTTTTCAGTTATACATGAACATATATATATTCATTGTCACATTTTTTTCTCTGTGAGCTACCACAAGATCTTGTGTATATTTCCCTGTGCTATACAGTTAAATCTTTGTGAACAGAGAAGAGTCCTTTAATTCCCTTCGCCTCACATTCCTGATTTCCTCAACTGGGGTGATACTGTTTGAAATGTTACGCCCAGAATTGTTGTATTAATGAACGAGGCCAGCCTTTCCTCACTGACCTCTCAAGTTGGCAAAAGCACATATGTGAACTCTCAGGAAAACCACAGGATTTGTATATCCTTAACCCAAATGGGGGAAAAGAAAATTCATCATTTAGCACAATACTAGTTTTCTTTTATATTTCCCTCTACTATCTACAATTTTAAACAGATATTGCCAAGAGGGACTTCACTGAGGAAAAGCGATGTGTACTGTAGCAGGCAAGACGATGAAATTAAGCGCCTCACTGTTTTTCCCAGGGTGATGCACATACTAGTGTTGTATTCAACAGGTATGATTTTTTTTTTCTCCCCTCAAAACTTTGGGCAGGATGCATAAGTCTAGACTTAGGATACACACTGATTTTTTTTTTTTAAAGCTCTTATCTCTGGTTTAATTTGAAGTCAGTGAAGAAAACTAGATTTCTTATTTGGCTCTTGAACTCTGAAAATAAACAAAACTTTTGTATTTTTGAATAGCACATTGTGGACCAAAAACATCTGGAAGAGATTATTCTCACCAGTTGGCAAAAGAAATTTCGTAATCCACCATCTTCAAAGACCATGGTACCTTGTCACATTTTCCCTATATCCTGGAAACAGAAGACATTCTTTGGACCACATTTTTAGGGTTTCTGCCCTTTTCATTGTTCTGCATTAAATGTAAATGTATCTCTCTAATACTATTGATATTTCTTTAGCTTTTGAAAATACAGCAAAACCTGGTGGTGTGATGCTGCCTGCACTGTTTACTGTGGTCCAGACTTCTTTTTCAAAAGAACTATTTGACTTTTGGCAACGTGCCTCTTACACTCTGCGATTCGTCTGAAATGTCTTTTCCTGTCTTCTCTAAAATCAGGCACATGTGTGTCTGGGATAGTCACATAATTTGCAACAGCAACTTCTAACCAGATTAAGAAAAATTTTTAAGTTCAATTTCTTCTTGGACATGTCTATTCTTATGGTTAGTAGTGACACATGAACACTCTCTTCCAATTAAATACATCTCATTTTAGATGATGGGGCTTCTCCTGCCCCTGGCCCTCACTCCCTCCTCCCTCACTCCTCCTTTCTCAAAGTTACAGAAAAGTTACAAGTACAGTACAAAAATGCAAAGAACCTTTTATCTCACCAAGTCAATTAAGAATGGATTACTGACATGATGCCATTAACACCCTCACATACTTTATAACGTGTTTCCTAAAAACAAGGACATTCTTCCACGTAGTCACAAAACAACCATCAGAATTAGGAAATTAACATCATTATCTTACTGTTGGCTAATTTTCAGATCCATTCAAGTTTTCCCCAATTGTCTCAATAATATCCTGTATAGCAAAGGACCCAGTTCTGAATTTTGTCAGTTGATCATGTCTCTTGTTAAGTCTTTAATACAGAACAGTTTCTCAGTGTTTTTTTTTTCTTTTATGACCTCGAACCTTTAAAAATTATAGGGTGATTATTTTGTAGAATGTCCCTCAATTTGGGTTTGACCAACATTTCCTTTTGGTTAAACTCAGAGTTTGAAGCTGGCAGGAATATCACAGTGAAGTGATGATGTATATTTTTCATTGCATCCCATTAGGTGGCACACTGTGTACATTTGTCCCAATTTCTGGTGATGTTTACTTTGATCACTTGATTAAGGTAGTGTCTTCCAGGCTTCTCCATTGTAAAGTTACTGTTTTTCCTTTGTAAATAAGAAGAATTTTGTGGGAAAGTATTGGAGTCTATGTAAATAACCTATTTCTTGTCGAACTTTTATTAATTTATATTAGAATGAACACATAGATTCCTATTTTATTCAAAGGGTTATATATCTGTTCTGTCATTCATTTTGAAGCTCAGAAATGTCTATTTTAGGCCAAAGAGGGGCCCTTCAAACTAGGTTCCTTGTCCTTTTAACATATCCTTGTAATTCTTTGAGGGCTGTCTTTCTTTCTGGCACAAAAAGATGTTCCAAGTCATTGTGGACTTCCTTGGCCCTAACTCTGGAGTAAGACATTTCTCCTTTCAGTAGAGAATGGTACTTAGAAACCAAGATCTAAGTGCTGGGGTACTCATAGTTACTGGGGTGTCACTGCGCCCAGGCCTCTGACTTGTATATAGACACACACACACGTACACCCCACCACACATGCTCTTAAACCTCCATTTTTATTTCCACAGCCATTGAAAACCATGAGTTTATGCCCCTCTCTCTCCCTCTCCTGGTTGCCCTCTTACCTTTTAGGCTTTAAAGAGTGCTCTTGGCTGCCTTCCCATGGGGACCTCCTCCTACCTCATTTAGTCTCTGACACTCTGCATTGGGCTGCCCTTGCGTTGTTACAAACATATGATTTTTTATATATGTATACACACACACACACACACATATATATTATAGTTATTGCTCAGATTTTCTTATAAACCGGTGTTTTCCATTTAAGAAAAATGCTTTTTCAATATTTAAAATATTTCAATTTTAAAAATCTATAAAGTACCATTTTTCTTTATTGTAAGACTTAGCCTTTCTATTAATATTTTTTATTGAAGATGTAAATAAACTGCACATATTTAAACTATACAATTTGATTTGTTTCAATGTGTATATATACCCTTGAAATCATCACCATGATGAAGATAGTGAACGTATCTACCACTCCTCAAATTTTCCCTCGTCCCTTTGAAATCTTTCCTTTCTGTTGCCTTTGCCTCCCCTCATGATCTGCTTTTGGTCACTATAAGTTAGTTTGATGTTTCTGTAGTTTTATGGAAGTGGAATCATACAGTAAACACTGTTTTGTTTGGCTTTTTTCACGCAGTGTAGTTAGTTTGAGATTGGTACGTGCTGTTGTATCTATGACTAGGTCATTTCTTTTTATTGCTGAACAGTAATTCCATTGTATGGTCATTGTGGCAATTCATTTATTCATTTATGAGTCGGCATTTGAGCTGTTTCCAGTTTTTGGCTATTAAAGATAAAGCTACTGTAGACATTTGTGCCCAAGTCTTTGTGTTGACCTGTGCTTTCTTTACTCTTGAGTAAATACCTAGGAGTGAAATGGTTTGATTGGATAATAAGTGTATGTTTAACTTTAACCAAAAAACTGCCAAATTCTTTTCCAGACGGATTCCATCTCACGTTCCCACAGCAGTGTGTGAAAGCAGTGGGTCCTTAATAGTCTGACCAGCACTTGGTATAGTCAGTCTTTTTAACTTTGGTTATTCTGTTTGATATGTAGGGGTATTTCATTGTGGTTTTAATTTGAATTTTTCTGATTGTTCTTCTCTGCTTATTTGCTGTTTGTGTTTTATCTTTGGCGAAGTGTCTAAATCTTTTGCCCAATTTAAAAAGTGGGTTTGATTTCTTACTGAATTTTGAGATTTTTAAACATATGCTTTGAATATGGGTCCTTTATTAGATACGATTTGAAATTATTTTTACCTAGTTTGTGGCTGGTTGTTTAAATTTACTTAGTGTCTTTTGAAGAGCAGAAGGGCTTCTGATGGAGATTTGTTCTTTTATGGATCATGATTTTGATACCTTATCGAAGAAAACTTTGCCTAAGCCAACCCCACAGAGATTTTCTCCTATGTTTTCTTCTAGCAGTTTTGTAGTTCTACGTTTTACATTTAGGTCTGTGAGCTGTTTAATTTTTTTATGTGGTTTGAGATATGAATCAAAGTTGTTTTTGTTTTGCATTCAGATATCAAGTAGTTCCAGCACAATTTGTTGGAAGGGCTCTTCTTTCTCCAGCTCATGGCCCATTTACCTTGGTCCAGAACTACTTGTCCATGTCAGTGGACATCTACTGACTTTTCTGTTACATCCCATTAATCTAGTTGTCTTTCTTTAGGCCCGGACCACACTGTCTTTATCCTTTATATAGCCTTTGATATGTGTGGGGTCAGTAGTGACCACCCCTCTTTCATTTCTGCCATTAATAATTTGTGTCATCTTTCCTTCCTAACCAGTCTGATTAGAGGGTTCGCAATTGTATTGATTTTCTCAAGGAAACAGCTTTTGGGTTTATTGTTCTCTACTTTCTGCTATTATTATATTATTATTATCTGCTATTATCCACTATTTCCTTTTTTTTCTTCTTACTGTGGTTCAATTAGATCATCTTTTTCTAGTTTGTGATGGTGAAAGATGAGGGCATTTATTTGAGACTTCTTTGCTACTGTAAATGTTTGATGCCATGATTTTCCTCTTAGGTACTACTTTAGTGGCACCCCACAAATACTGATGTTTTGTTTTTATACCTTAATTTAATTTGAAACACTCAAAATGTCCATTCAGTTCGAGATACTTTCTAATTTCCTCCTTCAATTTCTTCTTTATTGCATAAGGTATTTAGAGAGAGAATAGTCGTCCCCCTCTCCGTCCCCAGCACGGCCCCCCAATTTGGTGATCTTCCAGAAATCTTTCTGTTAGTGATTTCTAATTTAATTCAGCTGTGGTCAGAGACCATCCTTTGTATGACTTGAACCCTTTCAAGTTTATTGGGACTTGCTTTATGGCCCAGGTTCTGATCTGTTTTGGTGCTGATTCCTTCTGCACTTGACGAGAATGTGTATTCTCCTGGGGTTAGTTAAGTTTTCTAAAAACGTCAGTCAGAGCAGGTTGATTGATTGCAGTTTTCAGATCCTTATTATCTGTATTGATTTTCTGTTGTTTAAATCCTCTGTATCCTTACTGATTTTCTGTTCTGTCAGTTAATTACAGAGGGGTATTGAAATTTTGTCTGTAATTGTGGATTTGTCCAATATTCCTGTCATCAGTTTTCACTTTGTGTTGTTGGAAGTTCTTTTATTAGATGCATTAGCTTTTAGGATTGTTACATCAACTTGATGAATTCAGCCCTTTATCATTATTAAATGACCTTCTTTATCTCTGGTAGTATGTTTTACTCAAAAACTTATTCTGACAGGTATTAATAAAAGCACTCTCTATTTTTAGTGTCCACGTGGCAGATCTTTTTCCTTTTCCTTTTAAACTATCTGTGTCTTCATATTTAAAGTATGGTTCTTGTAGGGAGCAGATAGTTGGGTCTTGCTTTCTTATCCAGTCTGACAATCTCTGCCTTTTAGTTGGGTTCTTTAGACTGCTTACATTGTGTGTGTTTTGTTATGGTCATATTTAAGTCTGACATCTTGCTCATCTTGCTGTTTGCTTATTTGTCCCATCCATTCCTTGTTTCTCACCCTTTAATTTTTATTTTTGCATTTAGTATATTTCATGATTTTTTTTTATCTCCTCCTTGATATGTTAGCTATAATTCTTTGTTTTGTTTTTAGTGGTTGATTCACCGCTTATAGTAGGCTTTAATTTATTGTAGGTGATACTTAATTAAATTAATTTATTAAGTGATATTTATTTTAAGTGACACTTTTAAGTGATATTACACCTCTTTGTAGTCTAAGAACCTTACAACAATATACTTTTTATCCCTCCTAAGCTTTTTTTGTTTACTTTTATCATTATAATAAACCCGACCATTATTATTTTTGTCAATTATCTTTTTTAACAGCTTAATTTAGAGACAATTCACATATACTTCAACTATTAAGGAGTACCATTCAGTGGTTTTTAAATAGATTCAGAGTTGTACAACTGTCACCATAGTGTTAGAACATTTTCTCCATTCCTATCCAGTGTATTTTTCATTTTATACGTTGTATTTTCAGCTCTAGAAACTTGATTTCAGTCTTTTAAAAGATCTTTTATGTCTCTCCTTTTTGAACACTTTGGAACATAGTTGTAATAAGTACCTTAATCTACGTATCTATGTCATCTGGGTCAGTTTTGGTTGTATTTCCACTGAGGGACTTTTTCCTCATGTGGGTTATATTTTTCCTGCTTCTTTGAATGACTGGTAATCACTGACTGAATGCCAGACTATGGGAATTTTATCTTGTTGGATGCTAGGTAGTCTATGTTCCTGTATTCTCAAGCTTTGTTCTGGGTCACAGTTAATTACTTGGAAACAATTAGGCATTTTCAGGTCTTGCTTTTCAAATGTGTTAGGTGGGATCAACTCAGTGTTTAGGATTAATTATTCCTCACCACTGAGGCAGGGTGTTTCTGAGTGCTCTAGCCAACGTCCTGTGAAGTATGAAGTTTTCCAGGCTTGCTGGTGGGAACAGAGACTATCCAAATAGATATTACCCCAGCCTCTAACAGTTTCCTCATGTGCGTTCTCTGATCAGTTCTCTGTTGAATAAATACTCCAGGCAGGTGGTTGGGGGGTTGGGGGTGGGGCTGTGGATCTCTGGGGTTTTCTGTCTTTCTGGTTCTTCCTCTGTGGTACTCTGAGCTCTAACTGCTTTGAGTTTCTTGGGTTCTCAGATTTGCTGCTTTAACTCCGTAAATTCCCTGGGTTCTACGTGGATTTCTGCTGTGCCGTGGCTGGACACTCTTGAGGCAGGAAGCTGAGGCAGTCATAGGGTCACCTTGTGCTTTTTTCACTTCTTAAGGGTCATTGTTTTTTGCCTGATGTCCAGTATTTTGTATATTTTATGGTTTCTTTTTTTTTTTTTTTTTTAGACGGACAGTTGTCTGGTCCCTGTTACTCTGTCTTAGCCCTGTATGTTATTTTTCTGTAGAAAATATGTCTTGTGCCCCACCTCAGGGCACAAGACATATATATACGTCTAATCTTTCTGTGTCTACGTGTTTCCCAAATGGTAGAGATATATAGGTACATAATTTCAATACAATTTAATTTTTATTGGCTGTATGAAATTGAATTGCATGTGAACCTAGTTTTAATAACTCAGTTGGCAAGTACTGTGTTATTAGATAGTTTCTAAATTTTTCTAGTCATATAAGGTATTGAATTAGGCACCCTTGTAGCAAAATCTTTGCCCTTAATTCTTTTCACAGTACAAATTCCTAGTTGTAGAGTTACCCTCTGATTCAGCATAGTTTTTAGGATCTCGGTAGAAACCATACACACACACATCCATATTCCAGAAGATTATAACAGCTGCATCTACGCCAGAAACCAATTTGAGTGCCAATACTCCTACCGTGTGGCAAACACACCAGAAAACTTTCTCTTAAGCATCAATTTTTTTATATTGAGGTACAGTGTTGAATCACTCCTCTTCAACTCAGGCCCTCAGAGTTGATTTTGACTTGCTCTTTCAAAGGTGCTTAAAGTTGAATCTACTGGAACCTTTAAATGATGGAAGATGCCTCTGTCAACAGAATCCTTCGCTGTTACAAACTGTTATTCTGGGCTGAATACTTTTCTTATCACAGCTGTAGGCTTCTATTTTCTGGCCAGCAATTTTGACACTTTGCAACTCCCCGCCCCTCATTTGCTCTCTCTCTTTTCCTCTTTCCCTTCCCCTCAAGTCCTTCTATTCTAGGTCATTTGGGAATTACTTCTGATTTTGGAAACATGCACGTGCTCGTAGAAGGAAATATCCCCCACTCTTCCTCCACTGGCTCTGGTTGGAAGAGTCTGGCTCAGCCTGAGGGTTGGGTATGGCAGTTGTCACCTCCCCGTCCTGCAACCTGTGGACTGTATAAACGCTCCAGCAGGGCTCAGAGGCTCCCTCCACGGACATTCCTCAATAGAAGTGTATCCGCCTTGTGCCTGAGGGTATTTACTTCCCTGGGTGGAGCTCTTGATTACCGCTGGTCTTTGCACTGCTCTGGGCCCCTGTGCAAATGGCTGGGTCAAGGCCTGCAGATACTAAGATCAGGAGTCTGGACACCGTGGGCCTTGGGTGATGGAAGGAAACAGGGTGTAGTAATCCTGTCTCTTATTCAAGCGTAATTTTTAAAACTGTCCTCTCTTTCAAAGAGGGTCTTCTCAGACCTTTCAGTTGGCTTCTTTTGTTCTCATCCCTTCTCTTCTTTCTCTCTCCCTTTGTGATTGAGCACACTCAAGGGGTTGGTGTTTTTTTTTTTTTTTTTTTTGGTTTTTTTTTTAACTCATAGGATGTGTTTCTCTTTTTGGCCCATTTCTGACCCCTTATTCCTAAACTACAGATTATTTTTTTTTCCATTTTCTAAGTAACATAATATAAACTGGCTTGAGCTTTAAACTGTAAACAGTATGGCCAGTATTTCCTTGGCCCTAGTAGTGACCACTGTTCTGAGATTTTTCTGCCAATTACGTTTTACAGTTCCTGGTTATTTTGACAAGTTTCAGGATAGCATCTCCCCCCATCAGGAACACTTTCCAAAGGGAAGACTGTATGCCTGTCAGTACAGTCTTTGAAATCAGGACAGTGAGTTTATTTAAATAATTTGTGCCCCGTTTCTTCAATCTGTGGAGTACTGAACCCTGAACTGTTAAAAATACATGTGAAATAGTGTAATTGTGGTGTTTGCGTTTCTGCAGGCAGTGTGAGCAGGGTGGGCTCACTGTATCCCTTCCTGTGAAGGCATCAGCTGAGTGCCATATGGAAAGAACGGTAGGCTTCTGGGCCAAATGTAAAATACAAGGTCTGATTGAAAAGTTGGAGAAGCAAATGGAAAAACTGATCCTATATGTGGAAAAGGAAAAATTTAGGAGCATATATTGTCTTCAGTGAATATTGAAGCAAGACCTTGGACCTGATGCTTTGAAGAAGAGAGGGAAGTTTCTGCCACCACAGGTAAAAAGGTGGTATTTTAAAATAAAGCATAGGGAAGTTATTGTGTCTCTTTAATGCTTTTCTAACTACTTTGTTCTAAATCCGCATGTGAAGCAAATGGCCTCTGAAAGGGGTCACAGCTTCCTCCATCCCAGTTGGACCATTTGCCTCGCTGGATTTACGGGAAGCAGTGGGGACGGTAGGAAGCTCAGATCAAAAATGTTGCCTCGCTCTTCCTTTATCGCCCATTTTTCCCCCTTTCTCTTTTGGTTCTTTAAATCTGGCCTGAAATTCCTATTTTATCACATTTAGAAATAAAACAGTATTGACTGACTCTCAAAAGGTGAAGAACTTTTCATTTGTCTTTCGATTTCCTGGAGTTTTTATCTTAGTTCACTGCAGATTATATGCATTTCAGTCGTATAGCGTTTCTTTTAATAGTTATGACTGCGTTACCTGGTCACCATTATCACAGCTATTACTTGTTTACGTGGATTGACAGGAAGCTCGTGCCCAGGCTCTCCTGAGCACGTTATTTTGATTTGTCACACGACTACCTGCGTTATGTCATCGAGTGGAGATTTCAGGGTGAAATATATCCTGCTTATATTTAATGCGAATGCCTTGTTCTTGTAACAGCTTGGCTGAATGCATACTTTTTGAGTCATTCCGTATTAGTGACAAAATCATGAAAGTTGCTTCTGTGTCTTGTCATCTGGTGTGGCCAAGCTGATGACTATGTCCAGCCTAAGTTTTTCCCTTTGATTTGATGTTTCCCCACTTCATGTTTTTTTTTTTAATGGAATTCTTTTAACTCTGGAAGTTTAGTACCTTAACAGACCTGTGTTTCAGTTGTAGATCATGTTCTTTATATTTTTCCTGGAATGTGGTGAGCTCCTTGATTTAATTTAATATGGTGACGTTTATATGACATGGAACTTACTATCTTAACCATTTGCAAGTTTGGTAGTGCTCAGTATATACACACTGTTGTGAAATAGATCTTCAGATTTCTTCTCATCTTGCAAAACTGAAACTCTCTACCTATTAAACAGCAACTCCTCATTCCCTCCTCCCCGACCCCCTGGCACCCACCCTTGTACATCCCTGTCTCTATGAATTTGGTTACTGTAGGTACTTAATATAAGTGGAACCTCAAAATGTTTGTCTTTTTGTTACTGACTTATTTCTCTTAATAGAATGTCCTCAGGGTTTGTCCATGTTGTAACATGTGCCAGAATTTCCTTCCCCTTTAAGGCTGAATAATATTCCATTATATATATATATACATACACACACACACACACACACCACATTTTGTTTATCCATTCATCTGTCATCTGTGGACACCTGGGTTGCCCCACCTTTTTGTCCATTGTGAATAATGCTACTATGAACATGGGTGTACAGATATATCTCTGAGATTTTGCTTTCAAATCTTTTGTGTATGTGCCCAGAAGGGGAATTGCTCGATAATAATGATAATTCTGTTTTTAATTTTTTAAGGAACTGCCATTCTGATTTCTGTAGCAGCTGAACATTCCCACTAGCAGTACATAAAGGTTCAGTTTTTCCACATCCTTGCTTATTTTGTTAGCAACGATTCTAATGGATGGGACGTGTTATCTCATTGTGGTTTTGATTTGCATTTCCCTGATGATTAGTGATGTTGACTGTCTTGTCTTGTGCTCTTTGGCCATTTGACTGTCTTCTTTGGAGAAATGTCTAATCAAGTCTTATTTATTTTTATGTTGGGTTGTTTGATTTTGTTGTTGAGTTTCTTTTATATTCTGGAGAGTTAACTCCTTTTTAGATAATATGATTTGCAAATTTTCTCCCATTCCATGATTTGTCTTGTCACTCTTGATTGATTGTGGGGTTTTTTTGCGCAGAAATTTAAAATTTTGATTTAGTGTGTTTCATCTATTTTTTCTTTGCTTGCACTATATATAAAACTTAACAATTTTAAAGAAAAAGTTCACTTTTATTTATCTATTTGTTTTTTATTTGTTAACTATCTTCTGTTGCATTTGTTGTTCTCAGGTGTACCAATTCTTCTTATCCTGAATCTCTATCTTCAGAGCTCCAATTTCTCATCAGTTAGTAACTAGTATTATTAGAAGCTTGTGTGATTTTTCTCAGGCTCGTCTTGGTTTTCTGTAGTGGCGTTTCTGCCTGTTGTAGTTTTCAGTAAGTTTTTCGTTTCAGCCGTGACATTTTATTTTCCTTTTTTTTTTTTTAAAAAAAAAATCAAAGTTACAAATGTTTGTAATTGAAAGTGTCAAATAGCTACCTGGGGCTTGCTGAGAAAAAGGAGTTTTTGTCTCCCTCCCTGCCATTTTACCTTCGCCATTTTCAGTTGTTTTAGCCGCTTCATTTGCTATTTGCATTGCGTCACTCAGATTTTTACTTGTACTTTTTGATGTGTCAGTTTCAGGTCTTCATAGACTTCCCATGTGGAAGATGGGCCATATGCATTCTCCCCTCCTATACCTCTTCTTCCTGATATAGCTCATGATTTTGATTAAGCCATTATTCAGTGTTAATGCTATCATGACCTTGTTAATGTCGTTCTCTGTTGAGCCATCCCAAGTTCTGTGACGCCTGCGGTCTGTTCATCTACCCAGAGTCCAGAGAAGAATCTTCCAGTCTCAGGCCTTAGTTAAAAACCTGGCTTCCGATGTTGCTTAGCCCAGATAGAGGGAATAGATAAATACTGAGAAAGACAAGCTATAGCTCTGATCTTCCTCTGTCACGTCATCTTGTTCCTCGTCCTTTGAGGTTGAGAGTTTTTCCTGTTTGGTTTCTGCCAGACGCCAGAGCTCTCTGAAGGAGGATACATAAATTTCAAATCTGAAATTTTTGTCCTACTTGATCTAAATGTCTCTATTTATGTGTAACACTTTTCTAATATTTTGAGGATGAATTTTTCGATTCCTGGTTTTAGCATTGATACTTCTTTCTTCCCATAGTACTTTTTGTTTATCTGTTCTATTGTGGGAATGGAAGCTTTGAAATCTTCACCCATGTAGGCGCCACCTGAAGCTCAGGTTTATCTTCTGCTTCACTAATACCATTTTCTGCTCTTTTATTCTGTTTTCTCCTTTATCGACTGCCTTCATTCGAGTTCACAATTCATATTTTTTTTTGTTAATGCAGACTCATTTCATTACTGGTCTCATAGTTTTTTTGTTTTTGTTTTTTTTGGGGGGGAAGGTCTATTCTTTTTTTTTTAAATTTTTTTATTGATTTATGATCATTTTACAATATTGTGTCAAATTCCAGTGTAGAGCACAATTTTTCAGTCATACATGAACATATATATATATATTCATTGTCACATTTTTTTCTCTGTGAGCTACCATAAGATCTTGTGTATATTTCCCTGTGCTATACAGTATAATCTTGTTTATCTATTCTACAATTTTGAAATCCTGTCTATCCCTTCCCACCCTCCACCCCCTTGGCAACCACAAGTTTGTATTCTGTGTCTATGAGTCTATTTCTGTTTTGTATTTATGCTTTGATTTTGTTGGTTTTTTTTTTTTTTTTTTGGATTCCACATATGAGCGATCTCATATGGTATTTTTCTTTCTCTTTCTGGCTTACTTCACTTAGAATGACATTCTCCAGGTGCATCCATGTTGCTGCAAATGGTGTTATGTTGTTGGTTTTTATGGCTAAGTAGTATTCCATTGTATAAATATACCACATCTTCTTTATCCAATCATCCGTTGATGGACATTTAGGCTGTTTCCATGTATTGGCTATTGTAAATAGTGCTGCTATGAACATTGGGGTGCAGGTGTCATCCTGAAGTAGGGTTCCTTCTGGATATATGCCCAGGAGCAGGATTCCTGGGTCATGTGGTAAGTCTATTCCTAGTCTTTTGAGGAATCTCCATACTGTTTTCCAAAGTGGCTGCACCAAACTGCATTCCCACCAGCAGTGTAGGAGGGTTCCCCTTTCTCCACAGCCTCTCCAGCATTTGTCATTTGTGGATTTTTGAATGATGGTCTCATAGTTTTTCAAAGTTCCCTTTTATATAATATGTCTATTTTTTGAGAAAATATTTGCTGATTCTAGAGTCCTGCCTTCTCTTCAACTCCATAATATTTTTCATTTGCCTGATGGATTTGGATCTTTCTGTCTCTTATCCTTAGAGAGGGAAGTCTGTGCATATTCAGTATCAGGTATTGCCAGAGACTGAAATGAGTCACTGTTTGACTCAAGTCCAGATGAAGGAAAAAGTTTAGATTTATAGCTGATTAATTTGCCAGTTAGAAATTCATCTTCCTATGAGGCCCAAGGAAGGAGCCAGCGTCAGCTCCAGAAGTAATCAAAGGGGATACTAGCCTCAGAACCAGAGACCTTTTTGAAGGTATTTGGCGTGGCACTCGGTAATTAGCAAGATCATTGTCCCTTGGCATGGCTGCCCATGTCGGAAGCCAGCTGGTGGTGGGTTTTCCCACATATTTTCTGGGCCCATCATTGTGGCTGCATGCAAATTAGAAGTAAATACAGCCAGAGATTACTTTCTCAGTTGGAGCCAGAGACCCCTTTTAAAGAGTTGAGTGTATTTTTTTTTTTTTTTTTTTTGAGTTGAGTGTATTTTAAATGTACTCCAACTCTCCCTGGCCTAGTTCACTCCCGCCGTCATCCCTCTGAGCCTGGAATATCATTACAAGTCTTTTGGGGTCTCCTTTACTTACATTCTGTCAATTCAGCTGCAGTTTCCCACGAAGGGAGTGTTGAACCTTAGTCCTTCTCCAGCTTCCTCTACTGGTTCTTTTCAGTGTATGTTTCTGGAAGTTTTAGCAATAGCTGGGGTCCGTCTGTGGCTTCTAGGGTTGATTCAGGGTATTTCCTGCTCTTACATTCAGTTGGTTATTTCTCCAGTAGTCTAGCACAGAGGCATGAGCCTAGATAGCTTTCTTACTTGTAAACTGTATATTACATACCTATTTTGAACTATGGGGAGGGATACTGAAGTAATTCATTCCCAGTGACTGTAAGGAAGTGGGTGAATGGGCAAGTAAATAAGTGACAAGGCTCGTATTTTGCAAGTGAGTGGCATTAGAGGTGGTTGTGTGGCTTCGAGCAGAATGGTGTATAGCTTAGAAGAGATGCCTGGGATGGAGGATGGGGCCAACTGGGGAAGACGTGAGGGGCGGTAGTGATGGCCAAGGGCGCCTGGGGCTAACGGGGCCAAACCACAGTGCCGTATGATTTCCTGTACCTGGAGCTCAAGCAAGGGAAGTGGAGAGTTAGGCTGCTGGAAGGTTGGAAGAACTGCAGGTCAGGTGTCCAGATACTTGAAAGAATTCAAAGAGGGATGAATTTCTTTAAACGTTCTGTACAGCTCTGTAGTTGACAGTGTGGGGCCCTGGGAAGGCAGGGGACTGGTCTGTGTAAGTAATCCAGCTTACCTGGCTAGAGGCTGAATGGCATCCTTACTTAGCGTGTCGTCTTCTTTGTCATCATGTCTATTCCCCCACGATTTGTACAGTTGTGTAAATAGGTTGGGAAGTAAACAGATTTCACAAATGTAATTTTAAGACATCACTCCCTAAGAGAGAGGTTTGACACCCTTTGAGGTAGTATTGCTCAGCACTTGTATTTTCAGTTAGGTAACCACATGCTATTTTATAAAGGGCTCTGACAGTGTACAAATCGGTTCAACATACACTTTCATGAATCTTCTAGTGTTACACACTGTTCTCTCAGAAGTAAAAATCTCCTTGTCTTAAAAAAAAAAAGAATAAGTTTAACAAAAGCCTCAAAACTAGATATGTCTTAAAAAATGCTTTAGGGGAAGACAGTTAATTTTCTGTCTTAATTTTCTTCTTTGAACTACCAAACACTTAGCCTGTATTATCTACCATGTAGCTCAGGGATAATGTAATGTAAATCAAAACTAAGGACACATCATTAATGTTGTATATAGATGGGAGCAGCCCAGGGTCCTCTGTTTCAGGGTTTGGGGACATGGTTACTCTGCAGGACATCTGACTTTAATCCTGCTTCCTTCAGCAATATCTGAAATTTTTGCTTAAAAAAAAAAACAAACACCCAAGTGCTTTCTTTGTTAATTTTTATTCACTTGGAGGGTTAGTCCATGGAAAGGCCCTGGAGTGGGTCCTGGATCGGGTCTCAGCTCCCTCATTTCCTGGTCGTGTGACTGGGAGCGTTGCATAACCTTTCAAAGCCCTGGGTTTCTCATCTATGACATGAGTTAATATTTGCGGCAAACTGTACGTGAAGTGACTGCACCAGCGCACAGCATCTAGTAGGTGGTGCCTGTGTCCCGGACGCCCACCTCTCCCGCTTCTGCTGTCAGCAGTGACGCCGCGTGGCGTCTTTGTCCCTTCCATTTCTACATCCCTTTCCTGATTGCAGCCTGGGTGCACCATGTTCATCTTTTGGGCAACTCTGTGTACTCTAAATATTGAAAGTATTTTAAGGTTATATTATTTAATGACTTAGCTTGGCAGGAATGACATTGGACCCGTGCACAAGTGTGAGTCTTTAAGAATAGAATCTCACTTGCCTGCTATTTTGCTTTTTAGCTATCATGCTATTTATATGTTCATCTGTCCACCCCACATATGATAGAGCAAGATGATGTAAATTATAAATACATAAGAAGGAAAAATAAAAAAGTAAGGAGGGCCCAAAATGATGCCAGGGTCAAGTTCGGTACAAAACAGCGCACCATGGGGCGCTCTGGTTTTCTCAGGGCCGGCTCTGCTGTCTGGCAGCCATCAAGCAAGAGGAGAGGCACCCCGTGTACGTATGCCTTTCTCCTGGGCTGTTATGTAGACTCACAGTGGAATCGACAACAGATCTCCTCCCCAGCCCCTCCCCAGCCTGGGACTAAGAACATCACTGTCATCTCGGGGTAGCTATGGAATTTTGTGTGGGATGTTAGACCAAAATGGCTTCATGGCTTTCCTTCTTATTTGTTAATAAGAATAGTCACTCTGACAGGAAGTTAGATATAGGAAACAGGAAAGTGCCATAGTTCTAAACAACTAAAAGCTACCGTGATTAAAGCCACATTGTGAAGGATAATACACGAAGACAGGATAAAAATCAAAATTGAATATGGAAGTTGCTGCCGTACCTGGAATGTTTCTTTGGGAACAGTTCTTTGGACATTATGTGACTTGTCCAGCATCATCCAGCTGATGGAGAAGTGCACCAGAGGATCTGGGGTCAAAAGACTTGGATTAAATTACGGCCAACCCTGCCGTTACTAACTGCTCAAGGCTTGGATCTTGTGATTTACTGTATGAAGAGTATCATTTCCCGATAGTTTAAAAACGTTCAGGTGTCATCTTGCATGCTGGTGAAACGAGAAAGCATATTTACAGACAAAAGCTTTCTGAAGGCAGGAGCTGGCTCAGTTTTATTCATGATGCCCCAAGTTCACTGTAGATGCTCCATAAATATCTTTTGAATAAAAGAAAGGATATTGCCAGGTGGTATGAAAACAATGGAAAAAATAAAAAAAAAAGTTTCTTAAAATGAAAGTATTTTCTTAAATTATTAAAAAAAATGGAAGATTTGGTTATACTTTCTGTTTATCTAGCATCCTCTCCCTAAGGATGCTGAGAGGAACTTAGAGATGTTTTCTTCCTCACACACGCGGAAGTTTGACTTACGAAGCCCCCCACTGCCCATCGAACCGAGTACCTGACTCATTCTTGTGACCGACTCCTATAACTTTTGGGTGTCTTGCCTTTCTGTAATCTTGAAAATGGTAACAAGTTCCCTAAGGAAATGTAAGCATGAAACAGGTCCACTGGTGTCTCATCCGGGACTGGAAATTGCTTCCTTGTTGCTCTAGTGCTGGTCCTGCCATTAACGGGAGAGCATGGTTCCAGGCATCTCTCTTTGCAACCCGCGGTTGTTTGTCTGCTGATGGGCGGGGTTGAACTGGGTGATCTCTCAGAGGCTTAATGCTATTATTCTCTTTTCCATTTGCCTATGAACTGTCCGCTCTCACTGTGAGTCCTTATTATTTAAAGACAGGATGGCTCCTCCCCCGCCCACTCTCCCCATGGTCACAACTTGAAACCACCTGCCCAGAACGTCTAGTGGCAGGCATAGTTGGAGTCAAACTTACGAGATACGAGATACATCAACCTAACATGATTTGGACGGATAGTATAGAAATCCTGGTGCTGAGATGTTCGATGCTCCCTCCCGGGTCCCTATTTTCATTAAGCTGGTAGTTGGCATTTGGTATAGGGGATATTTGCGTCTGAGGCCAGAGACACTTCCACGTGCTAGTCGTCTCGGGCTAAAGGTGGGTTTTCCTGTCCTTTTTCAGGTACACAGTTTCTCCTAGCATGACTGCGATCTGATCAGCAGACGTGAGATTTTGGCTCCTGCGTGCGTCCGGTGCCTTAGTGCTGGGGCCTGGTCACCGCCCACGACTGCGGAGCCGGCATGGCCACTGCCTCTACTTCCAGCCCCGGAATTTCACAGCCCCAGGTATGTGATTCAAGCCCGCAGAGGCTGGGGCTCATCACAGTTCTGTTGAATATCTAAACTGAGTTTCAGAAAGTGTGCTTGACGCAGGAGACCATGTGCCTCCTTTGGTGATCCTTTGGAAGGGTTTGGATGAGACTGCTTTTGTGAGGGAGGGAGGGGCTTGCTTTCAGTGCCCTGGACGTCTGGCTGTTCCTGTAGGCATCAAACTCCAAATCCAGACGGTTCAGTACAGAGCTAATCTTACAACAGGTATTCCGAATGTTGTCTCGACGTCCTCCCTCTATAATGATTATTATTTTTCCTTGACCTATTCTGGTAACTTTGAGGAGAAAATGCAATTCCAGAAACTGCTAGACCACTTTTTCTGTCCAATGAAGGACCGTGACGCAGCAGGAACATTGTTCTGACTATCCTCTGTCTGATTTGTTCAAGTATTAACCGGACTCCCTGAGTTTCAGCAAGCAGTGCAGTACAATGGGGAAACAGACTTTGGAGTCGTGAGGCCTGAATTATCAGTGTGATCGCTGGATAAGAGGCCTCCATCATGCTAACCTCGCTCAGCCTCCATTTCTTCGCGTATAATCAGACCTCACAGCGTGGTTATAGGGATTAAGGGAAAGCATGTATGCGGAGCACATAGTAGGTGCTCAACGAACGTCGTCTCCCGTGTGCTCTTCCTTCGTCGTCTCCTCCTTTCAGAGTGTGACCTCCCATCTCATTCGTGAGAATGAGTTTTAGGCCAAGGTTAAAGAAAAAAGTGTACCTTTGAGAAAAAGCCATGTGGATTGAAATTTGAGTCTTTATGATACAAAATGTTCCACACTTTTTTTCCCCCTCTGTATCATTTCTCAGGCTACTCAATTTTGTATATATTTCAAGTAGGGGTGTGTGTGTGTGTGTGTGTGTGTGTGTGTGTGTGTGTGTGTGTGTGTGTGTGTGTGTGTATGTGTGTGTGAGGAAGGAGAGAGAAAAAGGAGAAAAGGACATTTCTACTTCCTTTACTATAAATGCTTTTCTGTTTCTCTAAAACCTTGGCATTTTATCATACGGATAAAGTCCTGGCTGTGCCTTAACATTTTCTGTTTGGAGTAACCGCCATTGTGTGTAGTTCTTTTTCTGGTAGGTGCATCGTTGCCTTTTCAACACCTCATTTACTTTGGGTGTTTGGTTTCCATTCCCCTCAATAGTGTTCGCTCTTCACCTGCCGTGACAATTCTGGGCCTGCTGTGGGGCGAGCTAGGCCCTGGGATGGGTTTTCTGGACAGGGAAGTTCAGCATGCCCCTCTGGCCACTCTCATTTGTCAGCATTTCCAATAACATCACCTTATCTTCACATCTTTCCTCTTACACAAGCTACTATCAGCTGGCGAGTAATACAAATATTTTTAAGTGACTCATTCCATGAAAATGGTTAGTGTCGCCCTAGCTAAAAGGAGGTCATGTTGCATATAAACTCTTGGAGAAATGTGTACCCTTGTAAATTCTCTGTGGGAAAGTAAATTGGCACAGTCACCCTGGAGGATAATTTGACGGTATCTATTAAAATGATACAGCTTTGCATGTATCCTGTTCCCATCTTGGTATCTATGTTAGAAAAACGCTTATACATGAGCCCAGGAGACGTGCCTGAAAATATTCTTTGAGACATTAGTTCAAGGCCAAGAAGTACAAAACTTCCTAATATTCAACAGGAGAAGGATTTAATAAAGTCAGTCATGTTGATAAGATTTAAATACCATGCTGCAGTGAAGTGGGGGGTATCTGTTTATCTCAATACAGCTCTGTCTCCTCAAGGTATCTAAGGGAGGGAAAAGAAAGTAAGGTGTAGAATAATGCTTCCAGGGAGATGTCATTAAAACTGTAAAACAAAACCGTATGTTTTTAGGGATAAACACATGTTACATTAATGTAAATGCATAGTGAAAGGCGAGGACATACATTGTTGCCAGGAATGGTGTTGCCCCCAGGAGGGCAAAGATTGGCTCTTGGGAGATGAAAAAAGTTCCCTCCAGAGCTTAACCCTGCCTGATGAAATCCTATTCCTTAGTATTTAATTGCTCATTGGGGAGAACTTAAATTTAAACAAGATTTTCTCCTTGAGAGTCACCAGTAGGGGAAAGAAAGTCAAGAACCACTGGTCTAGAAGGAGACACAAGGCTCTCTAGTCACACTTCCTGGGTTCAAATCCTGGTTCCAGCATTCAGCAGCCAGGCCTGTGGGGGAGGGGAGAAGAGAGATTCACCCTCTCAGTGCCTCGGTTTCCTCGTTTGCAAAGTGAGCATCTTCATAATAGAGCCAACTTCACGGGGTGGCTTGACGCTTGAAATGAGATCACGTGTGTAAAACTTAGCACCGCGTGTGACATGCTGCTCAGTACGTGTCAGTATTGCCGTTCAGCGAGCGCTGTGGCAGGCCTGGGGATGCAAGAATAAGTAAGGTAAAGAAGGCTTTTGCCCTGCCAAGACTTTACAAATGTATCAGGAAATATCCAGATAAGGAAACCAAAAAATGACGGTGCTGTGTGTCAGATGCTGTGATGCAGGAAGTGTGGGTGCTCGGTGGGGTGGAGCGGACCACCGGGAAAGCCTGGGAGGATCAGGGAAGGCTTCTCAAGGGGAGTCTGCCAGACTGAGAGCTTATGAATGAGTCTAAGTTACTCTGGTAAAGGGGAGGAAACAGCCTGTGTGAATGTCAAGTGCCACAGCGTTTGGTTGTGAGTTCAGGGACAGTTGGAGTACAGGGGGCTGTGAGGTTGTGACCAGTGACACCAGCCCTGCTAGCTCACAAGAGCTGACTGTTAAACTTGCAGGAATGCAGTGAACCTATTGACTTCATGCCTGTAGCCTGAAATCAGCCAGGGTGGACTATTTACACCATGGAAATCGGCAAACACTGGCACTCATTCCTAAGAGCCCGCTGTTAGATGTTTATCAGCATACTTCAGGTTGTAGAGGAGGTAGATGGCTTAGGTAAGGAGGCTGGAGGGGGTTTTGCAGGGCCTGGGAGGCGCCTTCAGGTATTTAGCATTCATCTCAAAGTAGCCTGTGTAGCTCTTGAGTCTTAGACCTGCTGGGTTCAAACCTTGACTTTTGACAGTTTAGTTGAACAAGTTCATTCAGTAATCTCAACCTGGGAGGTGAGTCCCATTAGTCTCACTGTATGCTAGGAACAGTCGCAGCCTCTGATGGCTGGGAGAACGCAAGCCCTCTTGGAAGGAGTCGGCTATCAGCTGGGGGATTGGGTCGCAGAGGCAGGCAGCTTACTCTCCTGGAGAGACGCAGATCGTTGGGTCACTTGGTTCCCAGGATCCTCTCGTCAGTGGTGAGTCTCTTGATTATATGTCAACCCTTCACATGTAATCTGTGCAGTCAGATTTTAGTCCAAGGCTGATTTGCCCTTGCCCCCAAGCCTGTATTCATGTATTCTTGCCTATTATCAAGTCTCCCCCAGGTTCGTGGAAGGTAAAAGTAATTTAAATGCAGCATCTCCTTAAGCAGGGCATAATGAGCAGTCCACTCAGTCAGCTTAGCCTGTCATTGTCTGGCACATCAACTTGCATTCTTCTAGAGTGAATTCAGCGACCTGTGCAAAGATAAACCCAACATTCAAGTGTGAAAGGCCTGACAATCCCTTTTCTAAGGCAAAAAAAAAAAAAAAAAAAAAGCTTTTGGTTTTGTTTGTTACTCTATTCATTTGGTAACAAAGAGCATTTTTCGAATCAAGGCTGCCTAATACTAGATATAAACTAATTAATATGAACAAAATAGCCTGTGATTGTTGCAAACAATAATAAGGAAGAAAGCGTTCATTGTCACTCCCGCTGGAATTGCTGTTTAGTCAGTGAAAGACACGCCTTGTGCTTTGAAGTGGGACAAGTTTGTATTCCCTGCTTTACTCCCAGACTTTACTCCTAGACTGTAAGAAGGATTTTTGTTTGCTCATGCTGAGAGAGAGCGCACCTTGTTCTTGCGAAGCTAGCTGAATACTGAGGCGAAACTGGACAGGCAGCAGCAGCGAGACTGTGTAGCTGCTTCATAGTCCTGCCAGTGCAGCTGCTCATAAGGGCACCCCAGGGAAGCTCCAGCGATGTGTTTGCAGATAGGACCCTGCTTATCATTAGGTTAAAGTAACCTGCTCCTACCCTGCAGGGTTGGGATTGGGGATGGAGGGATGGTGGGTCACCAAAAAACTTAACATTCTTTCTTCCACTGTTGGTGGGAATGTAGTTAGGTGCAGCCGTTATGGAAAACAGTATGGAGATTCCTTAAAAAACTTAAAACAAACTCACCGTATGATCCAGCAATCCCACCCCTGGGCATATATCTGGAGAAAACTCTAGTTTGAAAAAAATACATGTACCCCAATGTTCATAGCAGTACTTTTCACAATAGCCAAGACATAGAAACAATCTAAATGTCCATTGGCAGATGACTGGATAAAGAAGTTGTGGTGTATATTTATAATGGAATACTACTCAGCCATAAAAATGAAATAATGCTATTTGCAGCAACATGGATGGACCTGGAGATCATCATTCTAAGTGATGTAAGCCAGAAAGAGAAAGAAAAATATCATATAATATCACTTATATGTGGAATCTAAAAAAAGAACACAAATGAACTTAGTTGCAAAACAGAAACAGATTCACAGACATAGAAAACAAATTTGTGGTTACCAAAGGAGAAAAGGGGTGGGAAGGGATAAATTGGGAGGTCAGGATTTACAGATACTAACTACTACATATAAAATAGATTAACAACATCACTAACTACTACAGATAAAACAGATAAACAGCAAGGTCCTACTATATACAGGGAACTGTACTTAATACCTTGTAATAGCCTATAATAAAAAAATGAAAATGAATATATATATATATATTATATTATTTATATATATATATATATAAAAAACTGAATCACTATGCTGTACACCAGAAATTAATACAACATTGTAAACTGACTAAACTTAAATTAAAAAACAAACAAAAAAAGTGCTGCTCTTAACGACCATTTTCTGTTTTTAGAGCTCTGATTAGCATGACTTAAACAGTGGTTCATCCAGTTACTGTGGATAGACTGTGGGTTAAAAGCTTTATTTTTCTTTTGAATGAAGGGGGCAGTAGTTCCATAGACGAATGCATGGTTTGGCATCTCTCAAACCCAGGGCTGGCGTCAAGAGACCAGAATAGGAGTTTGAGAATTTCAAAGGTACTCGGATTTTCTACCTATAATTCCAGTAAGGAAGGAATCCTTCTATCATTTCATCTGTCTCATTTGCTAAGGGGCAATCTTAGTTTTAAGCCAAGGAAGCAAAGATATTTTGATCCCTTCAAGTGACTTCCTATAGCTTTCCTTAAAGACGTGAATTTGGGTGGATTCTCAATATCTTAATCAGCAGCTTGCCTCCTTAGTTCTTATCCAGTGCTCTGATATAACTAACGAGTGGATCTCTACTTGGTGTCTGTGGAAGAAGGCAGGTGTTTTTAAACATCATTACTAATAGGTTCTCCAAATTCCATCCTATTTCCAAAATCTATGTTTTAGATGTTTGATATCAGAGAGTGGATACTTTTGGATTAAAGAAACTGAATTCCATGGTCAATGGGCTGTGATTTTTTGAGACTGAAAGACTTTTGTATTTTGTTTTTAATTTTGTATTATGCAGTTTTCAGACATTCACAAAAATCAAAAGAATAATGAATCTCAATATAGCCATCACCTAGGTTCAACAACTGTAAACATTTTGTCATACTTGCTTCACTGTCCCCCATTTTGGGGGAATGAAATATTTTAAAGCAAACCCTTGGCATCATGTCATTTTATTTCAGTCCTCATACTTCAACAAGCACCTCTAAGAAAGAATTCACTTATGTAACCACAGCACCTTCCTTACACATAACAAAATGACAGATAACTCTTTAGGGTCATTTTATACTCATTCACAATTTCCCAATTGCTTTTCTCAAAAGTGTTTTTGCATTTGGTATGCTATGTTATCTTTGAAAAAACATTGATTAGATCAGTTGACTCTTCCACCAGAAACTACTCAATAACTTTTTGAGGTTTAAAAAGGGACTTGTTGCAATTGTTAAATTTTCAGTCCCTAAAGTAAGGGACCATGGCTGTCTTGGTAGGGCTTTCTTTTAGTCTAAAGTGTGACACTTATTTGCAGTATGAAGGGTGTTTCCAGGGCCACATGATGAAGACACAGTGTGGTCTGGCTTCACCCATCATGGAGCTGAGAAAAGAGAATGCATGGGCTTAGATGCAGGTGATGGTGGTTCACATCTAGGTTTAAATCCCTTCCATCTAGATATCTCTTCAGCTGTTTTTTTTTTTTTTTTTCTTCTCTTTTTTCAAATCTCTGGAATTCAAATAATACACACTGCGCTCCCAAATTTAAGTGGGAAAATATCTGTTAAGTGCTTTGTATAGGATCACCCTCTTAATAGATACCTGCCCTATGTTAAGTCCTTCTTTTTTTCCCCATAATTATCCTGGGAAGGTTTTTGACAGGGAGAAAAAGTGGTTATCTCTGCATAGTGTCTGTGTACATGACGTGCTTGTGTGGTACCGGAAGAGCCATCGGAGTAGAGCCGAGTTGCATAAACACCCCACGGAAAACTCCAGTATATGGCCAGGAATAAATGCATGTGGGGATAAACACTGAGATTGTCGACCCGCTCCATCTAGACTCATGTTTCCATTACAAGTGAAATCCGTTCTCGTACTGCAATTTGAATTCATCTGTGCCCTGTCTTGTGTTTATAAACTCAGATAAAGTTGGAGCGGGTATCTCTTTTCAGAGTCTCAGGGCACATTTGGAGTTTTCTGTTCATCGGACAGAATTATACGGGGATACCTAGGGTAAACCACATGTGAGACCTTTCCCGTTTGTTTCTTTTTCTTTCTAATACATCTTTTCTGACTGGTTTAGTCTTTAATGATTAATGGAGCTGCCTCTTTATCCTTCAAAGGGATGTGGCTTCCTCCCCTCACTGCCCATTATGGTGCTCTTTGCCCATTTTCCTCTTTACGCTCCTGGCTTCTCCAGCTATTTTTCTTTGAACTTCAGTTGCAGCCTTTCCATGAATAGATGCTAAGGTGGGGCAACGCCCTGCTGTTTTTACCGGCTGAAGAGATCATAATCACAGGGTCCAGGGGATGCTTGTCTTTTGAGAACTGTACCTTGCTGTAATAAGACTGTCATTTAAAAAAAATCAGCCTTCATTTGCTGCGTGATGATAACTGCCATTTGGTAATTGCATAGCACCCGTTAAAGAACTGCCTGTGAGCTAAACTTACTCCATTTCGTAAGTGATTATCCGAGGCAGGCTCAGGCTGGGGGAGAAGTGATAGTGGCTTGTTGCCTGCTCCTTCGCGTCAGATAAAATGTTTAGGAAAGGGCCTAAACATGGAGGAGATGAATTCCTGAAAGGCGAGGCTGGCTATTAAGCAGCTTTCAGAGATCCAACAAGAGCTCCCGTCCTGTAGGAAGACGGGTAGGGTGTGGTTGTGAATCACGTAGCTGCCTGATTTAAAAGTATTTGCGCTTAGGTGAACTTTCAGCAGCCAGTATAGGGAGGTTTGAAGCCTTAGTTCAGGCCTGGAAGGAAGAGTCATTCATCACGATTCAGCTTTGGACCCCATCTTGAAGGGCTTTGCCTGTTCTAGTGCAAACCGTGTTCAGCATTACCTTAATTGTGGTTGATCAGGTTTCTAAAGTAACCTGGCAAAAACAATGGAGGGGAGGGCCCAGGAAGAAGCCCAGCCCTGTGGCCTATGTTCAGGGCTCACCTCTGACATGCTGGGTCGTGCAGGGACGTCCAGTGGGAACAGCAGTCAGCAGTCACGGTCAGGCATCCGTGCCGCCTCTGTGCCACAAGTCAGGATGGAGAGACCCAGCTGCTGGTCAGCTCACTGTCTTGTTCAAGACTAGCTTGGAAAAGTAGGGCAGCACAGCCTGCAACTGGGAATTCAACTCTGTAACAGTGGAGAGAGACAAGATAGAAAGGACATGGTGGTGAATGATTGGGAATCTGTGAGATTGTAGTGTTAGTCACGTGTTTAACTCAAATTGATTTCAGGGATATGCATTTATTCATATGAGAACTTTTTTGCATGATTTTTTCCTTAAAATTATTAAATTGCATCCAATATTTAAAATGTTAAATAGTGCCTCTTTTCAGTGGCACGTCTTACTACTTTCCTCTAAGCTCGTCACAGAAAAAGAAAGCATAGACAAGCTGTTTGTAAAAATAAAGAGAATACAGGAAGTGTAGGTAGAATACAGCGAAAACTTAAAGAATAGGTATACAATCCTATTTTAAAAAATTAAACACCTTAAAACTAACAATGATATATTGTCAGTTAAATCTGAATTTAAAAAATTGTCAAATGAGAAAATCACCCCCAAAAGCTGTACCAAGTACTTAAGAATAACTTTAATAATAACCTCATGGATGTCTTAAACCAATTTTATTTATAAAAACCTCATTAATAGACATTAAAGAACATTTAAACAGATGGTATGTTGATGGATTGTAAGAGTCATTGATTTCACCCCAGTTATCTTTAAATGCATCCAGAGATTGAGTATAATCACAATAAAAGTGCCCCCAAATTGTTCTGAAACCTCACAAACTGATTCTATCATGTATATAAAAATACAAGACGTCAAAACTAGCCAATATAATCTTGAAGAAGACAACCCAGGTGGGAAAAACCGATCTTTTAATTATCAGAATTTATTATAAAGTTAAAATAAAGAAGTCAGTGTGATGTTTAGATAGGGATAGATAAACCATTGGAAGAAATAGAGCCTAGACACCAATCCACACACATAGCATTGTTTAAAAAAAAATTTGAAACAGGATGATAAAGAAATATTTTCTGCTCTTAGCCTATTGGGAAAAAAGGGCTAATGGAAAATCACTTTTCATTTTCTTCATAGGATGAATTATTTAATTATATTGTTTCCTTCTGTGTGTTCAAGAAGCCTGCATTTTAGGGGTAGTGTTTGGTTTATGAAGGTTTAAGTCCCCTGGGTTATTTGATTTTAAAGTTTTAGGAGAAACGGGTGTTACAGAAAGTGCATAATAATAACTCAGCCTTTCAAAGAAGGTGATGTTTTTCTCTCTGTTTTACAGATGAGGAAACAAACTCCTGAGAGGAGAGTTTTAAATCATGTATTGAAGTCATATTAGTAAGCGAAGTAACTGGAATTTGAACTCAGGTCTCACCGATTCTGGGGTCTAAGCTCTCTGCCACTATAAATTTATAACGTCGTCTCCCAGACCCTTTGCTGTCTCCCAGGAGACAGGATTGCTCAGTGAAGCATCATCACGTATTTCAGTTTTGTCTGTTAATCATTCTTTGGGCCTGGTGGAGCCTTGCAATAGTGCTGACTGCCTTCCTCCCCCCTCCTCCCTTCGCCTCGTGCTTTATTGACAGCAGAGCCCATTTGTTTTGACTCGGACTGAATAAGGTGTTTGTTTTTTTTTAAATATATGTGAAGCATGCAGAAAAGTGTAAAAAGTATTCTAATACAATAGGATTTCTATTACCCAGCTTTGTAAAATTGTAGCATTTTGATATAAGTGCTTCAGCATCTTCTGGGTGAGGATAGGTAAACGGAATAGACCTGAGTTATAAAATAAAAAAGTCATGGGGTTGTAAAGTACAGCATGGTGACTATAGTTAATAGCACTTAAATTGCGTATTTGAAAGCTGCTAAGAGAGTAGATCTTAAAAGTTCTCATCACAAGAAAAATTTTGTAACCGTATACCGTGATGGGTGTTAACTAGACTTATTATGGCGATCATCTCAGAATACGTACAAATGTCGAATCATTCTGTTATATACCTGAAACTAATATAATGTTAATGTCAATTATATCTCAATAAGAAGATATTTTGGACTTTAATAGATAAAACAAGTGTATCAGTATAGATAAAACTTGACTCCTTCCCAATTCTGTTAACCTCCCTCTTGGCTCAGACCATAAGTTGATACTTACCATCTCCCCACATGCGTTGTGGATATAAACATATGTGGAGAAAATGTATAAACACTATATAGTATATTTCTGTATGTTTTTCACATTTCTAAGAATGATATATGTATACTCTGCAAATTGCTCTAGTCATTGGCATATATAAAGCTCTACTTTGTTCATTCTGACTGCTTTATAGTATAGTCTGCAAATCGCTTTAGTCGTTGGCATGCATAAAGCTCTACACTTTGTTCATTCTAATGCTTTATAGGTTACCTTTCAGGTTATTTTGCAGTTTATCCATTCTCTAGTTGACAAATACTCATGTTGCTTCTACCGTTTTGATAGTACAACAGAGTGGCAGTGACAGTTCTTGCAAATGTCTCCTTAGGCACATGTGTGAGTTTTACTAGGGTCAGAATCTCTCAGTCACATGTGTGAACGTGTCTGATTTAAGTGATTTTTGCCAAAATGTTTATCAAAGCAGTCGTACTGAATTTTACTTCCACCATGATTGTCTGGTAATCTTCACCAACTCAGTATTTTCAGACGTCTTAAATTTTGCCCACCTGATGGAGTGATTAATTGGATCTGGCTGAAGTTTGCATTTGACTTTCTCTGATTCCTTGAAAGGGTAATTATCTTTTCATGTGATGATTGGCCGTTAAGATTTCTACTTTAGTGAATTGCCTGGCCCCATCTTTGCCTATTTTGCTATTGGATTGTTCGACTTTTCCATCTTGATTTGTAAACTAAGCCTTTTTTATGTGCATTGCCAAACTCTTTATACTATTCTTCTGCTTTGCTTTTTGCTGATTAGAAATTCGTTTGCAACACAGAAATCTTGAATTTTTAATTTTGTCCATGTTTTGGTCTTGTTTAGAAAAATTCCCCTATGCACAAGTTATAAATATATTCTTTATTTTCTTTTTACATGTGTCTTCATATCACCTGAAAATGACTTCTGTGTATGCTGTGGCATAGATGATTTATTTTATTTATTTTTTTATAGATGAACAGTTATGCTGTTTTTCCCCATTGATGGATATACAAGCCATGTCTCTTATATCAAGTTACCATGCAAGTGTGTATTTCTGGTTCTTTATTCTACTTGACTGGCTATTCATGTTTTTCTGTGCCAGTATCATGTCTTAACTGCTATCACTTTAAAATAAAATGTACTTATCCATAGAGCATCTAGTTCTTTGTCTTCCAAGTTATCTTGCACACTCTGGTCCTTCAGAACTTCTGTAGCAATGTTCAGGGAGCCTGTCAAGCTTCATCTAAAACTCTTCTGGAATTTTCATCTTACTGCATTGAATTCATCTATTTTGGGAAAATTGACGTGTCAGCGTCTTGCTCTGCCCGTGAAATAGTCTCTCTCCATTTATTTAGGTTTTCTTGTAAACTTTTCAATATTTAGCCTTATTCCTAGGTACATTAGACCTTTTGTTGTTGTAAATGTGTTGTCCTTGAAATAATAATTTAAAACATTTTTTTCTGGTGTTTCTGTAGGAACTCAGTTGATTCGTGTAGCTTAATATTTAATCCAGCAACTTTACTAAACTCTCTTAATGCAGTTTGTTTATAGATTATCTTGCATTTTATATATAACTGATTAATCATTTGTGAAAAACAGTAAGTTTTTCTTTTCCAGTTCTTTACTCTTTTTCTTTTTCTTGCTTTATTGTTTTGGCAGTGATCACCAGTACATGCTAAAAGCAACTGGTGATTGAATCAGTTTATTTCTGCCTTAAAAGGGAATACTTCCATCAAATACAACCATTGCAATGCATATACCTTTTGCCAAGTTAAAGAAGATTCCTTCTAATCCTAGACTGGCAAATTATCATGAAAGGGTGTTTAAATTTACCAAAAGCATTTTTCCATGTCTACTGAGATGATTTATTAGCCTTTTTTCTTTTCTTAAATTTGTCTATGTGGTGAATTCTATTACCAGATCTTTTAAATGTTAAATCATCTTTATATTGTGAAATAAACCCTATTTAGTCACACTTCTCTGTCTCTCCCCTTGTCTCTCTCCCTCTCTCCCTCCCCCACCTCTCCGCACCCTATTACATATAGAGATAGAGATACAGATAATATATTTAGGCACTCTTCATTTATGTTCTTAAATAATACCAGCTGGTAATTTATTTCATTCTTAATCTCCTTTTTGTTTTTGTAACATGGGTATGCTGGATTCATATAAAGATAGCCAAATTAATTGAGAATGTAAAATCAAAGCAGTAATATCAAGTAACCTTAGGCAGGTTTCAAAACAAATGGAAGTAAAATGCTAAACCACAGTAACATGGGAGTGGAGACATTGGAGTGAAAGCTTATCAAGGAAAGAGGATTACCTTTAGACTTCGTCAAGTACACATGTTAAAATATTAAAGGTAAGCATTAAAGAATGGAACTAGAAATGTAATTGGAACCAACTGAAGTGGAAAAGGGAGAAAAATGCAAAGCTCAGTCGGTTCAGGTTTGCCTTTAATCTGATATGCTTGGGTCCAGTTCTACGGTGTACTGTTCTGGCGGTTCTCACACGTGGTATCCTTCCTGTATGCTTTTATCCTTTGGGATGATGAATTCATCCTCCGTGGGGCTGATCGAAGAGAATCCTGTGTCTCCATTGAGGTCCGGCCCGCTGGAGAGGTTTGATGCTTGCTAGTGCCAGGCACGTGGAATGGGAGGGGGACGGAGGTATCACAAGCTAAGGACTGTGGTTTGTGTTAATTTCTCCTTCTGTGGCTTGTCACCCTTGGCAAAAGATCTAACTTCAGATTCCGTCTGTGTGTGATTTATAGACTAGGGGCCGTGATTTCCAAAAGGAGTCTTTTAATTTATTTATTTCCCAACCTAGAGCCTAAACTGAGATAGACAAATGTCCTTGTTTTCCCCAGTGCAACTGGGTAGATTAGTTTTTCTGACCTACCCTTTTACTGACTTGGAGATCTTTGAGTCCTTAGCTTAAGGATTGGGTCTCAGTCCTGTCACAGCCTCAGTCAAGACCGAGGGCTCATCTTCTTTTTCCCAGTAATAATTAGTGCCCTGTCTCCATAATCTGACCATCTTCTGCCAGGGCAGCCTGTCACCTCAGTTTGCTCATGCCTTTTAGCATCCAAAACACTACTTATGTTTCTCTCCAGCGTGTCTTAGCGTGTTTAGTGTTTTGTTTTTGTTTCGTTTTGTTTTGTTTTGTTTTTTTCCATTGCTTCCTCTTAGGACCGACTCAAAATTCTCTCGGAAAATTCTGCAAATAGGTCACCCACTTTATCGCACAGTGTTACAGGGGGCTGTAACAGATACAAAGTTTTCATTGATTTACAGTTTGTTTTCCATAAGTTCTCTCTTACATATATGTACATCATATTCGTGTGCATGGTTACTTTATAACAAGTAGCATTTTATGTACTTTTCCAGGTAGACTTCAAAAAAATCTAGTAGTTGGGTATTGAGGATATTCAGCCACTTAGAGGATTCTAACATTGAAATATTTTTAGTTTGTATCAGCATTGTTTTGTGGCCTATGTTTTGGATTTTTAAAAAAATTGTTTCCAATTTGAGGCTCTAAAAAATGTGAGAACTATTTCTTTTTTTCTTAAGAGACTTAATGGTATTTAATCAAATTCTATGCTGTCTCTTTTCAATCTTTTTTTTTTTTTGAGGAGGGGAGGGAGAAAATGTGTGGAAATTCTGGTTATTTTAGATTTAAGAACTAGAAGTGAAGAGATCTTGACAGAGACCTTATTTTACAAATGAGAAAATCACCACTTGAAGTTATGAGACTGACAGAAGACCAGATTAGCTGGCGAGCATCAGAAACAGGAAGACCTCCTCACCCACCCCTTTAACGGAAGTGCTTTAACGAAAGTGGGAAACCAAGTTGATTTATATCTTATTACTGGTTCTTTACCCATCATAGATTAAAATCTCTCTTTAGGGCATCTTTAGTACAGTACATATTTGCATTCTTATCTAAATACTTAATAAATCATAGAAGTTTAACTACTGGGCTGTGAGTTTGTGCCAAGTGTTCCCTTTTCCACTTGGCTAATGCATATGTAATTGTCTTTCAGGAGATTAAAAACCACACTGGATGGGCTGTGAGTGGCCACACAGCAGACCCTCAGGTGTATCATTTTGGTACCCCTGGGAGGCATAGCCTGGGGCAGTGCCACACTGGTGCCTGGCATTCCACAAACGTTTGTGAATGTGTCAATGAATAAAGTGTGTAGCAAAGATGAACGCCATCTGTGCCTCCTTAGGGTTTAGGCTTGGCAGATTTGTTATGACCTCTTTTGAGATCACACGATACGGTGAGGGTGAATTTCTGCGATCTGGAACATCTCTGTTCTGTAGAGCAGCCAACCAGGCCTCCTCCTTCCGCCCCATCATCATGAGATGTGATTGGTGGATGTGGAAAGGACATGGAGGTGGACGACTCTTTCTAGCTTTGAAGACAGTTTATTTTTGGAATCATTCTATTTTTTGTATATATATATATATTTATTGAAGTATAGTCAGTTTATCTTGGAATCATTCTATTTTATGTACATCTTTGTTTATTGGGCAGGACCAAATTCTATAACTTACTACAGAGAAATTTCTAATTATACTGATTGCAATTTTAGGATAAACTTTAAAAGAGTGTTGAGTTTTGTCTGTTTATATTTTTGTTTCCCCCTAAATTTCTTGCAATAAGTTACTACTCTTCTAAGGAAGAAAAGAAAATCATTTAGAGTCTTATCTATAGAAATTTCACAAAATTGTCATTCTGTATACATTGCTTTCCTCCTACTTTTTACTCTGTTTTTCTCCAGTAATATGAAAAGTAGTCATCTTACTTTTAGTATATTAACTGCTCAGTTTGGTGGTTTTTGAATCATCATATTGAAACTTATTTTAGAGAATTATTGTTATAATTTAAATATTATGTTTTGATTCATACCAGAGAAATACAAAAAAATTAAGATATTTGCGTACTTCTGTTCTGCCATTTTCAAGTTCTTAACTGATAGTGATTTTAATTCCAGATCATTATGAAATTATTGTTTTTATAAAAAGTATACTTTCAAGAATTATTTTTGGTTTTTGCTTTGTCATATAGCCATAAGAAGAACAGTAACCTAGACTCAGGTTTTGTGTATTTTTGATGCTTGCTGCCAGTCTTTTCAATCTGTTTTTTAATTGTTTTATTTTATTATTATTATTATTATTATTATTATTTTTACTTTTTTTCGTGGCGTACTTGGATTTGCATTTTGTTTGGAAAGGAAATGCAGATAATGATCTTTCTGAGCCCTCACATCTCTGGGGCTGTTCTTTATTGTCCCCATAGGACATCACCAGTATAGTTGGTCGAGGAATTTATGGATCGCAAACATTTTCTCCTTATAAAGGAGATTTTAATAAGTTGAAGTAACTGCTATAAAGGAGATTTTGATTGCTTGTGGTCTGTCCTTTGGAATTCTACAGCAGGAGCTTGATGATAACCTATTTTCTCTATTTCTCTCAATAGTTGGTTTGTTAGCTTTTTGTTTATCTTTAAAATATTTTTAGCATTTTGACCTTTACCCCTGAGATTCCAAAAGTCTAACCGAGCTGTATCTAAATTTTGGTTGATTTTAATGAACTCTTTTGTAATGTATATAAACTTCAGCCGGTAAGCTGAGGTCCTTCTTTCGAAGCAGTAACTTTTCTGACTGTCACTAAGCTTTGCGTTAGCCTTCCTTGGAAAGCTAGTTCTGTTTGGACTCTTTTCCTACGTGTGCCTTGTTTTCCTTTTGTTCTGATCTCTGACCTTCCTCTCCGAGCGCTGAGCACATTTCTTAAGTTAGGTTTTCTCCTTGCCATTTCAGTTTTCTGGAATTTTTATACTTCCTTTTCGTTGCCTGAATGACTGTTTTGAATTCAGAAATTGTTTTTCATCTCTTTGGAGGGCACAGTAAACGGAGTTCTACAGTTGTCCGTTAACATGCTTAATCCCGGAACCAGCAAGTACGCTAATTTACAAGGCAAAAGGGATTTTTCAGTTGTGATTTAGTTCAGGATTCTGTGATGGGGAGATTATCCCAGGTTATGTCGGTGGCCTCGATCATAGGGGCCCTAACTGTGGAAGACGGAGGAAGAAGAGTCAGTGTTAGAATGATGTCGTGTGAGAAGGTCTTGACTGGCCATTGCTGGCTTTGAAGCTGGGCCAGGACACACAGAATGTGGGTGGTCTCTGCAAGCTGGAAAAGACAAGAAAAAATTCTCTACAGCCTCTGGAAAGAAACATAGGCCTGCCAACACCCCAATTTTAGCTCAGTGACACTCACTTTGTACTTCTGACCTCCGAGACTATAAGATCATAAATTTATAGTTTTAAGCCTACTAACTTTGTGGTGATTTTTTACAGAAGTGGTAGGAAGCTAATACAATCTCTATGTAGTTATCCCTGAATTTTTTTTGTCTTTGTAATGGCTTGCTCCATTTTCAGTGCTAGCACCCTAACAAAACACTTTGAGAATGCAAATCAGAAATACTCTAGCATTTACTCTTTTTCATCCCCCACTTTTTCTCATAAATCTGCTTCAGGGGGACGTGTTTTCTGTTATTCTGCAGGATGGCCACCTCCTCCTCCAAGATTGCTTTCTCCCCATTGTGTTTGATAATTTTTTTTTCTGTTTGCTATATCATTTTAACCATGACTACCTTAACAGCTTGTAGTCCAATCATAGTTGAGTTGGATTCTCCCAGAGCTTGAGGTGGGTTTCTGCCTAAATCTGTCAGGTCATGAAGAAATTAAAAAAAAAAAAAAAAAAGAAAAAAAAAAAGCCCACTCACACTACCCTGTGCTATACAGTATAATCTCGTTTGTCTGTTCTACAATTTTGAAATCCTGTCTGTCCCTTCCCACCCCCTGCCCCCTTGGCAACCACAAGTTTGTATTCTATGTCTATGAGTCTGTTTCTGTTTTGTATTTATGCTTTGTTTGTTTTTGTTTGTTTTAGATTCCACATATGAGCGATCTCATATGGTATTTTTCTTTCTCTTTCTGGCTTACTTCACTTAGAATGACATTCTCCAGGAGCATCCATGTTGCTGCAAATGGCGTTATGTTGTCGGTTTAGTTACAATTTTTTATATATCCTTTGCAGAAAGGAGATTTGTGAAGTGTAAACATTTTTGAAATTATCTTTAATTTATGAAAGCAGTCAATATATATTTAGCATTGAATTTAATAGCTGGATGCTATAGGCAATGACAAAGAAAGCTAGAATCTCTGCCGTCAGTGCTTACAGCCTAGCGTGGGGAGGTGTCAATAGATAGTTAAACAATTATTACACCGTGTGGCAAGTGTTGTTACTGGAGCAGTTCAGGAAACTGGTTGGACACACCTTGCGCAGACGTGGGAAGATCTAGGGAGAATGACTAGAAAGAATAATATTTTAACTGGTACAGAAGAATGAGTATATAAGGTGAAAATTGGGGGAAGATTGTTTTAGGCTAGTGGTACTCAAAGTGTGACCAGCAACATCAGTGCCATCTGTCCCTGCTTCCCCCCCGATCCCCCAGCTCCCAGATCTACTAGTCAGAAATTCTTGGGATGTGGCCATCAGTCTGTGTTGTACAAACCCTCAGGGTGCTGATGCAGAAAATCACAGGTCTCACCGACACCAAGAACCAGAGGTGAGAGAGAGCACAGAACATTGAATAGAGCCGAAGCAGGAGAGTTTGAAGTTGTTAATAGCTTGAGTTGAGGCTGGAGAGGCAAGGAAAGCCTGATGAGGTGGTTGAAGAGTTTAGATTTTTGTCTTAAGTGCACTTAGAAGCCATTGAAGCATTTTTAGTCAAGGAACAGTTGGGGCAACTTTATCTTTTAGAAAGATTACTAGAGAAGAGATGGGCATTAGGTAGAAAGAATGCCTGGGACGCCAGTACAGTGATAATGCTGGTGGCCAAGAGGATGGAATAGTAGACACATTGAGCAGGCTTAGGAAGGAGAATTTATAGAGTTTGGTTACTGATTAAATGACGAGCGTGAGGGGAGAAGGAATTCCCAGGTTTAGCACTCAGGCCACTGGAGAGAGAGTGGTTCTCTCGCCTGTGGAATGGAGAACACAGGAGGGGCAAGTTGGAGATCACTAGGAAGGTTGTAGGTTTGAGCTCAGTTTTTGAACACAGAGACAGAAGTAGTTAGGTGGCAGTCGGTTAGAGAGAACCATAGTCAATTTAATATTTGCCTAGTGCTCTGGAAAGAAGTAGAGGTTAAATAGATAGACACAGGAGTATTTGCAATGTATAAGGTAACTGAAATCTTGGAGGACATATTAGAAAACTCAAAGTATGATGAATGAGGATATAAATAGTGTGGAGACAGTACTATTGCACAGTGGATGAGGAACCCTCAGAAATGACTGAGAAGGACCAGCTAGAGAGAAGGATGAAGACTCAGGGAAGCATGATGTCATGAAAGCCAAAGAAAGAGAATTTTCCAACAAAGAGCCTCTCAGTCACATATCTAATGCTCTGAGGAGTTAGTAAGGTGAGGACTGAAAAGTTTCCATTGGAACAGCCTCCAGATTGGTGCGACTTTGGGAAGTTACATGAAACTCAAGATTTGACTAGAGTGGATTTGATGGAGGGGTCAGGGGAGAAGCCATACATTAGGTAATGGAGAAGTTAGTGTGCAAGAGACACTAGCCAGCCATTGGCTCTGAAGGGGAAAACAGTCAAAGCTGGAAGGCCACCATGAGGTCCTGTAGGACTTTCTTTCGCTCCTTCTGTCTTTGGTAGAGAGGAGACTTTCTTGAATGTGGATAGGAAATATTGAGGGAGAGGATGAGGAGTGAGGGAGGAATGGAAGATAGAAAGAAGAGAAAGGAAGGAGTGTATAGAACAAGGCTGTGAAAATAGTAGGAGTGGATGAGACTCAGAACACCTGGATGGCGAAGGGTACACCTTTCCCTTTGTAACAGAAGGGGAAGAAAGGATGGCTTCTCGAAAAGGTAGTTTTGTCCTTTTGGTGGGAGAAAGGTAAGAATTCCCATCTGATGATTTCTAATTTTCCTTTTTTGGCAACTACTGTTGGAGAGGGCAGATGGGGCTCAAAGGAGAATAGTAGATGAGCTTAAAATAGTTGCCATGAAGTAGATACAGAATAATAGGGAGAAAGTCAGATTTCTTGTGGCATTTAAGTCTCAGTTGAGGCTAGACATCATGAATTTGTAGCAGAATCAATCTGCCAGGTGGATTGATTTTCTCTAACATTTCTCAGAAGCCTTGGTGTAGGTGTGGATGTGGGAACCAGTTGCATTCTTCCACAATTGGTGTTATTCTAAGAAATTGTTGCAGAAGTACAGGGGAAGAAGTAGATTAAAAGATGAAGGTCTGCTTCCTTATCTGAAATTACAAAATTCAAGAGGATCTGAAAACTAATGATATTTTTCTTAACTCAGTGGCAAAACTTCCTCTGAATGAATTGATGTGAGGCTACTTATAACCTTTATTTATCAAATTGGTGTATATATTCATATATTTTGCTCTAGAAATAATGTGTATCACTGTGGAGTGCTGCCCCAAATTTTGATGAGGCTGTTATAGCATGTATGGATTATCCCCTGTGTACCCCTTCTTAAATTCAGAAAAAATTCTGAATTCTGAAGGACATCTGACCTCAAAGCCTTGAAGAAGAGAATGCATTAAGCAAAAAAGAAGTTGAAACGATGAACTATGGAATCTAATCTGGATAAGGAAAAAGAGGAAGATAGGGAGGGTAATCCACTAAGAAAAAGTAGGATGCTTAAGGAAATAGATGACTCTAAAGAACTGATGTGTTGGGGATCAAATGAGAAATTTGGGAGAATGGGAAGTCTGGTGAGTAATCAGTGTGAATAAAGGGATTATATCCAAAGGGAGACAGTTCTGAGTAGTTACAAAGTCCAGGGTGTGACCATGGGAGTGGGAAACTGAGTTGTAATGGAATAGAAAGTCATTAGAGATGAGGTCAAGAAACTGAGAGGCAAGAAAATTAGGTGAGTTACGCACAGTAATTCATAGATTTGGAGTGGAATGGAACACACCCCAAGACAAATTCTCAGATCGCCAATGAATGGGGCTCTGTGGAAGGCACGTGAGATACCAAGGTGTGTAAGACAGTCTCACTCTTGCCTGGACTATTATCTTTTTAAGAAGCAAAGTGATACATAATTACACAACATGGTGAGAGTAGTGATTATAGAGGCATAATCTAAAAAGCTAATTAAAGTCTAAATTAGGAAGGAGACCCTAGATGTCTTGATGAGTCAGAAGACTAACCATTCAAGAAGAGTTTCACCCATTGTTTGGGAACTTTCTGTGTTTGGTAAACATTTATGCACACCTAAAGATATTCAATAGAATATCAATAATAGTGGTTAAAACTGTCATATTTGCTAAGTAATTTATTAAATGCAGTGCCAGAATAAAAAAAAATTGGGTATGAGCTGTCTTCAAGAAATATTCTCTAATTTTGGGAGTCCCAGACAAACTTAAGGCTTTAGGAAAAGTGATTTATTTTATTTGGTGTGTAATTTTGTAGTTTCTTTTTTCGGTGACTTTTTATTTTCTAGTTTTGCCTTAATAGTTTTATTGACTGCCCTATATTATTATATTATGAAATTCCTCAATCCTTTCTGGATTCGAGTGAGAGTATGAATAATTAATAAGCAACTATTTTCTAATCGATGATGTTGAAAAATAAGAAAACACATAATGAGACATTTTTAATCACCCCATATTTTAAAAGATACAGTTTATCTAATCTAAGTGTACTACACTTTTTGTAGAGCAGTGTGTCAGCTGCTCTTTGGACGTGACTTTAAGTAACGTATTTCTTATGTCCTCCAAAAAGAGAAGAGTTCTCCAACGTTAGAGACGAGTTGACAAATGCTATTCTGCGGTGAAGAGTCGTGGGGGTAGACCACAGGAATGTCGAACAGCAATGCTGGCTTTGGGCAAAGAAGCTTTGATGCGTTGTGACCTCTTTGAAATGTTGAGACTGATGGTCCTTGTGGGGACTTGCATTACAAGAAGTCTGACACAGATTGAACATACTATGTGAGAATAGAAATGCAGAATAATAGGGCAATAATTCCCTATCTATAAACCAGCTATGTTTACGATTCCCTAAATGACGGGTCAAAATAGATTTGCACTATGGCAAATATTCCAATTGCAATGCCCTGCAAAATCTCAACTGTCTCATGTATTTTAAGCAAGGTTTCTGGGTCGTGTGGCTTTTCTAGTAGACTTCAATGACATGCAACCACCAAGCGTGGACCTTGTCATTTGTTGAACTCCAACTGTCTTTAATCTTGAGGACACTAAGTAAAACAGTGAGAACCCTTGGGGTTTCAACATAATCATAGAATATTACTCAGGATCAGATTTTCAAATTCTTTCCCTTTGGCCTTTTCTTTTGCCACATTTGCCGTAGAGAAGCCGTATGTTCTCTCTCCATCTTTACATTTGGATCTGTGGTTTTTCTCTTTTTTCCCATCTTTCTTCCTTTCTCTTTTAGTTCACAGCCATGAATGAACCACAGTGCTTCTACAACGAATCCATCGCCTTCTTTTATAACCGGAGTGGAAAGTATCTCGCCACAGAATGGAACACAGTCAGCAAGCTGGTGATGGGACTTGGAATCACCGTCTGTATCTTCATCATGTTGGCCAACCTACTGGTCATGGTGGCAATCTATGTCAACCGCCGCTTCCATTTTCCTATTTATTACTTAATGGCTAATCTGGCTGCTGCAGACTTCTTTGCTGGGTTGGCCTACTTCTACCTGATGTTCAACACAGGACCCAATACCCGGAGACTGACGGTCAGCACGTGGCTCCTACGTCAGGGCCTCATTGACACCAGCCTGACGGCATCTGTGGCCAACTTACTGGCCATTGCGATCGAGAGGCACATTACAGTTTTCCGCATGCAGCTCCACACACGGATGAGCAACCGGCGGGTGGTGGTGGTGATTGTGGTCATCTGGACCATGGCCATCGTGATGGGTGCCATACCCAGCGTGGGCTGGAACTGCATCTGTGATATTGAGAATTGTTCCAACATGGCACCGCTCTACAGTGACTCTTACTTGGTCTTCTGGGCCATTTTCAACTTGGTGACCTTTGTCGTCATGGTGGTTCTCTATGCTCATATCTTTGGCTACGTTCGCCAGAGGACTATGAGAATGTCTCGCCATAGCTCTGGACCCCGAAGGAATCGGGACACCATGATGAGTCTTCTGAAGACTGTGGTCATTGTGCTTGGTGAGTTTTGTCTTGACTGTAACTTACTTTACGAATTCTCAATGTCTTAATATAAACCAGATGAATTTATGGTAGTGGTAAACGACAGTATGAACATTCACTGAGTATATATGCAGGAATGACAAGGGGATGAGGCACCATTATATCAAATATCTGTGATGAAGTCAGCATCCTAGTCTTTCTGTAATTACAGAATTGGTTTCAGGGAAATCATGTATCAGTGATGTGATATAAATAATGATGATGTGGAAGATACGGTTGACGAGCTTGGCAATGAAGTATTGAAAATACTAGCATTTGAAGGGTTTCCTTACAACCCAAATTGTGGAACTTTTGCCTGTGGTCTCTTGATTACAGATTCTCAGAAAATGACCTATGCTTTCATGTACAGTTACTTTTATGAGTCTATTTCTAAACAAGATGTCTTTCACATCCTGTAATTTTTACTACATACATGTAGGTAAGGTAAGTATTATATCAAGATATTTTGTGTAAACTGACTGCACAGAATAAGTTGGAATTAATACCATCCCACGACAGTCATCTTTATGAAAACGTATGTTTTCTTTCCATTAATTTTCTGTTTTTAGGGTTGGAAGTTAATTCATATTTCAAGGTGAAAAGCGAAATTTTATTTTATGTTATATATACTCAGATAACTTTTGCCTTTAAATAACTATTGTTTTTCCTGGATGAAGAATTCATGGTAACAATCAGCAGGAATATATTTATTCATTTGTGTATTCAGAAAATAGTTAAAGAGCACCTCCTTAGTTCCAGGTCCACCTCCTTAGTTCCAGGTCCTGTGCTGCTCCTGGAGATGTCCCCAAGAAGAAGACACATACACGACGTTTCTTTTGGAGTCCAGAGTGCCTATTTTAAAAGTTCACCCAATGAGTATTTTAAATAATGACCCTATTGAATTATATTTTCTCCATGGATTATATTCAGGTTAATGTTTGATCACATTTAAAGAAAACATTTTGCAAGTTTTTCAGCGTTTCATCTTTCCCCATGGAAATTCAGTGGAAAGTTCCTCTAATGCTCTTTGCCCCAGTTTGTAAAGCAGTGTTGCGTGGATGTCACCTGGGGTTGTATGGTTCCTCGGAAGCTCTGGGAGCTACATTAATTTTAGCCACAGGAAAGAGAGAGAGCCCTGATGATGGCTAGACTAGCATTCTGATTGAGGCATGGGTCCCACCTATTTTGGTTAGGGTGAATGCCTCAGGGAGATAACACCTGGGTGTCCTGATTGTGACCTTCTGGTAGACCTTTACGCATGAAGACCAGGCCTTGGGATTGCTCGCACGACCAAAGCCCTGTCTGTATCTAGCTGGTACACTTAGATAGTATCCCCACTGGGACCCCCATCATCTACCCAACAGAGCTTAGGAGACGTACAAAAATGATTTCTCTGTGTTTAATTATCAACAAAAGCCTTGATCATACCTGTGCCACAAGGACACATTCTCCACAACATGGATGAAACACATCTTCGTTTCCCATGGATGCCGCTGTTGTATGAAATTGAGTAATGTGAGATACTTTACTTCTGTATCAACTCAGATATTTGTTTGCTGATGATCTGAATCATCTGATTTAGACTGAAACTGAAATGAATATTCAGCCATGTTCATTCAGATTTCAGGTTGAAACTTGTCATAGGGTGGGTGCACTTTTTCTATTACTGTCTCAAGTATTGCTTATAGTTCGTAGAACCACCAGCAGAAAATGACTACTGAACTTGGACTAGGAACCTGCCAAGTTCTTGTTTTAATTTTGACTTGTATAAAACCCAGCATTTTCTGGTGTGTAGTATGCTTAATGATTCATGGAAAATTAATTTTTGTGCCTCATTGGATGGTTTTGCAGGTTAAATAAGAATTATTTTGAGGGTTAATGGGGTACCAGTTTCAGTGTACACTAGCCCTAAATGCCCCTTATGCCCCACCACACCAACCCCAAACTTGAAAATAATAGAAGTAAGGCTGCCCTTGGAGGTTAAACTAGTCAACTCTATAGGGACTGAATACACATAACTGTCTCTGGAGTAAATGGCATTATTTCTATTGATGTGTGATGGAAGAAGTTTTAGAACATGGAAAACTTCAGTCAGCGTGATAGGTGAAGAAATTTGGTGAGGCAAGATGTATGTGAAATTCTCATATAGGAAGGAGAAATTAAATAAGCTGCCTTTTAAAGAAAGGCAGCAAATGGGAGAATGGGCAGGGGTCAGAATAGCTAATTAGCAATCCTAAACAACCCAGTGTTTGTCAAGGTGGTGCCTGGGTACCATCCACACAGTGTCCTCCCCTGCGTGAATTCTGTGTAGTCATCGTTGCATGGTAAGAGATAGATTGGTCTTATAGGAACAAGAGTTCTAGTCTACTTGAAGCTCTTCTCATTGTGAATTAGTTTATTGGCAATCAGGTTTTTGGAGGTGCGTGCTTGGTTTTTAATACCTGTCTTCTCTGCTGGATTGTCAGCTCTGTGACAGCAGGCAGGGGTTGTAATGATGTATTGGCCACTTTCTCTAGATCACCTGTCAGGATCTGGCACAAAGTAGGTGCTCATTAAATAACTGTTGCATAAATGAATGTGGTGACAAAACCAATTTTTGAGCCCTCAAAACTGAGGCCCAGGGAGAGCCACACTAAGAATTCACTAAGTTAAAGCCGCTTTGTTCAGCTGTGGGGCAGAAGCCAAACCCAACTCACTCCTATTCCATTTTGTGCCTTCCAGTCAAATACAGCAGCTCGGAAATTGACTGGCCACAATGGCTGTGCAATAAGTAATGTTTATTCATTTATTCTGGGGATGTTTATGGCTTGATTACATGTGTCAGATCTTGCGTTTTCATTTCACCAAGTCAAAATGACCTCTGAGTTTTAAATCTGTTTAGTCCTCAGGATCACCCAAAGGATTTGTTGATCAACAATTTGTATTTCTGGGAGTCAACATAGAATAAATAGATCATCCAGGTTTATGATGGCGGTACCAATAGCAGTTTTTAAGCATAAGGTTGTGTATAAGCTGCTTTTGAGTGAGCACTGGATCCTGGTACTTTTATTTGTCAAACACATGTAGCATTAATCATGTGCCCAGCACTACTCTACCTTAGAAATTAGGATTTATAAAGACCAACCCTGTGGAGTCTACATAACGTTATCTATTCGTTAGCTTCATTTCCCAGAGGTGAAAACTGAGGCACAGAGAGGTTAAGTAACTTGCCCAAGGTCACACAGCTAGTTAAGTACCAGAGCTGGAATATGTTTCAGGCACTCTGGTTCCAGAGCCATGTGTTTTTCACCTCCCTGCTAGGATACCTCTCCATAATAAAAGCAACTACCAGCACTGCTGTATTTTGTTAGAAAGTTTGAACAGCACTGTGCTATTAAATTGAAACATTGTGATCCCATTTGTTTCTGTTGATACTGCTCCGCTGCCTGTGCTTTATTTCCTGGGTAGAAGAAAGCTTTTAAGGGAGCATTCTTCTCCTCTTTGCTTCTAACATTGTTGCTTCTAACTCTCATCTCATTGGCTCCTTTCCACCGTTTGGTGTCAGAGCACCGGTAACTGACTGCTTCTGACTGAGGGAGCGTTTTGTTCCAGGTGTAGTTAACTTGAAGTTTCATTGTCCCAGCACGAAGTCATGTAACCCCTCCCCAGGCTTGAACTCTCCGCACTTGACATTTTACCAAGAATTCCCTTTGAGTCTGTGCCACGGTTGAATCAGAGTGGCAGTCAAGTTGTTCTTCCTTATTTGACCACAGTCTGTCTTAGTCCTTGCCTCTCTTGCTCTGTTCCTTGCGATGACACCTTGGTTGGGGATAATTGGAGACGAGGGCAACCAGGATTTGGAAAGAGAGAAGAATGTTTATGGTGTGGAGGTTTTTGCATCTTAATCATGGGAAAGAGTAAGGGACATAAAGCTAAATAAATCCGGGTGGAGCCTGTCTCTTTGGGGAAGAAGAGGGAGACACTTTTTCTAGTTTGATCTGTTCTGGCCGGAAATAATCACCACGGAAGCTAAATTACTGCTTATTACCCAGGTCCCCTGTGCCTGGGTCAGTACTTGGCACTTGTCTTCATGCTCTGTTTATAACCTTACACCAAGGAAAGTTGTGTTCCCTGCGTTTTATGCTGAGGGACCTGAATTAATATAGGGTAAGTAACTTGCTCAAGAGCATTTATTTTGTAAGTAGCAGACTTGGAATTCAGCTGTAAGAATGTTGTAGACCATGACCCTCCATCGCAAGACACTGTTCGGATGCTCTGCGAGAGACTGTCACTGGTATTAATAATAGTAGTGGGGTCAGATGAGTTTAAGCTCATTGTTCTCTTGTTCACTCTGATGAAACATACATCGGCCAATATCCTGTTAGCAAATCTTTATGTACTTCTCTTTTCCATTTAATTCAACAAACATATTATGGAGTGCTAATTATGTGCTAAGGAATTAAAAAGATGAATAAGGGAAACTCCATTCTTTTCTTAAAAAATTGAGGTAACATTGGTTTATAACAGTGTATCCGTTTCACATGTACAACATTTCATATCTAGGGCATACTCACCACCAGCAATTTAGTTCCCACCATCATCACACTGTTGATCTCCTTTATCCATTTCACCCTCCTCCCCACCCCTTCCCCTCTGATGACCATTACTCTGTTCTCTGTATCTGCATGTTTGTTTTTGTTGGGTTTACTCATTTTTTTAAATTCCTCAATGAGTGAAATCATGTATTTGTCTTTCTGTGATTTATTTCGCTTAGCATAATGCTCTCAAGGTCCATCCGTGTTGTTGCAGATGACAAGATTTCATCGTTTTTAATGGCTGAATAGTATTCCTGTGTGTGTGTGTGTGTGTGTGTGTGTGTGTGTGTGTGTGTGTATGTATGCATTACGTCGTCTTTATCCAGTCATCTGTTGATGGACACTTAGATTGTTTCCATATCTTGGCTATTGTAAATAATGCTGTAATGAACATAAGTGTGCATATAACTTTTCAAATTAGTGTTTTCATAGTCTTTGGATAAATACCCAGAAGTGGGATAGTTGGATCATATGGTAGTTCTATTCTTAATATTTTGAGGAATCTCCAAACTGTTTTTCATAGTGGCTGTACCAATTTTTCACTCCCACCAACAGTGTATGAGGGTTCCCTGTTCCCCATATCTTTACCAGCACTGGTTATTTCTTGCCCTTTTGATAATAGTCATTCTAATGGGCATGAGTGATGCCTCATTGTGGTTTTGATTTTCATTTCTCTGATAATTAGTGATTTAAACCTCTTTTCATGTGCCTGTCTGAATGTCTTCTATGGAAAAATGATGTAGCTCCTCTGCTCATTTTTAAGTCAGGTTTTTTTGTTTTTTGTTGTTGAGTTGTGTGGGTACTTTATATATTTTGGGCATTCATTCCTTACCAGATATATCATTGCCAAATATCTTCTCCCAGTCAGTAAGTTGGTTTTTTGTTTGTTTGTTTGTTTTTGCTTTGTTGATGATTTCCTTTGCTGTGCAGAAACTTTTTAGTTTGATGTAGTCCCATTTGTTTGTTTCTGCCTTTTAAAATCCATCCTACACAGAGTTTATGGTGTACTAGAGGAGGCTAAGAAAGAGTTGCAAAAACAGTTAGGTCCATGTGCTAGTTGATATATGAGCAGAGTGGAGGGAAAGGAGGCCTCCTGGAGGAAGCAATATTGAGCTCAGTTTTGATGCATGTAGAGGAGCTTGCCATCCTGCAGGGTGTGGGTGGAGGGGAAGCCAACCACAGCTCACCTTTGGGGAACTGGAAGTCATCAGGTGTGATTACCATATGATGGGTATGCTAGATAGAGTTTGGACTCAGAGCCATCATACCACACTAAGGAGTTTGGGTTTCCACCTGTAGGTGATGAGAGATGCTGAAGGATTCCCTAAGATAAAGAACACCAGTTCCTTCTGGAGGTAACCATCTAATTTATCATCCAAACCGAGACACTTCTGTAGTGAAAACAGACGCTAACTGGGACACTGGGGCAACAGGCATAAACCGAGACTCGTCTGGTCAACCCAGGATATATGGTCACCCTCCGCCTAGGCTCTGCTTTCTGTTTGTTTATAGTCTTTCTTCGTTTCCTGTTGGTTTTTTAAATATAGAGCTCCTCACTGGACTTGTTCCACTGTGTAAAGATAGTAAAGAAGAACTTCTTTCTTAAAGCAAGGGTTGGCCCAGATTTAGAATTTTATTGCTGAAAAGGTCCTTGAAAAATCACGCTATCCAACTTCCAATTCTTACAAATAAAGAGACTGAAGCTCCTAACTTAATTGAGAAACTTAGGTCTCTGAATTCACTGGTGGCTCAAACCAAGGACTGGGTTGGTTAACTCTGAGGGATGTGCTGTTCTTACTGCCTGTGCCTCCACCTCGTTCAGTTCCATCCACATTTTGCATCATTTTCTTCTTTGTGAACATCAACATGTATTTATGTGGTGAGCCAGGGTTAAGTGTAAACATTGTGGCTGTAAAGGTACTTGCAAAGGGTCCCCTTGAATTTGGCCTTATTATAACCAACTGTGATCACTGAAATGAAGCTTTGACAAAAAGTCATCGGAATCTGAATTCCTGGCACATTATGTAATTTTTACACATATTATCATCCTGCTAGCTTTGTTAATAACAGCATTGTATTAATTTCTTATTTATCTTGGTTTCTTATTAAGTTTATATTTTCCCCAGTGTGTATGTGTGTGTGTGTGTGTGTGTGTGTGTGTTTCCCCATTTACGTTCATTGAGGCAGGATGCCTGTGGGATCTGTTCCTGACTCTGTCATTAACTGGGTGATTCTGGGCGAGTTCCCTTCTCTGTGTGTTAATTTCTCTGTGCCTTCATCTGGAGGATGGAGTTGGCCAGTTGGATTTCCAAGATGATTTAGACCTCTCCTTATAACTCTGTAAACAAAACAATAAGGACTTAATGACTGTGGACCAGCCGTGCAGAGTTTTCCAGTGAAAAACACAGAAGTGGAATTGGAGTAAAAGCAAAGGACAATTTTTCTCCATGTCAGCCTCTTGAATAATTAGCTCTAGACGTACGCCCTCCCATTAAAGGGAGTGGCGCATTTAAAGGATGGCCCCAGAAATGATGTATAAAAATGACAGTAGAGGCTGTGTGGCAAGGTGGGAAGGCCTCCCCATCGGTCCTGGTGCTCGGGGAGGGCAGCAGACACAAGAGTCTCTTATTCTCCGGCCACAGGTGACCAGCTGCACATCCTGTTGCTTGGAGGAGGAACCAGCGCTACCCCAAGTCTCCTCAGGTCCCCTGTGGCGTCCCTGTTAAGGCCTCTTTGAGGAAGAAGAAGCTGGGAGACTCTTCATGAGAGCCTGCATTGTCGGGCCAGCCGCAAGGCCGCCTGGCACCGAGGGTGTGGTCAGGAGGGACACCCTGCAGGGGCCCCAGTTCCTGGGCTCCGGTCAAGAGAGAAAACAACTTTTCACATACCAGCTCTTTGTGCCCTTTTGTTGCCCAACTCCATTCAAATATTTTGACTCAGACGAAACTTTTAAACAGAAACAGAAAACAGAAATACCACAGGAACCCAACTAACAGAATTCCTTTTTGAGGTGCGGACGGAGCAGCCAGAACCCGGGGCTCTTGCTGAGCTGAGGTCTGTGGAGAGTGATGCTGACCTGGTCCAGCTCGGACGCCCCGCCGGGCCCAGCCCGAAGGTCACCCAGTCAGGTGTCCTTATCACTGAAGGTCATGAAACATGCAGGAGTTTCCTGAATGAATTGTGACCACTGGGAACCACTGTTGCTTAGAGCTTGAGAGCTTTGATTTGGAAGAAAATAAGCCAGAGTTGAGAATTACTTAATAGTTTCATAGCCTAGAGTAAGTGATTTAGTGTCTCTCTGCACCTCAGTTTCAGAATTAATAACGTAAGGGTAGTAGGACCTTTCTTGTCCAGTGATGACGGACAGTAGATGAGGTAATTCATGGAAAGCGCACTTCGTACAGGCTCTGGCTAATGCAAAACACTTACTGAACGGGAGCAAGCATTGTCTTTACCAGGAGGTCTTGTGCACAAGTGCATTTTCTCCACCCGCTGCCCCCTTTCTCTTTCTGGTATACCCCCACCCCAGCACACACCCAGTAGAGGATTTGATGGTTGAGATGGTGCTTCGTTTCTATGACATGGTATAAAAATACTGTTGTGGTTTATTTAGCAGCTGTTGGCTCTATTAGCAGGCTGTAAATTTTATTCCGAGTGGCTTTCTCTTTCCAGAGATACATCTGTACCGCAGAGTTGCCTGCATCCTACTTGTGGAGCCTCGGCCCTATGTATGAAAAGCCCTATTAGCACCACGAGAAATGGCACTTCTGCCCTGGTGACTCTCTGGAGACGATTAAATAGTGTCGACCGTTAAAATGAGTTTTGAAATGGAGCAGGCCCCTTTGTCAGTGTCTGTTGGGAAAGGTCATCGGCTCATTCAGGCGCACGTGCCATGCCTGGGGCCCAGCTGGCCACCCAGCCGTCATTCAGGGCATCACTTTTCTTTCCTTTTGATCCACAGTGAAGGACTGTGTCTGGCATAAATGAAAGAAACGGCAAATGGATAGGGTCTGACACCTTCTTGCTGTTCCCCATTCGGTCCCAGCTTGATGCTATGACCACCTCCGATTCCTTTAGTCTCGGCCCCATCTCTGTTCACCTAGAAAGAAAAGGATTTTCACTCCCCTTCTAATCTCTTGCTGCTATTTCATGCATCTCGTTGGAGACTCGTTATAGGCATTGCACGACAGCAGGGCTCGGTCTTATTTCCCAGCTCCTAGAACAGGGCCCAGCACTTGGCAAACTCTAGCTGTTTGTTGAATGAATAAATGAAATATACATTTTATTCTGGGTAGAGTTTTGTGGGAGTTTGCCATGTGACCCCAGGCAAAGAAATTATTTCTGTTAGGTATTCTTTACACTCTGAACTAAATATTCAGTTCCTTCCTTATATTGCAGTTAATATATTACTTAGATATGGAAATAACCTCTGTTAGGCTTTTTTTGGGGGGGATGGCAGAGGAAGCTCGCATGATTATAAGACAACATTGTGCTTACATATTTTTTGCCTGCATTTGGCACTGGTATAACTCATTTTTTTTGAGTTGACCATAGTTATCAGATTCACATTAAATGGATTTTGCAGTAAATGAGCTTGAATAGTTACTGACCTATAAAAAGATAGGGACAATTTTCTACATGTGCATATTAACACCTTGTGGAGAGTAACAAGTGCTCAGTGGTGACATTTCAGGACCCGAAAGATTGTTGCCTGGAGATGTGGACACCTGTCACTTATGACACATACACGTACATGTACGTGAATTGCCAAATTTAGCAAATTAAAATAATTGCATGGGATATACTTAGGCTAACAGAAGTATTAGTCATTTATCTGAAATTCAGATTCAACTGGGCATTATGTATTTTATCTGGCAATGCCAACACACGCAGCATTGGATGGGAAATAAAGAATTTTAGGTGGCAATCAACTCTCTCTATATAGGGTTTTTTCCTTTGTCTTCCTGGTTTCTGTATTATCCTGGAAATCAGTTTAAGTACTCAGGAGTTTCACTTATTTAATATTTCTGATTTTTATTTTGAGTTGTCTAGACAAAAGGGACATATCCGCTTATAGAATCTTCTATTGGTTTCTCAGAAATTATGTATCTTTATGACCAGGTAATGTATATACCTCCAGTTTGAAGCTGAATTATTCCCTGCTTTTACATATATACTTTGTCATGCTCTTTGACAGAGGTATTTTAACTGTTTTTCCATATAAATAATTATTTTTCTTGTGTTTGTACCTTTGCTGTTTTTCCCTTTGAGGTCTAAACTGGAGCCTTATGCTCTGAGTGGCTACTTTTTATTCATGTGTTTTAGTGGAGATGATACTGTCTAGACTGAGTGTGGTCATGGCTTTACTTAAACCCCGGCTGGTCTCCTCCACCAATAGAGGAGTCATTATAAAGATCCAAAGCAAATATGAAGTTCTCACAGGGTGACCCGGCAATAACAGGGTCTTTTTGAAGAAGTGGGATTTAGCCTGGCATCGGGAGCCTGGAAACTCATGGCTTCACTATTTATCCTGTGCAAGTAGACTTCTGTTGACACAGAGCACGCTGCATTTTAAGTAGGGTTTTCCATGAGTTCATTCTAAATGGGTATTTCTCCACTTCAAAAAGCTCCTCTTCGTGTGGTAGGCATGAATTTCATTTTCTCGAGTCCCTTTCCTTTCCCGGGGGCAGAGGGAAGATAGCCGCTTCGGGGCGCAGCCTTAACGGGACCCGCACAGGAAACCTACGAAGCAGAACGCTGGCCAGCGAGTGATTCACCGTGTTCTGCTGGAGGGATTTGCTTTGCTAACCTCGCCGGACACGTGATGCCCGGGAGTTGCTCCTTGGTGTATTGCTCCAGCCCCAAAGGAAAAGCCCAGCTATAAATCGAGGGGCTGGAACCTGAGTTTCTGAACGAAGACAGGAGGAACCTGTATTTGAACATCCCTCAAAGCCCACATATAATGATCAAATACAGGAAAGTTGCAGAGATTAGAGCACTGGCTTTATTTAATTTGGCAACTCACATCTTGGGGGCAGAAATGAAGATGTTTTCATTATAAAACACTATTTCTAAGACACTGTGCATATACCCTAGCGTATTTACAAGTTCTTGTACGTAAGCACAGCTTATTTCGATTGGAAGAGAAGGCTCTAGAACCCAAATCTGAATGATAAGTTAAACTGTAGTGTAGATGATTACACTGCTGTGCTAAGAGAGTAAGCTTGATAGAATTCTGTAATGAAATTTCTTAATGTTTTAGTTCAATCTGAATTGGTTCCACCAGTTTTAAGGCAAGAAAGCTGTCACTAAAGGCATGAATAAATTTGAAAGACAGTAGAAGCAGGAACAGAAAAAAATGGAAACAATTAGAAAATATGTTCATTTATATATATTGATTTGCCTATAATGTATCAATAATAAATGATTTACTGCTATTACATCGCAATACGTTGTCCCTCTGCAACTGTTGGCTTGTAACATTAATAATGCTGTAGTAGCCTTATTTGGTAGCTTTGTTACTAGGTAGCTTATAGAAGTAATGGGATATTTTGACCCACTGTTTTGATTGGACCTCAAGGACATTTATGTACTATTTTTGTGAGCATAAATATTTAAATCAGAATTAGAGTAATACTCACTTTTTGTTTGAGAAAATGTTTTTTTAGAGCGTATGTGAGTCTACTTTAATCCCTTCAACAATTTAATATATATAGCACAGTTACAACACTTCTAGAATGCTACATTTTTTCAGATTTAATTTACCTGAGAATCAAATGTTTTTGTATACATTGTAAAGTGAAGACTTAATTTACCCATTAGGTTTTTGGGAACAAATCAGATTGTAACAAAGTATCTACCATTGTGAATTTTCATTTTTCCTCTCATACTTACTTTTCTTTGGCTTTATTTTACAGCTAAATTTTATCGAAAATATTTGATCCTTTTAAAATTTCAATATGTAACTTTGTGTAGTTTGGCTGTTCATTTTATTTTTAATTGATTTTTTTATACCAACTCTAACTTTTCCTAGGTCAACATTTAGTTTTGAGAGTATCCCCAAAAATGGTGATAATAATAACCAACATTTGAGTACTTACTAGTTATCAAAACTCATTAAGTTCTACTACTTTGCCCCAAATATATATAATATAAAATTTTAAGCAAGAATCTTAACCTCTCTGAATTTCAGTTCTCTCATGTGCCAAATACAGATAACATTCTTTTGTGAAGTTCACAAATGATAATGATTGGGAAAGCTCTTTTTATAGGAAGTGTCATGTAAATGTAAGCTACGAATGTTTTTTGCAGCTGTTGCTTATAGAATAGTGACCAAAAACTAGTTTGGAATCCTGAGCATGAAATAAGATGTAGTCTGGTTACAAAGGCGTTAATAACTATATTCTAACTCCTGATTTGCCACTTACTAGTTGGTGTAACTTAGGGCAACTCACTTAACCTTAACGACGGTTTCCTCATCTGCACCATGAAGGGCTTCATTACATCAGTGTTTCTCCAAGTGCGGTCCAAGGACTAACTGTGTCTGAATCACCCAGGATGCTTGTTTAAGAGGTTGACTCCTGGGCCCCAGCCCAAACCTCCTGAAGCAGTGTTGGTACCCAGGCATCCATAGTTGAGTCACGCAAACCTGGCATTAAACCTGTCCTTGCTCATTTCTGAAGTCTATTTTTCAACTTCCCCACCAAAATGGACACATTATTGGTATCACTTAAAGAATAGGTGAGGACCTACGACCACCCTGACATGTGTGTGTTTGTACACCTGCTTTGCAAGAGGATGAGGAGAAAAGGTAAGGTAGAGTTAGGGAGAAAACGCAGTACTACTAAGAGAAAATTCTGGGCTTTTGAGGAGTTTCCTGTTAAAGAAAATGGATATTTTTACACAACATAGACTTTCTTCGAAATATTTGAACTGTCTGCATTAATTATTATCACTGAAGGAAAATTTGTCACCTTTAGAGACTGAAAAATGTGACTGACCTATATCATCAAGATACCTTGAGAAATCATGGCATAAAGCCCTAAGACTTTTTCAGGTAGGCCTGTGATTTTATATTATTCTAAGGAGTAACTTTTATCCCCCCCGAGAGAGGAGATAAAGCAACAGTGTTTGTTTTTGTATTAACCTGATACAGTTGTATTTGTCTGCGTGGAGACCTTCACAGGAAAGGATGAATCGATCATTTAGTTCATACACCACATAAAGCAAAATCTCTGTTTCCCTTTTTCTTCCAGAGACAGCATGGGATTAAGACTTACATTACACGTACACAGGTTAAAAACGCCAAGTCGGCTGGCATTCAGACTCTGTGGCCTTGGGTAATATACTGACCTTTCTGCGCTGTGTTCCCCATTCTCCCCATGTTTGGGGAGAGCAGAACTTACCACTCTCCCCCTTGTTGTGAGAATTAAATATGATAAAGTGCTTAGAATGCTACCTGGCATGTGTTACAGTGAACATGACGTTCTCATGCCTTTCCTATTGTTCTGCGTTCATGAACGTGCCACCTTCGACCAGTAGCAATTAGTCTTTTGAGCTGTTTTCCCAGGATGGTCATTCCTTGGAGCTGTTCAGCCTCTTTAATAGGCTTTTATAATCACTAGCGGCATTTTCTCACCGTCTGCCCATAGAATTGTATATGGGGCCTCGGCTCATTCCTATAGTTTGCTGATTCATCCATCCATTCATCTCTTAATTATTCACTTAACCAATGAATGCAGAATCCTAGAACCAACCCTGGCGTGGGATGAGACTATATGAGGCTTACGGCATTCACACCCTCTTCCAAAGCCAGGCTTGGCTTGTGTGTACAGTTGTAATGATACGTGGTTTTTCAGCCTTTCCTCAAATATCTTGGATGCAGGGAACACTTTTATCTCCATAGAGGCCAGACTGTCTTCATATAAATGGACTGTTGGATACATATGTATTTAGCCAAAATCTGGGAAAGAGCTATTTTTTTTTTTTTTTAGAGTGCCATCCACTGGGTCTAGTTCTCTCCCTTTGGTGCCGTAAAGAACACTGCATCTGTGTGCAAACCAGTTCAGTTCAAGTGACATCTTTTGCCTCTTGTGTGTTGGGACAACAGTTACCAAAATGTATAATCCTTGCTCATTTACAGATACGGCTAAATTACGGGGTAGAATGGGAGTGAGACGTAAGGCAGATCCAGTTGCAAAGCAAATATGGCCCTGCCATCCTCAGGCCTGTGGTCTAGTAGGAAAGATGCCACATGTCCATAGATGATTATTATAAAAGGCAAGAGGTGACAGAAACACCCCAAAAGAAGCTCAGATAAAGCTGTACAGGGATTTAGAGAAGAGAGAGAATCATATGAGTAGTGTAACAGGAAAGGTTTATGTAAATGACTTTTCTGAGTTGAGTGTCACGAGGCGATGTTGGAAGAAAGATACATCTGTTAGACTGCAATTACCCCCTTAGGTACCGAATCCTATTTTAATAATAATCTTACTGACCAAAGTAACTCATGTTTATTGAAGGGAAGGAAAGGCAAAATGAAGAAATTTTTTAAATTAGGAAATAAAAATAAAGAAAGTTTACAAATCTAAACCATTCAGAGAAAAAAAAATTAAAATGAATATGCTGTTTCTTTCCAATCCTTGGTTCTGATTAATATTTTACAGTTGAAATTGTATGGTAAAATACAATTCTGTTGTATGATTTCTGTTTGTTTTGGGGGGGGAGGTAATTAGGTTTATTTGTTCATTTATTTATGGATTGATTGATTGGTTGATGGAAGCACTGGGGATTGAACCCCGGACCTCGTGCATGATTTTTTTAGAGTATCCTGTGCATGTTACCATACCATGCCGTTAAGTAATCTTTGAAAACATGAGTTTCCCACACAAAGTTCAGTACATCCAAGTGACGGCATATTGTAATCACTGGACATCTGGCTTTTATCTCTTACTCTTTTTCTGCTATCATAAATAACATTTTGATAAATATTATCTAATATGAATCTCTGCTTTCTTCACTGAGACTTCATGAATCTTGATGAACTATTGTTTAATGCTCTTCAGAAAGTTTGTACCAATTTAAACTCTTACCACAAGGGAATGAGAGTTACTTTGTTCATGCTAATATTGGGTAGCTTCCCCTCCCCCCCAATGGTGTCATGTTGTAACCATTTACAGTATTTCTGTTCCTGAGAATGAGTATTAGCAAACCTAGAAAAGAGGTGGAAACTTTTCCGGAATTTAGAAACTAAGAGTAAACAAAAATAGAAATGCATTTAGTCCCATTTAAATATAGGTACTACTTGGAAGTACTTTGTTCTGTGTAAAAAAAAATCTAAAGTATATTTTTTTAGAAATCTTAAAGGCCTAACAGCTGAACAATATAGTACAGAGGTTAACAGTGTCATCTCTGAAGTGCCAACTGCCTGGATTCTAATCCTGGCCCCACTGCACACCAGCAGAATCAACTGGGGCAATGTATTCAGTTGCTCCAAGCTTCAATTTCCTTGTCTGTATAATGAGAGGCCAGGCAGAAACAGCAAGAAACCTCAAAAGATTAAGTAAGATTATTATATAAGATGCCAGGCATGTAAGTACTTGGTAGATACTGTTATGAAATACATAACGTGGTGTTTTCATTGAATGGTCATATTGCTGTGATGAAGCCTCAAGTCCCTGGATTAATCCTCACGGTTGTAAATCTTCATTCTGTTGTGAGAAGAAGGGGCAGCCCATCGTGCTTCCGGGATTCAGTGGGACAGGTTTTCCTTGGACTGGGTGGTGATGCCATGTCACGGGATCCTGAATGAGTCCGAAAACAGATACACAACTTACTTCTGAGATCCCCCACTCTTCTGTCTTCCCTCGACAGCTTTAATCCCTAATGCAGAAGTTCCCTGAATTCCCCAGTACCCTTATTGTCTCAATTATTTCACGATGCTTTTGGGCTGAAAGAGATACCTAACAGGGTTTCATCTATTAAGCGGTTAATAAGTAGATAGGTCCTCATGAATTAGTAGCCATTTTGCAAAACAAAGCAAACACACATACACTGAAAGGAAGAGAATCACTTTACAGCCATGACTGGGGGATGTGTGTGCTTTGCTGGGCACTGCACAGCATCTCAGAACCTGAACTCAGATTGGGCACTGCCAGCCTCATTTCCTGTTCCACACTGACTTAGTCAATATTTGATTTTTATCATAGCAGACAGACTGCAAAGACATGATGTCACAGGAAGGAATGTAATGCCATCTAATGTTGAAACTGTGAACTACTTCAAGTTAGTATGTCGGATGCCAGTTTCCCTCCCCTTTATATATACATATATAAATATAAATACACTTTTACATATAAATAAATTATATACATGTAAGTTATATGTGAATTACATACATGTAAATTTTATATAATATCCGGCTGTGTTCTTTTAAATTAACTGGAACCCTAAGGTGCCTCAGGGCAGTTTGGGAACCAGAACCTGGCTGTATTCCTGCTTTCTGGATTTACTTCAGTTTTGTTTTTCCTTGTGGCTCCTTGACTTTTCTTGTTCTCTAGTTCCTGTTTGTATTTATTTATTGGTTCTAACTGCTCTAGTTTGCTTCTCCTTTACCCAGAGCCATTCTCCACCTAGTCTCCATAAAGCAGCTGCTGTCTCTGTAGCTAACTGCCTGACCCACGCAGACCTTGAGGCGGCCCCTGGGGTCCTCGTAGGGTTTGGTATCTGGCTGTGGGAGTGATCACTGTGTTTGAAACCTTACAGGACTTCAGTTCACAACTCCAGGGAGCTTCATTTCCACTGCAGGCTGCTCAAGTGGGGTGCCAGTGAGGCACCTTATCTTGAGGTGTCTGTCTGTGGCGGTCACCCTGTGCGGTGGGTGGGCAGAGCCCTCCGCACCAGACCTGCCCACTCACCAGGGCGGCCCTCTGCCTTTTAGCAACAAAGACCTGCCCAGGCCACTTCTCACTGTCCCTGTTCTTGGCATGCCAACCCAGAAAATGTATCTGAAGCAGCCGAGTAGTTCATTGTGGGCTCTGAATTATTTGGCTGGCTTTTGCGTCCTAGGTTTACCACTGATTGCTTAATTTCCTGAAACTTCAGATTCCTCATCTATAAAATGGAGATAATAATAGGTCTTACTTTGTATGAAAAATGAGAAAATGAAATAAAATGTGCCCCTTAGTACAATGCCTGACATTAATAAATGTTATTAAAGCACTTAAAAAATCGTAACATGTAACATTTATTTTCTGACAGCAACTATAAAATTTACTTTCAAGTATTTTCATTTTTGTTAGGAATAAAATAACTGCTCATTTTTAAAATGTAGTGTCTGTCTTTTGCCAGTTGATGAGAAAGAACATCAGTATTAAAATGAAGAAAACACCTTACATTCATACACTGTTTGGTTTATGAAACTAAAGTGTCTGAATAGACATATGATTTTAAGATTTTCCTGACGTAATAGGTACATACTTTGTGTGTGACATTTTGCCCATTTTAAAGATGATATAACTGAGGCTCAAGAGATTAAGTGAATTGCTGAAGATAATTCAACATTTGCTGGAACTCACATCCTAACTTTGGATTTGTCATTTCAGTGGCAGTACTCTTCTTCACTTTGTTGCTTCCTTTAATATTTAAAATGTTAAAAATGAGAAGGAAAGGAGGGAAAGGAAGGGGAAAAAAGGAAAAGAAAAGGAAAGATGATTGTTATTCTTTGATTTTTCTAAGCAAATGAAAATTTGCTGTTTCTGCTGTCTAGTACATTTAAGTGTTAGAGTAGTGTTAATCAGTGTATAAGAATCAAAACAGTTTGGGAAAAAAAATATTGCCAACGCTCTGTTAGAAATAATTCCCAAAGAGAAAATGCCTCGTGATCTTAGTTGAACTGCGTGTCAAAAACATTGTATTCATCTCTCAGAAAATTTAATACCAGCATTTTTAAGTTCGGTTTGCAATGGACAGAAAAGTGCTTCAGAAAGAAAGACTTTCCCTTCCCCCATTCTCCTTTTTTTCCAAATGTTCACATGCCTAACCCTTTCACCCATGCTAGAGTCACTGTTGCCTAACCACTTTCTGGGCACGGTGGCATGGAAATACATCATCAGTGTATAATTTTGCACACAGCAGAAAGAACGTGCTATTATGGAACCAAGTCTCAGCTCAACAGCCTGGCCCAAGACTGTGTTTTGATCTCAGTGTCAAAATGGAAATGAAAGCTTGGCTCCTTTCTGGTCTGTAGGGAGTTTGCTGGCTCCCATCCTTGTTTCGTGCTTTTCATGCCCAAATAGAAGGTGAGGGGAGAACAGATGGTCTCATAGTTTCGAGGCCGAAGGCACTGACGCATGTGTGCTGAATCCCTGTAACAATGTAAAGATGTAGCTTGGTTCTCTCTTGGCTTACCAGGAACTTGGGGAAGTTGCAGGCTAGCAAGCTAAACTTCCTGGCCTTCTAGAGACAAGTATCTTTGGGCAAGCAAGCACTGAACCCCCACAGAGACAGAGCGTGGTGGTCCTCCAGCCAAGCATCAGGGGCCTGATGGCAGCAGCTTTAAGCATCTGGAACATTTAAGGTGGAAGAGCTTGGCTACTAAGTATCATGTGAGCAGTTAAGAGAGTCTGATGCATAGAAAACACACTTACGTTTACCAAGGGGGAAAGTGGGGGACGGATAAATTAGGAGTTTGGGATTAGCATATATACACTACTATATATAAAATAGATAAACAACAAGGACCTCCTGTATAACACAGGGAACTAGTTTCAATGTCTTGTCATAACCTATAACGGAAAAGAATCTGGAAAATATAACTGAATCACTTTGCTGTCCACTTGAAACTAACACAACATTGTAAATTAACTATACTTCAGTTAAAAAAAAGTGTGATGTCAGTCGTATCTCAATCAAGTGGTTAAAAAATAAACATTAAGGCTACAGAAAAAAGAATATAAATGATAAAAACTCAAAAGAGTCTGAAATTTTCATTCCATTTTCTTTCTGTTGCTATTATAAGGCAATTCCCATGCAAAATGACTATCTTTAGATGTTGTGTTAGCTTCCTATGCTGCATAACGGGTTACCTTGCTTACTGGTAAAACATCCATTTACTGTTACACGGCTTCTGTGGGTCAGAATTCCAGGTGCACCTTAGCAGATTCTCTAAAGGTTTCACCAGGGTGCAGTCAACCTATTGACTTGGCGCCCTTCTCATCTGGAGGCCAGACCAGGGAAGGGTGTATTTCCAAATCCCTCCGCTGGTTGGCAGAATTCATTTCCCTGTGGCTGTAGAATCACGGCCACTTGCTTCTTCAAAGTCAGCGATGGAGAGGGACATTCTCTCCAGCTTCCAGTTCTCTGGCCTCTTCCTTAATAAAAGAGCTTACTTGATTAGGTCCAGCTGACCCAGGATAAATTCCGTTTTGATCAATGTAAAGTCGATTTAATTACATATGTAAAATCCCTTCACCTTTGCCGTATCACAGAACCAAGTCAAGGAAAGGATGCATAACCATTTGCTATATTCTGTTAGAAGCAATTTATAGGTTCTTCCCACACACGAGGGGAGGGGACTATACAAGACTGTGACTCTTAGGGAGTGTGTCCACAATCCATGTGCCATGCATTTTAATATGAGCACAGTTGGAAGAAAAATTGACTTAGGAAAGCATCCTTTTAAAAGGCATTAATGTTACTAGATGGAAGACTAAAGGATGGAATATTATATATTTGAATCTACATTAAAAAAATATTTGCCCCATAAATATTTCTTTCCTCAAAGAATATATCATTTAACACATGCGTCTTGAATTTTTCTCTTCCGTTGGCCTCCGAAACGTTGCTCTTTCCTGATTCTCCTATCTCTTGCCTCATTCCTTCACTCACACTTCCAACATCCAGTCTGTTTGTTTTTGAAATGTCACATCTCCGACCTGACAAGTCCCTTTGTCCACTCACCTCAAGGACAGCCGAAGTCTTATAATCCTGACCACTTACTTCCTGAGCACAGTCGTCCTGAAACCCATCATCATGATGTAATTGTGACCCCGCAGATAAGCCAAGAACTGTGTTGGGGTCATGTTGTAATCTGAGTGTCTGCTGAATGGCCTTGGACAGACCTTAGGCTGGATCTCACTGTTAAAATAGAAATGAAAATCTATTTTCTCCTTTCTGGTTTGTAGGAAACATGCTGATTCCATGCATGTTGGGTGATTTTTATGTCCAAACAGCAGTATTAAACAGCCTTACAGATATGTACAGAGCACGTGCCTGTGTTTATTTATACTTAACCTTGCATCAAAAGAAAAGGATTTAAGACAGCTTAAAAAGATGCAGCGAGTTCAGAGGACAAAGTCGAATTAAAAGTAAGAAAAAGGAGGGGAAGGAAAAAATAAATGTAAACAGGGACATGGAGTCAAGTAAGGATATACTTTCTAGCAATTAACGCAGACATAAACACAATTAGATTCGTGATGTGTGGCCATAAGGTAAAATCAGGAGAAGTAACTCTTAGGAGGACTGAGTGCAAAGAGCCCTCTTATGGGTCTTTGTCTGTGATGGACATGTCTGCCACGGTGTGATGGGACAGCCCACAGCGTTCAGCACATGCAGAACCGTAAGGCCTATTTTCTTTATAACATTTCTTCATGAAGGCTGGTTCTTTGCTGCCAGAGATCAGTTCAGCGAAAGCATTTCTGTGGGGCTTGACTTCCTAATACATTGGTTGATTCATCCTAGAGTGAAGTTCATTATAGTATTTCATAGACTTCAAAAAACCTACTGTCTTGCACTGCAGAAGCTGAAGAAAATTTTACGATTTTATTTTCCATACCTTGGATTATGTTTTGTAAAGGAGCTGTTTTATCTTCCAACTGTGAAGTTGTTAAGCATTAAAAATAAACAGGCACAATGCTAGGAATTCCGCTCTCTGTCTTCTCTCAGCAGCCTTTGAGAATCTTTATTTTACCTTAATTAGAAGAATGAATTATGCAATTCACCATGCATATTATATTATAGTTCTTTTTTCAAGGTTTTGTCTTTCAGACTAGGTTTCCTGATAACATCTGGACCTCTGTTATTTTAACATTTTGAGAGAAGTACAGAATGTTTGGAGTCAGTGGAGGTTTTTTTTTTTTTGGTGGGGATGAGAGGTGGAGGGTGGCAATTAACATTCTCCAGAGAAAATCTAAGGGGCTTAAGAAGACACCTGCTTCATTAGAAGGCTGCACCACCTGAGCTGCTAGGAAAGGAGAACGAGAACCGTGGCCAAGTGAAGGATCTCGTAATAGTAGTGATGTTCTATGGAGCGAGGGATCCAGGACGCGTGGCCCTGAGTCACAAGGGCTGTATGTGATATTTTACTCTGCACTGATTTATTCCTGATTTATTATTTCCTAGCAAAGTAAATCACATCCAGTGTCAGTGTTTTATAAAGGACAAACATTTGAGAATAAAAAGCCACCCTGCATTTGACCACCACCATTTGGACGTATTTCCATCCTGAGTGTGTTTTCCTATTGCATTGTAGCCTTGTGGCTCAGAACAAAGGCCTCTGGAGGGATTCAGGTCTGGACTCGGATCCCAGCTCCACCATTTCTTAGCTGTGTTGCCCAGAAAAGCTTCTTGAGCTTTCTGAACCTGAATTTCCTCATTTGTAAGACAGAGACAGCAGGAGTGCCTATCTCCTGAGGTTACTGAAAGAACTACATGAGAAAGGACGCGTGCTGAGCTTAGCACACAGGGCGGGGCATGTGGCAAATGCCTCAGTAGCTACTGTGTGTGTCTACGTGTGTACAAATGTGTACAGTCGTGCTGTGAAATTGGTATCACTCTTGATACCGCTTCCTTTATCTTTAATATTTAGAATCTGCCCAGTATTTTTCCATAGGGTAACTTCATTATATACTTGACTGTTTACTGTTGGTCATTCATGTTGTTACCATGGTTCGATAATTGATAATTTAATAAATTATTATTTTGACAGATACTCAGAAGTAAGACGAGGGGAGGTAAAGGAAGGCAAACTTGTTCAATTTCTCTTCTTAGGGATGTCAGTTTCTATTTCAGTTTTCATGATAATAAGTTTAGAAAATAAGCTAAAATCTATATCTAGAGACTTTATTCATATCCTTTTATGTCTCTTTACTTCTGGGAATTCTGAGGGAAAAAATGTGTACAAAGATATGTGTGTGGTTGTATGTATGTGTATGTACATGTATGTGTGTGCGTGTACATGTGTGTATACATAGGTGTGCTGATTTCAAAGATGGAATTGTAAATTTTATTCTATATTTCATTTTCAGGTGTTCTACATTGTGTAGAACTCTCATGATCACAAAACAGCAATAGAAATATTTTGTAATGAAGTGAAGGAAAACTAAGTTCTTAAACCTAGTAGTATAAGAATACAGTTCTATAGAGTTTAAAAACAGTCTAAAGGATCCTTGAGGACAGAGTCTGTGCCTTAAACATATGACTCACATGCTGCACATCAGTGCGGTTGGCACAAAGGGGCCCTTATCATTTCAATCACTGAATTCAGACTTTTATTTTTAACTTGAGAAATTTGTTTCACCCACGTGCCTATGTAAGCCAGGCAGTTAGAACTAAGGATGGATTCCATTTTTGAGGCTGAGATTAGCCCTTGACTTAGCTGAAGAGGTAAAGCATCTTTTTTTAAGGAGAAGAGAAGTGAAACTCAGAAGCAGCACGCCAGCAAGCAAAATAAAGCCAGCTTCCTTTTGAGTCTTTCACGAGGAAAGAAGTAGAAAGAGAGAAAACTTCTGTATTCACGCTCTCTAGGCATCTTCCACGTCAGTATCTCAGGTACAGTCTGGGAAGGAGAGAAACCGTGAGTTATTCTCTCAACCAGGACTGTTCTAGGCATTTGGTAGAAGCACGTTTATGAAAGACATTTGTGTACTCAGTGACAAAACAGTGCAAAAGTTAGGCAGGCAGCTACATAAGAAGACCAAGGGAGGTATGTTTAGAATCCAGCACGGGCTGCGAGTTTGTAAGTTCTTGGGTGTGGAGCTTGTGCCTTTTGAGATGATAGCATCCTTTGTGGGCAGGAACCAGGGGAGAAAAGCAGCGAAGAACTGCTTTTTGTTCCTCATCTCCTGCCAAAGATAAAAGGCAGCGATATTTGTCAAGCGTGGACATGTCCTGTTAATACCGGCTAACAACAACCAGCCTTCCTGTGGAGGAATGTTAACAGGTACCCAGCTGCACTTCATAACCATTCTCCGCTTTCAGCGTCTCACCCTTCCTCTATAGCCTGCAAGAGTCACTTTGATCTTCCCAATCAGTAATTTAAATTCAACATCCCCACTGCCTAAGAAGGAGAGCCAGAATTTCTCACTCTAATATTCTCATCCATCCAAAGTCATACTGCAGCCTGGTCTTGAGACGTACTTCCCATAATCCCCTTCACTTACTTTGTTTCATTCAAAACAGGCTATTGTTTCTTGCCTGTATCTGCTGGTCTAGTCTGCTTATTACGTGGGTTTGTAATGTCTAAAACTAAAAATAAATATACTTAAATATATATATATATATATATATATATATATATGTAACACCTTTCATCAATACTTTTGTAAAGCTTTGACTTAGACTTTTTAGAATCAAATATGTATACATGTGTGGGTGTAACGACAAGTTGGTGCTAATTTTCATTTCTCTCAGGATGGTCCTTTCTGATTTGGCGCTAGGACTGACTTGTATTCATGATAATACTGCCTTTGCAAACTTGTACATAGTGTAATGGCTGCTCGAAAAGTCTGTGCCTCCCATGTTGCATGGTCTGGTGGAAAATTGCCTTGGATTCGGATAGTTCAACATTTCATTTCCATAAAGGTAGGTAGGTAGGTAGACAGATGGATAGTACCTGTTACACCAGATGAACTTCCGGGTATGGCAATACAATGGAATATCTGGATTTGAACACAGACTTCAGCTTGAATGGTAACTTGACAAGTCAATTAAATTCGACTTCACATTCCTCATTGAAAACAGGACAGCCAACCCTATTTTACACATTGTGTTGACGAGTTAATGCAGAATGCTCTGCCATGGAGTCCTTGCTCCTGTGCCAAGACCTTCTTGTGGCTGGAAATCTGACCTTCCCAAGTTTGACCAGTTGCTCAGTCCAGTTGAGGTCAACCCTTTGACTAGCTGGGGCAATCCCAAGAGGGGGCAAGCTTAGCACCCTGTGAACGAAAAGGGGCCAGTCTCATCTGGAGGTTGAAGGAAGGGCAGTGTCCTGGTGACATTTGGACCGGACTCTCTGGCCCTTCTCTCTGGGCATGGTCCTTGAGTGATGAAAAATCTGTGGTGTTCAGACGCTGTCTTCAGCAAGAGACACATGGCTATATTATAATATTTGGTTCAGATTTAGGCCATGCCTGTGTCTGCAGCTGACAAAAGCCTGAACATCCAAACACTAGCTCCGTGACAGTGCTGCCTGAATGACACGTGTCTGAAAACGGGTTTTATTATGACCAGAGAAGCTCGTTAAGTCTTGCCCCTTCTCTCTTTGCTTGCAGAAAGAAAAATAATTAAATGAGAACTCTTTAGTCATTGACCTCTGTTAATTCTCTCTCTCTCTCTTTTTTTTTTGGTAAACTGTCTTTTAAAAACAAGAGTTTTCCTCTTTCAAAGTTTTCGATACATATCTCAGTCTGGGATCAGACATTTGCGTCTGTAAAGAGGTCAGAATGGCTTTTGAGGGAGGTGGATTCTTGGCAGCTTCCAAGTTTCCAAGGTCCAAGGTTCTGTGATGTGAAGTTCTCCAAACCTCCATGAGGCAGAAGGTCCCAGCCAAGAGGCCTGGCCTTATGGGTGGTCAAAGTGGGTGTGTTTGGAAGGACATTGTGTTTTTCTTTCCTTCTTCTGTTCTCATTTAAAACCTGTGATTTAGCTGTTTTCTTTCTGCATTGCTTTGTTCTTTCCTCCCTCCCTTCCCCAGTCCTGGGTGACCCAGATGGCTTTGCACCTGTCTGTCCACTTCCTCTCTCACTCGGGGTTTTCTGCCTCTGAGGTTTTCTGTAGACTGAGCTAGTGTCTCCTTGGCCTTTCTGCTTTCTTGCTGGCCATTAGACAAGCACCCAGCCCTTTTGTGTACTATTAAGTGTTTAATTCCAATCTCGGTTGAGAAACAGAAGAGAACAGGAACATGGGGAGGCCACCGAAAGGGGTCAAGATCATAGAGCTCTTTACCACTCTGATGTCCAGTCCATCGTTCTCTTGTCCCTTCTGAAAAGGAAACTCAAAATCCCACTGAACTTTTCCTGTGCATGGAGTACACCAGCTGCCCTAAGGGGACGCTGGGCATGTCTGTCCTTTGCTTCAGCAGGGTCCTCCCAGCGCTGTGGCCTTCCCACCACCCTTAGGAGCTGTGTCTGAATTTATCGGGCTTCCTGGGAGGTTGTGCACATGTCAGGGTGTTTCTCATTCCACAGAGAAAAAGGTATTTCTTTACAACGGCTAGTTAACCCCTGTGCCTCATGAGTTTCTCTCTCAGAGACTAGAATGCTCTGTTCAGTGCAGCTACTAAAATGTGCCTAACCTCCTAGGTTATTATTTTATTTTCTATTTTCCCCCGGGTTTCTTTCAAAGTTATGATGTGATGGGGCATTCATTTATATAGGAGTTTCCTATTTTGAGATTTTTAACAGTTAAAATTAAACTATTATAAGGTGTTTTCACAGTAAATTTAATAGTAAAAATAAATAATAATCTTAATATTTTACTAAGAATTAATAAATCATTGTAAAATCATTTAAAATAATGCCTTAAATACTTTAAAAGAGAAATATTTAAAATTTGGTTACTATCTCTAAATTTTTTAATAAAATATTTAAAATTAATGGCACTTTAATTCCTAGTTTAAATGGAAAATGTTCGTAAAATAAGCCCAAGGGGAAAAAAAGAAAATAAGAAAAACACATTGATGAGTTGTTTCCCAAGAACAAATAAACAAGGAATAATAGATGGGAGGCTGAACTATTTGGATTGGAAAAGAGCTTAGCCTTCGTCTACTATAATTCTTTTATGAATCCATTCTGAAATCAGAAAGTGGGTGTGTGAGTGTGATGTGTGGTGTGTGCGTGTGTTTTAAGAAGGTCTTTTTTTGGTATGAAAATTTTACAATGATTAACCCGATGTAAGTCAGAAATCTCAACTACTCTTTGAACAGCAGCCATCCCTCTTTCTGTGGTCCTTGTTCCTCGTTCTCCTTTAATCCCTAAATTATCATTGATGATATTTAATTTCTCCTGTGGTAAGATAATATAGGATCAATACAGATACACTGGGGAATATTGAAAAAGAAAGAAAAAAGCTGGTTACCTGTATAGCCCCATCACACAGACAGTCACACGTCCTTTATCTTTCTGTTGTCCTGACATGTGAAGGATGGGAGAGAATATAGATTAGTGAATCAAAATGTTTCCTACAAACCCTTACAGATGTTTCTTTACTGGACTCTGATTTCGAAGAGTCTGAGGTCAGTCTGATTGATCTCCTTTACAGGTAACAGGTGTATTTCCTTCTAGGCGGTTGTGTGGTACTTGCTTTATACATCTCTGCGTTCTCTTCCACCAAAGAGCCTGTTCCGTTGGAGGCCTGGAAGGAACCTTACCCACCTCCTTTCCGCAGTGGTAAGGGGATTAGAACCTCAGTACCTTGGGAGCCTGCTGTGTCTCTAAGGAATCATTCTCGGTTGTCCCCCTCCATTGTCCGTTAGTCTTGCTTTCTCTCCACCCCTCCTGGGATGGTTTTGTGATGCTGTTCACTGGACAGTAGGTTATCAAGAACATTTATTGTCTGTGACATCACTGCCATCAAATTCTTGAATAAGATTTAATCTCTTCTTATACAGTGTTACCCTTTTCTCCTTTTTATTAAAGTGATATAAATGCATTTTTAATATTTTCAAACACGTTAGCTTTTGTGATTAGGTATCTACACTTAATAACAGAAACTGCATAGACATTCATAGAAGGTTTATTCTTGATTTTAATTTTTTTAAATTATAAAATTAAAATCTTACTCCAAGTCCATGTTGCATCAATGAAGGATTTCCTCATACCATAATTTTCAGAAACTTTCTTGGGTTATCCATAGGTTGGCCCCTTAAAGTGTATCGCATATCACTATAGAAACTTGGGTCTTACTTACATATTATATGATGTAGCCATTATATTTTATATTTGCTAAATATATTTATATTTTTACATAGAAATGATTTTAATTTAAGAAGCCTTGTTCTAGAAGAGGCCTTGAAGAAAACTAGCTGTTTTTAAAGTGCTTCGATAACTGGTTATCAACTCTAATGGCTGTGAGTCAAATCCAAGGAAAATACTTAAATATGAAAAAAATTCTACCACAGAATGATTGGAATGTGTGCTTTTATTAGATTATTTTTGAGGTGACAATTCAGCATCTTTGGGGTTGATATTAAAAAAGAGAAGATAAGCTTGCATTTCTAGTACAGGCTGAAATTATGGAGGTGCTATTTTTAATGATTACACATCTTTACTCGGTTTTCTCTCAAAGAAAGTACACAATGGCTTGAAATAAGCATTTTTTAAAAATATCACCAGTGTCAGTGTACAAGTGAAAGAGAATTTTACCCTATTTTATGGAACACGTTACACCAAGCGTGGGAGGTGTTACCACTATGCTGACATGGAGACAGAGGGTAACCGAGCATTGCAGCCACTTGGCAAGTGATTCAGAGTCTCAAACATGAACACAGGAGAATTTTGGCTTCAGAGGTAACATCTTTAAGAACTTGGATTTTTGTGCCGTAACCCTTAACTGATCTGACCTCTTAGAATGCTTCACTTTGTTTCCAAAATTATGTCTACGTCTGACAATAAGGTTTCTGCTATGGAATACTTATTATATGCCAAGCGCTTGATGTATGTAACTTCATTTGGTTCTCACAGCAATTCTGCAAGGAAAGTATTACCATATCTTTTTTCAAATGAAGAAACTGAGGCCCAGGATGCTAAACTAGGACACTCAGCCAGCAGATACACACACCACGGCGTTTTCTACTCCAGGTGCATCCGACAGCAAAGCGCAAGCTCTTCACCACGAAGCTAGACTGCCTTTGTTGAGTGATTACATCTGATTCTGTTTAGGAGAAAGAACTCATTCTGGTCACAGAACATAAGAGATTGAAGGAAGCTGGTAGACTTTTTAATCCTTACATATTACCGATAAGAAAACAGAAGCCCTTTTTACCTTAATTATAAAGTTATAGTGAAGACATATTTTTGTATTGAATATATTTTTGTCTACTGTACCAAACCATTTATATACAACCTAGCACTTCGCAAAGGTAAATTATCTTTGTCCACTTAACGCAGACTTGGAATAGGACGGCATTGCCTGATGTGGAAGAAATGAAGGCGTGTTGGGCTGGTGTACTGCGATGGGTATCAGCCGATTTTCCTATAATCCCTTTGGTTTCAGAGATTTGATATAGGTGGAGCTAAGAGACATGCTAAATGGACAGCAGTAAATAGTTGACTCAGTAAATAGTTGATGGCTAATAGATGAGCCACCTAATATACAGAATCCCAAGTAGATATTTAGGGCTTTCAGGATAGCGTCTTGATTTACAGCGTTTTTGAGTATCTCTTTGTATTGTTTTTTTAAAGGATGCTCTGGGTGTTACAATATACAAATGACTTACCACTGTCTACAAATACCAATATTTTACCACTTTGAAGTATGGAAGCCTTACTTCCATTCAGGTCTCTTTACCTTCCCACTTTTAAATATCATTGTCTTGAGTATTAGGTGGTATTTAGTGTTTGTTCCAATTATCTAATATGTTTTATGAAACCCATGAAAAGAACTGTCTGTTGTAAGTAGCCATATTCCTTTTACCTTTGTTATTCCTTTTTTTTTCTGATGCTCCAAAATTCTTTGTTTGACCATTCTTTCTGTTTGAACAACTTCTTTTAGCGATTTTTTTCAAAGGTAAATGATGCTCACAACAATTTTGTTTTTTACTTTTCCTTTATCTGAGTATGTCTTTGTTTTCCTTTCATTCCTGAAGGATAGTTTTGCTGGATATAGAATTTGAAGATGACCAGTTCTTCTCCCCACTCCCTCCCTACCCCTCACCCCCAGCACTTGGAAAGTATGCCACTTCCTTCTGGCCTTCATGGTTTTAGATGGGAAATTTGCCCTTAGTTGAATTGGTGTTCCCTTATGGTAATGTGTCATTTCTATCTGAATGCTGTCAGGATTTTTTGTTCTTTTTTCTTTTTGCTCCAGTTCTTTAAATGTAATTATGAAATGTCTTGTCTTGGTGTGGATTTTTTGTGTTTATCCTCTTTGCGTTTCATACTGTTTCTTGATTCTGTGGGTTTATATTTTTGCCAACTTTGGACATTCTAACCCTTGTTTTAAGTTCCCTCCCTTTGTCCTATCCTTCTGGGACTTTACTGATGTTTATAAATGTTGGCTTTTTTGTTATTGTCCCAGTCTCTGCCACTCTTTTTTTTTTTTAAGTGTATTTTCTCTCTCTTGTTTAGACTGAGTAGACTCTGTTAATCTGTCCTCAGGTTCCTTGATATCTGTCCTCTGTCATCTCCACTCTAATATTCAACCCACAGTTTACCCTTGTTATTGTATATTTTAGTTTTGTAACTTCCATTTGGTTCTGTTTACAACTTCTAGTTCTTTGCTGATGTATTTCTATTTCTTTCATTTGTTCTAAAGAATTTGCAGTTGTGTGTCAAAACATTTTTATGATGGCTGTTCTAAAATCTTTGTCAATAATTCTAACATCTGATTCATCTTAGTTTAGCATCCGTTGATTCTTTTCTCAATCAAGTAGTGATTTTCCTAGTTTTTAGTGATACTGGGTGATTTTTCATTGTATCCTAGACATTTTGGCTATGATATTAGGAGATTCAATGTCCTATTTAAATCTTTTATCAGGCAGTCATCCCATTTAGGCTTAGCCTACAGATTCTGTCCTAATTTTGTAGGCTGTGCCTCCAATGACAGTTACATTTTCAGAGACTTTGTGGTGCTCTTTTGGTTGGCTTGGTTTATCTGGGGCTACTGGGGATCCCTCTGGCCCCTGCTGATTCTGCCTGAGGGGATGGAGGAGTTCCCCTGGGTAGGGCCTCCCAGCCCTCTGATGGGAGTGGGAAGCGGAATTCTTTGGCCAGTGAGAGCAAACACACTTCCTGGCACTTGCTGGGCTGTGACCCTCCTTCCCCTGCCTGTCTCCCTGCAGTGCAGGGAAGGAGACCACTTCCCAAGTGGGGCTTGTTTCGTGGCAGGATTCCCTTTGCTGGTGCTGCCAGCTGTCTGCTGTCTCTCATAGCAGGAAGGGAATCTTAGGTCTGGTGAGTAAGGAGAGTGCTTTCCCTGGCCACGTACTGTCCGTGGAGCCCCCAGTCCATCTCTCTTGCCAGTGCTGCTGGCTAGCCTGGTGGTGGTGGTGGTGGTGGTGGTGGTACTCCATTTGGTCTGAGGGCTACATTCTTGGCACTAGTTTGGGGGTCTGGGAAATCTGGGCTTGGCTGACCTTCTTTTAGGTCTGGGGATGCAAGACCATTTAGCCCTGGGGTCCCTAATCGGTTCACCTTCCTTATTCTGCATTTCAGAGTTCTCTTTGCTGCCCCTTAGGTTTTTTTCAAGGGTTTATATTTATGCTTAGCAGGGAGTTATGGGGACAAAATAGTCTACACTGTCTTGTCTGTACCAGAAGTCTTATTCAAGAAGGAGGTTGTGGGAGGGAACCCTTAAGACTACTCATAATAGAAAAAAATGAATTTGGCCAGTGGCTTTATTTCAGCACTGGTACGTTTCTACCTCTCATAGTTCCCTGTAGACCAAACCAGAACACAGTCTACCCTCTCTTCCCTACTCCTTCCTCCACTTCGGTAATCATAGGCTTCTGTGAATGGAAGTTCTTGTGTCTTTGAGAGTGCAGAAAAAGAGTTAAATTAAAGCCTTGGTTTCAGCCTTTGTGGTGGGAAAGTGAGTTAGCAAATACTCTGTCCCTAGGCCACAACTTGTGCCTCTACCTTCCTCCTTATTGTCTCTCATCAACCTCAACTTCCCAAGACTGGGGAAATGGGCTTTTAAAGAGTTTGTCAAATCTTGTACATCAAACTCAAAAAGGGAAAGACACCTTAAATGCCATCTGGCTTTATTTGCTCATCGTCAATCCTCTCTTTCAGGAACAGCTGAACAGATACAGGTTTTTACTCCAAAGAGCAGTTTATAGGAACAGATTGAAGAAAGGATTTGTTTTTAACATTTTGAACAATAAGTTGATTTAATTGACCTGATCACTCATTGTTCGGTAACTTAAGATGCCTTAGCCCTTGGCACATAGGAACAAAAATCTAAAAAATGCAGAGGAGTTGCCGATGAAGATTTTGGATGAGGGTTCAGAAAATCAAATTCTCCTTTCACTTCTAAGGGAAATAATTTAAAAAATTTAAAGGAAATTTAAAGAAGTAGTAAATATAACAGCTATAACCTGAATATGTTCCTCTCAGACTCATTTGTTGAAGCCTAACCTCCAAGGTGATAGTCTTAGGAGGTGCCTTTGAGAGGTGCTTAGGTCCAGAGGGTGGAGCCCCCATGAATGGATTAGTGCCTTTACAAAAGGGACCCCACAGAGGTCCGTGGCTCCTTGCACCATGTGAGGATATGATGAGAAGTTGGCAGGCTGCAACCCAGAAGAGTGCTCTCCCTAAAACCTGTGCTGGCACCCTGATCTTGGACTTCCTGCCTCCAGAACAGTGAGAAATACATTTCGGTTATTTACAAGCTACCTAGAGTGTGGTATTTATAGCAGCACAAATGGACTAAGACAGTAACTAAATACATATAAAAGGAATTCTCAAATTCTAGGAATAATCCAAAAATCTAGAAATAAGTGATATTTTCTCATTTCTTGGGTGTTGAAAATATTTTAAAAAATAATTTTTTATTAGTGATCTTAACAGGGCTGGGAAGGCATGGGGCAAGAGAACTGTAATAGTAAAAGCAGAGAAATTTGATTCTTCCTTAGTCCTTCCTTACTTGCTTAGTCTTCCGTGGTCACAGTGCCTAGTGGCTACTATATTGGATAGCTCTGATCTAGAACATTTCTATTGTTGCAGAAAGATCCGGTAGAATGGATCCCTCAAACACTTGCTACCCAGAGTGTTATATGTGGACAAGTAAAATCAACATTACTTATCCTTTGTTAGCAATGTGAACTCTTAGGCCCCAGACCTATTAAATCAGAATTTGTATTTTAATAAGATTCCTAGATGATTCATTTTCACAGTCAAGTTCGAAAAGCCTTTGTGACTTTCTCTTGCCTTGTTTTCTTCTGTTTCCCTTTTAGCTACACGAATGCCTTTCTTCCCAACTTTAGTTTCTAGGCTTGTCAAGCCAGAGCTATGTCTTATTTCATCCCTGCATCCCCGCCAAAAAAACACTTAACACATTGCCTCGCACAAAAGAGTTGCTTGGTATTATTGTTTCTGAACTGAATTTTATTGAAATAACTTCTGAATGTTCTTAGTATAGGTCCTTTTCCTTTTAACCAAAAGGATGACTATTTTTATATTTGACTTTGTAGTTTAATTTGGACACTTCCTAGAGTTTTGATGATGAAAAATAAAAAGAAAACCTTTTCAAATATCTGGGAATTTCACTGCGAGTTAAAGTTTCCAAGTGATTTCAGGATGTGAAGAACAGAATGCATCTGAATGTTGTATTCAGATTCTTCTCTGTGTAACACAATGTCGCTATGTGACAACTCTTTTTATTCTTAATATTAATTGCAAACAACTCCAGAATCATATGTTCTAATGGAGTAATTTGTATTGCACTGAAAAAAATTGTCTATAATGTTTTTGGGAGTCACCTAAGAGGATTATCAGTTTTTTTGATATACATCAAAATCTGTTATTTTATATGATAATTGCAACTACAAGGAATTAACTTGTTCTTTCTATGCACCAATGGAGTGAAAACATTCATAGGATATTGTGAAGTTAATGTGGTGTATACTATGTGAACAGGTTGATTTTATGAGTGTTACAGCTTATAACATACATAAGAATTAACTGCTATAGGAAAGGAACAAATTAAACATTGTAGTTTATTTGTTTATGATCTCCTTACTGTGCAAAAGCTTATAAGTTTAATTAGGTCCCATTTGTTTACTTTTGCTTTTATTTCTATTGCCTTGGTAGACTGCCCTAGAAGAACATTGCTACAATTTATATCAAAGAATGTTTTACCCATGTTCTCTTCTAGGAGGTGAATGGTGTCTTGTCTTATGTTTAAGTCTTTAAGCCATTTTGAGTTTATTTTTGTGTATGGTGTGAGGGAGTGTTCTAACTTCACTGATTTACATGCGACTGTCCAGCTTTCCCAATACCGCTTGTCAAAGAGACTGTCTTTTCTCCATTGTATATTCTTGCCTCCTTTGTCAAAGATTAATTGACCATAGGTGAATTAAAAAACTGAAAATACACTTACCCTGTGATCCAGCAATCCCACTCCTGGGCATATATCTGGACAAAACTCTAATTCAAAAGGTACATGCACCCCAGTGTTCATAGCGGCACTATTTACAATAGCCAAGACATGGATGCAACCTAAATGTCCATTGACAGATGACTGGATAAAGAAATTGTGGTATACAGATACAATGGAATACCACTCAGCCATAAAAAAGAATAAGATAATGCCATTTATGGCAACATGGATGTCCCTGGAGAAAAAAACAAACAACCCAATCCAAAAATGGGCAGAAGACCTAAACAAGCAATTCTCCAAGGAAGAAATACAAATGATCAATAGGCACATGAAAAAATGCTCAGTATCACTAATTATCAGAGAAATGCAGATCAAAACTACAATGAGGTATCACCTCACACCAGTCAGAATGGCCATCATTCAAAAGTCCACAAATGACAAATGCTGGAGAAGCTGTGGAGAAAAGGGAACCCTCCTACACTGCTGGTGGGAATACAGTTTGGTGCAGCCACTTTGGAAAACAGTATGGAGATTCCTCAAAAGACTAGGAATAGACTTACCGTATGACCCAGGAATCCCACTCCTGGGCATATATCCAGAAGGAACCCTACTTCAGACACCTGCACCCCAGTGTTCATAGCAGCACTATTTACAATAGCCAAGACATGGAAACAGCCTAAATATCCTTTGACAGATGACTGGATAAAGAAGCTGTGGTATATTTATACAATGGAATACTACTCAGCTATAAAAAAAATGACAACATAACGCCATTTGCAGCAACATGGATGCTCCTGGAGAATGTCATTCTAAGTGAAGGAAGCCAGAAAAAGAAAGAAAAATACCATATGGGATCGCTCATATGTGGAATCTAAAAAAAACAAAAACAAAAACAAAAAACATAAATACAAAACAGAAACGGACTCACAGACATAGAATACAAACTTGTGGTTACCAAAGGGGCGGGGGGTGGGAAGGGACAGACTGGGAGTTCGAAATTTGTAGATACTGACAGGCATATGTAGAATAGATAAACAAGATTATACTGTGTAGCACAGGGAAATATACACAAAGCATTATGGTAGCTCACAGAGAAAAAAATGTGACAATGAGTGTGTATGTGTCCATGTATGACTGAAAAATTGTGCTGAACACTGGAATTTGACACAACATTGTAAAATGATTATAAATCAATAAAAAATGTTAAAAAAAAAAAAAAGAAATAGCAGGTGTCTGAAAAATAAAGGTTTATTAAAAGCAAACCACTGGTAGTAAATTAGAAAAATTAGAGCCCTAGGAAGTATCCACAGAGTTTAAAATCTTAAGAGGTAATAAGGCGAATTACTAATTAGACTCGAAGCCCTTCACTGGCGTCACAGCCCTGGATGAAATGAAATCGAGAAAGCGCGTTTCTCTCTCCAGTCTAAGCTCGAAGCAGACGTTTGACTAACAGCTGGGAGCAAGAGGTGGGCCCGTGAATCAGCGCAACTTCCGCCTTCCCTGACAAAATGGTTCTTTCTCTAAGCCAGATCTGATTAGGATCTTTGGTTAAGAAATGTATGCGAAGTGAGTGGGTAAATGCAGTGAGAAAAGCAGGAGAGATGTCCAGGGTGTGAAGGGTCCCTTCCCCTTTCTCACAAAAGCAAACATGGAGCGCCCCCACCCCCACCCCCACCCCCCGACTTCATTTGTTCTTAGGAACATTATTTTTTGTTTCATCTCTTTTTCTCCCCCTTTAGCCCAAACGAGACTGTGATGGAACTCTCCCCGCACTGGCCCTTTCCCAGCAGGCCAGCTGTTTGCAGAGGGTGGGGTCCGACCCTGCAGAGGTGGCCGGAGAGCAGCCCACGCCGACCCCGCCCTCCGTGCTTGTGCACCTGCTCCGTCCCCCTGGCCCCTCTTGGGCTGGAACCTGTGAAAAACAGAAACGTGAGGCCTGGGCCCACTCCCTGAAGAAGTTCCTTCCTTGGCTTACCTGTTTGTCTCAAACTTCTCAGCGGGGTCAGACTCGTCATTAAAACCAAGTCGGTCTCACTCAGTTTCCCAGCAAGGAGGAGGATCTGGCCCCGGCCGTGGGCCCGAGGGGGCGGGGGCCTCAGTCCTGCCTTTCTTGGTGGAGGGGCCACCCTGCCACGTGGCTGGGCCCCGTCTGCCCCAGAGAGACTTGAAGCAAGCGGCCCAGACACCCCACTGCCTATGCCAGGGCAGTGGGGAGCCACCCCCACAGCACAGGGCACCTTTCCACTGTGTTCCCAGGCCCCTGAAAACCAGAAGGTTCCAGCCTTTTCCAGAACAGGCTGAGGTAGCCCATGACTCTTTAGATGTTGTTCCCCTCTGCCTAAAGTAGGGGGAAATCAAGGATCACTTAAACATTTTACTAATTTGTCTCTAACCTCAGATCCTTTTTCACGTGAGGGAGGGTCTAAAAGTAAGAAATGAAAAGAAAATACAATTGTATTTTATTTATTTTTTTTTACATATACATACATTGTTTTTTCAGATTCTTTTCCATTACCGCACATCACAAGAAAGTGAATTCAGTTCCCTGTGCTGTAACAGTAGATCCTTGTTGTTCATCTGTTCTATATATAGTATCTATTAATCCCAAACTCCTAATCTGTCCCTCCCTCTTTCCCCCACAGTAACTGTGGTTTTTATGTCCATAAATCTATTTCTGGTTTGTGAATGAAATTTGTACTTTTTTTTTAGATTCCACATATAAGCAACATCATACAATATTTGTTTTTCTCTGTCTGACTTATGTCACTTAGTATGATCATCTCTGGGTCCATCCATGTTGCTGCAAATGGTATTATTTCATTCTTTTTAATGGCTGAGTAGTATTCCATTGTGTACATACACCACAGCTACTTTCAACTGAGAGCAGAAAGGGGACTGACCCTGGAGTTGGAGATCTCGTCAAGAAATGCTGGTGGGGACTTTCAGAAGTTTTTCAGACTGAAGGAAAATAGCCCGATGGTCTCTTTGTGGTTGGGGTGGTGGCAGGACAGGGAATGTAGCCTCTCAGTTTGCTGTCTGTGGGTTGGGAGAGCCAAGAACAGTGTGCCCCAAGTATCCATGTTTCTTATAGATTTATTCCTTGGGTTTTCTCTGGAAAGGGGAAAAAATGAAGGACGTCTGTCAGGTGGCTTCTTGCTTTGTGCTCTACCTGCAGCGTCTCATTCTGTCCTCACAGTATGGCTGAAAGTACACAGTATCCCCACTTGACAGATAAGGAAACTGGGGCTCAGCAAAATTGAATAACTTGTCCAATATCACACAAGTAGTAAGGGAGAGAAGCAGTATGTGACCTCACGTCTATCTCTTTTCTCCAATAAAATATGAATCCTTACCCTTTAAAGTCTTCCAGCCGTGCAGCCTAGAAGATTAAAACAAGTTTTATCTCGCAGGAGCTTCCATCCATCTTCCTCCTCACCAGCTAGCTTCTTGAGTGCCTGTGGGAACAAGGCTTGAAGATTGTCAGCTGTTCCCTTAGTTAGTAAAGAGAAACAGGCTCTTTATAAAAAAAAAAAAACAAAAAACACCAAAATTACAAAATATTTACATTAAAACTTGAAGTCCAATTTACCACCCCTGCCTCTCCCAGGTAATTCCTGTTAACAGTTTGGTGTGTATTCTTCGAAACTTTTTGTAATGCAGGTAGAGTTCATACACATATAAGTACCTATAGAAATTTTATAACGTGGGATATTGTGCATGGTGTAACTTTACAGACAGTGTAATTTGTGCATCTTCCCATTCGGGTCAATCAAGTAGAGCAGTGTTGGTCTATGTGGTGCCTACTTCCTACTCCACTTATTTTACAGCATCGGTGAATGTGCAGGTTTACAGTTTTCCCCCAGTACAAATACTGCGTCACCAAACACTCTGTATTCATCATTTTACATGCTGCTTCAAGTATTTCTGGATATGATACATTTCTGAAGCTGGAATTGTTAGATAGGATGTTATACATCTAGACATTGCCAGATGGCTTTCCAAAATGATTATCAAATGCCTCTTCTGTCAACAGTGTATGGGTGTGTCCATTGATTTCTTACTCATTCTGTCATGAATAGGATTATAAATCTTCCCCAGTCTGCTAGCTGTTCTTTTTAAGATAAGACTATCGTATTGAATACAGATGAGCTTTAGTTCTGAAGCCAAAAGGGCTTGCTAACATTTCATTCCTGGAGCAAAAGACTCAACCATCCAGCCACGGACGCTGCTGGACAGCCGTGGGGCACCCCCAGCACACGGCCCGCACCACTCAGCCCACTGCGTGTTTCTGAGTGGGCCAGACAGATGCTTCCTCCAACAGGTGAGAAGAAGAAGCTACAGATGGTTGGTGCTGCTCTTGGTCAGTCTCTTTCTTAATCTCAGTCTCTCTCTTCCTCAAGACACCCCCCCCCCGGACTGTCCTCAGTGACCTCCTTGTCACTAAATCCTTTTTTCCAGTTGCTCACAGCTTTCCTGGACTCCTCTCCCTCTCCCCAGCACCCTGTCTGTTAGCAAATCCTATCAGCTGTACTATCAACCTGTGTCCGTGATCGCCACCTTCTCAGGTTCAAAGTCACCCTTAGCTCTTGTCTGGATTACTGCATAAGCTACGCTCTCCTTCCTCACTTGCTGTCTCATGGCCTCCAAATACTTTCCCCCCTAAAACATATTTTACTTGTTTATTTTGTTAGTTGTCTTTCATACCCTTCCTAGAACCTGAGCTCAGTGAGGGGAGAGAGTTTTTTCTGTTTGATTCACTGTGGTATCCACAGTTCTAGGGTAGTACCTGACATACACTATACACTCATATATTTGGGTTGATTTAAAAAAAAAAAAAAGGTTAATAGACTATTGCATTAAGGCCAAGTAATCCAGCTTCTGACAGTTACCAAGAATCGATCGTTTTTACTCCTAAAGCTACTTATGCCAGGTTATTATAACAATAGTGCAAAAGCTTGTAAGTTTAATTAGGTCCCATTGGTTTATTTTTGCTTTTATGTCCATTGCCTCGGTAGACTGACCTAGGAGAATATTGCTACAATTTCTATCAGAGAATGTTTGCCTGTGTTCTTTTCTAGGAGATTTATGACATCTTATAAACTTACGGTTACCAGGGAGGGAAAGGAGGGGAGTGATAAGTTGGGAGTTTGGGGTTTGCAGATGCCAACTACTATGTATAAAATAGATAAACAACAAGGTCCTATGGTATAGCACAGGGAACTGTATTCAATATCTTGTAACGGCCTGTAATGAAAAAGAATATGAAAAGGAAAAAAAATATATTTATACACATACACACACATATGTATGTATAACTGAATCACTATACTGTACACCAGAAACTAACACAACATTGTAAATTGACTATACTCCAGCTTAAAACAAAAACAGTAATGTAGGTCAATATCACATTATCTGATAGAAATCAGTGCCAGAAGAAAATGTTTCTGGGAAAGCTAAGCGAGAGGGTTTGTTAATATTCAGTGAAGGCAATTCACAAAAAGACATTGCTTTCAATTTGCAGGTAAGAACAACTGTAAATTTGGGGAAGACCATTAAAAAATCAGTAAAGTTTTTGTACTGCGTTTGCTTTGCAAGAATTTTAAGTTCTGAGTCCACTTTGAAGAAGCAAATTTGGAAGTAGTATGTGATGCTTTACTGATGTGGCTTTGCTTGGAAGGTGTTGCGGAACGCCAGTTAACAGACCCATATTCAAATATAAAGCTTTGGCTCCCTGATAAAGGGCTGGCAAGTGAATACAAATTGGTATTTTTAAATTCAAATAAATTATTGAAGGTGTCATTTTTATAATTTTGTGTTCCAAACATTTTTTAAATTAATGGACTGCCTCAGTTCAAGCTTATTATTATGGAGTGTCTGTGTGTGGGCACGCTTTGTTTTTTTTTACTGCTGTTAAAACATAACTGATACCATATTATATATTTTTTAAATATCTTGTTCTTTTTACTTAACAGTACATCATGGAGATCATTTGGTAAGGACAGAATATCTTATGAACTTTAGAAATTTGAATAGAATTCCACTTTATGAGTCCAACTTATTTTACTTCTCTATTTGTGGTTGTTTAGATTATTTCCAACTTTTAAAAATTAAACAGTGCTGCAGAGAACGTCTTGCCCATACATAACTGTACTGTGTACAAATACCTCCATAGGATAAATGGATAAATTCTAAGAAGTGATGCTGTTGAAGGTTTTTGTTTTTGTTTTTTGATGGCTTTAGAACTGATAGACTTTTGTCCCGGATTTATGTGTTAGAATTTGCTCTGATATTTGGTCTTCGCTTCGTTAGTGTTGAGCAACGCATATTTTACTCAGAACTTGTAGTGAAACTGAAATCCGTGTAGAAAAACATGTTTTTGACTTGCATTTGGAACTCTTTAGCCTAAGTACCCACTTGCCAATTGAATAATTATTTTTACAACTGAAAGAAAAAGCTTTTTAATAAGAGTTTTTGATAACAAGAGATGTCTTAGGCACAGAGCTATCATGTTTAGCAGAACAGACTGTACCTCCCTCCCACTCCGCCAAGCATTTGTACTTTGTAAACATCAATCCAGGACATTTAGCAACTGTAAGAGGCACGTGGCCAAACTGAAAGTGATTATCGTATTTATCATGTCTTTCAGCCAATAAAAAAAAATACATATATATACACACACACATAATCTTTTAATAAATATTTTAGGTTGCAAGAGTATTTCTGAATTTGCTTTTGGATTAAGTTTTAACTTTTCCCCTCATTTTGTTATTAAAATAATGAATTATAAATTAAATTTCCATTGTTTCTTCATCCTTGAATTTTGTCTTCTGAGTAATTCATATCTCGTTGATCCACGCCAGGAGTTCATGAACTGCAAAGAACAAAACCCACAGGATTCTGTCATCAGCTCTTTTCTGTGAGCATGTTTCGCTAGATTTTAACACTCGTTTAGAGTCATACCATTTTGGAAGAATCTTGATTCATAGCTGAAAAATTAAAATATGTTGCAAAACCAATTGTAAGTTCCCTGTATAGGTTGAACTTTTTCTAGGGAGAGATTCTTGGGGTGGGGAGCATTATTTATCTTTTAAAGAGAGAAATGTTATTCAGATCACCTTGGTAACAGCTAGACCACAGTCATGCAACAAGTTTAGTATCACTTTCTGAGTTAGACAGTGTTGGTCTGTGTTTGACGACAGTGATTTTCTGTGAGATTTAAGATTTTTTAAAGAGGGAAATCTGTTTTTGTTTTTTTTTTAATTTTGCAATCACTGGGTTTAGGAAGCAAAACAGACTTAATTATGCTGAGAATGGTGAATTATCTCCTATGTGGAGAATATGTGACATCCTTTTTGGTTGGGATTCATGTCAAAGAAAATAAATCTCATTGTCTTTTTGAAGACACTAAAATGCAGTGAATGCTCTGAATGTGTGTGAGTATGGACATATATATCCATACACCTATACATATGTGTTATATATACATTTATATACTGTACGTATGTACATATATGTATATGTGCATGTATGTAAATTATACATATTTACTTATAAGTTTAAAATATATGTGTCATTTGAAACTGATAAGGACTTCCAAGAAAGTGGTGGGTAGGCATTTGGAGTAACGTTTTTTGCTTATCAGTGGGCAGTAATGATGTGGTGAGCCAGCCTTACTCTAGTTAGTTTGCTCCAAGACAGAGCTGGAGAAATCAGAAAACATGTTTAACGGACTCACAGACACAGTAAGCAAATTTATGGTTACTGAGGAGAAAAAGGATGGGAAGGGATAAATTGAGAGTTCGAGATTCGCAAATATTAACTACTATATATAAGATAGACAAAAACCACACTTCTGTTTGGCACAGGGAACTATATTCAGTATCTTGTAGTAACCTATAATGAAAAAGAATATGAAAACGAATATATGTATGTGTATGGATGATTGAAACATTATGCTGGGCACCAGAAATTAACACACTGTAACTGACTGTACTTCAATAAAGAAAGAAAACATGTTTAAGGAGGAAGCGAGAGGCAGTGACCCATATTAACATGCACTGATTTTGTTGAAAGTAAATTAAAGCACTTCCTGATTTGTCTGCTTATACAGAGACCTCAGGGGTCATAGACTCATATGCTACTTCAGGAGAACATTAGCTACTGTTGAAAGTATAATGTGTGGGTGTGTTTGTAAGGAAATATAACTTAGCCCATCGTTAGTCTCCTAGCTGTCTCTTGATTTCTTAGAATTTGGAGCTAATAAGAATGGCCACGCTGCTTCTGTATTATTTGAGCGGCATCGCAGCTTCATTTTCTCTATTCATAGAAACTTCCAGGAGAACATACCTTTTTCCCGTATGATTGTCTGACACAGCTCTTTGCCTACTCATTAGATGGCATCACGGGACGTTTTAAGTATAGGAAGAAGCTGGCTTTGGAGGCAATTCATTATCCTGTCTTTCCAAGGGGTCCTCTATTCAGGAAAGCGTCCTGCATATGGTGTCCTCCACCGCCCGCCAGCCCATTTGTGTGTATTGAAGCCTCTTTCATGGAAACAGAGGTAGCATAGCTTAAAATAAACTGTAATGAATATCCTCACTGATTCAAGAGGATATTGTGTTGACCAAATTAGGACACATTACTATATAAAAACAGCAAAAGCATATCAAACACCCCAAACCTATAAAAACAGAACAAAAACATATTCCTGAAAATAAAACATCTGATTGCCTGCCCTCCTTTACCCATCACTAATAAACAGACCATCTGTCTCTGTTGATTTTATATGAAATCCCCAAAAGGGAGCACAGATTTAGAATGAAAAGGAACGTGAAAAAAAATGTAAAAGGTCATATACTACGGTGTCTCTTGACTGCAGGACTTTAAGTGATTTTTTAAATTCCCTATTTATATTTTTCTGTACTTTCAAAATTTTCTGTAGGAAAGAAAGTTATCTTAATTCAAGAAATTAGCTTTGTGTCATCACTTAGACATCAAACAGTGAAAGAAAAGCAGCTGATACACCGTTCTGGGAAGAAAAATTAGATTAATGAGAATTGTCCTTAGCATCCTCATAAATAATGTGTTCCTTGAGTCAAGAAAACGGCATTACAGATTATCAGGACATACATATATGAAAACAATGCACTAAATTTGAGTCTCTGCAAAATATCTGAGTATGACACTTGAAAAAGTCTTACGAATATTCAAACGTAATATTATGAATGGACCCTGATTATGCTGATAAATGATTAGAACTGTAATTTGTAATTTTTTTAAATGATAAGACATACGCTGGAGGGGTGGGATATAGTCTTTCTTCCTACTCCCTGATAGCTGGAGCATGGATATGAGACTACATCATGGCGAGTTGGATGCCCCTGAGTGGAACTTTGAATCTTGAGGGCTTAACACAAAGGTCTGTTGGGTCAATTAGTGAGTTTTCCAGGAAGCTGCTGTGGAATCCAGGGTCTGATAGGGTAGCAGCATCCTATGGAAGCATTCCTTTAACAGCAATTTGGCTAATGCCATGTCTCCCTCATTCCTGACCCAGCCTGGTTCTCCAAAGCTCAGTAGATTCCACAGATAATCTGACCCTCATCAGAATTAGAAACAGTAGGCTAGTTTTTCTACAGTAACAGATGCATACATAACGAGACTTTTGCCTACAGAGTCCACCATGTGTCCCTTTGAATGCCCTGTAGCACTCATTTAAAGACCTCATACACTGTATGTGTTAGTGTTAATTTTCCAAATGGAACTGGATGACTTTTCTGCTAATTGACTTTCCTTGCTTTGGCTATGTCTATTAGGCAGTTAGCTGTGATTTGCCGATTCATTCAGCAGAAGATATATTGAGTATCCACTGTTTGCCAGCCTTTGTCCTAGATGCTGGAGATACTGACATGAAAGAGACACCATTCCTTCCATTATGAGCTTACCTTCTCATTGAAGGAAGATAGAAAATAAACACATAAACCAATAAGTAAGATATTTTTGGGTAAAGATACGGGGTAGGAAGATGATAAAATGGGATAATTAGTGGGGAGACGGTGCTGCTTTAGCTAGGATAGTCAGGGTTGGCCTTTAAGGAAGTGATACTGAATAGTAAGTGGACATGAAGAGTCTACCTGACGATCTACAGAAAGAGTATTCCCAGGTGAAGGAACCATAAATGCAAAGGGTCCTGAGACAGAAATGAGCATAGCATGGTGTGTGTGGCTAGAACCCAATGAATGAGGGATGAGTGGAAAGAGAGGAGGTTAAAGAGTCTGGCAGGGGCCAGTCACGCAGGGCATCATGGACCACAGTAAGGATTTCAAGTAGGAAGCCTTTTCAGGATTTTAAGTAGGAAAATGATTTAGTATGAATTGATTTATGCTTTTGAAAGATCATCCTGGCTGTTCTGTGCAAGCTGGACTTTAGGGAAGAAGTATGGAGGAAGAGGAATTGGTTAGAAGCCTATTGCAATAGGCAGAAAAAAAGGTATTGCACACTTGGCTGGGTCTGTAGCCCTGGAGAAGTGGTTTCCACTGGCTGTCCTCAAGCCCCGATGGTCCTCTTTAAGAGACGGGTCCTAGCACGCCAGCCACTTCAGCGTGTGCCTTCCAATCAATGTACAGTTGCAGGACAAGATTTCGAGTCTGTTGTAGGACGTGGGGCATGTATATGTATGACACTCACTGCTTAATGTGCAGGAGAGTATACAAGGCCAGGAGGAGGGCACTGTTTGCATCCTCCAATGTACGGGAAAGCCAGCACTGTGTTAATCAGGACATCGTTATGGGGCTGAATCTTCCACCCAGGAATATTAAAAAAAAGAGAACAGAATGAGTATTCTACTCTGCTGTGAAGACCTGTGTGTTGTGAATGCCCTTCTCTAGAAGATCAATGTTGCTCTCAGGAGTGAGTGATGGGAACCCTAGAATATGTCACACAATAATGAAATCGTGAAATCTTAAATGCAGGAAGTATTTTCTATCACCATGGAGAAGCAGAAGTGCTGGACACTAAACTGAATGAAGTAAAATTGATATTAAGGCAACAGTGACTTACGGTGGAGATACCTCAGTTGCATTCATAGTATCTTCTCAGTGTTATGGAAAACAGGTTTTAAAATGGATCTAGTTTACTCTGAGAGAAGCTTTAATCTCAAAAAGCCATTCACATACATCTCCATTCCAATGACCCCTTGACAGTTAGACCTTAGCAATAAGCTTTGTGTTTGTGGTCTGTTACCTGACAGTCTCTTAAGATTTATGATTTAGAATGATTTTCTAGCTCGCCCTGTGTGTGTACCTTAGTAGCGGAAGTCACATCAGAACTACGGAAATGAACTAAAATTGGGTCTGGTTCTGGGAGAGTAAGATGTCCGCCCTGAAAGAATATACACTTCAGTGGAAGTAGAAAGAGTGGTTTATGTACATGAACACTTACTTTCGCATTTGTGTTCTACCGCAAGCCTCTGAGATCCTCATTTGAGAAACAAGAAAGGCGAAGCCAAGGAGAGGTTAACTCAAAACCCAGCAGCGGTGGAGAACTGATTTACCTTGACTTGTTTTAGATCTGTGGGATGTCTGATTTTTTTTTTTTTTTTTTTTTTTTGTAAAAACACAAATTGGCCCGCCAGACTGGAAATGCTTTCTGTCTTTTTCATCAAAAATCTTGGACTCCCTCCCTAGAGGTCTTCTCTGTCCGGCATTTTGTTTTCTTTCTCTCTTTAACTTTGGTTCTTACGTTCCACGTGTAAGCATAGTTCAACTAGATAGGAAAAAGCCACTCTAGAAAAAAGACTCTAATTGTGAGACCAGATGGTAAGCATTATTCAGCAGATGGGGTTGTGTAGGTTTCAGGGAAGGTGTGGTAATATGATCGTGTTCCGCAGCTGTGACCTGTGGTTCCCAAACAGCTTCCTTCCCCCCTGCCCTTTGCGTCTGCATTCCAGCATCTCTCCTTCTATCTTTGTAGGCACAGGGCTCCCTCCGGCCCCAGATTGATTTGACAGATGTATAAGAAAGGAATGAAGCTTGCTCAAGGAACAGCAACTTCTGCTATTTATCCCAACCCACAGATATATTTTCAATATTGTCCTCCCCATGTTACTTGTAATATTGGCAAGTCATGCGGAATGTAACCACTCTTGCTCAGCACACTGAGAGACAGGACTCAGATTGCTAGGAGCCTGTCAGGATGTCTTTAAGTCATCTCCATCTGAAGTCATGCAGCCACCTCAAGCTAAGGAGATGTAAAACTGAGGGCATCGCCTGTCTTCTTCTCCCTTCCCCCCAGAAAACCCCAACCAACACTTCCTCCTGTGTTTCTTCCTTCAGTGGAAGGTAGCACCACTCTTCCTGCGCCCAAATGGAAAACCTAGGCATCATTCTGGACTCTTGTATCTTCCTCATCCGTTCCAGGCAGTCCATCTCCTAAACGCTTTTCCAATCCTTTCATGCCTCTCTCCTCCCATCGCCACTGCCTCTGTTCAGGCTCTTATTATTTCAACTCTGGAATTTGGAAATATCTGATGCTTTTGCCTTTATCCAGATCATTTTCCTCTTCCCTTCCCTTACAGTGTTGTACGTTAAATGAGACTCTGGCCAGTGAGGCCAGTGAAATTAAAATCTCATGGGAGGAAGGGTAGATGAAGATCATGATTTCTTAAAAGCTCTGCAGGCTTTTGTAGTGTGTGGCTGGGGCTGAGAATCAGTGCCGGACTGGAGCAGTTTCAGACGTCTTAGCCAGGCGGTGTGCAAAGTCTCCACGACCTTGAACATCTCCTCTGCCACTTCTGCTTCTGACTTTACAATAAGTAACCACAAACGGCTTGTGTTTCCTCTCTCCTGCTGTTGCATGCCATTCCTTGCTTTTATGCGTTGGTCTTTGGGGATTCATCCGTCGGAAATGTTCTGGAAATATACAAACGACCTAAAGGACCGTCCCTACCGAGTGCCGCATTATTTTATTCATCATCTTGGTAGGTATTGAGGTGACCCATGAGAAACTCCAAAAGTGATTTGGGGCTTCTGTCCTGCTCTGTGTTCCTCTCTTTTCCTTTGTGTTATCCTGCTCGCGTCCAACGGCAAGCCCTAGAAATCTCTCATAATTAGGGTGGTATCATCTCAGAGCTTTTTGAAATGCCAGGTCTTCATGGTCCACGTGGTGCTCTGGACGGTACCTGCGCTGGTCCTGGGCTACACCAGCTCGCACGAATCCACCTTGGCAGCAGGTGGTGTAGTCGGGTGGGTGTGCAGTGTGTAGAGGCTTTTATGTGTCGTGTCTCAATTTGATCCTCACCACACCCTGTGGAGTAAGAAGAAGCTGTTTCTTCTCTACTTTACAGATGTGGAGATGGGTTCCCTTTACTCTTATTCACCTGCCTTACAGGTGTGGACTTGAGTCTTTACAGATTAGGTGTTGATAATCTGTCCACAGGTGACAGATTGAGGGTCCACAATGCACGTCTCAAGTTCTGTGACCCGACTGGATTATAGTTGGTGCCTTTTTTACTAAAGGGGCTTGGGTGTAGTGTTTGTTTTTAGAAGCTTGGTGACAAATCCGTAGTTTGAGCAAACTTGACCTCATAATATTCAGTCGCTCTTTTTTAGATGGAATTTCCCAGGGCCCAGTTGCCCCTGACATAGTCCACTTTTCATCTCTTGGTCAGCTTGATCCTTAGCGCTTCTGTGAAAGACAAGGGACGTGAGAAGAAGGGAAGGCTCTGTAGTTTTGGGTTTAGATGTTGATTTTTGAGCCCCATGCTTTGAGGCCCTTAAATTACTCAGTCAAGTCTTGAAGTTCCAAACACAGAGTGTTGTGACTGGGTGGCTGGGCCTAATTCTAGTACTGAGAACGGTTCCTTTTTAGTGAAGAAGAAAGGAGAGGACTCCGAGTTCCTCAGTGAAGCATCCATGTGCGTGTATATTAGCTCCTGCATCAGGCTGCGGTGTCCCCACTTCCTGTCTCTAATCTCGCGAGGCTTTTTGCATTTTTGGTAAAGCCCCCTTTGGGCTAATTCCTGAGACTCTGGCTTTTATTGCGAAGATCTTGTTCTTTGTGAATTTAAAAATCAGAAGAAGTTATAAACAACAAACGACTGTATCGGAACTCTGTCACTTTTGAACAGAGTCCCGCGGCCTGAGCAAATCCTGGGGAGTAAGGATGTTCCCTTCTTCAGCCTGGAAGGAGAAAAAGGTCATTTCCTTTAAAATAAATCTACTGACATGCATGTTGCTGGTATCTAATCAAGCGCTGAATTTGAGTTCAATTAGAGCTTTGATAAAAGAAAGGGGAAAGGGAACTTGAAAGAATGCTCTCCCATTCATGAAGGGCCTGCATGGTTTTAGTTTCCAAGTAAATGGAATAATGGGACCATGTATTTTCCATCCCAGCATTTTCCACCCTGAGAATAATTCCTGGCTTCTCAATGAATAATGCATTATTTCTGAAACTCAAGAGGCATTCCTTTGATTTGCCTTTATGTTTAGCTTTCTGAGTGATTTTCAAGCAAGGAAATTCAAGGCCTTGGAATGAATGCTTTATTAACATTTTTTTTTTTTTTACTTGAAGTTCAAATAGCTCCTTGGCTATTATCTCCTGATATTTGAAATATTTTTTTCCCCTCTCTCTCTAAGGAAAGTCTAAGGTATTGTATTTATTAGAAAATGAAGCACCTTGGCCAGTCTTCAAAGTGAACAGCAGTTGAAAACCAATACACATTTGTATTTAGAACAAAGAGCTTTATGGGGGTACCCTGCTCCATTCTTTATTTTCATTTCCCTGCTGAAAAGGTTTGGAAAAGAAAGCTCACATTCAAAACCAGGCTGCTTGGAGACTCAAACACATTTTGTGGAACTCACTCCTTGAGGCTAGTCTCAATTCATGACCCCAATCCCAGCCCGCATCCACCTAGACCAGTGAATCAGAAGATTCAGATGCCCTTCTGGGTTCATCCCTGTTCCCTGTAGGCTCGCTGTGCAGACTGTTTATACATCAGGGGCCCAGAAAGTGAGATGTAATAGGACGCGACCGTGCTACTGGTTCACGTTCTCTTAGCCGAGGACCCCCAGCTCATCCCAGGCTAACATGGTGGTAGATTCTAATGCTTTTTCACAACCTTTTTCCCTGGGCGCCCAATGAGTGATTTCAGGAGGTAAATAAATAAACTGGGATGAAGACTATAATCTCTATTTCCTTCCTTTGTAATTATAGTAAAATCTTAATGGTTCAGTCTAGTTGGGGAAGAAAGAGAATCTAAACAGGAAAACATCTAAATCAAAAAAATTTTGGTTTAAAATACTTCATTTTGTTAATATAAGAAGTGGGGACTATAACATAATGTTTTCTGGAACGTGGACTCTGGAGTCAGCCTTAAAGAGCAGAAACTCCAGGGTTTGTCTCCTGTCTGCCACCTTCCAGTACCCCGGCTTTGAGCAAGTTATTTAACTTCTCTGGGTCTCAGTTTCTTTATCTGTGTGATGGGATAATAGTTTCTATCGCATATGGCCATGGTGCAGATTGAATTAATTAATAATTTGTAAAGCCTGTAGAAAAACACCATTTAAGTGATAGTGGACTGAAAATAAAAGTAAATATACATCTTATCATTGGAAATTGCTATTCCCAAACAGGCCCATGTATACTGAGTGATTGCTTTCTTAGCACTCATTGACTCCTACGACAAACCAAATGAGGTAAATATAATCATTTCTATTTTTCAGATGAGAAAACTGAGGTAAAGAAAGTAATTTGCCAGAGTTCACCCAGTTTATTAAATCGCAAAGCAAGGATTTGAGCCCAATCAACCTGAATCCAGAAACTGTGCCTTAACTAAATGTTAAAGAACATTTGTCAGTGCTTCTGCCTGAAAACAATTTTATGCTATTAGAATACCATATTTTTTATAAGCATCAAAGTGTATATCCTGAATGCAAGATGTCTCAAATTTATATATCAGTTGCTTAGCACACTCTGTTTTGCTCAAATTAATCATCATCAATGCCTCATAAATATTCAATTTTAGTAAGATCTGAAGTAATGAGATTTTATTAAATTGGGTTTATTTTTAACTGAAGTATAGTTGATTTATAATGTTGTATTAATTTCTGGTGTATAGCATAGTGATTCAGTTATACATATTCATATACAGGTATATATTCCTTGTCATAATCTTTTTCATTATAGGTTATTACAAGGTATTGAATGTAGTTCAAATTGATTTTTTAATCATCCAAACCTTTTCTGATTATTTAGGATAGTGAACATTTCATTTCAAATAAAGATCTGGTGGCTTTGAAGCTCTGTGTTTTTATCTTGAACTGAAATCATTTCACCATATGGTTGCTTACTTCATCATTTACATTTTTTTGTTCTCTCTCTCTTTTTTTTAAACCTCCCTGATCCTGCTCCCTCTCCCTGACCTCCCAGGTGCCTTTATCATCTGCTGGACTCCTGGACTGGTCTTGTTACTTCTCGACGTGTGCTGTCCCCAGTGTGACGTCCTGGCCTATGAGAAGTTTTTCCTCCTGCTTGCCGAGTTCAACTCCGCCATGAACCCCATCATCTACTCCTACCGCGACAAGGAGATGAGCGCCACCTTCAGGCAGATCCTCTGCTGTCAGCGCAGCGAGAACACCAGCGGCCCCACTGAAGGCTCGGACCGCTCGGCTTCCTCCCTCAACCACACCATCTTGGCCGGAGTCCACAGCAATGACCACTCCATGGTGTAGAAACGAAGCTACGATGAGAAGCGGCCGCCATCCATTGAAGATCGAGCAGGCTCCCCTGTACCCAAAGGCCAGGGCCAGGTGGGGTGTGAGAGAGAGAGGAAAAGTACACTCACGTACTTAAAACACTAACCAACGGCAGTATTTCTTCCTAGACCCAACAAGACTTGATACATATTGAAAATTAGCTTATGTGACGACCCTCCTCCTGATCCCCATTCCTTTTGAAAGTAGAAAGTGGAGATCTCGCGATGAAATTCGGAAACAGACTCTGGAGTGTCCATTTACCGTACACTAACTAGTCTTCGGGAGATTTTGTGTGGTTTGGTGGAAGTCGGAATAAATTCTGACTCGTTGAATCCACAACTTCATTTACATACAGGCTTCCCTTTTTTTTATTTTTAAAGGATACATTTCATTTAATAAACGTGTTTATGCCTATCAGCATGCTTGTGATGGATAAGACTATAGACTGTTTTTAAGCTATCATAACTCCATTTTTTCCTTATGTAGGAAAACTGTAAATTAGAATGACTTTTTTAGAAAGCATGCATGTAATGTATGTATGCAGTATGCCTTACTCAGAAAGATGAAAGGTACTCATTTTAAATCTTCTAGGAAATAGGAAAACCTGATGTCAAAGCCAGTATTTGTTTAGGTTATGAAACAAGCAATGATCTAATCACAATGGTACCTTTTTATTCAAGTGTTTAACATGTATGAAACAAACAGGAAATGTAAGTTTATTTTCGGAAGAATGTGTACTCCATAAAAGTTATGGAAGGTGAACACAGTGGTATTGTTCCCACATATTTATAATACCCAAGTCCATTCTAATTGTCAGTTCATCAGAGGGATTTTTTTTAATAACCTGTGTTTTTCTGTATTATAATACATAGTCATTTTAGAAAACTTGAAAAATGAAGAAATGTGTAAAACAGAAAAAATTCTGATATCACAGCCCAGAAGTAACCACCATTAACAGCATTGCCCCTGTGTATGCCTATGTGTATATTATATACCTTTTTATATGATTGGGATCATACTGTAAATGATTTTATAACCAGTTTGTTTTTTCCACTGCAGAATTGCCACATTTTTCCTATGGCATTAAAAATTTTACAAAAAACCATAATTTTAATGGCTATATAATATTCCATATAATGGACGCATCTCAGTTTATTTAACCATTCCCATACTGTTGACTACTTAGGTTATGTCTAATTTTCACTGTTATAAATAATGTTGCAAAACTTGTATGTACATAAAACTTTGTCCATATAATTGATTACTTACTTAGGACACATTCCCATGAAGGATTTTTTTTTTTAAATGTGAAGTGTCTTTTTATACTTCTACCTTTTATGAAAGAGGATTTCCTGCTTTTGCCCTGCATGTGTGGCAATTGTGAGGATAGCCAGTTAAATTACCTTTTTACAAAGGAAACACAGTGGTTACTTTAGAGGAGGGTGACTTTTGTATAACGAGAAACAGTCAACTGTCACAAATAGGCAGGACACCCTAATTAATATGTCTAGCAATTTCAAGTTTCGTTTGAGAGATGGATTGTCCAGCTCTTGGTAGGCAGAGCTGTAATGTAGAATTGAAGAAAACACAAAGAAATCAAACATGCCAAGTGAATAAAAGATCATCTTCATATTAGATAGCTTGGGACCCTTCTGTAGCAAATGGATTGAATGTATCAGTATGCAACTGGATATTGTGAATTCTCTAGGGTCACCCCCATGGATGCCGCCGCATTGGGAGATACCTGTTTAATTGGCCAGGTCAACTAGTCATTGCACCAGTTTGTTGTAATAAGTAGCCAGTAACGTCACCGTCATGAAGCAGGTGTGGGAAAGTCAGGAGTATGTTTAAGAGAGAGATGTCCAGAAGAATGGTTATTTAGGAAGGAGGAAGTCAGTGCATGGTCACCATTTAAATGGAGGGCAGATGCAGCAAGTGCCCAAAGTGAAAAGAATCTGGGGGACCAGTTAGCAGAAAGTTGTTTGCACAGACTTTATACAAAATACAGAGCATTTTATAGTGGACCTGAAAGAAATGATCTTGGACTTTATGTGCATTTATTCTTAAGGTGATGTGGACTATTTGAAATTAAAAACTTACTAATTGGACCTTAATAAATCATTCTCAATCAGTGTTTGGTAATGTGTGGTTCTGGTCAGGGCTGTTTCTCTGCTTGAAGAGTCTTCCAACTTGCACGGTGTGATGTCTGCCTTCTGTGACCTCTTTTCTGTCCCTGCCACAGGGGCTTCTGAACTCTTGCGGTGAAGCCACCATATGCTTCCCCAGCTCAGAACTGCTTTTTTTTTTCACCCTGAGTGAGAAGTCTTTACAGCTTCTAAGACATGGTGGTTTATCTTGCATGAAAGGAGAGAACATCTTAGGACAGTACTTCAGCATATATCTCTTTGAGTGAGTTTCTTTGGGAAAAACTAATTTTATTAAAACTTCAATATTGACTTTATGAGAAACTCTCACTAGGATTTTATAAAGTCATAGTGGTCTTTATGTTTTTAAAGTCAGGAACTAACAATTTGAAAGTGAAGTGTGTCTTCCAGTTATTTGCTAATTATATTCTTTTCAATGTACTACTAAGATGTTGGGAAAAATAATAATGCTTATTTAAATGAATGTCTCGAGTATTTGGAATAGAATTCTGAGCTTTTAAATTTAGGTAGTTGTAAGATTGTTAGAAATCAAACATCTCAGTACTCTCCTTCACAAATTAACCAGCCCTCACATCTTTTTTTTTTTTTTAAGTGAAACCATAATCTCTCAGACTCAAAACCTCAGCTAACCTTATACAATTAGTGAGTCTTACTGGGTTTCCCATTCTTTTTCCCAATTAACTATTGCTTTAGGTTCCAGAGTTAATTATCTTTCTAATTTATTTCATTAGTCTCTTAACTTCTGAAATGGGATTTTGTGATACTGTCTCCAGTGGTTTTTTTTTTTTTTTCTTAAACCCAGAGTATGACTTGTGCTAGATAAAAACTGGGGAAACACTTCTTTATCAGGCCCCTTCATTATACCAAGGCAAGCAGGACTTTTTTAATGTCAAGACCTTTTGAAACAAATTGCTTATTACTATTTTTTTAAACACAAGTGAGCTTCACCTGATCCCAAACTCTCAGAAGGCTTGGGGTTGGTTTGTGTATTGGGATGGGCTTGGATTTAGGCACTGCCTGGCAGAAGAAATGTGTATAACTTGGAGCCAGAATGGGTCATCAGTCTTCCAAAGCAGGGACCATTCATTTTGTAACATTCATCTGTATTTTATACAGTCTGCACATAAAATTCTCTGATTCTTCCATTAATAATGCTCATGGTCACAGGTTACTTACTGCTAATCTGTCTAATGATATGACAGATAAAGACTGTTTACAAATCTAAAGCAGAGGTTGGCAAACTAAGAGCCATTGGCCAGATTTGCCTGTTTTTGTATGATTTATGAGCTAAGAATGCATTTTATTACATTTTTAAGTGGGCAAAAAAGGGAGTGTTGTGAAACATGAAAAGTACATGAAATTCAAATTTCAGTGTCTATACATAATGTTTCATTGGAACATAGTCACACACTAGGTTATGTATTGTTTATGGCTGTTTTTGTACTGCCAACAGCAGAGTTGCAACAGAGACTGTCCCTTAGAGTCTAATATATTTTTCTGACCCTTTCGAGGAAAAGTGTGCCAACCCCTGATTTAGAGAATTGCATTTTCAATCATTGCTGTGCTCACTGCATGTGTGTTCACTGGAAGAGGAAGGAGAAATTGGGCACACCATGATCCCTTGAGTGCTAGGCCGCAGAGAAAATTATCAATTGCTTTTTTAAATAATAAACAATATTCACTTTGAAATAGTCTCAAGCTCACAGAAAAGTTTGCCCAATTTACAGAACGTTTTTACCGAACCCATTTGTAAGTTGCTAACATGATGAATAGCACGTATTCACCGTCCTTAAATACTACGTAATCCCTACAGACAATACAACTAGCAATATCAGGAAACTAACAATGATACAAACACTACCATTTAGTTCACAGACCCCATTCAAGTTTAACCTGTTTTTCCAATCATGTTCCTTACAGCAAAAGAATCCAGTCTAGGGTCACTGGTTGCATTTAGTTGTCATAGCCCTTGAGTCAGCTCCAATCGTGAAAAGTCCCTCAGTCTGTTCTTGACCTACAGGACTTTGTCATTTAAAGATCACAGGTTAGTCATTTTATAGGATGTCCCTCACTTTGGGTTTGGCTGATAGTTCTTCACAATTAGATTCATATCATTTGCCTTTTTGACAAAATAACACAGAAGTACTGCTGTGGCTTCTCTCACTGCATCCTGCCAAGGAACATGTGGTGTTGATTTGTTCCATTACTGGTGATGTTACCTTCGATTACTTGATTAAGATGATGTCTGCCAGATTCCTCCATGTGAAGAAAACTATTTTTTTTTCCTTTGTAGTAAGCATTTTGTGGGGAAAAATTCTGTTCCTCATCAAATTTTAACATCTAGTTGTAGCACCCGCTGATTTCTTGGATGAATTAATCATTAATCTGATGGTTGCCAAACGATGGATTTCTAAGCCTCTTCAAAGTTTATTAGTTCTCGACTGTGAAAAAAAAAAACCTTTTCCTCTCTCTTTTATTTATTCATTTATTTATACCAGTATGGGTTCATGGATTCCGATTTTATTTGACTGGTTATAATGTTGCTATTATTTTAAAATTAAATCTTTGAGATAATTTTAGATTTGTATGCAGTTGTAAGAAATAATATGGAGAGGTCCTTGTACTCTTTACCCAGTTTCCCCCAGTGGTGGTATCTTGCAAAACCAGAGTATAACATCACAGCTGGATATTGAAATTGATACAAGTAAGGTACCAAACAGTTCCACCAGCACAAAGCAACCACCAATCTCATTTTTTGAAATACATTTTTAACTATTTTTTCGTACTGAAACTCCTAAAAATTTCTATATAACAACAGTTTCAAAGGTTTGGTGCTTATTCCCTCGAGGTATATAATGTATGAGTGTGTGTGTGTGTAATCTGCAGGGAAAGAGAACTTTGTGATTATAAAAGCTACACAAACTTAAAAATATTTCAAGGAATACAGAAATGAGTAAAGTAAAAAGCGAGAATGTCTTCTGTAGGATGGATGCTAGACCACAGAAATTTGTTGAGCACATTGCCTGATAAACAGACTTTTACAAAGTGATTTTCCACTGTGTTTTGTGAAACTCTCAATGTCATCTCATTGGCATCAGGGGAGCCAGGCTCCAGTTTTGCTATTTGTTTTGCATCTTTTCTCTTAACTTGCATCTTTCTTTCAGGAAAGGAATCTTATTTAAACTTGTGGCCTCCACCTCACATAGCACAGCGCTCATTAATGCTTAATATTTGCTTATTTAAATGAAAGAAAATGTATGAGCCACAAGCAAAGGCATTCTTGTCCAAGAAATGCTCCTTAGTTCCGCAACCCTGATAAAAGTTTCCCTTTATATTTAAGAATATTGCAGTTGAAGTTAAGGAGGAACAAGAAAAAACCAAGGACCAAGCCTTTGAATGATACAACATTATATCAATATTTTTGCTTTCTGAGTGTGTCTTGTTTAACTTGCTTTGATTTTTAATGTTACTGTGTGTTGAATCTGTAATGTTATCTACAACTTACAGAAGACATCCATATAATTTGTATTTTGATCTTTGCAATGACTTTGTTACCCATGAGGAAGCTGTGTCTCAGAGGAAAATTTGGGGGCCTGATGTTTGTTGTCTATAGGATTTTTTGAACCTAACACCTGTTCTTTATATTGTAATTAATCATTCTTCCTATGTACAAATTATGTCTTGGCTCTCTGGACAAATTATGAATTCCTTGAGAAGTCTGATGCATTACATTTAAAAATTCTTTTAAAGAAACTAGTATAGTAAAAGTCATAGGTAACATGAGGCCGTGAGCAGGTGCATGAATTGTTCTGTGTGGGATTTATATTGTAAGTGTGCCTGGATCCCCAGCTAGATTATACATTCTTTGAGAATAAGATGATCTTATTTTTTCCACCTCCTTTGAATGATCCAAATGACTGGAACCAAACTAAAATATGGGCCATTTACTAAATGGTTCTTGACTGAGACCGTAATGAGGTGTTGTCACTGTTATTGCTGTCACTTATTCTTTAATTTATTCATCCACAAGGACTTTCTTTGAGAGCCCTCTTTATAGTAGGCCCTTAGGATACTGCCGTGAAGGAGGTAGGCAAGACCTTTAGTTAAGAGTGAGGGAGAAAATGCGGAGAAATAAGTAGGTTAAAAGTAAAATTACAGGTTGTATGAAGAGTGATGAAGGAAATTATGGCATGACATAGAAATTAAAGGAAAATAAAGGGGATAGAGAAGGCGGGGAGATGAACTACCTTTGAAAGGAGAGTCTAGAAAAGCTCTTTGGGGATGGAATTGTCCTCTCAAAGCACTCACCTTGAGCCTGAATGGCGCGAAGGTGTGGCTCTGTCAAGCTCTTGAACTTGCACCCACTCTGGTAACCAGCCCACAACAAAACACCCCATTAGAGAAATGGGCACGATTCCAGCAGAGATAGCTAGGAATTCCAAGCCAGATGTGTAAATGTGTGGACAGAGAATGCATGCATTTTGGAAAGAAGGACAACATAGACTGTGAGAAGGAGGCTCAAAAGGCAGCGGGCATGATGTCTGGAGTGATTTTGAAAGTCATTTTACCCTGAGAAATATGGGAAATGAGTTAAAGGATTTATGTCAACGAGTGACACAGTCTGATTTATGCTGCAGACTAAATCAAAGGGAAGGAAGCCTGGAGGCAAAAGACAAGATCAGAGGTTGTCACATGAACGTAGATGAACAATGAAGGTGGTAATGGAGGTGTCGAGAAGAAGATGGATGGATTTGAGAGGTGTTTGGGACCCAGTAATTTTGATCATATGCAGGTTATGACCTTGGCCACTGGGCAGATGGGGGTGTGATATGATGAGATTAAGGGACAGAGGATGAGGAGCAAATTTACAGGAAGAAGATACTGAGTACATTCTGAAATATCTATGAACCATCTGAGGAGAGTTTCGCAGTAGGGCAGTGGCTCTGTGATGCATGAATCTCAGGGTGTATCCCTGCACTGAAGGTCCAGATTTTGGAGTCCAAATTCTTTTGCTGTCATCCTACCATGCTCCTCCTCAAGATAGGAAACACAGAACCTTTGATCTGTTTGAATAAGAAGAGAAGAAAGGAAGGAAACAGGGAGAAATAAAAGAGCAGAACTTAATATCTGAAAATATTATCCAGACACATGGGGACTTGTTTCTTTTTAACAAATAAGGTTAGCTACATATAACATACTTAGGGCTTTTTTTATTTGGTAATACATTACTGAGATATATCCCAGATTGATAAATATTATCTACCTCACTGTGTAGTTGAGGTCAAGATGTTTAGAGCCCATTAATTTCTTATTTTCTCCTCCTTCCTGGGCTTTTGCAAAACTACAGTCCTGTTTGGCAGCTCCATGTGACTAATTATGGCCAGTGGACTGTGAATGGATGTGACAAGTGTCATTTCCAGGCTGAGGAAGTAAAAAGCCCATGTACTACTCTGCAGATCTTTTTTTTTCCTCCTTGAAAGCCAAGCACAGAAATGTGAACATGAAAAGGCCTGGGACCTTGAGTGACTCAAAAGCAAAATCCCTACCTACTCATAATAAATGTACAGCATGATCAACAAATAAATATTTGCTGTGTTTATGGTGAGATTTGTGTGGTTCATTTGTTACTGCAACATAACCTAGCGTATAATAGCTAATAAATAGTATTAAATTTTGATGAATATTAAGGTTCTAATTTTTTGCTCTTCTGGATCATAGGGAATGTACATCTAAATTTTAACTTTCGTTGAGAATACCAAAGTACATTTCAAAAAATTGTACCAGTTTATAGTCCCACATGTATGAGAAAAATTTTATCTATGTTTTCACCAATATTGGATACTATCAATCCTTGAAGGTTCTTTAGCTAATGGATGAAAAATCCCCAAATACTTGGCGAAAAAGCACTCCTATATAACATGAGTAAAAGAAGAAATCTCAAGAGAAATTTTAAAATATTTTGAACTACGTAAAAATGAATATACAACGTATCAAAATTTGTGGGGTGCAGTGAAAGCAGTGTTTAGAGGGAAATTTATAGCAGTGAAAGAGTATATTGGGAAATAAGAAAGCTCTAAAATCAATCATCTAAGCTTCCACCTTAAGAAACTAGAAGATGGGCAAATTAAAACCAAAGTAAGTAGAAGAAAAGAAATAATGAAATTGGAACAATGAAAAAAAATTAGTAGAGAAAATCAGTGAAGCCAAAAGCTGATTATTTGAAAAGATCAATAAAATCAATCGGCCTATAACCAGACCAAGGGGGGAAAAAAAGAGGAAACAAGTTACTAATGTCAGAAATGAAAGAGAGGACATCACTATAGATCTCATTGACTTAACCAGGATAATAGAGCAACTCTATGCTCACAAATTTGATGACCTATGTGAAATAGGCCAATCCTCTGAAAGACAATCTTCCAAAACTCACTCCAGGAAGAAACAGACAGTCTGAATAGGTCTGTATCAACTAAAGAAACTGAATTGATAACCAATAACCTTCCAAACAGACAGCATCAGGCCCAGATTGGTTCACTGGTGAATTTTCCTTAAGGAATAAATTAAACCAATTTTCTACAATCTCTGCTGAAAGATAGAAGCAAAGGCAGTACTAGCTAACTTATTCTGTGAAGCCAATTTTACCCTAATAAAACCAGACAAAGACATTACAAGAGGAGAGAACTAGAGACCAATATCTTTCATGAACATAGATGCAAAAATCCTCAATAAAATATTAGCAAATTGAATCTAACAATGCCTAAAAAGAATTATACACCACAACCAAGTAAGATTTTTCTCAGGTATGTAAGGTTTGTTAAACATTCAAAAAATAATTAATGTAATGCATCACAGCAACAGGCAAAAAGACAAGAAAAGAAAAATCACGATTCTATGAATAGGTGCAGAAAAAGCATGTAACAAAACCCAATATCCATTCATGATAAATAACTCTCCATAAACTAGAAATAGGGGAGAACCTCCTCAACCTGGTAAAGAATATCTACCCAAAAAGGTACAGCTAACATCATACTTAATGGTTAGAAACTCAAAGCTTTCCCATAAAGATCAGGTACAAGGCAAGGATGTTTCCTCTCACTACTCCTTTCTGATATCACATTGGAAGTTCTAGCTAATGCACTAAGGCAAGAAAAATAAAAGGTACACGGGTTAGGAAGGAAGAAATATAACTGTCTTTGTTTGCAGATAGTATGATTGTCTACATAGAACAAATCAAAAAATCTGAAACTAATAAGCAATTATAGCAAGGTTGTAAGATATAAGATTAATGTGCAAAAGTCAATCATTTTCCTATATATTACCAGTGAACAAGTGGAATTTGAAGTTAAAAACAATACCATTTGCATTATCACCAAAGGAAATGAAATACTTAGGTATAAATCTAACAAAACTTGGACAAGATCTATTTGAGAAAAACTACAAAACTCTGATGAAAGAAATAAAAGAAAAAACCAAACCTACGTGGAAAGATTCCATGTTTGTGTATAGAAAGTAACTCAATATTGTTGAGATGTCAGTTTTTCACAAATTGATTTATAGATTCAATGCAATCACAACCCAAATCCCAGGAAGGTATTTTGTAGATACTGACAAACTGATTCTAAAGTTTGTATCGAGAGGGAAAAGACCCTAAATAGCCAAAGCAATAATGAAGGAGAAGAACAAGGTTGGAGAACTGACACCACCTGCCTTCAAGGTTTACCAGAAAGCTGTGGTCATCAAGGCAGTCTGGTATTGGTGAAAGACTAGACAAATAGATCAGTGGAACAGAGTAGAGAGCCTAGAAGTCGACCTACATAAATACAGACAACCGACCTTTGACAAAGGAACAAAGATTTGTTCCAGTACAATGGAACAAATGCAGTCTTTTCAGCAAGTGGTCCTGGGAAAACTGGATGTCCACGTGCAAAAACATGAATCTCACACAGATCTTACACTCTTCATGAGAATTAAAATGAATCAAAGACCTACATGTAAAATGCAGAACTATAAATCTCTAAGAAGTTAACAAAGGAAAATAGTCTAGATGACCCTTGGGTTTGGCAATGACTTTTAAGATACACCACCAAAGGCATAATCCATTAAAGAAAGAATTGAGAAATCAGACTTCACTTAAATTAAGAGCAACTGCTCTGTGAAAGATACTGTCAAGAGAATGAGAAGACAAGAGGCAGACTGGGAGAAGATATTTGCAAAAGACACATCTGATAGAATATATAAAGAGCTCTTAACACTCAACAATAAGCAAACAATGCAGTTCAAAAATATGGGCAAAAGGCCTGAACTAGTGCCTCATCAGAGAAGACATAGGGATGGCAAACAAACATTTGAAAAAATACTCAACATCATGTGTTGTTAAGGAATTACAAAGTAAAAGAACGATGAGATACCACTACAAAACTATTTGGCAAAAATCTGAAACACTGATAACGTCAAATGCTAGCAAAGATATGGAACAATAGGAACTCACATTCATTGCTGGTTGGGATGCAAAATGGTACAGTCGCTTTGGAAGACAGTTTGGTGGTTTCTTATAAAACTAAACATACTCTTACCTTCCAGCATCCAGCAGTTGAGATCCTTCATATTTACCCAAAGGAGTTGAAGATGTATATCCACACAAAAACCTGTACATGAAAAAAAAAAAACAACCCCATACATGGCTGTTATTTTTAGAAGCCCTGTTGTCTGGATGGTTCTTGGAGGCATCAACTTAGAACTCTCTGAAATCTGAAGAAAATATTTTATGGCCACAAACTTAGCTTCATCTTTAGACTGTGTTTTCCTGACAGTGCCCTCAATTTGTTCTTTGCCTGAGGCCATTTTATTTTTGACATTCTTTACCACGTTTAGAAATTGACAGTTTTAAAACCAAGCAATTCCTGGATCCTTTATATTCAACAGTACTTTCTTCAGTGTATCTCTGTCCTGTTGCATTTTACTATAAATGTCAAAAAGAAGACAGGCAAAACCTCTGAAAGTATACCTGGAAATCTCCTTAGTTAAACCACCCAGTCCATAGATCCATTTTCTGTTTTCCATGTAACCTTAGGTGTTAGTGTTACTAAACTTTCTGCTACTATTTTAAAAGGATACCCTTTCCTCCAGTCTCCAATACCATTTTCCTCACTTTTTTCTTAAATCTTCATCAGCAGTAGCCTAGAAGTCCACAGTTATAATGCTAGCTTTGGAAATCTCACATCGTCACTTCTTTCGTATTATCAGAGTATGTTATTGTATCATTTCCTCTGCTAGGTCTCCAAAGTTCAGTCCTGTGCCTAGTCTTATAGAGCTGAGAGTCTTAGAAAGGAAGACAGACATGGGAAGAGTAATCACTAAGAATGAGACGAGTATTACACGGAAGTTAATCTTGTCTGAGAATGGAGATGGGGCAGCAAACAAGGCTTCTCTGAAAGTAACTTTCCAGTTTATAGCTGAGGTCCGTGTAGAAGTTATCCAGGTGAAAGGAGGGCACAGGAAGGTTGATGGGAGTTCATGTGTGAAAGTGTTAAAGCATGCTCTTAAGTACCTGAAAGATTATATCCATGGAACATGAAATTAAAGAAAAAAAAACAGGGCTAGAATTGGGATGATGATTAGAAATTAGGCAAAACCCTACCATCCACGCTAGGGAGATTTCTCTTTATTCTAAGGACAATGAACCCCTCAGTGGGTTCAAGGCAGGGAGGGAAACCATGAGTTATGTAGGTTTGGAAGCTTGCGAATTGGATAATAGCTTGGATGGGGGCATGAGTGGATGAAAGGAGACCAGTAAGACGCTACTAATATATTGGAGATGAAAAAATGATGTTAGCTTAGATTAGGGTGTTGGTAGTGGAGATGGATATAAATGGGTCTATTTTAGATACATGTAAGAGATAGAACCAACCAAGACTTAGTAATTTGATGGGATGTGTGTTGTAAGGAAAAATGAAATAATAAAGAAAAGTTTTTTGCCTCCGGCTCAAGCGTGATAGTGGTGTCATTTACTAAGATGGGAAAACTTAGAGAAGGAACAGATTTGGGGGGAGGGTAGGGAGAAGAGTATGGGTTCACTTACAAGTGTGTTTGGTAGTTGCAACCTCTGGGATATCTTCAAGGAGGTCTGTTTACCCCTGAAGCACAGGGCTGAGTGTGTGTTAATACGTTTTTCTTTTGTATTGGTTATAGTCCCTTCTCATGATTAATATATTGATATTTCCTCTATTTCTTGATTATCTTTGGTAGAGGTTGCCAAATGTGTTAGTATTTTCCAAGCAACAGCTCTTGGGTTTTGTTTTTCCTCACACTGTCTTCTTATACATGAATTCATTATCTTTTGATACTATTTTTGTTAATTCTTTTCTTCTCATATCCTTGCCTTATTTTGGGATGCATGAGTTGAATGCTCCATTCACTCCATTCATGTAAAAATTTATACATTTTAAAGATGTGAATTTACCCTGAATCCTGAATGCAGATTTGGAAGAATCTGTTAGATTTCATTTCATTTAAAATTAATTTATCGTGTAAAATTTAAATTACCATTTGACAGAGAATAATAGAGAAAAGAATGATATATTCAGAATAATTATTTCCATATATATGGATAAACTAAGTGAGCATATTTTGGTTTGGGGAGTGCTGTGGAAAATAATAATCATTAAGAAATACACAAATTGTTCATTACGTTCATTTATACAAGTATATCAGAGCAGAAATGGTGTGATAGACTTCAAGTATCGTCTATACTAGTGAGGCATTAACCTATACCTAGATGCCTCAAGCAAGAAGTTTCCAAGAAAACGCAGTAAGGAGAAAGATTTTCCAAAGGAAACTGATTCAAGCTTCAATGGACTAAGTTTTAAAATAATTTTCAAAGTGAGGAAATAGGATCTCAGAAGACTGAATTCCATTATAAAGGAATAAAGTTACATTTTGGCACCTTCGAGGTGAAACTATAAATTTTAATCACATCAGGCAAAAGCTGGATCATGGCATACATGTTGTGTCATAATCTGTTCTTTTTTCCCTTTATTTTGCACCCCTTTCATGCACATACATACACATGTATCTCAACTTTTAAATTGTTGCATGATGTTCTATTGTGTGCACAAACTGTAATTAAAATAATACTTGGTGAATATTTACGCGTTTATAATTTTTTCCTCCTAAAAATTCTGACGTATCTTTGTCCACTTGTCTAATTACTTCCCTAAGATACATTTCCAGAAGTGAAATTGCTGATGTAACAATCAAATATGTGCATTTAATTTTTGATTCCCCTTATTGGATATCTTTGAAGATTTCCAGTTATTAGACAGCCCATTTCCCCATGCCTTCATTAATACTGGTCCTAAGCAATCTTTTGATTCTCAGCCAAGTTTGTATGTATTTAACTATTTCTTACTTTTACTTTAATTTTGATTTCTTTGTTTGCTGGTGAGATTGAAGGTTTTTTCATAAGCTTATTCTTTTTCTTTGCATATTCTTTTTCTATTTTTTTTATGCATCATAGGTCATTTTAATTTGGAAGTTATTACTCTAACCCTTTGTCTTTCTTATATGTAGTGAATGCTTTTCCTAGCTTTGAATATAATTTCTTTGGCTACATAAATATTTTTCATTTTCCCTGAATCAATTCTATATTATTTTCATTTATGATTTCTGAATTTTGTGATGAGATTATAAATGCTTTTATAAACGTATCTCTCTTTTTTCCATTTATTTTGTGCTTTTATTATTTTTAGTGGTTAAATATTCAATCTCATTGCAATTTATTTAAATATACAATAAGAAGTGAAGGTATACCTTTGTTTTTGCCAAGAAGAAAGCCAGTTTTTCTAACATCAATTATGGAATTGTTCATATATGTATGTATATGTGTGTTATAAATGTATGTGCATGGGGGGAAAGAGGAAGAATAAGAAAGAGAAAAAGTAGCCTGTTGATCTCAATTCTTTTAATTAAGTAATGTATACAAATACATCATAATTTAATATTTATTATAAGTATTACAGTGTTAAATGTTTTAATATATGAGATGTGGAAACTTACTCATACTATTCTTTTAAGTCAGTATTTTTGTAGATATTCTTACACATTAGTTCTATTTACAATTTAGAATGAATGTGTCAAATCCCAAAGGACCTTGAAAAGTATGTGAGTTCTTTGCTAGATATACAGATCTATACTTTCTTTCTAGTAAATTTGTGTTTGGTATATTTAATGTAATATACCATAAATTATTCTCTTTCACGTTAGGTATCAAATTAAGATGGTTTGCCAGAGTCTCCCATTATAACTGTGATTTGGGCCAAGTTAAATGCTTACAGCTTCGATGGACATTGCTGGACATTTTTTTATCCAGTTGATAACGTAGAGCTTTTTGCTTGTTTGTTTGTTTGAATTTAGACTTCTCGAAATGTGAGTATTTCGAAGCCTGCTGGTTTTTTTCTCTACTCGTTTTCCAGCTCTACGTTATTTTCTTTTGGGCATACAGTTAACAAACAGCAAAAAGCTTGGTTTTGCTTTACTATTTATTCCATGAGGTTTGGTTTAATAGAGTTACTTAGTTGATTCTCTTTATTTTTCTGTATCATGCTTTTATACGTCTTTATTTTTCCTGGTTCTAATTTGCCATCTTAAAATTACTTTTCTAATTGCTTTGCAGTTATACATTTTAAATGTTTCTCAAAACATTTAAACTTCTATCAATAAAAAGAACATGTAAGTGTATTTTTCTTTTTCAAGTTCAGAAATTTATCAGTTTTACTTTCTACCCTTTTCTCTAAAATTCCTCTTATATTAAAAACATCTGCATATTTATTTTCAGGCCCTCTTTTTTCTGATGCAGTTTCTCTTTGAAAGATCTTTGTTAACACATGCCTTAGAAGACTCTACTTTGTTGGTTACACAGTTCACTAGGATTTTTATACCATGTCTTCTTCTTTCTTTTCCTATTTATGCTGAATCATTTTTCTTTTGGCTTCCATGAATGACTTTTTTCTTCCAGAAGGTGTACTTTATGACTGCTTATATGTGTGAAAACATGTTTCACTTTCCTTCCTATAAACATTTTTTGGCTGAGTTTATAGTTCTTGGGTAATAAATCTTTTTCTCAAGAAATTTTTAAACATTGCTCAATTGTCTCTAGCATTGAGTGCTGCAGGAGTGATAAATGGAGGCAGTCTGGTACATTATCATACTGTGGGATTTAATCTTTACTTTGGATTTCAGAAACCAGGATTCTCTATCGTAGTATCTTCTACTAAATGTTTCTTGTAGGCTTGAGAAGAAATAATATTCTCCAGTGGTTGGATGCAAAATTCCATATGTTTTCTTCAGATCAAGTATATTCGTTATGTTTTAATGTCTTTGCTATTTTGCTGGTTTCTGCTTTTCCTGGCAATAATTGAGAAAGACGTGTGGAGTCCATTTTGACAGTGCACTTGTCATTTTTCCCTTGGAGCGTCTATGTATTACTACTTTATGTATTTTGAGTCTATTTTATTAAGAGAATTCATGTTTTCAGAGATCTTCCTATTGACTTAAATCTGTGTCATGGTTTTCATCTCGAATGATGGATTTTAACTGAAGTATTTTTAAATTTGATATTATAATATATTGAACGCTTCCTTACCATTTCTCCTCAGGATTCAGTGAGTCTTTCTGATGTAAACCTCAATCAGCTCAGAGAAATTTTCTTCTAGTTTCTTTCATGTGCTATCTGGTTTCCTGGAAGGTGTAATTTAATAGATGTTGGACTATCTTCCTATTTTATTCGTATTACTGACCATTCCTCTTATCATTTACGTAATGTCTCTTTTTGCTCTAAATTCTGTAATAATTCCCACTAGAATGTTTGCTTTTTGTATCCCCAGAGTCTGGATGGGAGCCAGAACAGAGAGCAGAAGACATGCCTAAATAATATGTATCAAATAGATGAGTTAATTCTTGGTGTGCTTGTTCTAATCTGTTTTTAGCCGCCCAGTGTCCATTCTGCTATTTCTGGCCTCTATTATTTATTTCTTAATTTTATAAATCATCTCCCACCCCCCAAAAGGAACTCATTCTTGTTCTCTGACTGCTCCTTTTCCCACAGCACCCTTTGTTAATTTTATGCATCCCTATGGTCCATTAAATTGCACTGAAAATACACATTGCAATTGTTCAAAAGTTTTTTTCCTGTTTTTGCTAACTCTGTTTCTCCAGGACAAGAAGCTTCGGCACTAAGCTAGTGATGCTCTTTGCTGCAGGGTACTTTGATGAGTATCTTTTTTTATCAGTGAAGGATAAACTTGACCTGAGCTCTTTCCGCAACTGTCCATGTCATTTTCTGGTATCCCCAGTATTGTTCAATCTGACCAACTACTGACTGGGTGGGTGGGGAGGCGTCTGAGAACAAGCTTTTCTCTGGGTATGGTTAATGGATGGAGATTCTAGAATTCATGCAGTGTCAATTTCCAATCAGGAATTATTGAGCTTCTCTGCTGCTCTGAAGACCCTCTAAGTCTTGCTATTGCGAAGAATAGACTTAAGGAGAAAACGAAGCCAACATTTAAAGCTTTGGGGGCACAGGATTTCTTAATGAAGATAAGTGAATGCTGGGATGGAGTGTGCAGACCCACCTCTACTCTTTAAAGACACAGCACCTGAAAGAGAAGTGCCCATGGGACCATACAAGGCAGCCAAGTTCTGACTCTGAATTGCATTTCTAACTATTCACTGAGAGGCTCTGCCCACACAGTCTTGCCCCCTTCTGGCCACAGACCCTGAGGTGGGGTGGACACACTCCTTTGTGTAGACTGAGGGACAGAAGGACATCTGGTGGTAGTCTGCAACCAGGAGGATCCTTACCAGAGATATAATTTTGGTGCCAAAGTCTGGGACAGAACTCCTGGAGTGGCATTTGAGTAAATACTGAGTGGACTGTGTTTGCTTCTCAGGAACTTGCCCATCTGCCAGCATCAAGTTTAGTAAGGGTCCTGGAGAAGGTTGTGATTGTCTACCTGGAAGGTATCCAGAAGCATATGACAAGGGCGATTTCTGATGTCCCCAGTAGAAGAGAGGGGTAAAGCTGGGCTGTAAAGAAAAAGAGTTTCTGGGACCCCCACTTAATATAAGAATTTTCTTGTCTCTGTGTATATATGTGTGAATGCTGGGTGTGTGTGTGTGTGTGGGTGTGTGTGTCTGTGTGTGTGTGTGTGTATAATTTTGACAAGAGAGGCAGAGAGATGTAGTTAAAACTTATTAATCTGTGTAAATCATTTCAGCCCATTTTACCCAGGAGAAGGCTCTTGTCCCACTTGGCTATTGCCCCTCGACTGCTCTCCAAGGAGCATTTTTCTCTGCCTCACCAGCTCCTGGAGAGAGTGAAAGGGCTTGGAAAGCCCTAAGTGGGGACGGGAGCATGAACTGGGGAGAAGAGCTCAGAGGAAGAGATAGGAAGTTGAGCTCCATAGTAAGTCAGAGAAAAGACAAGGATTCTGATTGGGTACCACTGATTGCTTTTTGCTTATTTCTTTTGAGTTGCATTTTTAAGATTGAAATTTTAAAAATTATTTTTGGCTATTTTGACTGAGCTTCCTTGAATGTGACATCATCCAGGAACCAGGTCCACTTGTGACCAAGATTCATAATGGTCACACCTTCTGTCCTTGCTGCCTGATCCCCACCACTGCTTATTCCTAACCTGAGTTCAGAATTCTGGCTCTTTCCTGAAATGGCTCTCTAAGCCTCAGCCGTGATCATCTGACTGTGACTTTTCTGTCCCTATTATAAGAAGAACCTGACCCTTGACTCCCCAGTTTATCAGTTTGGTCCATCTCCAAACTCTTCCTAGCAAATCCAATCCTGATCCTCTGACATTCTACTCCAAGTGTTTCTGTTCAGATAGTTCCTTCCGCTCTGCAGCATAAGAGGCATGTTCTTATCCCATCATTTTGTAAAGCCCTATATTCCCTTTTCTTAGTCCCCAAATAGAATCTTTTCTAAAATGCACTCTTGCCATTTTGTTATTCCTTGAAGAATCTCATACAAATTGCTTTGTTTTTACAAGCCGGGTGTTCCACAAATAGGTGATTGCTAATCTGTTATTTGGAGCAGATTTCTATTGGCACACAGATTGTATTCATTGCATCACATCATGCATATTTACAATAGTCTAAAATAAATCAATTTTGGTAGAGAAAGTTATTTTTTGCTTCCTTTCTCTCCCCAGCCCACCCTACACTCATTGAATATTCCTTTAAGATAGCTTCAATTTCATAACTGCAGGGAGATATTCACAGGTATGAAGGGAAAAAAAATTCACTTCTTTCCTGGAAAACAAAACCTCAGCGGGAAAGCCAAACAGAACAGGTGAGTTAAATAAAAAGCTGACGGACAGTTTTAACATCAAGCATGTGAAGGGTTACCACGAGCAAGATTGGAACCGGCTGCTTTCGCTCACACTTGTTAACAGCCGGGACAGGCTGTAGGTAGATCCCAAACAGAGGAAGCCTTGGCTTTGGAGATGAGGTCTGAAAATTCATCCTCTGGAAAGGAAATGAAAATGAATCTTCTGGTCGACGTGTATAAGCACTCAACTGAAAAACAGAATACTTTTGCTCATGAGGTACTTCAAGACCCTCAGCACAACACCCAGGTAATGTCCCATGTTTAATGGAGAAAACCAGTCGTGAAGCTGTAACTGGCACATCTTTGAAATAAACAAATATCTTCTCAATTGTAATGTGTTGGGAGGACGGTAGTCTGTGTGGAGTCTGGAAATCGAGAGCCAAAGTGTGAGTCATTTGTCTCCAACCCAGTTTGGAGAAGGGGCCATGCCGACTGGAATGAGCCCTTGATAGGAGTATCTCCATGGGGAGACGCCAGGGAATTTTTCACTGTTTTGTTCTGGTTTAACGCTTACTGAGAAACCTCTCTTTTTTTCATTTGCAGTTTTTGTTTGTAGATGCTGTTTCATGGGAGACATTTATTATCCTTATCATAAAGTTATGTTGTGACGTTGAATGTTTTGAAAAATAGAAGCCCTTCAAAAATGACTCTTAAATTTCACTTATCTAACAGCTATTTTTGGCATGTTTTCTTCCAGTCTGTTTTCTAGGAATATGTATTGTAGTCAGAGCACGCAAGCCATTCTGTTTTCTGTTTTTCATTTAACATTCTATCAGGAGGACAAACAAACCAACATTCTCTCTGAAGCATGCCCCATGTAGCTAAATCATATTCATGATCACTGTTTCAAATATCAGCACACAACTATCACAAGGCTTGCCTGGATGTATAACACAAAAGATTTAAATACAATATTTTTGCGCCACCGCGTGCAAAGTTGAACAGTAGAGGCGGTCCATGCCCACATGCCTCTCACCTGTGCCCGAGGCTGCATGGCTCCCGAATCAAGTACCACAACACCTTTCCATGTTGTAAGAATTGTCCGTTGCCTATCTCCAAACTCATACTGGGACTCTCTGCTTGCCTATTGAGTTGGGTTTGGTGATGTGCTTGGACTGTGGGCTGGTCTTGTTAACTTAGCATCTCCCCAAGACAGAGTCTTTCCGATTTCTGGTCTCATTGACAAATCTCAGACCTACCATCACCCTTGCAAGATAGGGGCTTTTGGAATACTGAGTCAGTCCTCCTCCATCCCCAACACCTCACCTTGTGGCAGAGAAAATCTCAGACCAAAGCACTGGGAAAATAAAAGTATTTTTCCTTAGGAAGATTTTTGAGTTACTCCACACTTCATGCGCTGGGCTCCCCAGGTAACTGAGGTTAAATTAGCTTGTTCATGGCAGGAAAACATGTTTCTTCACATGATTGTCATCTATAAATAAAGGTTCGTGTATGTGTGTAGGCATCAGTCTTGTAAAAGTCAAGGGTAAAACTGTTTTGCTTAGAGAATGAAGAACTTAAAGGAAAGGGCTCAAGGCTTCATGTATTTGGAGAAGAGCCAGGCAGGGTGTTCTTGCCTTTTTCTTAAAAAAAAAAAAAAGCTTAATCAGAATGCACAGAGGAGTTTTTTCCCCTCTGGCTAAAGTTTGTGATGTGCTTAGCAGTAATACTGGCATTTGGGCCAGTTTGTCTTGGAGAGCAACTGGACAGAGGCATGCAAGGATGCTCTGGGGAGGACAGGGAAGAGACAAATAAACCACTTTGGCTGTATCCGTTGATCTTTTGCTACAACATACAGCCTAACAAGCAACCACAGAAGTCTGTCCCACATAACAGTGATTATTTCTCTCTCGTGTCTGTGGGTCCTCTGAGGGCTAGCTGATCAAAGCCAGACTCAGGTCAGCTCACTGGAGAAGTTCTGCTCCATGAATTTCTCTTGCTCCTACTGGGACAGGCTCAGACCCGTTCTTCTCACAGTGATGGCAGATGTTTGTTTAAAGGGACTTGAAACTGGCACATTATCATCTCTGTTTCTGTGTTATCGGTCAAAGGGAGGCACGAAGCTGACCTCAGTTCAAGGGTGGGGAAGTATAGTTTGCTCATGATGAAGCCATGGCAAAAATGTAAATGCAGAAAATGGTGGAGCATTGTGAGCGCTAATGCAGCCTATCACACGGAGCAGAAGGGAAGACGTCTTGTGAAAGGGGCAAATGAGCCGATTCCAGGAGGATGAGAGAAGAGTAAGCCTAGGGGGTTGGAATGACGTTCCAACTGAAGAAAAGGAGGGTTGGTGGACACGTATGCGTGGAACAGCATGATGTGCCTGGGAAAATAGAAATGGAGGTGCCGGGGATGCGGGAAAGTGAAGATGAAGCTCTAGAGATAGGATGAGGCCAGGCCATGAAGGGCCTTGTGCACAAAATAAGAGAGCTTAGAGTCGTGGAAAGCCATTGAAGAGTCTCATATTTGCCTCTGATAAAGGTCATTATGGTAGAAGTACATAGGAGACATTGGCATGATCCAGAATGGGGTTAGGGAGGTCCGCAGAGAGAAGGAGATGCCGTGAGATCTTGAATTAAGGCAGTGGAGGTGGGAGTGATGAAGAGGAAAAGGAAATCAACAAGGTGGAATCCACGAGACTCGATGAGCCAGTGGTTGGGGTTATAAAAAGAAGCCTTGCTTTGCAAACCTTGCCACTTAGAGGGTCATCTACAGCATCTTCACCTGAGGAACTCATTTCCTGATTTGGACAGTGTGGGAGGCGTGGTGTTAGAGGTTTAGCTGAGCCCAGGGCCTGTCGTGTGTAAGTTTCCGTGGTTTGTTCCGGTGGAGATGTCCAGTCTACAGTTCTGGGTCCCAGGATGAAGGTCTGGGACTTGAATCTGTGGATTTGGATGAGGCTACCCAGAGAAAGTGTTTTCAGTCCAAATAACTGAGTGCTGAAGTCAGATCCCAGAGGCAAAGAGTAAGCGAAGGAATAAGACGGACCATCTGGCAGGCCGGGAGAAAGCTGCAGGTGGTGTCATGAAAGCCCCAGGAGGAGAGGTGATCTCAGGGCCCAAAGCCATAGAGAGGTGAAGCGAGACTTTTAATCAAAGGGTCCATTAGACTTGGAAACCAGCAGATTATTGGTGATCTTGATGAGGCTAATTTTAGGTGAATGTTGGGTCCAGTGGCTCAGCCAAGATTACACATGATATTAAGTGGATAATCAAGAGACTCAGCACAGGGTCCTGACTCCAAGACAGCCTTCATCTGGTGCACCTGAGCTGTTGATCTATTTCTAAAGGTAAATGAATATATTGACATCTGAGTCACAGAAGCCTGTGTGGGAGGAAGATGCATGAATGACAGTTAATCAAAAAAAAAAAATCTGATAAGTTTGTTAGGTCAAAGCCCTTGGAAGTCCTGACAGCCTCTAGTTGAACAGATGTATTTGGGCTCTGGGATAGGCAAAGCCAGGGAGGACCTTCAGCCTGGATCCCTGGTGAGTCCAGCAGCCTGAAAGATTCTCCAAGATATTGTCACTCTGGAATTTCCTCACAGCTGCATGGACATCAAAGGACTCTTGGGGGTCCTGTTTTGTTTTTTTTTTTTTTACTCTCCACACCTGGAGTTTTTGATTAGTAGGTCAGGGAAGAAGGGGGTGCATAATGTTAGCCCTTAGCTTTTCCACTCTTCCTTTGCAAAAGTTCTTCCTTTTTCCATGTGGGTGATAAATCCTGTAACTAATAAAATGTCAAATCACTGTAACCTAAAGATCCATGAAAAATCCTCTCCTCTTCCTTCCAGTTAAAACACTGACCCACAAAAATAAACTATCCATCTAACATTGCAGTTTCAAGTATTTTTTTCCAAGCAGAATAGGCACGGGAAAAGAATGTAAAGTATCTTAACTGAGATGCATTCTTGCGAGGTGAAGCAGGACTTAATGATTTCCAGTTTATGGGGACTGTGCCGCCTGGAAGACAGATACGAGCGCGAAGTTGACTCCCACCGCCACTCCCACGCACATTTATCTTGTTTTATTTTTCACCAACTTCTATGCAGTTTCTTAGATGACTGGAATGTTGTGTTACTGAAAATGATTTTGAAGTTGATTTTCTAGTATATTCTATTTCTGTACTCTATTATCTAGAAATACTTATTTTGCATTTTCTTTTTTAAGAGAAACCTCATTTTTTTTCTTTTTTACTGGCTTACTGCATTGGATGAAAGTTCTAGAATAAATGTGTTGGGGTAATGACAGCGGACATGTTTTATTCTTTATGACTGATCTATGCCTTCCTTTGTCACTCTGTTGTATCTATTTGAGACGATGTGTAAGCATCCTTATTTAGGGTTTTTTTCAATCTTTTTGTTTTGTTTTGTTTTTCCCAGAAACAGATATTGAACGTTATCTAATGCTTTTTGGCATATGGTTTTTTAAATTGGAATTATTGATGTGATATATCTTACTACCAGGTTTATTCAAATTGAATCATTCTTATATTCCTGGAATAATTCCTACTTGTTCATAAGTTTCAAGTTTTGTAGTGTAATTGGGTGATGGTGGCATAATATCATAATTAAGAGAGGCGCTGTGAAGGCAGACTGCCCAAATTTAAGTGCCAGTTCCACTGCTGGCCGGTTGTGTAAACTTGGGCAAGCGTCTCAGCCTCTCTGTGCCTCAGTTTCCTCATCTGTATGGAGGGATGTTAGTCCCAACCTTGTAGCTGTTGCAAGGCTACAACAGATCAGATATCATACAAATATTTGACTTGCTTAGGGTGATGGGTAGGGGTGGGTGGTGACAGCTAGAAGGTGTGGATTTTATGTTTGGGGTAATGAAAATGTTCCAAAATTAACTGTGGTCAAGGGTACCCATGTCTGTGAACACACTAACAGCCATTGAATTGTACGTGTTGAATGGCTGAGCTGACTTGTTTGTTGGTGCCCAGTAAATGGTAGCTAACAGTGTTGACATTGATAACGCTATTTAGTGCTGGGATGGAGAGCTTGGGTTCTGAAACAGGATGGCCTTGTCCAGCTCAACCACTGACAGGTTGTGTGACCTCAGGCAAGTTGCTTAAACTCTTATGGGTGCTAAGTTCCCTCAGTGTAAAATGAGGGACCTACTGCTTGGGTTGTCATAAAGAATAAATACATTAATACATTTAAAGCACTAAGACCAGTGTCTGTCAAATAGTAAGTTTCTAGTAAATGTTAACTTTTATTAAAATTGTTAGCTAATATTTTACTTAGGGTTAAAAAAAATCTTTATTCTAGGTGTTATATTGGCTTATTCTCCTTTAAAAAAAACCTTTTGTAATAAAGAAGCTACTATACTATTATATACCTATTTAAAAATTATAAGCAAGAAAAAAGAAATGTGTGTGTATATGTTTTATTATATTACATGTGATATATGTATTTAATTTATAACATATATCTATTCACTAGTATAACATAATTTACAGGAATAATTCACAAAAGAGGGTTATACTCCTCACAGTGTTTTACCTGACTTTAAAATTCAATGATCCACTGTGAACATCTTTTCATATCATTAATTATCCTCTAATTCTTTTAACAGATACATGGAAGCCCATATGATGTACCATAATTAACTTAAGCTATTTCATACTGATTAACTTTAGGATTCTTCCAATTTGTATTATTATTATTGTAAAACACTTATAACATATGGCATATTTAAATATACCAGTAGTTTGTTCTACTCTGTAACTTGGTTCGCTACATGTAAATGATCTGAGGGTTCTTTTGGTTTGTGTGAGTTGCTCTGCTCACCTTCTATCGCTCTTCTAGTCCATCCCTTGCACCGCACATGCTGGAAAGCTCCAAGTCCCACGTTTCTGTGTAACTACTGTTTCTGGTGTGTTTAGGTTTTATGAATGGAATGTACTGGTGTGAGACTTGACTTGACAAGTGAATTGAATGGGGAGAAAGGTAGGGTGTATGACATGCATTTTACTGATACAGAAACTAGCAAGTATGGTTTCAAATCTGGCCGTACTAGAAGCAACTTAGCAATTTGGGACCAAGTCTTTTAGCCCAGACCGGCTGGAAATACAGCTTGTAATCAATTCTTTTTTTTCAGTCCTCTTAATGATTCTGTAAGTTACTAAGTACTATGCAATAAACTCCTTTCTGCTTAAACTAGCTAGAGAAGATGGCTTTTTGCAACCTAATGTAATAGATATATAATGGTTCTAACTATATTTATCCAAAATATAATTTGTTAAAAATCCATTCTCTTCCCACTGGTTTGTAATGTAATCTTAATATATATGTTCTGTTTTTTAATTGATTTTTTTGTTTATTCTACTGCCAACACCACCCTTTTTGGATTACTATAACTGATCATCTTTAATGTGTTTGGACAAGTGCTCCCTATTAATCCAACGTTTTATAAACCTCATGAGCTTTTCTTCCAGATGACTATTTTTGATGAATATTTTTGTCAAGTTCTAAATATGTCTTAGTTGAATTTTAATTGAATTCAAGAGATAACTTACATCTTATAACACTAAATAGTCTCATTTCAAAATTTGTCTCTCTGTTTAAGCAGTCTTCATTTACATTCATTACATAAATAGAATTTTTGTGTGTGTGTGCTTGTTGCTGTTGATATAGATTTATTTAACAGATTTGTTTTCATGCCAGTTCCCAGATATTTAAAATATTTTGTGATCGAGAGTAATAAAATCTGTAATGTTTCTTTTGGCCAGTTTTATCTAGAATGTATTGATTTTTACACATTTATTTTTAACTGTTTACCTCTCCGAACACTTTCATAGGTTCCCATAATTTTCAGTTACTTATAGACTATCAGAGATGTCAGTTGTACAGCTAGCAAAATATTAGTGTTTTTTTTTTCCTTTCTAATAGTCGCACTTCATCTTGTCTTATTGGGTAAAGCTATAATTAATATAGAGTGGTGGATTAGGTATGCTTTTGATGGATCAGCTTTGGACATTGGTGGGATCATAAGAAGAGGAAATCCTTATGGGTTGGTTGATTTCCTTGAGACTCAAGAGGTGTTGACTGTGTTCTCTTCCTCCTGGACTATTACACAGCACACACACATCCACCCTTCTGTCCATTCATGCCAAGATTCCCTTGCTTAGCACAATCTTACCATCCCGTATTTAGCCACGGATGATCTCATCCTTTTCCCATTGGAAGATAACAGATTTATGTCAATAGGAGCCCTTGTTCCCTGAGTCCAAAATCTCCTCCCGATGTCCATTCCTTCTGTGTTTCTGTGGCAAAGCCATAGCGTGCGAACTCTATTTCTGCAAATGCCAGCCATTAGAATAGAGAAGCGCATTTGAAAAGAATGGAAATATCCAGAGTTAATAAGAGTGGAGAAAAACAGACCCGGTTGTTGGGTAAATGAATCCCTATGAATTTTCGGGAGAGCAGCTTGGCAGTGGACTTCAAGACCTTTATAATGTGCATGTGCTATGTCAATTAAAATTCTTGGTTGCAAGTAACAGGAAGCAACTGGAGTTGACTTAAAGAAAAGGGATCAGGGAGTTTATTATAAGACCTACAGAAGCATCACAGCCACCTCAAGGGCAGGGTTGCAGTCGGGCCTTAAAATGGCATGAGAACCAGGATTAAATAGGCGTTAAGAACTCAACTCTTGAGTCTCCTGTCTTCTCCCCACTCTGTGCGTCTCTTTCTTTTATCTGTACTTGACTGTTACTGATGTTTGTTCTTGCGATGGAGTTTGATTCTCGGATGCGCTGGGCATGGCTTGTGACACCTACCGTACGCTCCTCCAAACTCTGTGGCCTTAATCTGGAACGTGCCTCTTTGACCATGGTATTTAGGCTTCCCTATAAGGGCCGCTTGGTGTTCTGAGCTCTTAATTTTTGACTTCAGTCTGTCCTCAGCTTTTGCTCCATGTTTGCTTCTTGCCATTCTCTCTACCTTCTACCAGGTGTCTGACTTTGATTATAAGCTTTGCTCCAACTGGCTTCGCAATAAGCTGTATCTGACATTTCATCACTAACGTACCTAAAACTACTACTTCAAAGTGGAGAGAAGTGATTTTTATATTTTTTTTTATTACACATTGATCCTCAAAATAAATAATTGGCCCCCTCTGTAATTAGGGTAAGTGTCAGAGCAGAGATTGTGTACCAGTTTTGACGCGGGGTCCATTTGAAAGGGAGATAGAAGCCATTCAGGCATCGTTCTGGTTTGGGGCTGCCAGGCTTTGCCCCAGGGTAGTAAGGATGCAAGCCAGCGGAGTCTCTCATTTCGTCTTTCTTGGCTTATAATAATGAGGTGACTCGGCCTGGGATTTTATAAAACAATGAGTCATCCCAGACTATGAAATAAAGTATAGCACTTTTGTTTCATAACCTTAGTCATTCCAGCCTACACCTCATCCCCCTTTCTCTCCACATGAATATCTATGATATGTCTCTATTGTTAGTTACTAATTCTTATCACTAATTTATTGGTTAAACCCTGAACCTGGTGTAGTCATTACTAGGCTAGTCTTCCCTGGACACCGTGTCACATGGGACACACCATGTTAGTTACCTATTGATTCTAGGCAAGACAAAATGTTTTCATAGACCAAAGTTTGTAACAGATAAACAGACCAAAGTTTAGTCTTTAAGGAAATTTCTGTTGTGACTACGTGATTTCATCAATTTCCCCATTACTCTGGCTCTTTCTGGGTTCTTTTTGCTATCTCAAAATGCAGGGATGCTGGAATTCTGTCTGGTCGATAATGTTAACAGTTCTGGGGGGAAAAAAAAAGCCATCTAAAAAATTCCTGAAGCTGTCATAGGAAAGAGCTTAGACTTCTCTGGATTTAGGCAGAGACAAGAGTATCTTTCAAGTTGGATGTTTCCTGAGAGACTTACCCCCATTAATCAGAATGCCTTTCTTCTATGGTTGCTTTCTGTTTACAAATATTTAACAGCCCTTTGGCAGCAGGAGGTGGGGTTAAAAGCTCTGTCCGTGCAGTGCTTTCATCCCCGTCTCGGATGCTGCTGCTGGTTTTCTAAAAATGAAAAAGTTCATTAATTAATGTCCAACCTATTTATGGTTTTAATCATCGTATCATCGCGTGGGCTGATGTCTTAAATTTAACATGCGTGGGGTTAGATATTTCTAAGAAATAAGACAGGATACTTAATACAGTGATAATAACCGATTTTTAATGCATGCTTGAAGAAACTGGATGTAACGATTTGAAGTCATTAAAAAATGTTTCTCATTGATTCTTGATAGGTTTTCCATGGGACTGTTCGTAGTTATCCTGGTCTGTTCACTAAAAGGGCATTTAGAGAAATAAACCATCCCTCTCTTTAAAAATTGGCTTGAAAAGGCTTCCTTCTTTTTTTCAACCAAACAAGTGAAGTTTTCAACTGTTGATTATTTTGGTTATAAGTTAACTTGCCATTTGCAGTTAACAGATATTTTGAATGGAAAGTTAACGGGTGCATTCTTTCAAGGAGCCAGCTTCCCCCTAACCTGAAAATTAAGTGGTTTTTTTTTTTTTTTTTTTGCTTTTTTGGTTTTGGTGAACTATTCAGAACACATTCTCTCCTGATCTTCTCGTATGTGTGTCAGCTGCTGGTTCCTAGCCAAATGCGGAATTCATCGAACTAAGCACTGCCAGGGCCTTTTCTGTGGGATTCCCCCCCTACCCCCTGCTCCCATTTCTGGAGACTTCTATTTCTCCCGAATGCCCCTGTCTGGGAAAGATTATCTTGGCAAAGAGGGGGGAACCTTGGGAAATAAGAGAGGGCAGCTCTTTGTTGCCAAGCAGAAGTAGCGGCTCACTGACTTCAGAGAAATGTGGGTGGGTGAGCTGGGAAGCTCAGAGAGTCCCGCAGTTTTGAAGAAGTGTTTAAGTGATCTCATTCTTTTCCTTAAATGACTTCAATCCCATGAAGCAAGCACGATGCCTGAGAGCTTGATATTCAAGCCCAGCAATCCTTTACAGAGCCAGGGAGACATTGAGATGGGATCCAACAATAGCAATGTATGATTTGGAGGGGCGCTAGGATGATACGACTGACCACTAAGGAATGAGTCATGTGATGTATCTGTCCAGTTTACAGGACTTTGTGACTATCACACATTCCATGGCTGTCCTAATCACCAGAGTCATCTTTAAATGGTATGCACCAGGGGCCAGCCCAGTTGTTAAAATACTGAAATACAGTGGTCTCCCCTTATCCACAAGGGCATGTGTTCCAAGACCCCCAGTGGTTGCCTGAAAATGTGGATAGTGCTTAACCCTATGTGTGTTTTTTCCTATACATACATACCTATAATAAAGTTTAATTTATAAATTAGGCATAGTAAGAGATTAACAGCAACAACTAATAATAAAATAGAACAATTATAACAACATTCTGTAATAAAAGTTACGTGAATGTGGTCTCTTTCTCTCTCAAAGTATCTTATTGTACAAATTTAGTGCCTTTTCCATCTTAACCAAGCATGTATCACACACCATGGCCGTAACTTTTGCAGTTTGAGGTGCAACAGCAAAAGGAGCACACATTTCTGTTTTCTTCTTCACAGTTTCACAGTAAGACTTGTTCTTACTGTAAATCTTGCTGACTTCAGCATTCGATTTGTTTTTTTCTGTCTTTATCAAGTTGAAAACCTTTATCTTTTCACTTCATGGAAGCACTTGACAGCTTCTCTTTGGCATATTCAACTTGCCAGCATCACTCCTGTTGTACTTCAGGGCCATTATTAAGTAAAATAAGAGTTACTGGAACCCAAGTGCTCCTGAGACAGTTGATCTGATAACCAAGCCAGCTAATGGGCGGGATATGCTGGACAAAGGGATAAATCATGTTGTGGGGGGACAGAGTGGAATGGCATGAGATTTCATCACTCTACGCAGAGTGTTGTGAGATTTAAAACTTACGTTCTGTTTATTTCTGGAATTTTCCATGTAATGCTTTCAGACTGCTGTTGACTGTGGGTAACGGAAACCAAGGAAAGTGAAACCATGAATGTAGGGGAACTACTGTTCTTCAGGGAGCCTCTGGATCTTCCCCAGATCAGCTAAAGTGTTAGATTCACCTGGCAAGAGAACGCCCTCCAATCCACTGAAGGATGGTGACCTTTCTCATTTGTCTCATTTGGGCCACATTAATTGGTAATATTTTAACTATCACTGCTACTAACCAGTCTTCTTTCCAGTTATTCCTCCTGCCAACCCATTCATTCCTTTTTATTCATTTATCTAATAAATATTACTGATGGCCTACTAAATGCAAGACATTGTTGCAGATGCCAGAGAAACACTAGTGAGTAAGATGGTTGCAGGAAAATGGAGTGTGAGAGGATGGCCTTGTCCCAGTTCTCGGGTGAGTTCCTGAGACGCATCCCGCCAAGTGAGGGTCCTTGGCTTCAAGCAGGAAAGAATTCAAGAGTGAGACATAGTAAAGTGAAAGCAGATTTATTCCGGGAGATGCACGCTCCATAGACAGAGTGTGGGCTGTCTCAGAAGGCAAGAGAGGAACCCCCAGGAGATAAGGTTGTCTCAGAAAGTGAGAACGGCCCTGGGGTGTGGGGAGTGTTTCATTTTTAATGGGCTTGGTAATTTCATATGCTAACAAGTGGGAGGACTATTTCAACTATTTTGGGGAAAGGGCAGGGATTTCCAGGCCACCGCCCATGTTTTGGCCTTTTATGGTTAGCCTTGGAACTGCCTTGGTGCCTGTGGGTGTGTCATTTAGCATGCAAATATATTACAATGAGCATATAATGAGGCTCAAAGTCTACTGGAAGTCAAATCTTCCACCATCTTGGGCTTAGTTGGTTCTAACCAGTTTATGTCCTATTCTCAATTGCTGTCTCATTCTTTTAACGGTTGTGCTCTGTCCTCTTGCTTTCTGTCTCAAGATGGACAAGGTCCTTGATGTGGTGGTGGGGGGGGGTTAAGTATAGTTGATTTACAATATTGTGTTAGTTTCAGGTGTATGGCAAAGTGATACATACACATATTCTTTTTCAGATTCTTTTCCATTATAGGTTATTACAAGATATTGAGTATAGTTCCCTGTGCCATACAGTAAATCCCTGTTGTTTATTTTATATATAGTAGTGTGTATCTGTTAATCCCATTCTCCTAGTTTATCACCCTCACCACCATGTAGTAGCGTTTTCATTCAAGGAGAGAGAACAAACAACGTGAATGCAAAGATATAAACAGATCATTTAATAATGATGAGTACCATGTGAGCAGTATAATAGTAATGAGATAATTGTCAAGGAGGGATTTGTTAGGTGAAGGGTCAGGGAAAGCCTTCCTGAGGGGGAGTGTTAGCTGACACTTGAATGAGCAGTTCTGATGTCTGTTGGGCTCCACAGTGTGACCAAGAGTTGGCACGCTGCCAGCTGCAGCCCTACTCCATGCATCTCTCACATACATCCAGAATCCTCACTTAGGCATTTCTATGGCAATGGCACACGTGGGAGAAAGAGAACACATTTTCCCAGATTCTGCCTGTGTCACTTGCTAACATCCTTGGCTAAAGAAAGTTACCTGGACAAACCCAAGGACGAATAGGGAAGTTATCATGCTGTTAAATGGCAAAGGATGTGGATGAAGTGAGAGGTGAAGAAATGGAATCATGGATGCAATCAGTCAACCATATATTCTCCTGTTAACTTTTCTCTTTTCACTAAAATATTTAAGTTTTTAAAACCCCATTGTTTTTCTCTCTCTCTTTTTTTTTTTATAGCAATCTCTTCTTATAGTTGTGGATACATGATCTCAGTATCTTCTCAAACTTTTCGGAGAATCAGAATTTTGTTTTTCTTAAATCTTCTTAGTTCTGTGAAAAATTGCTTTTCCCTCAAGGGTCATTCTTATTTTTGTGTAATTTGCTCCTCTTGGTCCCTCTCATCGCTCCTGTGGTTTGTCTCAGATGGTGGCTGATGCCTGAATCTCTGTTTCCTTTTGTGAAGGACTTGGTTGATTAACACCAGGCACAGATGTGAGCTTTTCCTCTCAGCTTTCCCTCCAGTAGGCCTCTCCCTTGAATGGGAGGGCTGAGTGCAGACTTGGTCTACTTGGCAGGCTTCAGTTTAGAGAGTAAAAGTGATGAGCGGGCCAGCAAATACTAAAATGAGGATCATTTTACTCAGAGGTGCCAGTATCCACATGAGCAACCTTGATTCTATCCATATTTAGATACGGATATTTCAGAGAGTAGCCTCCAGTTTTCACTGGGGATTAAATGCCAGTGCGACCCATCTCTCTGTCCGGTCAGGGGCCTGGGAAAGGAATGAATGGCTGACATGAGGAGCTGTTCCACTGGCAGAAAGAGATTTTGAGTTTTCCTTTCTCCTTCTGGTCTCTACCCTGCCTCTGCTGAGCCAGAAGCCTCTCAAAGGTTTAGCAGAGAAGAATGGTTTCTGCCTTCACTGCATCTTCCTCTTGTTTCCTGTGCCCTGTTACCCATCTACTTTCCATTTTCCAGAAATATATCAAATCTCTAGTCCACCGAGGCCTGGGTTGGTGACAGGCGCATGTGTTCCTTCTTCCGTCTTGGAAGCTCATGTAAACATTTAAAAATCCCACAATAAACTCCTCCCAAATTAAGATCACCAGACATTAAATCTTCAAGTTAAGGAATGTAAGTAAATGGATTTATACAGTCATTCCTCAGTATCCACAGGAGGTTGATTCCAGGGCCCCCACCGATGCCAAAATCTGGGGATGCTCAAGTCCCTGGATGTTAAACGGCTAGTTTTGTCAGCTCTGCGTATCCAAGGATGTGAAAGTCACAGGTAGGGCTGACGGCATGAACATGGTCCATTTTCTATTACTTATAGCACCTTATCATTCAATTTCTCCTTTGCAACAACAACAACAATAAAGGCTGTTAATGTTAGAGATTTCTTTTCAATACTCACACAGCCATAAAATCCAGTCTTGGTTGCCTTTCGGGGCCACCTATTGCAGGAGCAAACTGTCCCCAGCAACTGCAGGTTGAACTTAACTTTCACGGAATAATAGTCTTTCCCTTAATACTGTTTGACAGCCCTTTAGAAGCTTCTTTAATCTATCTGGGAAAGATACATTCAGACATGAATGAGGATTATTTTGGAATCTCTCTACCAAAAAAAAAAAAAAAAAAAGGAAAGAAAACTCAAGTGAAGTAGACACTTCTGTCCTCCCCACCCCCTTCCATCTGCCCCCAGTAAAGACATTTCCTGGAGATAAACTGTTCTCAAGCCAATGATTCTTCCCAAGAGATTTGAGGCTCACAAGTGCTTCGGGCAAATTGCCCACCCTGCAGGGCTGGTCCGCAGCCAGGGGTTGTCCAACTACACAAAGCTCTGGTTTAGTAGTCCCCGTTTTTGAGGTGTAAGATTTAGGGAGGGTGAGCAATTCTTTCATCCCTTTGCCTTGAAGTTTTGGTGGGAGGCTTCTCCCTTTCCCCTGGCTTGAAGAAATGTGAAGACAGTCTTGACTCTATATACGCAGTGTCATTGTGAATGGCTCTAAGCGCATTCAAAGTAGCATGCCCTTTTTCCAGAACACTGGAAAACTTATCGCGGGCTGGAATTTTGTCTGCCCACTGAATCACGAAAGGCATATAATTATAATTCCTAGAACTTAAACAGAGCATGTTTTGGCCTGTCTTGCAATCTGTTAACCTCAATGAACCAATCCATAAGGGAGAAAGAAAAGAACATATATTAAACCAGTGAGGACTTTCATGCACGTTGTTGTTGCAATAATCTAGGGACATTCTTGTACCCTCACTTTCTCCCAACATCCAACATCACTTGTACTATTTCCAATTAAACTATTTTATTTCAATTGATTTTTTTTTTTTTTTTGGTTTACAATAGGCATGAGGTAGAGTCTTTGGAATGGGGCCAAATGCCTGGGACCACGGTCTCTGATTGGATACACTAGTATGTAACCAGTTGTGCATACCTCAGTGGTCACCAGTCCAGGAGACATACAGACAAGCTTTCTTTTGTGGGGATCCGCGAGGATCCAGGGTCACTCTATTCAATCCCAGACCCCTCTTTTCTTGCTTTCATGCGGTCAGGTAATCCCTTCATCACTTGCTCAGATAACATCCTGAAGAGGGGCAGAGGATGGGTAATGGCATCTGAGGGCTAAAGAATTTCATATGAGATGCCTGTATTCCTAAAGGACTCTTTAAGTAATGTTATTGGACCAAGTTTACAGTAGTAAACTAACCATGAGTTTCCCCTCTACGTGGCAGGCAGGACTACCCGAGGAAGCAATAAAGAAGCTACATCTTCTCTGCACCATGGTGAGAATAAATCTTTGATTCTGATAGTGTGTGTACTTAATGACCTATTTCTCTAGCTTGGGATACAACTATCTTCACATTTCTTATTTTTCCAATCATTAACTCAAACATCCACAAATTCTTCCTCCTGAATTCTCTCCTTCTAGATCCCCGGTTGTCCAAGGACCCATCAAAAGGGACCACCTCTGCCATAACAAAGCAGAGGAGGCAGGGAATGGAAGGGATGAAGCAGTCCCTCCATTCTGCTGCAGCTACTGCTGTTGGAGATCTGTCCTGCTCACCCACTGGTGCAGTGATGTCCCTGCTGGTCCAAAGCCAACCCTCTGTTTGGGCAAGGGTGGGGGCTAGTAGACCTTTGTGTGGGTCACTGGTGCAGACGTGCTTCCCTCTCCAGCAGTATTCTGCACAGAATCAGCCTCCCCTACCAAATTGCATAGCCCTATGTGGAGCTCCAATATCATCCCAAACTTCCCTTCCCTCTGGGCGAATGTTTTGGGGGAGGCTTTTCTCTTCTTTCTTGCTAGCAGAACTTGGTCAGACCATCACTATCCGTCCTGATAAGTTCTCCTAACTTTGAATGTCAGGCATAAGGAGTTGAGTTTCCTCCAGGAAACCATTGGCTTCCAGAATATTAGTCTATCTTGCCTGCAGGGCATGTTAAGGTAACTTCTTGGAAAAGCAAACTCTATCAAGTGACCAAAAGGTTCAACCTTCGCCTTTCGATGAAATGAATGACCTCATTCTATATTTGTTTAAAAAAGTAGAGCCCCTTGAATGGTATCTCATGTCTCTGATTTGAAATCCATGCCAAGAATATAGGCACATATATAATGGTTTTTTTACAGTGTTATTTAAAATGATGGAAGACATGTAACAGTTAAAATATCCTACATGATTGTTTGTTGAGGTCTTACTTTGCATTTTCCTTTTGCTACTGGAAAACTTAGAGATACGTGAGATGGTTTTTCCCTCTGGAATTTGTTCCCAGTTTTGCAGCCTGTGTTTCCTTCACCACAGATGTTTTTGCAGTGTCGAAAGCCTGAGTTGCTTGATGATAATCTTTCTTCTTGGCAGTTGGGGAAACCTAAAGCAGTTGGAGAGATTAGGCATAAGGAAGCAGCAAGAGAATAGAGGAGATTCTCCAAGGCTGAGAAGGGGACCAGTGTCTCTGGTTTCTGGCAGTGGTGAAGACCCACTCTCTAGGGGTCCTGGTGAGATGGCAGGACCCCCAGGGTGAATGGTTGCTTTGAGTAACAAGAACATTGGGCTCTAGGCACAGAGTTCCTGGACTGACTCTATGATGATTGGAATATATGTACTATACCAATAATACTAGTTATAGCATTACACTAATACTATTTCACACACACACACACACACACACAGTATTAGAATTTTAGGACTCTTCAGCGCTCCCTGCTGGAATGTGATGGCGTGGAAAGAGCTGGGTCCTGGACCATCACCTTTCTTTTCCTACCCTGGGGTCTGCCCAACACATGAAGGACCTTGTGCACACATCTGCATTCAATGTTCTCAGAATAACTGCCCCTTGGTGTGCACACTGGAACTGTCCAGTCTGGGGTAGAGGGACTGAGAAAAAGGATTGTGTCTGTGCTCAACTTCCAGGGTCCCTGATGCCTGGAACATGGTTTAAAAGGAGAGAGACAGGCTCTGAGTAGGCATGTCTCCCTGGCTTCTTGAACCCTTTCCCCCAGGAGGAGGGCCATGGCCAGAGAAGGACCAGAGTGAGGGCCAGGTCTAAGGTTGGTACTGGTCTGTGCTGTGGATCATTCATATCAAGGGAGACTCACTGGTGCCATTTGACAGAAGACATTGTTTAGCGCCAAGCCTGGAATTGTCCTTGCTGAGCAAGTTCTTTTGTGGTATTTGTGAAATATTGTCAGATTTGCTCTGAGAGCTTTCCCGAGTGTGAGCACAGCTGTGAAATCCCTGACAACAGGAAGAGTTATGGTTTACTAAACTTTAACTGGGACACTTCCCCTTTTGCATTTCCAGCACATAGAGGCACAGACCTCCAGAAATACTTTTTTTTTTTTTTTTTTTTTAATCAGAGCTACGGGAAAATGTCTCAATTTCTTCTTAAATGCTGAAAACCCAGATCACATCAAGGACAGAAATGAGGGACACGCAGTGGTTTGTAAATAGTAAAGAGGGTAGGAGATTGTCTCCCTGCTTCTTCTTCTCCTCCCTCTTTCCCCGGCTCTTCTCTGCATTTGTGACACTTGGAGGTCTCCAAAAGCCTGGGAGAATGCACATCTCCCATGACTAGTAATCAATGGAAGCTTTCTCATGGGGAAGAAGACTTACTAATGGGATAAATCTGTGCTGTTAGTGTTGCGTGGAGAAAAGGTTGAGTGGGCACGTTCCATCTCCTTCCTTTTGTAGCCACCTAGGGTTGACTTTGGAGAGTTTCTTCTTTCCTCTGAAGTTCAGCTGCTGCTTCAACACTGAAGGATACTGGATCCTGGACCAACTTAAAAGATTGTTTGTACTACTGGGATTTGTGTCATATCTACTAGCAGTGTGAAGGGAGGCATTCAACATAAAAGGCTAATGTGTCGTGATTCTTTAATAAGATTGCATCCATAAAAATAAACCTGATAATACGAATGTTTCCAAATGGCAAGTTTAGGAAGTCAGGAAACTCAGGCTTTGAAATCAAGATAGTGATTCCAGCATACCCTTTCATCTTTCAACTCCTTCTCCGCTTCCAGATTTTGATTGAGTCAATCGAAAAAAAGAAATCCAGTGAGATTTATGCACTGTGTTAGCCATGCGAAGTAGGGAAGGGTGTCATCTACAAGTCAGAAACTGGGATTTTTTGCAAGATGGGAGTAGGTGAATCTGGATTAACGATCCATGAGTGAAGACTGGAAGGCACACGGAAAAGACCTCCATCTAGCGGAATTCTCAGAATGGCAGAACTGAAGACCACAGTGGCACAGCAGAGGCTTTAAAAGCTCCACTCAGATCTTTCCCAGGCTCAGAAACCCACCCCCCAGCTGCTACACCAACACCGTTCTCTAGACGACTGCCCTCTGATGACAGGGAGCGTAAGTCTTACATGGTGATGCCTGAGAGGAAACCTGCCACCACTCCCCTGCTCGCCCTGGGGCGACTTCCAGCTCAAAGCTGACCAAAGCACAGACGTAACAATGCCGCTGCCTTTGCCTCGGGGTAGGACAGCTTCTGAGGTTGAGCTCCCAGTGAGGTCAAGCTGAGTCACACTTCAGCTGAAACCACCCCCTTTGCCCAGCTCCTTTGCTGTCTGATTCTGTTTCCCTCTCCCCTGAAGAATTTCTCCCCTGAGGACACTTCCTCAGTAAATCCCTGGCACCAGAATCCTCATCTTACCCATGATTCTTAGGGAACCTGACCTGAAACAGCGACCTAGGTGTGGTCCAAGAAAGCACTCTCTACGGATGGGATTCTAGAGTTGCATCACTCACTGACGGCAATTAGGACCCCATCAGTGGGAGCAGGTGTCATAGAGACAGCCCTTGGAACGCGGTAGCAGTGCATTTGTAATACATTTATTTGTGGTCAGCAGGTGGGAAGGAAATAGACTAGTTTGTGCAGTGACTCTGCCTTCATTGCACTCATTGCTATTTAAAATGATCTTTGTTTTCATGTTTATTGTTTGTTTTCCACTAGAGGGGAAACAACCACATTCAAGACTTGTCCATTGTGTTCACTCATGTTTCCCCAGCACCTACAACAGTGCCCGGCATTTAGTAGCTAATCAGTGACTATTGGTCAAATGAATGAATAAACAATTAATGGAGGGGTTGGAGGAAGGAGTGACTGAAAAGAAGATTTGTTACTAGGTTTGATGGTCAGAATATTTACTGATATGGCCCAGGCACTGAGAACAGAAAGATCACTATCCACAGGGCCTGAATTTCCCCATTTGCCAGCGGATACCAGTTTAGTTAGTAGATCTGGGGAAATAGTCTCAAGGATTTAGCCAAGAAGAATGGTTTCCACATCTACTGCGGCCTTCTTTTGTTTCCTGTGTTCTGTTTTCTGTCAGCATGCCTCCATCTGCTTTCTATCTTCCAGAAATTTATCACAATATATAGTCCACTGAGACCCCAGGTGGTGAGGTGAGCACATGTGTTCTCTCTCCCATCTTGGACTGGAAGCCCATCCAAACATTGAAAATCCCACAACAGTTCCACTTAATATCATTATTAATATGGTAGGGCCTCAGTCTGCCATTTTATTTGTTGCTTTCTGTTTGTTTCCTCCATTTTTTCTTTGTTCTTTTTTCCTCCCTTTCTGTGGGTTTCTTGAACATTTTTTAGAATTCGCTTCTGGTTTACCAGCAGTGTTTTTAAGTATATCTCTTTGTATAGTTTGGTGAGTGGTTGCTCCAGATAATCCACTGTATGTACATGTGTAACCTGTCATAATCTGTTGGTGCTGACAGTCTACCAGTTAAAATGAAGTGGAGAAACCTCGCCTCCCTTCACATCCTTCTAGCCTCCCTGGTTTATAATATAATTGCCTTAAATGCTCCCTCTACACACATGTAGGACCCCGTGGGGATAAGAGTCTTAGCTCCTGACTTCACTCAGACTTTTCTGACCCATTCCTGTAGGGTTTGAACCCCGTGTTATGGACAGGTAGGTGCGAGAGTCTAGGCCCATGTTCAGCCTTTGGTGACCTGGGTGAAAACAAACTGTCTTTCCTGTGGTATCTGGCTGGAGTAGAGCAATTATTTCAAAGCTTTCTGTCTTGCTAGGCTGCCCTTCTTCCAGGCTAATGAGAGCAGGCTTTAGTTACAGGTGTTTAAGGGTATATGTCCTTTGGTGTTTCTGGGTTTTCAGCCTGTTCAGCTCCAAATCTGATATATTTGAGGACAAAGGAAAATCTAGGAAACTCACCACCATGTTTATTCTTCCTTCCTAACTGATCAGCCTTCTTCTCTCTACCTTTCACAGCTTCTTCTTATTGAAGTATAGTTGATTTACGATGATTCAGATGTACAGCAAAGTGATTCAGATATATATGTATATATCCCTATATATATATACCTATATATGTATATGTGTGTGTGTGTGTATGTGTATATATATATATATACACACAAAAAGAATATATATATATATATATATATATATATATATATATATATTCTTTTTCAGATTCTTTTCCATTGTAGGTTATTACAAGATATTGAATATAGTTCCCTGGGCTATACAGTAGGTCCTTGTTGTTTATCTGTTTTATATATAGTAGTGTGTATATGATAATCCTCACTTCCCAGGTTATCCCTACCCCTCTTTCCTCTTTGGTAACCATGAGTTTCTTTGCGGTGTCTGTGAGTCCATTTCTATTTTGTAAATAAGTTTATTTGTGTCATTTTTTTAGACTTCACAAATAAGTGATATTATATGATATTTGTCTTTCTCTGACTTATTTCACTTAGTATGATAATCTCTAGGTCCATCCATGTTGCTGTAAATGGCATTATTCCATTCTTTTTTATGGCTGAGTAGTATTCCATTGTGTATATATATATACCACATCTTCTTTATCCATTCATCTGTCAATGGACATTTAGGTTGCTTCCATGTCTTGGCTATTGCAAACAGTACTGCTATGAATATTTGGGTGCATGTATCTTTTTGAATTAGAGTTTTTGTCTCTTCCAGATATATGCCCAGGAGTGGGATTGCTGGATCATAGGGTGCTCTATTTTTAGTTTTTTAAGGAACCTCCATACTATTTTCCATGGTAGCTGCACCAATTTACATTGCCATCTATAGTGTGGAAGTGTTCCCTCACAGTCTTATGTTTGTTTTATACTGCATGTTCAGGGTTTTAGTTATATTTAGCAGTCAGAATAGGGAAAAGCAAATCTACTCCATCTTTCTGGAAGCAGATGTCTGCTGTATAGATTTGTATAACCTCTGGAGGCTGACTCACATGAATGTATTATTTATTAAAAATAGTTAAGTAAAAATTAAAGAATGCAATGGAAACTACTGAAAGCAGACTGGATCTTTAGATAAGAGATGTAATGAATTAGAAAAGCAGATTAAGACATTTATCCAATCCCAGAGGAAAACAATATGAAATTAATATGATGAGAGTAAAAATAATGAGTGTAAATAGCAGTTCTGGTGCATGTGTTCTAATAGGGGTTCCAAAAAATTAGAACTGACAGATGAAGGACAGTCAGTAGGACAGAAACAGTAGCATGCACAATTCACAAAATGACCCCAAAAAGTTGATTAAAATATGTGAAAAAAAGTCCACAATGTCTCCAGGAATTAAAAAAAAAAATCAAACTAAGGCAATGAGATAAAGTGTCTCCCTTAAAATTTGATGACATTCTAAGGTAGCCAGGATAAGAAATGGTTAATTTCACACATTGCTGTTGGTTGTATAAATTATTGCAAGATTTCTGGAGGGCAATTTTGCAACATACATTGAAATTCCTAAAAATGTGTATTGAGTCTGACCCAATTATGTCAGCTCTATTACTGTATTCTTAGGAAATAGTCAAAAGATGTGTGCAGTGATTTAGCTGTAGCTCATGACAGCTATAGATTTAGCAATTATTCATGGCAGCTTCCTGTGTATTAGCAAAAATTAGACACAATTATATTAGCAAAACTCTTGATAGTATTTGCTGTTTACCAGTGTTTCCTAAGCATTGCCCACATAGTAACCCATTTAATCCTTCCAACAACCTATGAACTAGGTCCTACTATTATTCTCATTTTATAGATGAGGAAAATGGAAGCATCGAGGGCTTAAGTCAACTGTTGGGATCTGAGTCAGTGCCTGAATCCACGCCTTCCAACACTCCATCTGCTGTCTGTCTAGAGAACACTTATGTAACATGTGTATAATGGTTCATTATATAGCCATTAAAATTTTGTTGTTCATATTTAAAATATAAAAATATGTTCCAAATGTTTTGTTAATGGATAACTGCCAGGTTACTGAATAATACAAGGTGATCTTGAGGGGAAAAAAAAATCTAACTGTAGATTTTGAAAATGGAGAGTCTAAGTGTAAAAGAGTCATGTCAAAGGTTGAATGGTCCTTCCTTTAGAGCTGTGATGTCTTAGTCATCTTGTTGCCTATGCTGTAGATACAGCGATTTACCTAGTCATGACAAGTCTGGGGCAAGAACTAGAGAAATTCACATTTACTGCAACAAGAGGACTTTCAGAAGAAAAACTGGGTTTTCTCCAAATTTTTAAACACTTGGATGAGTAGAGGCAGACTTCCTTCCCAAACTGTCTTGTGTTTAAAAATTTAAAACTATGACTTCATAAAAGCTTTGCAAAAGCGATCTCATAATTAAAAATTGGGTTGGTCAGACATAGGAACTGATAAAGAAGTTTTCCCTGAAAAATTAAAAGGCTTATTATTAAAACTTATCTTAAACATTATGACTCCTCAGGCATTTCCTGGTCTTTTTTTTTTTTTGCCTCCTTAGAAATGGAATTTACTTGTGGTTCTCTGCTCTCTCAACACATTCCCTCTTCATTTATTTATTTACCCTGCATCGCCTGTCACTTCTGAGGGTACTTTGGCAAACAGACTGAAATCAGGATGGTTCTTTTTTCAGGTTACCATGAGCAAAATGACCCTAGCAGAGTGATGTGGACAGAATGCTCCTGAGATCATTCTTCTCTCCTGAGAAGGTGATCTCTGTGTAGGAAGGTGACTTACATGAGTGGAGAGAAAATGAATGAGTATATGACACTCACTCGACGTCCTTAAGATCCTTAAATATAATACACCCCAATAATTTTAAAAACCAAAATAGCAAAAGTGGAGTTGACAAGAAATCATATGTTTAGTCCATCCTTGAGTAAAGCATCAACTGAAATGAGAAGGAACATTGTACAAACCATGATGGTGGAACATTGCTAAAAGAGGAAGTCAGAAAGCAGTGTCATGCCAACACTTCTAATTTTAATCACAGCTCTAAATGGTTAAGAACACACCCAGAAAATGACAGTGTGTATCTCAGTTTGGTGTTTTTTGTGGGTAGCATCTCTCTGACATAACTTTAGATAGTGCAGGTGGCTTCCCTTCTGATGGGCACAATTCTAAATGTGGCGTAGACTTTCCAGAGGCTGTGGTTTGAAAGGAGAGTCATGATGGCTACTTGCAGAATTACAAGTACGATGACGAAGCGTGTAAGAAAAAATATCCCTTGTGAATCTCTTAGAAGTTTTTAATGAAGAGGGATTCAGTAGGGAAGACACGTAACAGTTGAGAAGTCAAGTAATTATTTCTCTCCACCTTTATTTTGCTTTATACTCGGATGACATCATCTTTTAGAAGGCAAGGCAAACATCTAGACACATACATATCTTTGTTCATAAGAAATGCACTGGTAAAGACTTTTTAAAAAATCAGACCCTCACGCCTGTGAGTCTTCCCTGCTGATGGAATTTCTGACTACATCATGACGATGTGATGACTCACAGGACCAAAAGCCACTGAGTGAGTGATGCTGTTTCTGTGGTGATCAGGACCCAAGTGAGGTTTCTGCGTGCCTATATCTTGATGCCTGTGTTACTTAAATAGACCTCAACCAAGTCAAAGAGTGGCGACCTGAAATATACTTGCTATAAAGATTTAAATCCACAAGGACAGGACAGATCTCCCCAGAGAAAGAAAGACTTAGGTTAAAGTAGTGATTGGAGCAGAGCCCCAAGTTCTCCTCTCCCTAATTGTTCTAGAAGTACACACAGACTGTGTTCAAAAGGACTCAGGTACATCAGCGCCACAAATCAGGGTGGGTAACAGCTCCATGCAAAAAACTGAATTTCCGAGGCTGTAATAGAAATGGGAGAGGGTACTGAAAGCTATTAAAAGGGACACAATCTGCCCTCTTGAGAAAAAGTACCAAGTCTGCAACGGCACCCAGACCCGAAGGGTGCTCTCATTTTGGAAAGGCTCTGCGACCTGTCCCTGACATAAGAGGCGACATCAAGCTGTGAAGCACTTTTCAGCTTGGCTCGCAGATCAAGCACAGAAAGAGAGCCGTGGGGTGGAGAACTCGAAGCTCTCATTTATAATAGGTCTATAATGGATTGTTAGAAATATGAGTATGAATCTGGGGAGAGAGGTTTGAGCTACAGATAGACATTTTGGCACATCGGTGAACGAGATGGCCAGATGCGATCTCTAAGGGAGACTACAGGTAAAAGAAAAATGTTGCCCAAGGATGGAGCTGCGGCTTGTTCCAGTCTTAAGGGGCTAAGAGAAGAAGGCAGGAGAGAAAGCATTGACAAGGAAGATTGAGGAGGAGTGAGCAGGTAATTCTTATTTCAACTATTCTAGAGACTTCTTCATCCAAATGGTAGACTGACTGAACCCTTTCCTTTCCTTTCCTCCCAAGATTTCATTGAGTGACAGTAAATATATACAAATAAGAATAAATCTTATGTACATGCCAAAACCAATCTCAGTGGCATCACTCTGACAACTATTTGGAAAGCAGAAGGCATCTAATGTTCTTACTCATGAATAACACGGGAAACAGGACACTAAAGCCTGCAGTATGCACACGCCAGCTGTCAGGGGAGGTGGGAAGTGATTTCACGCGAATAAAGACTCCAGGCTCTGAGTCAGCAGATGCAGAGGGCAGGGATGGGCTGTGGGTTGTCAATCAGGGTGGTCAACGCGAGGCTTGTATGGAAAACAGGTGGACTGAGAGCTGTAGCCCCACGAAAGTCAGAATAGATGGGACGATTTGCCAGGGAAAGGGATTTGCTGTGAGTGTTGAATTCAGGGAGGGAGGCAGAGCAGAGCAGGGGGTGAGTCCTAAATTCTCACAGGGGATGGAAGGGGTGTGGGAATAACAGGTCTCTCCTGGAGTGAAATACCAAAGCATCACATCCTCAGAGTGGAGTCTTATTGCTTGGGCAATTGTGGCAGTTTTGACTGAGTCTGCCTGTGCCCTCCTCACAAACCACTAGGTATCTAGACCCTACAGGTCGCCATCCCATTAAAGAGACGCCCTGCTGCATAAACGTTCCAACGAAACTGCAAAAGACTACACTCCTGCTGCCAATGCGAATCACAACCACCCTTCATTTGCAATTATGTATGTAAAATCAACCCTCACCAGACATTGGTGGAAAAAAAAGCATGAGGAGGAGGCAAAAGAAAGAGGACAAAAAACATAATGCAAGGAACAGAACATGAACATTCTACGATATTTTAAATATTTCATCCACAAAATAGAGGAAATAAAAGAAATTAATGGGTATTAAAATATATTATCAAATTAAAAGAACTGGATACCATTCTTTGTTAGGCAGGGCATAAATATTTCCATCATCACACTATTGTGGACACTGTTTCTTTTTTTCATGCTTAGAATCAACCCAGAGTCAACACTCAAATCTATAACTTGTTGAAGAACAAAATGCAAACGTTACAGATCCTGACAGCCTAGGAACAGCTGTACAGCATAGAAACAGGTGACAAAACATAGAGGGGAGGGGAAGCCTGGTGAAAGAAATATGGGAGCTTTCATTGTATCTTAGATACTCCAGAATCAATGGCGATACTTGAGGTGTATTTTTAAAAGTTGTAATGATAAACACTGTAACTGATAATAAGAAGTTAACCAACTCAGGAAACCGAGAGGGGGTTGAGGAAAAGTGCTCTAAATGGTCCACCTTTTATGAAGGGAGATATTACATACCTTTTTTAATTGCTCAATTAAAAAAGTGATGTAAGTAGATTTGTTAGAATTACAGCAGTAATCGTCGGAACGGAGACCAGAAATGGGTCAAGTGGTTTGTACTTAGGTTGAGACTAAAGATGATCTGGAAGAGAGGACCTTTTGCTTTTTTATTTGTACCCTTCCTAGGAATGTTTAGATCATGTGTATGTATTGTTTTTTCTTTTTTTAGGTTTGTCCTTTTTTTTTTTTTTAAGTTGAAGCATAGTCAGTTACAATGTGTCAATTTCTAGTACATAGCATAATGTCCCAGTCATACATATACATGCTTACTACGTTACAATTATTTTTAAAAAACTAATCAAGATGACAAAGGAAGAAACGCCTAAGATTTTGAAGCTATCATAATGCTGATACCAAATTCTCACAGAGAAGAAAATTATAAGCTTTTAATTTCAAGAAATTATAAGTATTTATGCAAGTAAATGTTAATATAACAGATCTGGCAGTAAATTAAAAAATTGATGTGACATGCAAAGAGAGTTGATTCCCAGAACATAAAGATATTTCAACATTAGGAAATCAATTCATACATTTCTACCTATTAACAGATTAATTAAGGAAAAACCATAATCATCTCAATAGACTGAAAATTCAAGATTCTCTTCTGATGAATAAAATCTTACAAGAAAAGACAAACAGAGGTATACATTTTAAATATGATAAAGGTGGTTGAAACATGTTCAGCAAAATTTAACTCCTTAATATATAAAGTATTTTTATAAAGCAACAAGAAAAAGATAAACCCAATAGAAAAGTAACAGAAAGCAAATCATAGAGCAAATCATTTGTCCTCAAAACATTGAAGAAAAATGTTCAACTTTATCTTATTTAAAGAAATGGAAGCATAAGCTCCAAAGTACAAATTTAAACTATTATCCTGGCAGTGATTAAAATGTTAATGCTCAGCACGAGGGAGTTTGAAAGAAAAGGGCTCTCTCATCTAGCTGGAAGGTGATACATTGATAAAATAATTCAGGAAGGTAATCTGTCAACATATGAAAAACGTTAAAAGTGTATATACCCTTTGATCTAGAAATTCCATTTCTAGGAGTTATGTATAAAGAAATCACTTGAGATAGATGCTCACAAAATTTAGCAACAAGATAATCAAAATACTGTATTTTATAATGAAAACTAGAAATAAGCCAAATGTCAACAACAGAATAATAGTCCAACACTGTAACTCCACATAATAGAATATTGTTCAAACATCAAGAGTGGAGTCGCACATGATTACTTGTTGATATTGGAGATGTTTATGAGACATTCAGTGATAAAAACAAAGCTTTAAATAATGTAACAGTATGATCTTTGCATTTAAAATGATCACCTGTCTCCCTGTCTATCATCTATTTGCCTGCCTGCCTACCTACCGACCTACCTACCTGCATATCTGAAAAAGGCTGTAACAACATTTATCATGATGTTAATGTGAGTTACCACTGGCTGGTGTTTTTTTCATGTTCTTTATTATTGTACACTATATGTCATTATTATATACTACTGCTTATGTTTTCTTTTCAAAAAGTAAACAAGTATTATTTTGTAATAAAAATGTAAATGCTATTTTAAAGTAAAAATATGTATATATTTTCTCTTTTGTGTCAAGTATGACAAAGGCTTAATAGTTTAAAAATAGAATGACTTTACCAAATCAGTTAGAAAATGAACTACACAATAGAAAAGTGAACTATAGATGAATCCCAAAATAAAAACTATAAACGACTTACGAATTAGAAAATTCAACTCACCAATAATATAAAAAAAAATCAAAATGAGATCACCTTTTACTACAACCAAATAGGCAAAGTCTTCTTAAAAACAGAGAATTAATTCTCTTTGTATGACAGCAAATGTTTAGAGCTATGACATCTCTGGTACAATGCAGAGATGGGAACAGTGTTTGTAGAAAACATGACAACATATCACAAAAGCTTGATTTTAATCTATTTGGCCTGGACATTCCCTTTCTCAGAAATTTCCATAAAGCAGTAATTATGGGCATATGCAAATGAGGATAACCATTCTAGTACTGTTGGTATTGCTGGTAATGGTGAAAACTGGAAAAAAAAAAGACTTCAAAGATAAGTTAACTAAATTACGGTATATCCATAAAATGGAATATTATTCAGAAATTAAATTGGACTTTTAGAAGAGCAGTTAATGACATAGCACAGGTTTATAATATCCTGCAAAGTGAGAAGAGTAGATTTTTCTACACCATCACGATATCAGGGAACGTGTGCTTTTGATGCCACGTGCGGTCCCTGGAACACTTGTCATGTTGGATATTCAACCACTTAGCATCACTTGTTGGCGCCTCACCGATGCCTGTCCCGACACTTGGCAACAATGGTACCGGGAGTGTTTGTCACTCGATTTCTCTTTTTGAATGTATACAATGATTTTTAAATGGGAAAACTACTTACAAAAGGAAAACAATACTGGTAAATAATGGGTCCATATTCCCGAGATACAGAACCTTGGGATGAATACTAAGGAAGTAAGACTGATCTTAACATAACTTGAAAATGCCTCTAGAGCTAATGAAAAAACAGACATGCCATCTATTGGACTTTCTGATTAAACGCACAGTGCTAAAATTCTGCCAGGAAACAAAAAGACTTGGATAGGAAATTGGTGGTATGAGGGACATAGCCTGTGCTTTGAAACTACATGCAAATTACAAACCACCTCCACGTAATCATCAAGATTCAGTTGTTCCCTCTCTAATCATCTGAAGCACCTCAATATGGTGATAGAGAGTTCAGTCTCTTTGGTCATAACCTAGGCTCTGCTGCTCTGTGTGCTCGGGCCAGTTACACACCCTCTCTGTGCCTATTTCCTCACCTAAAAAAAAAAAAATAGGCATAATGACAGTACTGACGTCACAAGGATGGTGTGTGCTTTAAATTAACATATTCAATTAAAAATATATTTAGAGGTCTTAGAATGCACATGATAAGCGTTCAACAAATACTAGCTGATGGTGCTGCCTTACTACGACTCTTACTATAGTGGGGTTTCTAGTTGTTTTAGTTTTCAGTTCCTTTAGGTATTTAATAAAATTGGATGCTTTGTATAATAGTTACTTGCTTTCTCACTTACTCATCCACTCACTGAATTTACCTATATTTTTATGATTTTTTTTTTTTTGGCTTTGAGATCTTGAACACCAGAGCTTAAGGAGGCTGTAGGAGGCATGAGGAAGAGACAGGAAAGTAAGGGCGGTTGTTTAGCACTGGGGAGGGAAGCAGAGCAGGACTCTAAGTGGCATTCGATACAAACAGGGCTATGGAGATCCTGTCCTGAGGGGCGACATGGCACCTCCTGCACTCAGCCCACGGCAGCGACTCCAAGGAACTCTGTCCTGATCTTGCTTCTCTGTGGAGTGGCTTTTCTGATTGGCCTGACTTCCATGTCTTTCTTTTATAACGAAGTCAGCTGAGGAAGTCTTTGAACTTTGCAGAGTGTAGATGACACACACACGTGTCGTGTCATGGATATCTTAGGAAGGTTCCAGCCTTGCTGGTGGCCCTCTCCAAATTTTCTGCTTTGCTAGCCTCTTGGCCTTCTGTCTCTGACTCACGCTGCAACCTCCTTCCTCATCTAGTAGCCCTTTGGATGACTGTCTTAATTTTGGATTTACCATCATGACTTTAACCTAAAGCACCTCTCACGGTCTCAGTCCTAACTTCTGCCTTCCTAATAAATCAGAAAACTCTTAGAAGTCAGGATTGTGAGGGAGCCCATCCTCACATTGTCATGGCCTATGGAATCTGCTCTGGCTAGAAATGGGAGGAAGATGAGATAGTAGACAGTGGTAGAATTTGAGCAGTGGGCAGTCGAGTGAAGGGGAAGTGGTGAGAGCAGGAGTTTAGAAAGTGAAACTGACAAGAGTTTTCATGGGTGAAGGAGAGGCAAAAGTCTGGGTTTTTGTCTTGGTTGCCTGGGGTGACTATGAACAAGAAGTTTCAGGTTTTCCAGGGAAGATGACAAAGTTGCAGCATGCAGGTGAATTTGGAGATTTCAAGGAGAGACTTCCAGCAGACAGTTGAAAATCTTTCAAGAATTTAGAAAGTAAATTTAGGCATTTCTCCAATGCCCTCCCTACCAATGCGTTTAGAATTAATGCAAGCTGGTATACACTGCTATTCTCTCTCCCCTGTTTATTTGCTTTTCAGGAGAATTTGGGTTCATACTGTATCAGGAATAAACTCTGATCGTTGCTATTGGCCTCAGATAAAGATACATTGTGAGGGCTCCACCGAGAAATCGTGTGCACCAAGAATCTGAGTTCTAGAGATTGTTTTTGTTTTGTTTTGCGTTAAGAATTGTAAGATGTAACGAGATAGGTTAATAGCCCTGCAGGAAGTTGGTAAGCAACCCTATATTAATTCTACTGCCTATCGAGTTGGTTTCTAGAAGGAAAAAAAAAATCACAATGCACAAAATCATCAGGTTTGAAATAAGTCAGAATCACAAGAGCATCTTGTGAAATCCCATATTATAAACCATGGTTTAAGAGATTTAATAAACTGTGGCAATAAAATTAATGACTGATGACTTTGAAATATATGGCTTCAAAAACAAGTACAGGAGAAAATGGCAATACTTTGTAAAAGGTATAAATATATCAGTCCACAATGTTATCTGGAAAGTTATTATTTCCGCCAGGGTGTTTGTTGTGTTAAGTAAAAGGGGAAAAAACAGCTCAATAGCCAAAAAAGAATAGAAAGTCCTGAAAAGAGGCAGAAATAAAGATGAGAGCAAAGAAAAAGGTACCCATAAAATCTTCAAAGAGAAAGGTAAATTAATTAGCCACAAAAGAGTTTTGTTTTTTTTTTTCAGACAAAACTGCAGGAATAAAGTAAGCTGATTAAATTCATGACAGGTGCACCCAGAGGAAAAGCTTCTAAAATTGAGGCACAGAGGCAGGAAAAGGGAACAGTAAGAAGACAGCCTTGCTGATTTGTCATTTTATTCCTTGGAAACCCCTTATCGATAAAATAAACTACAAGTCGGTAGAACACAAGCAAATATAAAAGGATGCATGAAACGCAAGACAGAAATTCAATTAAAAAAACCAACACCAGTCTTTAGGTGGAGAGAAAAATAAATGGTTTTTCCTTCTTTTTAGTCTTCTGTACCTGAGCTAAAACTTCTTACGGGAAGACACGCTACGTTCCTAATGGACAGGAATTAACGCTATTAAAAATGAAGCTCTCCATTGTATTTCATACTAAAATTTAATACAGCCGAGTCTTACTCTGCTGCCAGTGAATCCAGGAACGGAACGGGACGGTGCTCCCTGGACAAAATGTAATGCAAACTTTCCCCACGAGGAAGAGTAGTTATGTTGTGTAGCACATTTCCTCGCCTACCTTTCCCATCACCCACTTTGCATCTACCACGTGGGTTCTGCGGTATCTTTTTTTTTTTTTTTCTTTCTGAGAACCAACAGCGTGGTACCCACGTGTGCTGCTCTTCTTCGCTATCAGGGTCTCCCCGGGCCTCTGGCGTGGGACTCTCGGGCTCACAGAGTCTGAGAGGAGGCTGCAGATTCCGCCGGGCACACCCTCGCCCTTAGACACCCACCCCTCCCTCTGCCCTCTCACACATGCGTTCCAGAATTCGGTGGATGCTGGTGAAACTGGGTCTGTCCGTGGGCAGCTTGCTCCAACACAGGCGCATGAGGTTGTACAGTTCCAGGGGGCAGTCCTCGGGGCAGGAGAGGATGTTGCCGTCCCGCACGTAGTAAATGACCTCCTCGTGGGCCATCCCGTAGTAGGGCTGCAGGCCGTAGGAGAAGATCTCCCACAGGACCACCCCGTAGGCCCAGACGTCGGACTCCGTGGTGTAGCGGTTGTAGAAGATGGACTCGGGCGGCATCCAGCGGATGGGGATGGCGTCGTTCTCGTTGGCTTTGTAGTAGTCCGCCGAGTAGATGTTCCTCGACAGGCCGAAGTCGGCGATCTTCACCACCATGTTCTCACCCACCAGGCAGTTCCTGGTGGCTAAATCCCGGTGGACGAACTTGCGCTCCGACAGGTAGGCCATGCCAGCTGCCACCTGCCTGGCGATGCACAGCTGCTCGGCGCAGGACAGGGGCGGCGGCCCGGGGCTGGAGGCCGGCCCCGCGGTGGCCGGGTCGCCGGGGCTGAGGCTGCGCCCGGTGGGCGGGGCCATGCTGCGCAGGAACTCGTTGAGGTCACCGTAGGCCATGTACTCGAAGAGCAGGCACATGGGCTTCCCCACCGCGCACACGCCTGCAACCGAAACAACGCCCCCTGTTAGAGGATGGGTTCCTCAAGTGACACATTGGAAAGAAGAGTGCAAAGGCAGATGACCGGATCAGAGAGTGTGGGCCCTGGTTTTCTGTCCACAGCATCGTAGTCAAACTCTGACCCCATTTCTTTCTCTCTCTCTCTCTTTTTTTTTTTTTTTTTTTTTTGCGGGGGGAGGTAATTAGGTTTATTTACTATATATACATATATATATGTTATCAAACTAATTCTTCAGCTACACAACAGATAACTTAAATGAGCAAGTTGATAAAGGCTTATGAAACTATCAACAGTAATGACCAGATTATTTTCAGTGTGAGTTTAAAATGATCCGGGGCACTGAGTTTTCTGGGTTCGTTCTTTCATACCATACACTTAAAGTATCCACACAGACATTCCCCATTTGAACATGAAATTATTATATTTTAAAAACATTTTATGTATTTATTTTTTAATTTATTTAATTTAAAAAAATTTTTGGAGGGGAGGTACTTAGGTTTGTTTGTTTTTAATGGCAGTACTGGGGATTGAACCTAGGATCTCATGTGTACCAAGCACGCACTCTACCAATTGAGCTGTACCCTTCCCCCACTTTTCTCCCCCATTTCTTTGTGTAAACATCTCCTATTTATCTTTTAAGAGCCAACTTATTTGTGACTCCTCCCACGGTGCCCCAGCACCTGACCCTTCCACGTCCAGATTTTCCTTGCATCACCCTTAACATAGTACCGATCAGCTTGTTATAATGCTCCATTTATTTGAGGTTCGTCCCCAACATTTTAGCACTTTGAAAACAGAGATCATGTCTTAAGTCTTCTTTAAATTCCACACACCTACCACGTGTCTGGCAGAGCACATACTCCATAAATATTTGGTGAGCGGATTTATGAATGGAAGTTTGCTTTGAGTATGTAATGCAATTGCTCTGTGTTTCTGCTTGCTTTCTGAAGAATGGTAATAAGAAGGCTGTTGTATGCACTTTGGAAGGGATGACAAAAACAATCCAAGATCTTAGATGTGGTATTCAGCTTAGTGTAGTAAAACATTTAGGTAAATTTTATAACGTTCATCCCAGAGAGGAAAAAAATGTTAATATAAATAGAGACTTAGATTTAGTGCCAAGTGGGCTTTTGTTAATCTTAAAATCTTGCTGTCTTTGAGAGGGAAACTGGACAACTTGAAATATTAGATCAGAAGGTCACAATTTCACATCAGCATAAAAATAGATTATTAACCCAATTTTTTTAGGCAAAAATTAGAAGTCTCTTTCATAAAGGAAGAGAAATAAGAATACTATCGTCTTGGCTTGTTTATTTGGATGTTAGTTTTTAATTCCAGGGACTTTAGCAATCAGTGTACTTATATATACTATATAAATTAAATTTAAAAATAAAAATAAATTAAAATTAAAAATTAATAAAAGAAAATGAATAAAATGACCATACGTTTCTTTGAGAAATTTTAAAAACTCGATTTTTTGAACTCAGATAATTTAATGAAATGTTCTAGTCCCTGATACAGAAAACAGTCTATGGAGAGGAACAGAGACTTTTCCCTGATCAAGAAATGAAAGAAAAAAAAAAAACATAAAGGCAGCATAAAGGCAAAAAAAAACTTGGCAAGCCTCTGTTTTCCGAGGCAACACATTTCTCCCCTTCCATTTTCATACCTAAGAGTTTCACGATGTTAGGGTTATCAAATTCCGCCATGAGGGCTGCCTCCCTCTGAAAGTCGGCTTGCATATCTGCTGAGGCTTCTTCTTTGAGCATCTTCACGGCCACCATAGTGAAAGGTTCGTAGGGAAGTAAGCCGGGAGCCCTAAGAGATACATTTATTTAGGAAGAAATCAGAGATCATCAGTGTTACACGTAGTCATTATATACATTATAACTATATGTATACATTATAACTATCCCCATTCATACACATCCCTCTGCTCATGCAGCTTTCCCTGAGCCACAGAGCCAAAGAAAGATGCCAGTGGCAGATCATACTTAAAATTCCTTGACTCCACTTAATAAAAATCACTGGCGTTCTTTTCAACATAGATTAAGTTTGAAAAATGCATTATTTATAAATTGCGGGAATTCCAAAGTGCCCAGAGCCAACAGGATTATCATTACCATCCTAACCTCTTAATCTCTTGCTAGAATCTAAATTCCTTGAAGGCAGGGATCATGACTTACTCTTTTCTATATCCCCTAAGAACCTAAAATGGTGCCTTGCGTACTTTTGGTTCTCAGTTAATATTTGTAACATTTTCATTCATCATGTAACCTCCATAGCACGGCCACTATGAGTGCAGGTAAGGCTGTGTCCTGCCCAAGAGCCCCAGATCTGAGTGATAGTTGGTAATTAAAACCATGTCCACATTCTGTGGTGCAGCTGTGTGTCTGCAGAGCCACATCTGTGCAGAGAGGGGATTTTATTTCAGTCCACACAAAGACACGAAATGGGCTATCACTGGCTTTAATACATTCTCCTTTCTTTTTTTTTTAAATTTTCTTTTTTTATTTATACAAATCTTTTCAGTTTTATTGTACATCTATAAAATGGGGATAATAAAATCTATATCCAGGGTTGTGAGACCTGAATATAATAATACAAGTATGTTATAAAGCACTCTTTAAATGTACTACAAATATAATATACTTAACACTCATACTCTTTTCATAAGCTCATTGTTTTCTGATGTTTTTGCATTATTTTTTCCTTTTTCTGTTTTGCCATTCCATGAACAACTATTTAATATCTACAAATTTCGGACTCTGAGTTCCTAAACGGAAACACTGGTTCAGAATAAATTTTACATGAAGTGGAGATGATAGCAATTAAAAATGGAAGAGAATTCTGGACATACTTACTAAAAGCCGTGCAAGAAATTATGATTTAAAATGTATGCCAAATTCTCTTCTGAAAAGGAAATATAATTGAAACTTTGCTAATTGCTTTTAATTTGAACACTTTATAAAGATTCTTTCCATATACGCAACCCTATTTTCCAGCAGAAAGGGGAAATGACTAAGATTCAAAGTACAGAACTCTGTACAAATAAGGCTAATGATGTGAAAAATGAACTAATTTGATAATAATTATTATACATATTCATAGACTTCAAAGTTATAGTCTGGTAACTTTTCAGACACAACATATTTCAATAGTTAGAGTGTTTTTACACCGGCAAATTTACCTTGCTTGAAAGACCCTTCCAAATGCTCCCTCTCCAATATCTCTCACATACTCAATGTTGTTCCTGGGATATTCCAGGCTGAGCAATTTGGGGTTCAAAAGGAGTGGCATCCTCTGGTACATGGGATTGGGGTGAAGTCTGTCTAGCAGGAGCTCCGAAGGAAGCGTGGTGAGGGTTACTGCCGCTGATTCTCTGCAGGTGAGACAAGTATGATCAGGAATGACCCGAGGACCAGGTGAGAGCTTGGGCTTAGGTTCTAGAGAGACATGGTGTTGAGGAGGACACAGAACACATTACACTAAGTTCACCAAGGATCTTTCCGTTTTAGAGCAATGAAGAATTTGGTTTGGTTTGGAGTCTAAAGACTCATTTTTTTCAGGAATGTTGTTGCTATCCAATCTGGCAGTGGCAGTGGGGCAGCGAGGGCTTACATGGAGCAGAAAAAGATGTTCGCTTCCAAACTGTGGTTTAGATTCTAACGGCTGTGAAAATCTAACCTTAGGAGATATGCTCCAATGCCAAAACTCATTGACATTTGTACAGATCATGGTGGGGTTGCTTAATTTTAAAGCAAGGGAGTGGATGTCATAAGGAGACTGGCAGTGTTAAATACATCCCTCCTTCCATCCCCAGTTTTGATCTTAAATACGTCAAGGTTTTAAAATATTACGACACGCAATTAACTAGATTCTCACCTTTTCTTATTTTTCCATTGTTTTCGTCTTCGGCAGCAATAAAGAGTAGTTATGGTGAGCAGCACAAATATTGCAAAGCTGGACATGATGGAGATGATTACAGTCATGGAGTATGTAGGGGACACAGAGAAGGAGGAAGAGGAGGAGGAATCCACACTTGGGAAGTCCACACTCGGCTTTGAGGACGTCATGGGTGGGAATGCTGTAAGTAAACAACAATTCTTTTCATTTATTCTTCAAGTGGTAAGAGGCAGTTCTTGTATTCAAGTCAGTAAACTAAATTTAATTTGAAGACTATGTTTTTATGTATCAGGTTCTCCCTATATAGGTCCTCCCTATAAGGTCCAATTGTAAGAATCCAGTGAGGTCCAGTTGTAAGAAAATGTAGCTTATAGAATTCACAGAGTTTTAAAGATGAGACTCAGAAAAAGAAATAATTTTTCCAAGACAAGTGCGTATCCTGGACTAGTGTTCTTTACTCTCATCATATTGTTTATGACCTGATGACGATCATGGAAATTATTGAATTATTAAGTAAAATATGTTAATGGAATTATACTTGAAGGCAGGATTGTCTAAAACTGAGCTTTTATACACATTTATGGTTGATTTACAAACAATAAAAATAATGGAAGAAGATGAGAAATGAAAATATTAGGATACAGATGAGTGGAAGTTAATTCATCCAACAATTGAACTGTCAAACTCCTATTAAAAAGGTAAATGCAATATACGAAGAAATTAAAATCTGCATTACTGCTGGAAACCAAAAGATGCCCTACTCATCACTATCAAGTGCAAAGTCCATGGTATATCCATTAAAATAACATCATTAATTATATTTAAGTCCTTTTGGTTGATTGTATAAAGACAAAAACATGGATAGAGAATATTTTAATAATACAATCAACAAGAATATCTTAATAGTGAAGAATGAGCTTTGTACCCTAAACAGAGAATAAACCCAATTTTCAAGTATTTGTGGGATACTGGCTGACATGACCTTTTTCATCAGGCCACAAAGGTGAATCTCAGCAAATTTCGAAAGCAGAAATCATGCAGATCTATTCTTTGATCAAAATGCAATGAATAGTAGATTAAGTAAAGTCCAATAGGACATCTAAAAAAAAAGAAAAAAAATTAATACTTTTTTTAATCAAACAGTACGAAGTGGCCATAGTTTACAGATTATGAAATAACTTCCTAACTGCATGTATGAGATGTGACCAAAGAAGTGCTCAATGATAAATTCATAGCCTTATTTCTTTCCATTAGATAAAAAGAATGAAAGCGAATGAACTAAAATTTTACTTAAGACTTTGGAAAAGAAACAAAAACTACAGAAAACAAAGGAGAACAGGTGATAAAGTAACAGCCATGTACAAGCAGAAATTAGTAAGTTAGAATACCTATACCACAAATGATAGAATTAAAAAAAAAAAGTCAATAGTTGGTCTTACAAATATTTATAGAGTAGTCCGATCAGTGACATTTTAATTTTAAGAGGAAAACAAAAGGCACAAACATACAAAATTAGGAAGATAAAGTAGTTATAACAACAGGTTCAAAGGTCAATAAAAATGAAATAATATATAATTATGGAATTACATCTAAAAATCTTAAGGAAAATGATAGGAACATATTAATTACCAAATTTGAAGAATTAGAAAATCTAATATAGCCACAACTAGGAAATTTAAGTCATTGTAGAATTATGGTTACACTCTTTCAGTCTTGGAAGGGATACAGTTTCCACATTTTTATAATATGTTCCAGTAGGAGAAAAATCAGATTATTTTAGGAAGTTATTTTAATGCTATGATCACAGCCTGGCGATGTTAGCACGAAAGAAAAGTGCACACCTAGTTGTAGAACATAGGTTTAAAAGATCCTAAATGAAACATTAGCAATTGACTACAATATAGTAAAAGAATAATGATTGAATAGAAGGAATTATATTAATGTAACACATCAGGAAAACTTTTCTTGCAGCGGACACCCAAAGCCATTTGAAATAGGACACTTGTGAAAACAGAGGTTATAAGGGGTGCCCATGTGTGACTTAGTCTAGGCGTGGACACAGTGATTATGCTTTGAGCACCGGTGGTTAAACAACATGTAATTTTGAAGCCTGGGGAGACCAAATTTGGTCACCGCCATGACTCAAGCAGGCACCTGAAACTAGGAGAATATCAACACAGCAGTAACAACACATCTGTGCGGGACCAAGGACAGAATTTCTCATCAACCATTACAGCAGTGGTGGAGTTGACAGACTTCCCAGGCTCCTCTATGGTTAGTTTGAAAGCTGCTCTGACTTTCTTTGGACTGAGTCATTCGAAGTTTTGAAAAATCAATCCAAGACGAATGGAGAGGGAGCCTTAAATTGGAGAGCTAAACTTCCTGCCAATATCATAGTAGGAGCAATCGTTAAAAGACAGGGAGAGGTGACAATTTTTGTATCTGGGTTTTATCCGGGAAGTTCATACCATATTTAACACGGGTGGGAATGTAATGAATTTGTGAAATTGGCAGCGCAATCTCATTAGTAAATATAAGGGTCTTTTTTTTAGCAATAATATCATACCTCCATTAGAATAATATCAGAAAATGGGATTTAATGGCATAGTAAGAGAATACTTCATGATGATTTAGTAAGATTTATTTCCAAGATGCAAAAATTGGTAGAGGTTCAAGGAGAATTTTGCTTTATAGATTTAATTGTTTCTTCCTTTCAGGCTAGTTTTATTTTGTTATTCATTGTTTACTGCTTCTGATCTATTTGCTCTCGTCTTCCCTAGAGTAACATCAGTAATTTCTTTGTATCCAAATGATCAGTTTGGGTCCCCTGTTTTTTTCCTCTTTTTTTTTTTTTTAATCTTTTTCTCATTTCATAATTTTCTCTCTTTATCCTTCTCCTCTGAACGTCAGGGGGGTCTTATTCACTCATTCATCCAAACATTAATGTATTTATTAAATGAACATTGATTGCTAGGTTTCAAGGATACTGTGACAAGTCTCTGTGTTAAAATATGCAACTGTGAAACAATTAGCAAACAGATTATTACAATAAAACATAAAGAGTGTTATGAGAGTGGTGAGAACAGGATGTTCGTGTGAAGCCAGGGGCAGCCCAAGTCCAGGCTTTAGGCATCCTGGGGAGGTTTTCTAAAGTAACTTTAAGTTAAATATAAAGGGTGAGTAGGCGATGCCCCACGGAAGGTGTATGTGTGTGTGCGGCGCGGGGGAAGGGAGTGGGGGGTGTCAGGGAGGGGAGGTGATATTCCACAAAAGAGAAATGATACGTGTCAGAGCCCGGATCAAGCAGTTGCAGTGCTTTTCTAAAAGTGTACCAAGTTTGATTGTTGAGCTGGGGAATGTCTGACAGTAAGGCTGCAGATACCAGGTCTAGGTCATCAAATACCTTGTATGCCAACTTTAGTAATTTGGACTCTGCCCTGCAGTACATGGAGAAAACCATCAGAGAGTTTTCAGCAGTGGAGTAGCATGGTCAGCTTTTTGCTTTAGAAAAATCACCTGGCTGCAGCCTGACTTCCACAGTGGCTGATTTCAGGCTAGCAAGGTGAAGCCCCAAATGTGGAGTTCAGTAACACTGTTACATAGGGCTAAAGGGAAAATCTGAAAAGTTTCCATGTAGACAGAATAAATTACATACCGGAAAAAATAACTAGACTCATATGAGACTACCCATTTCTGGGGGAGGGTATAGCTCAAGTGGTGGAGTGCATGCCTAGCATGAACAAGGTCCTGGGTTCAATCCCCAGCACCTCCATTAAAAATAAATAAATAAAACCTAATTACCCACCCCCAAAATATTCTCCCTGTTCTCCCTGACTACCTATTTCTAAAACTAGAAGCTAAAATGGAGTAAAATCACATCTATAGACTACTGAGAGAAAAGACGTGTCATTCAAGAATTCCATATCCAGCTACCATAGCATTCAACTATCCAAGTAAAAGAAAGCTATTCTGAAGATAGGCAAGGATTCAGAGACTCTGTCACCCAAGAACCCATCTGTGGAAACACGTAAAGTATGTGCGGTTCTACAGAGTCCAGGAATTCAGGAATAGTGAATTGCTTGCTAAGAAGACAAATGATATAAACAGTATAAAGGCATCACATGCTCAGAAAGATACTTCATTTCAGCGAAAGAAATTATAGAAATGAAAACCACTAAAACTGTTCAAGCAGTTTTGCAAAACCAAAACCAAAAAACAAGCAGTTATGCCAAAGGTAAACTAATGATTAAAAAAAAACTTTCATCACCCTTCAAAGTGGACTGTAATATCCTTTAGCATTTATTCAGACATCAAGAAACTCTCCAAGAAATATCTGTGGACTTTTCCCATTGCCATAGACTATGGGACACCGGACCTAGTAAGTAAGGATGCCTCCTCTGCTCAACTACCAGCCTACCTGAAGAGCTAGAGCCAGTTTCTTTAATAATAATTGTATTTAACTCAGGGAGCATATTTTCAGACGTTCCTCACCAGATGAAATGATTAGTTTTAGGACATTTGGAGTTCATTTTCTTACATATACCAAAGATTTCCTGAAAATATTTACTGGTATATGCTGCTAACAGTTCCTTCCAATCAGTCAGTGTACAAGGCAGAAATATGGATGCTTTTGTGGTGTTAGTCCTGTCTAATCTTGGACTGAAGGTCAGCACCTTGCATATGGTAAACCCTCAGTGAACCCTTGAATGAATGAATGAGGGAACAATCAAAGATGACAAAGATCGCAGTCATCAATTACAAGTCCAATCAAAGTAAACTTCGGCTGCTTATATAACAAAGAAGGGAAACATTTCTTTTTCATTCTTTCAAATTGGGAATAACAATTTGATAGACTTCCAGAATAATAGATTTCTAGAGTTTCCATAACTGCTCTTGTTTACCAGCTCTGAGCAATTCAGTTGTGACCAGTAGCATCCTTTCTTTGAATACTTTAAATCTTAGACCTTCAAGTAGGCTGGTAAAATCAAGTCCTGGCACTTAGCCAAGAACAGAGGCAATTAGGGGTGGACTATCTATCCCAGAAAATGAATATGATTTGAGCCTTAAAACATGGAAAATCAGAGGAAATTAATTGACATGAAAACATTTCCTAATTTCATTCTGAAGATTTCTGCATTCTGGTAGGTTTAAAGCACCATCTGATACAGATTCGTTTTTAGGACATCACTTTTCATGCAACCTTCTTTGATTCTTTCCTAGGGATTTGGAGATAACTCTTTTAAAACCATTTGATTTGACGCTGTAAACTTTATACTGCGTATTAGCTGTCTTAAAAAACACCTATCTTCCAAAAGAAGGATCTGTTGTCACAAATGAAGACCATGAATTGGCTCAGTGAAGAAATAAATGTTTGTTTTCATCTAGAAAGAATGAAGTGACACAAAAATCATGAATGCAAAATCAAAAGGTGTTATTTTAAAGTGGCTTATTTCATAGCCGTAGAAGGGATAAAGCACCTTAATAACCTTGTGTCATTCACTAACTATGGCGCTCTCCATGGCCTAATTAGAAGGCATAAACTGGGATCTCCAGTGATCTTCCTTCACGTTAGACCCCGGGTGAGCACAGTGAAAAACCCGGACATCCCGCTGTTCCGGACGTCATGAACTATGGGTGTCAATACGCATGCATGAATCCAGTTACATACACAGAAGGTTTCAAGGGCACAAAGAAAATTACTTACTTGTTAGGTTTTCTTTTTTATAATCTGAAGGGGAAAGGATAAAAATTTGTTTTAAATGGACATTCAGATAGCTCATATGTTCTGTGAGAGCGTGCTAAGAAATGCAAGTTCTCTTTCAGCTTTTTAAATATACAACGGGAGAACATTCTTGGCATTCGAATGCACAAGGATGGCGTCTTTGAAATTAAACCAGCTGTTAGGGTTAACGAAGACATAGTTCCTGACAAACGAAGTTCATTAAAGCAACATGCAGTGATTAAGCTTTGTTTTGCGAGATCAGCATTTTCAAACGTGGCTTGTTTTTGCATGCTGCAAAACCTGCTTCATTGGCTAAGAAAGAGGACTTTTCTTCCTTTATTCCACTCCTCTGACAAAATATGAGATATTTCTTAGCCATTTCTCTGCACATTCCAGAAAATGTTATAAGCTCTCAGAAGATCCTCTTAGGAAGTAAGGTAAGATCTCAAGCAGCTGTTAAAAGTGCTCTTTAATTTCTTTTAGAACAAATGGAATAAATCCTTATGCTAACTGGTGCATTAGGATAGCAGTAGGATTCTGTTATTAGGTATGGAAGGAAGGCAGAACTCAAAAAAAAAAAAAAAAAAAAAAAAAAAAAAGAAAAGAAAAAGAAAAAAAAAAAGGAATGTCTAGAAATACTAGGAGATTTAAATTCACACTTTAGTTTCCTCAAAATAGTAAGTTTTGCTTAACCTCCAAAGTCTCGCCAGAACTCTTACCCGAATACGGCAGTCTGGTACAGGCCGCGGGGTCCCAGTGCATGCTGGGCAGTCTGTCGCATTCTAGCACAGAGAACAGATGCATCCCAGATCTGTAGAGTCCCCTGTGGGCTTTTTCTTCCATCGCCAGCCATTCTTTTGCACAGAAGAGCTCCTTCACTGCCAGGCAGTATTCTCTAGAATATTTTATGGAGAACAAAATTTGATAAATTATAGCATGTTGAAGCCAAATTTGTGGTGGAACCTAAATCCTGTATTTTCAAAACATCGTCACAATACATTGTCTGCTCCTGAAAAAGTGTTTTTGTAAACATCCTTTTCATGTAAATAATGTGAGACTTTATGTGAGAGTATTCCTGTGAAATACTCTCTTATTTTGTTTTTAAAACATAATTAATGCTCCTGGGGGAAAGGATTTTCAAGTTCAAAAGGTACCAGATTAGGAATCCCAGATATGTTTTCTCTCAAGTTCATATTAAAATAATGACAAAGGTATAGAAACAAGTGACCCAGAGTTTTAAAAGCACACATCCTGAAGTCATGGATCATTGTCAAGTAGTTTCCAGCCTGGGAGGTTTTTCTGTAACCTCGGGGCTAATGGGCAGGGCCTGAGGAACACAGTCAGCAATTCTGCGCGTGCTTTGTTCTCCAAAACGAGACAGCATCACCTTCCTGGAAGGTTATAGGCAGGCATGTGGGTTCTTACACAGCCCTAGCCTTGGAGAAGCTGAGTCCTGTCCCATCGCGGTGTGTGCTTCCACCTGAGAAAGCTAGAGTAATGCCTATTTGAATATGAAGCTGTAGTGTTCATCTATGTGTTGCACCATGAGTGAAGAGGCTGAAGAAAGATTAGGTGGACTAGTTGGACTAATTAGAATTTTGTGGATTAATATTTGTTCAAACTTACAGGAAGTAGGATAGATGACAAAGGAGAGACCAGGTCAGTTCCAAATTAAGATATTTGGGATTCATAATAAGAGGATATTAAAGATAATTTTAAAAATTAAGGGTAATAATAGCAGTGTCATTCATTCAGTATCTGAAGTATACCGAGAGGAAGAAATTGTGTGTGTGTATATATATGTGTGTATGTGTCCTTACATATGCATATATTTTTTAATACTCATGCCTACACACCTGCCTTCCCAGGCAACCACTTGCCAATATGGACCAATCCAGCATGAGCAAAATGAAAGGGCTTTGCATCAAAGGTGATGGGATACAACGGGGGTCATGAGTACAACAATAGGATATAGATTCTTAATATATCTGCAAGGGGAGGGGGAGTAACGGGTCTTTCAAGCTTCTATGAAGCTAAAGAATTGGAGAAGCATTGCTTGGCTTCCCTCGTACTATGCCTGGGTCCCATCCTTTGGTCATATAGCACATCTTTCTGCATTCGGACAGTACAATTAAAATGTGCAAAATCAATAGGGGGCATATGAAAAAACTTTGTAGCCCACATTATGTGGGGAAAGCAAATAACTGGGAAAAGTATTTTTTGTTATGAATGCAAAAACACATTCGAGAAGTTTTTCAATTTTGCTTTGTTTTCATTGACATGCATTGAAGCATGCCCTCTATAGAAGATTTTTTTTCACAAGGAAAACAATCAAGATGAAATGGAAAATAGTCTGAAAACTAGGTTAAGTTGAACATGGTAGTGACTGAAGAAAATAAAGACCACAAAGAAGTGAAAAAAACTTTGTTTTTAAATCAAAAAATGTAAAAAAAAAAAAAAAGAATTTTAATTCCTATTTAAAAAAAAAGAAAACAACTTTGTTTTAATGAAACAGGTGAAATCTTCATTGAAAACAGTAAGAAATGGCATTGTAAGAAACCGAACAAATAATAGAGGAAAACTTCAGAAGTCCTGAGTGCAGAGAGAAAGAATGAATAGAAATGGTGTGTAAGGAGATAGCTGAGAGGGAGAAGAAAGCAAGAAATCCAAAGTACAAGTAACAATGTTTCCCCACAAGAAACTAGAGCACATAGAGAATAGAAAATACTCAAACATATACCGTAAGAAAATATTCTCAAGCTAAAAAGGATATAAACCTGATAATGAAAGCATATTATCCATTCTTTTTATATTATTTATAGGAAAGAAAATGATGAAAAGAAATCTATTTCCAGATGAATTTTACAAATATTTTGAATCTCAAGAATTAAAGAAATAATCTTCTTACCAGCTAGCAAGAGAAAAATATTCCCTAAAAAGGCACAAAATTCAGGATTGCCTTATCTGTTCTTCATTAAAACACAGCCCCCAAACAGTTGGTCACTGTGCATAGAATTTTGAGGAAAATTGAGAGTAATGCAAGATTTAAGTACCCAGTCAAAAACACATGTATATAAGATTACAGAGAAGTAGTTTTTTTTACATGTAATCTGTAAAATACCTACTCTAGCTAAATAAGAAATGAATCAAAATTGAGAGTTTAAGGGGGGAAAAAAGATTTTCTAATAGAACGAATGACTGTGAACGTCAGGGATAAATAGCACAAGAACTGCTCCAGGTACTTGTTGCATATGTAATTATGCAATCGGATGTAAAAGCTAAGAGTAATATTCCAAAATTTGAGCATCTGCAAATGCAACACAATTGAATAATACTAACCTGGTTTATAATTCCAGATAAAGCTTTAACAAGCAAGTAATGGAGGATTTGGTAAAATTATACTAACTTATTTAGGCTTACCTTCCACACCCTATTTTTAAGTTTACAACTTCCTCCCCTAGCCTTGGTACTCATGATCTTCCTCACCTTGGTGCCCATTTCTTCCTTTTCCTGTGACACTTAACATCTTCTAAGGTAGTATGTAAGTTATTTATTTATTATGTCTCTTGCTAATTGTCTTCTCCTGCTAGAATGTAAGCCCCATGGACAAAAACCCTAGAATAGTACTTGGAGCCCACTAGAAGGTCAATAAATATTTGTTGAATAAATGGAATTCCTTGTCATTCAGGGAAAGAGGAACAAATGATTAAATTGCCATCTAAGATCAGAAGACTGTGAGGAATGCACAAATTAACTAGCAGTAGAATGTAAAATGGTGGAAGACCTTTGAACCACTTGGAAGGATAAAGGCAAACAAAAACTGTTATGAAAGATAGAGTGAAAGAACAGGGAAACAAAAGGAGCACATTTAGAGGGCAAACTTACTAGTTATTAACAGCGGGCTCAATTTTAGTTCAAATATTATTGGTACAGAAAGCAGAAGTTGCCAGAACTGCAAGAAAGCTTTCTTAGAAAAAAAAACGATTATTGTGAAAAGGTTTACTGCATTGAATCAGACAGAACAAACTCACTTAAGAGCAGAAAGGATTGGACAACTTAATTACTGATAACACTAATCACCTACATACTACATATGAATCTTGTACCTTAAAAGCAGAGATAAGTCTTTTTAAATGTCTAATATTTTTACAATTATTAATTATATATGAGAGAAAAGAAAACCTCAGTAAAATGTAAAAATATGAAAATTTCTAGACTGCATTTCTCAATCCCAGTGTGAACAAAATGTTTAACTATAAGGATTTAAAAAAGCAAACAGTTTTCAGATTAAAAATACTTGTCTAAATAATAACTGGAATTAGGAAAAAGAATTTTAAGTATGCTAACAATAGCTTATAGATTTAAGAGGTAATTATGCTATTCTGCTAAATCTGAAATCTCAGTGAAAGGGATTTAAAAAAAAACAAAAAAGGTTAAATTATCTCCAGTCTTCAAAAAGGACACCTGTGGCTTCTGCATGTAAACCAATTTAGGGCATAAATATTGGAAAGTTACTCGACAAATTTATTTTGTGATAGCCTACAAAGATACAATTCAATTTTAATTTTGGTTGTTCCTCAAGAGATGCTTAGATTTCATGTCTGATGAAAATATAATCTTAAGTGTCGAAATGACAAATTATATTTCTCTTTTAAAGTCTCCAAGCCATCAAAATCTTCAGTAAGTTAAAACATAGAGCTCACTATTTTAATGACCTCACTGTAGTCCTTTTACGATTGTATCTTAAAATTACTTCAATATTTAAATAGTTCCTGTTTTTTTTTAAAAACAGGTGGAAATGTGCTGTGTTGGTAGTTTTCATGTGTTTTCTTGAAAAGGAAGCAATATCTGTCCAGTTTCTAATATATACCATGGGTGCAATTTATCCTTTAATCCTCTCAACTCTATTTTGCAGATGAGGAAAATAAAGTTTAGCCCAAGATCAGGTACATCTAGAAAGCAGTACAAACAGTATTTGAACTTTGTTCCATTTAGCTCAAAAGCTAGATTGATTCCTGTCTTTTCTACATAAGAAGTAAATAAAGGCAAAGATAATTCTATTGAACATGGATTTATAAATTTCAATGTTTAAAGACTATGGGGGGGTTAAAGAAATATATATTTATAACTATGTCCACTGTCCCCCACCCCCATGAGACAAGAGCATCAATATTTAAATCAGAATATTGGGTGGAATATTATAGTGTTCTGAAATGCTCACCAAGATTTCATATTTATTGGCAAATAATGCTGAAGCACTTGAAATGTAGTCTTTATTTTCTCTATCTTGGCTGACTAATGTGGTCCATGTTAACTTAGGGTTTTGTTTTTTATTTCCTAGGAAGCAGGAATATTTATGAATATGGTAATAATGTGAATAATAACACATGTAATAGATTATTACACCTTTTATGACATTTTCTAGCTCAGAGCCCTAGTATTACAGGGTATCATCAGTGATTCATATGGTAGGACTTTTGTCCCGTTAATTACCTTATATTTTGTTTTTTAAAACAATTTTTTTTGAAGAGGTAATTAGGTTTATTTATTTACCATTATTTTCTTTTTAAATGGAGGAACTGGGAATTGAACCCAGGACCTTGTGCATGCTAAGCATGCGCTCTACCACTGAGCTACACCCCCCTCCCCTGCCCACCTCAATTACCTTATATTTTGGACTATTGCATGTGACAACTTACTCTTTGGAAAACTCTTCCCATTCACAAACAGACAAATGGAATTTTCCCATTTATATATTTTTACCTGCAAATGGGTATAGGAGTAGGCACTAGCCCAGGGTTGCATTCTTGGAAGATATGGTTACATAGCAAAGCTTCGGCAGCCGGCTGGCAGAACGGGCTCACTGCTTTCAGTTCATTCCAGGCAGTGTGGACCAGCAGTTCTTGGGCCTCTTCAGGGTCTGCGTAGGAGTTGTTGAAGAAAACAAGAGCATCTTTCGCCAGGACAGCATCACACACTTCCCCGCTGTACTGGGCACAGTAGCCTTTGTTTTCTCTCTGGGATTTACTGAAAGAAGCAGGGAACAGTATTCCCAATCACATGCTGTTTCTTAGCATTCAAGCTGCCTTTTTTTTTTTTTTTTTTTTTTTCCATTTCCACATCTGCATCACAGAAATAGGAGAAGACTGTACTAACAAATCGGTTGAAATGCTCCATCTGAATATTGTCTTCATTTCCAACAGCAATTATATTACCTCTAGCTACTCCAGAAGGCTATTATGAGGCTCAAAGGTGGTAACAGATGTGGAAAGCTTTGGAACCTCTCAAGGGCTGAATGGATGGGAGTATTTTTGTTATTTACATCATAAAGAAAATTTAACTGCATTTCTTTTTTTTCCATTGAAGTGTAATCGATTTACAATGTGTTAATTTTTGGTGTACAGCATAGTGATTCAGTTTTATATATATATATTAAAATATATATATATAATGCCATATATATGAATATGTATTCCTTTTCATATTCTTTTTCATATAGGCCATTACCCATTACAAGGTACTGAATATAGTTCCCTGTGCTATCCGGTAGGACCTTGTTGTTTATCTATTTTATACCTAGTAGTTAGTATCTGCAAATCTCAGACTCCCAATAAATTGACTACACATTTCTTACAAATAAGCTGATGTAGCAAGTAAATACATCTGAAAAACATATTCATCATGATGATTAATAAGTGATGATCAATAAGTGAGTGAGCATAGGAATTGCTCTGACCTAAAAAGCTTGCAGCTTTATGAACATAGTTTATTTCAACGTTATGATAGTTAAGTATTTGAACTTTGCAGCGCACACCTTCCGTGCTCAGATCCTCTTACTCATACATCCTCTCAGCATTTCATTAAACGAGAAGAAAGCCACGCAGGGAGGAGAAAGCACTGGCTGTGGCTCTCGGAGGAGCTAAGCAGCACCTTCAGTGTTGCTATTTTCTCACCGCGTGTCTTGGGGAAACTTATCTGGTCATTCCGAGTCCCCAGGTCCTACTCTGTAAATTGATGTCAGTAATTACCTGAACCCTGGTTACTGTGTGTTAATGGGTAATGTAAGTGGAAAGACACTGTAAATTATGCAGTGCTAGCACAAAAATAAGATTAAAAGCCGACCTGCTGTGACGACTGAAGAAGTCAACAGGGAGAATGGAAACTCCTGTTGGTGCTCTCCCCGCATGTCCACTGCTCCCTTAAATGGAATGCTGGGAATTGTAATGACAACTCCTGTTCTCACTCACATGACAAATATTTATTGAGCATTTATTATGTGTAGGCACTGTGATGGTCTCAGTACATCCATATGCCTTCTTTCAGATATATCGTTAACAGTGACAGCAAATTCAAATTGTGTTCTCATTTAGATTTGCACATCTGTGGAATTTAGCATTTCACGATCTTTAAACACAGAATTTTAAGCTAAGGAAGATTAAACAAACTGGAATTTGTGGGAAATGTTTAAGTTGTTAGCAGACCCCATTTGAATTTGAAAAATTGATTTGAGTCATTATTGACCGGTCTTTAAAGCAAATCTATTAAATGAGATATGACTCATTCAGGTAAAACAATGAACTTCCAAGAAAAACTGTATTTTAAAATAATATTTTGTCATACAGAATCATTCTCTAATTCATGCTATAGCCGTTTACTAATTAGTCAACATGAATTTTATTGCATTATTTAAAATTCATCAGGGATGTTTTTAAATGAAGGGCCTTGAAAAAGAAAACACAAAACTCCCATGAAAATTTGGGCCATATAAGGTGGAGAAAAAACCTAGAGAAATAGCTCATGACTCAGCCTTTTAGGGAACTTAGGGTAGGATGACGCTAAAAGTTCTGGAGGAGCAAGGATGCTGTACTTTAAGAAACTGAGTAACAATACCTAAAAATAAGAAATACCTCAAACTGGTTTGCAAAATGGTCACACATATTGATAATCCCTTGGAGGGTTGAGAAGAGTAGGCGTGGCTCTTATCACTTAGAAACAACTGTATCATGTAAAAATTAAATGTCTCTCCTAGTGTCTCTGAGCTGAGAATTATTCATCCAGGTTCTGCTGTCATGTGTGAGCTATAAAATGATTATTTTTCCACGAATATTTTTAAATTAAAAAAGATCATGATTTTTTTCTTTAATTATACAAGCAAAAACCATTTTTTAAAAAAGCATTGGAAACTAAGACAAATTATACAAAAAATTAATAAAAAAAACTGCAGAGACAAATATTATTAATAATCAATTAACAATCAATTCTTCTCTCTGGATTTCTGTTGCTTCTCTTTTTTAAGCTATTTTATTTTCTTTTTAATTGAAGTATAGTCAGTTTGCAATGCTATGTCATGCTAAGCCCTAGAAAATCTTTAGAACAACCTCAGTGTGTCTTAGTGGTACTGAGTCCTCATTTATTTTTGAGCATTAGCTACATAAAGCAAAAGCAAAAAAAAAAAAAAAAAAAAAAAAAGCAGAATAGGTTTTCAACGGAAATGAGATCTTGGTGTTAATTTTGGTTTGGCTTTCTATCGGCTTGAAGATGACTAGCCTGTGAAAACCCTTTGCATGCTGGGAAAATAAAACATACAAGGACAAAGTATATGGTTCTTAGTAATTTTCTGTGCCTCTGTGATGTTCTGGGAGCATTAAAGACTAGCTTTGGTGGTACCTCTTTGCCTGGATTAGCCCCACAAGATAAAGGATATACAGGACCATATAGATAAAGATACAGATATAGGAATAGAGTGAGTGGTTTAAAAATGTGTAGGGAGACAAGTGTGCCGAATGGTGCGTGAATGAAAGACAGCATCTCTTCTGTGGGTGGCCTACACTTTAATTTGACTTTTACCATGTATATATTTATATCCGCATACATATCCATACATACCTATGAAGACTGTCCAGTCACAGTTTCAGAGTTTAAACAACTTCCTTTTCCTTTTTCTCCCATCTTTTGCAAACTTATAAAACCTCACATTTTATGCAGTGATCAAATTTTAGAGGCAAGGAATGGAGGCCAGTTGGGCCATTTTCCCCCCCTCAATCTCCTAACTCTATTACTTAAAATTTTTCTTAAAGGAGCTCACAGCAAAACCTAGGGATCAAGATGAAGGCAAAAAACTTCCGCTGGTATCTTCTGCTGTCTTTTGCAAGTGATGAGTCCCCTTTCTGTCTGACTGAAGTCGTATCTCTCCACATGCAGTGCTCGGGGCTGAGGATAGAGCAACACCAGAAGCAGCTGGTCCTGTTGCTCATTTGGACAGTGGGGCAGAGTAAACAGGGATCTGTTCACAGAATGCTGGTTATTTTGGAATGATCTGCCGGACTACCTCCAAAAATGCTAGTTAATACTGAGCATGGAGCCAGTCCCTCCTTCGCCTCCTGACAAACTAAACCTGGCTGACCTCTCCTTCTGTAAAGTTTCTCTTTTTTAGAGGCAACAGGTGATATTTGATCCCATGTCCCCCCTTTAACTTCTTTTATAACAGACAATTCTCCTTGGTCAAATATTTAAAGAATTTAAGTATAAAGTGGGTTTATTCAGTTAATAGATACAACCATTTTGGGGTTTGTAGTCAAAACTGCCGAACGCTTGCTAGAAAGGTTATATCAATTTTCTCTCTACTTACTGGTAGAGTTGGACAGTGCTGGTGTTATCACAAGTGAAAAATGATACGGAATTTTTCTTTAATTAGCATTTATTTGACTACAAATCAGTTAAGTCTTTCATTTGCATTTACTGGCATGGGAGTGATTTATTTCTGTTCTTGAGCCCTTCGAATTTGTGCATGCTTCCATTAGAATGTTGCTTTGTAATTAATGTGTGTGTGTGTGTCCCCTAGTAAAATGCAGATTCCTTGCAGGCAGGGAATATGTGCAATTGGTTTTGTTTCTCCACTTTCCAATATAGTGCCAGGAACAGACAGAGTGGTTTAAAAACGGACAGGGAGGACAGGTGTGCTGCGAGGCATGTGAATGAAAGATGGCGTCTCTTCTGTGGGTGGCTTGCATTTTCATTTACTTTTTACCATGTTTGTGTCATGTACCCCCTTCAGTAGATACCCAGTTTCTCTACAGAGTCCTCCAGGCTCAGGACTGTCTCTTAGATCCGTGATAGCCACCTAATTCTCAGGTCCTATTTATCAGGTACACAAATGCATCAGTGTGGTATGAATTAGGAAAAAGATTGCAAACAAACTTAATTTTCTTAGGCAATGAATTATTTCATTCCATGGAATTAGAATCAATGGCTTGAGTGGCAGGTCCTGCTTAGTTACTGTGTTACCTAGGTTAGCAAAGTATTTATAAATCTGAGTTCTTGAGTCTGTCTACTTGAGCTCAGATTGAGGCTTTGGAGTTAGTTTTGGAGTGATCATTTTGGAGGATCTGGGCAACATTTTATGCCTCAAAGAAATAGAGAGGATAGTTCTGGCCCCATAAAGTTGCTGAAACTAACATGAGAAAAGTGGTGCTCAAAAGTGTAGCACAAAACTTCACTGCTATTCTTCTCATGAATTAATCATTCTGAATCTCAGTTTCATCATTTGTAAAATTAGATTAAAATAGTTGCCCTACATCCCAGAGTTTCTATGCAAGTCAATTTTATGCAAATCAAGCTGTAAGTTTCAAAATGTGTTGTTAGGAGCTACTCCCTTATTGACAGGACAAAGCTGTGAGGGAGAGCTTGGGAGTTGGTTCTGTGTCTCATTTCTAAGCCTGTCATTTACTAGCTGTGTAAGTTACCTGAACTGTCCGGTTCAAAGAAACTCTCTTAGTTTCTTTTCTGCACTATAGGGACCATCATAGCACTTATTACATAGGGATGTCCCGAGGATCGGCTTTTAAAATGCATGTAGAGGAGGGAGGCTATAGCTCAGCAGTAGAGGGTGTCCTTAGCTAAGCATAAGGTCCTGGGTTCAATCCATTAAAATAAATAAACTAAATTTAATTATCTACCCCCCCCAAACAAAGCAAAACAAAAAAAAAATTAAGAAATGAAAAAATAAAATGCATGTAAAGCTCTTAGCACAGTGTCTGATACATAGTAAATATTCAATAGGTAGACATTACATATCTTCAAGTTCATTATCACTTGGTAAGAGTATTAAAAGGATGAGAAATTGGAAAGTTTCTGAGATTACAGTGCTCAACCAATAGGAAACATTCAATAAATGGGATGTCAAACAAAACCAACCATTGGAATAGTAACAGCACCTTACCTCCATTCTATCAGCAGGAGAGGCAGTCCCCACAGGAAATCCAAGTAGAGGGGAGAAGAAAGGAAAGTTAGTACATTTGCATCTCAAGGTCTGTAAGAGATAATCTGATACTTCTCTAAGTTTCTGCAAAGCTCTCCGCTTGGGCTAGGAGGTCAGACACTGCATTAACAGGCAGATTTGGAGAAGGAGATGAAGAAAATATTCAGTGTCTCCCGGAACTGATTCTTCTTTCTCCAGGCTCAGTCAGCCATCATTAGCCCAGGCAGTATCACGGGTCAGAACATCCCTCCATCAGCCACCCAGGGACTTTGCATCAAGAAAGCAAGATGTGGAGGCTGAGCGGGAAGAGGAGAGAGGGGACCGGTGGAGGAGCCGTTATTCTCACAGACCCACTGGCTTCACGTGGTCACACGGGGTCTCACACTCATAAAGACTTCCAACTTAGTTTAATGCTCTGCCGTTATCATCTTGAAATACTTAATAATTTTTTTTAACAAGGGTCCCCACATTTTCACCATAAATTTTGCCCACGGAGGTGAAAGTTCAGGGCCCTGAGGGCATTGCCCTTCTCTTCAGGTGAACTACTGGGCTCCCAGTGTGATTGGCCCCAACTAGGACTCTCCCAAGGCAAGAGGACTCTTAGGAGGGGGTCATGTGACCAGCATTTCTGAATGATTCCATTGCTTTTTGTTTAGGAAATGTAAAACTTCACAATCTTGACCAAGCACTTTGCGGATTACTTCCTACTGTCCTCCCCAGCCCCCATTATAAAAGTAAGAAGTAAAACCTATGCTTTGGCAAAACCAACTTGGTTTATTAGAATTTCTGAAGTCTAACTCCTTTGGAAATTTGTAGGTCCATTTGGGTGTTAGTCTTTTGGCATTTTTAGGGATTCAAAAATGAATTCCTCTGAGAAGCCAAACTTCTTGAAAAACCTTATAAACCCATAGTTTATATTTCTGATCATTCTCTTTTACATTTGTGGGGATTGGTGACTCTGAGGTTTTTGTAACCTCGCATGTGGGTGACTTTTTATTCTATATGGACTTTTTATTTAATGAGCCTGAAGATGAGGATAAGGCTTAGAAACCAACCTACATGAGAAACCTACCTGACCCAAACTTCATGGCAATTCTGCCCCTGGGCAGATAGAGCGGATGGAAGGAACATCAAGAAATTCTTGCAGAGAAAAAGGTATATAATTTGGAGGAGTAAAGACAGATTCTAGTAGCAGCTGAGCAGGGAAACCTACTGAAACATGAAAAGGCCAAGGTTATGTATATGAAAGAGCCCTCAATTTAAAAATGTAAAAGGGAAGATTCAATATGTAGAGATGAACCAATGCTAAAGAGAATCCAGCCTTAGAACTTGGGAAAAGACAATAAGCTTAGCTAGGCTTCTATTTCAAAGACATGTAAGGAAAGAAAAATCAAGGTCATTTAAGGGTGCTGAGTCTTCTCAAGAATATTAAGAGACTCAGAGGATGATTCACTAGGCTTCAATGTGTTTCTTACAGAAATTTCTCCAGTCACATTTTCTTTTAGGGTGGGGGAGGTGGGGAGCAGGGAATGGGTCCAAGAACTTTGCAATTACTAATAAGCACTTTTATCTCAACACTTGATTTTTAAAAATTCCAAAAGTTTCCAACAGTCATCAATATTTGTAATATCTTTTAAATTATCTGGGAAAGCCAGTCAAATGTTGGCTCTCTTCTCAAACATACAGCCAATCTAATATAAGAAAGCTGCCTGATTGTAAAAAAGATGCTTACCTCTTAGGCTTAGCTGCAGAACAGCTGGTAGCAATTTAGTGTGGCTACTGGCTGTTAGTCATTCATTCTTTTCTATTTTATTAGAAACAAAAACAAACACCTTTAATCAATTTGAAACCATATGAGTCCACCATGAAACGCCAGGGGACGGAGTCTGTTTTGCTAATAAGAACACATTCTGTCCATCCTGGCTAAAGCACTGGGTGGTAGAGGGAGTCACGCGCTCCTGCAACATCATCACATGTCTCACAACTGGGGAAAACATTGCCAGGGACACAGGAGTGTGACCATGAGACACTAGAGAGAGTTTGAAATATGGTAGTATATATGTGTGGGTATATTTCTGTGTGATGATCATGAACATATATTGAATTTTGTCAGGTGCTTCTTCTGCATCTGTTGAGAGGATCACATGAATTTTAGCCTTCATTCTATTAATGTGGTGTATTATGTTAATTGATTTGTGTATGTTGAACCATCCTTGCATCCCAGATATAATTCCCACATGATCATGGTGTATAATCATTTTGATGTGCTATTGAATTTGGTTTGCTAGAATTTTGTTGGGATTTTTTTTTTTGGTCTATATGCACCAGGGATTTTGGCCTGTAGTTTTCTTGTAATGTCCTTATCTGGCTTTGGTCTCAGGGTAATAAAGACTGGTGTTAATTTTTCTTTAACTGTTTGGTAAAATTAATACCTATGTCTATTTTGATGGCCTCTGGCTCTTCCAGGACTGTGCTCATTACAGGGGTCGTGAGCTGCCTTGCTGGTCTCTGTCATAAAGCTGAGGGTTCTGATGACAGAGGGAGGCATCTTGCCAACAACCCGGCATCCTGGTGAGTTTGAATTGCAACTTGAGCCTTTCGAGATTGCGACTAGAGGGGAAATGGAACTTCCTGGTTCATAGGGAGAGGTTCCAAAAGTTTTTCTGGCTCCTTTTGATGACTAACAGCAAATGTAAATGAATCAGAAAGAAGTATATCACATTTCTCAAACAATGCATATGAATCTGGGCATACACATGGAAGAGTTTTGGGAAAATGAAGGCTGATCTTTACTTTTTAGTTGTCTTTCAAACACTAGAAATGTCATTAGATATAATTCTCAGCACTAGAGCAGATTTTTCCATTTCCAGTTTTCCTGCTGGGATGAGTAAATAAACAGATGGAGTGAAATCTTCAAAGTGAAACACAGAGAATGTGACAAAGAGGGCTGTTGACTATAGAACACTAGGGAAGGATGGAGATGGCTGAAATGAGAGAAAGGAGAATTTAGGGTAAGGAAGCATTGTTGCTAGAATGTTAATAGGAGGCACCATGTCTGACTGTAGGCTCTGGACCACTGGCCAGACCCATCAGAAGCCAATGGAGAAGGAGGCCAAAAGCAGAAATGGAGAAAGCAGGTGTCACAACCAGGCCCTGGGAGATCTGGAAAGCCCGAGACCATGCTTTGAAATGATTCTGAATTAAAGTGGGTCCACAGATCCCCTTTTCACCAAAGTGGCCTCACTTTCCTGGAATATTGGTTTGGGTTGCACCCCCAAGTTGGAAGGTTATTTCCCCAGTGTTGGTAGGGGGACCTTTTTGAGGCATTTAGCAACTTTGACTGAAAAGAACATGTCTCTTGACATGGTTCAGAGGTCTTATTCCATTGTACTCATAAAACAACCTCATTAGATCTGCCTGAGGACATTTTAGGAAAAGTAGGGGAGCTTCAAGTCTCATAGTCAGTGGGATCCAACAGGAAAAACAGATCAGGGGATGAATGAAAGGGTCTTGTACCTTTTTATGAATTAGCTCCATGAGGGAGTCCCTCTTTACTCATTTTAGTAACTTTTTTTTTTTCCCGTGGGCAGATGGAGTCACATTTATTGGTTCAAATACAGTAGCTAACACTTGCTAAACATGCATTACCAGGCTTGTTGGCTAAAGTCAAGTCATTGCTGGTTTCAGTCTGCTTGACCATCACCCCTACTGAGGTCACCGCTCCTTATCTGCATTCACCTCTCCTGCTGCAGCAGGTTTCCAGCCCCCTCTGCTGCTGTATGCCAATCCACACATTGCTCCCACCATCCATTTCTTCACTGCAATTCTCTGGCAATTTTTTCCCGGGCTGCCATGGCTGATTGCTCTCATCCTCACTCTGATCTATTCTCAACATTGACCACTTCTCCCTGCATTCTGGGACATTGCCTTTTTATGATGCCTGTCCATACTTTAAGGCTTTTTATAACCACCAGAAGAAGATACCATTACTTTCTTTAGGATTATAGTTTCCTCTGTTGGTATATTCCACTTATTAATGCTGTTGGATCAGGTTCTCATTTGGACTAGGACAGGGATGAAGGGGGGTGATGTTGCTGTATACAATATGGTGGCACTTATGCTCTGTAGTCCTTTTAGCATCTTGGAGATCATGTCATGTGATGGATCTGCCTTTGTGTGGGGAAGGATATACCCATTTTATCAGGTTCTCCTTCTTACTGGTCATAGCACTGCCTTCAGTCCCATTTTTGTACTATGATGGGCAGGCACTGCAGGTTACCACACTAAAGAAGGTGTCCCTGACCAGTCCCTCCAGCTTGGGAGGTAAAGGTGGAAGGTAGGAGAATTAAGAATTCAGATCCACATTTTATAGATTCCTTTCCCTGGACCAAAGTCCTAAAAGAGAGGTGTGTGGATAAAGACAAAGGCAAAGCCAAGGGAGGAGGGATAAGGAGGGAGCTGACTTAGATTTCAGCATGCCTGGCTTTATAGGGAGAGCCAGATGACCTAGGTGCAGCGGTTGCAGAGTAGACTCTAGAGAGGGGCTCGGTGAAGGGTTTGGCTGGGATGTAGAGGGTTGTGTTTTTATGGAAAGAACCTGGATGGGGCTGAGGCAGACAGGGAGATCCTCTGGGTCCCAATCAAGCCAAGAGATGAAATCACTAGTTCTTTAGCTGTAGACTTCACCAGCGCCCAGGGGACTTCCCGAGGATACAACTGCATGAATCTAAGTTTCCTGCCCTCCTTCCATCTAGGGAAGAGACAGAAGGAGGAAGGGGACAAAGAGATGTGGGAGGGAATTGCTTTGAGTGACTGAATAATCACCTGAAATGAGACTCTCTTAAGATTAGCGACATTAATTTTCCTCTTCTAACCAGTGGAGGTATAGGGTATAAGCTAGATTAGATCAGTTTATTTTCTTGGATTTGAGTATTCATATGTAAATGTTTCTCTTTCTCTCTGCACACACACAGATGTTCTATAAATGTATAGATATAGGCTATATAAATACATATTTATGTATTTAACATTGGGTCTTGATCAAATGTCAAATGAAACACAGGATAGACCAGAATAATTCAAAGTAATTCAAAGGCATCAAAAGTGTAATTATTTTCTTATCTCTTGAACCTTCTCATGTTCTTCAGTTTTGTTTTATCTATTGTTGTTTGTTCTAGACACCCTCCTCAAAGTCTCAAACACATCTTAAGTCCTTCTACCACACTGCCACATTCAAGCACTTTCAAATCTTAGCCTTCCTATCCTGGGAGGTCTCATGCATCTCTGCTCTTCTCTCTCTCCCAGTTGTCGCTGTTGTTGTTCAGACCTTGATTACCTTTCCAGACTCCTGGAATAGCCTCCTGACTGCCTGCCATTCCTCCCAGTCTTCTCGCAAGTACCTGTTGACTTGATAAGGGATATATCTGACCATATCACCTGTCTCCTCTCAAAAAATTAAATGACTTCCCATTAATTGAAGAATACAGTCAACCTATTCAGGCTCTTCATAACCCAGCTGGAGCTCGCATTTCATACGTTTCTTCCCATCCTCCACCTCACTCCCAGTCCCCATCATGACTTGCTCTTTTCTGAACTCACTTCAACATTTTCATCTCCAACTCCCATCTCCTGCTCAAGTGGTATTCCTTTAAACTCTCCCTCTTTTTTTTCTGCTGTTGTACTTTGTCTGTGTTCCTGCATAGAGCGCAGTCTGTGCCATAATGTATGTGGCCAGCAGGCTTCCTTTTTAGATTGAGTCCCTGGAAGACGGGGACTCCATTGTTAATGATCCCATTTGCTAATTAAGTTTGCATCCTTTACCCAACACAATGGACTGAACCCAGTGCATTTAATAAATGCACACAAGAGTACTGTATAAACAACAAAGTGCTATGTCAAGAGGAATCATTTTATTATTATTTGTTAAATTGAGTTGAGTTTACTTTTGAGACTCTCATCCTTCTCTGGGAAAATGATTTCCCGTCAGTGGAAATTCTAGAATGACTGATAGGATGCCTCAGGATACTGTAGGCAGTTTCCCTGGAAAAGAAGGCAGAAGGGATCCTTGGTTTTGACATCTTCTCTTTTCCATCATGGACAGAGGGCCAACCTTGTCCAATGCTCCCTGTATATTTCTCTGTGTCTTTATTCACCTCCTGCTAAAAATCACCAACATTACTGGTCGTTTTCCCATCAGGGAAGATCAAAGAAGTGGCCCTGTAATAAGGAATAGCAGGCTCTGGGGAGCTGGCCCTGCTCACAGGTCCTACTAGTGCTTGTCTCACATGTGAGGCCAAACATCTCTCTGTTGACCCTTGGGCAGTAGGCATGCTATGACTGTATCATGCCTGGCATTTCCTGATACAGGGATTACTTCCATCTCTAGGAATTCCACAAATGTTCGCAAAGCCTTTGGGACATTGAAATTTTAAAAATAAACCTTTATAACTCAACACAAATATCCTAGAAATCCATGTGTCAGCCCTTGTCCTCAAAAATACCTGTAGGTCCTGCTATCAGTTGCATGAAACAGGAAAGGGAGAGACCGCAAGAGAGATCACATACTCGTAAGTAAAAATGCCTTCAAAAAATAGCCATGCAGAAATTGGCACAACCACGTTAACTCTCTGCCAACTTTTGAGAGCCTTGGAAAGTCTGATTAACCCTGAGAGAGAAAGAGGGAGGAGGAAGGGAAGAAAGAGAGGAAGGAAAGGAAAGAAAAAGAGACAAAAGGAGGAAGGGAGGGAAGAATAAAGAAGAAAGGGAAGAAATGGGAAGAAAGGAAAGGGAAGAAAAGAAAAGAATGAAAGAGAAAGAGACTGAAAGAAACGAACTCTTGGAAGCTGCTACTCATCACTTGGGCAGATATTTAAGGAGTTAGTTTCTGAAGCAACAAATTAGCCAAAATCAATTATCCAAGTCAACCTCTGGAGTGTCGCTATGGAGGAAGAAATATCCTGAATGGGACTGGAGTAAGAAAAATAAATAAATAAAAGATTTCCCCTAGTGAAAGATGTCACAGAATAGTGCCAACTCTCTCCTCTCCTGGGGCAATGAGATTGTGAAAATCCATCCTACCTGCTATGCTGATGGTGGCTGCAGCCTTTGCAGTACTGAATTTCTCTCCATGCTTATTAGTAGCTATGCATGTATAGAGTCCTGGCTTGGTGATAAACAGCTGCAGTCTTGAGTCAATAACTCGGTCTTTCACACTTTCTTGAATGGACCCAGAAGAAACCTGGTGGAGTTAGGGAAAAAGAAGATAGAATTAGGTCAAAGATTTCCTAATATGCTGCATCAGTAGACTGCAAAGAAAAGGGATTAGGACTATAATCAAAAGGCGCATGGTAGATTGTACAAATTGCCAAAAACTTTACTCTCTATACGCCCATGACCTTGCAACATGACTTTGTAGCTCTTCCCTCAAGAGGTAGCATTCTTCTCCATGCTTTGAATCTAGATTAGCCTTGTGACACGTTTCACCAAGACACAGACTCTTGTAAAGTTCTTGCACACTGTGGCTTGCTTTCTTGTTGCCCTTGGAACCCGTGACCTCCTGTGAACAAGCCAGAGCTAGCCTGCTGGAGGACGAGGCACACATGGCCCAGTTATCCCCACTGCTCCAACTGGGAGCCAACAATAGCCACCAGGTATACAAGTAAGGCCATTCTAGACCAACCAGCACCCAGTCAACCTGCCAGTCATAGGAGCTAGATCAGCCAAGATTAGGCAATCTTGGCCCAAATCAGCAAAACCAACCAGCTGACCCACAGACTTGTGAGCATCAATAAATGGTTATTGTTCTAAGCCATTATGCTTTGGGGTGTTTGTGATATAGGAACAGATAACTAATGCAAGGTAGGAAGGATACACTGTGTGGATTCACCAAGATAATTCTCTCTGTCTTGAAGAGAGAGACAGTCAGTTATGAGAGGTTGCAGACTTTTGGACTTATTTTCATAACTCTGTTCAGTTCCCCATAAATGCACATCAGATAGATGGATGGTTATCAAGAAAAATGGTTGTACAACCAATTCTATTTTGGCCTCACTACTTAGATTAGACAATCAAATGTCCTCTACGAGCCAGGATATCAATACAATATTAGGAGATAATTGACAGGTTAGTTTATGTAAGTACTGATTAGTCATCATTATTCCAACTCTGAGAAAGACAGCTGCCCGGCTCACTCTATTGGAATTTACACCCTAGTTCGTCTGACCGCAAAGCCTGTGCTTTTAATCATTATGTTTTAGTGCCTTCCCTAGTCCTAGAAAAAGCAATAAATGAAGAGTTATTAGAAAACACGATCAGTAACAACAGTAACCTGAAATCAACCATGAACAAAATACACGTCTGACTTCAACGTCATTGTTAAGGTGATAACATCTTTTTTTTTAGTGGTGATTCTTTCTTCACTGTTTTCTTGAGCACTAGTCCATCTTTTCAATAATTATTCTTTAATTAACTATCACTGCTCGTATGAGAGGAAGATGCTAGTTGGAGGTGAGTGTGAATGGACTGACAACCAATCAGCTAATGGTTTACCTTGGCCTGATCTTGGAGGAGTCGGGGTGGGGACCATGGTGGCCTTGAAAGAGAGCTTTCTGTCTGGTAGGAGACAATGAGGCTGGGAGTGAGAAACTTGGAGCCAGTTGTCTTACTGTTTCACATGAGGGAGGGTTTCACGGTTGGACCAGCCAGAAAGAGGGAAGCCCTGAGGTGAGACCAGCTTTCCTTCCGTCTGCTGCCAGGGCATGGGCTGGCTCTGGAACCAGTAACTCTCTAGAGCAATTAGGCTGTGAGTTTGTCCAATTAATTAGCTTCTTTGTCTTTTTATTCTTTACCTGTGCTCCTTGTCTCCACCCTTATGAGAAAAACTGGTTTATGGGAGCATCGATTTACCTGAACTGGGAAAACTTCCCAGGTCAGATCAAGTATTGTGACATTTCCCCCAGATTCCCCAGATAAGAGGGAAAGAGAAAAATAGGCAGAGAGAAAAATATCTTAACACTCAGTTGGGAATTCTCACTGAATTCATCATTATCATATTTATCAGAGGTACAAGTTCTTATGGATGTGAGTATCAAGTTAGATCAAAAGGACTGAACCATTTAAAACACAGTTTTGAACTCTCCTTGAATTTGAATACAAATCCCCAACGAGAACAAAGCTAAAGTCCTGAAATTTCTGTCAGTCAATATGCGTTATGCTATCAGGATATTTTGTTTGTAAATATGATCCCTTTCCTGTTGATGTACATGAAATCCGCACAACAGTTACCTTCCTCCTTTGCAAAATTCATTCCCTGCTTCGACAAGGAGGTAAGTCAACTGGACAGTTGTACTAGGAGGCGGCTCAGGAAAGAGTCATCCCCCAATGCTGACTAAACTCACACTATTTTCATGTTCACACCTCAGACCGTCCCTCCTCAAGGTCACCGAGAACATTCTTGGGAGGAAAGAGAAGTGAGTTTTCAGCTGCCTGACCTCCCTTCTCCTGGACGTCATCCAAGTGCTGACGTGGTCCGGGCGAGGAGACCAGCAAGCTCCGAGGCTCATTGCTTGACGATGATGTGGTTCCTAAGTGCATTTCCTCCTGTTTCCAGAGGCCTCGCCTGATTCGTTGTGTGACTCACACACAGCAGGCCTTGTTAGTCATAGTTCGAATTTGTTTTTCTTTCTTCACGGAGCATCCCGACCGACAATTTAGTATTTTTGGTGACCTAAAATTAAACACACCCCGTTGCCCTCCATGTTGATCTTTCTGCCTCTTGGGTTGAAAAACTCGAAAGGATGAGTTCAGATTATTCCTGGGAGCTTTGACCAAAGTATGCTGAGGCGACGCCGAGGACTTCATTGAGGTGATTCTTTCTGGTTTTTACAGGAAATATACTATTTCTCCAAGTCACGCCGGCACACTGACCCGAATGAGCTGGATAAACAGCTCTCTGCTCTGTGTGGTGCTCCCTTTCTGAGACATTGACCTCGTACGAGGTCGTCGAACCGGAAGGTCTGTTAAGTAGTTGTATTAGTTCACACCTGGGATAATGTATGCAAAAGCCTTCTCAAGGAGGCACTACAGGAAGTGGAATATATTTTTTTTCCGTATCATTAACACATTAATAATGCTGTTTTGAGAGAATCTACACCCAGTTGGGGATAATCTCGTTAACTCCACCATGATTTGATCTCAGTATAAGGAAGACCTCTGAACGGTATTCTGACTTCAATGACCTAGTCTTGCAGATAGTCCCAGCTGCCTAGGAACAGCTCGTGGGACTTCAGGATGTGGCTTGATAGTGTCCATGTGTTAAGGGCGTGGTGATGATGTCTGTCTGTGCATCATAGAAAAAGGGACAATAGACTGAGAAAATTTCCCATGGTTTTTCTCATCAACGTAGCCATGAATATTGACCTCTTTCAATCTGGCTGCTGAAATATTCCACATAATACCTTCCACTTGATATATGTAATTATTTTGGTTTACCCAGAGAGTAAGATAAGGTGATTCCAAAGCTCATTTACTTTGAACCCAAAATGCCGCCTCTTAAAAATGTGTATAAAATATAGGTGAGCCTCCTTTCAAGGAAAATTCAAAAACTCAATCTTCAACACAGATGATTTGGCTATTTATTTTATGACATTCTTCTAATAAATTAAAATGATTCACCTTTTAAAAATATTTTAGGAACTACGTTGATTGGACAAAGCAAGAGGGATGTGCAAATTTTCTACATTTTTTTATTTGAATGCCCAAACAATAGAGATCTCAGTATGACTTTAAATAAACCCGGTTATTAAAATACTAGGACATTTTCTTTTAGAAAAGTAATCTCTGCTCTCTCCACACCAAACTACTATTTGCAATGTTGTAAAACAAAGAGAATATTACTGCTCACTGTGCATTCACCTAAGACTATACATTTTCATGAAAAATGAATGACATTTCTGTAGGAAGAAAGCAAGACTTCATTGCTTTGGGGCACAGTGTTACTTGCCTTTGTCTTGTTCTTGGGCTCTAATAGTTCAGGGTTTTAGTTCATTGGTACATTCGTGGAGGGGGAGAAAAGGAGGATTCACATCTTTTAAGGTACTCATTATACTTGGTGGTGGGTTAGTGAAGTTAATTCACTGGTTTGCAATTAGTGAAAAGCCACAGTTCAAATCCTGTTTTATTCTGTACCAGATAGCTCCCGGGTCTGCCTTTGTCTTCACCCTGCCCACCCAAAGTGGTATCAGGGCTGTGGGCTCTTCCCTGCTCTCCTCCACAGACTTTTCTGGTTGGTTACTTGTACACCATCAAATGCCTGAAATTGCCTTCATGTCCTGTGATGTGCGTCAGCACGGGCAAAGTCATCTCGGCTTCTACCTGGACTTGGCTAGTGGCACCAAGAACCAAACATGGCTGTGATGGCAACACTGTCTCTGACCGGGAGAACTGCTGATTTTGGTATGCATTCTTCCTGGAAGAAGGTCACTATTAGTTTATTTTATTCCTGTTTTAGAATCTGAGGCCAAGAATCTATTTTGCTTTCTGCTTTTTGCGAATCACATCTTGAACGATTAAGTTGGAGTCTCAGTAATACCAAAACTAACTCAAACCATCTGGCTTTTTTAATTACTTCTCACCTCTAGTAGAGAATAATCACATGTTTTTCAGCCCTACACTCATAGGAGTCTTTTGAAAATACTGAATGTTTTTTCCTCTTTAAAGTAAATTTTATTTTATTTTTAAAAATTGAAGTATAGTCAGATTACAATGTATCAATTTTTGGTGTGCAAAATAATCTTTCAGTCATACATATACATGCATAAATTCCTTTTCATATTCTTTTTCATCATAGGTTACTACAAGATAATGAATATAGCTCCCCGTGCTGTACAGTAGAAACTTGTTGTTTATCTATTTTTTATATAGTAGTTAGTATCTGCAAATCTCAAACTCCCAGTTTATCCCTTCCCACCCCCTCTCCCCCTGGTAACTGTGAGTTTGCTTACAAAGTCTGTGAGTCTGTTTCTAGAAAACACTGAATTTTTAACAAACATATGTCTTTCCAATTTCTTCATTACTGTTTCCACAGAGTAAGACAAATTATTACAGTCAGATCATCAGTCTCCCCAGTTTTCTTAGGGCATATGTTCACACTACCTTGAGGGACTTAAGACCACTTCTGCAGCTTTACAGAAGAGCTGGAAATTTAATTAGAGAGATCAAGAAAAACAGGGACTATGAGTTACTTCACTGTAACTTAACAACATTAAAGAACTTTAGCCCGGAGGTCACAACGGGAAGCATTTCCTCCAGCCACCTGGCATCTCTGTCATTGTAGACATGGGAAAAATCAATGTCTGAGTGGTAAAGGGACCTCCCCTTAAAATTACATTAGCTGAAGAAGAGCGTTTAAGACTTAGGTCTTCTGACTCCCCGCCTAATTCTCATTCCACCATACCTCAAGTCACAAGCCTCTAAAGTGACATTCACTTGTTTATGCACCTTTTTTGAAGAGATGGATGGTAGACAATAAGATAAGATGAATCCATTTTAATAACAAACTTTGGAGGGAAAAAGTGGTTTTGTTCGAGTATCAGAAAGGGAAAAAGCCTTTCAGCAAAAACAGCACTGAAAAGAAAAGTAATCAGTGAATTGTTAGCCTTAGAGGATGCTAGTGCAAGGTGATAGTCTTCGTTAATTGGGGTAAACTTAGGATTTGGCATCTTTTGCTTGGTTTACAACATCCACCAAAATTTCACACAGGAACACTCTGGTTTCCACACACTTCTCTCTCCTCCCCGTCTTCCTTTCCCCATGTCTAGTGTCCCAGTCCTCCTCTCTTCCTTTCCTCTCCTTTTTTTCCTTTTTTTTTTTTTCCCCTCTTCATTTGGAACACTTCTGTGACTTTAAAATGCTACTGTTAATATATGGTATTAGGATAATATATGGGAAACTATAGCCAAGATACCAAAAAGTTGGAGAGAGATTATCCTGGAAGACATGGAAAATGAAAATAACTGAGAACCGTCTCGATGGCTAATCAAGGTTTGAGTTGCTTACATTTATTGAGAGCCAGCCTCACCCCACCCAAAGACTGGTTTGAACCTCTACTTCATCTTCTTAAGGCATGAAAGAAGGTCTTCAGTAGGACCACATGGAGAGTTGGTATATGTTCCCTGCTCTGTAGTTTAGGGTTAAATTCAGTGGACTTGAACTTGGCTTGAGTTCAAACCCTGTGCATTTGAAAGAAAGGACTGGCCTTTGACTTTGCTCCGAGAGATAACCTTGTATCCTTTGGAATATCCTGCCTAATAAGAGTGTCTTTGAAAACCTGAGACCTTGGGCCATGCCAGAGAGTTTATGTTAACCATTTTTTGTTCACCAGGGACTCTAGGCTATGCTGTATCTGTTTGACCTTTGGAAGGGCTGGAGACTAGCTAAGGTCAGTCATGTGAGCCTCTCACGCCTATGTAACTGACCAAAGTACAAACTCTGACACCAAGGCTTAGGTGAGCTTCCTTGGTTCAATGTTTGTACATCGTGTCACACATCATTGCTGGGAGAATTAAGTACTCTCCATGAAATGTCACTGAAAAAGGAGAACTGATTATCCTTAACGGAGTTTTGTCTGTATCCTTTTCACTGTAATGACCTGTAACCATGAGTGCAACAGATATTCTAAGTTCCTTGAGTCCTAGCGAATCACCAAACTTGAGGGTGTCATGGAGACCCTGACATATCTGCAGTTTGTTGACACAGCAGACAAGTATCCGTTCCCACCTATGAAACCTAAAAAGCACAGTCAGGCTGCCTAGCGGCTCCAATGGAAGGAGTGGAGAGAGGAGCTTTGTTCGATGGTCTAGATCCAAGAGTTTGTAGATACAGAGGTTTTATAGAGGATCTGATTTGGAGTTATTTTAAATCCTCCCAAAAGGACTTTTTGGAAGATTGATGGGACCCCAATAAAGAAACTTACTATCAACTCACAAACTGAGGGCTGTCCTGAGGGAAAAGTGTCACTGATGTCATCTTGAATATTCCCTGATTTCTGAAGAACCACGAATGTATCCATAATGGAAATAGTTTTAAATACTTGTCAGACACAGGGGTGTAAAGTCAACTTAGAAGAGTGCCAGTTAAGTTAGAATTTTTCCACTCCAGTTACCGCTCCTCTCTTCCTCCCACCCCAAACTTGGAGGAGTCATAAGTAACAGCTAGGAGATGGGTCAGGAATGTTGAGTATGAGATAAGAAGCCAGCCACAAGACTTTTGTGGAAGGCAGGTAGCAGGTAGCTCGCCTGCAATAGTCCTGAGAAGGGAGGAAGGGAAAGATCTCATCTGTGAATGCAGCTGGAGGCTTTGGGTATTACTTAGGCTTAGACACTTAAAATTACTAATTTGGGATGATGTTAGTGATTTAAAATCACCTAAAAGTAACCAGAAAAATCACAGAGCCTGCTTGGGGTAGACCTCCATGGTGGAAAAAGAACCTTCCCTGCTGAATAAACTTAAGAGGGCAGAGAAAGTATTAAATGAGGCTGGATTACACGCAAGTCATGCTTGTTCAACACCTGAGTTACAGTAATAGTTGTAGCCCACAAGTTTGACTCTCCTTTTTCTAACTGAACTCCCCAAAGATAAACAGTGTTTATCCTTATTAAATTAGTGTTTATCCTAATTTAAAATTAGGAAAAATAAATCCATAGAAAGATGGATGGGTATAATAATCAAAGGGCAAGGATTTTTCAACAATTTCTGGAAGATACAAAGCAATGTGACTGCAGTGATAGAAAAATTAGTATCAACAAAGTAGCTGGAGCCTAAAAGTTTACTGAGAGGAGAATGAATAAATTTTCTCTAGCGAGTCATAGAAAATTCCAGAGTTCAGAGAACAGGGCTATAAGTGGGAAAAAACTTTGAGAGAGTCAGTAAAGCAGTTGAAGAATATTGTGACTATTACGTATGCATATAACACTAGGCTGCGGCATCTGTCCATAACCTAGAATTTGTGAATGAGATTTTTTTTAGTGGGTTCTTATGGTGGACACTGATGATGGGTGTTAGAACCTGAGAAAATTTGACAGATTAAGTAGGACTCTGTTTGTCCATCTACAAAAATATGCAGAGCATAAATGTTGGAAAGATTGTAGTTTTAAAAGAAATTCATTTAATAGAAGTCTAAGTAGAGAGAACATAGAGAAGAGAGAAGCAATAATTAAAGATATAATAGAGGAAAATGTCCCTGAGTTTAAGAGAGATTTTCACCTGAAGCTCCTCACCTCCAGTTCTGTATCAAAAGGAAATACGTAAACTTGCCAATTGATTTTGTAGGGCTGGTATAATATTGTTAACAAAACCTTGATCAAAATAGCTCATAAAAAATAGACCATTCCCATTTTTTAAAACAAATGCAATAATCCTAAATAAAATTACAGCAAATTAAAACAATACCATTCAAAAAAAAAAAAAAAAAGTAAAATATTCAAAGAATGAAAGAATGATTCACCATAAGGGAAGCTTTGCAATTTAAAGTGGAAAACTACATGTTCATCAAAAAGTTGAAATAACTGATAAGGCATATGACTTTAAAATACATTTAGATTTAAAAAAAAAAAACCTATTAAATTAAGATAAAAAATAAGCACTCTTAACCTCATAAATAGTGTCAGAAACTAGAAACTGAGTGCAGAGTGCAAACCAAACATAGACAAGTCTATAAAATAAAATTACGACAATAAACCATGATGGATTCCTGCTTAGGATATGGGTAAGCTATGTTATTCAGAGCAACTCACACTGAAAACAAAATTCTGAAAGAATATTTTTAACAGATATAACAAACTTAGAAGCTTCTATTTACTCTAAGACAATTTTCTAACCCTGAGAAGTTTAACTTTCCCTTGGATGGCCTTGAGGAATGAGGAGACAGAAATTAAAACTCAGTTTCCATGAAAGTGAGGAGTCTAATAAGAGATACAATGAACTAACATCTCATAAAATTGGATATCAGGGAGATATTTGTGTGAACTTCAAATGAAGTGCCCCACATGAGGAATTGAAGACCATGTTGTAATGATCTGGGAAGTCCACGGGGCTTCAAATCTTGAGCTTAGTTTAAGGCCATCCAAGATTAGTAGTAGGCCCTGGTCCCTAGCAGAAACAAACAAAAATTCTCTTTGGAGAGAAATACCTTCATCTAGATCTCAAACCAATCCTTGACTCTTTTTTTCTTCAAAACAATGAACAGCCATAGTCAGAGATAACTAGGCACACAAAGAAACAAAACACAATGAAAGAAAATCAGCAGGAAAACAGAGAACAGAAACAGACCTACAATGGCATCCCATTTCATTCAAATAAAGCCAAATTGTTTCAATGACCTACATAAACCTATAGGATTCACGCCTGTACACACTCCTTACCTCTTTTCTCTTTCCTCACTCATCTCTAGCCACACTGACCTACTGGCTGTTCCTCTGACATACCGGGTGCGCCCTTATCTCAGAGCCTTTGCCTAATTATCTTTCCTTAGTTATCTACATAGCCTCCTCCCTCAGCCTTCTTCAGATCTTTGCTCAAACATCTTCATCTAGATAAGGCTTCCCTGACCACTCTATTGAAAACAGAATCTTTCTTCTAAGGTTGTACTTTTTGTCTCATTTTCCTGCTTTATTTTTCTCCCTGGCATTTGATACTATCCCCATAGAATGTAGATTCTACTGTTTGTTCATTTTATTGTTTGTTTATCCCCATTATAATGTAAGCAATTCGAGGGTGGGAAACTTTATCTGTTTTGTTTACACCTGTATCCACAATGTCTAGAATAATGCCTAACACCCAGATAATGTTCAGTAATATTTGTAGAATGAATAAATGAATACTTTTGTGTAGAATGCTTAGAACAGGTGCTGGTCATAGCACTCACTTACTATAGGTTAATTATTATTATGAGTATTAGAAATAAAAGAAGAACGTTGCACTAACAGACACGGGATCTAATTCTGGATCACTTTTCATCAAAGTAGGCTCCAGTAGTGAATTAATTCTTAAACGGATGAGTTTTGTGTGGGAAGGAATTGTTACCACTTTCCTTTTGCACCAAAGCATAAAGAATGAATTTGATTTTCTACTATTCCCCATGACACAAGGAGAGAAGTAAACCTGTGGAGTTCAATTTCCAAGGCAGTGAAACTTCTAGGATGAAAATATTGTAAAGCTTTGGAAAATGGAGGTACAGGTGGGACCAATGACAGAGATCAAGGTCAAACTCTACTAATATGTGGTCTGTCCTGAAATTCACCACCAGTGGGTCTTCCCCCGACAAGTCCCCATACAGATGGCACTCACAGCATTTCCGTTTTCAATCCAGGTGATGGTGGGGACAGGGATGCCTGTTGCTGTACAGCGCAGGGTCACAAAGGAGCCAAAGGTGACATTGTGGGATTCGGGAGCCCGCAGGATTCTGGCAAAAACTGTTAGGAAAACAGAAGTGGTGAGTGACTCTCCTAGCCGGATTGGTGTTTTAGAAATGCAAATCAGATCGTGGTCTCCTGTGAAAGATCCCTCATGTTCCCTCTGTCTTAAGGATAATAGCAAATGCTATGCCCCGGCTTCTAAGCCATTTATACTTGACCCTATGCTTCTCACTACCCCAGGATACCCCAAGCTTGTTCCCAAGTTACGAGCTTGCCCATGCCATCCCTTGACCTGGAGGGTGCATCCCTCAGATCTTCACAGGGCAGTTTCCTTGTACCATCCAAGTCTCTGTTTAAGTGACATTATCTCAGAAAGGCCCTCCTTGACCCACCAACATAAAGTCTAACCTTCCCCCCATTCACGTTTTCATCACCCTATTTTGTTTTCTTTCCAGACCTCACCGCTATCCAAAACTATTTATCTTTTATTTGTCTATTGTCTGTCTCTCCCTACTAGATCATGAGTTCTCGGCAACCAAAAACCTTGCCTGTTTTGTTCAGTCCCTAGAAGACTGCCTACGAAAGTAATAATATTTAACTGAATTAATGAAAGAATTAATTAATGCTTTACAGCTTCACCTGTCATAGTGGGAGGACAGACAAAATGTGCCCAGCTCTTCAGAGAGTGAGATGAACTTGAGGGTCCACAAAAGAAAAGGACTATTTTAGGCAAAGGTGGGCAGGAGAATGAGTGGTTTATGTTCCTTTCTGAGGCTGAATCCCCACCAACTAGATAAGAGGAAACAATTTAAACTTTAATTAAAGAGTGGATCTGAGGTTCAGGGTGTACAACAAATTGAGGGATATGCAGATTCACAGAATCACTAACGTTGGAAGAGCCTTCGGAGATCAACTAGATTTCTGCTTTTATTAAGTAGATGTAGAAACCAAATCCCCATTCATTTAAGTTGCTTCTCCAAAGTCATAAAACTGATGGGTGAGAAACTGGAACTTAAGTCCTCTAAATTCAAATCCAGTATTCTTTAGACCATTATGGAATCCTTTTAATTGCCCATTTACTGCAGATATAATACTTTTTTTGCTCTTGCCTTCTGTTTTCCAGAACCAAAGCACAGAACATAATAATAGACTATGAAATTCCAATGTACACAATGCTTTGATGCTTAGTCTTTTCAAAAATTGTGAAATTTATGGAGTTGCAAAGTCCTGATAGTAAATGGTAGTAAGAAATTTGTGCTAACTGGGGATGGGCTAGGTCATAAAAATGGTAATGTGATTGTGCTAAAAGTCCTTACATCAAAGTGCATGTGGATTGGTTGGATTCATGTCCGGGGTTTGCTTTAAAATTTTAAAAAATGTTGAAATATACTTAAGAAAATTGGGGGTGGGTAATTAGGTTTGTTTCTTTCTTTGTTTGTTTGTTTATCTGTTTGTTTATTTTAATGGAGGTACTGGGGATTGAACCAGGACCTCGTGCATGCTAGGCAGGCACTCTGCCACTGAGCTATATACCCTCCCTCCACGTCAGTTTGCTTTAAAATAAACCAGCAGCAACACAATAGCACTGGGATGGATAAAACAAAAATGGTAGACTACTGATCATTGTTGCTGTTGGGTAATAGGAACAGGGAGGTTTACTATATTACCGTATCTACTTCTCTATAAAATTGAAAAATTTTAACATTAGAATTTTTTTTTAATGCAGTAGAACCTACCCCACAACTCCAGAAAAACATGTAATGGAACTCATACTTCTTCTGCCTTTGAAATAGCATAAGTTACCAGAAAACCTAGTTCCTGAAGAAAAGTAAGGTTCTGAGGGGAAATATTTGGCAGAGGTGTCATTGCTAAGAGCTTCAGAAAAATCCACAACAGTTTCAGATTGGAACTCTGTGGGGTGCGGGTGGTTCCAAGTTGAACCGAAGTGTGGGACTTAGGGACAACTTTCCCTAGCAGGCAATATTTCCAGACTGAAAAAATTCCATATCAGGAGGGAGTACTAGTCATTATGGTGGTCGGTTCTAAGAGGAAGTGACCTGTGTAGTCCCACAGGTCACCATGCTTAGAGGGCCCTGTGCTTGGTTTCATTTTCTACTGCCTGTGTCTTGAAATTATTAGTGATTTTTGAATTGTACTGTTATTTGCACCAGGCTCACAAATTATGGAGTCAATCCTGATGAGGCCATGGCTAAAAATGCCTGCTTAAAATAGGGGGTGAAGGCTACACCTCTGTTGAAATTCCAGAAAAACAAGGCTCCGAGGTGAAATGGAAAATAACAAGTTGTGAATGTGCTGGGTGGGTCTGAAGGAAGCATCAAGCAGGACTCGATGACAGAGGCTGCCCCCACTGAAAAGTCTAAATTTCTCAAAAAGACAGGGCAGCCAGGAGGCCATGCACATTTCCTCCAGCGTGACAAACATGGTACTCTGTCTGACCACCTGATAGGAGGGTTCTCCCCACTCAGTCTAAATTCACAGGATGTGGACCCTTGACCTCTAACACAGAGTGACTAGCATCTGAGCAAGGGTACACCCAGGTACTCTCTTCCTTTCTGACATTTTCTGGCCACAATTATGAAGACCTAGATTACAAAACATAATTGAGTCCATGTTCATTATTTGGCTGAAATAATTCATAGGGGCTGGGCTATACTTGTGTGACTGAAATTTTTGGGGAGTGAGACTACTGCAGTGATCCATTTTATGGATCCCGTTGCCTCTGAGAATCTGGGGGAAAAAAGCAGGATCCTTGAAATATTGGGAGTGGGGATTATGTCAATCCCATGAATGCTGGAAACATGTAGACAGCAGCTGCTGGAGATAACACGACTCAGTGTACTCTTAAACCTGAATGAGAGCCTTCTGGCTGAAAATGAGAAGAAGAAACTGGAAAAGAATGAAATCTAGATTTTTTTTTTCTGCTGTAATTTACAAAGGCAAGAGTTTTCATTTGGTGACTTTAAAGTCTTCCTGGAAATTTAGTAATAAGGGAGGGTTTATTTTATTTGGTTTTATTTTATTTTGTAATTGGTGGCATTTTTTTTTCCCTCTTGGCTGGCATTACATTATTTGGAATATCGTTTGGGCTCACTGCAAAACCTCTGATGGTCCATATTGCACAACACAGCTAAGCATTATGTGAGATGGTGAGATGGTAAATAAGATAGAATCCATCATCATTCTGGAGGTCAGCATAGCCTTGGAGTTAATTTAATTAATGTGCTGCTTTGTCCCACATCAGAACCCTCCAGGAGGTCCAGTGGAACACAGAAGGGTACAGAAAGAAGCACTGTTAGCACTGTAGATGGTGTGAATGTAGGACTGTGCCGACAAACTGCTGGTCTCCTCCAAAGGGGCGCATACATCCTTGGTTGTCTGTGGGTTTCATTGTTAAGTCTGGTGGGTTAAGAGGAAAAAAAAAAAAAAAAAAAAAAAAAGGCCGAGAAGTAAAGGGAAGCTGGTTTCTCCTGCACTCCCACATTCTTGCCAAAAGATAAATTAGAAACTTGCCTCTGTTCAGTGTTGAAAGATAGTCTACCTTTTCTCCCAATTTCCCTGCCTCAAAAAAAGTTGCAGATGTCTTTTGAGTTTTGACTCAAACGTCTCCTAATGATGCTTTCTTGACCCTTCCTCTTCACGCTTGTTTTTGTCTCTTCATAGCCCTTGTCATCATGTTATAACTGCTGATTTGTTTGTTGTTTGTTTGTTTGGCTGTCTCTTCTCTTGGAGTGTAAGTTTCATAAGGGAAGAGCTTGCTTTGCTCATTAACACAGGCTAATTGATAGATACACAGACAAATGATTGATTGATTGATTGATTGATTGATAGACTGATTGATCCAGAACCTGGCATGCTACATGGTAGGCACTCAATAGATATTTGCTGAATAAATGAATGAATGAAGTGAGTGACTCCTCTGATTGGTGAGACTGGGGAAAGGGACTTGCATACATGATAAGTATCTCAGTCCTCTCTGAGCCATCATTCTCCCAGCTACCCAGCAAATAAAAAGGGTATGGCGTTAATGTGCAGTAGGTAAGTTCCCCAGGTCAGGGCTTGTCCATCTTACAACTTCAGGTGAAAAGTTGAAGAGTGGGGAGGAATCAGAAGTTTTGTGAGCCTAATTCTTAGCTTTATTTTTTGATCCAGCTTTATCAGCAATAAAATGAGTATTTTTATACCCATCTGTATTTGTTGCCAGGTCTAAGGAAAAAGGTGAAGGGGTGGTGAAAGAAATTTCACCACATTTATCAAACCTTAAAAACAATAACACCAGTTGCCATTAAAAATAAATTCCAGACTGCTCCATGGATAATAATACACCTGTCATAATAAACTTAGATGAAGTTCAATAATAAACTCCATGGTTTCAGTGGTAGCCACAAACAAAATACATTCTAAGTCATCAGTTTTAAAAGTAATATGATATGTTTCATATCAAATAAAATGTCCTTTGAATATCCCTATTTTGCCTTTTATTTGCATGAAAGACAACATAAAAGTATTTTTGCTACATAAACAAGCTGTTTGATAGAAGCAGCATTTCATTCCTTAGCAGTTTGGAGCATGCTTACTACTGTTTTGATGTGAATTTTTAAAGAAAAAAATTAGGCAACTCTTCTTCCTATAGATCATCTTATCCGTAACTCTCCAATTTACTGTGAGCTCTTTCCCACTTGCTTTCCTGCGGGAAAGCACATTATTGTTCATCTGCAACATAGGAAATAGACACTGGCAATCTATTTATCCTTGGGTTTTTCTCTCGTGGGGTCTGTTCCTGAGGTTGGGGCTTTAATTTCTCCTGGATAGACTTACAGTACTAACTGCAGGTTGAGAATCCCTATATTCAAAACTGGGCTTATGCAGCCAGTGATTCCAAAGTCCTTTATAACATAACCATATTGTCTTGGTATCTTTCTCTCTCCCCTTTTCTTTGTTCTTTCGTTCTGTTTGTTTCTTTCTTTCTTTTCTTTTCTTTCTTTCTTTCTTTCTTTCTTTCTTTCTTCTTTCTTTCTTTCTTTCTCTCTTTCTTTCTCTCTTTCTTTCTCTCTTTCTTTCTCTCTTTCTTTCTTTCTTTCTTTCTTTCTTTCTTTCTTTCTTTCTTTCTTTCTTTCTTTCTTTCTTTCTTTCTTTCTTTCTTTCTTTCTTTCTTTCTTTCTTTCTTTCTTTCTTTTCTTCCTTTCTCTTTCTCTCTCCCTCTTTCCTTCCCTACTTCCCTCCTTCCCTCCTTCCCCTTCCCTTCCCACCCTACCCTGCCTGTCTCTCTTGTTCCATTTTTCAAAGCTCTTTCAGATACAGAATAAGTTCTATTATTGGTTGTCATTTTAAGGGGTAATCTGAATTTGTAATCAGGAGATGGAGCCATTATTCACTCTGAAATGGCACTGGTCGTGTAATGGAAAGCCTAACAGACGGGGGACCCAAATTAAATCCTGAAATTAATAGGCAGCTTGGCTTGAGATGAATTACCTCTCTTTTCTTGGTAAGGGAATAGAGCCAGAGGAATACTTAAGCCCCTTATAAATTCTATTTCTGAGCAATTATTCCAAAGGACACAATGAGCTTGCATGGATTTTATTTTCTTTTGTTCTTTGCTTTCTTTCTTATTTTCTAGCTTCCCTTAAAGAGATTTTTTGGGGTTACCTGATTCAAACCAGCAGTGACTGATAGGAGTAAATTGAAAACAAAGAAAGCCAAAACTAAAAAAGGAGAAAAATTACACAGGAGCAGGTGAAGTGATTTTATCTAAATTTAGTTATAAGCAGCCTGATATTTAGAAATACTAAGAAATTTTTCAAAATACTAAGATGAGGAGGTGCTCTTTCAAAGAATACCAGCCTAGGGTTTATGCCTAGAGCCAAACTGTGTTATATGAGAACTTGTGAATTTCATCCAAAATATACAAAAGTTAGGTTAGGACAGTTTGATTGATTTGGTTTGGTTTGGAGCAGTTGCATAATGCTTGTCTACTTAAAGTAATGACAATAAAACCTGGCACCTTGATATTTTTACATGTCTCCAAAGATTGTACCCTCCACTCCCACCCCCCCAGCCCCTAAGGCTTTTGGTCAAAGGAACTTTCTATTCCAATCTGTGTGAGAGTGATAGTCTCGTGCTGATTTATGTCATTTCCTTTAGTTTGCATTTTCAGAGTTTGGGATACAAAGTTTAAGTCTTTTCTTAATAAAAGCAAATGCTCAGTAATCATATAATAAAGCAGGCCATCTAATGACACTGTTAAATGCTGAATTAACACTCCCCATACGGCGTTTGCTATGTCCTTACGAAGTCATGGCACTTGGAGTTGTTTATAAGGTCAGAGAAATAAACAGTTGAATAGAAACATACATTTAAAAGGAAGCAGTGCAGAAAGAAAAAAAATACCTTTAGTATCTTGTTCAGGTTCACTCTCTTCTATTAATAGAAACAAGACAAAACACACAAACACAAACAGAAACAACACATCATGAAAAAGGGAATCTTTGACCACATAAACATCAGCTGTACAAGATTAATTAGAATCTGCTTGTTTCTTATTTCAATAAGAAACAAATGCAATCAAGGGAAAAGTCTGACCTTTGAAAAGCAAACTATTAAATGACATTAAATTTCAAAAGATTACTTTCAGTCAGGCAGTACTACACAGAAAATGAACTACAGCACACCCAACAACATAGCTCATCCATGCATTTTTATTCAAACATTGACAATTACCCTTCCTTTCAAGGCAACACACTGCCTATGATGCTGATAAATGACGCTCCTCCCTGTTAGCGTGGCTTCTCCTTTTACAAGGCCCTGCTGTGAAGTCAGTGATGTTGAATCTGGGATCTCAGCTATCATTTCTATGGCAATAGACTCTTGTTGTGGTAAACAGAGGATTAGGGGGTTTCTGCAGAACAAAGCCTACAATGGACAGAGATTCTCTCCTCTGTATCAATTCCCGGGGCTGCTCAGAGAGCAAAGGGGAGCAAGTCATGGTCTTTCAGGTGACTGCCAGTGAAGCAAGCTACAAAGGAAAGTGTAAAAATGTCTAAGCTGGGTATATGGAATTGAGAATTTATAAATTTTTAAAAATCCTAGAAAAGAAACAACTACCAAATTAATGGTTCCAAAATGTTTAATAGAACCATATCAGAGGTAGATCCCACATGGAGCTCTGTTTTTTGATGATGAAGATTTTTTTTTCATGTCAATTTAGACCTTTCTTTGAATTAGTGATAAGCCAAGTACAGTATGTGTTTATAGTATAAAACAGCAATGCTATTGTTAACTACTTTTAATGATAAGAATACATTGGTATAATTCTTTACAGATTATGGGTACTTCCACACTTATTGTACAGTAACTCATTTAAGCTTCCCCATAGCCCTCTGGCTGGACGTAACTGATATTATTCAGCCCATTTTTCTATAAAAGGAGTCTGAGACTCAGATTTGCTGCAGATGCAGAGCCAGAAATGCCACTCCAATTTTCAGACACCAAGTCTTCGTTCTAACCAAGCATCACGGTGAGAAGTCCTCATTTTGATGCCTAACACCCAATCCTCTTAAATTTCAGTGAACTTATGATTTCCCAGTTAGCTTTTACTGTTTGAGATTTCCCTGCCTCTACCAATCAAGTCTGTGGCACATTTTTATCTTATTTTGTTAAGTATCAAGGTCATATTGGACAAAAGTGAGTTTTTCCTCCATATTTAAAACTGGTCACCTGGACACTTGAAAACTACAGAGCTTCCCTTTTTGTAACACAGCCTTTAATAGCAGAAATAAACGAAGGTCCAGACTTGGACCAGATTAGGCCTGAAAAATTGTATTCTTAAATGGAAGTTGTATCATGATAGCCAATAATTATAATCACAGTGCCTTAAAATCTTTTCTTATCATAAATGGTTATTATATATTGAAAGCAGATATCCATATCATTAAATAATATCATTAAATGATAAATTATTAGATAAGGAAATATCATTAAATAATAAAAGCTAAAAAAGTATTATTCATCTAGGATTGTTAGGTGATTGTTGAAAACATGAAGTAAGCAGCATTTGGTAATATTTTTGCCTGTTAACAAATATATGTGCATTTTGCCTTCTGTATGTAAATGTAATTTTTGGTACACTTTGACACCAAAAAATATTGCTTTACAATGTCTTTCTAGTTTCTCAGCACAATTGTGCTTATTTCTAAGCTTGAGGGAAAAAAAACTTTTTTTTTTTTTTCACCAGCCAAATAACTACATTATAGGTGTCTGAGATGGCATGGAATTTCTATGGGAATATCAAGTGTCTTTATAGTCTGGCTGCTATATTTCCAAAATTTTGTTCTTCTAAAGTTGAAGGGCCTCAGTCAATTCTGAGAACCTTATTTATTCACCTTACACTACTCCTTTTAGAGTTTGGGAGCAAGTGCAGGTAAATTCTCAGTCTCCTTCGAATTTTACTCCAGTGATCTTTTACTGGATTTATACTTCAAAGTAGACTCTGCGGGCAATGCTGATTTTCCTTCGCTATTTTTCACCTTGTTGTCGTGGTTATGATTGCTCATTTTGCTTTATTTGTTTGGAATTGGAAGCGGTTTGGAAAGAATGCATCCATCTCCTCCACTGCAGATTAGAACCAACACAAGAGATGAAAGAATGTCTAAGAATTGCCATCTTCCTAAAAGGACACCTGGCAATTCCACCAGAAATTCTATTTTCATATAGAGACTCAAGTTTTCTTTTTATGCACAAATGCAAATATACATCTTTATACGTACATATTAATATATGCTTATGTATTAATATACACACGTATGTACACACATGCACACACATGCACACACAATTGAGGTTACTTTAAATTAGAGAAAAATATGCAAGAGTACTGTAAAACCTATTTAAGGTGGAGTACATTCATTCAGTGTATGATTGTCATTTCAAGGTCAAACTGTATTTCTAGTTTTTCCATGCATCCTGCCTGCCTAGCCTACTATGATCCCTCTTGACTTCTGAAATTGTTGTTCTACCACTTAGCAATGTTTATATGTTCTGCTTCATAGTCTTTATTCTCCCTTAATTGCTAAAATTCTTTTCTAACTGCTTTATGTATAATGCATCAGTCTTGTCTTCCAAAATGATTTGTAGTCTTTGGTGGTGGGGGTATGGAGGAGAGAGGAGCTTAGCTTACTTTTCTTGTGTCTTTTTACCACCTCAAAGTCCAGCACTGTCTTTTGTAGAAAAAGGAAATACTATAAAAAAGAATTGGATAGTGATTCATTTTCCTTCTCAGCTTTCTTGAGATTGTTCAGTAGGACATTTAGGATAGAGAACCTGAGACTTCTCATATTGGAATAATCTGAGACATAATCAACATCCAAGTTCAATAGTATATTCATCATTTTCTTGAGTACTTTGATTTATGGGGGACTCAGCACTGTCATAGTAACCCATTCTAAACAACTGTGTTTAAAATACATATGTAATCTAAATCAAACCAAAATCAGTCCTTTTACAATGACCACCTGCAAGACCTAGTTCCTATTTATATCCACTGGACAAAAATGAAAAAAAAAATGCATCAAATATTTTTATTTTTCCAAGTTTGCTTGCCCCAGTTCACCATCCTGACTACTTACTTTTTGAACCTCTTATTTTTCCCTCTTATCTTAATTTATCCTCTTATCTTGTGGTATCTGGAACTAAAACTAACACATACATAGTCTCATAAATTCAAAGAATTTCAAGACTCTCTCTAAAGAGTTTTATTTGCATTCATATAATATTACAGTTAGGTTATTGATTCTATTGAAAGTCATGAATATCCAATACTCATTTTTATATTTGCTCTTATTAGGGTCTCTCTCCCCAGTTTTGAATGTGAATGTGTGTGTGAGTAAATATGATTTGATTCTAAAGTAACTTGAGTTCCTCATACTCAATTCTCTGTATTAGTTGATAGGAGAAGATATTTGGAGGGGAAATGTATTGTTATATAGGAAGAAAGAAAGCCGTCAAGGTTCTCTGGTAGAAATAAAAGGAATACATTAAGTAAAATAATAGTCACATAGATCTTGTGAAAAGAAAGAAATGAAACCAGAAGAGAAAACAGGCAGACCGGGGTGATGGTTTCTATTCTTTTGACTGCAGAAGTCAGGAAAGCCAAGAAGGTGGTAGGAATTCAGCTACCTACAGTTGAAGTCTCAGTGAAGGCTGAAATAGCATGTTCTTTGCTCTTTGTAGGATGGCATCATTTATAATTTTCTTCATAGTATCTTAAGGAAATCTCTGACTGTCTGGTACTCTAAGAATATACCATTCAAGGGCTTTTTTAAGGACATACTCAGAAATTGGGAAATCAAAATCGTATTACTAGAATTGTTGCCTTGCAATTGTATACAACACCCTTACAACAAACCAGACAAGCAGATCTGGGTTTGAGTCCTCACAATCCTGCTTACTAGCTGTTTGATCTGTACTATTGCTTGACTTCTCTGAACTTCAGTTTCTTCATGCAGAAAATGTAGGTGTCAACGCCCAACTTGTAGAATTATGGACAAGATAAAGTAACATGATCTGAACAAAGTAGTTAATGTAGCAACTAACACACAGCCAGAAAGTACTGGAGGCTAATTTTGAAGATGTCTTCTAGCTCCTTCCTTCCTTCCTTCCTTCCTTCCTTCCTGCCTTCCTGCCTTCCTGCCTTCCTGCCTTCCTGCCTTCCTTCCTGTCTTCCTTCTTTCCTTCCTTCCTTCCTATTTCCTTTCTTTCTTTTTTTCAGAGCTATTTCCATCTCTATGGTATCTTCCTGACTGATGAAAGTTACTCCTCCCACTGACTTCAAAAGCAGGTTATTTTATTTTTAAATTTTAATCTGCCTGAGCTGTCTGCATCCCAGATATTAATCATGTTGAATGCCCTTTTTTGTAGATGTTAAATCATGTGTTTAAATCCAATCCTCAATTACCTGAGAAGAATCACTCTAGAAGAAGAAATCCATTCTTCAGGTCCATTATTAAAACATAGATGCTAATCAATATTAGATCATTTGAATCCATTCTTAAATAGGCTACATTTGTTTCATCTAGCATCATATTTTAAGAATTCTTGAGTCAGGGATTCCTGTTAGAGGACAACCACCACAAAGAACAAAAGGGTCATTTTAATTTTTAACTTAAAAAGAGAAAATGGCCCAGGGTGGTTGAAAAGTAATCACACTGAGGCTCTGTGGTGCTTCATTTCTGAACAGATTCTCCTTTTGTTTTCCAATCGCGAAAAGAAAACCTGACAATGGGGATAATAAACCTAAGTGAATACCTGGTTTTCCTTCCCTGACTTCTTGGTGGCTAAAGCAAAGACACCCGATCCTGGCACAACGCCACTGTTTACATTTCTGTCCCCTTTGAAGCAGAGCGATGCATACAGAGGTTTATCCCCCGTGGCTCCATCTCTGAAGGAATCAGAGCGCAAGTTCCTTTAAAAAACATACACGGCACCCTCACAAACAGGGACTGTGCCTCTGTGACATTACGATTCTCTAAAGTGGCTTGAGTTGGGAACATTTCTGTGGCCTTTGAGATAATAACATTTTCCTAGCTTGTAAATATGGATGGTGAATAATGACTGTGAGTCAGACGTGTTTACCAGGGAGATCAGACAAGAGCCACATGAAGTTAATTTGTTTTGATTTCAGTCCTAGATGGAGCTAGAGCAACTATTAAGAATATTTTTGTCGAAGTGATTCTGAAAATATACCACAAGTTTAATTGTAAGCCAAGAAAAAAAAAATTGGATTTCGGTTCTGATTTACTTTTATCATTCTTTAAAAAAGAAAAACCGAAAAATGTATTTTTTGGTTTAGCATCTGCTTAATGATTAGGACAGGAGCCTTTCTTGGTTCGCCCTTCAAAAGGTTTTTATTTGGGAATAATTTGCAATTTACAGAAGAGTCAAGAAGGAAGTTTAAGGAAGTTTCCAGGCACCCTTCACGTGACTTCCTCTACTGTTGACATCTTATATAACCACGGCACAGTTATCAAAATCTTAGTTTACTTTTAAATGACATTTTGGACCTAATCTCCTGAGCTCTGACAGCAGCCAAAGAAAGTTTAATAAGAAGCAGAATTTTCCACTTATTTATTTATTTAGCTAACCAGAAAGTTTAGCTGGGAAAAGGAACAGGAGCCCTACTTTAATTGTAAGCGACACCATAGTATCCTGGTTGTCTAAAGCGGCTTGGTTTAGGAACATTTTCTGTAGCCTTTGAGATGGGATTCTGGATGCTCACATAGGACCACAGATTGGCCTCCAAACTGTAGGTGCCCAAGCTGATGAGATGGTAGACATATCCCCATTTAAAAATGATGTTCAAGGAAAGACAGCATAGAGTGTAAACTCAGTGTTAGTTTGTGGGTCAAATTTGCAGCCCATTCTGGTTTTCAGAGCACCTCTAATAGCTACTGTCCCAAACGCTCCAGTCCATCTTTTACTCCTTGGTTAGGGTCAGTGTCAGCCTGTGGTTGCATAATAAATCTGCATTTTCCCCTCCCTCGCTAAGATAGGATCTGTTCCATGAGCTGCCCTACATCAATCAAATCCCTGTTGGACCTCGCCTCTGTGAAGCTTTCCCTGACCTCTACCTGTCCTGTCCTGCGTATGCATCCAGCCCAAATTTCTATCATTGCAAATATACTGAACTTTAATTATTGTAATTACTTGTCCGTCTTCCCCACTAAATTTGAAAACTTTTCAAGAAATGAACCATGTCTTATTTATCTCTGTATCCTTGGATTTACCTCACTCGTGGAATGTAGTAGGTACTCAACAAATGAATAAATTTGAAGCTTTCCTAACATTTGTCCTACTAATTAGGAATAAGCTAACTTTCTCCTTAAAATTTTGAGCATCCTCTAGAATAAAGATACTCTAGGTAGAAATCATTAAGTCCGTGTTTCTCAAAGTGTAGTTCATAGATCCCCTGTGTAAGGATCATTTGGGAGGTTGTTAAAAGGCCCTAATACAGACCCATTAGATCTGAATCTCTGGGGAATGCACCTTAGCACTATGCCTTTTAGTAAGATCTGCAGATGCTTCTAATGAGCACTGATGCTTGAGTACCACCATCTGAGGAGGAAGAGTTCCATTAATCCATCAACTTGGTTATTTCCATCTCTTTCCATAGAGATTTTTAAAGTGAGTATAATCAATGATGTGACAATAAATTAAATGAAATAGCAACATATTAATATCAAGGAAAGGAGACTTCTTGTTGGTTTAGTGTGACAGATGCTATGACTAAGCTTCAAACTGGATTCTGAGATACACGCAAGCCAGGGAAAAAAAGGAAGTACAAGGAAGTAAAATACACAGTTCTGGCTCCAGGAAGGAGCCCCCTTCCTGGAGAGACCCCCCCATTTTTTTTCTCCCTAGGCACTAAAGTTTTAAAGCAATTTCTCACTTAAGATGTTTTTCAGAACAGTAAGTGATGGAATCATCAATATTTTTAACAAGATTTTTGGCAAGCAGATACTTCTGTAGTGAGTAAAATATGATGTAAGGTTGGGTGGGACACACGCTAAGGTTGCCTTGACCTTCACGCTGTTATGCTCTTTTTTTTTTTTGGACAAGTTGATTCTGAACTGCCCCCTTTCCCGTTTGCCAGTAAAGGCTCCTTAGGTAAGCATTCTTCCATCACTTGTCACAGTGGGGCCAAACCAAACTTATAATCTCCAACAAGTACCAAGAATGCAGGGACAAAGCATTGATGACTGAGGGTAGATTTATGTTCTTTGGAAGCAAGAGGAGCAGTTGGTAATGTTGACATTCTATTTGTGAAATTTGAGAAGCCTAACCAGCAATATTCTCTGGATAGAAGTCAATTAGCTTTATAACAATGTAAACAACAGGCAACAATACCGACAATGGATAGGATTTACCAAAGAGCTGCCATGTAGACACTGTGTATATGCTATCTCAGTCCATTTTAAGAACTCCACACTGTAAGTAATATTGCCCCGTTTCACAAAGAGGAAATAGACTTTCACAGGTTAAGTAAATTATCCAACCTCCCATAACTAGTAAGTGGCAGAGTCAGGATTAACACCCAGGTCTATCTGATGCTAAAGCAGATGAATGCTCCAGAGTACTGATCTACGTAACAGAAACACAGAGAGAGAAAAGACTCAGGAATGGGGGGTTTGAGGTTTGTAGGTATTAAGTACTGTATATAAACTAGATAAAGAGCAAGTTTCTACTGTGTAGCACAGGGAACTATATTCAATATCTTGTAACAACCTATAATGAAAAAGAATATGAAAACAAATATATGTATGTATATGGATGACTGAAACATTATGCTGCACACCAGAAACTGTCACAACATTGTAAACTGACTATACTTCAGTTAAAAAAAAAAAAAGCTTCAAAATAAAAAAAAAGAATAGGGTAATTAATGAAAGATGTCCTGGTCTAGGAGTCAAGACATCCAAGCATTTGGCTAACTTGGGCAAAATAGCCTTTTTTTTTTTTTTTTTGGTTTCTAGTTTCCTTTAACTGGAAATTCAGGTTAAAAACTGAGCTATAACTCCTAGGGCTCATTTCAGATTTAAAGTCTATGGTTACTCTTCTGATAGAACCAAAATTAATAAAACATCAATTCTACTTGAAATACACATTTCACTTTGCCAATAAACTTTATTGCTTCTACCTCGAAGGTAAAGATGACTCATGGAATAAAGAGCTGTGATGTCTTGACAGGGGCTTAGTCCTTGCCTCTCTTGCACAGAAGTTGCATTAGTCCTGGAACTAACATTGATAACTATTATTTGAGCGATTACTCTGTGCCAAGCACTCTTGTAAAAGCTTTACGTGTAGTAGTTAAGTGTATTCTTTTGCAACATATGAGAGAGAAGGTATTATTAACCTCATTTTCCAGGAAGGGAAACTGAGCCAGAAAGTAACCAAGTTGACCTACCAGACATGACACGAGCGCTAAGTGGTGGACGCAGGATTTGAACTCAGGCAGTTGACTCTAGACTCTGCCGCCTGTGTGAATAGCCAGTACACTTCGTTCCCTCCAAAAAACATGCCCTGTACAGTTTATCCTTTATGGAAATGAATATACTAATTAAAATGTGAAGTCATATATTTGATTTCTGAAAGGAACAAGTGAATGTTATTTTTGAATTCCATATCGCCACGGAGTCCCAGTGGTATCTCGGCATGACTCAAAATAGCTACATTTTGAAATCAAGACCAGTGATGAGCTGGCTTTCTCCGTCTTGCACAGTGCCCGGAATATTGCTCGATGAATCTTTGTTGGATGAATCAACGCCTTAAAGAGAAAGAATTTTTCCTTTTTGTGTGTGTGTGAATGTATGTTTGAACTTGTGCATCTCATGTTATTACCTAAACAATGAAAATAAAAGCTTACTCCAAGTAGAGAAGGCATTTTTTTTCGGTCATAGTAACTTTTCGTTTCAAACAATATAATGTCAACGTTGTCTTCATCAATTCTATCCTCTTAAATAATTGAAGACAAATCTTTGGAGCACATTTTTTTAACTGAAGTATAGTCTATTTACAATGTTGTGTTAATTTCTGGTGTACAGCATAGTGATTCAGTCATACAAATATATATTCCTTTTCATATTCTTTTTCATTGTAGGCCGTTACAAGGTATTGAATAGAGTTCCCTGTGCTATACAGTAGGACCTTGTTGTTTAACTATTTTATATATAGTAGTTAAGAGCCCATTTTTTTCTTCAAAGCAATGAAAGAGGGCCTAACTCTTCTTGACCTTGAAGTATTGTATGTTCAGCGCTATAATCTTTATATAACTTTTTTGTCCCTAGAGAACTTTACTGACAACTCTTCAACTAAAGGACCACCTTACTGTTGTTTTTTTGAAAGCACTATGGAACTTTTTAGGTGAGAATGCAGCATAATATGCCCTAAAGTCAAAACCAGTGGGTCAAACTCTTCTTTAAGAGCATGCACCCTATTAATCATGCAGGTTTAATTTTCCCCTTGGTAGCCCCCAGGGATATCAAAGGTTTATGCCTCTTTCCTTTCTTTGGTTTTTAAATACACAATGTACTCATGACAGCAAATCAAACCTGTTAGTGGCATCAAGCAGGGAGAATTGATGCCGGGAACAGGACCACTGCAAATTTTATTAAAACTTCAATCACTGTGAGCACAGCACACATTGGGGGGTTTAAATACCTCTCTCTGTGGCATTTGTCATATTAAGAGCTGCAGCATAAACAAAGGAAAAAGCAAATCAAATGTGCATAAACATGACATGATCACTTCCACTTTTCTAGATGCCGTAAGGAAATCTGATCTCTAGGAAAGAAGACAGCCAGAAGTCTAACATTTTTGAAAACAATCCTGATCTCTTATGGTTAGATCGTTTGATGTTTGCCTCTGGGATGTCATAGGTGTGTTTCTATTTGTTTTGGTCTTTGAGAATTCTACATATGTACAGCATAGGTCTGCAAAAAGTCTTCAACAACAACAAAAAGCCTCCAGTAGACCAGGTCAGCCTGAAGATACGGGGTGAAGCCTTTCAGATTGCAGAGAAAGGGACTGGCAGCAGTAAAGTGCCCTGTCCAGTGATGGAGATTCTTGCGCTGAAACCACTTAAATTTGCCAAATGGCTCACCAGCCCCTCCGCAAAATGCCTCTCCCAAGTTTGGGGACAGGGGTCTATTTTGGGGGCTTCTTCCAAATGGGGAGTTGTTTAAACCCAGGGAAGCCTACAGTAAGCTTGTACCTGGAAGGGCTCTGGTCTTTTCTTGGTCTGCTTCTGGGGCTCTTATCTGCAGCTTGGTACTGGTGCCAAGCCACGTCTTCCCACTGGGGATGCCAAGAACGCTTGGTTCCAGCGCCTTTTCTGACCCGTCTTTTCCTTAAGGGCTTAAAGCTCCAAGGGCAAACAAGGTAATAATCGAAAATGCAATCAGCAGGGAGCTCCGTGCATTCCAACATCCATCTCTTTTAACTTGGACTTCAAGTATTCTACATTCAACCAGTTTCTGTCCACAAAGCAGGATTCGTCTGAATGTGATACTCACAAAATATACAGGATCTGCCCTTCGCTCCAAATAAAGAAATCATTTCCTAATAATTAAGTCAAAGAATGTAAGGGAAGTAAAAGGGAAATATGTAAGCATATAAGGGAAATATAAGAAAATGAGATATTTGTAGTTTTTTATGGTTTTTTTTTCCCAGTGATTGAAAAACCCATCACAACAATTTCCAGCTATAAAACAAGAGTAATTATATCATCATACTAAAAGTATTTAATTTCTATGGTGTAGTGTTTATGAAACACATTTCTTTTAAAGGGAGAATATCGCTCTGGTCAAAAAAGGGAAAATAAAATACAAATCTGGTACTTCGAGGTCATTCAGAGCCTCCCTGATGGCAGCCTCCTTTTGGAAACTCCAGCTCTGCCACTAAAGTCATCACACTCCCCGGTGGGATCACCCTGCCACTGAGTATCTGTCTTCTCTGCCTTTAGAGTACTCAGGAGAAGACTGTTTCAGTTAAAGATACATAAAAGAAACAATATGGATCTTTGGATGCACATTGTGCCTAATGTAGAATGTAAAGGGGTTTGGAGAGAGACAAGGCTGTCTCTTGGCTTAGGAGACAATTCCTTCTATAGGGCACTGAAAATCACTTTGTCTCTGTTTTCGACCAAACAAAACGAATCCAGCAAATATCATTGTTCAGTGGGGAAGGGGTGGGGAGGCTACATGGAATTATGCTACTGAAAATGATGTTTTCATCTCTGCAAGGAGATAATTAGAGGAAGTGATCTCAAACAGAAGGGAATATTTCTAGTTAAATATAAGGAAATCTTTATGAGCCAGTATGATTGATTTATCTTTGTGTGATCATTGTAAATGCATGCTCATATTTGGAGACAGCTAAGAAATGATCTTAGCTCAAGGGCAGAAGCCACACATGGGGTCTGATCTACCTTTAAGACTGGTAAGACAAATCTCAATTTCAGAGACATTAAAATGCATAATAATGAACCGACAAATTAGCCAACAGTTATTGTAAGAAACCGATGACCCTGAGATTCACTCCAAATATGCTGAGATATTTTAAAATGGGCATTTAGAATCTATGAAATATGACAGGCAGACTTCTCTGGCCCTCATCACGTTCTGCCATGAAACCTATCCTAAAGCCCATTGTTCCAGAGGAACCTGAGCCAGGGGTTAACCTTTCCAAAGAAGCCCCTTCACAGTTGTCAGATTGCCAGCTGTTTTCTGCGTTCTAGGTAACTATGGAATTTGGGAAACCGCGGAGTTGCCTGCCAACGTCAAATCAGTTGTCCCTCTGTGGTTCTCACCCAGTGGAGCTTCACTTTTCTATGGGAACTTACCTTCGTTTCACTTCATGAGTCAGTAACACCCAACCAACTTTAGAAAATGTTCATTGAGAAATCAGAACCCAAGTGGAATTTTGGTTTTGATCATCTGAGACAGTATAGAATCATAGATTTCAGGTTGCTGCCCATAAGTAAGAAAGAACAGTCCTGTGGGAGGAGAACTCACCAGCAGTGGCCGCTTTCTGAACCCCTTCACTTCCCACTCCATCTAGGTGGCAACCCTTCTTTCTCAACTCACTGTCTTTGTGGGTTAATGCCTTCCCTCAGGAAATGGTCCCGTGTTCTGTTTAGATGACCCCCACCCTGAATATTCTTCAGCCAATAGCCCAGGGCTGTGAATAACTAACCAGCATAAGAATCGATTGCCTTTGACAAAACTTTTCCCATCCTTGAGTTTGCTCTAAAGCAGAATGGAGCCACAGAACTACAAAAATTATATGTCAAACCAATGGACAATGGAAAGGTTGATGTCACTTATTAAAATAGTATGGTGTGTGGAAGAAATCACTTTTTCCAAAGCACAAGTACGAGCATTGATTCTTCCTAATTATAAAGGTCTCTTTATAAAAGTTCAAAAAATATAAAGCTATATAAAGTATATGATAGAAGGTAACCAACTCCCCTACCATGTAATTCTATGTGCAGAGATGATGACTGTTAACAATTTGGTATTTATACTCCAATGTATAAATATATAACATACTGTTCTTTAGCTTTTTTTACTTATGAACACAGTATTTCTAATGGGTTAATATTTCTAAAGAAATAGGATAGTGCCTTGAAGATGGTAAGCCTATATAAGTATCAATTAAAAATAATAAAACAGCAAATAATTATATAGTGCCTACAGTGTGCCAGTATTAATGCATGTAATCGTGGCAGTGATCTATGAGGTAGGAGCTGTTTTATCCCTGTTTTAGAGATGAGGAAACTGAGGCTCAGAGATAGGAAATGGGTCCAAGTCACATACATGATGGATAATTTTAGAAATTAATACATAATAGATCAATCTCATTCTTTTTAGTGGTCACATAGAATTTCATCACATGTCAGTCCCTATTGATGCCAATTGAAATTATTTTTAAATTTGTACTATTATAAACAACTTTATGATCATCTGGAGTATGTATTTCTATAAATAATTCCCTTAGATAAATTTTCAGAAGTTAAATTACTGAGACAAATCTATACACATTTTAAAGTTTGATTTTTATTAGGGAAAAAAACCCAAAAAACAAAAACATCTCCACTAGGCTATGCCACATTATAAGAATAATTGGAAATGCTGATTTCTCCTCACCCTCTTCATTGCTGTTTTTCTAATTGTTGTTCTTTATAAGTAATCTGTCTTTTCTTTAATAATTTAAGATTATCTTTGCCTTTGTTCATTATGGATTTGGTTCATTATGATGAGTCTGGGTGTGAAACTCTTTATATATCTGCTCTTTATTTTTACTATTGGGACTTGGTGCGCTTCTCATACTTGAAGATTTAAATTTTCCATCAGTTTGGGCAAGTTCTAAGTCCTTATACTTTTGAGTATAACTTCTCTTATATTTCTCCATTCTCTCTTTCTATAATTTATATCCTTAATTATTTCTCAAACTCAGCTTCATCTTTCCCATTTCTCTTCACTGAATTCTAAATTCTGGAAGAACTGATTTCTGATGTGTGAATCATCTATTTCTCTCTCATGTATCACTAGTCGTCCATTGACTTTTAATTTCAATCATTATATTTTTCACTTGTTAAAATTATATTTAATTCTTTATCAGAACTGCCTTTCTTCTTCCTAACATATTTTTCTCTTTTTTCTTCCTCCTTTTGTGTCTTTCATTAGTTTAAACATATTTATTTTAGAGTATCTATTATATTGTGCTGTTTACTGAATTTCTTGGAGTTTAAATCCCTTCGCACATTGTGTGAGCTAATTCTCATGCAAGGTACGTTGTTTCCTGTGGGTGCTATAATTTTGCATTGTGAACTTATCCTCAGTGTGGCTTTATCTGTGAAAATCCTATGTAACCTGTGTAAGGTGTTTCTTTTTTGAGCTTTTTTGTTGTTATACTTTTGACCTGTAACAATTTTTTTTCTTTTCTAATTGAAGTATAGTTGATTTACAATATTGTGTTAGTTTCAGGTATACAGCAAGGTGATTTAGTGATATTTTATGTGATTATATTCCATTGTAGGTTATTACATGATATTGAATGTAATTCCCTGTGCTATTCAGTAAATCTTGTTGCTTTTCTATTTATGTATTGTAGTTTGTATGTGTGTATCCCATACTCCTAATTTGTCCCTCCACCCTCCCTTTTCCCTTTGGTAACCATAAGTTTGTTTTCTGTGTCTGTGAGTCTGTTTAACTTTGTATGTAGATTCATTTGTATTACTTTTTAAATTCTGCATATAAGAGATAACACATAGTATTTGTCTTCCTCTGTCTGACTTATTTCACTAAGTATAATGTTCTCTAGGTCCATGCATGTTGCTGAAAATCACAATATTTCATTCTTTTTTAATAGCCAAGTAATATTCCATTGTGTGCGTGTGTGTGTGTGTGTGTGTGTGTGTGTGTGTGTGTGTGTGTGTGTGTGTGACATCTTCTTAAGCCAATTGTCTATTGATGGGCACTTGGGTTGTTTCCATACTTGGCTACTGTAAATAGTGCTGCTATGAATGTTGGGGATGCGTGTATCTTTTTGAATTAGGGTTTTCATTTTTTTCCAGACTGGGATATCCAGTGGGATTGCTGGATCTATGGTAGCTCTATTTTTAGTTTTTAAAGAAACCCCCTTACTGGTCTCCATAGTGGCTGCACCAATTTGCATTCCCACCAATAGTGGGAATGTGCATTCTCCACATCCTCTCCAGCATTTATTATTTGTAGACTTGTTGATAATAGACATTCTGACTAGTGTGATACCTCATTACGGTTTTGATTTGCATTTCTCTATTAATTAGCAATATTAAGAGTCTTTTTATATGCCTGTTGACTATCTCTATGTCTTCTTTAGAAGACCTGGGGCTAATTTTTATGTTAATTTCTCCAGCTGAGGGTTCCCAGATTGGCAGTATGAATTCAAAAATCAAATCTATTGGAGATATAGTCCTGAGTGTTGGATATTCATGCATAAGAAGACTTGATTTTTCTTCGTATGAAAAGACAGACAGGTCTCTGTGTTGTCTTTCTATGCCAACAGATAGAATTTTTCTGGCCCATCTTTTCACTTCTGTGGTTCTCAGCTTTATTTAAGGGTGTTGATGCTAACTTGCCCTTCACAGAGGCCCAGGACTTTGTCTTCTGTCCCTTTAAGAGACTTAAAACCAATCTTGTACATTATAGAAATAGGCACCTCTCTTTTCTTGCAGGACAGTGTACAACCAGCTCGTGATCTTATTGCTCTGCTTTTCCAATTTCTAGTCACTTTTGATTCCTGAATATTTGCATTTTATCCTTATGAGTTTGTTATACGACTAACCAAGCTTTCTGGTAGTAGGAAGATTTTCATATTATCTTGCCTGTCCTATGGCTGAAGGTCTAAGCATTTAACCCCAGGTTTGTGTGTTTAGTACATAAAGATTCCATGAGTCATGGTTTTTACCATTCTCTTACAATATTCTCAAATCCTTTGCCCTATTTTCCTTCGTCACAAAACTCCATTGCCTATACCTTGCCTTTGGATTTGGCTGTCAACTTTTTCTAGCTTACACTGCTGGAGACAGTATAAGAAACCCTGGGGAAACACCCGCAATTAAATAAATGAATGTTCCTCTGTCTTCCCAGTTCTGTTCTCCGCTAAAACCTGAATGTTGCCCAGCAACCCTGGTTGCCCAGTGAGTCATCTCCCCTATTCAGCTATTTTAAAACCTTTCCACTCTCCTCATCCCTCTGCCCCCCTTTACAGAAGTATTTTCAGAAGATAACCTTACTTCCTACTTCCTAGAGGAAACAGAGACCATCTGAACGGAGCTTTCTCAAATGCCAGCCAGCAAACTTGTGAACTCCCTTATCCTAGAATACACCCCTTTTCTCCTTCCTTCCTATTCCAAGGAAGGAAGTTTCCTCTTCCTGAATAAGTACAGTAATCATATAATTTACCACCGAAGCCTGGATATTTTTGAAAGTAAAAGAAGGAATCTGTTAATAATGATTCCAGGACAACAGGTGTAAACCAGAATTGTCCTGGGCGATCTGAGACACGTGGTCACCCCGTGTATAAAGCTGATGGCTGAGTACCTCTCTTTCGCCTTCTCAAGCATCACAGTCCCTTGAATATTCTCCCCTCCCCTGTACGTTCAAATTTTCCTTCTGTCTGGCTTCCTTCTCATTAATATTTTTAATGTTGTAAACATTTTTTAAACATTGAATCTTTTAAAAAGAGAAGTCTTGCAAAACAACACTACCTATGGGCCTCCAACTACTGCTCACTTTTTGGACTCATCTTTTTTCTCTGCCAAATTTATGGAAAAAATTGTCTCCACCCATGTCTCTCTTTTTCCCTGCTCCCATTCTCCATCATTCACAGAATTCTGGCTTCTTTCCCCATCCCCGTTCTGACACTACGCTTGACAGAGTGACACATAATTCTCTTGTTCTTTAATGGAACAGACAGTACTCAGTGCTACTCCATTTCTTACATGCCTCTATCTGTGCAGCCTTGAGTGAGTTACTGATCCTTTCTGTTCCTCAGCTTTCTAAAATTGCGCAGTGAAACGACCTTCCTCACTGGCTGTTAGTGAAAATTAAATAAAATAATCCATGCGAAGCATTTAGCGTTTTAAAATGTTAGCCATCTCATCGCTCATCCTTTTAGAAAGACCTCCCTGTTTGGCCATGCTTGAGTTAGATGATTTCCATCAGCGATTTTGCACATCACTGTTTGAACTTTTTGAGACACGACGGAAGGGGAGAATATCTTTACATGCTTAATCTCATCAGAAGCTCACGATGGCAGACAAAGCCCACCTTTCCCTGACATACCTATTGGCTGTAAGTGTAGCCCAGCATCAGGCAGCACTTACAGGGCTCTCATTCTGATTTGCTCCAATGAATCTGCAGACTTAACTACACAATACGTAACAAATGCTTGTCTGCCGCACCTGACCGTAGCCCAGCTTCCTCTTCAGCCCTCACCACTGCCAAGACAGCAGACATTTGCTGGGAAGGCACACTGGGATCTTTCCAGTGACTTCTTAGTTGCTTTTTTCTTTCACCTGCTCTGAGTCATTGGTTGAACTGGCCCTTCCTTTAAATAGGTCATGTCTGCATTCTCTCTTGTGGAAATGCCTCAACTATTTTCTTTAAGTGGAAGCCAACCTTTCAGAGCTTCAAGAGCCAAAACAGATTTGCTGCAATATTTATGTTCTAATAAAAATTATTATAGTAAATGCTGATTGTGTACCAGCCACCGTGCTAAGCAGATCACATATTTTCACGTCTATTGACTACTTTAGTCGGGACTAAAATAGAGTGGAAATAGACATGGTTGCCACAATGAGCATCTTACCTACTGCTAGAGTAACTTTAAGCTTTGATATTATGAGCTCTCAGTACCAGCATGTTTAATAAAATCTCTAGCATCTATTAATTGATAAAACAATGAACATGACTGTTTAAATGTTAGGAAGAGAGGAGACAGTATTCAGTTTTCCTGATCGGCATGATACAATATTAAATGGCAAGGCAAGACCCCAGTTAATTGATCTGTGTTCATTTTCTCTAGGCCAAACTAAAGCACATTGTTTCAAAATCTGTGAAGACAGTAATCTAAACAATCAGTGTTATATGTTATAATCCAAAGGGCTCATATTTCATATCTTGAAGAGGAAAATCTTTGTGACATTGTACACAAATGGATAACATTAGTTCTGCATCACTCCACACATAATTCAAGGAAACACTGAATCCAGGCCGATATTCAGTAGGCCTGAAATTGTGCCTGTGTGTGTGTTTGTGTGCTTGTTTATTTTTCCGTGATAAGTTACATCAGCTGGATGTTGCAGACTGAGCTTTAAATAGCATTGATAATTTAAAAGATATTAAATTAAGCAGCGGTGCTAAAAATATGTCTTTTTTATACCTGACAACCACCCTTCCCAACATCCTCATTCCTTTTCATGAACGTTAATGGAAATGAGATCACTCAAGCTGTGAGAAGAAGGTCTAGTTAGAAAATGAAAGTAATCTTAGCAGAAATCTGTGTGATTGAGAAGGAAGAAATGTGGGAAAGAGCAGATTCTTAGCCTGAGAGAAGGAATGAAATCAAAATTAGCAATGGGGAAGCTCTGAAGCCTTCCCTGATTGAATTTGTGCCAAAGTGTGACAGTCCAACCACTTTATCAGATAACAGAAAAGCAGTAAAAGTAAGTGATGATTGTTATAGTCAACATTTATTGAGTGTTTACAAAGGGCCAGACACTCTGCTAAATACTGTCAATGGCTTATCTCTTTGAAACTTACAACAAACCCCACTTTACAGATAAGAAAACTGAGAGTCAGAGGTTAATTCTAAGTCTTGTAACAGGAAGAGCTGGGAAGGGTTTTGCACTCCGTTTACTCACCTAGTACAGGCGTGCTGCTAGTTTCTGTTTTTAAGAAAATATGATGTAATTTTAAGTCAAGAAGCATCTGACGACCCAATGATAGAATCCCTAGCTCTATCTGGATTCTGATTTCTCAGTGAAGATCTTTTACAACCAGTCGTTGAGTTAACTGACTTTAAAGGAACATTTTTAAAAATGAAAAGTATTTTGACAATGTAACTCATAGAAGTAGGACCATTGGGGGTTATACATTTTGAGTCAGTGTTTTCTTTTTCTCAACCCTTTGTGACAGAATACAATCTGGAAAAAAAAAGGTACACGTTTTTCCTTTGGATACTTTTTAAATACCTACAGGTCTTTATGCTGAAAAAGATAAGACGAGTATCTTCAAATTGATAAACAAGAGAGAAATGCCCAAGCCAGGGAGATGTTCTAATATGGTATCCTACTTTTTCAGTATTATAATGAATTTAATCTGTTTCGGTCAAAATTGGGCAATAGGTGGAAAATGACCTTTATACTAGGGAACTTTTTTTTCTTTTCAATTTTCCAAGTCTTGACCTGATGGTCTAATATCTGGGAGAGTTGAGGGAACTGAACTACCTACCGCATCTCTGCTTCGCAGGCTGAAGTCCAGCCTTCCCAGCAGCGCGCGAGGCCCCCTGGTAACACCGTAATGGGAAGGAACGCAGCTCCTTACCCTCAACTTCCAGCTTCACCAGTTTGGAATAGGCCGTCCCGAGGCTGTTCTTTGCCACACATCGATAATGTCCTGCGTCTTCCTTTTGCACATTGTGAATCCTTAAACTCCCGGATTCCAGAACTGCAGTGCGGGGGTTTTCCTGCCAGGCATGGGGACATGAATTTAAAATGTCTGTGGGTTTGTTGAGGACACATGTGATATATTTCATCAGGTCATCATTATCACACTGATCAGAAATAGCGTTTTAACATTTATTTGGCATTTGTTATGTATAACATACAATAATAAATGAGATCATGTAAGATTACCAATTTTTATTTTCTTTTATGACACGAGGACACCAAGGCTGATCTGATGTCCTGAATCAACAAGCCTTATTTTAGGAATTTATTTGATTTCTAAAAAATCCAAATCTGTTTCATTAAAAAGCATTGTTTTAAACACCATATTTACTGCCTACATGGTATTCTTAAGGGAATATATGTCCTTTGAAAAGTTGGGAAATGGTACAAATAATATAAAATTTGGTATTTATAGTTGAGATATTACATTTATCTTTTCTTTCGGGGCTCTATATTCAATAGTCTATGTAGAACCACCCCTTGCTTTTATTACAGGAAATACTTAAAAGGAAAGCCAGAGAATTATGTAGAATATTATTCAAGTTAAAATTATTTATTTTATTTTAAATAAAACAAATCTTATTGATATTATACTTCATTTCAGTTAATCGACATATATCAGCACCTGTGTATTCCCCATGGAATACTCTGTCTGAGTATAGTAATATGAAAAATGTATTATCTGTGACCTGGTTGAGTTCACAGTTGGTAGGTTACATGAGGACAGAAAGACACAGTGATAATGCAGTGTAGTAATTTATCAGTGAATGCAGGTATGAGATATGAACGCAGAATACAATGAGCATGGGCGTAATTTCTAGTCTGACTGCCGTGTGTGACTGAGGTCATTGTCAAGGTGTTCGTTTGCCGCTCTTGATTCTTGATGCTCTAATTTCACTCCAGAATGTTCTCATTCCTTTTCTTCCAAACCTCATTTCTCTCTCTCCTCCCAGAAACTATTTGTCAGGTCTAAAGCCGGGATTTTAGTTCCGTCTTTTTCATCCCTTGAATCTCAAAGATTCAGTGTTAAACAGTAAATGATTCAAATACCAACCAACCAACAAAAAAGACTCTAGCTTTGCTTGGCTTGGTTTGGCTTCATTTTTCATCCCTAATACTCCTGGTTCCCATCTCTTTTTTCTCCTACTCAGCCCCAACTGGAATGCCTTACAATTTGCTTGTATGGGAACAGAAATATTTAAGTTCAGTTAAAATGTGGTACATGGACAAAATTTTATGCTAGAAGTTCGTAAGCGTGTAACTGAGTTCGCAAAGGATTGTTGTATTTGGAAATGTGTTGTACAACCATGTTTTAACATAATAATCACTTACCCTGAGAGCACTGTCCTCCTTGATCCACGACACTGATGGCTTGGGATTGCCCATTGTGGTACAGGGTAGGACTGCCTTTAATCCTTCTATTATTTTTACATTTATGGGAGGACGAGTTATTTTAGGTTCTAGAGGGAAATAAACATTAAAAATTAAAAAGGCAATATAGCTTTATTATACTTAGAGTTTCTAACTTTATGTTTAATTCTAAATATCCATTAAAAAATATTTGTAGGCGTATTACATTACGGAATTCACCAAGGGCTAAGACATGTTTTTAGTGGATATCAAAAAGAAATCATTTAAAAAAGTTTAGGTTATCTCTGTTTTATGTTTTAAAAAAATTTTTATTGATGTATAGTCCGTTACAGTGTGTCAGTTTCTAGTGTACAACATAATGTTTCAGTCATACACAAACGATAAATGCTGGAGAGGGTGTGGAAAAATGGGAACCCCCCCTACACTGTTGGTGGAAATATAGTTTGTACAGCCATTAAGGAAAACAGCATGGAGATTCCTCAAAAAACTGAAAATAGATTTACCATATGATCCAGCAATCCCACTCCTGGGCATGTACCCGGAGGGAACTCTAATTCAAAAAGATACATGCACCCCAATGTTCAAAGCAACACTATATACAATAGCCAAGACATAGGAACAACCAAAATGTCCACTGACAGATCACTGGATAAAGAAGCTGTGGTATATTTATATGACAGATTATTTTTTCTGTTTTATCTTATTTGAAAAACAAATTCATAAAACACATTAGGAGCTTGAAGTTATCATAGTATTTTTCACTTTAAAAAATAGTTAATAAAAAGTGGATTAGATCGTTAACGTAACAATTCAACATTATTTAATTCAATTCATAGCAACAGACATAGAAATATATTCAAATAAGTTTTTGATATGTTTATATTTTTACACAATTCTGAGTAATTACCTTCTCACCCTTTAGTGTCCATCTTAATTTGACTATTAAATATGATGATTAAAAATGAGATACATTTATCCTCTAGAAAATAAACTAGACATTATTTGTAATGAGAGAAATTCTGTCATATGATTGAGAAACTCTTCTATGCAAAGCAAACTTGTGTGTCCTGTTCTGTGAAACACACAAGTTAATTTTTTCAGAAGAAATAGTTTATGTCAGCTAATGTTTATTCTCCAATACTGAGCTTTCAGAGGAAGGAGTTATTAAATCTAATGTATAGAAAAATGGACACTTCAGGCTGCCAGTTATTTTACTATCTGAAACATTCATAAAATAATGAGAACTGTATTTACATCCTTAGGAATCTTATGTTACAGATGCAAAACAGAGGGCTGTCTTTGCAGGACAGACTACTGAGGAATGGATGCATTTTATTTCTGTCAGGTCATGTGCCATGATCAATTTGTTACTTTGACATAGAAGGGCATGAAATGATTTTTTTTTCCTTCTACTTCAATTGTGTGTGTGTGTGTGTGTATGTGTCGGGGGGTGTGGTTTGGTGGCAGTTGATATTTGCAAAACTGCATGGTGTATTTATTTTAAATCTAGGCATTATTGCCATTCTGAGTTGGTATGATCCTGTATTGTGGCAAAAATACAAGACAGACTTCAAATGTGTTATAGAAAAATATCAGCTTTGTCCCTGCCTGCTATCTAAATTGGGTTCTCATACAGCTACCTAGCTTAGCTTACGAGTTGATACACCTGTGATGTATGAAAGAGAGCATTTCTTCCATTGGGCTCCCTAAACTGATCCCTACGGCAAAGGGATCATAGATAATGTCTTGGGCAGAAAACCTTTGTTTTAAGCAAGTAACGCCTTTCTTCTCAATGAAATAGGTGTCTTGGTCATCCGTTGGGGAGGGGTCAGGAGAGCCTTTGTGGGTAACTGAATACAAAGTAAGCTAGGAATGAATTGAGGGTTGATGTGGAGTCATGGGTTCCCCACTCTAAGGGAGCATGATTCAGGTGGAGCCATGACACTGACTAATCAAAGCTGGTCATCCTGTTGATGCGGGATGATGGAAGTACCCTGCTATGCCAGTATCAACTGAGCCCTCAGTTGATGGACCATAACGAAGCTGGGGGAGGGAGATCCTGGAGGAGGACTTAGGGGAGTTGGAGTAGTGATGGGGGTGGGGACCTTGAGGGTCTCAGGAAGCAGCTCTTTACCAAGCAGTGTGGAAGCATTCCAAAATGTTAACGGTTGCGATGGCCACACCAGTGTATACCCACATGAATAGGTGAGTTTTCCTAAGGAAAGAGTGGAGAGAAGAAAAGGATTGAGGATAGAACCAAAATCAAGGACATTTAGTGCCAGAAAGAATGGGAGAAACATTCAAAGGAAAAATAGTGCCACAAAGTAGTGAGGTACTTAAATGAGCTCTGTCTTCAAAATCAAGGCCTCATTCTTCAACAAAAGAGAACGTCCCAACTTCCATACCTGATATTCTCACTGCCCCACATGCTAAAAGAAAGCCCACTTGTGGGTACCCCCGTACCTACTTACTCACAGAACCCCCAGATCCGCTTTGCCACGATGTCCCACTAGCCCCACTCCATACCTGTTATACTCAATCTCGGGCATCATTTATAAGTGTGAGCAAACTTAGAAGATCAACAGACATTTGAGAAAAACCATGAACATGAAGGGAAAAATAAGAAAGAAAGAAAGAAAATAAAAACTTAGCCAGAAGGAAACAGAAATAAGGCAGGAAAAAGAAGAAAATGATTTTCAAAAACGCATTAGTGGTACCTTTAGTGAGACTTGAGTGAATATTGCATCATACAACATACAGAGTTTGCTACCAATAAAAGGAGTAATCAGGGAAGAAATAATCCCTAGAAATTAAACATATGGGTTTTTAAGATCTTAAGTACTCAATATAAGATCAGAGTAGCGGAACGGTCATAGTGAAGACCAAATTCATGATATAAAAGGAAAAGTCAAATAAATCTCCCAGAAGGTAGAGTATCAAGATAGATATGTAGAAAATGTGAGGAGGAAAAATTAGAGTCATAAAAAATGGACAAAAAAAGAAACCTAATATTTGTTAATTAAAAGTGTAAGAATGAGATAGAGAGAATAAAGAGGAAGAAGGTAGGAAAAAAAAGTATAGCCCATTTTGAAAAAATAAAACAAAACCCTTTGGTTTTTAGATCAAAAGGGCTCACCTAAGACTAAGTGGGAATAAAAAAAGTATTAATAAAAGACAGTGATAATAACATACCTAATGTATTCTTATCTATTTGAAAATTTTAAGAATTCTAGAAATAAAGAGAAAAATCCTGGAAATTTTAAGACAGATAAACATCAGATTTACCTGTAAACAGATAAGAGAGATTTCTCACCTACAACATAGAATGTCATATGACAATGAATAATTGTCTACTAAAACCTCAGTCAAGAGCCTTTTAAAACTCTCGTCTATACCCAAAGTATTACCCAAGAGTGAGGGCAGAGTAGAGACTTTCAGCCATGCAAACATTCAGAAAGTGCATCTCACGCTGAAAAGAAGCAGTGGATGACCCCCTCCAGAAAGCAGTAACAACAGAGTAGAGAGATGAGAGATACAAGAAGCAGGGATGTAAGTCCACAAGAACAAAACTCACAGTAAAGGTCCCAGGTGGAACTTGATTCCACTGCTTTGTATGGTGCCAACATGCATGTGATTTTTCCCACCAGCAGTGTGGTGTCAGAGAGGGGAAAATAAAGGTTGAATTATTACAGGGTCGAGAGCAGCCGATGCTACAGCACAGGGGTTCACAGATCTGAGGATGCTGGTGAGGGGTGCTTGATGCTACCGCACAGGGAGGAGAGAGAACTCAGTGGAGAGAGAACTGAATGAAGTCCCCGCTGGGAGTTGGTGGAACAGAGGACAGCAGAGTCAAGGGCAGGAGAACGTGACCATGTCGATGACAGTAGGGAGTGAGAGGGAGGAAGGGAGGGAGAGAGCTAGACACTGTTCTTAGCTGAGAAAGAGACAGATGGAGTTTGTGCCTCCTGTTTGGAGGCAGATCATGAGTGTGGGAAACTGCTTCCCTCATCGGACAGAGCTGGAAATAGAAATGTCCATGTTCAGAGTGTGACATACTGGAGCTTAAGATTTGAAATACAGTCCGTTTCCTGGGATGACAAGGTCACAGATCGGGTAGACTGATAAAGAGTTAAGGCAAACATCAGCGGACTTGTGGAGGCCAAGGAGCTGTAGGATGAAGTGGACAGTCACTCCGTCTCATGGCTGTTAAAAATCCCTCAGGATCATGGCAGGAGTAGGAGTGGATAGAAGGATAATAAATCTGGGATTAAAGTCTTTAATAAATACGGGAGAGGACCTAGAAGTGAGTAGATGACTTGATGAACAGGGTTAGAGAGAATGATCAAAATGGCACAAGCCCTCACTAGAGGAAAAGTTTTGCACAGGAACACAAAATATATGGCTTATTTGCAGCTATGTGGATGGCTGCATCCTAGAGATTATCATACTAAGTGAAGTAAGTCAGACAGAGAAAGGTAAATGTCATATGATAATCACTTATATGTGGAATCTAAAAAATGATACAAATCGATTTATTTACAAAACAGAAACAGATTCACAGACATAGAAAACAAACTTATGGTCACCAAAGGGGAAGGTGGTGGGAGAGGTATAAAATAGGAGAGTGGGATTAGTTGATACAAACTACTGTATATAAAATAGATAAACACAAGGACCTACTGTATAGCTCAGGGAACTATGTTCAACATCTTGTAATGACCTGTAATGGAAAAGAATCTGAAAAATATACATGTATATGTATGACTGAATCACTTTGCTGTACACCTGGAACTAACACAACATTATAAATCAATTATTCTTCAATTAAAAAAATATACATATAATGGCTTAAAAGAAGCAATTAACCATCATACGTGCCAGCCTTGTTGACATGAAGTGGGGAATACTAAACAGCTTCCATTTAAGTAGAAGAGTCACTCAAGTTTGAAAAGTTGCTCAAGAAAACCAAGTTTGAAATTAGGAAAAAGGGTAGAAGAAGTATCTGCCATGAGGTTAGAGATTAAAAGGGTGTTTGGTTGTAATGAAACGGTTTTAAAGACACAGGGTAAAAATTGTAGAGAAGTTCCCTGGTGAAAGGCATCAGGGTGGGGCAAGCAAAGAGCCGTATAAAGGCAAGAAAATGCGAGAAGATGGGGAAGTAGGAGGCTTGCCCGTCGGGTAGTGGTTGATGGCAGGAATAAGGGGTGTGGAGCTAACTGTCTCAAGGTTGTGACTGGAACTTGAGCTTGTCTTGCTGCTTGAACCTCCAGGTATTCTGGAGGCTCTGTTTATTGCCTACTTGGAAGTGTACCAAGTCAGCTTGGAAATCAATGGAAATCAATGGATTCTCTTTCCTACTCACTCATCTTCACTTGCAGAGCCCCGCAGCTCTCGGCAGCCCCTCCCACGCCGTTGTTGGCGATGCAGCAATAAATGCCGTCATCGCTGTCTTCCACGCTCAGGATGGTGAGGAGCTGACCGTTCTCCCGGATGCTGTACCGTGTGTCAAAGAGCCTGTGGGTCACAGAGGAATATGGCAGGTTAGGACCTCACCTATGAACTTTTTTTGGTGATGATTAAATGATAAAACAGATGATTTGTCAGTGGAGGAAAAGCTAACAGGAAACAAGTGAGTTCTGAACGACAGAGTAACCTTATTTGGTAATTTAAAGCTAATACGACATTCTTATCTTTCCTAGTCTCCAGTAATCAAAGCACCACTGAGTCCTTCAAAAATAATTTCAAAAGGTTATACCTATTGATAAGCCCACATGTAGTATTTACTTTATTTAGGGAAGTCTATCATTCTCCAAGATACATAAGTATTTCCCCATATTTACTGGGAAGTAGCAGCTGGATAATGAACATGCACACATAAAATGCAACTAGCAGAAAGGGATTAATGGGTACACACTACTATGTATAAAATAGATAAACAACAAGGACCCTATGCACAGCACAGAGAACTATATTCAATATCTTGGAATAACCTATAATAAAAAGAATCTGAAAAAGAATATATATATGTAACTGAATCGCAAAGCTGTACACCGGAAACTAGCATACATTGCAAATCAATGATACTTCAATTTTTTTAAATAATGAAAAAAGAAAGGGTTAAATATTTATAGAGGTCATTAACAGTTAACTAAGTATTTGTTCATTCATTAACCAAATGTGTGTTGAGTGCCTAACAAGTGCCAGCCCCACAGTTCCAGCTCCTCGGGACACATGAGGAGGCAAAACAGGCTCAAACTCTAAAAATGCAGGTCTTCCGTATATGATCTCATTAAAGGACATGAAACGTGTTTGTTGAGAAGGGAATTAGGATAACAGAAAGAAGTCTAAGGGGAAGCATCAGTGTAAAAGTAAGTTTTATGACAGAAATAGATTTATAGACGTAGAAAACAAACATAAGGTTACCAAAGGGGAAAGGGGGGATGAATTCGGAGTTTAGGACGAACAGATTCACTCTATTATATATAAAAGAGATAGACAATAAGGACTGTATAGCACAGGGAACTATACTCAATATCTTGTACCAACCTATAATGGAAAAGAAGCTGAAAAAGATTCTATGCCTAAGGAATATATTTATGTGTGTGCATATATATATAACTGAATCACACTTTGCTATACACCTGAAACTAACAGCATTGTCAATCAACTATACTTCATAAAAAAGTGGGTTTTAAGACCAAATAAAGGTTTTTATGTGAAATGTGTACATTAGGCTGAGGAATACCCCCTCTAAAGATCCATGTGTTAATCCCCAGAAACTTACATGGCAAAAGGGATTTTGCAGATGTCAAGGATCTTAAACTAGAGTATCATGGATTATCCAGATGGGCCCTATGTAATCATGAGGGTCCTTAGAAGATGGAAGAGGAAAGCAGAGGGATCAGAGGATGAGATGTGACCATGGAGGCAGAGGGTGGAGTGTCGCAAGTGCTGGCTTTGAAAATGGAGGTAGGTGCTAAGCAATGCAGACAGCCCCTAGAAGCTAGAGAAGGCAAGAAATCATATTTTCCTCTAGTGCCCTCAGTCCAGTCAATGTCTCAATTTTAGCCCAAAGAGACTTATTTCAGACCTCTGAACTCCAAAACTCAAGATAATAAATTTGTGTTGTTTCAAGCCCCTGAGTTAGTGGTAATTGATTACAGCAGAAATAGGAGACTAATTTAATGTGAAAACAAAAAATATAAAGGAAATGGATTCTTGTCAGGTGGCTTCCATCACATACTTGATCTTAAAGAGGAATAAAGAGATGTAGTAATTTTGGTCTAATGTGACTAAGATAATATAATCACCGAGTAGTTCATTAAATCACGTTAGATAATTGAAGATAGCCATGACAATCACATGTAATTTTTGTCTTCTCTTTTGCTGTATATAAGTTTTCATGGAAAAATATGAATATTGGAATATTTTACAGATGTGTTTGTGGACTCTATGAAATATAAAGTTTTAAAGATTTATAATCTGTTGAATCATTGTTGCTTAATTAAAGTACATAAATTGCTTTTAGATTGTGAGGGACACTCAATATTTACAATCTTATATTAATTTTAGGTGTACACAGCATAGTGGTTCAGTATTTTTTGCAGATTATACTCCACTAAAAGTTTTTACAATATAATAGCTGTAATTCCCTCTGCTATACAATACATCCTTGTTGTTCATCTATTTTATACATAGTAGTTTGTATCTCTAAAACGTCTACCCCTAATTTACACTTCCCCCCTTTCCTCTCCCCTTTGGTATCCACTAGTTTGTTTTCTATATCTGTGAGTCTGTTTCTGTTTTGCATATAAACTTAGTTGTATTCTTTTATAGACTCCATATATAAGTGATATCATGCAGTATTTGTCTTTTTCTGCCTGACATTTCACTAAGCATGATATTCTCTAGGTCCATGTATGCTGCTGCAAGTGGCAGGATTTCATTTTTTATGGCTGAGTAATATTCCATTGTAAATACATATCATATATTCTTTATCCATTCATCAGTTGATGGACACTTGGATTGCTTCCATATCTTGGGTATTGTAAATAGTTTTCATGGAAAAATATGAATATTGGAATATTTTACAGATGTGTTCACTGCTATGAATTAGGGTTGCACATATCTTTTCAAATTAGTGCTTTTTCACTTTTTCTGGATATATACCCCAGGGTGGAATTGCTGGGTCATATGGTAGTTCTAACTTCAGTTTTTTGAGGAACCTCCATGCTGTTTTCCATAGAGGCTGCACCACCTTACATTCCCACCAACCGTGTACGAGGGTTTTCTTTTCTCCACATCCATCCTGTTGAAGAGAACTGATCAAGTATTTTGTAGGATGCTCCTCTATTGGAATTTGTCTTATAGTTTTAACATGATTAAATTGGGTTTCTAGTTTTGGGGAGAAAGACCACAAAAGTAGAGTGCCATTTCATCCCATCATAACAAGGCACATACATACATTCAGTATGATTTCTCACTGTTGATATTGACTTTTATCACCTGGCTGAGATGCTTGCCAGGTGTCTCCTGTGGAAGGTTATTCATTATTCCTCAAAAGGCACTCAATAGTATTTTTAAAACATAATTTCTTCCTATTTCACATATCCTTTGCCTAACAACTATTCAAACCTATAGCTCCATTTATTTCTTATTTATTTGTAACATTTTTTTGCCATACAGTCAAGGGAAGATTTAAATGTATTAAAAATAATTTTATTTGTAGTATTATAAGCCAAGTTGGAGCAAGCTTGTATTTATGATTTCCTGAAGTAGACTTAAAAGGTTGACTTTCTTTGCATGATTTGAAAAACTCTTTGGTTGTCCATTTCTTCATCTCCTTGTAATACTGGGAGATAAACATGTGAAAGGATTATAGGGCAATATTTTTCAAAGCAATTTGACATTATAGGTGTCAAACTTCCTTCCTGGACAAGTTAAAAGACAATGAGGGGGAGAACAGTCTTTGAATATTGACCTTTGAACATTAAATGCTGACTATCTAACAACTATTATAACTTAAAAGTTGGGAAGAGTATAAATAATATCTCAATATATAAGCAGCAATAAATATTTCATTATATCGTAATGTAATATAAAGCTATTTATAACTTCTATTGTGATAATGTCACAGGTGCTTTGATTACCACAGTTATTCAAGAGGTTGTTCTGTGTTATGTAGGAATATTTAATTTTATTATAAGAGACAAAGACAAAAGTAAAATGGATAAAACTCATAAAAATGTTAAGCATATAAATTACAAAGCTAATAGCTTATGAGATATTGGTAAAATGACTTGTGTTAACAGAGACTAAAGGTGAATTTTAGTACTGCTGAGAGCTGTGATTATATTTGTAACAAAGATAAATCCCAAGGCAGCCTTGCGCATTCTCGCTGATAAAAGGCAGAATACTTACTTAATGAGAATTTTATTTCTGGTCCAGGAAATTTCAGGCTGGGGATAGGATTCCACTGCGCACATGAAAGTAGCCACTTCTTCAACTAAGGCGTCCACTGTTTCAAGAGGAGTGGTGATGACAGGAGCTGAAAGGAGAGGAGAAATCAAAGAAAAGCATCCTATGATGCTGTTATTACCCCTCTGTAAGCAGTCAGAGGCCACCACATACCTGAATGAGAATTCTGCTTCCCCATAGCAGTAATTTGCCAAGAGGAAGGAAACATTTTATGTAGAGGATTTCATTTCTACAAAATCAAGAGAGAAGGTTCTCAGGAGAGTAGGACTTAGAATTTATTATAGATGAGTAGGAGCAGATCCAGATTTTGTGAAGCCCAAGTTATATGACTTAGGTGTCCTTTGAAAGAAAAAAAATACAGAAAATAATGAATACAAAATGCCTTCTGCCTCCCTAAAACCAATCAACGTGAAGGGAAGGCAAATTGGAAAGAGAAAGCAGTCTTAACAACTGTTGTTTAAAAACATTTTTTCCCCCAAATTTCATTGAAATATATGTCTATATAAACACATTGCTGGAGCCCACTGGAGGTCTTAGAAGGGGGCCCTTGCAAATGAGAGGCTTTGAAAATGAAGCTTCATCAGATTCACATCTGCATATGAATAGGTTGAAAAAGGACAATAATAAAAAGACAAACAATGTAACTAAAAATGGGCAAAGATCTGTCAACATGTCTCCAAAAAGTGTATACAAATGGACAACAAGCATGTAAAAAGATGCTCAACATCATTGGCCAATAAGGAAATGCAAATCAACACCAACCGTGGTGTTGATTTGCATTTCCTTTAGAATCTTTTGTGCATCGTTGGCGGGAATGTAAAATGGCACAGTCACTGTGGAAAATAGGTTGGTGTTTCCTCAAATAATTAAGCATAGAATTAACATATGTTCCAGCAAGTCCCCTTCTGGCTATGTGCCCAAAAGAATTGAAAGCAGGGACTCAAATAGATATTTGTATACCTATGTTCATTGCAGCATTACACACAGTAGCCAAAAGACAGAGCAAGCCAAGTGTCTGCCAACAGATTAACAGATAAATAAAATGTGGTATATCCATACAATGAAATATTATTTGACAATAAGAAGAAATGAAGTATCGATACATGCTACAACATGAATGAAACTTGGAAGCAATAAACTAAGTGAAAGGACAGCATATTGTACAATTCCATTTATACAAATATCCAGAATAGTCAGATCTGTAGAGACAGAAAATACGTTAGCGATTGTCTAGGATCTGGGGAAAGGATGGAGGGGTTAGAAAGTGGTGTATGGCTAAGGAGTACAGGATTTCAAATAACTGTAATAGGAATGTTCTATAATCAATTATGATGATGAATGCACAACTCTGTGAATGGTACACTTTGCCCAAAGTGGCTAGTATGTGAATTCTATCTCACTAAAGCTGGCAGCGGGGTGTGGGGGGGTTGTTTGGGGTTTTTTACTTGTTTGTGTGTGTGTGTGTGTATTACAAAAAGAAAGACAAAAGGAAGAGAGGCTATACACATGGTCCTTCTCTCCTCCCATGAAATGAGGGTCACCTGGCTTAGAAGAATTGGGGAGGAAAAAGAAGTTAAGAAGGATGAGAATGGGTTGGTGAGGGGATGCACCCCTCTTCAATTGACAAACCTGTGAATCCCACCAAAGCAGAGGGCTGAGATCCTGGTCACCTCAAGGGCTTGAAGGTGTGAGAAAGAAAGTGCCAGCACCTGTATTTGGGTGAGTCTGGAAATCTACCCCATTGTGTAATCTGATTTAAAATAACTCTCACCAACACCACAGTCTTATCATTATTATTATTATTTATCAGAGCTGTATCAGTGGGTTTCCATGTAGCAGGAACTGCGTTGACCAGAAGCAAAAAGATGTGTAAAGCACATCTCTGCCTGGTAAGAGTCCACAATCTACATAATAAGGTAGGTTAGATACATCAAGTGATCAGCTATAACAGTCAGTTATGACTGCTATCCTGGTGTAATTGTTAATTGTGCCCCCATACTCCAAAATACCCTAGTTTGGACAATAAATTATGTGGTCACTTTATCTATCTTTTTTATTTTTAATTTCTTCTTCTTTTTTTTTTGTGGGGGATAATTAGGTTTATTTATTTATTTTTATATATTACTACTATTATTTTTTAATGGAAGTACTGGGGATTGAACCCAGGACTTTGTACATGCTAAGCACACACTCTACCACTGATCTATACCACCCCCCCCACCTATTTATTTATTTAATTGAAGTATAGACCATTTACAATGTTGTGTTAGTTTCTGGTGTACACAACATAGTGATTCGGTTATATATACACACATATATATATACACACATATATTTTTTCTATATTCTTTTTCATTATAGATCATTATAAAATATTGAATATAGTTCCCTGTGTTATACAGTAGGACCTTATTGTTTATCTATTTTATATATCGTTAGAATCTGCAAATCCTGAACCCCCAATTTATCATTCCCCACCTCATTCCCCTCTGGTAACCATAAGTTTGTTTTCTATGTCTGTGAGTCTCTCTCTGATTTGTAAATAAGTTCATTTGTCATTTTTTAGATTCCACCTATAAGTGATATCACATAGTATTTTTCTTTCTCTGTCTGACTTACTTCACTTAGTATGATAATCTCTAGGTCCATCCATGTTGCTGCCAATGGCATTATTTCGTTCTTTTTTATGGCTGAGTGGTATTGCATTGTGTAAATATACCACCTCTTCTTTATCCAGTCGCCTGTTGATGGACATTTAGGTTGCTTCCATGCCTTGGCTATTGTAAATAGTGCTGCGTATATGGTCATTTAAGTTAAAATGCAAGGTGCATAGGAAAGCCAAGTGAGTAGTGCGAATTATATTTTAGATGCAGAGTGGCGGGGTGACAGCCTCATGAAACAGCTAGAACAAAGTGGCACATAGGCCATAAAAGAGGCATCCACGATCTAAACGAAACTTACTTTTTCAGCAAACACAAAGGCAAGCTCCCTGGCTGAGAGTAAGGGAAGTGGTGGTTGAGAGTGTTCCACTTAGCCCATCTCTCTTTCACTAATGCTGTTCTTTTCTTAAGGCCCAGTTTAAGCACCATCTCCTCCCAGTTTCCCAGACCGGCAAGATAGAGCCAAATACCCTTTGCTTTCACCTTGGGTCATCCTATACATGTCACTCTTGTAGCACTAGCTGCACAGATGCTGTTAGAATGATTTATTTATGTCTTTGTCCCACACTCGGTAATGAAAACCTTGAGCCTTGTGTCAGGGACCATGACTCAGACCTCTTTCTATCCGGAGGGCTAGCACATCGACTAATGTATTGTTTAAAAGAACCAAACTCTATTTCTGATGCCTTTTCAAAAGACATAATTAAAAAAAAAAAAGGTTGAAAGGGAGTAGCTGACATAAGAGGGCAGAATTTTTAGGTAAAATGACATCTTTTGTATTTTATATCTAGGCATCAAGGTCACCCTTTTCCTAACTTTCCACTAAAATAACCGTTAAAATATACAGAATGCAGGACAGAGAAATAAAGAAATGAAAAGTATTAAAGGACAGTCGAGAAACATGAAGTATAGATGGACAGGAACCAATACACTTCTAATAGAAGTTGCAGAAAAATAAAATAGAGGGAATGGTGTAGAAGTACTATGTAAAGGGATAAATTGCTGATCAATTTCAAAATTGAAAAAAAAAAAAGCATAAATATTCAGGTTGAAAGTTCCCACCAAGCGTCAAGCCAGATAAAGAAAAATACATCCATCCTTAGATACACTGGGTTAAACTATAGAAAATTAAAGACAAAGGAAAATCTTAAACCCTCCTAGAAAGAAAAGATCAATTACCTTAGGAAGAACGGCAATTGGGCTGACCTGAGATTACTCAGCACAACTGATACCATCTGGACCAGTATCTTTAAAGGGCTGAGAGAAAAATAACTCTAAGCCTGGAATTCTATAGACAACTTAGATAATCATTTTAAAATGAAGACAAAAATAAAGACACAGACAAATGTTAGGAGTCAGACCTTTTCTGGAACAGTTACTGCAAGTATGTAAACTCAGTAAGAAATAGCTTGTGCCCAGAAGAAAGGGTGGAAGGACAAGAAACTATGTAAGCTTAGATGACGGTAAAATACTATTGCAGTTCTAGACACTGTGCAATTTGTTTTTAGAAAACCCTCTAATTTTTGTGTTTAAGAAAGAATGGAACTAAAATTCTAGACAATTACAAGGTGAAAACTCATGAAGAAGGATTATTAAAACATTCTTCTAAGATCTTTACTGTGAATAGGAAGATGGCAGAAATACTGAATAACTACAAACATGGGGAGAAAAATATATGGTTAGAGGCATAGGTAAAAATTTCATTAATGGTTACCACTAAAACAACAGATCAAAAACCAAAGCTTCCAAAACAGCAGGAGGGAAAAAAGGAACTAGAACTGTATCAATTTTTTTTTTTAATGAAGAAGCAGTAGAAAAGGAGGATAAATAAGCCAAGATAAGGTCTGGTTAACCAGAGACATAATGTGGAAGATACATGCCCAGACGTATCAGAAATCCTAGTAAATGCCAATGGTATAAACTGATCTATGAAAATATAAACACTATCACACAGGATTGAAAAACACAAAAGACATAAATAAAACAGAAATGTTGGAAATAAAGAGAAGGAAAAATATCTACAAAGCAAACGTCACTCAAAACAAAGTGATAAAGCAATACAGTATAATATAAGAAAAAAATAGAATATAAGGTGATAAATAAGCATTTAAAGAAAGAGGAGAAATACCAAACAATATTTTGGAACCAAAAATACCAAGATATTATTATCATGTATCCCTTGTTGTAAGCATTATGTATAATTTTGTATTTTTGTTTTGCTGCATCTTACAGCAAAGTATTATATAATACAAAACATGTATTTATTATCTTTGTAATAAAAATTATAATACATAAATCAGAATGCACAGAAATGTTAATTTCCCAATGCAATGAAAGCAAACTTGTAATCGATGACAAAGTTTGTGAAAGTCGGTCTCTTAAAAAAATTATATTTTTCTAAACAGCTAATGAATGAAATAAGCAATCAATTGCATTATCACACAGATGTGAAGAGATTAAAACCAAAAAATATTATAGTAAGATCGTGGGATGCGGGTAAGGACGGGCCCAAAGGTTAATTGATAGTATTGAATGCTTTCATAGTTTAAAAAGAAAGACTGTTGAGTGGGGGAGGGTGTAGCTCAAGTAGTAGAGCACATGCTTAGCATGCGCGAGGTCCTGGGTTCAATCCCCAGTACCTCTTCCAAAAAATAAATAAATAAACCCAACTACCACCCCCTCATAAAAGCAAACAAACAAAAAGCCAACAACAACAACAAAAGGAAAGAAAGAAAGAAAGACTATTGACAATGAGACCGGGAGAGACTCTAGCACAGGGCTTGAATTCCAGTCGCTGCTCCATCGCTTCCCAGCTCCACTGTGTTACGTAACTAGTGCCTTAGCATGTTCAGCTGTAGATGGAGATTAACAATAAAACCACCAATAGGCTTGTCGTGAGGATTAACAAAATGAATTTACGGAATGCATTTAACACTGTCCTTGGCTCTTCCGTGTTATTTGAATCTATAATTTAGAGACAGAAACCTGAACTGTTCGGTTATTCTCCTAGTTTCCATTAATACTTACTTCCGGGAATCCACCCCAAGAAATTCATCTCCAAGTGCAAAGGCATATGGATGACTTTCACTACACAAGACAGATGAATTTGTACTAAATTGTACTGATCGTACAAAAGTGGAAGAAGGAGTTAGGCACACAGTGTTGTCTTTTAACTGTGGTCTGCTGGAGCTGGCGTGGACTGGCTTGGACTGGCTTGCAAGAACCAATGTTAATTTTTCAGAAATTTGGTAAAGACAATCAAATAGAGCCATTATGAAGAACTGAATTATATAAATTTATAATGAAAATAAATTACGCTGAAAGCAAAGTAACAATACTCAGTATTTATCACTTCCTAAGTATTTTACTATTATCTGTGTCCGTGGGGTTATTTACATCTAAGTCTGTGTGATAGAAATTGTATTTACAAGCGTGCTACCGTACACCTCTTCCCAGCTCAGTGTTTGTTGGTACCCTGAAATCGGCTGTGGTTGGAGCATTTACCCTACAGAAGTCAGCAAATGCAACATATCAGGGCCTTTTTTTTTTTTTTCTCAGAGAGGCAGATGTTAAACATATACCAACAACTGTTATCTAAACAGGATACTGTTTACGCAGCCACTGCAAATGCTATTTTGAAGAGTATCGATAATTCCGAATATGCTCAGGTAAGTAAAAATGGCAGGCAGCAGAATTGTATGGACAATTTTATTATGAAACCTCTTTTAGGATATGCAGAAAAAAAATGGGAGAAAATTTATCAACACATTAACAGTCCTGGAAGTGTGGGTGACTTTCTCTTTTAAATTTTTATATATTTTTGTGTTTTCAAAATCATTCTTAATGACTGTGTATTATTTTTACAAAAAAGAAAACCAAAATGTATTCATTAGTTTCTTGTCATTTAATATACAGATGCAGAAGTGACAGAGGTAACAGTCTTACTATTATCTTTCCAATGAGGTGGCACGAACTCTGTTGAGATCAGTTATGATCAGAGAGGTAAATTTTAGAATGTCTTGACAAACTTAGGTGTGGAGAAATACATGATGTGTTACTAAGAACTTTATTAACACCTTCCCTTAATGCTCAGTGGCACAACAGCCTTATGTGAGGTTTGATTCTGTTTTTAATAATCTTAGCATCTGAAGTTGATTAAGAACCTGCTATTGGCCATGAATTATATGCTTCATTCATGATTTCATTGATCACAAAAAACGTAAAGGCAGATACTATTACTACTCTCATTTGCAGATGAGAAATGAAGGCAAAGAAGAGTTAAATAACTTGTCTAAACAAAACAAGAGCAGGAAATGATAGAATTGAACTTCAAGGTTAAGGTTGTTTAAAGTTTCTGTCTCTTAACTCTAAGCTATACCAGATCTTCAGTGTAGTTGGAATTACAAGCAGGGGGAAAAAAAAAGATTTACATCAGTATGAATTTCATTAGGCAGAATATGGCTGCTTAAGTCCATTCTGCCCATATTCCAAAATCATCCAAACAAATCCGCTTTCAAATTTTTACTGACACAATCACACAGTGGTAGTTAATGATATTTGTTGACTCAGCAGACTGTCTCCTGTTTGCTTTCATTCTATCCGGCTTTCATCTCAGCCAGGGCCTGTTTAATCTAGGACACTATTTCTTCCCTCAATCCAAAGACCACATGAGCAATAAATACATGAAAATGAACACAATGCTCTTTTGGACCCAAAGAATAACTGAACTTGAATACTCGCTGCTTGATGAGAAGGATATGATGTTACGCTTCTATGGGTCCCCGCACACGGCCTTTGATACACCAACTTCTGATCAAATAGCTGCTGAGTGACATGACCAAATGACTGAATAAACAGAGAAATCAGGTGTATATGCTCCTTTCTGTTTTAGTAAAATCAGTGCTCAGACTTGGAACATATTCATGGTTTTCTAACATCATGAATACAGGAATTTTTTTCACTGTGAGAAAACACTTTGGTGTTGGAAATATTTCAAATCCCCCAAAGAAAGACAATATTCAGTATTTCTCATCCTTTGGCATATCTTAGAAACTGACAGATTTATTCTGCTGGTGGTGTAATCAAATATGTTATTTTTTTTGAATTACTTCTTTGAAACCTGTAAAGTTCATTGGTAATCTCAATCATCACTTATTAATGCTAGCATTAATTCTTTGTCACAGAACACACGCTTGGTCCTCGCCTTCAAGAATGACACAGGACATTGACATGGAGTTCTGGGTCAGCTTGTTAGAATTTCTGAAATGAAATTTCCTTTGAAATTGGAAATTCTTTTCCTCCTAGAGGCATTCCTTTGAGGTGAGGACATGATTTCACAGGGACTCATCTAAAATGTCCATGTCCTCCAGGAGCGATCATGCCACCAGTCATTGGCAATCCTTAGCACAATATATAACACGATATGTTGAGCACTGGTGGGTACTTCTTTATTTTATGAGGAAACTGAGGCTTAAGGTGACTACACTCTTTCCCTAAAGACACACAGAAGGACACTGGAGACTAGGAAAAGGAACTTGATCTTAACATTCTCTTCCAGGCCTTAAATATCTCCATTTCACTTTCTTCATTATTTAACCTGGACCACGTTGCATGTTGCCATGTAATCGCAGCTCCCTTATTTTCTCGTCCTTTAGCTGCACTGACCCTGGAAAACACCAATCTTGAACTAATCCAACCAGCTGTCCTCACTGCTCCAACGTTCATAGGTTCTTGTTGGATAAAGTGAAACAACAGTGTAGATCGGGGCCAGTCTAGGGGTGCAGCCCCCAGCCCCAGCAGGTCCTCCTTCCACATTCTTCAGTGTACTTCTCTCATCTTCCTGAATGGGGCCTCTTCCTTCAGGACCTCTGCTCACCTCTCCTTTGTCACTTCCCCCCAGTGATCTCAAGCCCTGCTTCACTGAGAAGTTGCCCACTTCACTTTTGGAAATACAGTAGCAATCTTGATATTTCTGCTTTTTCAGGTCAATAAAATTCAAAGCAACCGTGTTTCCCCCAACATGCAATGAGCTACTCTTTCAATGTACGTCAGTATAAAACATTCATCCAGGACTTGGTGTCCTGGATTTCAATGACAGCTGTGCCCGCTCTGACTTAGTCATATGTCGAATCTGTGAATCCTGTCCCTGTATACATACGATTTAGAAGAAGTTACTAAAATGTACCTACAGAGAAATCACTTAGACTCAAGAAATTCTAGGTATGGTAGTAAGTGGGGTAATTTTAAAAGTGGAGTTTAGACAGGACTTCTTTGTGCGTATTAAACAAATTCAGTGCTGCTTACATGTATTCCTATACTCCTACAGAAAATCCCACCAGACACTCAATACTCCCTGATAAAGCATTAAATGTTATTGAAGGATGTCGTGAAGGTGTTCTTCATACATCACAGTTTGTAAGATTCTCCCACTTGTGGTGTGATACGGAGCTGTCATGGTTGAAAGCATCACTAGTTGCAATGATTCAGAAAGATGGTGATTTTTCCCTTTGTCTTTGAACACTAGGGATCTCAGACTAAAACTGTAACAATAAACTATTAATTCTACAAAGTCAGTTATTAATTTTATTGAGGAAATGGTATGCCAACAGTCAGCAAAGAATCCATAGAATGCTCTCGCGCTATTTTAAATCCGTCAGTTTATGTTGTGACACATCATTGTGCAGGTGCCTTGATTTATTCGTGACAAAGGACTTAGGGAAAAGGTACGGCATCTAAAAATATCTTTTTATCATTGCCTTCTGCCAAGAATAGAGAAGACATCTATGAGATATTTTGTGTAGAAAAGATTTTATTACTCTCAGTAGTATTAAAATAATCGCATATTATGTTTTTGTCTCAGTATGTTCCATGCACGTCAACATTTAAAATTTTAAGGATCGTGTTTTCATGATAACGTTTATTCTCAGAAATGGTTAAGTGCAGTTCTTGCATGTTTGCTCCTCTAGGCTTGGTGTGTTGGCTAACGTGGATGTTAAACCCACATCAGTTTAGATTTTACAGTAATATGCAAATAGGAGGCCAGGCTAAAATGTTGTTTTCATTTTTTTGATTCTACAGTCTAATCATAGCAATAAATAAAGCATAAACAAATAAACAAATTTGGGTTAACAATCTGGCTATTTTATTTAGAAGCCAGGATTTTGGCTTTGTTACGTTTATGCTACCATATTTTGTTGAAGTTTTAAAAACGTACATAGTGTGCTTTGCCTGTAAAGTTTGGAAACTGAAAATTATGTCTTTCTAGAATATAAATTAGGAGTTGTTCACACAGAAAGGGTTTTTCTTTTTTTTTTTTTATGCATAAGATTCTAATTTGAACCAGAAAATCAATTGTCCTGCTCCTTATAAGACTGGATTTTAGTAAATTTTAGCATTTAGCCATGTCATTTTTATGTAACTTCATGGTTTAGAATAGCACAAATAGATTTGTAACAATCCATAAGTGCAAACATCCAGGTGCCGCCTTCCCGGACATCCGTTGTATGATCAGGAAGTATTAAAATAATCTGAAGCCAATGTTAAGTCTTTCTGGTTATTATTAGCTGTTTGAAAAGATCTATACTCTCTTTTATCTGGAGATACCTTAAAGTATTAGCTGGCAATTAAGCATTTAGTTTACATTTGAAGATACCATTCTGCTCACGTAAAATAGAAAAAGAAAACGACAAAACATGTCTATGAAATCAGACTGTCTGAGAAGAAAGCTGTGTGTTGTTAGCATCTGAATTTTGACCTTGTGGTTCCAGAAATTCTAGTGAACCACAAAATCTAAGCTATGTTTCCCATCTACATACAATAAAGTACCTTCACTATTCTCCACAATACAAACATGTGCAGTTCTTTGGTAAAGTAAGATGAAGGGAAAATAATTAATCTGAGTGTGTCATAAAACACAGAACTCTTTTTACTCTAGTGTAATACATTGAACTTGAAAACACTTGGATATCATGCAATCTGCTCTCTCAAGTCCTTTTTAAAAAGATTGCAATGAAGCCCTCTGTCACGTCACAAATCACCCATTTTCCTCTCTTTCTTCCAGATTTGAGATACACTAGCCTCAGTTTCATAATACCCTGGCCAGAAACCGTGGACATTCTCCCTCCTGCAACAGGTGCTTGTCAGTTTCTTAAGTTGCTTTCCTTTCCCCCGAGGTGGTGTTATTTCCGGTACATTCCAAAGCCTCTGAAAAAAAACCTTTCACAGTCTCTTGCCAAGCCAAACCATGACTCCAGCCTCAAAGTTATTGAGAACCCATTGTTCTTTAGGCTCTTCTTTTAGAGGCAACTTGTGTGTGTGTTTCTCTGATTCCGATTTGGGGGCAATGAAAACATTGATTAAGAATTTTGCCAAGCTGAAACTGAACACAGAAATGATTTTTATTTAGAAGCAAACACACTGGATGTCTGGGAGTGGGGCTGATTATATTCCTGGCAAACGATGCGAAAAGGTTTTCATCATCCATTCAGACCACCCTGAAGTTTGACATACACATAAACAAACCGACCTCGATAAGTTGCAGTCTACCTGCTAATGTTTCCCCTACAAGTGAGGGTTCTGCATGCGCCATACGGGTAGACTTCTTATTGCAGAACTTAAGCAGGGTTAGGGCTATCCCCAGAAAGGAGACCATCAATCAATTGCTTATTTATATAGTTTTCTCCCTCTCCAGACACCGCATCCCTACTTCAGCAAGTAAAACCCGAGCCCGCTGTAATATGAATCGGGCACCATCAGAGCACACACATGCACTTCAGGACTGTGACAGGGCGACAAGAAACAAGATTGCTCAAACCAACCTTTTGGAAGTTTCTCAGTCCCGCTGAAGGCAACCAAAGTAAGAATATGTACCAGTGGAATGTTGACAAACTCTCTCATGATTAATCCAGGCTCAGGCAGCAGAAAGTTCTCTCCGGACAACGCAAAGAAAATGCCCCCACGGTTTACATTTTAAAGCATAGTTGGTTACAAAAGGGTCGTCTGCTAATGACTGTTTGTGTCAGCAGCTCCACAGGCTCTAAGTATAAGCAGGAATTCTCAGACTTGGCTGTAATGATGGACACGGCCAGCTGGTGAGTATCCTCTTAGGCCAGTAATGCAAGTGTAGGGCTGGAGGAACAAGGGGAAGAAAATCCCTGTAGAATCCTTTTAAGACAGAGGCAGAAGGACAATACCAGATGCCTTTTGCAACCATCCCTGTGTTCCCTGAGGGGCAGTTCTCCCGATCTTCAACTCAGCTCACCGCCTCTCCTGCGCACTCACAACGGAACCCTGCGTCTATCTACTCGTGTCTCCTCCCCATGTCTCTCTCTCCACCGCCCACATCCAACCCATTACCAGTGCCTACAGACTGTACCAAGGAATCAGCATTCCTTGATTTCTTCCCCTCCTTTGATTCCAACCAGGATCGCCCTATCCCAACCGCGCTTTCAGACATTCATCTTCTGGGAATGATGGTGGTAACCTCCTGTCTGTTCTCTCTGCCTTGTGTCTTCCAGTCCTCAATTCCCTTTTCAGATAGCCTGTCCTGCTCGAAAGGCTTCAGGGCTCCTCATCACATCAAAACTTATTCAAACCTCTCTAACATGACATAGGGAGCCTTGCTGGACTCCGTCCACCTGTCTGTTCCCATCTGTTACAACCCATGCCTCTATTTTCATACTTAGCAACCTGCTGACGGTCCCTATATACAGCTTTCCTGCCTCCATGAATTGTTCATACTGTTCCCCGCCTTGGCATGCTTTCCCCTCCTCTCCACCCAGTTAACACTATCTCAGCTCCATCGTCGCCTTCTCCTGGGAGTCATTCCCAGCCCCCAAATCCCACATCTTCCCAAAGTTGCGTGAGGTTTGCCTCCTCTGGGCTTCTCTGATTTATTGTGCACATCTCTATCCCTGCACTCATCATATTGTTATAAGATTTTTTCCCCCTCTGTGTTGGTGTTTCCCTCATTCTTTGGTCTCATGAGTTCACTGAGTTGGCTGATGGGGCTGTTGATTGCAACGGATTCTCCCAAAGACACCCCTCCGTGGCTTCCAAAATGGTCTCCTATGTGAAATGCCTTTTCCTTACTGAGCAATATGTCTTGGAGACTTTTCCATGTTCATGTATACAGCACCATCTCATTATTTCTACTGGCTACATAGATTTCTAAATCATGGATGTATGAAGGCGTACTGATAATGAGAATTTTTCATATATTTGGTATCCATTTTCCTTTTTTGTGGCTTTTGTCTGTTTTCCTTTTAGGTCATTTTTTCTTTTTCTTATTAATGTATAGGAGTTTCAAAAGATAGTCTGCATGTAAATAATTTATATCATGTGTCCAGTATTTATTTTGCAACAATTTGCTGTGCAAAGCACCTCTACTACTTAAGATATGGTGCTTGCTTCAGGAATGGGCTTGGGGCTCAAGCTGGTTCAGGGCTCAAGGTCTCCCTGGTATTGCACTGGACCAAACACAAAATAAGCTCCTCCTCCTTAGATCACCACCTATGAGAACCAGGTAAGCCAAGGCTGTTGCAGGCTTCATGCTTCATTAACAAGAAACAGTGTGCAAAGCCAGATCCATCCACTGGATTTCCTTATTTTTGAAATTAATAAATTTCTTTTTTTTTTTTTTTGGCTTGGCTAATATGAGGTTGATTCCTTAAATTGCAATCAAAATAATGCTGATGTAATTTTATAGAAGAGGTATAAAAATGGTGAGGCTTCTGCTCTGAGAATATCCTGTGAATGCCACATATTTCATGGGAAACTTTGACATTAGCAGGATGAACACGTTTTTATGTGAAATTTAGGAATCAGCTGGATGAACAGAGTGGCTGTTATTCCCATAAGTAGCACTAGGCTTTTGGAGATTTGGGTGACTATAAATTTGTGAGCTCAAGTTCAGCTCAGGATCAGGACCAGCCATTAATTAAGGGAAGTCCAAGGTAAGGCACTCAGGGGGCCTCTTTATTCAAATGTCCAGGAGGAGGATGTGGGAGTGAGCATTCTACACCACCTTTCCTCAGAAATGTAGAACAAGTGCAGATGGTGGCTGTTTTGAATCCAACAGGAATTGCACCCTCTAGACCAGTGACCCCAGGACATTAGCCCCTACTTCAAATTCCACCACAACCTGAGCCTGAAGGTGAAAACAGTACTGTGCAAAGCTAAAGGGAGACAAAACTCTGTTGAGGGAAAAATCAAGCCAGAATCCGTAAGAGAGCGCTGATTAAAAATGAATCAATTGTTGGCTAAGAAAAGCCATTGAAGAGTGTGACTCAGGCATGAACGCTGCAGCAGATCTCAAAGTGTAGCAGCTGGAGGCTGTCAGCCAATTATGCTCCCCACAGCAGTTTCCTGGAACCCGGATACAAAATGGCTTTCCATCCTACAAGACAAGCAAACCTATTCCTTGTAATTGTAGGCTCACTCAGCCTCTGAGAGTGGACATGGGATGCTGGCCAGTTATTTGGCTTCTTTCCGGGCATGTGGAGAGTCCATGGGGCTGATGGCCAGTCTTCACTTTAGTGAAATGCTTAGCCACCAATTAAGCTTGTCTTGGCACCTCTGGTATCTCTGCTTCTTCATCTCAAGAGCTGGCCAAGAGAGCAAGTAGCACCATTCAGAGCCACATCTTGAACTAGACACTGGAATTCAACAATACAGCAGCTGATGAGACCAGCCCCATTCCTGCTCGAGTCAGCACATCACCAAGCTGGTGCTTCTGGTCTGCCCATGCACTTGTGCATCTGGGGAAGCTTGGCAAGGAGCCCCTTCTAATTATCACAGAGGGCAATGACCTAGTTGTCTGCCTCACTGGTCAGCAGACAGTGGGTCAGAAATGCCACGTGGATTGCCCTTTCCAGAAAAGTCCTGGGAAGTCAAAGAGATATTCCAGAGTTCTACTTTTAAAAATGGATTTTATGTCAGATTAAATATTGGGGTAGCGATTCGAGATGCATCAATATTTTGGGAACCTAAACTTTATAAAATTGGGAGGGAGTCTTAAAATGTTTGTTCAATGAATGAATGAATCATATTGACTACCTACTACATGCTGGACACTCAGCAAGACATAATGGAGCAAGAAACAATAGCTGGTGATAGAGTAAATATCATACAATTCCGTTGATAATTAACTAAAATATAATCTGGGGAGACACACTGTGCTGTGAAATTATGTAAGAATTGAACCTAGCCTAGTCTGAGGGCTCGAGAAGTGCTTCTCTGGGAAGGTACTGGTGAGGACAAACCCTGCAGGATGAGTAAAAGTCAGACAGCCAAACTCGGGCGGTCTGGGAATGGACCATAGCAGGAAGTGGGAGAAGAATGTGGACATGACCCAGAATGTGAAGGAACATAGTGATGCAATGGGAATAAAAGAAAGACAGTGTGTTTGGAGTAAAGAAACTGAGGGTAAAACCTACAGAGACAGGTGAGGGAGGTCATTCAGGATCTTGTGTGTTTCTGTAAGAACTTTATTCTAAGAGCAGGAAAACAAATCATGGGAAGGTAGATGGGAATTAAGCCTATAAAAGTAAATCAGCTGTGCTAAGGGTAGGAGAGGAAGCCTTAGCACTGAGCCATGAAACATCCCAACCTTTAAAAGTCAGTAAAAGATAAAGAACTAGAGAAAGAGATTGACAAGGAGCCGCTATTGAGATAGAAAAAATTCATCGAGTGTCATGAAAGTGAAGAGAAGGGAAGAGAGCATTTCCAGAAGGAGAACATACTTTCCAGGAGTGTGTTGAATGGTACGGAGAGGTCAAGTAAGAAGGAACTGAAAGCTTTCCATTGAATTAACAGTATAGCAGTAATCTGTGACCTTGAGAGCAGTCTCAAGGGAGAGTGGGGAATGAGGTGAGAAATCAGAGTGGTATGTAGAGACTGAAGAGTGAATAAGAGGTATGAAAATGGAGACAGTGTGTGAACATGTTTCTCTCAAGAAGGATGACATCGAAAGGATAGAGAAAGTTAAGCAGCAGCTAGAGGGAGAGGTTGGATGAAGACACAATTGATTTCTTTTTCACTTATGTTGAAGATATGCTGTGAAGGATCCTCTACAGAGAAAGAAGTTAAAGCCATGGGAAAGAAAAGAGATAACAGACAGTTCACGGTCTCAAGGGAGGCAGGAGGCACTGGAGCCCGAGGATAGGTTCTTGTCATGGAGGATGATGAGGAAGGGATAAGCAGGGAAATTTGTAGGCAGGAGTGGCGAAGAGTCTACTGAGCCATCATCTGATGACTTCTATCATCTCTATATAATAGAGGATGAGGTCGAAGAAGATTTAAAGCAGTTATTCTGGAGAAGAAGAGAGCATATGGTTGAGGCTGTTCCCTATAAAGTTATGCTGATTCTCATATACCCTGGTGTAATTTTTTTTCTCTAGCTCTTCTCAGGTGACAGATGTTGAAGGGTTAGGTTTATTTTGGGGATGAGGGGAGGAAAAGAGTACTTGTTAGTGATATAGTAACCCAAGAAAACCGCATTCCAGAAGAGAAAATGAAATGTGATGGTCGGAAGCAAAGTGGATGATGTACTGAGGACAGAGATAGTCAATCAACAAATGATGATATTGGCAGGACAGGGAAGGCAGGAAAGTGGATAATGGGGCCAAGCACTGTAAAGGGAGGGATTAAGTGATGTGGGTAGGTTTAAACCAGTTTAGGAGTTCACCTTGGGAAATGTAGCTCATGACCTGGGGCCATTTTGCTTCTGTCTAGTTAAGCTCATTTCTCAGAGTGGAGACCAGCTCTGAAGCCATTGCTAGTCCCATGAGGGACAATGAGGTTGTAATAGTACAGATGGAGAGGAATGGATAGATTTAAGACAGTTACAGAAAGGTGAATCAGAAGAATTGGATCATAAAGTCTAGGTGAATACCAGATTTCCAACTTGAAAAATTGAGTGAATGTAGAAAATGGAGTACTTTATTATATGCTAGCAGGAATTTCCAAAAGGAAAAGTTGTCTACTGAAATGGTCAATGTGCATCGTGTATGTCTTGGGCTGCTGTCTTGGTCCCCAGACAAAGTAGATGGCCCCCTCAGTAGAATAAAGGGAGGTATACAAAAGTGTAAGGTGTCAGTCAGGAAACCACAAGTATTAACACAGAAACCGAACCACTAACAGTCGCTCTTTGCCATCTCTAGGCCTGAGGGCTTAAGGAGCAGGAAATAGTTACTGGGACCTAGAGGCAGAGATGAGTGTGTTGAGAGAAAGCTTCCTAATAGGAGCTAAGACCTTTGGTTGAGGGATTCGACCAGCTCATGAGGGTGCCTTTGATTTCTGGCAGATTCTCACCATTGGCCAAACCCAACAGGAAACTAGAGGGCAGGAAAGGCCCATTGATAGAGTTCAAAGAAGTCAGTTTGCACAGGCACAGAGCAGGAGGGAAGCAGATCTGGACGACAAACGCAAGGACACCCGGGTGGGCCTCTTTAGGAGTTTCAGCTTTTTCTCGCACACAAATGAGGTAACAGGTGCGAGAGGCGTGCTAATGTTCCCATTTGCTGCAACAATTTCTCTTTGAATCATTCAATCATTATGTCGCACTTTCATCCACCTCTCTACTCGTTCCCAAAGACTGATTACACTGCTTCTATCTCAACCACTCTTTGCCCCTTTGAAATACATGTCTGATACTCCGAAGTCTTACAGGGGCTTTTCCAGACTACAGGTCTACTTCTCTGGCTCCTCTAGACTATGAGACAAAAGTATTCTCTGAGACCTCTAAATTTGTTGGTCATATGTCTGAATTCAGCACTTCTTCCTGGCTCATCTAACCCCTTTGGCAGCATCAAGAGATCAGTCTGAAAAATCTACGAAAAATTCTAATATGGCGATAGTTCAAAAACCCTAATGTTCCTACATCTGGCTTAAATAGTGCTGAGGGAAGAAGTCCTTCACCCTGACTACTGGGAATGCTGATTTCATCAGTTACCTGCTAGAGAAAACGTTACTCCTCAGGTTTTATCTCCCTTGCCTCTATTTTCTGCCACAGGCTTTTCAGCCCCTTAATGCTGCTGCCAGTGGGATTTTCAAGTAATTTAAAAAAATTAATCCCTACATATCTATTAGAATGGCCAAAATGTTGATCACTGATGACATCTAATGCTGGGGAAGATACAGAGCAACAGGAACTCCATCCATTGCCAATGGGAATGCAAACTGGTACAGCCATTTTGGAAGATAGTTTGTGGTTTCTTACAGAACTAAACATACTCTTAATTATATGATCCAGCAATTGCAATCCTTGGTATTCACCCAAAGGAGCTGAAAGCTTATGACCACATAAAAAGTTACACGCAGATGTTTATAGCAGCTCTATTTATAATTGTCAAAACTTCAAAGCAATGAAGCTGTCCTTCAGTTGGTGAATGGATAAATAAACTGTAGTACATCCAGACAGCAGAATATTATTCAATGCTAAAAAAGAAAGGAGCTATCAGGCCATAAAAAGACATGGAGGAAACTTAAATGAATGATACTAAGGGAAAGAAGCCAATCTGTAAAGGCTACATAATGAATGATTCCAACGATACGATGTTCTAGAAAAGGCACAACTGTGGAGATAGTAACATGATCAGTGGTTCCCAGGGCTGGGGGGAAAGATTTGTTGTAAATCTAAAGCTGCTCTAAAAAAATAAAATCTTAAAAAAAAAAAGAATTTTCCTACAGTATAGCACAGGGAACTATATTCAATATCTTGTAATAGCCTGTAGTGAAAAAGAATGTGAAAAAGAATATGTATATATATAAAATATATATATGACTGGATCACTACACTGTACACCAGAAACTAACACAACATTGGAAATCAACTATACTTCAATTAAATAAATAAAAAATAAAAGAATTTTTTAAAAAAGAATTGATGTTAAGAATCAAGTACAGTGATACTATTCAATTTATGTTTTGATTAAATTTTTATTATATATATATTAAAAATTTATAAGGGGGAGGGTATAGCTCAGTGGTAGAGTGCACACCTAGCATGCATGAGGTCCTAGATTCAATCCCCAGTTCCTCCATTAAAAAATAAATAAACCTAATTACGCCCCCCCAAAAAACCCCAAACAAACAAACAAGAAACAAAAAAAAGGAAACAATAAAAATAAAAAATAAAATTAACTATCATAAAAAAACTTATGACAACTACAGATGTCCTTTTATGGCCAAGTACTAATCATAAAAAATAGCAAGGAAGGCATTATCCTTTACATTGAAGTCTTGTTTTTATTTTTGTTTTTTAAACTCAGTATTTGAACTTCTTCCTCTGCCTGTGTGAGTTTGGGTAGGAGGCAAGCCTCTGCTCTCCCTGCAAAAGCCAAGAAAAGTGAGTACTTACTCTCGTGAACCCCTCTAGCTGAATATGCATAAGCGACCTCAGCTCAGACGACCAGACGCCTTTGCTGGGACTGTGAATCTGGAACAAGTGTCACAAAGGAGGAGGCAGTTAGAATTCATCCCAGTGGTGGTGGCATCAAGTGTTCGGCGGCAGTGGTGCCAAGAGCAGCATGTAGCCATGGCCGTGCCTCAGCAGTATCCAGTGTCCGGTGAAGGCAGTGCCAGAGGCTGTGCCCAGCGTTCAGCTGCAGAGCTGCGTCACCCTGACCAGGCTGTTCCTCTGCTGAGATCTTGGCCAGCATGCTTGCCACCTGACTGCTTTAGGTTCCTGCCTGGCTCTTCAGTGTTCCCAAGGTAACGTACCCAATATCCCTCCAAAAAATTCCTTTTCTCCCAAGTTAACCACAGTCATTCTCTGTTGATTGCAACAAGAAATGTCTATTTTTCAGATAAGAAAACTAAAACTCTGAAAGGTTAAAAAATGTGTTCCAAGTTTTGTGGCTGGTAAATGATGGAGGCATTATTCTCACGCAGATCTGTCGGACTTTTGAGTATGATTCTTCCCCACTGCCAAACCACTTCATCTACAATGCAGACACAGCATACACGCCATATGATTGGTGGGTGTTTTAATGGCCAATCAAGCTTAGAGTTTAAACTAGTCAAGGTACGCGGTGATTTTATCTTCTCTGATGAATATAAACTGAGAGATCAGGGAAACAGCAAACGTGGTTATCTAGTGACACTGGAAGAAGGATGGGGATGGCAAATCCTATCCCAGCATCACACTGGACACGATCTGCCACATGTAGATGAGTCATCCAGGCTTCTGTACAAATTGGTGCGAATAATCACGGCGAGCAGCCTGGCTTAGATGGTGACCCAATGTGTACACATAACTACTGATGAGATCAGCCAGAGTTCTGGTGGGACTGAGCCTCATTCACCTAGGAGGCCGGTGAGTATATGCCTCCTCCTCTCTGGGGCCAAAAGTAACTTCCTTAGCAGGCGCAGCTTAAGTATTCCTGAACTTCCAGGAGACCAGACAATTCATGCAGGGTTTTCATCCAACTGACCGCTCTCCTTCCACTTCCTGGTACCTAGTAAAAATAAATAAACAAACAAATAAATAAATCGTCAATACTTCCTTCCTTCAAACTTAACCTCATCCTCTCTATTTGTCTGCGGAGACGTGGGAGATTAGTGACTTCCCTGCAAGAGTAGGAGGTGATAGTGTTAGGAACTATTGACCCTAAAAACCTGAGTTTCTCCACTGAATCTTTATCTCTTGTGTTCACCCATTGCTTTTGCCACTGACAGGATTATGAATGGGGGACTTGATCACTGGATTTGATTTACTTAGCCTACTGTCATCAGTATGGACTATGAACTTCTTGGCCATCTACCTGTCTTGTGTACTAGTGAATTCCAGGGTAGTCATCAGTTAGTTACCAATAAATAGAAAACTGTAACCTGTCTTCGCTGATCAAGTTTGTTTTAATTGTTTTTATAAAACTGAATTTCTTCCAAGTGTCACTTAGCCTAAACAATAAGATGTTGGTCCAAGTTGTTTCTTTGGGAAGCTTGGAGTCAGCTGTATCCAATTTGAGCTTGAGCCGGTTAAGGCTGGTTGGGACCACTGACACTCCAACGGGGCATGCGTGAGTGTCCGCTCTGTGCCTGCGCAGAACTTCCGGGGCCTCAGGTTTGTTTGTTTGTTTGTTTGTTTGTTTGTTTGTTTGTTTGTTTGTTTGTTTCAATCTCCAATCTCTTTTCCCCATATTCCCCACGTTTCCCAGGCCCCAGCTTTATCCCATAAATTTCTTGAGCACCGCAACTGTGCGGAGGTGGATTTCAGATTTGTTTACCGGCCTCCTCGTTTGGCTGCCTCGTGAATAAACCATTTTGCTGCTGCAAACTTCCCCATCTCAGGGTCCAGCTTGCTGCACCTCAGTCAAGTAACATTAACACCCACGATATCAGGTGAGTATACAAGCGATGAAGAGGTTTGGGGGTTTGTTTTCTTCTTAGCGTATAGAAGAGTGTATTTCCCCCTCCACTGGGACCTCAATTTTACATCACTCCTATCTATGCATGTACCCTTAGTTCCGGCAATCTTTCTCAGAGCCAGAGATCAGACGCTAAAGGAGAGCTACCTGTAATAGCATTTCATTTATTCCTCGTTTAGTTTATGAAGAAGAAAAACAGCAAGCTGCGGTTTCAGCGGAACTGTTGCTCCCTGAGATACTGTGGTCTCTAGGCTAAAGGTAAGCCCAATTAAGTTCCAATAGTATTTTTAGAACTAGGAGAACCGATTTTAGGACGCGTATATGGAAACTGAAAAAGCAAAAACGATCAGGGAAAATCATTTTTAAAAAATAGAGTAATAAAGGGTAATTTGCCTACCAAATGTTAAAAGATACTGTAAAGCTTTAATAATTAGTGTGATACTGGACTATACGTAGATAGATGAAGGGGAAAAGAACTTATTATGTAAACTGCGTAGCCATCTAAAAAAAATCTTAATTGTATATGGACCTCATATATTATACCAAAGTAAAATTTCGAAACAATCAAAAGTACTAGAAGAATACATGAAAAAATGTATATATGTATACATTCTTGTGGAAAAAGTCCTTCATATGATACAAAACCTGGAAGTCATGTAAGGATGAATACATTTGACTACGTAAAGTTTTAAAATCTATGGAAAGCATATGCAAAAAGGCAAATATCAAAAAAACAAAAAACAAAAAAACTACTTGCTAAGCTAATATCTCAGTATGTATCTTACCTGAATTTTCCTCAGCATTTGACAGTATTGGCCAGCTCTTTTCACTTGAAGCTCTTTTTCACTTGGCTTTTCTGCATAATGTCTTTTCTTGTTTTTCTTGTTATTTTTTGTTGCCTCCTTTGGAAAACCCTTTCTTTCCCATGTAGAATTTAAATATTGATTTTCTCCAATGTTCAGTCCTTGGCACTCCTCTTGCACACCTATTCTAAGAGTGGTTTTGACCATTTTATAGCATTAGGCAACATCTATATATGTGTGTGACTCCTATACCTGTATCTTTGGATTAAATCTCTCTTTTGGAAACACCTGAATATCTGGTTACCTACATTGTTGTCCCACAGCAACTGAAACTCAACAGTTGAGATATGCATTTTTTAATTTCACTTATTTTATTTTATTTAACATTTTTATTGAATAATAGTCATTTTACAATGTTGTGTCAAATTCCAGTGTAGAGCACAATTTTTCAGTTACACGTGAACATACATATATTCACTGTCACATTTTTTTTTGCTGTGAGCTACGACAAGAGAGATATACTCTTTTAATCTTAAAAATGTTTAATATTCAACAAGAATTAACAATGAGATCAGAGAGGACAGAAAACCTTCAAACTTTGCTGTGTCTCCCCAACTTGGCTCAAGGGATTCTTTAAGAAAAGATGTCATTTATAAGTCACATCTCCACAATGGCTTTCTACTGTTCTCATTGAGCTAAAACATTTCTGGAAACCAACATATCTCGAGAAACTAGACCTAGTTCCAAACTCTATTAAATGAAGGTGAAACTTGGAGAATATGTGTTTCCTCTTATTGGTGAGTTCTAAGAAAGCAAGTATTTGAGAATAGTGATGGGCGTGTGGAATGTGTTTAATAAGTAAGAGTGGGACATAAATTCAGAACTTTTCCAAGTTGATGTGGCTCTAAACTGACCTGGAAAGCATGGTTTTCAATGCTGAAGTTTCCTTAGGGTAAGTTAGTAGCAGACAAAGAGCTAATCCTTCACACCTAGCTTTTCTTTCCTTTTTTGTTAACACATTTATTTTTTAAAATTTCCACTTCATTTTATAAGCTTCTTTTTGTTGGGGGAGGTAATTTAAGTTTATTTAATTTTTTTTAAACAGAGAACTAGGGATTGAACACAGGACCTCGTGCATAGTAAGCATGAGCTCTACCACTGAGCTCTACCCTCCCCACCGACAGCTAGCTGTATCATTATTTTTTTTTAATTTTTTTAAACATTTTTATTGATTTATAATCATTTTACAATGTTGTGTCAAATTCCAGTGTAGAGCACAATTTTTCAGTTACACATGAACATATATATATTCATTGTCACATTTTTTTCTCTGTGAGCTACCATAAGATCTTGTGTATATTTCCCTGTGCTATACAGTATAATCTTGTTTATCTATTCTACAATTTTGAAATCCCAGTCTATCCCTTCCCACCCTCCACCACCTTGGCAACCACAAGTTTGTATTCTATGTCTGTGAGTCTATTTCTGTTTTGTATTTATGCTTTGTTTTTTGGAGATTCCTCAAAAGACTAGGAATAGATTTACCGTATGACCCAGGAATCCCACTCCTGGTCATATATCCAGAAGGAACCCTACTTCAAAATGACACCTGCACCCCAATGTTCATAGCAGCACTATGTACAATAGCCAAACATGGAAACAGCCTAAATGTCCATCAACAGATGACTGGATAAAGAAGATGTGGCATATTTATACAATGGAGTACTACTCAGCCATAAAAACCGACAACATAACACCATTTGCAGCAACATGGATGCTCCTGGAGAATGTCATTCTAAGTGAAGTAAGCCAGAAAGAGAAAGAAAAATACCATATGAGATCGCTCATATGTGGAATCTAGCTGTATCTTTAAATAAGACAATCTCCGCCATTTGTTCCTCTTATGCCCCAATCCCCATACGGTAGTGGGAAGTTATTCTGGGGAGTTGTGAGAAGCAGCTTGGGAAAGTATGATGATTTCAGAGCTGATCGAATCTGATTCAAAACTTTCCCCCAAAGCTCTGAACACCTGGAGTCTAAATTTCTATGGACCGAAAGTTCTTCTTAATTTAAATGAATCCAAGATCCTAACAGAGGAAATTGATCCTAAGTCTGTACAACATCGGTGTGTCCAATACTAAACTCCTCTTCTCTGAAATGTGGAAATTCCTTTATCTCCTGTTTCAGTCAAGTATCAGCATCTCCTACGGAGCTTCCCAAGTCACTAAGCTGTGAATCATCCCTGACACTCTCCTTTTCCCTTCACCTTAAATTTAATGTCAGTCTTATCAGGCTTACATTCTAATTTGTCGCTCTGTCACTGCCCTCACTGCCTTACTTGAAGCCCTCTGGAATTTATTGACTGTTCACTACAGCAGCCCCCCAGTGGGCCTGCCTGCCAGTCATTTCTCTCCACTGATGTCGAAGTTCCTTTTAGTATATAAATTTGGCCACACTGTTCTGCCTAGGATGTCTAATGACTTCCCACAGTTTGTGGGGATAAAGGGCACGCTCCTTAGCACGGCGAACCTCTGTTCACCTCTCCTCCCCCTTCTCTCATCTTTCCGTCCTCACTCTTGGTTTGAGGAATAACTGTAGTGCCTTGAAATCACCATATTCTTTTTGGCCTCTATACCTTTTAACATGGCTTCCTTTCTACTGAAATGTTACTCTCCTGCTTCTTTTTTAGCCAATCCCGGCTTGTCCTTTTAGAGTCCACCTGGTTCTTAGCTCCCCAAGAAGCCTGGGCTAGTTGCCTCAGCCCAGGTAGGATGCCTTCTTCTCCAATCTCATCAGGGCTCCCACCCTGTGCTCCCCTCTCTCGGTATCACAAGACACAGTACAACAGAACTCTTCCCTGCTCGTGAACGTGATCTTATTGAAGGCTGACACACCTTATGGAAGGTATCTTTTATCTGTGTGGCTCCTGTGCCTAGCAGAGTTCCTGATACACTGTACCACTGGCAGCTATTTTATGATGAAAAGGTGAATGAATGAAACTGTATCGTCCTTTCTCCCTAGGAATTTTAGGCCTTGGCGGTGGTTTCTTTGGATAGGCGAACAAAGCATTAAAAGGGATTTCCTGGGCTTCCTTTGTTAGGTCTTATCTCTTTCCTTTCCTCCAGAGTAGCATTGGGAGTGTTAGGTTGTGCAGAATTGAATTTTGCAGCTTGAGGGAATGATCGTTTGAAGGCATGCTCAACACTGGAGAGAAGGCATGACTGGAGTCATAGTACTGGATACTTGCAGTCTATGCTTTTGGTAGGGGAGAAAGGTGATCTGTGATGTTTACCCGGATCACTGGGGGAAAAAAATGGCAAGCAGGAATTCTGGGCGTATTCTGTGTCCAAGAGAAGAGTGAATTAGATTTGGGCACTCCCTGGCCTTTATTGTTTGAGAACCTGAGGGTAGTGGTAAGCAAATGCCCTTCCTCGGTTCCTCTTATCCTAAAAGTGGTACCTGTAGTGTGAAGGACACAGAGAAGACTGGAAACCATCATCTAAACCTCTACCAGGATGCCAGAGTTGTCCGTATTTCTCACTGCCTGTCTCCTTCCTGCCCCTTCATCATAACAACTAGATCGTTCCAGATTTCTACCACATATTCCTCAAAAACATTAGATCTATTTTCAGGGCACTGTGGAAAAGACTGGGGAACACTGAACTAGTTCACCTCCAAAGGAAACATCCCATTTTTATAAGCTCGATTTCTCAATTCGGTTCCAACCATCAGCACTATTTACATATTCTGAGCCTGGCTTAGAAGACAATGCAGTTCAGTTCAGCAGGTCATTGTGAGGCCTCATGCCAGGCACTGGAATCCAAAAGAAACATGGACAACTGCTTCCACTCGGCCATGTGGCAGCGTAAGGAGAGACGTTCTTGGCAGGGCTCGGAGTGCTGCTGAGGGTCAGAGCGAGCCTCACCAAGCCTGCCTGAACAGTGGTGGAGTGTTTAGGCCGCCTCTAAGGTAGCCCCTAAATGTGGAATGCCCTTTTGTAATCCTCTTTCCTTGAATGTGGTCTGGATTCAGTGACTCACTTCTAATGAATAAAACACAGCAGAAGCGATGGTACTTCACTTCCGATACTAGGTTATAAAAAGACTGCTCCTTCATCTGGGGTGTTAGACCAACAGGACTTGGTGAGGCAGAAGGAGGAGCAAAAAGTGACGTCCAGGGTTTTAGGCTGAATATCTGGATGGATGTGGTGGCCTTGACTAAGATGCTGAAGACTGGATTAAGAAAAACCAAAAACAGCTTAAGAAGGAAAATGTTCTTAATCTCGGTTTTGGGTTTGGATGTGAAGTTTGAGACGTCAAACTAGGTGACATCCAAATAAAAATGTCTGCTAAGCAGGTTGGATTTAGGGCTGAAACTCTGAACAGAGATTTGGGCTTCAGTATCAACTTGGGCGTTTTTAGCCTGTTGGTGATGTTTAAGAATGTAGCAGCAGAATGTTTAATAATGGGCAGGGACAGGTGGAGTGAAGCTGAGGCCCCAGACCTGAGCTCTTAGGAAAGCCAACTTTTAGAGGCTGTATTGAGGAGAAGAGCATGTTCACAAGGCAGAAGGGAGGAAGAAACAATTGCTGGAGAAGCTGGAAATCCAGGTGTGTGGATTCCTGTGGGAAGAAGAAAGTTCCTCAAGAAGGACGGAGTGGTTGACTTGGTCAAATGCTGCTAAGAGGGTGAGGGGGTTTCAGGATGGAAAGTGTCCATCTGATTTGGCCACTTGGTGGTTGCTGGGGGCCTTGTCAGGAACATTTCAGACTTGCAGATTTAAGGGCCAACATTGCAGACAACTCTTCACATCAGGAGTTCTTAAGAGATCTCCATGTTTATTACGTTTCAATTTGATTCATCTTGATTTGTGAAATCCTCAGGTCAGAAAACAAAAGCCTAATACAGTTGTATGGTTGATGCCATATTTAAAACAGCTTTGCCGTTTGCCTTCCCAAATTACAGCCCTCATTTCTGCCAGGTGACTAAAAGAGCAGAAAAAGAATTGTCAGCCCTCCCGGCTTTTTGTCTTGCAGTAATTGCCAGTTGCACGTACAGATTATGAAAATACTTCTTTGTATGGTTGAATTCAAGCATTTTAAATGACTTTGACCAGGTGCTAGATACATCTTCTCGTGTTTGCTATAAATAGCGCAGTACCCTTACAGTGATGTGCTGGATAAATCAAGACTCAGGAAGTGTGTCCAAGTTGCCCTAGAAAGGAATTTTCCAGTTGTGAAAAACATCCCACCTCAGGGAAAGAGACGCCTTCTTTTAGCCCCCTCAACAGCTCAGTGGCACAAAACAACCCTCGGAAAATTATGCTGCACAGTGAATCAGTATGATGCAGTCAATTTATTCCGGGTTCTGTTTTTGCAGTGATCTCTATGAGCTGATGCAAGGATTAATAAATGTGGTTTATGCATAACTCTGACACTCTCAGGAGGTTCAATTTAATAAAAATATAAACCCAGAGATAAGTCTTATTTTTGTAATGTCCTGGTAATCACCAGGATTACAGTAGGCAGACCAACCATGCCTCTGGCCCTTTCTCAAAGCCTGGCTGCTTGTGGCCTGCAGACCAGACGCGAGGTTGCTTTTGGTTAGCCCAGGGCAAGGGCCAGCCTGAACCGTGCAGACGAGAGAACGTTCTGGAGATTCTGAGAGGCAGTTCACATAGGACTTTATGAATTATTACCATGCATTCTCAAAAAGACATGTTCTGTGGTTGTCTAGCTTTGGGAGTGAAGTAAGATTTTTGAGATGATTCTTTGTCAATAGTCTAATGAAACTGTTGGTTGTACTTCTCTGGATTCGGAAATATTTGAAGACTGCTGTAATCTGATGTGACTTTTAGGCACTCTTTGTTTGCTGGCATTTTCCTTTTAAACATCTCTCTGATTTTAGCCATCTGTAGTAAAAAAGGAAGGGGGAAGGGGAGGGGGAGGAGGAGGGAGAGGGAGAGAAAACAACACAAAACATTGAGAAGAATAAAAACACTAGTCAGTCATTTAATAGTAGTCCCTAGACTTAGCAAACAAACATTACTACCATGTTTGTGTATTTATTGCTCAACTTCTTACATGTTACATATGGAGGAGATATATGTTGAAGTTTGAAGAACACTGCACATTGTTTTGTGTACATTTCTTCCAACATTGATTGTTACACATTTTGTTTTAATATGCAGATATACTATTAACTGTGCAATCATTCACCCATTTTAGTGATTTCCAATTTCTAAGCTTCAAAATAAAATGTCAGTATCTCATCCATTCTCGCTCATATGATCCTCTGGCCTTCAGATAAATATAGAAATAGAATTACTGAGTCAAAGTGTGTGAATATATATGAAGCCCTTGATATATGTTTCCAAATTTCCTTCCAGATATTTTTTTTTACCAATGTCACCAATTTTCGCTCTATGGTGACATCATTTTCGAATTATCTATGATAATGTTTTTCTTCCAGTTATATTGAGATATAGTAAACATACACTTTGTAAGTTTAAGGTGTACAGTGTAATGATTTGACTCGTACATCATGAAATGATTACCACAATAATCATTCATCATCTCATATAGGTACAAAATAAAAGGAAAATTTTGTTCCTAATGATGAGAACTTTTAGGATTTACTCTTCTAACAACTTTCATATCATATGCAACATATAGCAGTGTTAATGACATTAATCATGCTGTACATTACATCCCTAGCACCTAACTGTTAATAACTGGAAGTTTATACCTTTTGATCACCTATATCCAGTTCCCCCTCTTCCCACTCCCCTACCTCTGGTAACCACAAATCTCATCTCTTCTATACATTTGTTGGCTTGTTTTTGAAGAATAATTGACCTACAACACTACGTTAGTTCCTGGTGCACAACACAGTGATTTAGTGTTTCTATACATTACAAGATGATCACCAAGCTAAGTCTAGTAGCTATCTGTCTGGACCATACAAAGATATTACATCATTATTGACTGTATTCCCCACACTGTATATTTCATACCCATGACTCACTTACTTTGAAACTGGAAGTTTGTACCCCTTAATCTCCCTCACCTATTTCTCTCATCCCCCCACTCCCCTCCCCTCTGGCAACCACCTGTTTGTTCTCTGTATCTATGACTCTGTTTCTGTTTTGTAAAGTTTGTTCATTCATTTTTTAGATTCCACATATAAGTGAAATCATATGGTCTTTGGCCTTCTATCTATGATAATTTGATGGGTAAAATAGGTATCTTGTGTTATTTTATGGGTGAAAAGTAACCTTTTGCAATATGTGTTTTGGCCATTAATGCTTCTATTACAAATTATGTGAGCTTATTCTTAGTCTTTTTTTCCCCCAAGATGTTTGTCTTTTTATTAATTTATCGGATCTTTATATATTAAGAACTTAAAGTATTACATACATTGTCAGCCTGTTCCTCATTTATTCAGTTTGCTTTTTATGACTGAAAAAAAAAGATTTTAATTTTTATAAAACATAATCTATCACTTTTTTCCATGTGCCTTCTACAAAGCCCCTATTTTTATGTTCATAAAAGCTCTCTGGATCCCAAGAAAAGATAATAATCACCTATGTTCTCTTCTAGACCAACTAGGTGTTTATTATTTTTATATTAAAATTTTCAATCAATTCAGAATTATTAGTATATGACATAAAGTGAAACTCTGACGTTATTTTTTAAAATAACAAGTATTAAGTAATCTAGTAAATAACCCACTGGTTAAATAATAATCACTTATTAAATTAAAATTAATAATTCAATGAATTAAATTGAATAATAATAATCTCCATTTCTTAAAAGGTAATCTCTTATTCATCCCATTGACCTGAGATCTCATTTTTAAAATATTCAATTATTGAGAATAATAAAATGGTAGGGAAAAGAAAAAGCAAAAAGGAATTACCTTGAGGGATGAGTAAGATGATTGCACTATGATAAACATACTCCAGAACAATTTTAGGATTAGAATGGAGTGCCATGACTGATTACTAAGGTCTCCTAGGATCTCATGAATGGGAGGGTAACAGTAAAGATGCTTTATATTTGTACATTGTGTTTCATTAATGTCTATCTATTCACCCACTATCATATACTGTAGCTTCATGCATCTAATGTATATATATAGCATACATATAAATTATATAGATATACACAGCAAAAATTTATGGAATTATTATAAGAAATTGTCAAATCATAGTCATTGCAGAACCATTCCAACCATTGTGGAAGATTTTAACACACCTCTTTGTAACTGATAATTCAAGTGGAAAAATTGTAGGTTTTTTCCAGCTTGATTGAGGTATAATTGACAAATAAAATTCTGACATATTTAAAGTATATGATATGGTGATTTGATATATGTATACACTGTGAAATGATTTCTACTACCAAGTTAATTAACATATCCATCACCTCACATAGTTCCCTTTTTTTTTTTCTTTTTCTTTTGGTGAGAAATCTTAAGACTTCCTCTCTTAGACAATTTCAAGTGTACAATATAGCATTGTTAACTGTGGTCATCATGCTGTGCATTAGATCCTCAGAACTTACTCCTTTTACAACTGTTTTATCAACCTCTCCATGTTTTTCCACCCCTACAAAAACAGTATTTGTCTTTCTCTGTCTGACTGGTTTTGCTTACCATAATGTCCTCCAGGTTCATCCAAGTTGTCAAAAATGGCTGTATTTCCTTCTGTTTTAAGGCTGAATGATGTTCCATTGTATGTATGTATGACATTTCCTTTATCTCTTCATCTCTTGATGAACGCTTAGGGTGTTTCCATATCTTGGCTATTGTGAATAATGCTGCAGTGAACATGGGAGTGCAGATATCTCTTTGAGATTGTGGTTTCATTTCTTTTAAACAGATACCCGGAAGTGGGTTTGCTGTATCGTATGGTGGCTCTATTTTTTAATAGAATTTTTTGAATATTTTAAGAAACCTCCATAGTTGTTACACCAATTTACATTCTTACCAACAGTTTTGTAAAGGGTTCTCTTTTCTCCATAACCTCATCAACACTTGCCATCGTTTGGGTTTTCTTCTTCTTTTTGTGATGATAGCCATTTTATTAGGTGTGAGGTGATATCTGATTGTGGTTTTGATTTGCATTTTCCTGATGATTAGTGATGCTGAGCTCTTTTTCATGTACCTATTAACCGTTTGTATACCTTCTTTGGAAAAATGTCTATTCAGTTCCTCTGTCCATTTTTTAATTTGTTTATTTGGTTGTTTTTACTGAATGTGAGTTCCTTACATATTTTGGATACTAACCCCTCATCAGATATATGATTTGCAAATATTTTTTTCCCATTCAGTCAATTGCCTCTCATTTTATTGTTTTCCTTTGCTGTGCAGAAGCTTTTTAGTTTCATGTAGTCCCACTTGTTTATTTTTGCTTTTATTGCCTTTGCTTTTGATATCAAAGCCAAAAAGTCATTGTCAAGACTGATGTCAAGGAGATTTTCTCCTGTGTTTTCTTTTAGGAGTTTTACAATTTTAGGTAGTGCATTTATGTCTTCCTCCATTTGGGGTTGATTTTTGTGTATATTGTAAGACACATGTCTAATTTCATTCTTTCACATGGGAATATCCAGTTTTCCCAACACCATTTATTGAAGAAACCATTCTTCCTCCATTGTGTATTCTTTTCTCTTTTGTTGAAAATTATAGTTAACATGTGTCTGGATTTATTTCTTGTCTCTCTATTCTGTGCTGTTGATCTCTGTGTCTGTTTTTATCCCAATACCATACTATTTTGATGACTATAGATTTGTAATGTAATTTGAAAACAGAAAGTGTGATGCCTCCAGCTTTACTCTTCTCACTTGAGATTGCTTTAGCTGTTTAGCTCTTTTGTTGTCGCATGTGAGTTTTATAATTGCTCTTTCTGTTTCTGTGAAAAATGCCATGGGAATTTTGATAGAGATTGCATTGAATCTGTAGCTTGCTTTGGGTAGTATGAACATTTTATCAATAGTAATTTTTCCGATCCATGAATGTGAGCTGTCTTTCCATTTATTTGTCTTCTTCAATTTCTTTTATTAATATTTTATTGTAATTCTGTTTTGTTTTGCTTCTTTTAAGAAGATGATTCAGTAAGCAAGATTTTTGAGTTCGGTCCAATGCTGAGATTCAGTGCACTGAGTTAGTCTGTGGGATATTCGTGTAGACACAGGTTAAAATCTTAAGGACTAAAGCAGAATTCCTAGGTGAGGGTATGAGAAAATGGAGATTACAAACAGGGAGAAGATGAACAAATTAAAGCTCAAATGTAGAAAGACATGTCAGAAGGGCCTGATTTGGGGTTTAATACCAAAATGGACTTTTAATACCAAAATGGACCAAAATGAACTCAAGAAAGGGGTAGGTTTTAATAAACAAAATTAATGCATCTTAATTTCAAGTAAAAAAAAATGCTCCATTGTGTATGAAAATAGTCTCTTTGAATAGCACCTACAGCTAAGGATCAAAAGCCACACTTAACGTATAGAGGATGGGGGTGAAAAGGTAGATGCCCTCACTTTAGTTGTTTTAGCAATGCGTTCTCACACATAACTGTGTGAGATTCTGACAACCATGGTAAGTTTCACCTTACAATATTATAATATATAGTTATTAAATACGGTGCTTTGCCCCATAGTGTTAATCCATAAAGCCTTTAAAACAAAGCAAATGAATAGAACAATGTTTACCTCTATTGTTACAGAATTATGTGTATTTATTATTTCTTCTTCTTTCCTTTCTAAATTTTATAAAATTTCCACCTTGAATATTGTTCATAATTCGTTGTTCCAGAGGTGGCCCTCCCAAGAACTCAGAAGTAAAGATGATACAGCTGCCGTTACAGTTAAGCTCTGACACCCATGCACAGTGGATCAGTACATAGACACAAAACATTGTGAAAAGAAGATAAAGTGGATTCTAGGCTGGAAGCCTTGTGTATGACCTGTTTTAATATAGTCATATATTTAATTAAAGGCTTTTTTAATTAAAAAAAAAGACGGCCTACTAAACCATGGAAACATAAGTATCTTCAGAGACACATATTGATTGTACCCATCCCAGTAATGTCCCACAGAAATTGAGTTTCAGCAGTCAGGCTTTCAATTTTTCATTGGGTTATTCTCTGCAAGAAACTGTTAAGAGCTAACTCTGCTTGAGTATGTCCTCTGTGCCAGTCACTGTTCCAAGTATTTTACATCGATTAACCAATTTAATCCTTATTAGAATGCTGTGAGGCAGCCACTATCCCTGTCCTCATTTTACAGATAAGGGGTCTTAGTTTGTAATTTGCTCAAGCTCACATAGTTATGAAGAGGCAGAGCCTGGATTTCAATCCAGGGAGCCTGAATCCAACACCTGTGCTCTTAGCCACTCCTCCGGGCAGCTTCTGGATCAACAGTCATGTATTCATTTAACAAATATGTACTGAATGCTTGCAGATGTGCCAGGCACCACGGTTGGTAACGGAGAATCCAGTGGGACTCCAGACAAACATGGTGCCTGCTCTCCCGGAGCTTACAGTCTACAGGGAGACAGGACTTAGATCAACAAATAAGTATCTAAGAGCAAACTGAGCTAAGTGCTATAAAGGGAAATGACGGAGTGCTCTGGAGTGTACAGTGGGGGCCTTTCTTAAATGAGAAGACCTAAAAAGTTCTCTCTAAGAAAGTGATAATTAAGCTAAGATTAGATGGATTAGTAAAAATTAGTGAAGAATGGGGAAAGAATGTCCCGGGCTTTGGGAGGAGCATGGCAAAGTGTTTCTAATCCCTTTAACAAGGGCTCATACGGAGATGGAGATATCAGACTCTCAGTGCCATTGAAAATCAATTCTGCCTGTCCCCTTGTTCTGACTTTATGTTCAGTAAACGATCTTAGCATAATTTGGCTTCACGTAGGGTTTAACAGTCAGAAGAGAATGCACTGATACAGACTCAGAGTGTTCTGGTTATTTTGAGAGTCCTTTCTCCTTGTGAATTAATAAATCCACATTTATATCAATCTTCAGTACACTCTCTTCTTGTTACCAAATTTGTCAGCCTCAGACCCTGAGTCTTCAAAGCAAAAGACCAAATCCCCAAATGGAATGATCTGCATTCCACGTTGAGTTCCTGCCCAGCTTCCTGCCTTTCCTTTAACGATTCAGACGTATATCTGTTCTCTCTCTCTCATTGCGAAGCCGTATTGCTAGTCAGTATTTGGTAAAGTAAAAGAAAGATGAATGCTTTAAGAAAAAGAAGAAGACATTTAGCGAGTACATGATCCACGACTATTCTGATTAGTTTTGCTGAAAAGAAAGTCCATCTGGGAAACAGTCTGAATGAAATCATGTTTTGAATATTTAGGGAATAAAACAAATACCGTCTTGTCTTAGTAGTCATGTGCTGGGTGAGTAATCCTGATATTCTTTTATGAGATTGTTTAAGTATAAAGCTGTAGTAAACTGTGGTAGTGAGTGTTTCCCCACTACAAGCCTGGAAACGAGACTTACTCATAATATTTATTTCTTCTCCGGAGTGCTTTTACAGACCTAAAACATCTGAACTAACAAAAGGCCTCCAACTTCTAATATAACACAGCTGCTCTGAGGATTGCGTGCGTGCATATGTGTGTGCACGACGTATTTATTCATTTACGTGCCCTCTGGAGCAGGGGCAAGTTCAGTCCAACTGGAATTCGAAGTGTCTTTTACTGGGCATTTGTTCGACGTAAAAAGTTGGCTCATGTCTAAAGTATCTTCCAGGCAGGGTGCAGCTGGGAGCCATAAAAGACAAGATTGTATATTGTTTAGCAGTGGTGAGGCTGATGGGTAACTATTTCGCAGTCAACAATTCGTTTTTCTCCTAGTGCAGAATAGTGCCTTTATTATAAGAAGTGGGAATTATATAGAAACTATTGTCAAAAGCTATGTTTATATACTCATTTGCTATTAGTAATTATTTACCATAAGTTAGCCTCTGACACGTGAGCTATGCCTTTAACAGAGAATGAACTAGAATGTTTATCTGCTCAATCATCCAGCTCTTTCTTTCTTTCTTTCTTTCTTCACATTTGTCTTCCCAAATTGGTTGAACAAAGCATGAGAGATCTTAAAATGTTTACCAGTGAAGGAGCCATCTAGAGGTTCTTAGACAATTTTTCTTCTTATCTTTTCCCTCTCTTTCCCAGATTGGTTCATTCATTTAACTAACCTAACTTGACCGTGGGGATCCAGTGATGGGTAGCTCTATCAGGGAGTTAAGTGTCTGGCTGGGGGATGGGTGGGTGCGTCAGCAGTGATGACTGAGTGCAGTAAATGTGACAAGAGGCGTGTTTAGAGCACTCTGGGGGAGAGCTCTGGGGATTGATGGGGGTCCCGCAATGGTGAGCCCAGTCTGAGGCAACTCCCCAGAGAGGAGACGGTTTGAGCCCAGCAGTTGTTAATGAGACAGATGTGAGAGCGGGGACAGGAGCAGAGATGAAAGGAAACGACGTCTCCAAGATGCGGGAGTATGAGAGAAACAGGCTATGTCTTTTCTTGCCTAATTCGTTTTTGCCTCAGACCTTTTTATGAATGCCAAAAGAAAGAAATGAGACAAGAATTCAAAGGAACAGGTGGAGCAAAATATTAAAAGAACTAACGCAGGTCACGCTGCCATCTGCGGGAAGGTAACTGCTTGACGACAGGTGTCTAACACGTCCCTTCCTGGGAGCTCGTGAAATCAGCCAAGACATGGAGAAGCAGCTCCATTCACAGGGGAAGCCAGGGAAGGGCGCCATCCCCACGCTAGAATTTCCATTCATTACAGGGCACGTGGGATCTGCTTAAAGAAGGTGAACCAGGATTGACTTGCAAGTCACCTGCCTTGGGAATTAGAGGCTTTCAAAACTTAAGAAGAAATTCTGAACACCATAAATACCTGTTAGTTTGTATGGTCAGGGCTTGAGTTGGAAACGCACCATCAGATCGTAGGAAAACCCTCCTCCTCGAGGGCCTTCAACACCTGCTTCTCACCAGCCTCCACTGGTGTTGGTGCCTTGGGGGAAGAGTATTCAAGAGTAGCTGGCCTGGGGGGTCTGAGCCCTAAATGGCTGTATCAAGTCACTGGCTGTGGGCAGTGGTGATACTGGAAAACTTTTGTCAAAGCCTAGGCCACTGACTGCTCAGAGGGTTAAAACGGGAGTGGGTGGAGGTAGCGAATGGTCTTCTGTAGGTGGCACATTTACGTCAGATTTCCCTGGCTTATGCTGCACCAGGAAAGAGTTCCAGCCATTCTCAATGTCATATCTGGCATGTAAGTTTTGAGAGCCAGTTAAGAAATTCTCCAGAAGTGAGATTTACCTGCCAGGACTGCCCATTGCCCCAGATCCCTCTGCACTCATTGTGGGCTACTGGATCAAGAACTGGAGACCAGCCTTCCTTATGAAGACCCAAGTGAAGTTTGGGGAAACCCAGTGGGTGTCAGCATTTTATTACTGGAGAGAGATACCAGGCCCTTATCAAAGGAATGAGTAAACAAAAAACATGTCTTTCAGCAAAAGTGGAAAAAAAACAGACCTTAAGAAATAGACTTTTTTTTTTTAATGGAGGTACTGGGGATGGAACCCAGGACCTTGTGCATGCTAAGCATGGACTCTGCCATGGAGCTATACCTCCACTCCCTCCAAGAAATAGACTTTTAAAAACAAAGTATTGCAGAGCACAAAAACAGATTTTTATTATTTAAGTAACAAATGTTCAAAATGTTGAAATTTCAGATATAGAAACCCATTGTTGATATATTTGTGTGTATATTTGTTTGTTTGCTGCCCAACACCCAGGCCTTCTCCTCTCCCTTTCTCAACAGAGTCTTGCTAAGGAGTCAAGGCCCAGCCTTACATCAGTGAAGCCCAAGTTTCCAGATTCTCTTCACTTGCCTCCCAATCCAGGTGGGCCCATGAGCAGGATCAACCAATCAGATGCTCCTGACCACGAGGTCGCCTTTTAAAGTAAGTCAGCAAAAGCCAATGGCACTGGGGAATTCATCCACCAACATGGCACAGGGCAGCAGCCGAGGCCAGAATAGAGGTACTGGTGACAAGACATCACCAGAGCCCACCTACTCCTGGGACCTGGCTTTGACATCATGCCTCCTGCCTTACTTTCCTTGGTTTTTAGCCATTTTTCAAGTTTGATTTGCTAGGCTTCCTGTTGATTCATTGAGCTTCACAGGATTCTTCCAGTAATTACTTTTCAGCCTAAATTCAACAAAGCTGGTATTAACTAGTGATATCTTATACAACAGATAGAAATTAAAAAAAAAAATACTTGCCTGATGAAGAGGTACCTTTGTACTCTCACATGGCCTTTAGAGTTTTCACAAACATAAAAATGTGACAATGTCTTGTCATAACCCATGAAGGTTCAGTGCTGGGATCTCCCCCAAGGCGATGTCCCCCTGGTTGGTGCTCAGTTACCCTGTAATGTTCACGCCCGTCCCGATCGGCGTCTCGCTACCTGCACACACGTCTCCTAGATCCGAGCTGCTCTCTCAGTGTATCCTTTGGTATCACCCACCTTCTGTGTTCTTAGTTGGTGCTATTTTCTTCTTACCTGGTCGAAAACCCTACTTCCAGCATTTTCCACCACCATGACTTAAATGCTCGGCCCTGTGCTCTACCTCACAGCTCAATCAGATTAAAACTGGGATCTAATTAATTGTATAGAACAAATCAAGTTTAAATCCTCTTTTTAAAATATAGGCCGATCTCTCCCAAATAGGTGTCATACAAACTTTAGCAAGACCGTCTTTCTCCTGGCTCAAAGAGAGAGACATGCCTGATTTATGATTTCTTGATCGCACTTAACATTTTATTTGGATTTAGAGATAACTCCAGACACATCAATCAAGCAGGCTGTTTTCAAATAGTTCTTCTCAGCTGTTCCTGGTGCCGGATTGTCTAACGAGTAGAGGCACAAACAGATGTAATCTGACTGGTGGAGGCCACTTTTGGTCGTGCAACAGGCCAGCTGGTAACACAGCTCCCAGGACAGCCCGTGCCCCTAACTCCCAGGCCGCCCATTTCTCACTCCTGTCACACGTAAACAATGTGTAGACATCACACTTACAAAATAATAAAAATTTATTGTGGGAAATTAAACATTTGCTTGCAAACTCAATAGCCAAAGATGGTACTTACGAGACTGTGCGGAGTAGAACCTTCCTTACCTGATTACAAAATATATATATACATAGGAAGCTATGGTGATTGAATAACTTTGGCAAAAGAGTCAGCAGGGTCCATAACTGACAGCCCAGAGACATGACATCTGCTAACATGTGTGTTAACACAGAGATATATATGTATATATGCATGTATGTGTAAAACATATGTATGTGTGCTTATTTTTTCCCCCAGTTGCTTTATTGCAAGTGACAAAGATCATTGGCTTAGTCTAGGAATGCCAAAGAAACTCAGCCCACTCGTCACATCTCTCCACCACTACCACCTCCCCCCATCCCTTAGGGAAAAAAAGGAGCTCCAGTTGGGAGGACAGTGGCAAGCCCCTCAGCACATGATCTGGTACATGAGGAGTAGTCCCTGGACCCTGGTGACCACCAGGCAGTTGTTGGGGGACATGTCACGGCACATGATGGAGAAGATCTCAGGTACCTGGAACACGCTGGTCGCCATGAGCATGCTGTAGATGCAGTCCAGGTCATCCATCCCAAAACTCACCCACCACGGGTGGAGGGGAGAGAAGTTGAGGCAGAGGATGGTTTTATCCTTACACCCCACCATGTACTTCTGTCCTCCTCCCCCAAGATGGACTGCAGCCACTGCTGCCCATTGGCTGAGCCCACCAGCACCCAGTCTTCTTGGGGTTGGGGGTACTGGCCCATTACCTGAGACACGAATTGGTATTTCTGGGGCTCCCCGCCGTCCTCCAGTCCCAGCACCACTGGCAGGAGTCCAGACTGCTGTAGTTTCTAGTCTTTGACAACGATGTTCTTGGTTCCATTTGGGTGACCCAGCAGGTCCCTGACCACACCGTGTTCCTGCAGGTTCCCAAATCTGACAGTGCCGTGGGTGAAGCCAAAAATACATATTGGGTAGTATGTGATAAAGTTTAAATAATGTATCGAGACAGAACACGTCTCCTAGACTCCCTGACCAGTCACATTTACCCGGGGAAAATGCCCCCAATTTGAATTTCTATGAAAGAACAGGGGGCCTAAAGAGAATAGAATAAGGAGTCTTATAAGGAAGATCATTGTTCTTGGTGACATAGTGAGAACCATACTCTCATACACAGAGAGTGGGTGTGTAAATTAATTGGAAATTTTTATCAAGAGTTTTATCAAGGTAATATCTTTTGACCCACTAATTTCTTGTTCAAGACTCTATCCAATGCAGAGATTAAAAGACATTTATATCTATGTTATACATAATAGCCGCCAAAAAGTAGAAATGACCTAAAGGCCCCTCCCAAAGGAAATCTTTTGAAATTATAGGATTTCTGTAGAATATAATATTCTGCAGAAATATAAAAAATCATGTTTTTTGAAATTATTAGATTTTATCCATTAGTAAGTTTTTTGTTTTGTTTTGTTTTTTATCAAAGTATAGTCGATTTACAATGCTGTGTTAGTCTCTGGTGTACAGTATGGTGATTCAGTTATACACACACATATATATATTCTTTTTCATTATAGATTACAACAAGATATCGAATATAGTGCTCTGTGCTATACAGTAGGACCTTGTTTATTTTATATCTAGAAGTTAGTATCTGCGAATCCCAAACTCCCAGTTTATCCCTCCCCCCGTCTTCACCCTGGTAACCGTAAGTTTGTTTCCTATGTCTGTGAGTCTGTTTCTGTTTCGTAAATAAGTTCATTTGTGTCATCTTTTTAGATTCCAGATATAAGTGATATCATATGGTGTGTTATTAAGTTTTAAATGTAAGAATAAAATGTGTTTATAGTATAGCTTGCAACATGATATATGTAGCAGGAGGAAATACACTGAAGTGTTAGGATTTTTTTTTCATAGGTAGAATTACGAAGGATTTTTTCTTTATTCTTTTCTGACTCCCTAAATTACTCACCATAATTTTGTATATTACTTTTAAATATACATATACATGTAAAGATGTATAAATAAACATTTATATATAATTTTCACATTTATAAACTAGTTTTGTGGCTATGTTTAAAACACTCTTTAGACAACTCTATATGTTATTCATGGGCTCATCTGTGTGTCTCAGAATCATCTCTGTTGGTGAATTTTGATTCATTTCTCTGTTGAGCAAAATATTTTTTCTTTTCAGGGTGTGTAGTCAGTGTGTTTTCTGAGGCTTTATGTAATCAAAGGATACCTGCTGAAGGCTCTGTGGGTAAAAAGCGAAGGATTTGAGTGTAGACTTTTCTTCATGTTCAGTCTGACGTCCAATATTACATAGAAGTTTGAGGCAAATCTAATTTTTGTGCCATTGGAAGTCACCTGTTTTATTTTGGTTTTGCCTAGTTATGCTAACAGAATTTCATTTCAATTATCGTTAAAATTCGAAAACCTTTGGGTCCGTTTGTCACTAATTTTACCCATAAGATAAAGGCCGGTTTTAATTTGAGGGTCATTGTCACTTGGAATAATATGGAAAGTTCTGTGGTCACCGTTGGTGGCCATAGCAAGGCTGTCACATGCATTCTTTCCCTAAGATCACGCAAAGCTCAGGGCAATGGGCAGAGCTAAGCTTCAACCCTGTGGGTGAAATTATAGACACTCACTCTGACTAGTTTAGAAGTCATTCATAAAAAACTACGATGTGTGACCCATGGGTGATTCTTTTAAAATCCTGTATTAGCTATCTTCCAAGCCCTGTCTCTTTTGTTTGCGGATGCTTTCATGAAAAGACCGCTAGTCTCAGGATCAGGATAACTGGATCTAAGCCACCATCAAGCAGGGCAGGTCAGGTATGAACTATGACTGTACAAACCAGCCTTTTGATTTTTGTAAGTGTTACTCCTGCCCAGTGGGTTACATTGCCTTTTCTTTGTCAATATAGCATCGCCCCCTCTCCCATTGTAGAATCCTGTATCTTCTATGCCATACTAGCCGACAGGTAAAAGTAGGACAGTTTGTCAAGAAATAAGCAAAATTTTCTGCTTTCAACTTCACCTCTTTATGTACATCAGGTCCTTTCTAGAATCTATCACATTCATTGGAAGTCCCCAGGGGTCAAGGGGAAGGGCAGGAATGTGCACTTGAATTTGCAGTTCAGTCTTTTTTTTTTTTTTTTTTTTTTTCAGTTTCACGGTCTTTACCTAAGAAGGTAACAGAAAATACTATTCATTTCAGAAAACTTTTTATGAAAATGTTGAACTTAATTTTCTAACTTCATGGCCTTGAAGTTATAAGCTTGAATTATCTTAAAGATGCATTTACCTGGAAAACCTCATTCTTCAAATATGCCAGATAAGTGAGGTGTCACTTTATTTTTTTTTAATTTTTCATTGAAATATAATTGATTTATAATTTTTAATATAGTTTCTGGTGTACAGCAAAGTGATTCAGTTATACTGTGTGTGTGTGTATATATATATATATATATATATATATATATATATATATATATATATTCTTTTTCATATACTTTTTCATTATACATTATTACAAGTTATTGAATATACTTCCCTGTGCTATATAGTAGGACCTTGTTGTTTATCTATTCTCTACATAGTAGTTTGTATCCACCAGTCCCAAATTCCTAGTTTATCCCTCCCTGCTTTTCCCCTTTGGTAACCATTAGTTTGTTTTCTATGTCTGTTGAGTCTCTTTCTATTTTGTAAATAAGTTTATTTCTATCATTTTTTGGATTCTACATAAGTGATATCATATGATATTTGTCTTTCTCTGTCTTACTTCACTCAGTATGATAACCTCGAAGTCCATCCATGTTTCTGCAAATGGCATTATTTCATTCTTTTTTATGGCTGAGTAGTATTCCATCATGTATATGTGTACACACACACACACACACACACACCCCACATCTTTATCCAGTCATCTGTCAGTGGAAATTTAGTTTGCTTCCATGTCCTGGCTATTGTAAATAATGCTGCTGTGAACACTGAGGTGCATGTGTCTTTTTGAATTAGAGTTTTCTCTGGATTTATGCCCAGGAGTGGGACTGCTGGATCATATGATAAGTCTATTTTTAGTTTTATAAGGACTCTCCATACTCTTTTCCATAGTGTCTGGACAAATTACATTCCCACCAACGGTGCAGTCGGGTCTTGACTACCTCCATATCTGCCATTATCTTCCTCTCTTGCACCAGCCCCTTCAATCAGCATCTTGCAAAGCCTTGGTTGTAAGCACCCCTCATCACCATCACTGCTTCTAAGGCTCCACCAGGCCCACCAAAGGAGCTGTCTCCTCATACTCCCTAAGCTGTCTAAACAGTCTCCGCCGTGGTTGCCACGGTGCTGCCTCTGGGCACCCCAGCCTCAAGTCCCCAAGCAACACCATGCCCCGCATGGTCATCTTAGAGTCTTGAATAAAATCAGCACTTTCAGTTTTCATTTGCAGACCTCTCTCTCTGGCATGGTTGTGGAAATAAAACCACAAACTCAGATGTTTTTGTTGAGGGGGTTTGGATCCTGGCTGTCTTACCTTGGGCGTCAACTTAATCTCTCTGTTCCTCATTTCTAAAATGTTTTAGTAATAATAATAATAATAATAGCTACATTGTGTAGATGTTTTGATGAGTAAATACTCTTATCCTGAATACCTCTCATTAAGTAAATGCCATTATTTTTTTTTAAATCCATTAATTTGAAGGAGAAATATTCCATTCCAACAAGACAGCTCCCCAGACATTAAGCGCATACGAGACACTTACATCCTCTTTTAGATCGTTTATATTATGGAATTCAAATTCTATTAATTTACAGTATGGGATGACATAGACCTGTGGTACAGGTTGAAGGAAGCCATTGAAAAAACATAGGAAACGTTATGAGTGAAATGTTTAAAGCTACTGAAAAGATCAACCTTTTCAACCACTTTAGAAGCATCTATTAACTGATGTATTAGTAATATGTGGATTGATATATTAATTAGGATGTATACTAAATACTATTAACTGACATATTAATATACTAATTGATATATTAGGACATATACTAAGTATAATTTGAGGGTTTTTTTTAAAGAAACAACTAAAAGGCTTTCTTTAAGCTAAAATGCAAAATCCACACTGAAAATATGAGTTATAAGTTTTAATGCATCAAATAGTATAATGATAAAATATAGCAAAGAAAAAACAAATGTTAAGTGTAGAAAAACATAACTGTCGAAAATTTTGGCATCTCTTCTTCATGAGAAATCAAGTAGTCAAAAAATAAATAACATTATGTAGGGAATTTGAGAAATATAACAGGATTGTAAAATTTGAATTCTATGGCATACAGTTATAAATGAACCCTTTTCATAACCCCTGGGGACACTTACTAAAATTAATCATAAAATAATACTCAAAGAAAAATTTCATAAACTTTAAAAAGAAGAAATATATTCTTTCCAAAGTAAAATAGTGCTTCGCTAAACAACTCTTGGGCTATTGGCATTGGGATATTTAGTGACAATGATAACCTTAATATATACAGAATGCTTATAAAATAAGCAGAGAAATCATAAATTATTCTGTTTTTCAGAAAAGATACAATTCATGAATATGAATTTTATAAAAATCAAGCAGATCATAAACCTATAAAGATTTTGAAAATATTTCATCAAAGAGACATTTTAAAAGTTACATTTTGTACCTATTTTGAAGCAAGTGATTTTTTAATAAAATATTTAAAGTATCAGTGGAAAAAGCAGAGTGTAAATTAGTATAGCCTTTCTTGGAATCAATTTGAAAATGGTACTTTAAAAGTAAAAGTATTTTGAAACAGAAGTTCTACTTCTAAAAATTTATCATGTGGGGAGACAGTTAAGTATGTAATGCTTGTAACTAAGGGATTAGATACAAGGATGTCCATGACAGTGTTGTTTATAAGAATAAGAAGTTGGAAATAATCTAAATTTTAGACATGTGATTCGTTAATTAAATTATGATATAGTTTTATAGACATAAAAAATCATGTTTCTGAGAAAAGTGACATAGCAATTTATTTATAATACATCATTAATTTTAAAACCTGGTTACTAAGCTCTTGTAGGATATACTCCATTTTTGTTTAACGTGTGAATATAAAACCTGGCTATGCATATGTTCATAGGGATTTTATCGGTTATTTATCTGATTTTTAAATTTCTTCTATCTACTTAACTTTATTTTCTCATCATTCTACACACTTGTACAATGAAAAAACTGTGACTGTTAAAAATTAGAGATGTAACTTTTTAAAAATTATTAATTTGTCTAGGAATTGGTTCTTCAAGTTAGCAGTGCCATCTGCTGATCATCTTGAGAGTATTTCCTTAGAACAACAATGAAATGTTTAGAACTTAGGGAAGAGAGTCGTTATCACAATTAAACATTATAAAAAAAATTAAGAAAAAGAAGAATATATATAGGAGAAATCTTGAGGAATTTACTTAGTGTAAGTTATCTATGGTGCCACTAAAATAGTTTTCAAAATCTGAATTATGGACTCTGTCACTCTTTTATCCCTTCATTTTACTTGGTGGTTTTATCATCTTTAAATCATAGCCATCCTTTTTCATAGAAGTAATCAAAGAGTGAATATGAGTTCCAGCCAAGCATAGCTGCAAGCCAGCAAATTGTAATGAGCAGTAGTTTTGAGGCTCAAGGTAAAGTCATAAATGGGAAAACGAATCAGGTCTGAAGTTGGGGTAAAATAAACATGAAACAAACAAGGGGAAATTGTTTAGAATGTGGTAGAGGAAAAGAATGTGTGGTTGGACCTCTTTTGTATGGCAGAGTGAGCGTCTGACCCAAAGAGGTCTGATAGCTTAGAGAAAATACTGAAAAGAAGATGATATTATAATACCACTGATATTTTTCCATTTTGCCCAGAAGGATGTAATGAAAGATTTGTCAAACGTCTTCTCAACTCCAGACACATTATATGTACAATAATTCCCAAATCTACCCATCCTGTCAAAAAAAAAATAGTCTAGCTAACCTGATGGTACTTCTTCCCGGGAACCCATGTTCAACTAGCACATCATCTGCATAGCTCCAAACTGCCTTTTAAATAACCATCCTACAACACTAGGTAGGTCAGAGTCAAAATTGCTATAATTATCTTACCTAATCCACCTTTCACATTGTGAAATTTGAAGCAGTTGTAGTATCCTTGCAACTGTCCCATGTCCCTTTGATAGCTCAAAGGCCATCAGGGGTGATTCCAAGGTCTCCATGACAACTCCTCTTGGAGCACAGGCCTGAAGACTTAAATATGTCTTTTGCTGTGAAGCATCTCATGCGACTTTGTAGGATTTTTTTTTTTTTTTTTTTTTTGCTGTTGAAAAAATACACATTATTTTCAAAGTTACTTTTCCCCCCTTAGATAATTAAATCATGTGAATGCTTTTATTTTTATTTACTTTTGGGGAATGTTTATGTATTGTTTTAATTGAGTTGATGATAATATATTAAAGTCTACCACTTAAAAATAACTGGGGGAATTTAGGGTTGCTAAAGCAACGTTAGTGGTGTAAATTCAAATCTCACAATGTATCTTCCGAAAATAAAAATCGGAATAACAAGAACAAATGAAACCATGCCAAACTCTAGTAGTCGAGAGTGTCCAAACTTCCAATTATGTGTAAAAGTAGAGAAAATAAAAACAAGATATCAGTGAACCATCACTTATACACCTGACAGAAGTGTCCATGGAGAGCAAAAGCCATCTATTAAAAACTGCATGAAAGAGAAAAGAGGGGAACTGGCAGTGGGCCTTAGATTAATCCAGAAATTACTTCCAGAGGAAGAAAACCAACCCTAAGTGTACAAATATTTTTAAAAGAGCTCTTGCCTCATGGAAAGGACTTAAAAATGTACAGAGGATGCAAGGAGGCAATTAGAAAAGAGTATGTTTTGGAGAGATATAAGGGTTAAAAAGATGGGAGGAACACATTATGGAAAATTCAATGTGAATGAGAAAAAGAAGCAAGAGAAGGAAATTTGAGATCCTGCGAGACAAAAGAAATAAAAATATTAAAGAGCACGTAATCATTCTCCTTACCTGCTGTGGAAAAACAAAAGCCATCTAGAAAGAAGTTGTGTTTTGCTATACTGATGGAAGAAGTTTCTTTTGAATTAAGAATCTCATCATCTGCCCCAACACAAACAGTCTTTGTGCAGATTATTATTAAAAGAGAACAGAAATGGAAATCAAAACAGTTTTCTGATAAATTTTTCCTTAAACAGAAGAAAAGCAAAGCAGAAGGAAACTGTAACACAATGTTCCAAACTGAATTAATATTCTCAAACAAGTACTTGGGAACTGAAATTAAAAAAGCACCTTAAATCAAAAATTCAAAAGTCAAGAATAGGAAGAAATGAAATGGGAGTTGATTGTATTCAGTAGAGAAGGAGGGAATCATATAAGAAGTAAACACTAAATTATGGGGCACCCAAGGGAAAAAAGATATGGGTGAAAATTTAATAAAGTGCAATGAATAAAAGTAAGAAAACAACCATGGGAATGAAAAAATAGAATTTTTTAAAGGCCAAAGAAAAATGGTTGAGATGGCATTCAAGCAAAGAAGAACAAATGTATGCATAATTGGAGTTTCAGAAGAAGAAAAATTAAACAACAGAACAGAACTAATACTTAAATGTATAATCTAAGTAAACTTTCTGGAATTAAATAAAACCTGTATTTACATTTTGAAATGATCTACCAGGTACCAGGGGAAATTGACCCCCAATGATCAGTGCTATGACGTATCCTAGTAAAACTATTAGACTTTAAAGATGAAGAAAAAAATTCTCAGGGCCACGAGGTTAAAAAAAAAAAATCAAATAAGCTACAAGGATAAGATAATTAGAGTAGCATCCCATTTCTTAGAAAAACATACAGCAAGGCATCAATGAGGCATACTTTCCAAAAAGGTCAGGAAAGGATGTGCAAACCAAGAGTGGTACAAAGCCAAGCTATCTCAAATATGCAAGAGATCAGGCCGTTCTGTATTCAGTAGCCTTTCTGGAGGGATTCACTAGAGAATGTGCATCTCCTAACCAAGATATGACTGTTGAAGCCAGAAAAATAAAAGACGATACGCAATTCATGTACTCAGTTGTAGATCTAAGTAAGACTAGAGTACAATAAAAATGAGGACAATGGTGGTAGAATAGTATGCTTTACGCAATGTAAGTTATGTGTTGTACCTTTGACAAGTGTAAATAATGCAACTAAAAATATGAGGGGAGAAAGGCGAGCAAGAGGAAAGCAGAATAATTTTGTTAACTTTTTATACATGTAGCGAATAGGTGAGAATGGATACCAGAAAAAACTAACAAAGGATTGAGTGAAAGGTTAAATAAGGAAACAGAAGACTAACGGCATTAAAAATAATGTAAGAATAAAGATAATCACTACAACGTTCTAAACAGCGAGAAAATGTTTAAAAGGTAAAAGAGCAAAGAAAAAATATATATAGAAAAATCTCTGCAAATGTAACAATAATAATTACAAAATGATAGACTTGAGATCACAAATATCAGATTTATGGTAGATCTTAATTAGTGGGTATTATTGCATTTTGTGATGTCATTGAATTTATATAATACATCTCCCCTTGATGGACATTTATTTTAATTCATTTATTTTTTTAAATGCCTCACTGTTACAAACATGTTTTCGTGAGAAAATTATTCTGTTAGGATTAGTTCTGAAAATAATTTTTCTTTTATAATATTCCCAATATATTGTTAACTGAAAACAAGTTGCAAAATTTCTGTGAAGCAGATAATAGAAAAATTATACAATTGTCAAGTAAACCCAGGAGCTTGTGCAAACATCAATAAAATGAACAAAATTCTAATAACCTAATGGATAATAAGAAAAACACAATTGTTCTTATGAAGGATAAATGGGACACACTACAGAAAAGGAAGAAATAATGTTTAAGTGGGAGACATAAAGTAAAAGAGTATAATTCAAAATGATAGACTATAGGTGAGCAAAAAAGATGGAAATAGTCACATCACCTAGAGGTATGGTGGCAGGTTAGGAAGGAATTTTGAATTTGGCTAAAACCAATAGGATATTCCAGAAGAACGATAATAACAAGGGAGGGTAAACATTTTAAGAAGTCGTCTAGAAGAAAACTCAACTGTAGATCATTATCTAAAATCCCAGGATGAGGTCTGAAGCACAGGAGAGCTGGCAGCTCATAGCCAAGGTCAAAACTCCATTTTCCTGGAAATAAAGAGGTTTTCTCCTGCACCTACTCCCGTGACCAGATGAATTCAGGATACAACTGTCACAGACCAGGGCCACACAAAGTCCAGCTCTGTGGTTCCCCCGGCTGCAGAACTGATTATTTGTGATGGTATTTGCTGCTAAGTTAACATTTTTCTGAGGTAGTGCTTTTAGATTACATGTAAGTTTCACGTACCAGGCTGCCCAGAGGGTGTATCATTTATGTGACCCTTCATGCATAATAGCACATGACAACACAGTCACCCACTTTTTATATTAACAATGGGCCAGAGCTGTTTCTAATAAAACAGTTGCAATTATTGTCGTCACGGTCACCACTATGTCTTATGAGGAGTTTTATGTGATAACACAAGTGAAAAAAATCTCTATAAACCATGAATGTACGAATGTTAGTGTTTATTGACATCATCTGTTACTAACTGCTGAAGTTTAACCTTCTGCAAATGGGAGGAGATGGATAATTCATTTGGTCTTGGGGATGGGGTCTTGATCCACCAAGGTAATAGCTCAGAGAACAAATACAAAACTCGTCTAAGAAAAATACCAAGCCCCCAGACCTGAGCATTCATACTCCTCTCACATAAAAATCTGGAAATGGAAGGCGCTTCAATTGAAGTCCTTCACAGTTAAGCCTTTGAGCCACTGGAGGGCAGCAGAGACAGAATTTTAATATACAAACTCAATTTAACAGTCATAACACCAATTGATGGATTTATTCCTTTCACACATAATGAGTGCTTATTATGTGCAAGGTGTTTACCTTTCATTATGACCGAAGTCATATGTAAACGTTTTCATTAACTATTTCTATTGTGAAAGAACATTTGACAGACATTTCTATTTGAATCCTTACTGTATCTAGTATGGACTAAAATGTACATTTTTTTTTGCATAGTACAATGGAGAAGTCATAAAATGATAGAATTTTAAAGATAGCAGGAAAAGTCACAGAACACCCACATCACTAGTCTCTTTTGACCAGTGTCGTCTTTCCTGCTCTTTCCTGTGTGTAAAAGTGTGTATTGGTTTTCTTTTGACCTGCTCATTGTCAATGTTTAGAAAACTAGCAAAAAGTAAAAAAAAAAAAAAAAAAAAAAAAAGTGAAATTCAACCAGAGAGAACTGTTGTTAGCGTTTTGCTGCAATTCTTCCCAGTCAAATATGCATGGATGTATGTTTATTTAGTTCATAGATATGATCTCGGAGTCTGTAGACATAGCTTAAAATCATACTATACCACTCGAGATCCATCTCAATAAACATTTAATAAAGAAACCAACGAAATAAAGCTTTTTTAGAAGTTCAGTAGTTTTGTATGCTATACTGTGCAGACTAAAACAATTTTTGCTGGCAAACATAGCTTTCATCTTTCTACTAAGGGCATATTTATGTCTCTAGGTTAGTTAATTTTTACTTCTTACCCTGCTTTCAAAAAAAAAACAGATTTAAATTTATTTTGGAGTTGCCTTGTATTTTGACTCATCCTAATACATCAAAGCAAGAATAAGCCACTTAATCTTTTCAGTAGGAAAGAGGGGCAGTACTGACTTCAGTACACAACGTTTTAATAATGAGTTAACATTAAAACGTGTGAAAAAGGAGACTATGCTTAAATGTGGGTATTTACTGTCACGTAGTTCAATCCCTGTAGTCAAGTAGTGAGTCCAGGGATAATTTCCCTTACTTCACACACGTGCCTCTATAAAGTGACTTCACCAAAATAAATGGGAAGAATGCATTTCAATTTTCCATTTACTCATTCAGCAAATGATCGCCAAGGCCCTGGTTCACATGATGAGATTTCCAGAGCAAACAACTGTCCTTGAGGGGTGGCCAGCCTAGTAGGAGAGGCAGATAAGTTAATAACTTGCTATGTTTGGTGCGAAGAGGTGGAAAGCATGGAGTGTTAATGTGATTCATAAGGGGGCCACCTGGTGGATGAAACTCAGGTGTAGAGCATCTGACTGCATAAGGGGCTCCTCTGACCAGGCTTTACTCCTGAGAGAAGTTTTAGCCAAGGAGATAGGCCAGAAACTATAAAAGGCAAGGAAAAAGAGTCAGAGGAGAGCAGGGAAAGCTTTTGAGCAGTGGAAACAGCATGCTAAGGCCTGACTTCTGTGAATGCTGAGTCATTCTGTGTGAGGCAGAGTGGCAGGGCTGGGGAGGTAAGCAAGTGTGAAACCATAGAGTGTTTGTAAACCATATTAGGGAGCTTGAACTTTATCATCTAACTTTAACTTTACAAAGTTAATTCCGGTTAGTATGTGGAAAATAGGTCAGATAAGAAAACACTGGAGGAAGGGAGTCCATATGTATCTATAAGATGATGGATCAGTTTTACTTAAAATTATAAGAAAATAATCAATTCATTACAGAAACTAATATAGAATCCAGACACAGCATGTTGTTGATATATATTGAATAATGAGTGAAAGGATGAGTATCTTTGTGAACAGTTTAACACCCACGTTTGGACTTCCTGGAGGGGGCTGTTGGCCTATTGCAATTTGTCTACCACAATTTCAGGATCATTATCTTAATACCACTTATTCCATCAGCCTTGCGTTGTGCACAGTGAAAAACTGGGCCACTTAATCTCCCATCCCTGCTGCCCCAAAACTGAAAGACTCAGATTTTTCTCTTAAGTATAAGTTTCAGTTTTACAGAAGAAGAGTCTATTTACTTTCTCAGATTTCTCTTACTGATGTTATTGCCTCTTGTTCAATCAGCTTTCCTTGGAGAACTTATTTTGGTAATCTAGTCATTTGTGAAATGTTTATCTATACAATGAATGAGACTACATGGAAATTCATCACATTTTATGGTTCAGATTATGAAGCTAGACCGGCATGTCTCAAAGGAAAATTATTGCACAAGTTGTGTGCACAGCACATAAAATACTGTTTCCTCCGGCACAGTATAGCTGTAAGGTCAGAGGGAAGATCTGAAGGAAAATGTTTGCTAATGACAACAGTCTTGCAGCTCTTTGTTTCTTGAGCAATTCATCTGCTGTTTGTCAAGAAACAAGCTAGGAGGAATGGAAATTCTTTCTCCAGTTTATTTTCTTTAAGAAACTTTCATGGAGATATTTCAAAACTGCAGTGTCTGAGAATGAAATTTTTAAGGCATGACAGTATTATAGAAGCAGATGGTGTGAAAGGATTTTTTTTTTTTAATGTGGAGGAAAAGTCACATCAAAACAAGACAGTAAGTCAAGGAAACATTGGAGTCATCTACAGCTATTAACATTTTAGTTTGATCACTTGATTATCTGTGATGTTTACTTGTAACTGCTTAAATATAAACCTTTTCAATTTTTTTTTGAATGGCAAGTTAGTTGTAATACGCTCAGAACAAATAGAAAGGGAAAGAAATTTAGCAATTAGCATTCCCTTAAGTAATTTTTAAAGATAAAAAACCAGTTGTCACAGATAATGATCAAAAACCCATCTCTCTTAAGACACACATGGCTTGAGTAAAAATATTAATATTTTCTAAGCCAAAAGTTAAAAACTTATAAAAGGTGGACCATTTTTGCATTGTACATTTGCATTCATTCAAAGACGGTCCATCATTTTAAATACACAAAAATGTATTTGAAAATGCCTTAAATAATTGCAAATCCCCTGCTGAGATACGTAGATGTTACTCTTCCTACTCATATATGCAGCAGGTGGTGATTAACGAGTGAAAACACCACATGGATCCAAGAATGTAGGTGATTGTGAATTTCACATGGATAAATTAATACCGGTGGTTATTATGGGGTAGTGAGAAATACCAGAAATTTTTTTCTCAGGCAAATGGTGGGAGGGAAATGGATGATAGGACTGTCAAGAATGATCACTTCATTTAGGACATGTTGAGTTTGATTGGTAGATCCAGGTTGTGAGCGGTTAAACAAGCTGAGTTTGGAGAGGGGGTCTGGGCTGGAAATGGAGATTTGCACAAATACTTGAGGAGTGGGTGAGGTCTCCCAAGGAGAATGTGTAAAGTATGAAACTCTGCCGCCAAAACCAGGAATATGCATAAAGGAAGCTGCTAAATGGTGGAAGGAGAAGGCAAAGCCTAGAAAGCAGATGATCACAGCGTGAGCAGAGTCCACAACCCACTGACATTCATTTCTCATTACCCATTGACATTCAGTGACAAACATTTATCAATTAAGTGTGGACGTGATGATCTTTACAAAAATTGGGTTTTTTTCTTCACAGCCTCGCAAGGAACATTTTGAAGTGGTGATTTTCTAGCTAATTTCATGTTTAGCATGAAACCAGGATGAATGAAAAAGAAAACAATGTCTACAGGTATAGAACATAAAATATGGTTCAGTTTATACCCCAGGTTGCAGGTTCCTGGGAAAACCCAAAGATAACAGAGAAGCCAGGTGGCAGTGTTGGAGCCATGCCAGGGAAAGGACAATTCCAGGTGGAACGGTGGTTAGAAGGGTTAAAACAGCCTCTGACTAGCAACCCCCAGTTTACCCTTTCTACGGCTCCCATTAAAATATTGACAAAAGCCAGACAGTCATGACAATCCAAAATAAGAAACAGTGAAAATTAATATTAACAGAGTGTTGCTAGAATCTGGAAGAAATTTTAATAATTATTGGGCCAATGAAGGTAGATTTTTTTTTTTAATGATCTGTGTTCTATACATTCTTCACTCCATGAAACAAATCTGTTCCTTTGTGGAAACAGTCTTTGGGACTGTTGGGAGTTAGCTGAAGTCTCCACTTCTTCGTTAGTAAGCCCTACTTATTTGGAATTGTTTGGTTGAGATGAGCTAATGCAGACTAACTGCTTATCAGAGTGCTTGGTACAAAGTAATTAAAGAGACTGTATTTCCTAAACAGATCCTCTCCCAGGTTGCCAGAAAATACTGATTCAAACAGAAAAATGAGTGCTGAAAATTACAAATACTGGTAGTGAATGTTGACGGACAAAGTGTTGCCAGAATCTGGGAGGAGTTTCCACTAATCATGAACCTGAATGAAACTCCATTTGGAAAACAAGTGGTTTTCTCTTCTCATTCTTCAACTCATGAAACAAAACTACTTCTTATCATCATCACCAACATTTATAACTTATTAAGTGCCAAGAACTGTGTGAAGTCGATGATTACCCTGAGCTCTAGGGTTGCTCACCCTTTGGTCATCCTCCGGGCATTTGGAATCGATGGAAATTATATGCAAAATTAGGAATTTTTCTGGGGAGAGGATTCATAGCTTTTATAAGCTTCTCAAAGCACTTTGAGCTCCTCCCACCCTAAACAGACTAAGAAAGAATGTCTAGTAGAACCTTCTCCTTTTACAGAGAGCCCAGATGGGCTGTCACCACATCATGTCACGTTCACTTGTGTTAGTCACCCATGGCTTCTATGCCTTCAGCTGTGAGCTCTCAGACTGGCGAGGGGAATCCTAATTGGAAACAAATAAGTACACATGTTACTGATTTTTATTTTTTTGCTAAAGTCTGCTAAATATCTTATTCCTAATTTTGAAAGATGACCATCAGATTCTTTAACACTTTCTGATATTTCTCTTTCTAGCCATTTTTATATCTGTCACCTCCTTAAACCTAGCACCTTAAATCTAGGGTTCAGCTGTCACACTAAAGCACCATCGTATTTGGCTATTTGCATCTTGTCTTAGAATTTGGAAATGTCACATTCTGATGTTTCAAAAAATTCGCGGGTTCCTAAAACTGAAGCCATTGCTTTAAAATGTGTATGAGCATTTAATGGGAACCAAATATTCTCTCTCCACCTTATTAGAAGACTCTCATCACTCAAGGTATAGAAAGTACTAAACGAACTTCAGAAACTGATTTGTCATTTACATAAAAATGGATAAACACTTAACGGAGTAGAATGGGTATAAAAATTATTAAGCCTAAATTTAAACCTAGAAAATAAAAAACTTAAAGTGGTCACCAGAAACACAGTTGTTTTATTAGAACTCTTCTGTGAAAATGACTCCCAAAACAGTTACTCGTGAGACTGGTGTTTCCAATTCTTACTCTAATAGGCACTTTTCAGACACTGATTTTTTTTTATGAACTACCACAAAAGTTATGTTTTTATTTCAAGATTCTTGGCACTTGCTTTTCTCTTCCAAATGAATTTACTTGATAGTGCATTATCAGAAAACTGTCAGGCCTTAATAGGGATTGCATTGTATTTCAGTAAGGTGCTGGGTGTACATATTCCAGTTCAGCAAAATGCACTGAAGTCGTATAAACTTGTTATTCCCGGTAAGAAAACTAGAAAGACCCCCACCCCGTATATTAGTAAACCAGTTACATTATACATGGAATCTTCATGTGTTCTTCCTACTTTTCAGAATGATCAGAATCAAATCTGAAACTGTTTATCATAGACTTAAAAGCAGAAATGTGGTTTGCTAGTTAGTTAACTTTTCCATTCTTGGATAAGACTGATTATTTGCCCTTGAAAAAACAAACATGTAAAAACTGAACATTATTATTTTTAACTTTTATTTTTATTAGGTATAGCTGATTTACAATGTTGTGTTAATTTCTGGTGTGCAGCATAGTGATTCTGTTACGTGTGTGTGTGTGTGTGTGTGTGTGTATGTTCTTTTTCATTAAAGGTTATTACAAACTATTGGATATAGTTCTCTGTGCTATACAGTAGGACCTTGTTGTTTATTCTGCATATAGTAGTTTGTCTCTGCTAATCCCAAACTCCTAGTTTATCCCTCCTCACCCCCTTTGCCCTTTGATAACCATAAGGTTGTTTTGTATGTCTGTGAGTTTGTTTCTGTTTTGCAAATAAGTTCATTTGTGTCATTTTTTTAGATTCCACATATAAGCATTATAATATTTGTCTTTATATAATATCTTTCTCTTTCTGACTTACTTCACTCAGTATGATAATCTCTAGGTCCATCCATGTTGCTGCCAATGGCATTATTTCATTCTTTTTATGACTGAGTAGTATTCCATTGCATATACATACCACATCTTCTTTATCCAATTGTCTGTCAATGGACATTTAAGTTGCTTGCATGTCTTGCCTATTGTAAATAGTGCTGCTATGAACACTGGGGTGCATTTCTCTTTTCGAATTTGAGTTTCCTCTGGATATATGCCCAGGAGTGGGATTGCTGGATCATATGGTATCTCTATTTTCAGTCTTTTAAGGAATCTCCATACTGTTTTCCGTAGTGGCTGCACTAAATTATATTCCCACCAATAGTGTAGGTGAACATTAATTTTTAAATATCACCAAAAAGAAAAACTACATCTGTATAATGCTGATAGGATTCTGTAATAGAGGACAGACACGGTGCTAAGTAAAGGCCAAGCACGAAGGCTCACATGTTGTTTATTCCCATGTATATGAAATGCTCAGAATAGGCAAGATATAGACAGAAAGTCAATTAGTGATTCCCCAGGGCTGAGGTGGGAAGCAGCTACCCAAGGGGGTGACGTTTCTATTTGGAATGATGAAAATATTCTTAAATTAATATCATTATGGTTGCACAGTTCTGTAAATATACTAAAAACCATTGAATTGTACACTTTAAATGAAAGAGCTTTATGGTAAGTAAATTATATCTCAATATAGCTGTTAAAAACAAAGAATCATTCAGTATTTTTTTAGAGGGGACATTCTTGAACAGTACACACTTTTATCTTAAAAAGACAGTCATTTTGAATTTCTCATTATATTACATCTTTTTTTGTAATTTCTCACAGCTCACGGAATTTTTATCATGTGTCTGTATAATGATATTGAAATGACAGTTGAACATTTCCTTCAAATTGGTGCTTTAGTACTAAGTTTTTTTCTCTTCACAAAATAGTATTTATTTAATGAATTCTCTACTCGTAATAGCTGACTTTCCAGGCTCTGATCTTTTGCTGTAGAAGTGTGGTCCAGGGATCAGCAACATTGATATCATCTGAGAGAGTATTAGAAGTGCAGAAACTCAGGTCCAGTCCCATTTTGACTGAAGCAGGCTTGTCTTTTAACAAAATCAAATGCACGGGAAAGCGATTCCCATGCACATGGAAGAGCTTTAAAGCAGCAGCTCTCAAAGTGGGGCCTCCAGTTCAGCACCATCAGCTTGAGGTGGGACTCCGTCAGACATGGCAATTCTCAGGCCCCCATCCAAACCGAGTCAGAAACTCTAGCAACCTATGTTTTATCAAACTCTCCTAGTGATTCAGATCATGCTGAAGTTTCCTACATAACAGTTACTTTGATGCACAATACAGTCACCAGGAGAAATTTTTAAAAATTTCATGCCCAGGCTGCAACTCATAAGAATTAAATCAGAATATTGGTGGATGGGATCCAGGTATGAGTATTTTTTGAAATTGCCTAGCTGATTCCAGTCTGCACTCAAGTTTGCAAATCAGAATTTTCAAGGAGGAAGACTATGCAAATTCATTTTATTAATTATTCCAACTGGCTCTGGTTCTCAGAATTACTTGAAGTTATTGGATGACATGCTTTATCAGGGAATAATCACTGACTGGCATTTCGATTTATTGGTTCCAAGAGAGTTTTTTCATTCTTCATTCGTCTCACACTCCATTTTTTTCCTTCACTTAATCCAATGTAAATCCTCTAGGGACGTTCCCACCACAAATGTGGGAAATGTTTCAAAATGAAAGTCAAAATATGAAAACAAATATATGTATGTATATGCATGACTGGGACATTGTGCTGTACACCAGAAATCGACACATTCTGACTATACTTCCATTAAAAAGAAAACATAAAAAATAAATTAATTAAAAAAAAAGAAAGTCAAGCCCTAACTTTTATGCTCCTCTGGATTTAGAAAGGGAAACGAGAACAAAAAGGAAAATACCTGTTTAGAGAAGGGGCAGGGCATAAAGAAAGAGGTAATTCTGTGACAGAAGGGATGGAAGCAGGGTTTGCTAGCCGCTGAAAGGTCGGAAAGAGGGCAGCAGGGATTAATTTTTCTTGGAGTCCAAGATGAGCACTTGCCGCAGATTCTGGTTCTAGAAAACTATAAAAAGACTGGGGCAAGGGATCAGCTCCGAGAGACACTGGTTCCGGCATTCAGCTGTTCCTGCAAAGGTGGGGATGACGTCAATGGGAAATTAGTCGTCAACATGTAACTAAGAGGAGAAGTCCGGTTTTGGAGAGACTACAAACACCACGTATTCCTGGTATTAAGCCAGAGGGAAGGGCTTGGATGGAGTTAAAATTCCCAGGGAGTGTGGGAGAGGAATGAGGCCCAGCTCTGGTGGTTTAAAGAAACCCATGTTAGTTATGGGGGTGGCTCTCGGGAGGTCCAGACATTACAACTTTTTGGCTTAACTAGTGAATCTGTTTGCACACTCCATTGCTTTTGCATCTTCTCAGAATATTGCCAGGAGGGCACCTTGCCATGCCTGTGAAGATACTGGCAAATGCTGCCTGGGAGTGTATGTTTGTTCCTCCCAGGCAGTGTTAGTTGGGGGATAACACTCCAAAATGAAAAGAAATTGGTAAAAAGCTAATCACTTTCAGACAGAGATGAGAACTTTGTTCTTGGTATCTGTCTTTTCCGTTTTGTAAACTAACACAAACTCGCTGGAAAGCTGCCAAGAGAGGAAGGACACTAAATGTTAATCCATGTACCATAATCTACAGATGGAAGCTGTATCCAACACATCACGTTCTTCCTTAACTTGGAATGAAGGGCCCTAGCAGATGTCCGTTTAGTGTCCTAATCTTGCCACGGTTATTCAGGCAAGGAGTTTACTTCCGCTGAGGACCCTGTGGGTCCTTTAATGCAGGAAATAAAGCTCATGAGAAAAGCCACATGCGACTGAAAACTGGCTGATTTGGGAGTAGTGTTGTGGGAGGAAGAGAACCCCTTGATTGAGGGTTTGGCCATGTGGAGAGTAGCAGGCAGGCACTTTGAACCTTCCTGAATGTGCGCTAATACAAAGTATACACATGCTGCTGAGAAAGATTTGGTAGAGCGCCCCAGGGGCAGGGACTCCTAAGAGAGGCTAATAAGACACTCCACATTTTTCTGCAGAACCTAAGCTGTCCAAGGTACCTGAAGGTTGTATTAATTCTCCCCTCAATAAAGATAGTCTGGGAAGGGCAGAGGGATGGAATTAGATGTTTGTAGCAAAAAGGGTGGACCAGTGAATCCAGGGACCAAGATTCAGGACTAAGCTTGGAAACTGGAGCTATGAAGATGAAAACGCATCCTGAGGCTGGAGGAAAAGCACACAGGTACAGGCAGTGGTCCTGGATAAAGCCTGGGGAATCTCCTGAGATAAATGCCCTCTAGTCTCCAAAAATTTGGTTTAGGTGGCTTTTGGTAGTTTATAGTTTTCAGGGGATTGGTCCATCTCCTGTAAGTTGTTGAATTTGTGTGATAAGAGTTGTTTGTAGTATTCCTTTGTTGTCCCTGTAATGTGTGGGGTCTGTAGTGATAGCTCCCCTTTCAGTCCTGATGTTGGTCATTTGCATCTTTCTCCCTCCATGGTCTGTCAGTGAACCATTCTTTCATTTCATTGATTTTTCTCTATTGTTTTTCTGTTTTCCACTTCATTTATTTCTGTTCCTTTATTTAGGGGATGTACTCCCCCTAATAATGCTTTTATTATTTCCTTCCTTCTATTTGTTTTGAGTGTGATTTGTTCTTTACTAGTTTCTTAATATGAGGTTAGTCAACTTGAGACCTTCTTTATTAAATACAAGCATTTAATGCTATACATTTCTCTGTAATGCGGCTTTAGCCACATTCCATAAATTATGATACGTTGTATTTTCATTTTTCATTCAGTTAAAAATACTATCTAATTGTCCTTGAGATTTTCTCTTTGGCCCATGGATTGTTTAATTTCCAAATGCTGGGGGATTTTTCGGATGTCTTTCTGCTACTGATTTATAGTTTAATTCCATTATGGTGAGCACATATTTCCTATGATTTCAATTCTTATAAATTGTTTAAGACTCATTTTATGGCTCTTATCTTGATGAATGTTCCATGAACATGTGAAAAGAATGTGTATTCTGCTACTGTAGTATGGGATGTTCTATAAATGGCAACTAGTGTTGATTAAGTCTTCTGTATCCTTGCTGATTTCTGTCAAGGTCTTTTATTAATTACTGACTATAGGTATCTCCAGTTATATTTGTTAACTTGTCCGTTTCTTCCTTCAGTCCTTTCAGTTTTTGTTTCTTATAGTTTGATGCCTATTGTTACGAATATACATATTTAGGATTGCTAGGTCTTGGAGAATCCACCCCTTTTATCAGTATCTAATGTTCCTTGTTATCCCTGATCATATTTCTTTGTTCTAAAGTTTACTCTGTGATAATATATTGAGTTTTGATTGGCGATTTCAAGAAGGTCTATCTTTTACATTCTTTTTACTCTTGTCAATCCATTATATTTACACTGAAGGTGAGTTTCTTATCGTCAACATATAACTGAATCCTTTTAAAAATCTAACCTGCAAGTCTCTGTATTTTAATTGGAACACGTGGAAATGCAGAAGCCCTACTCCACATATGTCCCTTTACATCACTTTCTTTGTTATAGTTGTGATAGATTCATATGCTCACATTAAAAACCCCATCAGACAATGTTACGATTTTTTGCATTTGATAGTTACACTGACTTGAAGAACTTAAAAGGAGAAAAACAGTCTAATCACCTGGATAGTTACCATTTCTGTTGTGCTTCCTTAATTCTGGAGTTATATTTTACCTCTTGTATCATTTTCCTCCATCTTTAAGAGCTTCCTTTAGCGGTTTTTTTTTTTTTTTTTTTAAGAGCAGATCTGTTGGTTTCTAATTCTTCCAGTATTCCATCAGCTGAAAACGTCTTTATTTTGCTATCATTCCTGAAGGAAATTTCATTGGCTGTCACATCTGGGGTTGACAACTCCTTCCTCTCAGTGCTTGAAAGCTGTTATTTAACCACTTTGGCTGTCATGGTTTTTGATCAGAAATCCATAGTAATTAAAATTGTTGTTTCCCTGTAGGTAATATGTCGTTTGTCTCTGACTGCTGTATTTATAATTTATATATATGTATTTCAATATAATATATATTTTAATCTTGGGTTTTTGATAGTTTGATTATGATGTATCTGGGCTTTTTTGTGTGTGTGTGTAAAGTTTATCTTGGGAGAGTTCTCAGAACTTCTGTGTATCTGTACATTTATATCTTTCTCTACATTAAAGAAGTGTTCACCTATTATTTCTTCAAAAAATACATTTTTTTCCACCAATTTATTTTTCCTCTCTTCTGGAACTCCAATGACACAAAGTTAGAACTTTGATATTGTCCCACAGGTGCCAGAAACTTTGTTCTTTTTTCCCCAAATCTTTTCTTGACTCTTTGTTCTTCAGATGGGATAGTTTTTATTTACGTATTTTCAAGTTCACTGAATAATTTCCTTGGATATCCCCTTCTGCCATTGAGCCCATCTGGTAGTTTTTTTTTTTTTTTTTTTTTTAGATATTGCATTTTTCAGTTTCTAAATTTCTATTTGGTTCACTTTTATGGTTTCTCTGCTCAAAACTTCTACTTTTTTATACATTTTCAGAATGTTCACTTTTACCTTAGGAACATGTTTACAATAGCTGCTTTAATATCCTTGATAATTCAAATATCTAGACCATCTTGGAGTTTGAATTTGTTGATTGTCTCTTCCTGGTTAGAAGTAGTCGGATTTTTCTTTTTTCATTCTTTTTTAAAAAATATAATTTTGAGTTGTATCCTGGACATTTTGAATGTGATTGTGAGATTTTAAGTCCTGTGATTTAAAATCCTCTGGAGATACAAATTTTGTTTGTGGGTTTTTTGTTTTGTTTTGTTTTTTGTCTTCTTGTTTTGTTTTAGCAGGGAGTAAACCTGGTTAGGTTTAGACCACACATTCTGTCTCTCCTTCTGTGGGTGGCGAGTCTAATGGAAGTTCAGTTTTCAAAGCCCTTTCTGTGCTGTTGAGGTCTGCTCCATGCACACACTTCACAGGGGTTAGTCTGGGATGCAGACAGTGGTCTACATTGTAGTTCAGTTCTCTCACTGTGGTTCCTTGTGTCTGTTCCTTGCATTTGCAGTTCATGACTAAGGACTGGTGTCATTTCATACACAGAATTAGAAGATCTCTTTCTCCAGATCTCTTCCTAGAATTTCCCCTACACTTTCTGTCCCTAATGGTCCCTTTTCCTGGTTTTTGGACTAGAAAGCAAGAATTTCTCTCCAGTTGTGCAATCTGTGCTCCTGAGATGGCCAGTAGGATGAAGTAGCAAGAGAAAAGAGAGATAGAAAATGATGGTAATTCCTTACATAGCCTTTGAACTACAAAGGTCCTTTTATTTGTTCTTCTAGCCAAAGACATGAGCTTTCTCTGTGGGCTTTAGGTGCCCACATTGCTGCTGCCATGGCAAATTACCCTAAAACACAGTGACTTAACACAACAATCACATCAAGCCTGACATTTTCTATGGCTCGGGGTTCCAGGTGTTGCTAAGCTGGGTTTTCTGGCCCAGAGTATCTCGTAGTTGCAGCCATGATGTTTCCCAGGGCTGCAGTCATCTTAAGTCTTGACAGTGGGAGGGTGTGCTTCCCAGCTCACTCGTAAGGCTGTTGACAGGCTTCAGAAGTTCCACTGCGAAGCTCACTACGTGGCTGTTGACAGGCTGCAGTTCCATGTTGGCTGTTGGCCAGAGACATCAGTTCCTTGCTCCGAGGGCCTCTCCATAGGGCATCTCACGATATGGCAATTGGCTTTGCTCACAGCAAGAGAGGGACAGAGTGAGCAAAATGGAAAGCAGAGTCTTTTTGTAACCTAATCTTGAAAGTGACAGTCCAACATTTTTTCCATATTTTATTTGTTGCAAGTGAGTCATTAAGGCCAACCCGCATTCAAGGGGAAAGAATTACAGAAGGCACGAATCTCAGGAGGCAGAGATTGTTAGGGTCCATTTCAAAGGTTGCCTACCACACTTTCTTAAACCAAATGCCCTGTGTGTGTGATTTTTTCTAACTGAAGTATACTTGACTTATGCTCTTAAATTTGCTTCAGGTGCACAGCATAGTGATTCAGTATTTTTATAGATTATACCCCATATAAAGTTATTATAAAATATTGGTTATATTCCTGTGCTGTACATTACATCCTTGTTTAACTTATCTATTTTGTACCTATTTGTTGGTACTTCTTAATCCCCTGCACCTATTTTGTTCTTCCCCCAACCCCTCTCCCCTCTAGTAAGCACTAGTTTGTTCTCTGTATCTGTGAATCTGTTTCTGTTTTGTTGTAGTTATTCACTTTTTTATTTTTTAGGTTCTACATAAGTATAAACATACAGTATTTGTCTTTCCCTGTCTGATTTATTTCACTAAGCACAATACCCTCTAGGTCCATCCCTGTTGTTGCAAATGGCAAACTTTCATTCTCTTTTATGGCTGAGTAGTATTCCATTGTATATATAAAACATCTTTGTTATCCATTCATCTGTTGATGGATACTTAAGTTGCTTCCATATCTTGACTATTGTAAATAAACCTGCTATGGACATTGGGGTATGTATATCTTTCTGAATTAGAGTTTTTATTTTCTTTGAATAGATACCCAGGAGTGGAATTTCTGGATCATACGGTAGGTCTTTTTAAAATTTTTTGTGATACCTCCATACCATTTTCCATAGTGGCTGCACCAATTTACATTCCCATTAACAGTGTACAACTGTTCCCTTTTCCCACATCCTCGCCAACAACTGTTATTGCTGGTCTTTTTGATGTGAGATAATATCTCATTGTAGTTTTGATTTGCATTTCCCTGATGATTAGTGATCTTGAGCATCTTTTCATGTACCTGTTGGCCATCTGTATGTCTTCATTGGAAACATGCCTATTCAGGTCTTCTGCCCATTCTTTAATCAGGTTGTTTTTCTGATATAGAGTTGTATGAGTTCTTTATATATTTTGGATATTAACCCCTTATCAGATACGTCATTTGCAAATATCTTCTCCCATTCAGTAAGTTGCCATTTTGTTTTGTTGATGATTGCCTTCACTGTGAAAAAGTTTTTAAGTTTGTGTAAGTCCTATTGGTTAATTTTTGCTTTTGTTTCTCTTCTCTGAGCAGACATATCAAAAAAATTTTTTTTCTAAGCCCTATGTCACTGTACTGCCTATGTTTTCTTCCAGAAGTATTGTGGTTTCAGATCTGAAGAAAAAGTTACTCTTAAAAATCATTACTGTGTGCCTGATTTTTAAGAGTGTATTTTATCTTCAGGCCTTTTCCATATAACATGGAAGAACATAAAATGCTGTTACATGTTTTGTTTTCTTTCTTTCCTGGCAAACATAGGTTTCATCTGGGTTCAATAGAAATTAAGGATGTTGAAAAATTCAAGGCAGACCTAGAAAGAGCCAAGGATATGGAAAATAAATGTGGGTATGTTTGGTGCATCATTCTAATGCTAGAATGGTTTTCTAGTCTGAATATTGTTAGGCAAGTTGAGCATAAGAAACATCTGGCTGGAGGAAAACAATGCAGAAATTCACAAGATGAACAGAGATTAGTGGAGTGTGTCGCTTCATTTTAAACTGTGCAAGTTTGCAAACATTGTAAGTCTGCGATCAAATCACATTCCATAAGGGATAAATTAAGCTACTGCAAATTGGTTCTTTATCAAGTAGTGAAATAAGAGAGACGTTCCCATTCTTTAGACTTTACATCAGCTTAAGACCCAATGAATACATTAAAGCTCTTTGAAGAACTAGAATCCTCAAGTATGAGGCTGGCAAGTTGAAGAGCAGGTAGGAGGTTCTAATTTGCTTCTAATATTGAGTTGGCAGAATGCATTTTCCAAAGAGGTCCACGATAATATTTTTCATTCCACATGATCTTCTGCCATGTGATCTCGCTACTGCCCTATCAAGAGGTAGAGTCTATTTCTCCACCCCCTTGAACCTAGACAGGCTTTTTATCTGCTTTGATCTGCTTCTGAATATGGTAGAGGTGAGGCCATGCTGTGTCCAAGAATCACTCTTAAGATTCAGCAGTTTCTGCTTCCTGCCTCTTAGAGCTGTGAGCTACCATATAAAAAGTCCAGGCTGTTCTCTTGGTGAGAGAACCACATGGAGATGCACTTAGTTTCCTACAAATGCTTGAAGAAGCCATCTTAGTCATCCTGCTTGATTGAGTCTGTAGGTGACTCCAGCCACAGCCTCTGTCTGATTGCAGTCACATGAGAACCAAGTGAGACCCAGTCAGCTGATCCCAGTTAACCCACAGACTCATGAAAAAGAATTATAAATTATTGTTTTAAGTCACTAAGTTTTAGGGTAGTGTTCACACAAGAGATCACCGGAAACCATTATTTACATAAAGCCAGAATTCGAAAAACACCTCTATATGATACACAGATATTTTAGCAATTTTCAAATATTACATTATTTAACCATTGGATACCACTGATTTTTATTTCATATTATCTGTCTGTTAGTTGATTCACAAACTTGGGAGCTTCCCAGGTGAAATCTGAAACTGGCCCTCGTACACCAAGGGCAAGGAGAGACTAAAGAAAGAGGTTTGATAAGCAAGGGAACTTACATCCAAGGTTTGTCTTGGACAAGTAGATCTGTGCATCCACAGGCCAGATTCTTAAAAGTTTATATAGAGGCCTTCACTGGGTCCAGTCACTGTGCTGTCCAGATGGTCTCAACACAGGCTGCATCCTTGAGAGTGATTCCCACTGTGGGAATAGTGGGCAGGACTACATTCCAAAGACAGGGGAGGGGGTGAAGAGCCTCCTATCACCCAGGTCCAGCTCCAGGGACAATCAGCAGTCACGTCCTCTCGATGACCTCTTCCAACACAATCTGGGTGTAGATACAAAGGTATATGCTGTAGTTTAACCATCTATATCCTGAAGCTTAAAATACAATGAATAAAATAACAATTGATAGCTAGCTGTTGCTCTACCTAAGATAAACATGATTACATGTTTGTATGTTTCCTTTCATCATTTTTTCTATGTGCATGTTTTTAAAAAAAAAAATCACGTGACACCAGTATGTTGTTTGCCTCTCCTCTCCCAATTTAACAGGATGCACTGAGTATTTTTATAGCGTTAATTTTTTGAAAACATAAGCATAATGATTATGTAGATTTTTCTTTTTGCATTTAATGTGCCTCAGCTAACCACTCTCTTATTAAGATTGTTTCCAATATTCCCAACACTTTACTTTTGTAATTAGTACTGTGAAGTGAAGTGCTGCCTTGTACATAAATATGTGTGCTTGTCTCTGATTATCTCCTTAGAAAGGATTCCTCGCTAAAAGATATGATTGTTATCATATCTTTTAAAAAATCATTTTGTTGAATTAAGGTGCCAAGTGCTAACCATGCGGAACAGCTCTACTTTCTGCAAACTTTAGGAATGGCAGATACATTCCATCTGGGCTTCCAGCATCAATTAATTAGTAGTGATGACTTGGTACTCCTTCAAGAGAAGGACTGCAAGACCACAGCTGGGTCCAGCAGCAAAGAACACTAAGATAAATTAGTGGTGTTTAACCTCGGTGAGGGGTGGAAGAGGGGAAGCACACATGCTTTGTGTCTGCCAGCCCTGCCTTAGCCAGTTCTGGGGCTGAATATATACTCATTAATTTTTGCCAGCATGAAATGCAAAAAGAAATTTTCTCGTTTCTTTGTTACGATGCATATTTCCATAGTAAATGTGGTCGAGACTTGAGTAGGTTTTCATATGCTTGGTGTCTGAATTTATTCTTCTGTGAATTGCTTTTCCATTATCCTTTGTCTCTAGTTTTAATTGTCTGGCTAATGTAGACTTACAAGAGTGCTTGATATATAAGGATAAGATTTTTTTTCTGCCATTTTCCAATTTGTTATTTTCCTTTTCATGTGTTTGTGATATTTTATGATGATAAAAGTGTTCATTGCCATGTGGTCAAATAAATTAATGTTTCTCTTTGTGATTTCTTCCTTTGTTTACATGCTTAATACATTCTTCCACACCCTACAGTCATAAATGTTCACCTCTGTAATCCTCTGGCTTCTTTAAGATTTAATTTACATTTGTCTCTTTCGTCCATCAGAAATCCAATATCCTCCAAAGGCATTTCAAAGATACACAGGCTAAAAAAAGGCAATAAAAAAAGACTGAGTGAGGAAATATCAAACAAATTGAAAACAGTGATATTTATAATGCTAATGACAATGATAATAATTATAAAAAAGCTGAGGTACCATCCAGACCTAGTAAAATTCAAGGTAAAATATGAAATGAGTAAAGGCTGATTTTATATTGTTGAAGTTGTGAAGTTACCTTGTTAATGAATGGATCTTTATTCATAGGAAATATATAACTGTTACAAACATTTATGCATACAATTTAATATATCACAAAAAACATAAAGCAAACCCTAAAAATTGGCAAAAATGACTGTACCCGATTTTAACATACTTTCAGTCTCAAACAGATGGAAAAGATTAAAGTGAATAATGATACAGAGTATTTGAATAATGTATACAATGAAATTGATTTATACGATAGAAGAATTTATATCTTACAACCAAAAATGGGTACTTTTTTCAAAATGGTACGTTTTACCATATGTCATATGTTAGGTCATAAGAAATTTCAATAGGAACAAAAAATGTGCAGTCCTGTTCTCTGACCTAAATGAAATAAGCTTGAAAATTAGCTTAAAAATAGTTTAACAAAATGTACAAACACTCAGTTAAAATAATAACGAAAATAAAATAAATAAATTTCCCACTTCAATAATTTCTGGGCCAAAGAGGAAATAAAAGTATAATTACACATTGTTTAGAAAACAATAATGACTCTACACATGAGATTTAGCTCACGTTATACTCAGTAGAAATTATATCTGTAAGAGCTCTGTTTGAAAAACAAAATAAAGGAAAATTAAGAGGTCAAGTCTAGGAACTACAAAAATTTTTTTCAAGATAAAAGCATGTATGAATATATCAGAAAACAAAGAGTCCAAGTGTTGGTTCTCAAAAAGGCACAACAGAATAGGCAGAATGTTCATGAGAGTGATCAAGAGAAAAAAAGTAAAATGACCAATATGTAACATTGGAAAGAAACTAAATAACACCACACATATGGTGGCAAATACAGTAATTGAAAATGTATGCTACTTAGACCTTTATGTTAATAAATTTTAAAATCTCCATGTAAATTAAGGACAATTTCCTAAGAAGATGTAAATTACTAAGACTTTCTTAAGAGAAAGTACAAAACTTTTAAATGAACAGATAACCTTGGAAGAGTAATGGAGGGGGATAAAACTGTTATTCAAAATATAAAGTAATGATTCTAGTTCTAAGATGGAACAAGTACACTCCATCCTATCTGACTACAACTATAAAATCTGTATAGAGTGCATGGAGCCGCCATTCAAGGACTTGGAAAAGTTAATAGTAGCAAATAGTGACTTGGGAAAGAAGACCAGAAAATACCACTGAACCAGCAGTGAGTTTATCATTTTCTTCCCCCCAGGATCCACTGGGGCTCAGCGCAACAGTCTGAAACCCACAAGTAGGTATAGATGTGGAAGGAAGAGAGCTACAGAAGAGGTGTTCAAGTGCAGGTTTAGACAGTGGGAAAGACAGAGTGTGTGTGTGTTTGTTTTTCCTCTCCCTGTTTTTTATTTCCCAAACCTCAGGCAGTCTCTTGGCAGCACCAGCGGTAGCAGAGGCTGCAAAGCAACAGAAATCTGCAGGAGCCACAACTTGGAGGAAGAACCTTCTTCTCTTATTAGTGGACTTGTAAATTCAGGAGGCTGGGGCAAAACCTCACTGTCCTCCTGCCATTTGGCCCAAATGCAAATATAGTCACAGAAGTGAGCAGGAGGGTGGGGCAAGTAAAGTCACAGCTTTTTGGTCGAAGGACTGAAAATGGGAGCCCTCAGAAAACTGGGATGTAATGGGGAGATTGTGGGGAGCAAATGTCTTGGGAACTTTTGAGCTGCCCACGCATATATTTGATCTTAATTAGTAACTGAACTATAAAAGAGAACACCACCCAGGTCCCAGATTAACCACTGAGGGCTCACACACAGGAAAAGTCCTAACAGCATTGCAAAAACTTTGAAATCCAAACTAACATTGGAACTAACTCCCACGGAAGGCTGGTTGGATCTTGTGACCAGAACCTCCCCAGGTTAACTGCCGGCTAAAACAAAAATATCAATACTTTCTATAGGACTTAAATAAGACCCAGAAACTCATTCAAAATACTCTGGATACAATTCAAAATCACTTGCCATCAAAAAAAGAAAAATCACAACTTGCATGTGAAAAGACAATACCAGCTGGCAGATATTGGAATTATATCACAAAGACTTTAAAGCAGCTATCATATAAATGCTTCAGCAAGCAGTTATAAACATTTTTGAAACACATGGGAAAATAGAAGTAGTTTTTCAACAAATAGAAGATATAAAGGAGAATCAAATGAAAATTGTAGAACTGAAAAATGCAATAACTGAAATGTAAAACTTACTGAATGGGCTCAACAGTAGACTCAATGACAGAGGAAAGAAGAGTGCAATCTAGAATTATATATTATATATATCATACATAAGTGTACACACACACACACAATACCATGTGCTGGATGAGATGCAGACCCACCAGAACACATATATTTCTCCTGTGAATGAGTAATGGTACATGCATCACTCTGAAAAACATTTTGGCAGTTTCTTAAAACATTAAACATACTTTACCATATGATCTAATAATCCTATCTCTGGGTATTTATCCTAAGTAAATAAAAATATAAGTTCACACAGAAACCTGTACGCAAACTCAAATAAATCCTGAAATTATTATACCAAGTGAAAAAAAACTAGTCTTAAAAAGTTACAAATGATATGATTCCACTGATATCAATCTTGAAAAGACAAAACTATAGTGATGGGGAACAGATCAATGGATTGCCAGGGGTTAAGAGTGAGGGGAGAGTGAAATTACAAAGGGAATTTTTTGGAGTGATGGAGCAGTTCTGTATCCTGATCGTGGTTGTGGCTACATGGATCTGCATATGTGTCTGAATTCATGGAACTGTATACCCACCCAAAGTCAATTTTACTATATGATAATTTAAAAATAAAATTCATAATGTAACTATAGTTCTGGCTTCTTCCAAATGGGAGTGGCGATAACATAGTTTGTCAATAGGAAATTAATTATCTTTACTGATTCCTTTATATTTCACACACTGGTGGGAGAAAGGGATAAATATAAAAAAGATATGCCTTTTAAAAAGCTTTTATCATTATTCTTTGTTTTTAGCAGAGCAACCTCTAGATTTGTGGTGAAGATCACACAGAGTTTGGTTCAACCTTGACCTTGGATATAATGTCTAGAAATATACATGATACTATTTTATTTTTACAGGTTGAAGATGATGAAGGGGGACCACATTAAGCTGCTACTTCTAAGTGGACACGGGGCTGGTCCTATCAGTGAATCGAAAGAGTCCTTCAGTGCATGTCCTTCTGGAAGAGAGCACCTTTGGGAAGCTGGTTCACAATTTCAAGGTCACAGGTAATGTTTTGGGCACACTGTTTTGTGGATGACTGTTTTTGAAGAGGGCAGGGAAGTGGTCACTGTGAACATAATAGCCAGCTCAAAGAGTGTTCTAGAAACCAGGGGTACCTTTTGGTACCACATGAAAAATTCTCAATCCACATGTCTTTCACCAGTTCAAGATGTAAATCTTGCAAAGTTTAGCCAAGGATAATCTCAGTGTTGTTGGTAATATGCTCGTGGCGCTCAGATATCTTGGATAAGAACACCTGCTTTCGCAAAGACTGAGACCAAACTACTTTCTATGTGAAAATGGAGGCAAACAGTAGATGCGATGTTGGGTCAGGAGCCAGTCAGGATAACCCACATGGACTTCATCCACCCAAACACAAGGCAAAGGTGATGGTGTGTGTGACCTATGGAAAGCACACGTCTCAGCCCATTTTTCTTTGAAGAGACGTATTTTATTGTGTTAAGTGACCAGTTAATGCCTACATATGACAGACTAGGCGAAGAATACCAGGAGTGGTTCCAACAGGCTGGCACACCGACCACCCCATTAAGCCAGAGGGCGAGGGACTGGTTGGATAATTTCCAAAACTGGATTGGCTGACACGGTTGTATAGAGTAAGCTGCCAGATCTGAACTCCCTTGAGTCCTTCCCCTGGGGTTTGTTAAAGGCTCAGGTTTTCCCCACAGAAATCAGAGACCAAATTATCTGAGGCAGAGCAACATAGATACAAATGCAGGGATTGACACGAGTGATGTGTTAATCACCGCCTTCACTGCAAGCTTGCATGGCCAGCAAGGGGCAACGTGATAAACATGCCGCACATTGCAGTGTAACAGCAGTAAACCGTTTCTATTTCCAGACTTTATGGCCACCTCAGATAGCTCTATTTCTTCTCCTATAAAAATGGAGTACCCAATATATTTATTTCAGGATTTATGGCAGGATTAATTGAGATAAAACACATAAAATGATGAGTATTTAAACATGTTTTATCTCTATCTAGTGGTATAAGCAGATTTACAACATTTATTTCTATTTACTGCTTTTTAATTGTTTGTGTCCACCGCTAGGACTTTTCCATCGTGGACTCCATCTTCAGCTAATTCTACCTAAAGAAACATACAGGGTGGCATATTTTTCCAATCTCTGTATGTGGGAGAATGTCTTCGTTACATTCACAACTGAAAGATATTCTTACAAAATACGGTCACAAGGGGGCATCTTACTGCCTGTCACTTTGATTCAGGAACACTATGTGATCGATTTCAAAACAAAACAAGACACTATTCCAAACATGCATAGAAACTGAAATTTTTCCTGCCTCTGCTTCCATTTCTTGGACTTGATTCTTGACATCTCAGAAGGACCTCTGCCAGTACGACTGTCTGCTTTCTTCCTCAGTTCCCTTCCATCTCCCCCTGCCCCCGCCACACATCCGTCCTATCTTTTTACAGCACCTGCTTTAACATAGGAAGAGAGCTGCAGTGAAGGGTGGGGTGAAGGTGGGTGTCCTTTACGTAAGTCCCAATGGATAGACAGGAATTGAGGTTCAGTTTCCTGTTGATCAGGATGCAGGCGGTGAGAAAAATATGTGTCCCCCACCCAATCCCTTATGCCACCAACACACATTTTTCTTTCTTTTTCTTTCTTCCTTCTTTTCTTTTTTCTTTTCTTTTCTTTTCTTTTCTTTTCTTTTCTTTTCTTTTCTTTTCTTTTCTTTTCCTTTTTTTCTTTTCTTTTCTTTTTTCTTTTCTCTTCTCTTCTCTTCTCTTCTTTCCACAGAAGTCTTGATGTCACAAGACGAATCCAGAGTCACTTTTTCTCAGTCTTGCTCCACAGTGTCATTTCAGTACCTTCAGGTTGCTTCTCCACTTTAGTTTTTGCTTTAGTGAAAATTTATCTTTTTTGTATCTGTTGTTAATTGTTGTATAGGCCAGCGTCTCTGAACCTCGGTGCTACTGACATGTTGGGCTGGATGATCCTTGGTTGTGGGGATTATCCAGTGCGTTGTAGGATGTTTAGTTGCGTTCCCAGCCTCTACATGAGATGCCAGTAGCACTGTTCCCCATACAGATATCTCCAGACATTGCCTAATGTTCCCTGGTGGTGGGGAAGGGAAGAGGGTTGCGGTGCAAAATCACTCTCCACAGAGAACCAGTGCTTTAGCCTAGAGAGGATAATATACTAGAGAACTCTGGGGAGCAGTGCCCAGCTTGGAGCATCAATCTTAATAACATACAGGCAAGACTTCTTTAGTCTCCACTCCTTCCCATTTGGAAAGTTAAGGTAGAAAATATACAATGCCAGAGTATGTTGGTCTTATGCTCTTGCCCCTAGGGCAGGTGTCAGAATTGTCCAGGGAGGTTTAAATGCATCTAGACCCACAGCAGATACCTCAAAATATTGTTATTACATCATCAATACTTTGGAAAGAAGCCATATTTATTAGAACAGTTGCTAGGCGATGTTATTTAATGTGATCATGAACAAGTCCATGTATGACAAATTTAGTTTTAAGAACCATTTTGATAACTGTATTTTAGTATAACTGGGTAGTTTTTGTGCTCCCCCAAACCAAAGATTCTAAGAAGGGCTGGGATGGAAAATGTCAGAAAGAAGAATTTAATCTCATACCCACAGCTGCTCAGTTACGTGGCCACTGCTATGTAATTCACCATGGTTATATGGAATAGAGCAGGCATCAGGTGAACTTACTATCCCACGCTAAAGATCAGAGAGTCATGCAGAAACTGATTTCTAATTTTTCCCTATTAAAACCCGCCCCACTTTTAGGGCAGACTAAACTTCCCAGGGTTTTGTCTCTATGTTGTTTTTTGAACTCAACTGTCTTCCATTTTATGTGACTCAGTATGGTAATTATTTGCTCTGTTCACCAAATATTTCTAGCTTTCTGGGGTTATGGTAGGATTGTACTTCCTACTTTGGACTTAGACATGGCCATGCATCTTTCTTTGGCCAATGAAATGGAGCAGAAGTGATGTGTGTCACTTTAGGTGGGGGGGCAGTGAGCAACAGAGGACATAGTGGTATGTCCTCTTATGAAAGCTTATATTGAGAGGATAGCCACCATGGCTGTAAGTTTGAGTTCATTCAACAGGATCAAGTTCAGCCAAATGTGACGGGAAAACTCAATACAGAAGGGGGAGGTAGGCAATCTGAGACAAGTATGGTGGTTCTGCTCCATGAAGTCTGCAGGAACTCAGGCTCTTTCCAGATTCCTACTCACCCATTGCTGTAACGTGATCATCATTCTCATAAGCCAAGATGTCTGCTAGAGGTCTGCCATCATATTCATGTTCCGGGAAGAAATAGGGAATAAGGAATGAAAGTAAGAGACAACAGAAAAAGAAGCAGCTGTCTTTGAAAGAAGTTTTCTGGAGGCTGCCACACAGAGCCATAATTTATATGTCATTGCCCAGAACCTAGCTACATGGCCACATCCATCTGCAAGGGAGGCTGGCATATGTCATCTTTATTTCAGTTACCTTTGTGCCCAGCTAAAACTCTGGAGCTCTACTGAGCATATGACCTAAATTCAGACAATTAGTAATTGTTACCCAGTCCAAGCTCTTGCCCCATGACAGGCCAACCAATTGAGAGACGAGTTGTTGGGGCAAGGAAGAGCGACTTTATTTGGAAAGCCAGATGGCAGAGTAATGTCCTAAAGAACCATCTTCCTCCCAGTTAGAATTCAGGCTTCTTTTATACTAAAAAAGGGGAGAGGGTAAAGTCCTGGTTCCAATGGCCTCTGGAGGGATGTGTCAATTTCTTCCTTCCTGCAACCATTCACAGGTGGGCTTGGCCAGGATGCCTCCTGTGAGCTATGCAAAGGTATTTTAGCTTAATGCTCTTTACCTGGGAGGCAGAGTTCCCAAAGATGGGCTATTATGTAGAATTTAAGCTGAAGGGCAACATCCCATTAACTTTGAATAGAATACAAAGGTTCTTCCCTACTACATAATGGCCAGTCCCCTCAACCACAGTGCTGGGCTAAGGGAGGGGTGTATAACCCACGCGTGCTCTTTAAGGTAGCAGTGGTGTTCATTTTTGTTGACTTTTTAAACCTGAGCTGGTGGGGAAGAGTCTTTCCTTCTCAGGTCAGAAATCTGAAGAAAGAAACTAAATCTAACACGGGAAGAGAAGCAGAAGCGAGAGAAAAACTGAAGACTTAGGTAGTTCTTGATTTCCTTTTCCAAGCCTTTCTGAGACCAGTCCACCCCTGCCTTTTCTCCAGCTGAGTTCCTAAGCCAAGAAATCCCTTTTTGTTTACAGCTAGAAGTTGGGTGCCTATTGCTTGCAACCAAAAAGCCCTAAAGCAATTGCCTACCTCCCTGGGTTTTTGTGGGGAACACAGAAGCTAGTACCCATAGTCAATGCCACGTTGGCACATAAAGGTTCTGAAACGTTAGCTCTTAATGATGTATTTGAAATAACACTGAGTCGATGAAATTTGGACACACTTTCTCTCTTTTTTTTTTTAAAGTCTCAGCTCAAGTGAGTCTTGCTTATTCGCCAGGAAGATGGAGAACTTTCTCCTCTTGCTCCCTCTCCTTCATTCCTACAGCCGTCCCACTGCTTTGTGATTGTTTGCAAGTTTATGTTTGCTTCTGATATCCTTTGAACTCCCACAGTACTGGAACTGAGGCTTACTCACCTTCAGATCCTCAGTATCTAACATTCTGGCATGGTAGATGGTCAAGAAATATTGCTAGAAAAATAGGGATTTGAAGAGCATTCATGATTAAATGTGGCAGTAACAGCAACCCGCATTTATAGAGTACATGCTATATTCAAAGCACTGACATGAGAAATTTGTTTTTATGGTTAAATCCTCACAATAACCCTTATTATGCTATTATTGCCAGGTACCATTCAAAGCCAAGGAAATAGACCTCTATGGGTCTCACCTGTTGAAAGAGACCACGGACACATGAAAAATAATTGAGGAAAAGGGCCTCTTACTCATTAGATCTTAGCACAAATTTCATGTCCTCAGCAAAGGCTTCCCTGGCCTTCCCAAGGTCAAGTCTGTCTGCCTAAGATCGCCTTCATAGCACTTAGCACGGTCAGCTATAATTATATACATTATTTCTGGAATACCTGGTTAATGGTCACCTCACTTGTTACCCTATAATTTCCTTGGGGAAAAGATCTTTGTCAGTCTTTGTTCCTCCTCATATTCCTGGTGTTTTTAGTATCTTTGCCAAATTGTTAGGTGAATAAAGGTACCATTTTAGCATTTCCCCAATCCTCAGCTACCCAGGCTGCATGGGGGTACATGCAACCCCTACATGGTGAGATCTGAGGGGACCCTCAAGAGTACACTCATACACACCACTGATGAGAAATCCTCACCTGGAAAGTCAAACAAACATCTACTTGGGGAGGGCTCAGAGGCGCCGGATGGGGAAGAAGAGACACAAAAGGTGAGCAAGCAGTTTTCAAAGGATGCTTTCAACTCCCTGGCCAGCCCGTGTGTGTTTTCCCCTACAAAGTGTTTCCAATTACTGTGGCACTCTCGGTATCTGGATCCATCTCCAGTGAATTCCTCCGCAGCTCCTGCCAGACATATGGGATCAATCAGGGCTTCGGCGCTGGTGCGCTTGCTGCGGGAATGTTGACAGCCTGACAGACGCGGGGTTCTGGTGTCATGGAATCTCCGCGAGTCTTTGGCTTGGTCCCGGGAGGAGAAATGAGAGGGGGAGGAGAGAGATAGAGGCAGAGATAGAGGAAGGAGAGGGGAGAGGGAGAGACGGAGAGAGGAGGGAGAGAAGGAGGGAAGCGGGAGGTTTTTCTTGACTGCCCCCTTTCCTTCAAACATTTTATAGGCTTCAGGGAGAGCGAGGAGCAGGAGGAGGAGGAGAGGGAAGAGAACAGGCGAGAGCGAGAGGGTGGCGAGCGCGCGCCGCTCCCTCCCTGGCCCCCCGGCTGCCGGAGGCGTCTGGATCGTGCCCCAGTGTCAGATGAGAGGGCGCTGAGGCTCGCGGCCGCCGCCCCGCGCCCCGCGCCGCGCACGCCCCTCCGCGAGCCGGCGGCCGAGCGTCTCTCCTCGCCGGGCCGACGCCTGCGCTCCGGGCGCCCGCTCCGTCGCCAGCGCAATGTGGGCGCGCCTGGCCTTTTGTTGCTGGGGTCTGGCGCTCGTTTCGGGCTGGGCGACCTTTCAGCAGCTCTCCCCGTCGCGCAACTTCAGCTTCCGCCTCTTCCCTGAGGCCGCGCCCGGGGCCCCGGGGCGGCTGCCCTCGCCACCCGCGCCCGGCGAGGACGCGGCGGCGGCGGCGGCGGAGGAGGAGAGCAAAGTGGAGCGGCTGGGCCAGACGTTCCGGCAACGCGTGCGGCGGCTGCGGGAGCTCAGCGAGCGCCTGGAGCTGGTCTTCCTGGTGGACGAGTCGTCCAGCGTGGGCCAAGCCAACTTCCTCAGCGAGCTCAAGTTCGTCCGCAAGCTGCTGTCTGACTTCCCGGTGGTGCCCACGGCCACGCGTGTGGCCATCGTGACCTTCTCGTCCAAAAACAACGTGGTGCCGCGCGTCGACTACATCTCCTCCCGCCGCGCGCACCAGCACAAGTGCGCGCTGCTCAGCCGCGAGATCCCGGCCATCTCCTACCGCGGCGGCGGCACCTACACCAAGGGCGCCTTCCAGCAAGCCGCGGTAAGATGCGCGCCTCTCTTGGCCCCAGCCGGGGCCCGAACCCCCGTCCTGTCCACCCTTCACTAACCCGGGCTCAGCCCCGCTCAAGCCGCAGCACCCCCCCCCCCCCAGCCCAGCGTCTTCATCCCCCAAGTCAGAATCGTACCTAACCTCCTGCTGTTCTGGGGGATCCCTTGGGATGACGGATTTTAAAAGCTTAGGGAGATGTCAGGTTCCTTATTAAGTAGTCTTTGAGAACCCTCTTAGGAGGGGGTCCTTGAGGTGCTGTTCACATTCACACTTGTAGGGACAGACCGTGGCCAAACTGCAACAGGTGGGTATGTTTTATGAAGTGTCTCTTAAGGTAAGAGGTGAAGTGACCTGAATGTTTCCCCAATTCTCTGGTACGTGATTGTATGTTTTCTATATGCATTCTGTTGCTCTGCATCCTTTACAAGAGTTTTAGCGCCTGGGGGAGGAACCCAGTTTCCCAAAATACAAGTTTTTCGGATTACAAAGTAGTATTAAGTTGAAAAAAATTTGGAACGTATAGAAATGTCGGAATAGCAAACCAGTGTTTGTGGAATGAATGAAACCGGGGGTGGGGGGGGGGGAGTCAAACCCTCTAATACCGTTCAGCCTTAAAAAGCGACTGTTTGCATGTTGTTCAACATCTGCACAGATTTTTAACCAAATTGTTGTCTTGCTGTTCTGTAGCCTACATTTTTTCATTTGTTGTACCATTGAAATGATCTACATTATTATATATCTGATATAACATAGATAGTATATATCTCTATGTTAGTTGCATACTATCCCAATGAATACAGGTGCTGTAATCTATTTGACCTGGCACCTGTTGTTGGACACAGGTTTTTTTATTAAGTAAGTTATGGTAAACAAATATTAGTGGATGCCTTTGATTACTGTAAACTTCTTGACACTATTGTCCAGTTCTTCCTTGGAGGGTTGTACAGATTTACATTCCCACCAGCAGAGTACCACAGCAGTAAGTTTGCTACATGGTCACCAGTAACATGTGCTGATATTTTTTTGCCAATTTGATAGGTGAATAGAGGTACCATTTTAGCGAATGTATTTTTTTAGTTTGTTGGGGTTGAACCTTTTCTAATACATTTATTGGCCATTTGTATTTTTCCTTTGATAATGATCTGGTCAAGAATTTTGCCCACTTTGCAATAATGGTGTATGTTTGTTTTAATGACTTGTGAAAGCTCTTTATATGGTAAGACTGGTAGCTCTTTTTTGTACTTTTGTGTATCACAGTGTTGTTAGGTGGATGATTCAAAGTTTTATATATTCAAATCTATCAAACTTTGCCCTTGAGATCTCATTTCCCAAATCAGAGAAATATTTTCCCATCTAACAGTTTAAGCCATCAGGAGCTCATTTCAGTGTATGGCATGACAATGATGTCTCACTTTATTTCTTAATAATTAGCTGACTAATTGTGGCAGCATCATTTAATAGCCATTCATCCTTTTCAATTCAATTGAATGCCACTCTTATCATACACTAAAAGCTTATGGGTATTTGATTTCCTGGTGTTCTATTAATTTTTTATTATCCTGAATGATAGGATATTCTATTCTATCATCTATCTATTTTTAAGCTTTGCAAAAGTGATTTAATTATGATAACTTTACAATATATTTAAGTATCTGGTAGTACAAATTCTCTCCCCTTGTTATCTATTTTTTTAAAATCAATTCTTAGGTACTTATTACTTAACTTGAATTTTTAATTCATTTCCACATATTCCAAATGAAACCAGCCAGGCTTTTGATTTCAATATAGAAAATATAGACTTAAGCTGGGGATTATTTACATTTTATAATAATAGTCCTTCCAAGTCAAAAGTATGGTATGTCCATTTATAACCAGTTCTTTTTATATTCTTTAGTAAAGTTGTAGATTTCTAATAATTAAGTCCAGGGTATACTTTTCAAATTTAGATCTAAATGTATTCTAGTCAGTATTGCTGTCATGAATAACCTCTTTTTAAATTAACTTTTAAACAATTATTCTTGATGTATAGAAACATTTTTGATTTTTTTTTTAAACATGACTTCTGCATCTGGATTCTTGTTGAAATCTCTTTGATTCATTTTTTAAAAATACATTTTATTTTACTGATAATCAGTGTTTACTGTAGAAAATAAAATAACTAGAAAAATTGTCTGTAAATCCACTGTAGTAGTTTAGTACATATCCCTCTTGACTTTTTGCAGTTGTCTAAGTAGTAGATATGTTTTTCAGACATGTACGTATATCATGCATAAATAAGGTTTACCCAAAAAAAGGATCCAATTGTATGTTCTCTTTTGTAACTTGACTTTTCCATCACATTTGCAATCTTCTCTCCATAATAAGAAATACACTTCTAGTTTATCATTTTTCGTGGTCACATAATATTCCACGAGGGAATGTGCCTTTATTTTCATTGTGCAGTTACCTTTTGTTGTGTATTTAGGCTGTTACAGGTAACACTGTGTGACCTAATCATTGCTTATATTTCTAATAATTTCCTTAATACAAATTTCTGAAGTGGTAGGTATTATTCCTTTGAAGAGTATTCCTGTTTTTTAAGGCCTTTGATACATGTGCCAAGTTGCTCTGCAGAGAATGGGTACCAAATTGCACTCCTACACACAGTGCCTGGGTTAGTATACAGAATTCAGGCCACACAGGTTAGTATCATTTGAACATGACCCCCTGGATTTATTTGTGAAAAGTAGGGTCTCATTTATATATTGCATTTCCTTGTTGATGAAGCTGAACATTTTTTTTCATACATTATTGGCTATATATATATATATATCCTTTAATACCCATTAAAATATTTGGGGGTTATTAGAACCATTTTTCATTTGAGGGCGGTTCTTTTTCTTATTGATTTGTAAATGTTCTTTAAATCTTAATGATATTAACCCTTCTGCTGCCAAGTATGTGGCAAGTATTTTTTCTCTGTGTTTCACTTGCCTTTGAATTTTGTTTATGATGGTAGCATTTACCGTTTTATCAATCTGTGGAATCTGTTTTTTCTTTGCATTTGTGCCTTCTTCCCTTTCCTATGAAGTTTGAAAGGCTCTCACCTTTAAGAGATGAAATAACTCCTTAAAGATAACCTCTTGTTTAGTAGTTGCGCCAGACAGGGTTCAGTTTTGCAGCCCCAGTTCTCTGTTGGCCTCCACTGGAGTTCCCATGTGGTCCCAGTGGCTGGCCTTATTCCTGATGTCACTGCCCACTCCATCTGAGAAGTACCCCACTGCATCAGGGAAAAACTTGCTGTAGACCAGCTCTTCTGTTTGGCTTGGCCACATCTGCGTGGGGCCTCTTACTACTGTTAATCCAAGACAGTTAAATGGATAATGAGTCAAGTATGAACTGCTCTCCTCAAGACCTGCTCCGTCTTTAGCTTTCTCCTTCCAAATACTACATCCTGTCTTGGAAAGTGGAATTGTCAGCAGGGTTCCCAGTGCCTTTCTTCGGTTTGGATCCATTTGTAATCTAACAAGCAGAGATTTCTCAAAAGTTTGTGTTGACTGAACTTTCCCTTGACATTATTTCTCTTTTCTCATTTTGGTTGGGTTATGGGATGGTGCAGGAGAGGGTCAGCTGGACTCAGCTCCTAACCTGGAAACCTACATGTCTTTATTGTAACTTTGCCAAGCCTCTGATGAGCATTCTTGGGTGCAATTAAAATATGATGCTTATGGAGAAAATTGAAAGAAGGTGCCCAGTGTTTAGAAATGACATTAGTGGAAGTTTGAATATGAATTTTTGCATAGAGATCAGGCAAACTGTTTTATCACAGGATTAGTTTGAAAGGGTAAGCTGTGTCATTTGGTTTGGAAACTTAAGACATTCTATCATGGTAATGAGACAGTTCGTCAGAGTTCCAAGCGTGTGCAGAATGGTAACTCTGGAATCGAGTGTGATCTGACATTTATGTGAAATTGACAGTCATAGGGACATTTTTAAGCTTATTAATTACTTTCCCCAGAAAAATTCATTTTTCACACTTTTCCCATTTGAAACTGAATGACCACACAGCTTACACAGACACAAACACAGGCAGATAAACATGCAAACACATAAACAGATGCACAGATGCACACTTGCCAAGTACACGGCTGCCCGTCACAATTTAGACATCTTCACACACCTCTTACGTAAAATCTTGAGATGTAGAATCTCCAGCATGAGATTTGCTGTATCTTTCAGCCCATGTGACTGACTGAACAAAAAGGATAACAGTGTTGCTTCATTTTCAAAACTTGGTGTCAGAATTGTACATCTTGATGGGGGCATCTTTATGTGGACACACTTTATTTGAATGGATAAATGACAGTGTAGATTTTTTTTTTTTGGACAATACCCCTGACACTCATCAGACAGTTCAGGACTAAAGCACTGAAATCTGGAGTTAGTACAGATCCTTCCAGAGACACAATCAGTAGAATGGGGGAAAAATTTAGCACCTTGAGCTTAATTACGTGAAAACCTTTACAAAATAAATGAGAAGCTCTTCTTTCCAAGGCATGATTGCTTCACAGGGACCTTTCTTCTTGGTTTTTCTTCCCATCACGTATTTATAAACCGTGTCTTCTACACAGTGTATTTTGGATTGGCCCCACTATGAATGCAAGACTCTCCATCTTGGAAGCATGTCACAATCAAAATAAAATCAGAGCTCCTCAGTCCCACTTCATATTTGCTAAATATCCATTAAACAAACATAATGTGGAGCTTCCTTTGAAAAATATTTCTGCTTCCTTTATTGTTCCAGAGTTCCAGAAATATGATCCTCTGGTGGGGAATGTGCTGTCTTGCCAAAAGTCTGAGCTTTAGATGGCCAGAAGACTGGGAGTCGGTAGGCAGAAACTCTCCCTAGCTTCAAGGGAAGGATATCATGGTCATATGGCCACATTGGTACACGTTCCCATCTTTAGCTGGGGAATAATCTGCTCTCCCAGGGAAAAAAAAGTATCTACTTTTAATTTTTCTAATAAAATCTGAAATTGTGTGAGATGCCACTAGATTAAAACCTTGGTAATACAATTAGAGCTGTATTATTTTCATACAATGGACCAATAATAGCCCAGGCAGCAGTCTTTCTATGGCTCAAATGCTGAAGGAGTAAGGGAAGTCTGGGTTCTCCTTTCCTACTGGAAAGGGTGGGGAGTCATACAATCTGTAGTGGATCCAGCTGTGCTAAACCCAGAGCCTGACTGAAATGTCAAGAATTGCTCCTTGTTGAAGGAGCTGAGTTCTTTTTTGATGCTGAAACGATGACCTTTCTAAATGCGCCTCTGAAAGCAGTCTCTCTTTCGTGCTGCTTAAACTTTTTAACAATTCTCATATTGCCTGGGTCTTATACAGGAACTTCTTTTGTAATCCCATCAGCACTTTCGAAGTGTGAATGAATGAATGAATGAACGACTCCTCAGTGCATACAACAGATCCAGACCTCTTGTATATTTCCCAGGCGAAGATGTTACTGAAATCCATTTGGAGAGAAAGAAAACAAATAATTCTCAAATAGTGAACTCAGATTTCTTCTTAGTCTAGCATTTGCATGTTTTATTTATTAGTTTTATTCCCAGCATGCAGAACACTGTGATACGTAATAAGAATGCACACCTAGGCTACTGTTCAAGATGCTTATCATTGGCTGCCAGTATTGTGTTTGGTTGAAATGTATCATGAGAGTACTTGGTCAAAGACTGAGTGCTTAAACATGGAAGGAGGGCATACTGCCCTGTCCCGCTTCACTTCTGTGGTCAAAGGACAGGACAGTCTCCCCCAGTGTCCTCGTGGTACGAATGTGCTAGAGAGGATTTCTCTTAACAGCAACCATGAAGTAGAATTATTAAATGTATTCAATCTTGACCAGATATACCTTTAATTATAAAGTGATTTATAATTACAGGGTGCTTTCTGTTATGATTTTACAGAATCAGTTTTACAGAAAAGGCATGGGTACTAGGATAGGTTAGCGAACTAAACGCTAATCACAAAGCTAAGTAAAAGCCAAAGACAGGATCAATCCAGGCGCCTGATGTCATCTGGTCTCCTCCTCTTCCCGCATCCACCATTCCTACCCACATTTTACTATATTCTATAAGATAAAATGTGTGTGTGTGCATGTGCATATACGTATGTGTGTATGTATTTGTGTGTATATTTTTAAATATACGTGTGTATTTAATCTATATTGTAATTTTTGGCAGGCATTTTCAAATCAGGAGATAGCATTATTTAAAAAAAAATCTTGAGTTTGGGGCTCACTCTTGACAAATTGGCATATGTAACAGAGTATGCAACTCATGTATGTATGTCGCAATTTGTGTGTAACAATTCTGGGTGTGGTTTCTCTCAATTCATTAGCATCCCCTCCTGGCCCCTGGAATTTCATTTTGTGGTCCTTCGTTGCTCTTCCATGAGCTATCATTGGCAGAGCCTGAGATGGTTTAATCCCTTCTAGTTTGTCTTCTGAGCCTCCTTTTTAAGCCAATAAATTAGCAAAAATGTGGTTTAGCTGGATGTAATAAACAAAATCTAAGGTACCACTGGCTTCAACATGATTAATGGTTATTTCTCCCTCAAATTAAGTCTTGAGTAGAAAATTCAGAGCTAATAAGGCAGCTCTCTGATGTTTTCAGGGACCCAGCGTCCTCCCTTTCAGCCCTCTGCTCTATCATCTTCAGAACACCTCATGGTCCAAGATGGCTGTTGAAGCTCCTGCCATCAGGGGCTCATTCCATACCCCAGGAAGGAAGAAAGGGCAAAGACAGTCACATTGCTCTTTGAGAAGACTCTGTGGCAATTTATACAATACTTCCACAGATATCTTATTGGGGAAAACTTGGTCTCATGCCCATCCTTAGTTTTATGAAGTTTTATCATTGAAGAGGAAGGAGAGGGTGGATATCAAACCAATGTGTCAGGAAGAGTGTGTATCTAACCAGAGAAGTGTCTAGAAATCTCACTCCATTTCTTCCTCAAATGGCACTGGCCTGTCCCAGCTCAAGATGGAAGAGTCAAGCCTTGCCTAACTAAAAAATACCTTTGTCCTTGTGCTAGGTTGTACTTTTCTTCTTCTTCTTCTTCCTCCTCCTACTCCTCCCCCTCCCCTCCTCCCCCTCCCCTCCTCCTCCTCCTCCTTCTTCTTTTTTCAGTAAAATCTATCAAAGGTCCTGAGCAATCCATTTAAATTTTGAAACAGAAATTTGCTATGTTAGCTTCCCAGCAGCTTCTTAAGAGTATGACATTGACTCCCAAATAAAAGATTATACAGAGAGTGATGGGGAAAAAAAGGAAACCCACAAAGGATAATCAATATTTTCTTGTTAATTTAGTAAACCTAAATGAGTATTTCTCAGGAAAGCACGGTTCTTTGGCTTTTTAGAGGAAGCTGGCAGGTTACGAGACTTCTACATTAAAAGGAATTTCCTGTTCTGTATTATCTCTGCCTTTCCCATTGATTTTTAAGACTCTCCTCTAACTCTCCCCAGGCTGTATGAAGAATGGATTTCTGGCATAGAATCTGCTTACATACAGTAACCTGCTTTGGTTTGGAGGCCAACTAGGGATGGGAAAAACTCTGTGAGATGTTGTAGAGCATGAATGTTATTACAAGTGAGTCACTTGAATGATGGTGGTGAGAAAGTGAAATCTGCAACGCATTAGTAGGTGCACTTCCTTATCAATCTGTATGAAACGATTTTAAAAAGTATTCATCTTCTTTGTTATCTGCCTTTCTCATGAGGTCATTCAAGCAGTTGCTGTTTCATTTGGGTAAAGAGTTCAGCAATAATGATTTATCAAATTCAGAGCATTTTTTTCTTGCATAGCTGCAGTGAATGTGAAAGCTGCAAACTTGAGGATAGAGTCTAATTTCTCCTTATGTTGAAACAGTGACGGCTACCTTGTTTTATGCGAGTAGACCTCATTCAGAGTTGAGGACAAAATAACTTCCTACAAGATTAGTAGAGAAAAACGTTTAAAAGAGTTCTTAGCAGGACTGTGATAAGATTGAATCATTTGCTGAGTTAAGGTAGTTTACTTAGTAAATTTGCTTAGTCATTTACTAAGTAAAGTCCAAGTTGGGTATTTTTTCCAGTAGTAAGTTATTGTCAGAGTGTATAATGTACGTTTCGAGGTACGTGGGTTCGATGCACTATTTTCTTAATTCCCGCTGAAATGCTCCTAATCACCTTAATTGTTTAATACCCACCCTGCTGCACCTGGTTATAGAATATGCTGGTTGCTAATGGGAAATGTAACTCTTTAAAATGTCAAAGATGATATTTAAAATGTATATATATAAATGTGTATGTGGTTAAAATACATACACTTTTAATTTTTACAGATATGAACTCTCTCCAGTTTCCCCTAGTCCCATCTATAGACTTACATACGTCTGTATTTAACCAGCTTATATTGGAATAAGAGGCTTTTCTCAGCTAAGCAAGACCTTCTACCAAGTATTTTACCTTCTTTCTTCTATCTTCAAGATCTTGCCCTTAACAGGTTCTCTTTTAGTGTAGAGCATTCACAAACATCTGTGTACTTAAAAATTGGTAGCATATTTTCAGGTCAATATGGTAAATTGTCAGTGTGTTTACAGGGGCTTAACAGTATACATCTTTTTTTTTTTTTTTGTCTTTTGGCAGTGGGGAGGGAGGTAATTAGGTTTATTTTTAGAGGAAGTACTAGGGATTGAACCCAGGACCTTGTGCATGCTAGGCATGCACTCTACCACTTAAGCTATACCCCTCCGGGACAGTATGCATCTTAAAACTTAAGGAATTGCTAATCAAGGCACTTCTCATAAGACATCATTCAAGAGACACAAAGATTCCTGTAAAAGGATGTTCATCCCAGCATTACTTGGGATAGGAGTTTAGAAACAATTCAGCGATGGTTGGAGAAGGCTTAATAAAAGACAGCTTTCTTCACCTCTCTTGAGTTCCCAATCAGGTGAATTATGACAGCAGAGAAGGCAGGTGGAGACTCCAGCATGCCCCCCCTCTCCCGGTTAGTGCAGAATGTGGCTCAGGTGCCTGGCGTCTGAATACTGAATCTCTAAATTAGATTCATTTGCCTCCCCAGGAACCAGCAGTGCTGGGCGCACGGAGCCTCTCTCTATAAAACAAAGATGGGGCAGCCAAAGACCAAAGAGAAGGGGAGAGGGAGGGGCCGAGGAAAGCCTCCTCCCCAGGGGAAGCGTGTGAGATGGGGGTGCAGGGACACCTGCGGGTAACTCTGATGCTGACACTCCACGCAGAAACTAGAGGCAGCACGCGCCAGGTTCCAAGTTTAACGGAATTAAAACGCATCGACACCGAAATGTCTACAAGTCGATAAAATCACATTTGTAAAGACTATTTAATGACATCGTCAATCGGCTGAATGTCGTAGAACAAGCCAAAACTACGTTTTTCAAACTGTGTATATGAAAGCCCAATTTAATAAAATACATGCACTCAGAAAAAAAAAATCTGAGAAGAAAAATGTGACACTATTAACAGTAGTTATATATAGGTAGTAGATTTAGTTGCTTAAATAGATCCTTTTTCTGCATTTGAAAAACTAGTTATAATGAATATGTATGACTGACTAGGATGTGAACCGTCATTGTTCACTTGAGCACAGATGATTGAAGACATGCCTTTGGGGCATTTGGAGGCACAGCCTGAAGGGTTTGGTCTCAAGTATAAAAATCCTTTTGAATCTCAGCTGTTAATCTAAATTTTCATGAGAACTTTGCATTCTATCCCACAATACAGCTCTGAGTTAAGAAACAAAATGTATATATATGTATGATTGAGTCACTATGCTGGGCACTAGAAACTATCACAACATTGTGCATCAGCTATACTTCTTTTTAAAAAAAAGAGAGAAAATGATGCTTTAGCTGATTATTAGGAAATGGAACGGAAATTATTCCCATCTCTTTGTGTGTGTGTGTGTCAGATGCCAAATGCTGTTGCACTGAGTCCATCAGGACTGGAGAATTGCACTGGGTTGAAAGCACAGATCTGACAGATCCTTTTACTCCCTCCAGCTGTCCCTCCCCAAAAATCTGCACACAGATGAGAGTGCTTGTCTCACTGCTTGGCAAGCTCCCGGTGGGTATTCGTGAAGGAGAGGAGCCTGGATAACTGGCCACGATGTGGCACAGAGCAGAGTGTTGAGGCTACAGATGGTGGAAACAGGTGACTCCGTCACCTTGCTGAGAAGTCAGGGGAACGTGGTCCTGCCTGGGCTGGTGACACACGGAGAGGGATGCCGACCCACTGCCCTGTCAATATGTCTTCCTCTCGCTCATCAAAGAACGTTCTCAGGAAAGAAAGATATTCTCCAACCCACTGATTTTTTTCACATGCAAATGAAATAATTGCCTCAGAGGACTCATTTCCAACAATCAGCTCTTCTCTAGCTCTCAGGCTTCATTTTTTATTGTGATTTTTGTCCTGTGCAGTAAAAGGCAGTCTATTTGCCTGCTGTGGATGGAAACAGTTCAGGCACATTCAAACGTGCTGTATTTTGATGATGGGATCTCTTTCAGCGTGGCTCGCTCATGTTGACCTACACCAGTTAAGTCATATCTGCAGCCAAGACCTCATCGTTTTGTATTTTTTGTTTGTTTACTTATTTTTTAAATTTATTTTTATTGAAGTATAGTCAGCGTACAAAGTTGCATCAGTTTCTGCTGTACAGCATAATGTTTCACTCATACATATACATATAGATTCATTTTCATATCCTCTTTCATTGTGGGTTACTGCAAGACATTGAATATAGTTTCCTGTGCTGTACAGTGTAAACTTGTTGTTTATCTATTTTATATATAGCAGTTAGTATCTGCAAACCCTGATCTACCAATTTATCCCTTCCCACCCCTTCCCCCTCTGGTAACCATGAGTTTGTTTTCTATGTCTGTGAGTCTGTTTCTGTTTTGTAGATAAGTTCATTAGTGTCTTCTTTTTTCTTTCTTTTTAGATTCCGCATATGAGTGATATCATATGGTATTTTTCCTTCTTTTTCTGATTTACTTCACTTAGAATAACTATCTGCAGATCTGTCTGTGTTGCTGCAAATGGCATTTTTTTTTTATGACTGAGTTATATATTCCATTATACACACACACACACACACACACACACACACACACCAGAACTTCTTTGTCCAGTCTTCTGTCATTGGACATTTAGGTTGCTTCTATGTCTTGGCTGTTGTAAATAGTGCTGCAGTGAACATTGGGGTGCACGTATCTCTTCAAATTAGAGTTCCCTCCAGATATGTGTCCAGGAGTGGGATCACTGGATCATATGTTAAGTCTATTTTTTATTTTTTAAGGAATCTCCATAGTGTTTTCCATAATGGCTGCACCAAACTACATTCCCATCAGCAGTGGAGGAGGGTTCCCCTTTCTCCACACCCTCTCCAGCATATATTGTTTGTAGATTTTCTGATGATGGCCATTCTGACCGGTGTGAGGTGATACCTTATTGTAGTTTTGATTTGCATTTCTCTGATAATAAGTGATATTGAGCGTCTTTTCATGTGCCTATGAGCCATTTGTATGTCTTCATTGGAGAATTGCTTGTTTAGGTATTCTGCCCATTTTTGGATTGGATTTTTGTTGTCGTTATTAAGTTGTATGAGCTACTTGTATATCCTGGAGATTAAGCCCTTGTCAATTACATCGTTTGCAAATAATTATTTCCCATCCTGTAGGTTGTCTTTTTGTTTTGTTTATAGTTTCCTTTGCTGTGCAAAAGCTTATAAGTTTAATTAGATCCCATTTGTTTATTTTTGCTTTTATTTCTATTGGCTGAGTATACTGACCTAGGAGAACATTGTTAAGATTTATGTCGGAGAATGTTTGCCTATGTTTTCTTTCTGGAGGTTTATGGTGTTTTGTCTTATATCTAAGTCTTTGAGCCATTTAGAGTTTATTTTTGTGCGTAGTGTGAGGGAGTGTTCTAACTTCACTGATTTACATGTGTCTGTCCAGTTTTCCCAATACCACTTTCTGAAGAGACTGTCTTTTCCCCATTATATATTCCTGCCTCCTTTGTCGAAGATTAAGTGACTTAAGAAAGTGTGTGGTTTGTTTATGGGCTCTCTCTTCTGTTCTGTTGATCCATATGTCTGTTTTTGTAAGGCCACGTCATTTTAATCCTATTTTTTCAGGCTTTACCTTTCCAGATGAGTCTGCAAATGACTTTGAAAGACATTATGTAATTTTTATTTGCTTATTTGTATTTTTCACAGCACTGTATCTAGGCACGATTTCTCAGTTTCCTTCAAAATAGGCAAGCTTGGCTTTTAAATGTTGCCCCCAAAGTGTTGATTTCAGGCAGTTTTTGTTGGACTTCCCTAGCAATAAACACACCAAAGTTTAGGCTTTTTGTATCTAATCAGTAGTAAAAACCTATAATTTGAATGCTCATCAGCAACAGGACGTGACGTAGAACTTCCTCTGTGTTCCCAGATTTGGCACCGGGACCCATGGCTTAAACTCATGAGCACTGAATAGCCCACCTTTTAGAGAGAGCCACCACCAATTGAGAATGATACATGCCCTCAGAGGTCATGGATGTGTGCAGAACAGGTCCTACACAATCAGCCGTCCCCACTACCCACAGCCGAGCATCTACTCTAGTTTATACCATCAGAGAGTTGAGGAGCAAGGGGAAAACTGAGACAGAAACAGAGCAGGCATTGGGATCTCTGCCTTTGGGGAGAGCAGGGTTCATACTGGAAGGCAGGTGTCTCCTGTCCCTCCTGGAGCGCTTTCCCCTTCCAGCAGCCAAGTGAAGGTGACACCGGCATTCTGTCGACTGGTTGGAAATTTACTTAAGTCGAAACCTTGACTTGCTCCTGTGTCTTTTAAATGGAGATAAAAGGAGCCAGAGACACGGCCAATGTCTCAGTTTGGGTTCTGAGATGAGGACTGAAGTGCAAGGAGCTTATTTAGGAGATGATCCTAGTAAACATCGCTAGGGGAGTATGGCTGTGTGACTGGAAGGGAACCCACAGTTTCAGGAAAGGGGATTTGTGCTTCACCCCACGAGGAGCCGGTGTGGAATTCAAGCCTTAGAACGGGCACAGCAGAGAGGGATCTGGAGCACTTACAGCCCTGCTCTCATCAGTCGCTGTTGAGGGTTGCTCTCTGGGGGGCATTCATTCTCTGTCACTCTGACCATTCCTGCAAGTGCATAGAGTGGTCTCCAAAGGAAGGCCTCAGACGGAGAGACTCAGATGCTGGGAGGTGGTGGGAGGGGCCTCAACAGGGAGCAGAAAGGGGGCCTCCGAGGAAAGCCTGCACCACCAACACTTGACAAAGCAAGGATGTGGGACTTTTCCAGGAGAAGGCAGGAGAACCATGGAAAATAACTGGACTTGCATAACTTTACTGGCCGCTAAGTGGACAGCTCCCTCGGTGAGAAATTATTGGGGGTACCACCGGAAGTGGCATCTGAGCAAAAACGGGGGATTCTCCAAAGAGCACACACGTGGGCCAGTGCTTGGCAGTCCACAAACACGGAAAGCACCAATGACTTTTTTTCTTTATTTCCTTTCACTTTTCCTCTTTGGAAATTTCCTCTTTCTCCTGTGGTTTCAAGACAGAAGACCCAGCATCTGAATGGAGGAGCCACCTCTGTGGCTGAAGTCCCAGCAGTACAGCTAGTTCTTTTATTTTTCCCAAATGTGGGGAAATACTGGAGGGAGGTATCTAAGCAGATTGGGAAGCGACAGGGAAACGTACCTGCTCGTAGCGCTTGTTGTCTGGGTAACATCTGCTCCCCTCTGCTCATTGAGGACAGAGATCATGTCTCATTTGACTTCAGAGCTCCTGTAGGACCTAGAAAGTGATAATTATAAGAGTTCTTGAGAAGACATCTCTTTAGTATATTTAGTATGTTTAATTTTAGTAGGTCAAGGATAGCATTCTGCTGCTCTGACTTCTAATTAAAATAAGGATAGTTCTGATGTCTTCTCAAAGGAATATTCAGTGGGTGCTTGTCTTCTTAAATGACAGATTGTAGTAATTTTAGCAGGTTCAGCCTTCAGACCACTTTCCTGGGAGAGCAATGTAAGGTGTTGAGTAGAATCTCGGGCAGGCATGAATCCTGCCTTGTTTCCCCTGAATCTGGTCAAGGAGGCAGACCCCACAGCATCCCCAGAGAGAACTCCATCCAGTGAGTTCAGAGGAGAGTGTGCAGGCATCGGAGGTTGGGAATTTGCGTCCTCTCTCCACACCACCGTCTGAGTTGCCCTTTAACCACCTCTGTAATGTCATCCTCAAAATAGCCCAAGTTCAAGTAGTTCTGTTTCTGTTCATCTGCCCGGGGCATTGTCACCTCCTCCTTGGCTCAGATGGAGTTCCCTGGGTTTTGGTTCGAGCGTCATTTTCCCTCCTATCTTGACCTATCTTATCAACCCCCACAAGTGTGATGACTTACTGTCATTCACAGCTCTGAATGAAGCGGTGGCTTCGTTGTCTTTGGTTTATCTCCTTGACAGAGAGCGATTCCAGCAGCATGTTAAAAGTTTCTTTTACTAGTCACAGTAATGGTAGCGTAATTACTGCTTGTCAGGTCCCACCCTAAGCACTTTTCCTCTGTAGATTCATTGAATCCTTGCACTTAGATTATTATTATTATTCCTCAAAAGCAGATGAAGAGACTGAGACACGGAGAGTGGAAGAAACTTGACCAGAGTTACACGGCGGGGAAACTGGTGTGAGGTACTGGAGTTCAAATCCAGGCAGTCTGGACCGAAGTCTAAGCTTCTAGCCACCATGTAACGCTGCCGCTGTGCTCTGTTGTCAGAGGGTCTAGCATGGGCAAGACCCACCGATACACACTCAGCGGTGAAGTTCATTGCAGAGACTTGAGGCAGAGGGCAGGTGCGAGGGGTCTGGGGACGAGGATGACCTCACAGAGAACCAAGTGGAACAGACGCAGGACTAGGGGGAGTGAACATTTGGAGACTGTCATTTGAGTGGACACGCTCTAAAGCACCTGATAATCCCAAGCGATGACCTTTATCCCCCATCCTCTTCACCGCCCCACTCAGTCAAGGGAATTGCTTCTCCGATGCCATTTTAAAAAATCTTTTCCTGTTGATTTTTTAAATTAAAGTATAGTTGACTTACAATGTTGTGTTAGTTTCCAGTGTACAGCATAGTGATTCAGTTATACCTACGTATGTTCTTTTTCATAATAGGTTATTACAAGCTATTGAATATAGTTCCCTGTGCTATACAGAAGGACTCTGTTGTTTATTTCTTTTGTATATAGTGGTTTGTGTCTGCTAATCCCAAACTCCTAGTTTATCCTTCCCCTCACTTCCCCTTTTGGTAAGCATAAGTTTGTTTTCTATGTCTGTGGGTCTGTTTTGTAAATAAGTTCATTTGCATCATTTTTTTAGGTTCCACATATAAGTGATATCATATGTGGTCTGACTTACTTCACTTAGTATGATTATCTCTAGGTTCATCCATGTTGCTGCAAATGGCATTATTTCATTCTTTTTCATGACTGAGTAGTACTCCAGTGTATGTGTGTATGTGTATATATGTGTGTGTGTGTATATATATACACACACATATATATATATATATATACATACACCACATCGTCTTTATCCAGTCATCTGGCAATGGACATTTAGGTTGCTTCCATGTCAGATGCCACTTTTATACAGTATAATTACATTGGCTGGCATCTCCCACCTTGTGTACCTTAACAGATGTCTCCACCAATCCTTGCAGAGACCAAGGCACTGAGGCAGTAGGAGATCACATCTTCTGTGTACAACACGACTGCTTCTGTCCTCTTCATTTATCTAGTTTTCTGAGTTCTTTGGTTCCTCTAACCCAAGGTCAGTGCTCAACCTCACATCTTTTGTTAAAATGAAAATGCGACTCAAGCAAAATCGCTGTTTTTCAGTCTTTGGTAATTCTAGTCCATGTCTCAAAATGCCATACAGTATAAACTTAAGTTTGTAAATTTATATGCCAAACCTCAGGATAAAACTTGGTCTTCCAGCGAAATTCAATTTGTCCTTATCTGGGATACTCAGTGTTCCCCTGCATCATAACATTCCTGCTTTTTTATATGCCATTTCATTTCACCAAAAGGGGAAAAAAACCTCCCTTATGATGATTTTTAGTAGTTTCTTCAGATAAGAAAACCTCATTTTAGCAATCAGCTCCATGGTCATCAATGCTTAAAAAAGTCTTTCTTCAAGTACCTTAGGTGATAAACGAGATTCATTTATATACCTCGTGCATATTTAAGGAACACCATCACTGTTCTAAGTGTAAGCATGCAATTAAATTATAAGAATTGTTTAATCCACTAGAGTTGTTTAATCCATTAATTACTATAAATTATTATAGTAATTTTAAAAGTTAGCATCTTTGAATGATGATGGATGTTTAAATATTACTACAGTCATTGATTATAATTTAAGTATATACATGTAGTAAGTCCTCTAATCTATGCAACTCAACCGTAACTCATTTGGGGTTGAATTTCAATTTTTTAAAAGATATGAAATGCAGTCTTTTGCCCTATAATGTTAATTAGTCATTCATACAAACTGAAATACAAAACAAAACTAAGAAAAGGAAAACAAAACAAACTTCCAAATGTCATTTATTTGGAATGCTAATAAATGTCACAGTTAAATGTGGAGATAAATTTAGGATAATTATAACAAATGAAATACACAGTAAGTTCATGAACTTAAAATCTCTGCTCATCTCCACCCCCTCTGAGTCTCCCATATGTCAGTACATTTGACTTGAATTACATCTGGCTTGTTGAAAAGGCGGGTTGTTCCTAAAACCCAGATATTTGCCATTTAATGATTAGATTCTCCATGTCTTCAGTACATTCTAAGCTCCTGCTAAACTTTTCCTTCATAGATACTCTTAAAATACCTGGTAAGAAGACGTCATTTCTTTCCTGATAGCTTTGAATCATACGTAGCATGTTTCTACTTTCTCAGGTGTATCTTTACACTTGAATTCTCCCTGTCTCTACACCATGTGTCCTAACATTTGGTGCTGTTTTGGAAGGACAGTTTGACCTGATAAGTTTCCAAAGCAGATTTTCTGCTGAATAAGTCTAGGCATGGCATTAAATTCTTCCTTTCCCTCATAGCTTGTTTCTTCTGTAGTCCGGGTCAGTCAACAACCATTTCCCCCGGAGAACCACACCCATCCTCCTCCTCAATCCTTTGCCCATGTCTGGAGGTTGTCCATTTCTGTGCAAATTGAGGGTAGTAATCCAGTGGTTGAGATGGACTTTTATATTTAGTCTCCTGGGAACTTGGACTCAGACACAAAGTGCTCTGAGAGAGTAGAATTTTTTCCCAGTAGGTAGGAAACAGAGTTAAGTCTATGCACAGAGAACCAGAGAAACCCCCTTGGTGTGACAAGGAGCGAATGAAGAAGTGTAGACAGAAGCTGAGACAAGGTATAGCATGACCCCAGAATGAAACAGATGGGAGCGTACAGGGGGTAATTACCACCCTGGTTCCTGCGACTTAGTCATTCCTGGTTCTAATCTGTCTTGGAACCCAATTCTTCTTCCTGCTCTTGGGTTTGGAGAGATATTCCTTATATGCTTCCAATAAACCCCCCATTTTGTTTAAGCTAATTCAGTGGATATCAAGTTTTTATTGACCATCATGTGTGATGAAAACATCTTTCATCAATTTTTATCTTGAAACTTTGCCGATACTTTTTATTCAAGGGTAACTATTCGGAATTTTTACTAACTTCCATTTGCAAGTGTTTCTCTAAAAATGATTTTTGCTTCTTTTCCTTTATTATGTAAATAATATACCAATGAATAGTTTCAGATAAAACAGAATAATATAGTAACTATCATAGTTTTTGTGTTTTAAACTTCTTCTATATTGTGTGAATACATATATAATTGTGTATAAATATGTAGTAAAAACACCTTTATCCAGTTTCATTTTTAAGGCTGCGTAATGCAGATTTCCCCATACAATCGAATTCTCCTAAAACTACCTTTCAAGTTTATTGTATCATAATTGAATTTTTAATTATCACCAGTCAGTTGTTACGACAGAACTTTGCAGTTAAAACAATTACCCTTGTGCATACCTTTCTCTGAGCTTCTCAGTATTTCCTTTCAGTTTGATTTTCTTTCCTTTGAAATATGAAAAAAAAATTTGTCACACATTTCCATTTCTTGCCTCATTTTATTAGCTAGATTTCCCACATAGAAGTGATGGGACCTTCTAGTCAAGTTACTGAATTTGATGAGAATGTTTCAAGCGTGTTTTCGCCCATTGGTTTATGATAGCTGTCTCTGTCACGTGAGTAAGTGCCTCTGTATTCCTTGCCTGAGTCGTTTGTAAAACCGTAAACTGATGCTCAAGTATCATCTGAGGTCTTCTTACTTTCTCCTTTGACCGCTTGATGTGAGACACATGAATAGACTCTCTAGTATCTTTGACTTTATGGGCTAATTGCTCCTCGGTCATATTGTGTAGACGTTTAACATGTTAGCGGAAATCCTTTTATAAATGTATTGAGAACAATATTAATCATCAATTTGACTTTGATTTTTTAAATAATTTTAAAAAATTCTTTATTTTATTTTATTTTATTTTATTTTATTTTATTTGGTAGTGGGGAGGTGATTAGATTGCTTCTTGGCTGTGCTTCCCCTGTTTGGTCCCTGTCCCCACATGCATCTGCTGCCAGCTTAGACGTCGGGTGGGCCCTGGGCCACCGTCAGAAGCTGGTAAAGCACTTTGTACCACAGGTTCTTTGAGGGGAGGATGCCCATCCCTTCTGGAATTTATTTACTTTTTATGGAGGTACTGGGGATTGAACCCAGGACCTCGTGCATGCTAGGCACACACCCTACCACTGAGCTTTACCCTACCCACCCTTGAATTTGATTTTATCATTTTGTAGTAAATTAGCAGTTTGAGTGACATCATTTTTTACCTCTTCCATTGTCATTCAGATTCTGATGACTTGACTTTCTGCTATCCAGATTTTCTTATTCCTTGCCTTTTTAATAGAATAAACGATGGAGTTTGGCATTGCTGGAAATTTGTTTGTTCTGTTGCGTGTTTATTCTGTTGTTTCCTTACAGTCTGGATTAATTCTGCTACTCATCAACTCCTTTGCACATCATTTCCCAATTTGATGTACTGTCCCAGCGGGTCCACTTCAGAATGTTTTGTGTCCATGTTTAATAACTAAAGCATGTATGTGGGTGGAAAACCTCTGTGGCCATAAATCTGAGATTAAGTTCTTTTTCTGACCCCCTTGTTCTTCTGTAATTTGGCTAGACTAGACTATAATAAATAGCCTAAATGTTACTTAAGCCAACATTTCTTTTTCATTTTAGAATTTCAGTCTAGGAAGCCTGAGTAAATACTTAAAATAAGTGAGACATACTAAATACAATTGATTTGATATTACAATATAAATAGGAAGTCTCAGTTATTACAGAATATTCTTTCCAGCTATATTTTTGTGATTGTTTTATTTTTTGTTGTTTGTTTTTAGTGAATGGTTCTGTTGTATCATTATGTATTATTATGATTAAAATAATAATAAACTAATAATATGTATGTATTAGTATGATTAAAAATCCCTAGCATGGTCTTTCCATGGTATATAATAGAGGCTCAGTATAGATTTGGTGAAATAATATAACATTTATAAGACTTTTCGTTTTGTAATTGCAGAACAGGATTTACTGGAATGACAATTTGGGCCTAGAATTTATTAGCTTATTCTTTATGTTGGACATACAGCTAGTGAAAATGAAGGCATTTGCTTGTTTACTCTTTCATCTACTTTTTCATACTTATTTTTTGATCATCAGTAGAGTGAAAACATGAGGCAGCCTTGCCATACGTTATCTTGCTGTCTAGCTTGGGATAGGGCCAGGTAGACGTGTTTAGTGTAATTATGATGGTGTCGGTCTAAGGGAATGTACTTGGGGGTGCATTGAGGTGGATTTAATATTTGGGAAAGTTTCAAGGAGGAGATGAATTTTGATCTGGAGTTTGAGGAAGTGGTAAAAGTAGAAGTCGAGTGGGTGATAAAGAGAGAGTTGTTAATTTCCAGGCAGAGCCAACATAAAGAATGCATGGTATGTTTCAAGACCTCCAAATGGGCTGGTATAGTGAGCAGATGGTGTAAGAGGTAGGTTGGGGAAGTAGGCAGGAGATAGGGATGCGGTAAAGGATGTGACTGGAGGTATTATTTAGGACTAGATGATAAAAAGACTTGTAAAGAAATTTAGACATTATTTTGTAGACAGAAGGAAAATGATGGAAATTTTAAACATGATTAGATCAGTATTTCAGGAGGATGACTTGAATGGCAGGTCAGATAATGGATTTGAAAGAAGAGCAGCTTTAGCTAGAGATGCTCTAGACAATGTTGTTTTTCGGTTTTCAGTAATTCAGACAGAATCAATGTCTGGTACCTAAACCGAGGCTGGGCAGTAGGATTGTGAGGCAGGTAGGTAATTCAGAGGTGAAGTGTATAGGTCTGGATGGGCTGCTAAAGGTGGTAGATCAGAAAGGAAGGATCATGGTTTAGTCTGATATTGCAGACTCGTAAAACAGAGTCAGTTATGGTGCCATATTTGACATGTTTTAAAAACAGGAGGAGGGGACCCTTAATTGTGCATGGAGAGGATATACTGAGTTTGAGAGACGTGTGGTCCACTCAAGCAGAGGTGTCTACTGGGCCATTGCAACTCACATTGGGAGTTTGAGTTGATTTGGCATAGATTTAGGAGTCATTAGTCGACAAGTGAGACTCAAAGTTCTGAGTTCACATGACATTCCCCAGGGGAAGCATAGAGGAAGGAGAAAGAGAAAATTTGGAAATGATATAAAACTACAAAATAGAAGTAAATAAAACCCCATAAATGTACTACCAGGAGGTAGTCGACATTTTGATGTACACGCTGTTGGTCGTGCTCATGTGTACGTGCACACGCATGCAGTATGTTCACACGTACGTGCATGCTAGTGTAATAAAATCATTGTTTTGGGTTACCTACTTCTTAAATTTAGTATTTTTCAGTAATATTATTATAAAGATATTTTGTGATTGCCCTGTAATTTAACCAAAATGTGTTGTTGGAATTTAAATTGTTTCCATTTTTTTATTATTGCAGCTCTTTCTGGGATATACCTCCTTTTGATCACTTTTTTTGTGTTATCCATGGTTCTTTCCTGAAGATAGTCTTAGATACAGAATTGTAGTTCAAATCGTGTGAAACTTTTGAGGCTTTGGTCACTGTGTCCCACTGTGCTCCCAAATATTACCCATCCAGGTGGCATTCCCAATAGAAGTAACTGTTTCCCCACATAGTTTACAACTTTTTGTAATTAATTTTTTTATGGAGGTACTGGGGATTGAACCCAGGACCTTGTGCATGCCAAGCATATGCTGTACCACTGAGCTATACCCCCACCTGCCTACAACTTTTTAATTTAAAACATCTTTGACCATTTAAGAAGTGAAAAAATAGTATTTTCATTATTGAACTTACCTTATTTTGGTTATTAGTGAAGTTAAATCTTTTTCACATTTTCTAATAAACAGAATTCCTTTTTGTTTTAGTCTTTATTTTAAAAAACCTGTGTTTCTGTTATTTTTCTCATTCTTTTCCTTTAGAGATAAATAAAAGTTCTTTATATTTTAAGGACCTTAATACTCCATTTGATAAGCATGATGAATATATTTTCTAGTTTGTTCCTCGCTTTCTAATTTTGATTTTTGAGAAGGAGTGGAAACTTCTAGAAATGGAATACTTATTGTGGTTTTGTCTTCTGGTCCTGGCTGGAGATTTCAAAAGGATTTTTAAATAAGAGTGAAAATACTTAGAATGGCTGACTTGCTCCTTATCGAATTGGGAAAGATGCTGGATTTTCACAGCTGAGTGTGATTTACACTGTGCTTTGCGACAGATAACTCTTTCATTTGAGGTATCTTTTTATTTCTGATTTTTTATTCATAAAAAAGCAGAACTTAACTTTATTGAATGGCTTTTTCATATTTTGGATTATTATGTTCTTTAATTGGCACAATTATTGTGTTGTATTATAGCAGAAGACTTAATTTTAATCTATTTTGGAATTTGAAGAATAAGCCTGAGTGAGTAAAGGAGAAAGGTCTTTTGAATGTTATTTGAATTCAGTCTGCGTGTATTTAGTTGAAATTATGCATCTTTGTTTATAAATGAGATTAGTCAGCTACTTCCTGCTGTATCTCATTACCACCGATGTGAATTTCTAGGTCTTTCATTGTCCTTTTGGTTCCCTGGCATTATTACTTTATTATCAGATCCCTCCCCCACACACCTCTTTTCTTTTCAGCCTGTTCTCTTTCTGTGGTTTTAGTTCCTGCTTCGTACAGGCTGTGCCTTTCCAAATCCTAGTGATGCAAGTCCCATTCCACGGTGCTTACTCTCTTCTTATTTCAGTATTAAATTCGGTACTTTTGTAAATCTTTAAGTTGCCTTTGCAGTTCTTGAGTTTACAGAGTATTTTTAAGGCCTGGCTTAGACTTTTTGTGTTTTTTCCTTTTGGGATGAGGCTCCATCTTTCTCGACCTACCTGGTCCAATGTTGTAGCCACTGTCTAGATGTGGCTATTTAAATTTAAATTAATTAAAAATTAAGTACAATGATGAATTCAGTTCCTAAGTTCCAGTAGCCTCCTTTCAGGTGTTCAGTATCCACATGTGTCTAGTGGCTACTGTGTTGAACTGAGCAGATAATATGTCAGTCCTTAGAGGAAATTCTGTTGGGCAGTGCTGATCTAGACCCCTTGTTTCCAGACGCAGAGGCTTATTTTTAACCGTCTTCACTGATCACTTGGGTAGGTTTTCAATTTGTTTTAGTAATAATAATAGTAGCAAATTTTATAGCCATATATTCCAACACTCATTTTATTCACTTGTTTTTTGTTTGGTGCAAACACTGGATATCTCTTCATTCATGGATGAGGAAAAAGGAAGACCAAAAAAACCTTGTATCAGGCTTCTTTGAAATTTTTTTGCTAAATAAAATAAAGGTAGAATATAAGATCCAGATAAAGTTCAAGAATTCACTATGAAAAACAGAACTAAATCCTAGAAAGCATTTGTTGCGTTCACTTATTAACATAAATAAATAAAACACTGATCCAGGAGATGAGAGATGAGATAAACAAAGGACTGAAATGAAAACAAAACTGGCTGAGAAGCTGAAAGGAACAAAGAGAAAACTGTGCAAAACAAAGAAATATTGTAACAAGGAAAATAAATGCAGTGCCTGGATTAATTCTTAATTAAAAGTAGAAGGGGAAAGAAACAACGCTGCGTAAAACCAGTGATATGGAAGAAAAACTTGCGACATTTCTACCAAATTCAGAAGGAAGTAGGATGAGATAAAAATGAAAAAAAGAATAGAATATTCCAGAAAATTATGAACCAGCACAGGAATAACTTCTTTTCCCAGATATACTCTTCAGAAATATAAAGCAATAAACGTTCCTTGAACTGAAGAATATTTGAGTATTCAAATTTGAAATATTAACTCCATAGCAGATGAAGCTTGGTGACATTTTGGAATTTGAATGATGAGGAAAGTGTTAGAAGTTGCTTATGGTGTCTCGTTTGTAATTAATGTTTCCTCCCATGGAAAAAAAAATATATGTGGAAAACAAGTTGAAACACTGGTATTGTTTATTAGTTTTCTGTTCCCTGGAGGAAAGTGGCTCTGATATAGTCACAACGTGTATCAGTTCACAAAATCAATTTTTTAAAAAGATAACTTATGAGTTTCTCTAGTTACTATCCTCAGTCCAGGTTGGCCACCGTGGGTAATTGCAGCTCAGGTTGTGATGAGGTTGGTACGCTGTTTACATGCAGTTTAATGAATGGATCCCAAGGGCAGATATTGTCCCCACATCAGCTTTGTTGTAAGCTCTCTTTTTCTTTCAAGGTCATTTTTCAAAACAGTCCCCTTGTGGCCTGACTTGGAGGGGCTGGGGGGCTGGGGGCACGGTTTGCAGTCTTGTGTAATGGTGATGGATCTCGGGTGTTAGAACAATGTTACACAACCCCGCATTTTTATCATTCTAATGACTATTACTGGACAGGGGGAGCTTACTTCCCTGCCAGATATTTATACAAGCTAATCAGAGGCTTGATACAATACAGATGGTGATAACCTTTTGCTATACAAAGTCCACGTTGAGTTTTTTTGTTGGCAGCAAAGGGTTTGCCTCATTCAGTATTCTGGACCAAAATATTCAATTTCTTGAATGTCTTTCAAAGGATTCCAGATGATGCAAACAATTTTAGGAATACTAAAAGGAGAATCAAGAGTTGGTCCTCTACCACATTCCTCAAATATTGCCACAGATCTATTTACTTCTTAGATCTGTGGAATGAAAAAACATTTTTATTGAGTTATGTTTTTATTCAAGTACCATGATGCACAGAGATTGGGGAAGCGGGGTAAATCATCCACTCCTCCTCTATCTTTAAAGTGCATTCCAAACCCAGATCTTGTGTTATTCTTTACTTGGACTACCCGTCCTGCTAGTCCTCTATTTTAAGCTTAATATATTGTCTTGCCAACAGATTTAATGGTTCCTGTAAGTACTCAGCAGTTCTCTGCAAGAAGAGAAGAAAAATAGGATCACCGCTTAGAGCGTTCTGTATGGGGTGAGCGGTACAGCCAGAAATCTCTGCAAATCCTAACCTAGATGTTAAGGAATGCTATTGACATGAGCTAAGATTAATATTACGGGTTAGTATTTATTTGTGTCTGAAGAACAATTAAGGCACAGAAAGGAAGGTCTTCTTTGGTACAAAACTGTACCGAATACAGCACACACACACCCTATACGTTCCCACTGCTTGCTCAAGACCAACTCACTCAAGTAACTCTCTCCAGAGTACCCTAGAGTTTGTCCAGTCCACTCATTCATTCATTCATTGAATAAATGTGTATGAGCACGTAGTCTGTACCAGGCACTGTCAGGAATACCATCCTGAAAAGGACATTTACTTTTTTGTTTTTAATCTTTTCCTTCTTTACATCAAATTTGTCTTTTTTTTTTTTTTTTTTTTAGTGTCTTGCTTACAGTTAACTGCCAAGCTTCGGGGAGTGTCCGTGGATGTTAGGTTATGATTTCGGAGTGGAACAACTCAGAATGAAAGAGTCTGTCACGTAGTAAAGAGCGAGGATGGTGTAAACACAACTTGCCACATCTTGGAGTATTAGAACTAGGCGCTACTCTTTGAAATCTGATGTCTAATTTTAAAGACAAAATAATGTCTAGGTCTTGCCATCCATAGCAAATAACTGGATTTTTTTCCACCAGTGGTGATGCTGCACTAAAAGACGTGTGTGTGTGTGTGTGTGTGTATGCTTTGATTTCTTCCAATTATCGTTTACATTGGTAAGGCTTTTCCCTGGGGTGTGTACTAACTGAAAATGTAAATATGTTCACACACACGAATATATATGTGTGTGTATCATACTTGCTACATTTAAATTCATTCCAATTATTATTTTTATTGATACTCAAGTTGCCCCTTATTTGGCCAGAAGGAGCTTCTTCAGGCTGGCCTCTGATTCTCTTTAGCATGTCCTTATAGCCTTGAAGAGCTTCTTTGCTTTCTGTCATGATAGAATGTTCCAAGCTCATGTTGTACATTTCTTGCCCTTGACCTGAAAGCAGTCATTTCTTCACAAATTCTTGGCCCCTGTCAGTGGGAAATGGTATTTGGAGACAGCAGTCAGGGTTCTGAAGATAGTTATTTTTACTGGGGCTGGGTTCTTGAGTCTGTCTTTCTATTTTTTGGCCAGTGCATCTTTGGGATAAATTTCTAGAAGTGGGATTGCTGATCAAACAGTTAGACAGAAACATTTTAATGAAGAATTTGATAAACTAACTCTCAAGCTCAATTGGGAAAGGGAATTTTCAGGGTTAACTACAAACATTTTAAAAGGGAAAAAAGGGATGTTAGACTTTCCTGACCAGATATGAAAGAAATACGGTAAAGATGCAGTACCCAAAACTATGTGGTGTTGGCCAAGAATAGGCAAATAAGTCGATAAAACAGAATGAAGAGACTATGACCAGGAAAGAACAGATCAACCTGTACATGATTTGGGGGATGTTCCTTATCAAGTTGAATGAAAATAAAGGGAGTGTCTGCTTCACACCAAAGATTAAAATAATGTATGGATTTAATAATTTAAAAAACAAGTATAAGAGCAAAGAGTATGAGAGTATTTTAATAGGCTTGGGGTGGTGAAGCTTTCTAAAGGAAAATACAGGAAGAGAGAGAAGATAAGGGTTAATTCAAGGTTGTATTTTTTTTAATTGAAGTACAGTTGATTTACAGTGTCGTGTTAGTTTCTGCTGTACAGCATAGTGATTTAATTCTCCATATATATATTCTTATTTAGATTCTTTCCCATTCCAAGTTATTACAAGCTATTAAATATAGTACCCTGTGCTATACACTAGAACCTTGTTTCTCTCTTTTACGTACAGTAATTTGTATCTGCAAAACCCCAAATTCCCAATTTATCCCTCCCCCCCTTTCCTCTTTGGTAACCATAGGTTTGTTTCTGTGTCTGTGAGTCTGTTTCTGTAAAGAAGTTCATTTGTGTCATTTATTAAGATTTTTAGAAATATGAACTCCAGAATGTTTGGCCTGAACACCTGCTGCATTACGGACTACTATTTATTGACTAATATTTATGGAGTGTGTACTGTTTGCCAAGCACTGTGCTAGGCTTTGGGAATTAAGGAATTGGAAAAGAAGACCAAAATATCTGCCTTTAAGGAAGTTTATTTGGGAGAGGTCTAGGCTTCTGTTTCAAGCTATCCTTGCCTTTGTTACCTCTGAATATCTTTGGGCTGTGTTGCAAAGGGGTTAAATCATGTTGACCTTCATCTCTCCCACCCCTGCCTTTCATCTCTAGACCTTGCCTCTCCCTCTAAATAAGGTGGGGGTGGCAGGGTTCCAAAAGAATTTTTTCCACCTACTTTCCCAGCTATCACTAGATTCCAAAAGGAAGAGAAGCTGTTTGTAAAAAAAGAAAATATTTTGCTGTCAATTCAGATTTTTTCTTTAAATTCTTTGTTTTTCTAATACTGTCATTTCTACATTGAGGCCCCACCGCACCAGATGACAGTTAACTCCATTGCTTGGTACTTCCAAGCAAACTCAACATCAGAGACTTCTCAAGCACTTCCCTTTTGAAAACTGAGCCACAGTCAGGAATTTCTTCCTCTTTCCTTTCTCCTTCTAGTTGAGTCTAAGCTTTGGAGCTTCTGCAGAGCTGAAGCAAAGGCGGAGATGTCCGCCTCTCAGCTCAGACATACCCTGCCTGTCCGGCCTCTGGAATTGTCTCAGTCGTCTCGCTGATGGTCATGGTGATCATCGTTGGGCATCCGCGTGTGGGTTTGTCAGCTTTGTCGCCCTTGGTGCAGCGATGTCCTGGGGCTTCCAAGATCTGTTCATATTGATACTGCCTGAGAGAGACACGTCTCCCATGGTCCATGCTGTCACCCACCGCCACATCCTTAATATTGCAAAACTCCTTCAGGAGTCTTCGTATTACACTGGCTTTCTCCTAAGCCTCTCTAGGAATACAGAAGTTTCATCAGATCCTCTCCCCTTTAATAGCCCACACAGTTATATTCTATTGTCCCCATCACTGTGGCACTTCTGAGGGACTTGCCCGCTATCCTGAACATCCACATAGAAAGAGGGCCCACAGATCCCTATACCCACCCCTGTAAAGGAATGTCAGTCATCTCACCTTCTGTGATGAAGTTGGGTGGTGTGCAGAGATGGGTGTAGAGCACAGAGCCTCACAGAGACATCTAAAATGTCTTGATCTCCTCTGTCTTTCTCTTCCCCTTTTCAGGGATTTTTTTCTTGTCTGGAGGGAGGAAATACCTCACACTTACCAAGTATTCATCCCACGTCTTCCTGTCCTTTGTCCAGAGGCCAGCTTTTTAAGCTTCGAGAGCCCAGAGTTTTGATGTAGACAGTAAACAGACAAATCCTATTATGATTAGTTTATGCCAATAAATTTGAAGCTAAAGGGAGGGAAAAAAAAAACACCAAGAATTTTGAGATCATTGATTGGGATCTTTGGTGTGTGTATTTGGAAGATGTGTGTTTGTATCTCATGTTATTCTGCCAAACACACCTTCCTTCTGTGCTGTCTTCAGTATGGTCCCGTCACACTATTTGTTCTCCTTCATTTTACTTGATTTTTGAGGAGTGTAGTGAAGTGTTTGAATACCTCTTCTCAAATTGCTGGCTTTCCAGATGGTTACCAGAGTAATTTTTAGTTTAATTGTCTTTAGATTCAGATTTCAGACAGAAAACAAACCATGGTTACCAAAAGGGAAAGGGGAGGAGGAGGGATAAATTAAGGAGTTTGGGATGAGCAGATACAAACTATTATACACAAAATAAACAGCAAGGACATACTGTACAGCACAGGGAACTATATCCAATATCTTATAATAACCCATAATGGAAAAGAATATGAAAAAGAATATATATATGTGTAACTGAATCACTTTGCTGTACACCTGAAACTAATACAACATTGTAAATCAACTTCAATTAAAAAAAAAAGACTTTAAAACTAAGAAAAACCCCAAAAAACAAAACAACAACAAAAAAAACCAAAACCCTTAATCCAAGTGCATTCATTACCTGATTTCTTAAAAATTGAGTTTAACAGCTTTATCTTTAGCTCACAAACACTAAAGAAAATTGGCAGGAATTATTGAATTAGAATAAATGCCTGTTGATTATACCATAATGAAGTATGCTTTCTTACAGACACGAATCTTCTAACATGAGAGAATCTGGACCTTATAGCTGAGTCTTTCCCCTAAAATAAATTGAGGCAAAGTTATTTTTTAAACTATAATATCTCCTTTTAACTTTAACAGAACATAGATTATGATAATTGTTCTTCCTAGCTATCTTCTGAATGTAGTGTTTCTTGAATCATTGCGTAAGAAACATGGAATTTTTTCTAAGAACCTGCCAGAAAATATACCCTTCTGCTTCTTTCCCTCTCATATCCATTTCTAATGAAAAGCAGTGACAGCAAATTTAGTTATAAGCCAAACTCATCACTGGATTTCTTGTGCTTTTACAGTTTGATGTTACAAAGCACTAATGGCAATAAATACATGCTTTTTTTAAAAGGGTTTTTTTTCCCCTTTATCTACAGAGAAGGAATAACATATAACATTAGAAAGCATAACTCGCTTGTCCTAAAATAATAACACCCGATTGTTGAATGGAGTGAATCCGTATTTCCTCATGAAGAGAAGATACCACCAAAAACAGCCGATTTTGTGCTAATCCTGGGTGGTCCAAAAAAGACAAAATATTGAATTAATTCTACAACTTTGGAGGAGCAGTGGAAAAACAAATATAGGAAGCAAATGAGCCATTATTAGCTCTGGAAATGACATATTCTGTGAAATTTTCTTCCAGTTCGGCTGTTATGGTAAGATGATGAGGTGGTCGAGCTCGGTTGGTTAAGTGGGTAGATAGATAGAGGTGCTAGGAAGTAGATACATGGGACTTAGATTTGGTCTATACTTTGAGCCTGAAAGTTGATGAAAAGTAGTCTAAGAATAATTGATATATTAATACAAATTCACTCCATAAACATTTGTTGCTCTTTGTCAGCAAGCTTTATGGCAATGAAGATGATGATGATAAATTTTAAATGCTTTTAAGGTTTATTGTGGTTCTGGGAGAAACCACCCCCAGAAGAGAGGCTCTGGTCTGTGTCTTTCTGTTTTACCCTCACTGATCAGTGTTCCATTCCTCACTCTTGTGGAATGTTACTCACAAGTACTCACCTTGTCAGGGAGGCACATAGTAGGTCAACCCAATACAACCTTATGCTGACATTCCCTATTTCATTACAGCAAATTCTTCGTCATTCTAGAGAAAACTCAACGAAAGTTATCTTCCTCATCACCGATGGATACTCCAATGGGGGAGATCCTAGACCCATTGCAGCATCACTGCGAGATTTTGGAGTGGAAATCTTCACTTTCGGCATATGGCAGGGAAACATTCGAGAGCTGAATGACATGGCTTCCACCCCAAAGGAGGAACACTGCTACCTGGTCCACAGTTTTGAAGAATTTGAGGCTCTAGCTCGCCGGGCATTGCACGAAGGTAATGGAAGCCTAATGGCATAACACGGTGCCTTTAAATGGGAGTTCCTTCTTGCTTACTGCTTGAAACCCACTGCACACCAAGCCCTGTGAGGTCTTTGCTGAGCATGATGCCCGTGTGTCCTTTGTGTATTATGAGATACGTTGAACTTCACAGAGATGACATTCTGACCTTGCAGCAGGAGTATTTATTTTGTTTTGTTTTACAGCTGTGATATATTTTCACTAAAATATCCATATGCTCCCACCTGGAATAGTTAGAATCAGTGGAATGAACTGAGGTGTGTTTTGAGGCCACACACAGAGTGGGAAGCCTTGACTTAGAATCCCATTTACAGTTATCTGGAATGAAGTAGAACTTCAGAGATACGCAGAGTGAATCTCACCAGAATGTTCCCAGAGATATACAGGGAGATTATTAGGGACAATAAATACTTAACACACCCTTCTTGACCTGACAATTTGAAGATAGGCTTATGTAAAGCTGAAGAGCAGTGCCAGCAACAGAATGGCATCAGTAAATCCACTCATTCAAGTTTTTTTTTGGGGGGGGGGGGTGCTGGTAATTAGGTTTATTTAATGGAGGCACTGGGGTCTGAACCTTGGCCCTTGTGCCTGCTAAGCACATACTCTATCACTGAGCTATACCCTCCCCCCTCAAGTTCTTTGTGTATTACTTACAAGGATGTTTAGTTGTGTGGCTTAAGTCAGATGAACTTCCAGGCGTGATATGGGCGTTTGTCTTGGTGATCCAGGGGAGCAAGGGCAGACTGGGAGGAGGCAGTAGGAGATCGAGCCTCAGCTCGAAGCCATGGAGCAAATTAGACTTGACCTCTGCAGGTATCCACGTGAAAGACTCAGTCTGATGGGAAGATCATGGCAACCCAAGGTTTCCTCGCAGTTTGTAATGTTCAAAATAAGTGCATCGGCCCTCCTGTAGTTCCGTGAAAGGTGGTTAGAGCATCATCTCAGGCTGTCTATGGACATAGCAAAAAAAAAAAAAAAAAAAAAAAAACCCCGTTAGCCACCTACTAACTGAGTGGATTTTGGCAAATATTTTAATGTTTTCACTCCTTAGATTTCTTGTTAATAGAATAGGGTATAAGAATAGTACCTTCTTCATAGGATTGTTCTAAGGATTAAATGGGTTAATATGTATAGTAATTAATAGTCACTGAGGTCTTACTATACTAAGCCATTGATTACTGTCCATTATTATTATTATCTTAGGGAATTTATCTAACATCTGTGAGCTTCAGTTTCCTCTACTTTTAAAATGGAGATATTACAATATGTACCATATAGTTGTGTCAGGAGGATTAAATGAAATATTTAAATTTCGCCAAGTGTAGTGTTTGGCACGTGGCAGACGTTCAGTAGCTGGGGCATCCTTTGCTTCCCCTTTTCTCAGGGGAAGTGATACGTTGAGTGGGAAGACAGAGTGGCTGTTTCACTAGACGGGATTATGAAATTCTGGGTGTTCCCAGCTGTGTCGTAGAGGACCTGTTTCCAGTCCTACCAACTTTCTGTCTTGTAGGTTTGGGGCCTTCTATCCTAATGCGAGTTGAGTCAGAAATTGGAGGGGACAGAGTCTTCAAGGAAAGGATTTTGGTTACCATATTACAACAGGGATTTGAAAGGCGTCTCTTTTATTACAATAAACTAATACCTGAAATGTGTAAGATTCTGATTGAGTTTCCAGGTTCCATAATAAAAAATCCTGTTTTTATTAAAAAGATATGATCGGGGCAGAGGAAGTGAACCTCATTTCCCCTGCCTCTGTGTTCTCTGAAGTGCCTTTTAATCTGGATGAATCTGCTTTTGGTCTCCCGACTGTCTTGTGTCTGTGGCCATTCTCAATAGACGTAAGTTGAGGAATAACAGCTTTCCTCATATGGAGCTTGTTCACCTCTCTCTCTCCCAGACCTGAATGCCAGTGCACCAGTCTTGACAGCTCCATTTTTCTTGCTTCCTAAGTTACTCTACTGCCAAATCTACATCTCAAAGTGAAGTCCTAGATGGCCGTGTTGCAGACCTTGTACCCACACCACAGTCTTGGATGGAGCTTTAACAGACTGCTTGGCTCTCCTAGTCTCTTTCCGTTAGGGCTGAGGTCTTCCCTTTACTTCGTCCTTATCTGTTGTTGTTCAGTCTTAAGGCATAGAGACGTGTTTCATAATGGAGGCCATCACCCGTCTCCTGGCCAGGTGTTCAGTGGCGGCTCACGTGTCTTGCTGAAACTCACCCATCGGCGTTCCGACTCTGGCCCCATCACTATATCCAAGGTTATTAGCACCACGGACCTAGCAGTGGAATTTAGGCTGAGAATTTTGAACTTCTTCCACAGGGTGAATGGAACTGCCTGCCTGATTCTGGGCCATCTGTCCTTGATAAGTCATATTCAACCGTAACCTGCCCTGTTAAGTCACTTTCTGAACAGAAGCAGCTCTGCCCAAGTTGTGGAACTCCCAGCATGGCTCAGGTAGTCAGGGTGGTCTCCTTTTCCGTGACTCGTGAAAATGTATTGAAGATTGAGAAGTAAACCAGATTCTGTTACTAGAATTCTATCATTCAACTTGTGCAGCGCTGTTGTTTCAGTCTTTAATCAAGTCATTATAGCAGTCGTGCTATTTCTTCTTAAGGCAGGAGCTCACAGTCAGCACCCCAGTGCAGCAGTCAGGATTGCCGTGTTATTTATTTATTTGAACAAGGATTCTGGAAATCTGGTTGCTGCTGCCTGACCTCATGCTGGAAGCCAGGGGAATGACCTGGAGAACCGACTGTGTTACTTCCTGCTGCATCTGGAGATTCCTCGCTGGAAAGTTCTGAATTTCTGCCTGACCCTGCCTGGCCTCGAGAACTTATGATGAGGTCCCAGACTGAGCTAACTTAACCGGCTGCAACAAATTCCCAGTCTGTGATGGTGCAAATCACACACATTCAGATTTGAGTGGGAGCAGGGAGCAGTTGGAAATTAGACAGATATGAAAAGATTCTTTCCTCCGGCTTGCACTTGAGTTGTGGTAACTAGAGAGTGTACCATTTAATTGCTAATTGCATTTTTCTTTTTAATTACCCCTTGTCATGTGTTCTGGATAGATCTGCCTTCTGGGAGTTTTATTCAAGAGGATATGTCCCACTGCTCGTATCTTTGTGAAGCTGGCAGAGACTGCTGTGACCAGATGGCAAGCTGCAAATGTGGGACACACACGGGGCAGTTTGAGTGCATCTGTGAAAAGGGGTATTACGGCAAAGGTCTACAGTACGAATGCACAGGTGAGTGCCTGGCTTGTGTGTACCTGTATCAGTTGTCGGGTGTGCAGAGGACGCCGCCCAAACTCGATGGCTGATGACATAAAGTATTTATTGCTGCTCATGAGTCTCTGGGCAGCACTGTTAGTCTCAGCCGTGATGACTCGTGCATTTGTCATTGGCTATGGGTGGGGTTGGCTGCCCTGCTGATCTTACCTGAGTTCTCTTACCTGTTTGGAGAGCAGCTAGCCGGAGTCTGGTCTAAAACGGCTTGTCTGGGACCACTAGGCTGGTCTTTATGTGACCTCTTGGACTCCATCAGGCTAGTCCAATCCTCTTCATGTGGTGGTGGCAGAGTTCCGAGAGAGACTGGCCCCCTGAAGCCTATGTGCAGAATGGGGTGGGGGAAGATTTATTTGTAATCCGTCAAGAGCCAGATCACCAAAACAGGCCTCAGTCTCTGTGCGAGATGGAAGCCAGGGGGATTCTGGTCCTCAGGTCCCAGGTAACTTGTGGGATTGTCACCAAAAAAATACGACATTCACTTGATGGCCTTTTAAGTCTTCGTAAATCTCCACGAAGGGACATCCAGAAGCTCTAAAAATGCCGTCACTTCAAAATGGAGTTCTCTTCTTTGACATGTGTAGTTTTACCTCCTCTAAGTTTCCTTACCAGAGGATCTTTTTAAAAAATATTTTTAACATTTTCATATTTATTATGTTAAATATTCTATTACAAAGGCGTGAAGACAACTTAGGGATCCCTGTGTTCTGTATTATATTTTAGGAAATCTTGGCTATTTAGACGTGTCACGTGGTTTTTCTGTGATAGCCTTTCATTCGTCTGTTCTGTTTTGCTTGGAAAGCAACGTGTGCTTTAGACCTCACGGCTCTGCCAGGGTTTGCCGTTTGGGGAAAATGTATTCCTGTGGAAATTAACGCCCACCAGGAGAGCTTAAGGGCGGGAGGTTTACTTTATTCTGTCCCATGTGGCCTTTCATTGCTCATTTCACGTGGACATTATTTTATTCTGACATTTGGAGGGTAGGTAGATCTGCTCTGTAACACAGATGTGTGGTTCTCCCCGGGGAGAACCTTCCAGGTCTTCTATCTGACCTGCTTTCTCTCTTTTCTTCTCCTCGTGGGATGTTTCCTCTTGTGTTCTTCTTTTACTCGCTTTCATTCTTATTGCCCCTCATCTCCCGTCCCTTAATTTCTCCTCCGCCCCCTGGCCCTGATCCTAGTAGGCGGACGTCCTTCCTGGGTCTGAGCATCCGAGCTCGCCCAGTAGAATCACTCCTTTCTTGGCCCTGCTCCCACTCCACCCAGCAGGATTCCTCATTTAAGCAGAAAAAAGGGGGGAAAAATCAGCCCAACTGCCTCTGAGTTGGCAAAACGCCTCCTCCTGAATCTTCCCACACTTTCATCCACAGCCCAGCTTGGCACTCTCCCTGACACCCCCTCCTTCCCTCCTCCCATCCAAGCCCACCAGACCCAGGCAGAAGCTCTCATTTTCTTTGCTTCATGCTGTGGTCAGCATGTCTGCTTTCCGTGTGGTCCTAGACTGAACTGCTCCCTGCCAGCAAGCCACTGCTGTGTGGCTGCCGGGCCACCTCAACCACACCTCGCCCAGCCCCCACTGCTCCAAGGCACTGTCATCTCACATCCCAGGAGATAAGATGCGGGATGGGGGGCGGGGCAGGCAGTTCACAAACTCACTGCCCCCAGTTACCCCTGTCACTGTGGCTGCTCGTTCCAGGAGTTATGCATTCCAGTCTGTAAAATGTGTGAGGTTGGATTGGAGCCTCAGTAGAGGGGGACAGGAGCAGTTTGGCTGTTGGTTCTAGCCAAGAATACTAAGTACAGAATTCATTTATCTATCCCTTCTCTTAAATTAGTAAGCCTTCCTTACATGCAAGCTTTCAGTTAGATATGGTTCATTGATATAAATGGTTGGGATTGTCATCTTCAACATTTGTTGAAGGGATGACAGTCAGGGATGAAAGAATGGTATTGGGACATGGAGCTGTACTTTGTACACTTGCAGGAGACAGTGCTAACGACTGGCTTCCCTGGCGTGCTAGGAGCTAAGAGAAAATAAGTTCTGTCCTTCCTAGGACATGAAAGACTCATTATTAGACACTTCTCGTTTGGGAAGGCCAAAAGAAACACTAGCTCTAACTGGAAGCCGTGAGCCCCTTTTAAAATCCATTTAGTTCACAGCTGTCCCTGAGCACGGGTTCAATGGTGAGCGGATAGAGCTGGTGCCCACCTTCTTGGAACTTACGATCCAACCTCACAAATTGATTTGTAATTGCATACTGTGGTGTATGGTGTGAAGAAGGGCCTCCAGGGAGGGCTGGACTGCCATCGGTCTCTCCACTGAGATATGAAGGATGCCTAAATGAGAGTTACTGTATTGCTCCAGGAGAGGACCGGCACCTTTCATTCAGAATAGCTGGAATTCTGAGCATTTATCCTCATTGTCAAAACAGTGCCCTTCAGCAGCAAGTTACCTCCCTTTAGAGCCAAAGGAAACCTTAGCAATTATCTGCTCTAAAACCTTCATTCTGCAAAAGGAAATTGAGGTCTCAGAGAAAGATGAGTAGTTTGCTCAAGATGGCATTTCCCTGTACACCAGAAATTGACACATTGTAACTGACTATATTTCAATTTTTTAAAAAAGAAAAAAGGTGGTGTATCCTGCCATCAACCAGCAGGACCCAGAAAGGGACCCAGGACACTTTTCTCTAAGTCCTATTTCCAAGATCTCAAACTGCTTATTTTGCAGTTTTTGAAAATAGCTTCTTGTATACATTGCTTTTCAGAGACCGTAAACATTGAACTGTGCTCAGAGAGTTTAAAAGCACAGAAAGATCTGGCTCACATTCAGCCTGTGACAATTACATACTCTGTGGCTGTGGATGATTAATTCCTCCTGATTCTCAGTTTCTTTGTAAAATATGCTTAATAATGGTATAGTTTTATATATACATATGTATAATTTTATGTATATGTGTATTTTCGTTTAGTTTTCTGTATATATGTGCGCGCACACGTATGGTCAGACTATTCAAGATGACTGATCTCTTGCTCTTTGTCTGTCCTCTGCTCAACCTGCTGCCTGCTTCACCTGCACCTACTCACAGGACTGACCTTCCTGCATACTTGCCCCAGGCCCCAGCTAGTAATTGTTCTTATCAAAAGAGTGGTCAGGGGTGTGCCCTTCTGCTGGTTTCCCTAGTAACTGATGAGCTAACCAGGTGTCAATTCCCCTATTACTGCTAACCTTCCCCTGTCCCCTGGAAGCCAAGATTGTCACCATGTCCTGCCCACCATGTCCTGCCTGCTGTCAGCCACACATGGTCGGGTGTCCTTCCAGGACCTTGCTTCAAATGAGTAAGCTCCCCCATCTGTTAAACCATTGATGTCTCTGTTGCTGACTGCAAAGGCTCTTTCTCTGGTCTTGAAGCTGGGTGAGTACAGACCTTGCAGGTCTGCAGGGTGCAGCCCAACAATAGATAAATATACAATATATATATATAGAAGTATACCTATAGATGTGTGTGTGTGTGTGTGTGTGTGTGTGTGTACACATATGTATGTGTGTGTAGATGGATGGTTGGGTAATTGAGAACATACTTAGAATGCTTAGGATAGTATCTGGCACATCAATTCTTTTACCTTTAATCGTTATTGTGAGATAATATACATATTGAGAAAGCTAATGAACATTCAAATAATTATCTCAAGAATGAGATACTTGAAGGTAAGGGACGCCATGTATTTTGTAAATTCCACTCTTCTGGGCTAGAATAGTGGCCCTAACCTGAGAGCTGAGCTATGGGGAGGACAAGGAAGATCCCTGCATGCAGGTGAACGCCATCAAGAAGCCTTGCCCCTACTGAGGGTACTGCATTGACCTGATGAGCATCCAGTGAAAGTCAAGAATCCGGAGTGAGAAAGGGCAGTGGGATCACGTGCCATTGGATGTTGAAGTGGAGGTTGTTTGCCTGATTAGGGAAGAGTTACATGCTGAGGCAAGTTGTGTTTGTTAATTAATTTCATAGAAAAGTAGGATATTAGCGCTGGCTGTAAAGGTTTTTCTCACTGTTCACTTGGGAGATGGTGCAGCTCTAGCCCATGATCATATAGGAAGTTTGGGGCAGAGCTAAAGTGGAATTAAGGTCTCCCAATTCCCAGTCCGCGATCCTTTCTTTGTACTATCATGTCTCGAAGGGTACCCGTGAAACTTTAAAGAAAACGGGTCAGCACGGTGTTAACTGTGATCCCCTCCTCCTTTTCCCTCTTTGTTCTGAGTGATTGCCATTCTGGGTTGCATGGGTCCTCAGTGACCTCCCAGAGCCCTGGCCAAGGCAGTGGCTCCACTCAAAATGGCCCAAGCACCTCTGTTATGGGAAGGCTGGACAAGACCTTGATGCACAAAAAAGATTATAATAATTGTGGGTCTGTTCCGTATCATGGACATCTTAACTTGAGCCCAAGCCTGAAGATATTCTTTGGAAATTACTAACAAGTAATATTGTGTCAAAGAGTTCAGTTTTATAAGACATTATTTAATATGTTTGAACTGGTTTTTCATTTCATTCCCCTTGGCTCAAAACTTCTTTGAGTTGGTTTCAAAATAATTCTGTGCTTTTAGCTGGTGGTCTTGAAGAGAGTGTACTAATAGGTTTTACAGAAGTGAGAACCATGTTAACATGTAGTCCAGAGTAGAAGGATGCTTTGTTCACATATGTCTCCGTTCATTCGTATAATGACACTGAACACAGAAACCGTGTTTGACGGAAGTGAAATGAACACATTCTCTGAGTCGTCCAGTCTAAGAGAGGCATTGCAATCGAACAAACCCAGTTCAGCAACGAAAATCAGTTTCAGCATAATACCAGTCCCTGTCGTGCCTCCCAAGCCCTAGCTGAAATCTCTTTTCCTTTCTGTTCTTTCCTCTCAATTGTTTTTTTTGGGGGGGGGGGGGGTCATAAATCAATTCTTTATGAAAGGCTGTTGATATTTTGTTTAAAAAAAAAACCCATTTGTATGATTCAGAAATTCAGGTATGGAACTTCACTACTACTTGAGCAGGTTTAATGGGTTGAGGAAACATCCTGCTAGGATTTGTTCCTGAACTTCAGCTAAGGGAAGAGGACTGAAAAACTGGAATCTAATGAAAAGAAGGTGCTTCCAATTTCTAGCTGTAGGATTGCTATCTTCCTTCTTCACATTTAACAGAGACATTTGGACAATGGTGGTGATGATGATGATGATGTTGAGAGAGCAATAATTAACTGATGATAATAATGGTTAATATTTAAGTAGCGCTTCCTATATCCCAGCCACCTTTTCAGCATCATTGATATACATTAACTCATTTAATGTTCACAATAACTCTCTGGAGTATGTCGCATTTTACGGGCAAGGAAACTGGAAGTCTGAGAGATTATTTGTCCAGGATCACATAGCTGATAGAGCTGGTTTATGAACCCAAGCTCTCTGGCTCCAGAGTTCACAGTCTAGCCATAGAGATAGACATGCAGCAAATAAACACAATTAAAAACATAATTTCAAATTCTGTTAAGTATAAGTGTGACCCTGATGAGAGCATCAGTATTTGATCATTTTCAACACAACAGCAGCTTCGTGCAGTTCAGTCAACCCAGTGGAAAGGCAGGAAAAGAAGAGAACAAGTTACATAAAATATAACTCTGATCATGCCACACCCCTGCTGACTGTTTTTTAATTATGACTGATTATTACAGGATAAACTTCAAGCTCCTTAGCATAGCCTAAAGTTTGTATGATTTGATCCCTCTTAACCTTTTGAGCTAAAAGCTGGAGCTAGTTATCATTTGCCCCAAATAGCATGCTATTTCATTCCTCAGACCTTTTTTCATGTTTCTTCTGGTTCCCTTTCCCACCCCACCCAACTATTTTCTTTCTTTCTACTTCATCAGACTAGTGATTTAATGGACGGAGATTTTCTAGTTCACTCTGTCCCCACTGCTTGCTTCCAGAGCCCATCAAGAAAAAAGATGTAGGTAAGAGGCCAAGTTTAATTCCAGGATCTTAAATGCACAGGAACTCATCCTTGAAATCTTAGGCGATTGCATGGTTTCCTTGTCTGCCTTGGGTACCACGAGATCCTTAGCACCCAGGCACATGGTAAAGGTGTTTAAGAACGTGTTTAATTTGTTTGAATGCAAAATATTTACATTTGGCTAAGTTTTGTCAACAATAAATCAAATACAGTGTATGGTTGATTTACTAGATTAGTCATTTGTAGATCATCATAACCAGTTGTGGGTAGCCAGGGAACTCCTGTTGTAAATCCAAGCAGTTGCAGCTGTTCTGAATTTCCCCTGAAGGGGTTTGAGAGCCACAGAATACAGAGACAATAGGCATCTTGAGGACACTGCTTTGCAGCCATTGACTCCAATTTCAAGTGAGTTTGGAATGATTAGCGGATTGAAAATTATAGCTGGATGGGAGCCAAGGCTGAGGACTAGATAATGAGCCAAAGCCCCGGTTATATGATTTTCCATAAAAAGGAGGAGACACTATAGAAATGGAAACACTGGCCTCTTTAACTGGGAATGCCTTATTATACATGGAAATACATGCGCACAAATCCCCACCCCCGTCCTGCGAGCACGCACACGCTTTCCTGTCTAAGTATTATATCATTGCTTTGGAAAGAGAAAGGACAGAGAGCTCTGGAAATTCTTGAACAGGAACCAGAACATTTGGAAATCTTGTTCTCTGAGCAGAGCTTAGCTGAGTTTTCTTCCCAAAAAGCATCCCCAGCGGTGCCCAATGATAGATTTGTAAGGTGTAGGAAATTTGTACAGTGTATTCCTGTTTGCTTTTTATGAGGTAATACTGCTAGCGTGTTGACACTGGTTCCCTTCAACTTGAGGAGGACGGGTTACTGTTGCCTGGACCAAGCTAGTTTGTTCAGTTTCCCACTGAATGAGGTGGGTGTTCAGTCCATCATAATTTTATAACAGGAAAACGCATATTATTGGTCTGTAGGTATGAAACATCACCAGACTCCGAAGTCAGGGTGCTGTCTTTTTAGTTCAGGTGTTGTGTTCTTCAGCTGTGTAACTTCTGTTTGGTTCTTGCCCATATTTGCTGTCTCTTTGTTGAAGTTCTCACTGTGTTCATCCATTCTTCTCCCAAGTTTGGTGAGCATTTTATGACCATTCCTTTGAAATCTTTATCAGGCAAATTACTTATCTCTGTTTCATCACAGGGTTTTTTTTTTTCCTGAGGTTTTGTCTGATTCTCCATGTTGCTTTCTGTGCATTAAGATGAAATTGCCCCCTCTCCCAATCTGCAAGGAGAGGCCCCATGTGGGAGATGAACCTTATGGTTCATCCCTCCCCTAGGTCTTGGTTGTCTCTCTGTGATTGTCCCAGCAGCCTATTTCATTTTTAATGGCTCCCATTAGCTGAGGTTGTGCCAAGACCTGTCAGCATCCCAAAGGAGAGTTATCTCAGACAGCACCTAGGTTTAGGCTGATTGGGAGCCAGACCCTCAGGGAGCAGCCTTTAAAGTATGTAAATATCCAGAACCACAAGTATAAGACCCACTGGCCACCAGAGTTGGATGATCTGGAGGTGTCCCCTGAGTGGCAGTCACAAAATTTGGGGCGCCAGACATGTGCAAAAACTCCCCTCCGGGTGGAGATACCTTAAAAAACTAAAAATAGAGTTACCATATGATCCAGCAATCCCACTCCTGGGCATATATCTGGAGAAAACTTTAATTAAAAAAGACACTTGCACCCCAGTGCTCACAGCAGCACGATTTACAATAGCCAAGGCATGGAAGCAACCTAAATGCCCATCAACAGGTGACTGGATAAAGTAGCCATGGTGAATAAACCATGCCTTCACTTCCACTTCCTCACCCTACAATGTATCTGAACTCAAAACGTCTTAGAAGTGAGCCAGAGTACTCTATTTCCAGTGTCAGAAAATATTGAAAGATATTTCACTGAACTATGTAAAAGGCAAAACAATTTCTTTGAGGTCTTGTTTATTGTGCCTTAGTCTGAAGGATCTCCAGATACTGAGATTTTGAATTGTGCTGGAGATTTATTGCCTGGGGGCAGTGCACCAAGATTTAGAGGGGATGAAAAGTACGCACTTCTTTTGAAAAATGAACAAAGGGCAATTGTGTTAAGGTTCCAGAGATACTTTCTCTGGCGCGTCAGTTTAGGTAAGAGTCCATATGAATGTTGAGCTTTCGGAAATCTACTGTCTCAAAAGATTCATGCCACATCTGCATGCCCCTTGCAAAGTCTTTGCCTGCTTGGGTGTTCTGATTTTGCAGAAGAGGAAACAGTGTGAAAGAATTTTAAGTTTTCCGAAGATCATTCGTCTCCAGAGAAATCAGTATGCAGACCCAACTCTCTTGGAGTCCAGCGTCCGTGCTGTCTCTGCACCATTATGTCGCCTACAGTCCATCCATGGCACTCACTGCACCGTCATTATCCATCAAAGAAATGATCCAGGAATATTTTCCTGCTCTTACCAGTTGCTTCTAAGTTGTAGCTGAGCATCCCAAATATCTGGTTCCGTGGGATCGGTACAGAGGTGGTGCTTACTAAATGGTAGATAATTAGCCAAGTTTGGATGGTAGCCAGTGTTAGCAATTTGAAAATGATAGTCCAAGTGAGAGAAAAATCAGGGTCAGTGAAATGAGGGCCTGTGTAAGTATCCTATGTGCTAGGGATGCCGAGATGGATGGTTGGGTCCTTGTACAACCTTGTGTTCGTAAATAGTTATGGGCTGCAGTTAGTGGCATGAATGCTACTGATGAATCCTAGTTCTGTAACTTACTCGCTGTGTATTTCTGGACAGGTTCTTTGATCTCTGGGCATCTTAGTTTCTTAGTCTATGAAATGGGGTTAGTAACAGTAAAATTGTTATGGAAATTCAATAAGATAATGTGTATAAAAAGCTTGTGGCAGTGTATGGTGTATAGTAAGTGCTTGATTAAAATGATTATGCTTTACTAGGGGTGGTTCTCAAAGGGAGAGATTTTTGTCCCCTTGGGGACTTTCGGCAGTGTCTGAAGACGGTATCAGTTGTCACAGCTGAAAGGAGCTACTGTCATCTAGTGGCTGACGGCCAGGGATGTTGCTCAGTAGCCTAGGATGCACCAAACAGCTGTGACAAATTCCAAACAGCAACCTCTACTGAGGTTGAGACACCTGTTCTGTATTGACAGACTGAATGCTTTAATGTAAGATTCAAAAAGCATTGCTGTATCTCATTTTAAAGTTTTAGAAGAAATATCAAAGCCGTGGGATGCTCCTAGGGTTAAATGATCTCTTGCAGGTGATCATTGCAGCGTCTAATGCTCCAGCCACCCCAGGCTGCTGGTGGCCGCTGAGACACTTCCAGCCCTTCTGTGGCTCCATAATTGTGTGCTTTTGTTCCCCTTTGCCTAGACTCTCCCACGTCTCGCCTGTCTGTTCAGTTCTTCCCAGTCTCTCATGATTCTTAACAATCTCACCTCTCTTGTGAAAGTTTCCTTTTCATTCCTTCTTGCCCTGGCACAGTTGGATCTGGACTTTTTTGGTTCTCTTAACTATCTTCTTCCTGTTAACACTCAGCACATAGTATCATCATTTTGGGTGGGTTTTTTCTTTGCTATTCTGTGAACTCCTTTAGGGCAGGTTTATGTCTGTCTGCCTCTCTCTCTCTCTTTCTTTTTTTATTGCCTCTGCTACATGGCAATGGACTTGGAGTAAGCATTAATAAATTTTGAGAGAATGAATGAGTGAGTAAATAAATACAGCGAATTGCATGTTTAGATACTAGAACACAGCATATGGAAACCCTGCTTGGTCCCCACCTTCCTTCCCGGGAATTTTCCATGCCTTTTTCAGAGAAATGAAGGTGAACAAGTCTACTGACCCTTAGAAGCACTGGCTTAGAATCAAAGTAAGCCATCTGGAAGGCCAAGTTCAACAATGGGAAGTGGCTAATCACACATTTATCTCTTTCATGGTATCTAGTTACTGAGATTATTTTCCAAATGTAGTTCTAAAACCAGGCTATTGCGATGTGTGTGCATGTATGTGTGTACAGCTATTTGCATGGACTGATGATGAGTGATGGTTTGGGGTAGTGTTACAGTTCATATCACAGTCAAGACAGCATTCCAGGATATGGTGGATTTTTACCATTTAGGCAATCAGTCAACAAATATAAAGCAAACCATTATTACTGTATGTAGCATAACTTTAGTGGTTGGGAAATTTTCCATAAAAGCTTGAGATATATAGATTTTGTCAAAATATGGAAGCAGGTATGTGATCATAAATTATGAGCGACAGAATAAGTTATGAGAAAAAAGTAATCAAATACACATTATATGTGAAACACGGGGTTGTGTGTGAAAGCACACCCATAAAAATTAATAAGGCAGGGTCACTCTTTTTCACCATCAATATTTCATATATTAAGCAAAAAAGAGCTGTTTTACTATTTGCGTATGATATGATTGTTAACCTAGAAAATCCAAAGAAGTCAATGGTCTGTCACTAGAATTAATAAAATACGTTCATAACGTGGCAAGATAATTATTTCAAATCAATAAATGTTTATGGAGAAAACACTAAGTTTAAGAATGGGATGAAATCCTATTTACAATAATTTAAAAGGTATGTTTCCAAAGAATAATTTGAAAGAGAAATGTGTGACCCTCAGGAGGAACTGTAAAGTTTTACAGATATATGAATAAGAGGGTCAATTTATAAATTTATGCGGGAGGAATACCCTACTCCGGTCATTCTAATACTCATTCATATTTTGCAGGAGAACTAAGGAAAAGTGCATGTGCTCCATCTTCCCAGAAGCAGATTCCTCTGCGTTTTGTGTGTATCATTTCTTCTCTGTTGACAGATTTTTCTAGGTTGCGTGTATCAATCCATCAGTGATATTGCTCTCCATGTGTTATGTTTTTAGGGTCACCCTTTGTAGAAGCATGGTGATGTCAGTTTTTCTCATATCTTATGTTGAAGGGTGACTTCTATTTCTAGAAAACCAAAAGGAACCAAAAGGAAAATGGAAAAAAAGTAGATAATTGCCAATAAATACAGGATAACAATTTTCGAAAGGGTTAAAGCAAAAAAACCGTAAAAGCAAGTAAGCAAAAAAAAGCATTAATTAATTATAGCTCAAATGTCTTAAATCAGCCTTATGTAGAGAGATATATGGGGATGAGTGAATCATAGTGTGTGTTTCAGAATGAATATTAATGTCCTTCAAAATCATTCTCCAAAAGGGATCCAAAGTGATCTTGTCATCTACCCTACGTTAAAATATTGTCATTATTCTCATTGTTTTAAGGATCAACTTCTAGTTTTTGAAAGTGACCTATCCAGCCGTGAAGATCCTGGCACTCAGTTTTCTAGCCTCACCCCTCTGTCCTCAGGCCAGAGTGAACTCGCATTTTCAAGCTTGCCCTCTCTTGCCTCTGGATCTGCACGTGTTGGTCCCTCTGTCTGGAATGCCATCACACTGTCTCTACCCCTCCCCCCTTACTTCTCTGTTGGATTCTGGTCTGACCTCCGAAATCACCTTGACCAGCAAAGCTCACCTGACCACCCCACCCTTGTCAAGTCTGGATAACATCTCTTTCGTGTGTTGTCAATAACATGATACTTTGCCTCTTTTTAATCATCTGTTGAAAACTGCAGACAAGGCTCTTATTCTTCTCTATCCCAACTATCCTATTACCTATCATATCCTTTTCATCACTACAGAACGTCATAAACTTTTAATTTTACAGCTACTTGGCTATCAACTTGATCACCCATGTGTTGTGGTGGAAAACTGGTTCTCCAACTGGTTACGTAACATAGAGAAGTTCAGACAGTGTGACAGCCAGTAGTAATTAGCAGAATTCTCACCCGAGGATTCTCCCTCGATCTTTTGCTCCACACCCTCATTTAATGGATGAAATGGGAGAAAGGTGGCGACATAGTGAAACTGAATGTGTTGAAAGCATTATAATTGCCAGAATAAAAGACTTTCCATTTTATTTACAGATTATTCAGAAAAGAATCCAAACATTTTAACATGGGAATATGGGAGGGGAAAAAAATGAGAGGAGTACTTCAAGGTGTGGTAGACTAGACCACACAGATCATCAGAGTGAATGCCAGGTGGAACGGGTCATTCTGAATCAGATTTTAGGGAAACTCAGAAGGAAGTCGTTTAAATCTGTCTACTGGCTCCTTTAACTATCAACTATCTTTTAGGTACTTCGGAATATATGATTGTGGCACAGCGTTTGCCTGAATGTTGTTTATTATGAAATAGAGCTCTAATTACCACAAAGAAGTCCAAATGTCTGCCATGAACCACGAATTGAGGTTCATCCAGTTCTAAGCAGTTGAGATTGAATGACGTTAAAAACTGATGTGACTTACGTGATCCTGAAAATGCTAGGACTGTTCAAAACAGATTTACTTTTAGTTATGGAGGTGATGGGATTTGAACTGGGTTTGAAGGATAGGGTTAGGACAGTTAGAAATAGTGGGTACTCTTGTGGACAATGGAAAGTACAGACTTGGGATGGGGCCTGAAGTTAGCTTGTATGATGGGAAAGCAGGCTAAATCTATGGGGAATGTGGGATTCCAGGCAAGAGAGGTAAGGAGCAGGCACTTGATTTTACTGGAACTTGAGTTCCGGGCTACAGCAATGGCCTTTGGTCCATTGGCAACTACAAGCCATTGAAGATTTTTGAGCAGGAAAGTAGCATGATGAAAATCGTGTTATAGAAATATTAATTTGGCATCTGGGGCCAGAAATCACTGAATCTGAAGTAACTTAGGAGAGGTGTATGTGTAGAGGTTACAGATCAATCAAGTCATAAATAATATAGTCCTAAATTAGTGTAACAACCCTGGGCATGGAAAACAGCAACTGAGATTATCTGTATTTTCAAACCCCCAAAGTCCTTGAAGTCTTATTGAACTGAAGTAGAGGAGAAGAGAGGGAACTATCCAAGGCTGCTATGGCTTGAGACTTTACTCATAACTTACCACCCTGTGGGAGACAAATTTGACAGCAAACACCAAACTATACTCACAATCTTTCTTCCTTTCTGATTGTGAAGGTCAAGTGTTACTAGGTCCAGTGTGTACCATTTCTCTTGTTCCTTAGGACAGGCTAGTATTCATCAGATATGCATCAGTACAGTTTTGAAAGTTGTTAAAATGTTGAAATATGGATGTATTGGTTGGTAAATAGTCACCACTCCCCAGTCTCTAAAGTTCCCTTCACTGATCTGACCCCTTTTTTCCAGGCTTACTGGTCTACCCCACAACTCAGCACCTATAGGGGTAACATCGGGCAGATTAGTGGGCACGCAGAACTCTGCTGGATGCTACAGCTGATGTCTGCTCTCATTGATCAGTGATCATGCCAGTGTGGTAACATTTTAAATATTACCCCTGTGAGGGATACAGTTTTCTCCCAGATAGTTCTCAAGTTCTTTAAGTAAACGGACTTATGTTAGGCCTACACCTGTCTGACTCTCAAAGAGAGATTCACCCTTGAGATTCAAGTTGAAAGCCTGTTGCATTGAAATTTGTGGGATTTCACATTTAAATAATGATTCATGGTTAATTTTAAAAACTGCTAATACCCAGTGCTAATGAGAGTACAGAAGATACGTACTTTTATTCCTGATAATGGGATAGAAAATAATTTGACAACCAGCTAATGAGTTTGAAAAGTTAATATTATTTTGCCTAAGGAAAAAAAATTTTCGATGGATGAAAGATACAAGGGAACAAGATGATTACGGAAAAGTTGTTTATAATTATAAAAAGTCAGAATCAACTTAAATATCAAACATTAAAATAACAAACCAGAGTGGTTTAGCTTATAGTAAATTTTATTTTCTTTTTTTATACAATTCTGCGTTATTAGCTATTTTAGAAAGAATAAATAAGGTTAAAGGTAATTCTAAAATCTTCTGAGGCTTCTTCTAAAAATGCTTACCCACGAAGATTTAGTTATAAAACTTAGGATGATTTCACATTTCCCACCCAGACATAAACACCTGAAGACAATTAAGAATCAGAGTTTTCAGCTAAAAAGACTGCCGAAGTGTTCTGTACTCGGCTAGGTTATATTTGTGCGCGATATATGTGGTTGGTTATGTGTGACACTTCACGCATGCATCCTCTTTTGAACACAGTTTTTTGAGGGCTTGGTTTTTTGTTTTTTGATAGACTTGTCCTAATCCATCGGTAATCTCCTTTCTAGTCCACGCAGGTGTTGATATTTGCAACATGGCGTCCTGCAGCTAGGGTGCCATTTGCTGGTACGGTATTGCACAGTTGCCCACATTCACAATTTGGTCCAAGTAGTCTGTGTTCCAGCCAAATGAGCTAACCATCATAGGGAGGTTGGCAGGATGCTAATTCATTTTACACAGTTTCAGATGTGCAGAATCCAGGGCAGTTAAAAAGTCTCCTCATCTAATTCTTTGATGAAAATAGAAAAGATCTTGGCCATTTGAGAAAAAGAAAGTCCTTCATCTGCATGCCTTGGTCCTTGTCTTGTATTGGTAATGAGAATTGGCTCAGCGTGGGGAAAGCTGGTTTTCTTCTAGTGCAGTCAGTCCCTGGGCTCAAAATCCTAGCACCACTATTTATAGGAACAGATTCCTTATTTGGAACAAATCCATAGAGTTGAGGAGAAGCATGATACTGCAGTAATAAAGAGCCTTCTAGGGGCCCAGGTGACTGGATTGATGCTCTACCTAGATAGAGCAGAAACGAGAGCTTTTGATTTGCACAGCTCCTGGGTACCATTACCGTTTATATAAACGGACACCCTTGGAGCTGTTGCGACTGTATTCTTTAAAGAGATTCATTAACCTTCCGACATGGATTGTGCAAAGAACAGAGTTCTTAATATTTATAGAGATTTTTTAAAAATTGCTCTTAGATTATGTATAAGAAGTAATTTTGTAAAAGGCAAGGGACTGTATAATATATATTATTAATTTAAATAGTCATCTAAACAATTGGTATTTACTGGGAAAGATAGATGAGAGAGAAGGGAAATCTTTGTATTTTACAGATTCCCAACTGGTTGATGTTTTTATTTACTTCAGTCAAAAAGCTGTGTTGTCAGCTGAAGAAAAACCTTATGTTAGCACAACATGATAACTTCAAGAAGCACATTTCCAGCAATAGTAGCTGATAACCACTGTTTCCTAAAAGAGAAAGTGCTTATTTTAACTGCACCAAAAAAGAGCAATTAAGAAATAATACTTGGTACATTTCCAGGAGGGAATCATTTGGTGTTATAAAGAAAACATCGTGACAAGTCAATCCTGACCCTTCAGCATCACTTGTGAAACTTGTTCAAACCACAGTCCATTTCATCTTTTCAACTTTTGCTTGGTTTTAGATGAGGAATTTTCCCCCTTGGGAATCAAAGAAGTTGATTCTACCTCTCCCACTAGAGTTGTGCAATGCCTTTAAATAGTTCTCCTGCAGTCTGTTTTCCATTATCATTATGAATTTCACAATACATTTCCAAAATGTACTTTTGGATATTTTTATCCAAAACACTGTTCTCCAGTGTTGTAAACTCTTTATTATTCAAAAGATTTCGGAGAGCAATAGGGTAAGATTAGTTCTTCTTTATGTAATATTATTTCTTTAATAATTTATGAAATCTGTAGCTAAAATCTGACTGCTCAGATGGAAGTTTTCTTTAACTTTTTAGTATATTCTATTTATGGAATCATCAAATATGAGCGTCGGAAAGGCTATAGCCATCATTAATTGTAACTCCTGTATTTTGTAGGAAAAAAGAAAAAAAAAAGTCACCTACCAGTGACCCTGTAGCTTGTTAGTGGAGGAGCCAAGATAGCAACTCAGTTGTCAAGACTCCTAGTCTAATGTCCTTTCACTTTGCCCCTCTGGTAGTCTCTGACTTTGGTCCTCCCTCCCCACTAACCCATCCTCCACCTTCCAGTTGAGCTTGTTTTATCTTGCCCTCCTTTGATCCGCTGCTGGCTCGGGCAGTGGGATGGGCAGTGGTTGGGTCAGATAATGGAGGACTTTCTGAATTAACAAGAGTACGTTGCCCACTGAGAGAGAGAGGCATGTGCGTCTGTTACATACAGTGTGACTATATACCAGAGCAGGGGTGAGGGTGATGTGCTCTGGGGCACAGAAAAGAAGGCAACGAAATCTGTCTGAAAAAGCTGGGGAAGCTTTGAAGAACCACGTAAGTCTTGAAGGATGCTGTAGGTTCACTCTGAGAAAGGACAGCATATGCAAAGGCAGAAGCTCAGTGGAAGATAGGAAAGAGAATGAGAATATTATTTACCAAGCCCCAGAGCATCTATTGGGCATAACAAGCCTATAAAAGAAGTACAATTATCTTTTTTATTGTTGAGAAAATGAAGAGTTGGGCACATTATTCTGACATTGACTGAATGCCAACTAACATGCCTGGCGTTGTTTTAGTCATATAATTTCAATTAATTCTAACAACAAATTTATCAGAGACATACTACTAATATTACATGGGAAGAAACCTAGTCTCCGAGAAATTAAGTAAATTGCTTAAACTCCCAAGTCCAGTAAATTGAGGTGGAAGAGGTGTGGTGGAAAACTAGATCCTACTGGATTCCAAAACACCTTCTAACCAGGCTATGGAATTCACTAGTTCATTGTAGCAGATGGTCAAGAAGGTTACACACAGACCAAAGATGTCCTTATAGGTCAGAGTAAAAAGAGAGGGCCTCATCCTCTTGGTGCAGTTTTTTGGTAGAAAGCGTTTTGATCATATTTATATGTTTATATTTGTATCAGGTGGCAGCGTCTAAGATAAATTGAAGAGTAGACATGAAGGCTTGAGGGACCACTAAACGGGCTTTGTAAAAACCTGGAAGAGAGATGATGAGTTCAGATCCAAGATAGGAGCAATGCTGATGGAGCAAGAAGCAAAATGCAAAGGGTTTTTAAGGAGTAAAATCTAAATGATATGGTTTTCATTTCGATATTGAACAAAAGGGGGAGAGAAGGAAGAATCAAAGTGATCTCCAAAGTCAGAGAACCAATGACTGAAATGAAATACAGCATTTGAGACAATGACTTTCTTTTATGTATTTTAAAATTTACTTTCAGTTGTTTTTACACACTGCCTATTCAGTGTAGCAAAATTTTAAAATTTAAATCAGCAAAAATAAACCTGGAAGCCTCATAATTCTACCATGAATATAACCCTGGATATATAACCTTGTAGATCAGTTTTAAATCTTATTATTTATTAGCCAAAAGGTCATACAATACATGTGGTGTTTGAAACTTGCTTTTTGTTTTTTACATTCAATCAGCTACACAATTTGATTGACTTTCCACGACAAGAATTATATTGTTATGGCTAATATTCCATTGGATGGATGTGTTATAAGAATTTAACAACCCCCTCATCTCTTGACATTTATGTTATCTCCAATGCTGTGTAGTGACAAACAATAATTATACATAATTAACAATTATATATACTTATATGTATAGGTAAAAAAATGTTCCTTTCACCTGGACAAATTCTTAGAAATGAAATGTATCAAAGGGAAAATTCCTTTTGAGGCTTTTGGTGTCTACACTCAGGCTGCCCTACAGAGCAGGACAGAAACTCTTTGCCCACATGCCGGCCAGCAATGGGTATTAGCATCCTTTAAAATTTTTGCCAGATTAAAAGCTAGTCATCAATTTGCATTTCTTCATTATAAGTGAAGTTAAAGTGTTTATCCTATGACTATTGGTCATCGTCCTTTCATCTTTAGTGAATTTCCAGTTCTTGTTCTTGTCAGCTTTTCTACTGAAGTATTCGTATCTTTTTCATAGATTAGAAAAAGCTCTTTATGTGTTAAGTTTCTGTTTCTCCTTAATTATAGTTTGTTTGCTTCCTGAAGATTTTTTGAAATATTTAAATATCTTTCTGCATCCAGTTATTTTTAACCTATGTGTCTGGCCTGTTTTATGTTTATATTTTATCAACTGGGTTAAATTAATCCATTATTATTATTGGTGGTAACTTATTGCCTTCCTTTAATGGTAAGAAATTCCTTTGCCTTAGTTTATGCCATTTGGTTATTAATTCTTTCTGCTATTTATTTTCTTTTCCCATGTTTTCTATCTTTGTTCTTTGGGCTTTTTTTTTTCTCCTCCATTGATTTGGAGGTTATGCATGCTTTTTCCGCTCATAGTTATTTGTAATTTTTCTGTACAAATTTGAACCTATGTTTGTCTTTCAGTTTTATCATATTGATATCTATAAAAAGAAATGAGAATTTCACTTTTTCCTCTTCCCAACCATCTCCCAGTTTCTCTCAGATTTTAAACCTTACTTCTTTATAATATGTTAAGATTATTCGTTTTTTCATTAGATCATGCCATTTTAAGAAGGGGCTTTATTTGATACTTGTTTTCATTTTCACAATTATTTTAGCAAGATATTTAACAATATACTATATGTCCCATTGCTTTCTTAGTCTCAAGCAGTTTATTAAATGCCATTTTTGTCATACTTGAGTTCTTTATTTTGATTACTTTTCAGCCAGTGAAATACATCTTTATTTCTAGAAGCAATGCACATTCTCAGATGTGTTTCTCTTCCTTCGTATTTACCAATAGCTTGCCCAGATATAGAATTTTGGGTTCATAATGTTTTTCCACCTAACTGAGTATCTGATTTAATTCTTTTTCCCGGCATTTGTTTTTGCACAGGAGAAATGAAATGTCAGTCTGATTTTTCCCATTTACAAGTATTTTGGTTTTCCTTCCTAGATGCTTGCAATACTTTTCCTTTATTCTGAGTGTCAATCACTTTTTATTAATTTTGCCTAGAACTTAATGAGTTTTATTGCACTAAAACATCAAGTAAGGAATATATTCTTGCCTTAATAATAACAACTCTTACTTCCCCAAGGTCCATTTAGTTCTGTTGTTCTGGAATTTTATGGCTTCTTTTTACTGCCTCCAATGACAACTTTAATTTTGCTGTTAATTTGTGTTTTATTTTCCGTCTGTGTGTTTATCTCAATAATTTTCTCCTACAGCTGCTGACTTCTGTTTAAAGGAGATAATGTTGTCTTGCATCTTCTTGAAGATCTGTGCAAATATTTACTGAGCTTTTTATAGAAGAGGGTATTTAGTAATATGAATTATTCAATAATAATTTAATATTAAATACTATGATGCTTTGAAGTAAGGTTCCCTTTTTTCCTGCTGAAGTATTTTTCATAAGTCACAGATCATTATAACTATTTTTTAAATGTTTCTCTCATTCTTAAATAGCTACATATTTATCATGCTCTAGAATTTTCCACCATATATCATGGGAAAATGTATCTTCTGTTTTTAAATATAACCCAGAATGTTAGAAGCATGGTTTTTTTTTCTAACAATTACATTATGGTATGCATCTTGTCTCTCAACGATTGTTTATATTTTTAGCATATTACAGTTGTTAAAACAAGGACTTTTGCATCCGAGAGACCTGGGTTGGAGACACAACAGATGTAGTGGTAAAGAGCGTGAGCGTGATCCAAATTCTCTGGGTTCGAATCCCAGCTCTGCCATTTACTCGCTGTGTAACTTTGGCAAGTTGTTTAACCTCTCAGTGCCTTAGTTTTCTCAGCCGTAAAATGAGATTAATAATATTAATTACTTCATAGGTTTTTAAAAACATTAAAAAGATAATGAGTATAAAATATGTAGAGCGGTTCCTGGGATATAGTGAATGCTAAGTAAATATTTGCTTTAAAATTCTAGCTCTAAATCTTCCTCTCAATTGTGTTGTAAACCTTAAAAAAAAGTCTTTCAAAAAATAAATAAATCAGCCAGGGCTTATCTACCTAGAAACAGGCCTTAAACAAATGACAGCGGGCAGAGGAAAGTATCTAAAAATATTTGACTTGCTAATTATGAACAAGATAAATGTGATTTAAAATTTCATCCTAAAAATATAATAAATCAATGTTGAATACTAAAAAAAACTTCCAGCTCAACCATCTATTAACTGAGTGACTTCAGTCAAATCATGAAATTAAGCCTCTATTTTCTCTTTAAAATGGACATAATACTAATAAAAATAATGCACTTATTAATAATAATATTAGTAATTATGAATACTACTTATTAATACTGTGAGGATTAAATGAGATCATTTATATAAAATATCATCACGTAAGTGCACATTACTTGGTTGCTACTTTTTAAATAATCGAGTGAATACTTGACTGTGCTGCATTTAATTGGCTTAACTAAGCACTGTAAGCCCCATTATTCTACAATTTCCCTATTATTGAGTTCTTAATTTTAAGTTGTTTTACACATGTGTAACTCCGGGGAGAGTAATTACAGATTCAAAGCCGCATTGTCAGTGTAGTTGGAAGATATGAAGCAACGTCAATTACAGCCTGCTTTTCATCTTTTTTTTCTTGAGCCTGGGAGAAGCAGGGTCTGTGATTCTTGTTTCTTCAAAAGGTCGACTTCCCATTGGTAGGATCCTTTCCCTCAAGCCCTTCACATCCTCTTCATCCTTTGTCAGGTGCTTTGAACAGAAACAAGGGGCTCTGTGCTTTCTGCCTATCTTCAGTTCTTCTCTTCTGCTGGGAGTGAGTTTGGGGGTGCACTGGGGGAGGTGCAGCTGCACAGGTTGGGGGATGGAATATGCAATGTACCATATTTATCAAGAATTTTTTGTGGGCTGAGTATCTTTGATTCCTTTTAGTCCCTGAATATCCGCTGCTATTTTGAGTTTTCCCACAAACGAGTACAGCCGTATCATGCTGGGATGTGTTGTGATTGTAACTCATTGTGGGACATGAGAGGCCACTTCATAACCTATATGTAGCAAACTACATCATCTTTAAAAAGAAAAAACAAACTTGGTTTCTCCCCTTGCTTGAATTATACCATCATTTCTATGAAAAGCTGTTGTGTGGGATTTTCCCCCCTAGTTAGTTTCCAAAATGTTGTTAACTTTCCATTGATGTCAAACTAAAATGGACTCCCACCCAACTTATCCACAGCCTGCCCAGCTGGGACATACAAACCAGAAGGTTCACCAGGAGGAATCAGCACTTGCCTTCCATGTCCTGATGAAAATCACACCTCTCCGCCTGGAAGTACAAGCCCTGAAGACTGTGTCTGCAAGGAAGGGTACCGGGCATCCGGCCAGACCTGCGAAGGTAAGGATCCCACCACTGGCAGAGAGGAAATATAAAGGCTGATCTCGTCTAGGGAGGCAGTGCTACTAGCTTCATCCAATTCATTGGGCATGATCTTTAATATTCCTTTCTCTAATCATATTTTGGGGGAAATTCTTTGTTTTTTTATGAAGCATTTCTTTTCACTGAACATATCAGTATCTTGCACCAGAGAAAGGGGATCCAAGACTCCAGGAGTAATTTAACTGTGAAAACAGAAAGATTTAGAATTGAACAAGATCAAAAATGAGTTGAAGAGAGAAAAGTCACAAATTTAACAACAAATTTGAATAGCAAATGAGCTAGTTTGGGCCCTGGTGGTCATTAAATTCATTTAAAGAAATCATTTTTATAAGTAAAATGGCTTAATATTATTTACACCAAAAAGTAAAAATATTTAATTAGCCTATAGCATGTCTAAGAAGCTGTGGCTCTTGGGATTTCTGGCAGACGTATTTTCTGGCCTTATTTGTTCTTTATTTCATGCCACTTTAATTGAGAAAGAAAATAGCTCATGACATATGAAGGCCAAGAACTAGAAAATTTCACATCCATATAGTTTTCAGAATTAAAAAAAAAATTTTAAGCTTAAAAGGTATTATTTAGTCTATTTTTAAATTTAATTGGAAGCGAATGTCTAGTAAGCGTGAGATATGTTCTTCCTCCAAAGATGTGCTTAGAAATTCATATGCAGTAAATGGGAATGCTGTAGGTAGTTTGGCTCTATATATAAAATATCCCCTTAAACAGAAAACAAAAAGAAAAAGAAAAATAGGGAGGATGCTTCATAGACAAAGGCTAACTTGGCTTTTTAATTTTACTACTTTAAATGCTAGTTGTCCACTGCCCTGCCCTGAAGCCTCCTGAAAATGGTTACTTTATCCAGAACACTTGCAACAACCACTTCAATGCAGCCTGTGGGGTCCGATGTCACCCTGGGTTTGACCTCGTGGGAAGCAGCATCTTCTTGTGCCTACCCAATGGTTTGTGGTCTGGTTCTGAGAGCTCCTGCAGAGGTATGCGAATTGCCAGTTCACATTTTTTATTGATGGCCTTGCTTGATTTCCTTGACTTACACTCTAATGGGCTAGTAAGTTCTTTGTTTCTTTTGATTTCATAGACCACAGACCACAGAAAGAGAAAAAAAAATTATGGGAAGTTTGAAGTCAAAACTGCTAAGTTCAATTGACCACATCATCGTAAACTAGACCCTTTGTGTTTCTTTCATGAACAAGCAAAGGAAAGGAAATGGACAGGTTACCCTAAATCTCAGATTTCAAGCAGCCAAGACAGGGTCCGGGGAGAGTTTGGGGATGGTCAGTGTGGGGCTTCGATGTCTACTTTGGTCGCAGGCCTTGGGGAGCCACGCCAGTATCCTGCAACGGGAGCAGTTAACCAGCATATACATCCCTAGCCTTCACTTTCAATGGACAGCATATCATAGAAAGTGGGAGTCAGCTAAAGTGAGATCCCAAAGGGCCTCTTCCAAGCCAACAAGAAAGAAGGCAGTACCACAGGTAGAACTTGAGGCTCCCACATCAGATACAGAGAAGCCAACAAAATGGAGGGCACATCAACTCACCTCCACTCTAGCCATCTCCAAGACCTACTTTCCAATTTCTTAGAACTCCAGCACGGTTGGGTAGGAAGAGGTAGATCTAAGAAGAGAGGGGAGCAAGCCAAAGGACTTGAGACTTTCTGCCCATGAAGCTTCTGAATGCAGTATTCACCCCCTACCTAGGGTTGCCAGATGAAATACAGGATACCCACTTAGATTCAAATTTTAGATAAGCAGATCCTTTTCTAGCATAAGGAAGTTCCATACAAGAGTTGAGACCTACTTATATAAAAATGTATTTGTTTATTTTCTGAAGGTCAGATTTAACTGCATATCCTCATTTGTTTGGTTGGTTGTTTGCTGAGCCTGGCAACCTTACCCCCACCACATCCCCTAGGCATCCTTTGGCAATGTATTTTGCTGAGGATTTAACTACTCCAAGATCCCATGTTGCCCAGGTCACTAGAGCAGGGTGAAAAGTTCTGTCTTCTAGTCTTCTCTTGGCTCCCACAACCATGGCGGGGCTGACCTGCTCACAACTCCAAGGTCTTTGTAAATCCCAGGAGACATTCACTGTTTATATTCATCAGCTACCAATACTGATTCCCATCTGTGAATCTGCATTTGTTTAAATCAGGTCACAATCCAAACTCTTATCTATATTTACAAGAAGAGAAAGAATAAGCAAATTGAACAAAGGAGACCTAAAGGGAAAGGGGGTGGAGATGGAATCACTGAGATTTGAAGGCAATTACATTGCCAAAATAAGACCAGGATTCCAAGAAATGGGAGAAATCTGAGAGCAAAAAGATTTCTTGGGGAGAAAAAAAGAGATTGCTGGCACAATGAATGGACATAGTTAAAAGCCAAATTAATAAATTAGAAAACCAACTCAAGAAATTCTTTTGAAAGTAGAGCAATATTTGAAAGATAAAAAAAAAAAAGATAAATGCACCCCGATGTTCATAGCAGCACTATTTACAATAGCCAAGACATGGAGGCAATCTAAATGTCCATCGACAGATGAATGGATAAAGAAAGTGTGGTCTATATACACAATGGAATACCACTCAGCCCTAAAAAAGAACAAAATAATGCCATTTACAGCAACATGGATGGACCTAGAAATTACACTAAGTGACGTAAGTCAGACAGAGAAAGACAAATATACAATATCACTTGTATGTGAGAACTGAAATACGACACAAATGAACTTATTTACAAAACAGAAGAAGCAGCACAGACATAGAAAACAAGCTTATAGTTACCAAACAGGAGAAGGGGAGGAGGGATAAATTAGGAGTTTGGGATTAGCAGATACAAACTACTATATATAAATTATAGATAAATAGCAAGGTCCTACTCTATAGCACAGGGAACTATATTTAATATCTTGTAATATACTATAATGGAAAAGAATCTGAAAAAGAATATATATATATGTATAACTGAGTCGCTTTGCTGTACACCAGAAACTAACACAACATTGTAAGTCAACTATACTTTAGTTTCTTAAAGTGATGAAAGAGTGAGTGATGTGAGAATAGTCCCAGGAAATAGAATCTTCCTGGATTAGGAATCGAGAAAGAGGATGGAGTGGAGGAAAAGCACTAATAGAAGATCAAAGAATATATCCACAAGCCAAAATCTCAAAAAATATGCACGACTGAAGTCTTGGATACTCAGTTTAAAATCACTTACTAAGTGCCAAAAAAATTATTGAAAGCAGATCCATGTCTGGAAATCATCTTAGTGCAACTTCTGAAAGCCCTGGAAAAATTAGAAAATTGTTCCTGTTTCACAGTTAGAAAGAATAACATTACCTGTAAAGGAAAGAGAATCTAACTCACCCTGAGCCCATGATCAGCCATTCTAAATATTATGAGAGAAGAGCATGTTTCCAGGATTCTGAAAGAAACGAATTAGACCCTGTATTTCTAAACTTTGACGAGCTGTCATTCATGTGGGCAAGCACAGACATTTGCAGTCATACAGTCTGAAATGGTAAAGAGCCTATTACTGCAAATGTTAATGATAAGGAACCTGTTAGATATATTCCTGTAAAGTCAACAGTTTTAAGTTCTCTGTGATATCTCTACCCCCATGGCAGAAGGTGGAAAATGTTGCATTTTAAATTTCCACTTCCTGGCCTTCCAAATTAAGAGTGAGAAAATCAGGCAGATGACCCATTTAGGATAAACTCTGGCCCCTGCCTCTTCCCATGAACATCTCCACCCTGAGCCTCAGATCCTACACTAAAGCCATAAGAAATGGCACCCTCCTCCCCCGGAAGCCATTCCTTTGAAAGCTGATCCGACAGCCTCGATTGTCTGATGACCCCACCTTTGCTCTCGGTCCTTTTATAAAAACACTCCCTGTGGCCAACCTCCCTGGCCTGGAAGGGGTGACCTGTAACCTCCGTACCTGTGTCCACAGACCTGTTGTGTCCCCATTCTGGCCCTCATGCTCTGTGTGTCGGGGTCAGTCAGAGAAGCACAGGAGACACACCATCTGTGTTCTGGGAAAAGGAACGTATTTTAAGAGTCAGCCCTGAAACAGTTTTGGGAGGAGCTGGCAAGTGGAAGATCCAGAAGAGAAACTGGAGCATCAGAGGAGTTACTACCGACAGTCTGTGAATCCAAGCCCACTGAGCTGCTGAAGCAGAAGCACAAGGGAGAAACGTATCAGAAAGTCCAGGAGACGCTTCACCTCTGATGCTCGACAGCCAAGAACCCAGCTGGGAGCTTGGGGCGACCTTAGGTCAACAGGGTCAGCAGTTGGGAGGGGAGATGGATGCCAGCAAAGACAAGCTGGAACCAACTGCACGTGTCAGCATTTGCCCATCCCCGAGCCTGACTGCAGTGATCCCTGCTTCTCTTCCTCCTTCCAAAGTCAAGTGCAAGTTCTTCTTTGCACCAGCCCCAAAATGGCCCATGTTAAGGGATTCTCACTGCATTTCCCAGCTTAACTAACTTGTTAGACTACAGACCACCATACTTTTATTAATTATCTTGTCTATCATCTCTGCTAGACTGTGAGCTCATTATGAACACAGAATATATCTCCCCCTACCCCGACTAATCCTTGGTGACAGCTCTGGTGAGTGATTGAAAACTTGACTTTAGCAAATAAACATGTGGATAAGGACACTGAGAAACAGATGCATTGATGGTCAGCTTGTGTCACTTCCCACTAGGCAGTCCCAGTTTTAAAAAGCAGGCTTGCTGTCTTTTATGCAATTTGCATTGACGTCCCAATGTAAATAAGAGAACTCTTATCAAAGTAAGAGCAATGCTCTGGGACGTGAATTGTCCCTTCAATTTCATCCCCAAAGCTACTCTCTAACGTGCTAGTGAACAGAATTGTCCTGAACAAAGGTGCTTAGTCAGGGTCTTCCCCATTAATGGATTTAGTTCCAGGCACACCTCATTTTATCATGCTTTGCTTGATTTTGCTTTGCTGCTACTGAACTTTATTACAAATTGAATGTTCGTGGCCACCCTGAGTTGTCAGATGATAGCATTTTTAGCAATAAAGTTTTTTTTAATTAATGGATATATATCGATTTTTAGAATAATGTTAATTTGCATACTTAATAGACTGCATTATAGTGTCAACATAACTTTTAGATGCACTGGGAAACCAAAAGAAAAGTTCTATGTCTTGTTTTACTGCAATAGTCACTTTATTGCTGTGGTCTGGAACTAAGCCCACGATATTGTCGGGGTCTGCCTATAGTTGAGATACTGTTTTATGAAACATCTACCATAATTCATTAATCCTAAAATACTTTCCCCCCTGCATGTTGACATCCTAAAACTGAGATCCGCCTTAACATCTGTGGCATTTTCATAGATATTATTGTTGCTTTATTAGTGGCACATAAAATAATGGTGTGCCTTACAATTGGGGCACCTGGTATTCAGTGAAATACAGCAGCTGTGTGAGGACTCACTTCTGTTTCAGGTTGGTTAATGTAGAGAAGTCATAACTAGCTAAACCACAACCACAACCAAGTGAATTTTGTGATAGTATTTTTTCTGAGAAAAAGATTCAAGCAACAGTGAGAACCCTACGTTTAACATCAGATTTATTTTATTTTCAGTACAGATGCTCTTACAATTGGGAGATTGACAGGAAGTGTGAGTCTGAGGAAGAATCTTATTAGTCTTTAAAAGGAGAACCAGAATGAGTTTTCACATTGTCTGCGACCTAGTAGACTGTTTTCTTAACAGACTAAATTGCCCTTTTCTTAAAAGACTAAATAAATATTTCAAGATTGCTTAAACATAAATATAAGTCCTTTATTACAATTTTTTCAGCTTACTGAAATCAACATTTTAAAAGTTGAAACTATAAGCATGTTCCTATCAAAAAATGATTTTAAAGTGATCATGATGGAAAAAGAGTGTAAAATGTTTAAGAACGAAATAGGAATTATGACATAGGCTTTGTTTTCCCTGAGCAGCAGTAAAAGTTTATTAAAAATCAATGTTTGAGAAGCAGTATAATTTGCATGTGTATGAAACACTAGCTCTAATTGACTGTCAGTTCTCTTGAGAGATGTTGCAAGTTCATTTCATCTCAAATTGGAATGCTGGAGTCATTTCAGCAGTTTATTGGATCGAAAAGCAGTTGTTGAGTATAATTTTTCCAGATTTTGTGTCTCTTGATCATAGTAATTTATCTTATTCACTTTTTAATCCTACCTGGCACTTGGCATTGGGCCATGCATGATGAGTGCCCTCATGAAACATCAAAATAATGAAGGCAAAATGTTTCTATGTACTTGATGGACACACTTAATAAAGATTCTATTTACATGATGGACACACTTAATAAAAATCAAGATGTGGAAAGCAAAATAGTTCTACTCATTTGTCATTAATAGTTGACTTTGGTCCAAACCATCCCAGTGATTGAAAGGCTGGGGCTGATGATTTAACCTCATATCTAATTTTTGAAGTTCCTCTAAGGAACAGTCCGTCCTAAAAATATATTTCATGCACCCAATATTTAGGCTCTGCCAACTAATATAATTGGAATGGCTTCCTTCAGAGTAGATTCTATCAAATTGTGACTTCAACATGCACTGAATATTTTACCCAGCTTCCTTTCCTATTATTGTAAAATTAACCTCTCATCATAAATAACTACATGCTTGATATGAAACGTTGACAAATGCATCAAAGTAGAGGAAAGAAAAAGACATCTTACCCAGAGTCTCAGCAAAATTCTGGAGTCCCACATGATTCTGTTCAAAAATATTTCAAGATTGCTGTGTTGTCTGCAGGCCTTTAGTGTTGCAGGAGTGTTATCTGAGAGCCTGTTGAACTTTGTTCTTTTGCAGGGGGTTGTGTTTGTGTTTGTGTTTTTGCAGTGCCTGGTACTTAGAGGATTATATCTGTAAGTTTTCTGAATGAGGATATGTGCCCAGCCTTTGGCATATTCAACAAGAATCCACTCTCTTGTCCTTTCAGTATCTCCGTCTATGACCAGGATGGACATGCCATCTGAGTGAAAGGGGGCTTGTCCTTATCTATGTAGCCCTCCACCTCTCCTTCTCCCTTCCCCATCCTCTTCCACGTCTTCCTTCTCCTCCTCTTTCTCTCTATCACCTGACTTTCTGCTCCCCTTCTCTTCCTTCCTTGCTCCCCTCTCCTTACTCCTTTTTCCTTTATTCTCTTCCCTTCTTCTCCTGATTGGGAATCCTGATTGAAGTGGGTCTAAGCTAGTACTGGAATAAACAAAGTGTAGAAAACATATAAACTCTTTAGAGATGATTTTATCTAAAGAACATAATAAATTGGAGGCTTCAGGAGGGTATAGAAATTGATGGAGTTGAAGCTCTTGAGGAAGTTATTCAAGAAGATGAGAGAGTTGAATGTCAGGGAGAATGATGCTTGGATTGGTGATGGCGAGGTCTGGAGGATAAGGCAATGGAGGAGAGGCTGAAATAGAATGAAAGATGTGGTTATTGGAGAAAAAGAGGTGAAGAATATGACTCTAGGATACTGGAATGATCATCTACGTTGATAGTAAAGTCACCAGCTTGTGTGTGTGTTTGAGAGAGAAAGAGAGAGAATATAAAATTGTCAAAGAATGGGAAGTGGTGCAGAGGTCAGCAGACAATTAGGGGAATAAAGGATGTTGGGCATACAATATGATGCTTCATTGTTGGGTATATAATATGATACTTCAGGGAGCTGGAGGTTTTTAGGAAGAAGGGAGAGAGAATGATCTGGGGGGGCAGTACGAAGTAAAGAAGACATCCCTGTCAATGAGAGACAATATGATTTTTACTAGGATAAGAAAGTGAGGGAAAAGTTCATAAGAGAAGTTTAGGATAGGAGAGGATTTGCTGAAGACCAGTCAAGTATTCCAGAGGGCAGGTGCACGGGTTTGAGACTTAGGTTTGGATGAGAACTGTATGGGGATGACCCTGGTGGATGAAGCGCTTGTCATGAACAGGAATATAGGGCGTGATGGAATTGACTGAGCTGGACACGAGGACACTTTATGGGGCTTTGGTGGGCTAGGCGGTGATAGACTCCTGCCAGAACTCAGATGTTATTTGTGGACCTGCAGGAGTAGTCCTAGTGCCTTCCTGTAGCTGCTCTGATGCAGCGTTGAGGCAAGTGAGTCGGAGGTGGCAGCGCCTGGGAAACTTCTTTGGACGTTTCGCTGGACACCTCATGGCATTTCCACTGCTGGTGCGTTGAGGCTGGCTGAGGTGCAGAGGCTGAGCACGGCGATGTTGTTCAGGTAGTGCATTTGATAAACACAGGCTCTTAATTGTCCCATATCAACTCAAAAAAAGAATGATGTGTTATTCACTGTTTGCAGTGTGTAGGCATTATTAAAATTTTAATTATCTTTGTCCTTATTAAGTAAAATATGATCTAATTGTTTTCATGTAATGTAGTGAGAACATGCCCCCGTCTCCACCAGCCCAAACACGGCCGCCTCAGCTGTTCTGCCAGGGAGATGGCCTACAGGACGGTGTGTTTGGCCACCTGTGATGAAGGGTACAGACTCGAAGGACGTGCTAAGCTTACCTGTCAAGTAAACGCCCAGTGGGATGGTCTAGAACCCCGGTGTGTGGGTAAGTTCTTAGAAGGCACGGTGCCTTGCATGATTCATTTCTCTTGCTGTCTGATTTCTCTTGTCTTCTGTGAAGACCCAGAACTAAAAACTGACTCAGAATGAGCATAAAAATACACATCCCTATGAATAGATGTATAGTGCTATAGATACATGTACAAATACGTGGTTTTATTCCTCTCCACTGATAAAAGGACTTCTCCAACAGAATCCAGTTTTCCAACTCCTTAAAGTTTACAGCTTCAGATGGTAATGATTTTTGTTTTAATTGGGACAAATTTGGATGGATTTTTTTTTTTAAGCGTATGTAATTCCCTCACTTATTTAAACGCTATCTACCTTTACCTTGTTGATGAAAGGACAGAATTATGAACCAGGGAATCTTAAGATGGGGCATAAAATTCGATCTCATCGGCAGATTTCCTGCCTTGTCCCTCACTAAGAGTTGTGACGTCTCACTCCTGGAATTGGGTCCAGCAGGGAGGGTATAGCTCAGTGATAGAGTGTGTACTTAGCATGCATGAGGTCCTGGGTTCAATCCCCAGTACTGCCATTTAAATAAATAAATAAATAAACCTAATCCCCCCCCAAAAAAAATTTAAAAAAAAATTGGGTGCAGAATGAATAAACTCAGTGACTTTTCCAGTTTTCTACATCTTCTACATTGTAGACACATTAACAATGATAATAATGATGGTGATGATGACAATGAAATGTTGATAACTACCATTCAGTGAATCCTTAGTTTCTGTCAGCGACAGTATACATGGAAGCACTAACAGGTATGTGATTAAATAACCGACCTCCAAAATAGGAAGAACTATATGTAGGGAATACATTGATGGGAAAACTGGATGCTGTAATGATCTCAATTCCTTTTCAATTGATTTACAGATTTATTCCAGCACAGTCTAGTATTGGGTCCAGAGCTGATAAGAAAGGAGGGTGTCACCAGGGGATTCAGTAACAGTGCAAGCGTTGACCCTTGTGCAGGCTCAGAAAGCGTATGGAGGGGTATTAAATAATTAAAATATTAATAATAGAAATAATAGAGTTTATTAACAATGAGATACCTGTTGCATGGCTACTGAAAGACATAAGCCTGGCCGGCATTGTATTTCCCTGTAGGCAGAAGCTACAAGGGGTCCCAAACCACAAACAGAGTTAGTTAAAGTGGATGCAAATCCTGATTAACCATCAAAAGGAAATTACTTCCTTATTTATGGTTTGTTAGGGAACAACTCAATTAATAGTCCCCAAATTCTGACAACAGCCATAATTACTATGAAAATCCCCACTTTAAAAAGCTGATAGAAATGAGTAGAAAGTGTCTTGAAGAATAGACAGGTGCAAAACAGGAAAATTTTGAACTTGAGTTATAATGAGAGAAAACTTATTCTAACCGTCATAAAATAGATTATGAACCCACAGTAATTAAAATAGTACATTAATGGTACAAGGATGCACAGAACAACGGAAGCAAACAAGGCTCAGAAACAAACAATAGTTTACAGAAGAATATAATATTCAATAAAGGAAATTTCAGATATCAATGGGGAAAAATAGGTTATCTAAAAATTAGTTTTGACTTTCACCTCATTTTAAAAAAAATCACTAAATTAAGTTAAATTAATGTAACTAATTAATTAAATCAGGCAAATTATGGGGTGAAATAGAAGAAAAAATACAGATTTTTAGTGGAGAAGAACTTCCTTAAAATAAGAAGAAAGGACAATATATTTGAATATATAAAATTTGAATATATAAAGTTTCTATTTAGAAACTAACACAGCATTTTAAATCAACTATACTTCAGTAAAATTAAAAAATTTTTTTAAATGAATATACAAAGATTTACATGTCTGTATTTCCAATGAATTCTCTATGGTATTAAAATGCAAACCAGAAAAAGGATAGGTTATTTGAACACATATAACAGAGTCAAGGTTCCTGACATTTTCTGACATACAGAACTAGACCAAAACATGAAAATACGAAGACACCAATGCAAAGAGAAATAAAGGAAAGGAATTGAATGGACAAAGGAGAAATTTTTTAAATTCTCTTAAAAAATAAAAAATGAAATTGAGAAAATTCTAAAACCAAAGTTTTGATATGTGGGCTAAATTATACACTGATATAATTTCATAGATATAAATTTTTTCATTATTAATTAGGAAGAATGAAAATAACTAACCATTAAATTCAAACGTTAGGAAAAGAATGATTGCAAGAAGAGTTGAAAGAAGTACATGATAATAATTAAGGAAAATGAAACTACAAAAAGGAGATGGAATGGAGTAGAATGAATAAGAGGGATATCTTTGAATAAAGCAATAAAACATTTCACAGTATAAGTAAGAAAAATGTAAAAGCAGAATTTTTCTAAGAGGCTATAACAAAGAACTATATAGAGGTCCGAGGTTTTTTAAAAGAATAATAAAATGCCATAAGTTTATTATGTATGATTTTCTAAGAAAATGAAAATTCTTAAAGGAATCAAGGAAAAAAGTAAGAATGCAAATGTGTAGTTACCTATGAGTAATTTATGAAGAAATGGAAAATGTTAGAGTATTAACTTCTCCTCCAAAAATGGCCATGGGATCAATGCAACTCTTTCAAACTTTTAAGAAACAGTAATTCTCATACCATGTAATTGGGCCCAAATAATGGAAAGCTAATCAATTCATATTATCAAGCTATTATTCTCCTGTTGCCAACGTGATAACTTTTGTCAGAAAAAATGTACAAAACTATGACAGCAAATATACTAGCAATCCACATTCAAAAGAATGGTCTGCCAGAAAAAGTAGAGTTTATCCTAGGAACGCAAGAAGGGTTTAAAATTAGGTATTCTATATCAACATAATAAATTACTTCATTATAACAAGCAGGAAAAACTTATATGGTAGAAGATAAAAATGTATTCATTATCATTTAAATGAATTTTTTAATAAAAGTCCAAGAAGCTCACATTGATAACTGACAGTTTTTTAAAAGTCCATCTTGAATCTGCATCTGCTTATGAAAATAATACAGACCATCTTACTGAATCTAGAAAAAGAAAAGGCTACTCAGAATCATTCGTATTATTTAGTATTGCTCTCTTAAGCTTTAGCTCTTGTAATAAGTCATAAGGTTAGAGCTTTGAGGATTCAAAATTATCATTTGTAAAGTGCGTGTCTACCTCCAAAATAGAACAAATCTACTGAAAGACTGAGCGTTCACTATAGTCATAAGAATACCAAATAAGCAACTCTTCTATGTAAATGATAAACAGAATATATAATGGGAAAGCACATTCAAAAGATCTATAGAAAATATAAAATATGTAAGAATAATGTTACACAGATAAGTGGAACCTGTATTACACAAACTACAAAATGTTACTGAGAGATGAAAAGAACACTTTAATATTTTTATAAAATTGTACCAAAATGTGCATTCTCTCCAAATATATATATATATATATAGGTAAAATACAGCCTCATTCAACAGCCCAAAAGGGATTTTCTTTTCTGCCCCCTTTTTGGAACTGGGGAGTAATTCCAGGATTCATCTGGAAGAATATGCAGGCAAAACTCACTAAAATCAGATTGAAAGGGAAGGGTAATAAAGAATAGAAAAAGTAAGTAGCTCTACTGGGCTTTAAATATACTAAAACTGCAAAAATGAAAAGCATGCAAGAATTGTTGTCAGATCAGCGGGACAGATAGATCCCAGAACTTTTGAGTTTCGTGTATTGTTGAGGAAGCATCACAGCTCAGTTGAGAAAATGAGGTTTATTTGACTAATAATACAGGAAAATTGGCTAGCTCCTTGGGAAAAACAAAATGAAGCAAATTGAAACTTCCATATGTCCTTAATCCACACCAGACATCGATATAAATTATTCATAGTTTTTAAAATATAAATTAAAAATAAAACCATTAAAAGGTAGAAGAGAGTATATTAATATATGTGTATGAATGTTAAGCAATCTCAGAATGTACTAAGCATAAAAACAATGAAGAAAGATTTTCCATTAGGTTAGAATGGATGAGATTAGACTATATAAAAATTAGAGTCACCTTCATTGAAAATACCATCAGCAAACGATAAGAGACTATTAACAGGGAATGAAATCTTCAACAATTATGCCAGCCAAAAGGAGAATTTTCCTTATAAATAACCATCCCTAAATAAAAGATGTTGAGCCCCATGTAGTTCTAATATTTGAACCACGAATTTGCTCTGTTCTTCCTCTTAATTGAAGCAGAACAGGAAGTCTGGGCTGTCACATGGTACATACTGTGCAGAAATAAAGAAACAAGCCACTTTCTTGGGGAAAAAATTGAGTTTGCTCACACAGAGGTTTGAAAGCAGTTGTTTCAAGGGGAGGCATGATGGTGGAAGGTTTTGGGAACACACGGGTTCTGCCACTTATCTGTTGGGTAACCTCAGGAAAATTAACTACGATACAGTTATTACAATGCCCCAGCATCCTTGTTTGTAAATGGGAATAATAACAATGGTCCTTTCTGCACAGGATGAAAGGAGTCAGTCCCTGAGAGTAATGCCTGGTGCATACCAAGTTCTGAATGTTAGTGATTATCACATGGACAGTACAGACTAAAGACGCTAGCAGTGCTCCAAGTAAAATCACTACTACAACACACAAATGTGTATATGGGTTCCGTGCACACACACACACAACACCCTACTTTAAGTCCTAGTCTTGATTTTCTGTTCTGTCTCCATTCTACTTAATTCATGTGCTATTATCCATCCCTGCTGAAGGTAACATTAAGAGTTAAGACCCTAATTATAACACAGTGATTCTAGGGAGAGGATAAATCCTTTTCTTGTAATGTGCTTGCTGAAAGATGGCACTCAAAAACTCATAAAATGTGGACTGATTGTAGAATTGTCACTTATTCCATGAAAGATAGAATCTCATTTACTATTTTATACTTCAGAGCCATAAAGTAATATTCTGCAAACTGAATGAAGATACTTCAAGCAAACGATAAAAGTTGCAGGTGGCATTGATTAAAATACCAGTTAGAAATTTTTCAAGGTTTTGATACTGGCAAAATAGCATGAAGTAACCAAAGAGACAGAGTTGAGCATTATTTACAACACAACATTTTTTCGGTGTCATAGACAGACATCATTTAGTGATTTATGTCAATACCAAGACAGCATAATTGTATGTTTCTTGAGTAAAGAAAATTGGTGGCATTTGTAGTTTGTGGGAATGCAGATAACATTTTCTCCCTCTCCTCTGACAGAGCGCCACTGCTCCACGTTTCAGAAGCCCAAGGGTGTCACTGTGTCACCCCCCAACTGTGGCAAGCATCCAGCTAAACCTGGGACGACTTGCCAGCTCAGCTGCCGCCAAGGATTCATTTTATCAGGAGTCAGAGAAGAAGTGAGATGTACCACCTCTGGAAAATGGAGTGCCAGAGTTCAGACAGCAGCTTGTAAAGGTCAGTCCCCACACTGGTCAGGTTGAAAACCAAATTCCTATATGATGACACATTGGTGTAGCATGAGACTGTCCCTCTTTGGAACTTAATGCTGCAAATCCGTGGTAAAATGGTAGATGTTACCCCAGTACGTTCTCTGAAGATTTCTGTTTCAAAATGATGGATTTACAAAATCCAATTACCATATGCCAGGCAATGACAGAAGACACAGAAAACCATGGATGGCATTAGAGCTGGAAATCAGGTAAGTTTTCCATTGGGAGTTGAAAATCTTTGAGGAATTTCTGGTCCATATAAAGCAGGGGAAACTAAATCAATTAAAAAAAAAGACCCAAACAAGTCACCAGCCCTTTGAAACCTGCATCTCAATCTCAGTGTGTTCACAAGAGAACTTTGCCTCTTCCTTGCAGCAAGAGCAGACGTATATGAAAAGGAGGTATTGAGAGCAAGAAAGAGTTCTTAGAAGTAAAAATATAAATGTCTCTTAAGAGAAGAGCAAAGAAGTGGAATGGATATTGTTGAAAACAATATTAGTGATTTGAGGAAGCAAATTGAGAGTTTCTTCAGAATGGAGAACTGATAAACAAGGAACTTGACTATTCCAATGGATCAAGCCCAAAAGATGGATGTTTAGAGATACCTACGATTGACTGAGAAACCCTAATGTCCATTTAATAAGGAGTTCCAGAGGAGAGGGGAAAAGGGATAGAGGAGGAGAATTTTCCTACCAATAGAAGAATGTTGCCCTGAGTTACAGAAAGGCTTGAACCACTAGAACAGAAATAGCGTCTGACCTTGTTGTTTATCTGTTTTACAGAAAGTAGTGTATATCTGCTAATCCCAAGCTCCTAGTTTATCCCTCCCCCAGACAACAAGGACCTACTGTGTAGCACAAGGAACTATGTTCAATATCTTGTAATAACCTATAATGAAAAAGAATCTGAAATATACATATATGTATAACTGAATCACTGTTGTACACCAGAAACTAATACAACATTGTAAATCAACTATACTTCAATATAAAAATTAAAAAATGGAGTACCATTACCAGTAAAAAAAAAAAAACAGTTTATTGATCTATATTCAAGTACACAGTGAAGAATATGAGTCAAAAAAAGAAAAAAACAAAAACTTCTGAATGTTGGGCAGGCATTCTTTTACTCCCCCTGGTTAAATTTTCTGAGGTCTTAAAGTTAAGGATTAAAATCTGAAGTTTCCAGAAATAAAAGAGAAATTTCACACAGGAAACAAGATTCAGACTCACACTTACTTCTCGTTTACAACTCTGAATGCCAGAAGGAGATGTAGCAGTGTCCTAGGAATACGGAGGGAAAATAGATGTAAACTTTAAATTCCACATCCGTTCAAGCTATTATTCAAGTGTAAATGGAAAAGAAAATACTTCTTTAGATTTTAAGAGTCAATATGCTAATGTATCTTTGTGGGGAACAGTTGTCTAAGAATTAGACCCTCTGAGAAAAAGAAATTATAAATTGAATAAAATTTTAAAGAAACAAGGTGAGACACAAATCAGATCAATTCGGATATATTCAGCTGTGAGTTACAGGAGACATAATTTAACGTAAACTTGAGAGGATTTGTTGTATTATCTAATAAGAACTTAGCTCTACAGTGACTGATGTGGCTCTGTGGAGTGTTTCCACCTCTAATTCATCCTCTGTGCTGCAAAGTTTCAAACTGCAAAAAATAATCATTGGCTTTAATTTGTTGTTTATTTTGCCAGTACGTTTGAGCATGCTAATTAATTCTACTTGACAGCCTTGTTTTCCAGTTCAGTTTCTTCCTGCCACACAGTCAGCATTCATTTTTTTTTTTCTGTTTGTTCCTTTATTTCATTCCAAAAGTATTTATCAAGTTCCCATTCTATGCCAGGTACTGTATAATACAATGGGACGAGAGATATCCTGGCATTCAAAGAACTTAAATTCTTTGCAGGGAGAAAATGCAGTTTCAAAATGGCGTGATGAGTTGTGGTTAGAAAGGACAGGGGGCTTTGGGAACTTGTGGAGTGAGCACCTAAAATGGACCAGCAGGGTCCAAGAAGCTTCCAGAGGAGGCTGTGTTTGTGGTGAGAATTCATGGACAGTGGGAGTTATCCTGGTAAAGGGGGAAGAGGGCATTGATTCAGGCAGATAAAAGAACATGGACAAAGACTCAGGTAAAAGAAGGACCACGGAGCTCTCGTGGGACTGAGAGTATTCAACCTGGAGACTGCGTTCTGGTAGGGGACCTTAAGAGATGAGGCTAAGATGTAGCCGTTACCAGTACAGGAAGGGCCTCACAAGCCATGCTGATCCACGGTATCCTGAAGGCAGTTGCAAATCCCAAATCAATCAGGAATTGGGATGTAAAAAAGGAGCCACAGAGTATGACTATCTTTTTACCTCTTTCTTTGATGATGTAGAATTACATTATCAATATGTTCATTAATTTGAGTATTTTCTGAGTCAGATGTGGAAGCTCCTCAAATCAACTGTCCTGCGGACATAGAGGCCGAGACTCAGGAACAGCAAGACTCTGCTAATATCACTTGGCAGATTCCAACAGCTAAAGACAACTCTGGGGACAAGGTAAGGTTTGAGCAAATATTTGCATCCTTTTTCAAATGGTTTCTAAACATACTGCAAATACGTGTGATATTGAAAACTTACTAATACTCTAATGGTAGTACACTCTCTAGAGGTACTCATAAATGTTAATGCCTCATCTGATAGAAGAATGATCAGCTTTGAGCTTCTAATTAGGAATCTCAGGTAAAAATCTCTAAAAACGGAAAACCTTTCATTCTGTGGGTTTGTTGTATTGTGCATCCACTAGGATGATTTGGCTGAGAATTTTTTGCCTTTTACTAAGCTTTTAAGAAAAAGAAAGATGGGGACTCAATCTTGGTTCCTATTTATAAACAGATCTTTTATTTTTCTTTTCTTTTTTTTTTTTTTTTTTTTTTACTTTTCAAGGAAATATGTTTATTAAAAATACAAGCCCCACACATGTGCTTTCCTTCACATCTAAAATAATTATACAAGCTCTCCGGGCAGTGGCTTGTGGCTTGGACTTGGTTTTTTTGTTTGGTTTGTTTTGTTTTTTGTTTTGTTTTGTTTTTATTGAAGTACCATCAGTTACAATGTGTCCATTTCTGGTGTACACCACAATGCCCCAATCGTGCATATACACACATATATTCATTTTCATATTCTTTTTCATTAAAGGTTACCACAAGATATTGAACATAGTTCCCTGTGCTACACAGCAGAAACTTTTTTAAAATCTATTTTTATATATAGTGGCTAACATTTGTAAATCTCAAACTCCCAAATGTATCCCTTCCCACCCCCTTTCCCCAGTAACCGTAAGATTAAACAGATCTTTTAAAATATGATCCTGAACTGGTTGCATATTGGCCAGTCTAAAGAAGATAACATCAGTGTTTCTTAGTTGTTTTAAAACCAGCATTATTCAGAAAGCAGTATTTTAATATTCTATGTACAGTAGCTTGAGATAATTATCCATCAGATGCTAGAAAAGGAATTAATTTAAATCTTAAATCTGTACTATTAGTATTCACATACATACAGATGCCCTTAAACAGTATATAATTTTCACACCTGCATGTAAATATGTATGTAACTTATGTATCATTCAGGACATGTGGTGGGAGGACGGACACACACAGACACACACACACACACAGACACACACACACACACAAAACCTGTTCTGATAATTGTGTTGAAAATACTTAACTATCAAGGTAACTTTTTAAAAAGAGTATATTGTTAAATATAGTCATCATTCTGTATATTACATCTCCAGGACTTACTTTTTTTAGAAGTGGAAGTTTGTACCTTTTGACCACCTTTGCCCATTTCGACCACCCCCACACCCCTCCTCTGGCAGCCACCAAACTGTTCTCTGTATCTGTGATCCTTTTTTTTTCCCTTCTGCATATAAATGAGATTGATTATATGTTATTTATCTTTAGGTCACTAAAGACAGGGACCTTTTAAATCTGACTTTAAAAAAGCAAAGGTGATTTCTAGGAGTAAGTGTACTGCAGGTGACGTGTGTGTTGAGTGCTCCTTCACGTGTGGTTCCCACTGTCCACTAAAAGGCCCATGAAGACATGCATTATCAGCATCATTGTCATCGTGATCAATGTCACTGAACACCAAGAAGAGCACAGGGACATACTTGAGGAGCTATGAGAATTTACTCTAAATGTAGCACCTGTGTGTTAAAATATTTTTTAAAATATAATGGAAAACACAAATGTATTTGACTACAAGTGTATTTTTCAATTTGTATTTTAAAAAATTTCTCAGGAGGATGGATATAGCTCAGTGGGAGAGCACATGCTTAGCGCTCTCGAGGTCCTGGGTTCAATTCCCAGTACCTCCAATAAGAAGAAGAAAAAAAATACAAAAACATTTTTTTCTCAATTAGAAGACAAATAGCAAACTAGAGAAAAATTCTTCAACCTTGTCAAGTTTTAGAATGTTTATTATATAATATATTAATATAAATTTATCTTTATCACATAATTTTCAAATGGACTAAAAAGGCAAACATATAATTCAAAAAGGAAAGAGTATATGTATCATTCAGTTATATGAGAATTTAATCTTAGCATAAGACATTAAAAAATTACAAAATAAAATAATGGCCTGGTTCCAGATTTTTGACTTACCAGAAAGTAATGTTACTTAATATAAATCAGAGAACTTTGAGTAGGAACTTTGACACTGATACTATCAAAGAGCAACAGTAGGAAAGCAAATTTTTACCATGATCAGGAAATAAACTTTGTATTACCTGTCAATAAGATGTTCATGACTTTGAGGTTAATAATTCTGTTCCTGGAAATTTATTATAAAGACAAACTAAACCTTTAAAAATTTTCTGTGCAAAACTGTTCATCCTAGTGCTGCTTACAATAGTAAAATTTGGGACCAATTTAAATGTCCTTGAATAGATTTTTCTTTAAAAAAATTACTGTGTATTCTATATGTTATGGAAACTTTCGGGAGTCGTCTTAAGTTCTAAAAGCTATGTAATAGCATAAAATGTTTTAAAATACTTTGTTTAAAAAACAAGGAACAATATTTCTTATGTATGCCAACTCTATAAACTATGTAGATAGAATAGTCTGGAAAGAAATGTACCAAGGGTTGTGTCTGCTCCCCCCACCACACACACACTAGGTATAAAACATTGTGTCATTTTTAACTTCATTTTGCTAATAATATATAAGCCAAAAATAATAAAGTTACTATTGATACTAACGGAAACTTTCAAAATATTTGTGTATCTCCAAAAGGTGGCAATCCACGTTCATCCAGCTTTTACCCCACCTTATCTTTTCCCAATTGGAGATGTTGTGATCACGTACACGGCAACTGACCTATCCAACAACCAAGCCAGCTGCACTTTCCACATCAGGGTTATTGGTGAGTCTTCAAATTACTTGTTTAGATTTGTGAAAGTAATCCAGTACCCCCAAGGCCTTTGTTTTTGTTTATCTTCATCAACTCCCTTCCCACTGAGTCTTGGAAGCCTATTCAAGCCTCGTCCTCTTTGAAACCTACATACCTTTTAACCATCATTGTATCTCTTTATGTATATGAGCCTTTTGGAGAGTTCCCAGTGGTTGCCGTCTCTTTTGGTTTATCTGCCATTTATTCTCCAAGTCACTCAAGTCTGGCTTCTGTCTTCTCTCATCGAAAACTACTTTCATCAAGGTCACTCTAGTGATCTCTAGAGTTATTACTACTGCACATTTGTTAGTCCTCGTTTACCCAATGTTTCCATAGTTTTTACATTATTAGTGGCACTCTCTTAATCAAAACTGCCTCCTCCCCTAGCTTCTCTGACACCGGCTTCCTTGTTTTTTCCCACGTTATTCTCATTTATCCTTCCTTGTTGCTTTTGTAGGCTTCTCTTTCTCAGACCAACTGTCAAATGGGGACCATCCCCAGAGTTCCAGCCTTGGCCCTCTTCTCCTTCTTTCTCTCTAGTTTTCCTGGTAATTCTGTTAACTGACAGCTCCCAGATTGCTATCTCCAGCTCAGATCTCTCTTCTGGAATTCAAACCAACGTGTAAAACTGCCTACTGGACTTTCCCATGTGGATGTCCCTCTGGCATTTCAGACTCACCCAAACCTAAGATATTTCTTAGCTCAGAAAATGGAGTTGAAACCTAGCTACCATGCAAACATCTGGAAGCCACTCTTGCCTCCTCTCCCTCCATCACCAATATCCAGTAAGTTATCACGTTCTCCTGGTTTCATCTTCTTACTGTCTCTGAAATCCTTTCCAGTCTCTCCACCCTCACAACCCACTGCTATAGATCAGTGTTTCTTTTTTATTTTATTTTATTTTTGTGGCCTGGTTTACTCCATCATCTCCCGATTGGTGTTTGTGCTTTCCATCAATTCTAATAGATAGCAGATACTCACCAGCAAGACTTAATACGTCGAGAATATATGAAGTGATCTGCAGTGGACAGGAGCCCAGCCTCTGGAAACTACTTGAGTCTGTCCAGCTCTACTGCTTAAGGCAGTGTGACCAGTCTGTGCCTCAGTTTCTTCATCCAGAAATAGAATTAAGAAACATATTACCTATAAGGTTATTGTGAGGTTTTTAAGTAGTTCAGATACCCAAACCACTCGAACCAGTGCCTGACGCATTAAGCTCTAGGTAAATATATTAACATTGTACTGTTTTTGTCTCAGATAGATTTTTCATATTTATTTTTAAAATTCAGTACCATTGAATTCATTTTATTTTAAGAATTTTACATGACCTCTTGAAATAACTGATGTAGATCAAACTGGCTCCTTACCCTAGAAAGTGATAAGTTTTGGTCAAAGTAAATAAAAAGACAAACAAAAATGCATCTGATTCAGTTCACTGGGCTTAGTTGTTTTTAATTGCTTTTTCAGTGTTGTTTTAAACATGAACTTTACCCGTCGCGTGAAAAATATGTTGGATTCGTTTTTATGGTGCTGTGATTTTTCAACAGGGAAATGTGATTCAAGCGTTTGCCAAGTTTTCATTTTTCACAATGACGCGTCAGCATGGGGAAATGTAAGATATGTGCTCGAGTGTCTAGCTGGGCACTGGCTGAATTTTCAAATTATGGAAGAGAGAGAGGAAATGGGAAGGAGGAAGGAACAGGAGAAAGAGAGGGAAGGAGGGAGAGGAGAGAAATGGAGGGGGAGAGAGAGAGAGACAGAAAATATTCCAAAGCCTGCATTTTCTTGTTTTCCCCAGATGACAGGCTGCTGGTGTCTTAATGATTAATGAGAGGAAGTGGAAATGCTTTTGCTTAGCATTCCACGGAATGCGGCCTCGCTTGCTTGGAAATGGACTTCCTCTTTTGGAGACAGTGCATCTGCTAGGACCTCCAGTTCTTTGACAATAATCGGCCTCGTCTTAACTGTTCTCTTGCACCTGAGATTCAACTCTAAAATTTTGGCTAAAATCAGAGAAGTTTAGAAAACCTTGGAACTCTTTCATTTGCAATTTCTTTGAGGGAAAATAGTAAATCTTGTCAGATTTGTAAATTTAACTGTGCATCGACTTGATTCCGCATTCTCCAAGTGCGCTGGCCGCCTACGAGCGTTCCTTCATTCTTTTCTTTATTCAGCAACTTGTTCCAAGCACCTGTTGTGTGCCTGGTGCCCTGCTGTGGAGTGGAGATCTAACAGTTTACAGCCTAGGAAAATAGTAAATTGAAGGTACTGTGCTAAGGAAATGACAGGCACGAGGAAAAGAGAAAAACTCAACATTTATTCATCAGACTTAGCTTAGAACAGAAATCTATATATAGTCTCACAGGTACAGCTGGTTTACTTTCAGAATACGTCTTTCCGTTTAGCATAGATGGTATAGCGTCCTAGTCTTCATGCCTCTGACTGTAAGTTACCAGCGTATGACCTCAGGCAAGTCTCTTAAGCCTGCCTAGTTTGAGATTCCTCACCTGTGTAATTAGAAAAATAGTATTTGTCCAGTCTCCCTCAAAGGCATGTCGTTACAAACAGAAGGGCATTCCAAATGTATAAAAATCAATAGTTACATTAAAACTTCCTCCTACACCTTCTTTGTTGCCCTTTACTGACATCCTAAAAATTCCACCACATCCCTCCAGAGCTTTGCAACCTGGCTCACAGGCACCCCCTCACGCCCCTCCTTCCATGTAGATTACGGTGCTCAGCAGTAGACTCACAGCTCTTTCATTTCTACTGTGGCTTGCTCCCCCTTCTCTGTCTTAGCCCCCCCATTCCCATGTCTACACCCTCTTCTTTGTCTTGACGTGGAATTTATCAGCCTTAGGAATGAATCTTAGACTGGAGCGTTCCACCTTTAGACATAACCTGCTAGCCTTCCAGCAACATCACATCCTCACATCTTACATCTTCCTCAACAGTGGCTCAGACCTCTGCCCGTTGGGCCTTCCATTTAACCTTCAATCAGCCCAGCCTTGACCCTTCAGTTAAGAGGAGGATCATGGGAGTGATCCCAAGGAAATGACTGGATCTTTTCACGCCTTCCGACTTTCTGGGAAGGTTCTCTTCTCTTCTTGGTGTATCAGCTCAACTAGCACTGGTGAAACTCACAAATTAAATGCTCACCGTATCCCAAATTGTCTTTCACACTGTGGCACTCATGGTGATTTTAGTAATCTGGTATTTCTTCTTCAACAGGCAGAGGGAAGCGTGGCAAGAATCATTTTTCTTTTGACGTTGAGATCAGGGATAAGACATGCCTCATCATCCAAGGGGCCCAGGGCCGGCCTTGTGCCTGACACGGTCAGGGTTTTCTGCCGGCACAAGTAGACTTCAGTTCTATCTGGCAAGTCCCCTCATCACTTTTGAACATCAGTTGTGACTCCGTTCTCTGATTTCGTGCTCTTTAGATGTAGAACCACCCAGCATAGACTGGTGCCGGTCCCCGCCTCCAATCCAGGTCTCAGAGAAGGAGCACGCTGCCACCTGGGATGAGCCTCAGTTCTCAGACAACTCAGGTGAGGATGCGGGGTTCTTGCTGGCAGCATGTTCACCCCAAATTACACTTGATTTTTAAGAGCTTTTACAAGATCAAAGAGAAATGAAAAATCATATCTAAACCCAATGAATCATTATAAAAGGTAATATACTTTAATGCTAGAATAATTATATAAAATTTAACACTATTAATCCTACCTATCCACGGAGTTGCCTTCCATTCAATATTCAGTGGACATTTATTAAAACTATGCAAGGTGTTTTATTTGAAAGTGTTCTAATAAATTCATTGAGTCTCTAAGCTTCTATTGTACTGAAGGTATAAACTATGCATTCTATTGGTAAATCTAACATCATTCTATGTACTCATACTCAGTTCTCAAACATTTGCCAAAAAAAGTTATAAAAGTTCATAGGAAAATAGAAAAAAATGAGCAAATACAACTGAAATTCACCTTAAAGCTTTCACCAAATCCCAGAAAACAATAAAAATGCAAATTAGATTTCTTAATTAAATTTCCAATACTTACATAGACTGACCTATGCAAGGAGAATGATTTATTTAGCAAGAATGCCTTAATTTAATGAGGTTTTTGAGTCAACTATTTCTGTGTTAGTATAAAGATTATGTCTTCTATTTTCTGCCAGTGGCCAAATCAACATAAGCAGAATGCCCAGCTGGCTTGTGAAAATAATGAAAACTCAGATCTGATAAAGTGACTGCAGACTAATAACTCCCAAGTCAGATTCCTTCTTCCCCTTCCAGGAGCTGTGTTGGCCATCACCAGAAGTCATGCACCCGGGGACCTCTTCCCTCATGGGGAGACGGTAGTGCGGTATACAGCCACCGACCCCTCAGGCAATGACAGAACGTGTGACATCCACATTGTCATAAAAGGTATTCCCTTCACAAGCCTCCAAAGATCTAGTGGACATTTGATATGTGTAATTGCTGTTGCACTGTGTTTGTGAAAGAAAATAGACTCGAGCAGTAGATTTTTTTTAACTGAAGTGTAGTCAGTTTACAAAGTTGTGTTAATTTCTGGTATTTTGCCTAGTGATTCAGTTACATATATATATATATATATATATATATATATATATATATATATTCCTTTTCATACTCTTTTTCACTATAGGCTATTATAGGATAGTAGATTTTTTAAGTTAGAATGCTGATAAATTTTATTGAGGTTTCCAGTTATTATTACTTCACTTCATGATAAATAGAAAGATTTTCTTCCAAAGTAGTCTTTAATTTGCAGCTTATTAACATTTTATCCCAAGTTACAAAGTGTGATTGTCATGATCCTGTTTTGAAGGCTTCAGGAGACAAGATTCTGAAAATGTATTTGCAACATAACGTTAGCGGTTTGCATTTTTATTAAAGGAATTGCAGAAATAACAACTTCAAATCAGAAATACTTTTAGCTTTTCATAACATATGCACCACCTCTAGTTACACAGAGGTACAGCTTTTCAACTATACCCACCTAGGAGTTAAAAAGCAGACATTACTGCAATCCCACATGAAGGATTTTTATTGTGAGAGTTTTTCTAGGAATAGTTGTGAACAGGAGGAAATCTTTTTCAAAATTCAGCCTAGACTCCTGGATTTTAATTTGTATTTCTTATAGCACTGTATACGATTGGTACAATTTTTCCCCCACAGGTTCCCCGTGTGAAGTTCCGTTTACACCTGTAAATGGGGATTTTATATGTACTCAAGATAGTGCTGGAGTTAACTGTACATTACGTTGCTCAGAGGGCTATGATTTCACAGAAGGCTCTACTGACAAGTATTCTTGTGCTTATGAAGATGGTATCTGGAGGCCGCCGTATTCCACTGAATGGCCAGACTGTGCTAGTAAGTTTTAATATTTTTCTGGGCTCCTTTAGTATATGTGAATCTGTGTTCGTCTGCCTGTGTGTATAAAGTTCTAAACATTAAAGAGAAAAATTGCCTTAACACAGGGACTGGGTTTGCCCAGCTGATTTGTATAAATAGAAAATGTAAATTCAAATCTAATGAAGTGACTGCAGAGTGGAAAAACAGTGCCATGAATTTGAAATGCTTGCAGATAAATATTCATCTCTCAATTTAAAATATGAGCCCACAGGAGTCTTGCTATTGATTGGATTGCTATAGGACAAGATTCAGGTTATGGCAAAACCCTCTCATTGTTATCTACCGGAATTATCCAGAGAGTTGTCAGCATGTCATTCTTGACCTGTAAACTTGAACGTAAAGTATAGCGTATAGTCTGCAGAAGAGCTTGTATTTAAAGTAAGAGCCAATATACTTGATGAGATCAGTCACGTTCTCTTCAGATCTAATTTAGATTTAGAGCTATTCTATAATCTTAAATGTATGTTATTAGAAAAATAATACAATCCCTTTGTCTATTGTAAATAATATTCTCTGGAGTGAATCTTTGATCCAGTACCCTAGATGAAGTTTGAATGCCAATGTCTTGGAAAAAGAGCAAAACTCACTCACTCGAGCTGTTTTTCTCCCCCCCAAATTTGGGAAGTAAATAAAAGTGTTATCATTTGCCTCTGTCACAGATGTAGACAGTAGGATTTTAATGACGACGCTGTTAAAAGGCATTGTCTTTGAATATTTTAAGACGTCTTGCTGAGTCTAATGTCTGAGCTTCTGACTCAAGGAGAAGTTTGTCCCTGTGAAATTACACTTTTAAGAAATATAATTTCACATAATATTCAGAAATGTTTCAATGTCTATTGGCTAAAAACATAATATAAACTTGTATGTTATAAATTTATATAAATATAAAATAAAATATCTTTGATGCAATATAATATCTTTGGGTTTTTCAAAGATTCCCAGGAATGTAATGAAAAGAATTTTTAGGTCTCTTTTTCCCTTAAATGTTCACTTTTTCATATGACTGGAAGATAAAGAATCCTGTTTCAAAGCAAATTTGTCACCGAGGAACTGGGTCCAGGCCTGCTTGGCTCATGGTTTATTATGATCAATTAATGCCTGGAAACATTCCTTGACTGTCATCTTTGTTTTTGTCACAGTCCCACAAATTGTGTTAGGATTAAAATACTAAATTACAGTTATTCCATGGAAAATTAAATGCTTGTTTTGAAAACGCTAACCAATTGAAATTTTTTTTCCCCCCAACATCTTCCAGTAAAACGTTTTGCAAATCACGGATTCAAGTCCTTTGAGATGCTGTACAAAGCAACTCGTTGTGATGACACAGATCTGTTGAAGAAGTTTTCTGAAGCATTTCAGACTACCCTGGGGAAAATGGTATGTCAGAATTTCTTTATTGCTTGCCATGTTTCAAAGGATGCTGTTGAGTTTTTTGTAGCCTCTCTGGGTCACGTGCAACAGAAGTTCTCTGTCCTGATGGTTTCCCTCTTCTTTGTGACCCAAACTGGCTTCTAATATTTAGAATTATTCATAGGCTTTGGAGTGAATTATAAGTAAATCCTTATTAAAACTCTTTGAAGTTTTTAAAACACTCTGAGTCAGAAAGAGAAGCTTACTTACTGTCCGCGTGGTTTCAGAATGTCTGCTTTGTTATTTAAAGAATGACAAAAATGCCATTGTAGATGGTATTTCTTTTATGACGAGGAGATAATTGAACGTTTAAAGGATTTCTTCATGCATTTTTGTTTATGACTCAGTCATTACAGGCAAGCAAAGCAATGTATTTAACTGTGTTGGGCATCTTGGAGGGAGGAAGTAATGTTACAGATGTTTGCATCCCTACCAGAGTGAGTGGCTTAGATGTTGGATAGATTCTGAAAGTAGATTTAATAATAGTAGTAGATTTGATGTCAAGCGTGAGAGAAAGAGCAGTGTCAAGGAGGCAGAGTGTACAGGAGCCCAGATACAGGAGGGGGTACACAGAGCAGTGTTAAGTGTGTGAAAGAAGGATCTTTTGTGACTCTTTTATCTGTGAAGAAAAGATGGAGACTGATCAGCCTCAAATAGGGGTGGGGAGGAGTTGTTGGAGGTTTGAGAAAAGAGTAGACGGTATAAAACAATTTTCTTAGAGAGCGTAAATGGATATACTAGAGAAATGTGGCAGGACTGGCAGTAAGCAAAGCTGTGTTTTCTCCCAAGCTGTAGTTGACCCTGTGGGAACAAATGTGGAGAAGACACAGCAATTAACCAGGTTTAAGGGTTCTCCAGATAATCAAATTAAGGAGGGTGCACGCAAGGGAGTAATTCATGGTGATGGACCGTGGAATCTAAGATGGGTAAATAAGGAAGTGAAGACATCAGGCATCATTTACTGCCTGGGGACAGTAAAGTGGTGGTAGGATCGGCAGATTACAGATTCTGATGAAGTCAAAGCATTGTTGGGTTCCTGAGAGTAGGAGTGCAGTTACTGGGAATGGTGAGGTCTTAGGGTGTGACCCCATATGGGAGTAAGTGACAAAGTGAAGCTGGAAGACAGAGGAGGAAAAAGAAAGAGAAGCCAAGGTGATGGGAGGATTAGTTGAGGGGATATAGAAGTCAAGAACTGTAACAGGGATGGTTAGTTCCTAAGGGTTCTTGAAATGAGGGGTGGCTTAGCGTGGGGGAGGGCTGTAGATGACAGTGATGATATATGGTGTGTTGATTGCAGGAGCTTCAAAGCTGTGGGGCTTCAAGCAGGTTCCTGCGAGCGTGATCTGGGAACAGCAGGGGAGGGTGAGGAAGACGTGTCCTCCACCTCCATGCCCACCACCCAAGGAAACTGGGAAGTTAGGTTCCATTGAGAGCAAAAGGGAAGAAAACATTAAGAGAGAAGGTTAAAAAAAACAATAACGTAGATTGCTGGGGAGGTTATAGCTCAGTGGTAGAGCGCGGGCTTAGCATGCATGAGATCCTGGGTTCAATACCCAGTACCTCCATTTTTAAAAAATTAAGTAAAAATAAATAAATAACCCTCATTACCTCCCCCCACAAAAGAAAACAAAAATTAAAAAAAAAAAAAAGTGGATTGGCCGATCACTGACCAAACATCAGAGGGCTTTGAGAAAGGTTTTGAGGACTTGAAGAAGGGTGGAAGATAGGGTGAGAGAAAAGGGATCTAAAGAGCCAGTAATATAATATTGTAAATTAACTATCCTTCAGGGGTTTTCGGCGGGGGTGGGGGTGGGGTGGTAATTAGGTTTATTTTCATTTATTTTTTAATGGAGGCACTGGGGATTGAACCCAGGACCTCATGCATCCTAAGCACACACTCTACCACTGATTTATACCCTCCCCACTGATACTTCACTTTTAAAAACGCCAAATGAGGTGAAAGTTCAGAGGCAAGAGATGTCCCGGGAGTCCTGGGCTTCTTTTGGTAAATGATATAAACACAGATAGAAGGCAGGCGACTGATCCTTGTGGTCCATGGGCAGTGGGAGGAGGTAGGGGAGGGCACCGAGGAGGGTCAGGAGCCTTTTTAAGAATAAGCAGAGGTCTAGGGCCCTTGCTCCTGCTGATGGAGGTGTGAGACCAGAGGCACGAAGGCTTGGCACGACGGCTTTACCCAAAGCACGCCCAGATGTGAAGTACCTTTTTGTCCTGTTCTTTTTTTATTTGCAGGTCCCGTCGTTTTGTAATGATGCTGATGACATTGACTGCAGACTGGAGGACCTGACCAAAAAATACTGCCTCGAATATAATTATGACTATGAAAATGGCTTTGCAATTGGTAATGACATTATTTCGTGTGGGTAGTTTGCAGAACTAATCTGCAGAATAAGAAAATAATTCCTGAAGAGTGGAGCAGACTAGAAAAATGAACTTTTGTGAATTTATTCATCAAGTATTTTAGGATGACTGGGTAATTTGATATTGTGTTTAATGAGCTTTATAGACATAGTACATTTTGGGTATCAAATAAGTTCTTTCCAAATATTAGCCAAAACTCTTCAGGATAATAATAACTAAGAAAACTAAGTCACATTATGATTGTAAAATTCAAATATTCATATGATAGCTTAGAAGAGAACAGTAATAGTGGTAAAGTACTAATAGCAACTTTATATGGCATTTAACTTAAATTACAATTAAGCCATTTATTTAAGATAGTTACACGTGTAAAATATTCCGATTCCTAACCTGGAATATGTTAAGACTCAATCTGTTCAAGTCTAATATATCTTTGAGTGGTATTCGGATATTTTCTTCATGTAGACTCTGAGCATTTTTCCATCTGTTTTTTTTTTTTTTTTGAGACATAATTGACATATAACTTTTATTGAGGCTATTCTGAAGCACAGCTATGTGATTCTTTTGCTGGTGCATGTGGCCACTTAGCTTACTGTCTTCATCTTTCTAGGCAATTTCAGTTGTGTCTCTTGATTAGCAAAATTGTCCTTTCCGGTAATTATACTTACTTTATTTCATTCTTATGAAACTGTCCAGAACTTCTGGAGTAATGTTTAAAAAATAATAATAGTGTCGTGGTTAAGGCACAGAACTCTCTGACGAACTACTAAGGTCCAAGCCTTGACATCCCCAGCCACTAGCTGTGTGGCCTTGCACAAGTTCCCAAACACTCTGTGCCTCCGTTTTCTCACCTGCAAATTGGGTGCATAAGACTACTGAGCTTATAGGGCTGTTATAAGGATTAAATGAAGAAGGACAGGTAAAGCGCTTAGAAGGTTATATGAGATAGTATTACATGACAGCAGACATCCTTTTTGTTCCTGAAACTAATCATATTTATATTTTTAGTGATTGAGCATTAAAAGGTATGTTGACTATTGCTTTGGACTTTTTACATTTCAAAATACTATTTGTGCACACATGTTTATTGCAAAAATTTGAAAAATGCTAAAAAAACAATGAAATCAAGATAACCTGCAATCTCAGAAATAATTCTATTAATATATTAACATATATGTAACTGTGTGTGCATATATGAGACCCGTACTATTTTGTGAACATGAATTTTTAGTTAGTGTTTTATTGAGGACATTTTTTATGTCATAAGTATTATATTTCAGTACAGCTTTTATGGCCACATATTATTTTATCCATCAATTTGCCTTAATTTATATAAACTGCTTCCTATTGGTAGACTTTGGGTTGTTTTCCGATCTTAACTATTGTGTGCTACTTCTCGGTGAACATATTGGATATTAAAGTTTTAGATAGAAAAAATATGAAGTGGCATTGGCAGGGAGTGACAGTGGCACATCTAGAATAACCAGGCCTCTCCTGTCACACGTGGCCCGGCTTCCCCTCCCGGCTTGTGGAGGTTAGGTTGCAAGGACAAGGATACACACAGAGGGAGTCAGTTGTCATTGTAAGGCTTTGAGATGGGCAATATCTGTCATCTTGTAAGGATCCAGATGGCTTGTCGTACAAGTGTACAAGTCATCCTGAGAGACGAACCTTCCTCCTTGTGTGTCTTTACAGTAGAGTCACAAGATGAACATATTTATAACAGCACCTTGGCCACCAGTCCTAATGTATGAAAAACAGAGGGCCAGTAAATATATTTAAATGGTTTGATCTCATCCTAATCATGTAATTCAAATAAAAACCAATAAAAGATGCCACTTTTGACCTATCAGAATAACAAATTTGAATAAGAATCATACTACCCAGAGTTGGCAAGGGTGTCAGGGGGAAAAAATCATATGCATGTATTGTGTGCAGAGGAGAAATTGAAGGGCATTGGACAGTATGTATCTAAAGGAGTAAAAATGCTCAGACCCAGAAATTCTGCTTCTAAGTGTATTTCTCAAGATAAAAATCATGCTACTGTGCGAAGATGTACCATGTTTCATAAATTCTAAGATGCACATTTTTCATTTCGACATTTCTGAAATTGGGGTGTGTCTTCTTGCTGATGGTGTCTTACACTCTATGAAATACTAAATATTCTAAAACATTGATGTTCTAAAATGAAGGATGTTCTAAAATTTTGAGATAACCTAAGTCTGAAAGTAGACGCCTGGTTAGTTTTTAGTATAGCTATAGATGAGAATATTATGAAACCATTTGACTCAGAAATGTTACAGTATATTGTTGAGAAAATGTGAGAAAAGATTACCAAATAATATATACAGTGTATGATCTTGTTTCGTTATAAGTATGGTATATTTATTTTTATTCTATATATTCTATATATGTATGTGTGTGTATGTATGCATAAATGTATATGTGTGTGTTTATATATATTCGTAGAAAAAATTTTGCCTAAAATGTTACAGTAGTTATTTCTATGTGCTGGAATTATAGGTAATCTTTTATATTTTTCTCTTCGCTGATCTGGGTTTTTTTTTTTCTATAATAGCTATATGATACTTGTAGGAAAAAATGTTTAAGTGAAAAACAAAAATATTGAATTGATCTCAGTTCATTTTAATGACCAAAAATGTGAGTTAAGCAAAAAAAAACCAAAACCAACCTCAAAAACCACTTACAGAAGTGGACAAGCCTTTATAAATAGAATTTGATGTTTAAAGCACATAACTAAGCAACAGCTGTATGCCTAGGCCGATATTAATATCATTTACATTCACTGAGGTTTTAGAATGAGTCAAATACAGAACTAGATTGTTTGTTTAAATGGCTCAGTTATCCCACAGACAGATCTATGAGGTAAGAATAATTATTTCAGTTTATAATTAAGTAAACTGAGATTCAGAGAGATGAAAGTAGTTTGACTAAGATTGTTCAGCCATACATCATATAGCAAGAAGCCCCAGTCCGAATCCATGGTGTCGATCACAGTGATACAGAGGGCATCTAAAGAATCACATGTGGAAGGGAGTGTACAGCTCAGTGGTGGAGCACATGCTTAATGTGCACAAGGTCCTAGGTTCAATCCCCAGTACCTCCATTAAGAAAACAAACAGAAATGAACAACAAGCTAATAACCCAAAATTTAAAAAAAATAATCACTTACAATAGTGCTGCCTCCAGCAGAGTTGCCTTAAATATGTAAGCATTTAAATTATACGCTGCCTTCAGGAACTACCCCCCACCTTTAAAAATATGCTGCAGATATGCAGATACCTTGAATAATCTTCATAAAAGGACATCTATTTATGTGCATTAAGTTTTTAAAACTGATACTGAAAAAAAAGAATGGAGCAAACCCTGAAGGGAAATAGGAATTAATAAAAATCTATTCCTACCTCCGTATTTACCTCTAAAGCTAAGGTAATTAACTATTAGGTCAAAGATAGAATGGTTCAAATGCCTACAGAGCTCTATAGCAACTTTTCTTTGTACTTTTAAGTTATTCATTGGTAATCTAAATTTAATATGAAGCCAAAAATTACAATGTGTAAAATTGCAGGTGAAACCTTGTATTGGTACATTATGGGCAATAGTCAATGACAGATGGTCAATGACAATTTCATTTGTCACTTGACATTAAAACCTGATAAGGATGCAACTGTAGAATCTTGTATTTCTCTGCCCCAACTGTCCAGGACCTGGTGGTTGGGGCCCAGCTAACAGGCTGGATTACTCCTACGATGACTTCTTGGACGCCGTGCGAGAGACACCAATGGGCGCTGGCAAAGCCAGATCTTCACGGATTAAAAGAAATACTCCATTAACTGATCACAAAATCAAGTTAATTTTTAACATCACAGGTAAGGATAGACGGTCTATTTGAAAAATTAATATGATGTGAAATTCTTGGTTGGAGACCTATTTTTTTTTCAAATTGTCATTATTAGGAAGTGACTGTGGAACTGAAAATTAGGGCACACACAGTCACCTAACTCCTGTCATTTTGTGCAGTTTAATATCACAGATGTATGTGACGGTTCTCATAGCGATGAGCTCTGTCCTCAACTTGACCAGATGAACTAAGGCATGTTTTTAAAAACAAGAATTTGCAGGAATTTAATATGTAATCATGAAGAAGGCTACAAAAAGGTGATGTAGCTCCAGCATGTGAGAAGATTTAAACAAATCATGTTGTTCTTCATATGATCTGTGTACTATTTGCTCAGTACGTGGTGGTTAAGTTTGAGTTCGTTTTTCCTGGAAGAGTTTCAACATGCCACTTCTTTTCAATAAAAAACTAACTACATATGGCTTCCTGCAACATTTTGTGTGTGTGTGTGTGTGTGTGTGTGTGTGTGTGTTATGTTTTCTTTTTATCTCAGCTAGTGTGCCACTACCTGATGAAAGAAACGATACCCTTGAATTGGAAAATCAACAGCGACTCATTAAGACGTTGGAAACTATCACAAATCGACTGAAAAGGACCCTCACTAAGGAGCCCATGTATTCCTTTCAACTTGCCTCTGAAATGCTTGTCGCCGACAGCAATTCCTTAGAAACAGAAAAGGCTTTCCTCTTCTGCAGACCAGGCTCTGTGCTGAGAGGGCGTATGTGTGGTAAGACCCCTCCCTGTAATCAAAAATATTTTGGGGGAGGAGGGGGAGGGTATAGCTCAGTGTTAGAGGCTTAGCATGCACGAGGTCCTGAGTTCAATCCCCAGTACCTCCATCAAAATCAGTCAATCAACCAGCCAAACTAATTCCCCTCCCCTCCACACATGCACACACACAAAAAAGAAAGTTGGTGCATATTGGGTCAGATGAGGTGGGTAGAACCCTTTCACAGCTATAAAGGGATATTGAGATGAAACATACATTTTGCTATTGTTATGTGGTGGTTGTTACCACTGTTTTGTCTCAGAAGTTAATGACCACTCCTGGTCAGGACAAGAAAGCTATTTTAGGTGAGGGACTCAAATCTTAGTTTTATTTGTAGAACTAAGCTTTAGACCTCACAGCTTTCAGCAGCAACTCGCATATCAAAAACTATTACTTTCTGACTGCTTGTGTGTGCTGGCTGAGCTGTTCTCATGTTCAGTCCTGATTAGCAGCTCTGTAAGGTACCAGTATTATTAAGCACATTTTATAGATGAGAAAACTGAAGCCGAAGAGGCTAAGAACTTACCCAGTAAGTCTTCGCAATTAGGACAGTAAGTGATGTAGCTGAGATTCCCACCCAGGTAGCCGACGCTAAAGTCACATGGCATGAAATTAACTACTGAGTACAGTTCAGAGGTATTTAGTACAGTCACAATGTTATTCAACCATCATGTCTATCGCAGTTCCAAAGCATTTTCATCACCCCCAAAGAAGACCGCAGATCCCTTAAGCTATCACTCCTCATTCTTCTCCCCACGACCCCGTCCCTTAGCTTTTACCCCTATTCTGGACTGTCACAATTGGGATCCATTACAGCCCGCTTCCCAAAATAAGTCACGTTTATAGATAGCAAGATCTCCTCTAAGCAAACTGTACACTCAGCAGAGCCAAATGACAGGGTCTTCTTTTGACTCTCTGTAGGCATGGGATCTCGTGTCCTGGTCGGAAAACCTTCTCAGCAGTTCTCACTGCTATTCCCAGAGCTCAGTTGGGTTTTTCATAGTGTTATAAACTCAGCCCGTCAAAAGCACATCAAAGTTATCATTCTGAGCCTTCTGTGGTTTCCTTCTGAACCTGGGAGTAAAATCAGTTATCTGTTTGGACTGCGTTTTGCATTTTTCAGTGTGGTCGTCAGATGACCTGTGTCAGCATCACCTGAAGTACTTGTCAAAATGCAGGTTGGTTCAGGCCCCATCCCAGGATGAATGCATCTCACTCCTTGGGGTCAGGGCCTTGGAATCTGAAATTTTAGTACCTTCCCAGGTAATTCTTAACGCACCTCAGAATCACCCTGGTACTGATTTCAAGAGTCCTCTCTGTAAGAACACTAATTTTGATAGCAGCCTTTCAGTGAATTTAACGTCCCATTTTGGTCTCAGAAATTCTGAGTCACTCCAAGCCTCAAATAGTAGACCAGATCTCCAGGGAAGGAAGGTTCTAAAATTGACCTGTTTCCTGGGGTCTTTGGGTCTGAGGGTGCCCAGGACTTCCTTTGAGTGGGCAGTAACTCCTGCGAGCAGAGGCAAGGGTCTACTTAACTCACTTGTTTTAGACTTAACCATCTTTGCCTGCTTTTATGCTGAAATGGACAAGCAGTCAGTTTCATAAGGGAAGCCATTCCAAAAACCTGTTAAGAAACTGTTTTTAATATCTCAAGTCCTCAAATTAACCTAATCGTTCATGGTTTTTTCCTTTTCTTCCAAGCAGTCTTTTCTTCGTTAGCTGTGTGTTTCCAGGATGATTGATTTATCGATTGCTGTAACCCACACTTTAAAGCGCCCCCCCCCAACGGCACGTAAGCCCTGAGCTTGGTCAGCAAGAATTTACATTTTCTGAAAAAAGAAATGAAAAATGATCTACTGCTGGTTTCTAGGAATACATTTCCAGAAGATTTATCTTGAGATAAACCTTTGGCAGTAAAATTTAACCCATAAAAACAATGGTACCTGAAAACTTACAACGCTCATGCCTTAGAACTAAGAGTATGTTCTATACTGTATTCAGTTTTCTCGTTTGTTTTCTCTCCAGTCAACTGCCCTTTGGGAACATACTATTCTCTGGAGCATTCTGTCTGTGAAAGCTGTTTGATGGGATCCTATCAAGATGAAGAAGGGCAACTTGAGTGCAAACTCTGTCCAGCGGGGACTTACACCGAGTACCTCCATTCAAGGAGCAGCTCAGAATGCAAAGGTAAAGGTTTAGTACATGCTTTGCCCAGAAGCCCGCATTTTGTTTCCAGTTATGAAATCGAAATGGCAGATAGGATGAAATAAGAGCATTACTGGAAGCAATTTCATTCATTTGTTTTGTCTTCCTTTTAACTCTAAGATATTACCTGAACATTTGCCCCCGCTTTAAAGAAATCCATTTATCTTTCCTTTCGGGACCTCCCTTTGTTCCCTCTACATCAGACTTCACTGTCAAGAACTCTAATCCATTTTCATCAGTTGGCCTGGATTTTTTTTTTTTTTTTAGTGAATCTCATATTAATTGGTGGAAAGGACTTCCGTGACCCTTAGCAAGCATTAGATTGCTTTTTGTTAGGGAAAAATTCAATATGATGAGATTAATTCTCCATTTACTTGGAAGTTAAAAACTACAAACCCATATACATGTGTTCTTGCTACTAAAATATCCAATATTTTCAAAATATTGTTACAGTGATTCTCAAAGCATTTCTAATGGAAACATCTTCATTCGCAATTGAAGTTACAGTAAGACACACCTACAAGAAGGAATTTCAAAGTTGTTCCTCTTCACCTATCACGGCAGATGCAGAGGGTGTGGGTACTTAATGACTAATATAGAGAGTGGTGCTAGGTAATAGGAAATGCACTAAAAATGTTAGCAGTGCCGAAAGTGACAGTCACCTGGAGGACAAGGGCAGATGGACAGGGCAATGCACCGGGGAACGTGGCCATTGCTGGGAATTTTGGAAATTCGCTTAATTGACCTCTCTGGGCTTGATGCTAAGGCTGCTCTTATGTCCCACTCTGCCAGCCCTCAGATGAAATGCTGTCTGTAGACAGGAGGAGGTAAGAGGCCAGTTCTTATTTAGTGTAAAAAAGGTGACAGTGTGGTTATGAGACTGACCCCGTTTGGGGTTTTGTTTCTGTCACTCAAGAAAACAGTGTACGAGCTGAGAACTTGTACAAGGTTTTCTGTGTAGGGCTTGTTTTTCTGAGAGTGCCTTTCTGAGATGCAGATTTCTAACTTCCCCCCAAAACTGCTTATCAACATTTTCTTTGTGTCAGATACCATGCTAGGTAATAATAGAAGCTAACAGATAGTAACTGGAAATGGAGTCTCAGACTTACCAGTAGACGGAACTATGGAGAGTCTGAAATTTAATGTGTGTGCTTGGAATTCTTCGTGACCCTCATTCTCTTCTTAATCAATTAGAACGTGGGAAACCATATTTTAACAGTACTATTTTTAAAAATACTTTTTATTTATTTATCATTGTATTATTGAGTTATTGTATTTTGGTGGAGGGGTAGGGGAGGTAATTAGGTTTATTTATTTTTAGAGGAGGTGCTGGGGATCAAACCCAGGACCTAGCAGTGCTAATTTGGTACAGCTTGTGTCACCGTTATTTACCATATGATATTTTTCGTTCTAGCTCAGTGTAAGCAAGGCACCTACTCATCAAATGGGCTTGAGACTTGCGAATCGTGTCCACTGGGCAGCTACCAGCCAGCGTTTGGTTCCCGGGGGTGCCTCTTATGTCCAGAAAACACTTCAACTGTGAAAAGAGGAGCCGTGGACGTGTCTGCTTGTGGAGGTTATCAGAGTCTTAGATATTGCTCTTTCTTCAAGCCTCCTAGATCCTGTGCATGGAGGAGGGGAATATTTTCAGCAAAGCCATATGACTAGTGTATGCAAAGAATGTAAATAACTGTCTCTTCCTTCAAAGAGAGTTTCCTTTTATTCAGCCAGTCAGTACTTAAGGGTAAACACCCATCATATAAACAGTGTGCTGGTGCAATAACTAGAGGAACTCAAAGAAACACAGGACTTGGCCCCAGTCCTCAACGTTAGTAACCACGTGGCTGCGTGGTGTGATAGGAAATACATCTCAGCCAGAAACTTAGATTCCTCATTTGTAAAATGAGGTCCTGTCTAATGTGCCTTGAAACTCTGAAAATACATTCTCTGAATTTTAAAAAAATTTTTTTCTTTTTTTTAAACTCATACATGTATTTTCTTTCTTTCTTTCTTTCTTTCTTTCTTTCTTTCTTTCTTTCTTTCTTTCTTTCTTTCTTTCTTTCTTTCTTTCTTTCTTTCTTTCTTTCTTTCTTTCTTTCTTTCTTTTTCTTTCTTTCTTTCTTTTTCTTTCTTTCTTTCCCTTCCTTCCTTCCTTCTTTCCTTCCTTCCTTCCTCCCTCCCTCCCTTCCTTCCTTCCTTCCTTCCTTTCTTTCTTCTTTCTTTCGAGGGGGTTGTTACTAGGTTTATTTTATTTATTTTTAGAGGAGGTACTGGGGATTGAATCCAGGACCTCATGCATGTTAAGCACGCGCTCTCCCAGTTGAGCTATACCCTCCCCCCATTCTCTGAATTTTGACATTTCATTCCCTGCAGTTTGACCATATTCATGAGTGGTTATCCCCTCTGACTGCATGCTAGAATCACGTCACATTTACGTCAGTCTTTTGATAATATTGAAACCAATCTCCACCCCAGGATATTCTGATTTCACTTTTCTGGTTTTCTTCTGAAGTTCCCCGATATGGTTCTAAAGTAACAGGGAAAAGTTGAGTCTAATTTGGGTTCTCAAACATCACCGTGGAAGGCTTGTTAAAAACAAAGATTGCTGGGCCCCACCCCGAGAGTTTTTAATTCAATAGGTCTGGTGTGCAACCTGAGAATTTGCATTTCTAACTAGTTCTCAAGTGATGCTGACTCAGCTTGGTCCATGGACCATGTATTGAGAACCACTGGTTTAAATAGACCATTTTTCAAATGGTTCTAACATTCCTACCAAGTACAGTTTTCCTACAGTGTAAAAACCAGAAGACACAAACAGAAATAAAAGATGAAAACTTCGAATCAGTGAAACTAGGTCTGACAGTCAAGGTCAGCCTATTGCCAAAAACTCCAGAAAACTGCAATGACTTTGCATAGTCGATGGAATTTTGCAAAAAATAAAAAATTATTAGCCTCCCTCTGCTACATCCCTGGGAACAGAACAAGCATGCCTGGCTGAAAGATGACTTTTTAAAAAATTGTGTCTCTTCCCCATTCTTTACACCCTTATTTAAAAACCAGAGGTCTATGGCAATCTGAAAGTTTAAAAACTTCCCTTATTGAATGAATGACATTTTTAAGAAGCTAGTCTGCTAGTTCCCCATTCTCTTAATCTGCACACACACGCACACACACACACACACACCCCTCCCACCCTCATTGCACACCAGCCATATATACATCTGCATCTAGTTAGAGACAGATTCCTGGAAAACAAATGCTTTGGATGTTTGAGTATAGTGGTGGGGAGGGAGCGTGAGTGTCCAGCATTGCATCCTGGGAGTTGTAGTCCTCGTAAGTTACATGCTACAGGGAATACATGCTATGAATTTTAGGTTTTTATGTACAACTTCTGTTTGAATTATCTCAATGCCAGGATTATAGTAGATGAAAGCCTCTTAGACCTGAGGTATTGGGTGAGTAGTGTTCATCAACCTGTTTCACTGCCGAGTTGAGAAAAGAATTTAACTAGGACCTACTTGAAACTCGTAAGCCATGTATGTTGTGTAATACCAGCTGTGGATTTTTTTTTATTTTCAATTAAAAGTCAAAGCCTCACATTATGGTTGAAAGAAGTCTACCAGAGACTCTTTTATTTTGTCAGTATACAAGCTAATTTTGGAAGAAAGTCTGCAGGAAAAAATTCTCGTTTTCTCTTTCTCTTTCTCTCTCTCTCTCCCTTCGTCCCTCCAACCACAAAAGCAACCAGAATTTTTACAGTGAAAGAAGTTCATATTTGACAATTTTTCCCTTTAATTTTCCAAATAAGCCTTGAGGTTTTCTAATACCAAATCATTGCAATTAAGTAGTTATGATTCCCAGAAAATCTCTAAACTTCTGGTAACTGCTCCATTTCTCCTAATATTCCTAACATATGTTTAACCACATTCTACTTGTCCTGAGTGGGAATTGGTAATAACAAAGCAACGTTCTCCCCTGCGGTACTGGATAAACACCATTTTACTTTAAATTTAAATGTGTGTGAGTTCTAAAATGATTCTTGTATATTTTCCTTAGTTTTCAACCCCCTTTCCCTTCCTCCCTTCCTTTCTCCCTCCCCCTCTTTCTTTTTTTCATTCCTTTTCCTCTTTTTTCTTCCTTTCTGGATGATTTATTTTTATGGGCATGTTATACAGTTTATTTTATTTTTTGCTAAGATAACACTTTTTGCATTCTTTATCCTGTTGAACTTGAAATATCTTTAATGAATATGGCAATTATATTTCAGTATATTACTGTGTTAACACAATGTGATATTCTTAATACATTCACCTTTTATCACTTATTAGGATATTATATATTCTTAAGTCTGTGGTTACAAACTGAATTTTTTATTTGTAAAAAATTATTTTTATCAAAGTAATAAGTCCCCCAAATGATTTTATTATGGCTACGGTGTTGTTTACAGATGGTCCCAATAGAAGGAAAGATTATTTGTAGAACGACACTTCTGACTCCGACGCTCTAGGATGAAGTTAAAAGGAGGCTCAGAATGAGGGGTTTGACTTCTGGCTTTGTCGTAGGAAACCATTTAAAAGGCAAAATCCACTGGGCTCCAAGGCTGTGCTTGAACATTGACATTATCGGGGGACACATATGTGGGGTCACATTTTCCCTGCTCATTTCAATGCTCTATTTTCAATTCTATTTTGATACCACTTTTTGCATATTTTGATTTTTTATTTCCTCTTTCTCTACAATAGAAGAGGTGAGAAGGATTTCATTCCATTATTCTTGACTTAGAAACCACAGTTTCTTTGGCCAAGATTCAAAATGAAACCTCCCCTCCTCTTTCCTTATGATGTTAGTCCATTAGGAACTGTGTTATGTATGTGCATGTGCATGTGTGTATTTAATACCATATTATGTGCTGGATGGTGTTATTATGTATATGTGTACATTTATATATTCATAATAATATATAAATTATATATTAAATACTGATTATCCACTCCTGGAAAGTATCTTCAGAATGACAACTGTCTGCCCTTGGTATGTAAATTTAAACTAATTTCCGCATGAAAATTTATTTTATACTTTCTAGGTCGAAAAGCAAAGTTTAGACATCACAACAACATGTTTGCTATTTTGAGATGCCAACTGGCTTATTGATTTTTAATCTTAAGATTTTATTATTATTATTATATCTTAGTATAATTTTTGATTTTTATAGCATCTTATGTAATTACTTACTACAATTGAGAGTATAATCCTGTCAGTTTTTAGGGGTATAGTCTTTTTTTTTTTTTTTCTTTTTAAGGGTAAGGTTGTACTGAGAAAAATTACATGGGAAAAACAGTTTAATTCATTATAGCATCTTTGATTTTCCTGGCAGAATTGTTACTTCTACCTAACCACACACACTCATAGGTAGCCTCCCAAACAGAAACTTTATACTTTTATTAGTGGAAGATTCGTGCTTTCAGTTAACTAATGAGCTGTTTGGAAGTTTCCTTTTCCAAATAGGCAATTATTTTTGGAACCTGAAACTCAGAAAACCCGTTTTAAACTCAGCAGGTTTATAGTATGTTGATGCAAAGCCCTGTCTGCCTCTAGTAACAGTAGATTAATTCATTCTTGGTGAAACAAAGATACTTATAGTTTAAACCTTTTCTTGACTGTAACAAATGTAGCCACTAGAAGTAATTTTTTTCCAAATATGTGTTAATATTTGTGATATCTTCTCCCATCTCTTGATTTAACTCCTAACTCTTCATCAGTTGGGTATACAAAAGAGCACTTTTGCAAAAGATTTGGATGACTGTTTTTGCTTAAGGAATTTGATCTAAACGTCTTGAGATGACCACAAATGTGTTACCATTTATTTAATGTTTATTGTCATACCAATAAAAAGAGATGCCATCACTTGGAGAATCCTGCTCCCTTGAGCTTCAAGTGCATCTGTAAATTTTTCAACCGTATTGGTAATTATTTCTGCTGTACTAATTTTTATTATCAAGAATCAAAAACCTAAATGATAAGTATACTGATAGCCTGAGTAGCTGTTTCCTTGTGTTCTGTCTTCTATCCTTATATCTATGCAGACAAGCCTTAACAGTTCTAGTAGTTTGCTCAGTTGAAAGTGGTTTTAGGGCTCACCCAGACGATTCCAGTTCACACACTCCACCTGAATTTGCCTTTGGATCACAGTGTAAAACCTCCCGCCAAGGATTTAGTCATGTGTAGTCCACCCCAATATCCATCTGCCAAATGTAACCAAAATCTACTGAAGAAAATCCAAGCTCATATTATGTTTGGGTCTGTTTTCTCATATTCCACCAAATATTGGCAAGAGAATTTCAAATTTGGTTAAACAACAATATTCAGCTATGTGTTGTTAACAAAAAGCATGTCTGACGCAAGATGACTTTAAAAGATTTAAAAATAAAAGACCCTCAATAAGTAATAAACAACTATACAGGTGAAATAAACATTTTGGATAAACATAAAAAATGTAATTGCATTTATCATCAAAATGCAAGTTAAAATAATAGCATGATTCCACTTTTACCTTCAAATAGAAAGAAATTTAAATAATCATCCATGTTGATGGGTGTACATTGAGAAGGCAATTTCATACACTGCTGGTGGGATGTGAATTGGAATTACATTTTTTTAATGATTTTGGCATTATATTTATGGCTTTAAATTTTCATGACTTTAGATCTAACTACTCACCTACTCAAATTCAACTGTTATCCTAAGGAAATAATCAGAACTATATAAAAAATTTATGTAGAAAATCTCATGTCAGCATTATTTCTAATAGCAAACAAGCAGAAACAACCTAAATGTTCAATAGTAGAGGAAGTGTGAGATCAGTTATGATCTGTCAGTGAGATGTAATATTTTTCATTTATTAAACACCATATTTAATGATTTGGGGGATGATTTAGGAAATGCTTGTGGTATAATGTTAAATGGAAAAACCGAAATACAATGTTATGTGGCCAATTCTAATTTTCATTGAGTTAAGGTGTGTTGTTAATGACGGGAAGGGGAGAAAATGTTTATCTAGGTGATAAAAGGGTCTGGAGAAAATACATGCAAGAGAAAATATTAGCAATTCGGTAGCTTTCTTACAACCAAAGGTTAATGCTCTTCTTTTCAGTGTGGGGTCTGTTGCTTCATAGGCACAAATGATTTGTTCTTCCTTTTGCAGTGCCTTGTCCAGTAGGAGAATTCTCTCGTTCTGGGTTAATGCCCTGTTATCCATGTCCTCAAGACTACTACCAACCCGATCCAGGGAAGTCCTTCTGCTTATCTTGTCCTTTCTATGGAACCACAACCATCACTGGTGCCAGATCCATCACAGATTGTTCCAGTAAGATGATATATTTCATTCATCACGTAATCCTGTGTTGGAGACTCTTGTCTGTCTCCGTGGTAGCTTCAATTCTGAATATGACTATTTCCAGTGCATTTGGATGTCTGGACGTGTTAAATTGTCCTTTTGAGGTCTTTCTGATGACAATGACTCCAAGATTCTTCGTTTGGGAATGTTGAACTTGATAACTTCCAAATTTCTAAGAGTCTAGATTTTAATGACATATCCCATCTGTCTCCACGCTCTCTTTTTTATATTACTAAAATAAAATGTCTGTAGCTTTACGCACTCTGAGAATCAGAATCTTGGCCATCGAGTTTAAATAGAGTCTACTTATTGGCAGTATCTACTATACACAACTATGTTTTTCAGATGTTTTCCCATTAACTTCATTAGGTTTTAGTTCAACTTTCTCAGCAGCAGAGGAAAGTATTGTGCACCCTGCTTCTCCTGGGCATATCAAGAAGAAGTATGAAGTCAGCAGTCAGGCAAGTTCGTTTTATGTTTATAGAATTTTCTCTAAGGGAGTGCTTGGAAAACCATTTGTCATGATACGTGTCATACAGAGGAGAACTACCTGAGCTGAAATTCCAAGTAATCAAGACTCATGAAAATTATCAATGAATAATTATATTTGCTTATGACTTGTAATATGTACTTTCAAAAAATGCAGCATTAGGAGTTCTGGGTACCAGAAATGGGAACTTCTCCCCGCAATGTCTGGCATAGAGAATTGTAGATGTGGGGAGTCTTTTGATTCACTAGTAATTAACACTTACCATAAGCATAACTCATCATTTCAGTAAGGGCATTTGGATTAGCCAAAGGCAGGGAGTTACTCAACTTTCATGAAAGTTATTTAAATTTTTTTGCAAGCAAGAAAAAAAAATCATTCATTGGAGTAAGTTTTGGGTTTTTTTAAAAATTAAGAAACATAACTCATAAACATAACTAAATTGTTTTTCATTTTTTTTTTTAGAAACAAGATAAGCCCAGTTATTTGGGGTGATTCATCCATTACTCTGAATGTACCTTGCCCAGTGTCATGACAAATTCTTTGGCTTTAAGTATTTTTAAGAAGGATAATGAAGTTATATTTCTTATTTTAGCTTCCCACATCTTCACATCCAAACATACTCACTTGTAAGGGCTTTGTAAGTCATATTTGAAACTAAGCCTAATGGACACAGAAATTTTTAAGAACCTTTTGAGCTGTGACTATCGACCCTGGAGACATATTTGAATCCACTGGCCAACTTTTTAAAATAATGATGCATGCATCCCACGTTCAGAGTTTCGTGATTTCACTGGTCTGGGTTGGAGTCTGTCCTTAGCGTACAATTTTAAATGCCTCAAATGGAGGCTAACATGCAGCCAGCATTTAGGGACACTGCTTGGGTTTATCAGACCTTCACTCAAGTATAATATGTAGCTTTTGTGCCCATTTATGGTACCAACATTATATAAGCAACAGTCCCGCTGGACTCACCTGGAAATGAACCAGCTTCTGAATGTTACAAACCTTCTAAACCCCTACTCAGAATTGCTTTGAAATGAATAGTGTTTTGTCTCTGATAAATTTCTTTTCTGCCACTGGTAGGTTTTCCATGAGTGTTTCTTAAACCCCTGCCACAGGGGTGGAACCTGCCAACAACTTGGGCGTGGTTATGTTTGTCTCTGTCCACCTGGATATACAGGTAACACAGGGGAGTGCAAATTGGAATGTATTTAGCATATAATATCATTGTGACTTGCATTATCAAACTTTGAAACATTCAAAATAAACGATGTAAGATACATTAGGCTGTATCAATGCACAAAAAATTGCTTGAAGAAGATAGACCAATAAGTGGAAAAATTATTCGTATCTTATGAAAGCCAGTTTTCTTTGCACATGTTGGAGGAAGAATAAAGAATCATCTTCTCTATGAAAAAGTCATATCATAACTCACAATTTAAATTGGAATACAACTCCAGAGGCCATGTCCAAGGTTTCACTCTAACACAAATTAAATGCATGACACTCAACATAGAACAGATTGTCCAGCAGAAACATTTTTAAACAAACTCCACTTTCTCTCATTTGCTTCACACAAATGGAAGTTCTTGTAAATAGCCACGGTTTGTTGCTTTATTTCTTTCTGAAAGTTGCGCTTAGAAAAACAATATGGCTTTGAACTTGATTATGTAGGAATTGGGTAAGAATTATGTTTTCTTGCAGTTTGATTCACATTCCAATTCAGTCCAGAAATACAATTTCTGAGGAAAAAATGAGCTATAGTTTAAAATTGCAATTTATTTAAAATAATTTCTTGTTTTATTCTAGAAATGAAGTTTTTACATTTTTTGAGTTTTTTGTAACCAGCATGAAGTGTTTTAAATGAGAAGAGTGGTATTTAAATAAAAGAATTCACTACAAAATAAGCAAAAAAAGAAAAGTTGGAAAACAAAGCACAGAAAATTATTATTTCACTTATTTTGGCTTGTGTGTGTGCATGTGTATGTGTGTGTGTTTCAATTTTAGAAACATTTTTGTCCCAAACAGAAATAGATTCACAGATGTAGAAAACAAACTTACAGTTACCAGAGGGGAGGGGGGATAAATTAGAATTTGGGGATTAACAGGTACAGACTACTGTATATAAAAGAGATAAACAACTAGGACCTACTGTATACCACAGAGAACTGTATTCAATGTCTTATAATAACCTATAATAGAAAAGGATCTGAAAAAGAATACATGTATGTAACTGAATCACTTTGCTGTATACCTGAAACATTGTAGGTCAACTATATTTCAATAAAAAATGCAGTTATAATGCTTAAAAAATTTTGTCCCAACACTCCATAAGAAATACTGATCTTGTCCTAGAATTTTGTAAATGATGGTTGAGGAAAGGGCATAATACAGGACAGTGGTTCTCTAGTTTTTATGTAGGTCGGAATCATCTGGAGGACTTAAAACACAGATTGCTGGACCCCAAACCCAGAATTTCTGATTTAGTAGGTTGAGGGAAGGCCTAAGAATTTGCATGTCTGTCACATTCCCAGGGGATTACTGATGCTATTGGTCCAGGGACCACACTTTGAGACTCCTGGTATAGGAGAACATGGGTTTCAGCAGAACTAGCTCATAGATCGCATTGTGCACCCTGCAGGAAGATGCACCCCGCCGTAGGACACCTGGCATATGAGCCGAGATCTGGCAGGATTGAGCACCACCCCACTTCTCAGCCAGGTGGCCTTGGTAGCAAGTATATAGGAGTTTATATTTTTCACTTTGGAATTAAGCTAATTCCTGGACCTATTTTATGCTTCTAGATGTCCCTCTTTCTCCTCTACTTCTAACTTGGAATCTTTTGCTGTCTTTTATGTATCCTTATAAAGATATCTTAAATCTACTTAAGAAGAAGTAATATCTTCATTAAGTACTTAACTAGATGATAGCTCGTCACAAATATTGCCCTTTCCTTCGCCACCACCACGCCCTATAAATTCAGATTATTGGGTAATTACCTTTAAATGATCATGGTTCTGTTTCTGTTAATCCTCTCTTTGATTGTCCTTCTTTGTTCCGTTTGCATTTTAGGCTTAAAATGTGAAATAGACATTGATGAGTGCAACTCACTGCCATGCCACAACAATGGAGTTTGTAAAGACCGAGTTGGGGAATTCGTTTGTGAATGCCCGCCTGGTTACACAGGTAAGGGGAACGTTTCTCATCTTTACAAGAGAAACCTTGGAATCATTAAAACAATGAGATGTCACCTCACACCTATTAGAATGGCTATAATCAAAAGATAAGAGATAACAGTGCTAGTGGGGACAGGGAGAAAATGGGACCCTCTGCACTGTTGGTGGGTAAACTGGTATAGCCACCATGGAAAACAACATGGATTTTCCTCAAAAAAATTAAAAATAAAACTACCATATGATCCAGCAATTTCTCTTCTAGGTATCCATCCAAAGGAAATGAAACCACTGTCTCAAAGAGTTTATCTGCATTTGCATCACTTCTGTGTTCATTGCATGCAATTATTCAATATTCAATAGCCAAGATATGGAAACAACCTAAGTGTATATCAAGGGATGAATGGATAAAGAAAGTGTGAGATAGATAGGTAGGTAGATAGATAGATAGATAGATAGATAGATATCATATATATGTATCATGGGTAATGGAGTATTATTCAGTAAATAATTGAATTAGGCAGAGATTAAAATTTTTCACAAGCACGTTAGCCATGATTTCCAACTGTCCTGCTCTTATACCTGAAGAACTTGCTTGAAAACGATTAGTCTTAAATTACTTTCAGATTTTCACCAGCTCAAATATTCTGTGATTCTTTGCAGGTCAACTATGTGAAGAAAATATAAATGAATGTAGCTCCAGTCCTTGTTTAAATAAAGGAACTTGTGTTGATGGCGTGGCTGGTTATCGCTGCACCTGTGTGAAAGGATACATGGGTAAGATGTCTCCATCCTTCCGACATTGTTTTAGCGTCCTGTAAAGCACCACAAAGTATTAGATTTACTAACTTTATATATATATGTAACATTATATATATTTATGTTAATTTCATGATTTTATAACTGCTGTGATTTCGTAAGAGAAAGTCCTCAGTTTTGACGAAATTCATGTTGAAGTATTTAGGGGTAAGAGGACATCAGGTCTATAATTTACTCGCAAACAGTTCAGTAAAAAATACTATATTTTTGTGCACGTGTGTGGGTGTGTGTGTATAAAGAGAGAGAGAGAAGACGAGTTTATATGTTAAAACAAACATTCAAGAAGGAACTGGAGATAAATTGTACAAAATCATATTGCAAATGGGTGCTAAATAATATGGTTAAAAATACTTCTCAGCCACAGCCCATAGCATACTATAAAAATAGATAAACAAATTTTTTCTGTATAGCACATGGAACTATATTCAGTATCTTGTAATAACCTTTAATGAAAATGAATATATGTATGTATATGTATGACTGGAACATTATGCTGTATACCAGAAATTGACACATTGTAACTGACTGTACTTAAATAAATATATATATACATACACTTATAAAGAATAAGTCCAACAAAGAAAATGATCAGTGAAGGAAAGAGGCAAGGTCAAAGAAACAGAGGAATATTTTAAGCTAAATTGCTCGTTTTATTTTTTTAACATTATCTCAATTAGATGTTCATTACTCATGTTAGTTTCAGAAAGAGGTAAGATAAAAAGAGTGGACTGTCAAAAACGCAGTCCTAGGATGATTTAGAAAAGCCAGAGATTGTTAAAGAATGGATCCCAAACCAGTTTGGGAGGCCAGCGGCTCTACAACCTCCATCTGGATGCTTTAGAAGCAGCATCATCCTCCAAGGGTTCAACACCGTGATTCCAGTTTTCCCAGGGGCTTAAGATTTGGGCTCTTTCTCGTCCTCATCCATCCCCAGGTCTGCACTGTGAAACAGAAGTCAACGAATGCCAGTCCAGCCCATGCTTAAATAATGCAGTTTGTGAAGATCAGCTTGGGGCATTCCTGTGCAAATGCCCACCTGGATTTTTGGGCACCCGCTGTGAAATAAACTTGGATGAATGTCTCAGCCAACCGTGCAAAAATGGAGCTACCTGTAAAGATGGCGCCAACAGCTTCCGGTAAAAAACCAAATCTGACTCTTTTCACTGTTTTTATTTTCTTTCCTGTTCAGTCATTCTTCAGTCTTAACAGAGTATTCTTTGTCAAGTCAGCCATTCCCAAATTCTAGACCGAGGATAGGGCACGGTAGATCCTGCCCACCGTCTGAGGTTCCAATTCCCTAAGTCTAGGGTAGGGTCCGTAATTTTAAAACAGGCCGCCTCTGTGTTTTAAGTTCTCCAGTGATTCTGATGCACAGCCAGATTTGGGAACCACTGTTTTGTACATGGAAAGTCATAAAAGATGAAAGGAAACAGTTACACAGAAGTAAATACAGAAGCATTATACAAAACTCATTTTTAAACGCTTTACATTTTAGCTGGAATTTTCCCACTAGCTAAAATGGTAAGGAATTCTGCGATCATACTGTCACAGCCCCATTCTACATTCTGTGACCATGGTTTTTAAACTTCTTTTTTTTTTTTTTTTTAGTTTAGTAACCCTTGTTTCAAAAGAAATCTTAGTGTAAACAAATAAAATAATAAAAGCTAAGCCTTTGTGGTTGAACATAGTGCATTTGTGGGGAGAAAGATTTTGTCTTCCTGAAGCAGCTCTTAGGGTACCAGTAGCATACGGTGTGAAAACCAACATTCTTTTTTAGTGCTATCAAGTTTGCCCATTTCACCCCCTTCCCCTTGCAGGATCTGTGGCTTCTGCAGTACAAAAGATAGACTAGTGTTGCTTGCAAAAATCTTAGGAAACTATATTGTCCTCAATATGCCACCAGTTCTGTAAGTTTTCAAAAGTTAAAAGCAGAAAAAAAAAATATATATATAATATGTAACTGAATCACTTTGCTATATACCTGAAACTAACATTGTAAATCAATTACACTTCAATAAAAAACAAAAAATTTATGTTTTTTTTTTTAAAACAAACCATCCCCCAACAAAGAGCCAGGCACTGTCTGGAAGAAATAGGAAGCCAGTTCCACCAATGAGACTTACTCACTCTCAATATGGAAATGAATTCTTACCAGTGTAGCATAATTTTTTTCGTAGGCATTTTATATCTTCTGGCATATAGCACCTAATCACTGGCAGTGAGAAATTTCCAAATGAACAGCAAGAATTCCAAACTCTCCCAAGGGTACAAAACAATTGATGAATACCAAATTTGTCTAAATCCTGACTAGAGGAAAGGTGATGGTAAACTCTTCTAGTTCAAAAGGAATGTTAGTTGCCACCAAAGTGAATCTTGTTTATGAACGGCTATCATGATATCAAACAGGGACAGATAAAGATGAGTGAAATTCTAGCCAAAATAGATTTACCATCAAATACAGAGAACTCCGTGAAGAGTCTCCCAGTTCCAACTGAGATTTTCTTTTAAGCTTCCAAATACTGTTTATTCATATTATCACCATTAGGCCAATATCAAAGAGGTCCCCATATAAACGTGCTAGTAACAATATTAATTACATTTATTAGAGAGATCCTTTTTAATTAAAAAATATTTCAGACATATAGAAAATTTCAAAGGATAATAAAAGTCATGCAGTCATCATGGTATTTATCAAACCTTAGCCTTTTGCCATATTTGATTCATATGTTTTGTTTTAAAGAAATAAATTCTAAAGATAGATTTAGGGTCCCTCCAGTACACATGCACATAAGAGAGATCACATTAGCATTTCAAGTTTTCAGTCTTTTGAGACAATGTTGTCGTTAATGGGAGACTTCTAATGCCTTTCTGCAACTGTTCTAATTGTTACAACATTTTGCTTTCTTTTAGGTGCCACTGTGCCCTGGGCTTCACGGGACCCCATTGTCAACTGAACATCAACGAATGTCAGTCTAACCCCTGTAGAAATCAGGCCACTTGTGTGGATGAATTAAACGCATACAGTTGTAAATGTCAGCCAGGATTTTCAGGCAGCAGGTGTGAAACAGGTATATATGAACTCAAAGTTACTAATGACACACTAACGATAGTGATATAGGAACAATGTCAATTTTTAACTGCACTAAGCACCACCTGTATACCAAAAACTATGCTAAGCTTTTTGTACGTACTCAGTCTTCACAGCCATCCAATAAACTGGCTTGTGTTATCTCCAAATGCACGGATGAGGAAATTAAAGCCTAGAGATGTAAGGGGGAAATGGAGAAAATCGAATTTAGCCAAATTCTTCATGCTCTACATGCTCGGCATGTTTAGAAACCACACTTTGATAAGGCACTTGATTTAGAAGAACAGAGCCCATAGACATGTGTGAGGATCAATGCTAAACAGCTTTCTCAGAGCACTGGAGTCTTCTAGCTGTTGTTCTGTTGAGTAGGACATGCAGGATTGGGGCAGAGCTGAACTGCTCATGAAACAGGGAGGAGCCAGAGCCCTGAGCAGGGAGGGAGTGTGGCCCCACAGTTGCCACTCCTTCACCTGCAATGAGTTACTCCGCTCTACTGAGCCGTTCCCATGAGCACACACACGTGCTGAGTGTCTCTCATCTTTAACGGCTCCCAGTCCCACCTCTTCTTCCCACTGTTTCCTGTTCCTCCACTTCCTTTCACTGCTGAGGGTCTTCCCTACCTTAGATATTCACTGATGGTTATTTTATTTTAAAGAATTTAAAAAAAGAAAGAAAGAAAAGAAACAGACACACAGATATAGAGAACAAACTAGTGGTTACCAGTAGGGAAAGGGAAGGAGGGAGGGGCAGTATGGGCCTAGGCAATGAAGATGTGCAAATGATTATGTATAAAATAAATAAACTGGGGGGGGGGGTGTATAGTGCATGCTTAGCATGCATGAGGTCCTGGGTCTAATCCCCAGTACCTCTGTTAATTAAGTAATTAATTATCTATATTATTAAATAAAATAGACTACAAGTATATATTGTACAGCACAGGGAAGAGAGCCAATAGTTTATAATAACTATAAATGGAGTATAACCTTTAAAAATGGTGAACCACTATGTTGTACACCTCAAACTTACATAGTATTATAAGTCAAATATGCATCTAAAAATAAAAATACAGTAAGTATACAAAATACAAAAGAGAATGCTCTACATATTTTGTAAATAATATGTATTTAAGTTTGAAACTGCTTCTCAGATCATCACACTTGCTGAAATGAGCTGCTTTGATGACAGTGCTGCTTACTTTAGACCCTTGAAAAATGCCTCCCAAGTGCCACAGCCTGCACACTTTTCTTGTTTGTTGCAGAACAGTCTGCGGGTTTTAACCTGGATTTTGAAGTTTCTGGCATCTATGGGTATGTCCTGCTGGACGGCGTGCTCCCTTCTCTCCACGCTGTAACCTGCACGTTCTGGATGAAATCCTCTGATGCCACCAACTATGGGACACCCATCTCCTATGCACTTGAGAACGGCAGCGACAATACCTTCCTTCTAACCGATTATAATGGGTAAGCAGAGGCGTCAGCAAGGCCGGGCTGGGACTCAGCCTGGCACCAGGTTAGAACTGACATGGGGGGGTAGGGGGGCGGGTGTTGCAGCAGGACAGCCCAGTGAAATAATCAAGTAGTGCATCTGGGCAAGTCTTATAAGAAGGCAAAGTTTTAGTGATAATACCTCATACACGTATTGTGTTTTGCTACGTGCTAAGTATTTTCATATGTATTTCTTCGTTTGAGCTTCACAGTGACTGGAGGAACTCATGCCCCTTTTACAGATGGTAAAGTCAAATTTCAGAGAAACTAAACGCTTTGCCACAAATCTCACACCTGAGGAGTGGCAGAGCTAAGTCTCAAACTCTGATTCCTCAGACTGATGGCCCTTTATTTACATAGCAGAGCGGCCAAGGGTCAAGGGATTTCAGTGACATTATAGACCCCTGGGAGACACTTGGATTGACTATGAATCAGCCTACAGGTGCAAGATGACATTTTTTTATGTCTTTTTGGATCCATTCATTCCAAATGCAGGGCCCCATCCCTCTGGGCTGTCAGGAAGGTCAACCTCAATTGTTCCTCTGATTTCTTTCGCACTGACTGCTTTTCTTAGATTCTCCCAGACCATCTAAAACCCACAGAGTTTAACTCTTTGTTTCAAGAGCCACAGTCTTGGGCAGCACCTCCCTTTGGTCATCTGTCCACACTGCTTGTCACTGAGCTGTCCACTGCCTCAGCCTCTGCAGCCCTTTCAGAACCACAGCTCTTTGCCACGTGTGGGATCCCTGGCAAGGCTGAGAGTTCACCCCTTGAGTCTAGATTGATTCTGTGACTCACCACATGGCCTTGGCCTCGTCTCAGATCTGCCTAAATTCGTCGCCTTTGCTACTGAGCAGGTTATAACCCCCAGGGACCCACTGAGCTCTTTCCTCCCATCAGTCCATGAAAGTGTCACTGTTCTGGTGGAAATCTTCCCACTCTTAAACCCGATTCTTCTTAGTGGACTTGAACTTTCAGAAACAAAATCTGAGAACTTTGCAGAAATCTCCCCAGAAGCGGAATGTATGTAAAGAGAAAGCCTCTATGTCGTACACCAGAAAATAACACAGCATTGTAAATCAACTATACTTCAATAAAAAAAAAAAGAGAGAGAGAGAGAGAGAGAAAACCTGTTGCCTGCTTGAATAGGGGGAGGAAAATAGGTAAACACAGAGGGAAACAATTCATATTTTTAAAATAACATTTTTTAATGAATGTCTTGAAATAGGGGCTGAGAAGATGCAGTAAGTTATTCAGTGAACTCTTACCAATTTTCCCTAATCTTTTCTTTTTCTCTGTTTGCTTTTGAAGATATTTCACTTTTAACCTCATGTTAACTTTGACATTTCTGTAAGTGGCATGGTTGTTGGAACCTTCTCGTGGTTAGTCAGCTTTGTTTAGTTGCACGTATTCTTTACCTTGGAGTGACATAGTCGGTCTGCCACGTGACTGCCCGCCTGGCAACCAAGAGACAGGGCTGACTTTCTGTGTGATCTCTGAAGTCTGTTCCTAGTCGTAGGGATATACATTCCAGAGGAAGGAAACCAGCCTGCCGTTTGCACAACCCTCATTCCTCCCATTCTTGACTCACTTTCTCCGGAATAGACAGTTGGTGAACTGTCTCAAACTGGACCGACTTGCTTCAGCTCATCCTAAGATTTTTTCTGATCTCTCAGTGTTTTATGAAACAAACCAATTTTCAGTGAGTTACAATAAGGGGTAATTAGGAAATCAAATCTGCTTCTGTGGAATATGACTAACTGGAGAAAAAGAAGGAATGGTTTTACACGAAGGGCTCTACCCACAGAAAAAGAAAAAGAAGAACGTTAGTAACGTGCCCCACAGATGGGGTTACAACATATGACTGATGACTGTTTCCCTTGGAATCTTTCCACAGCTGGGTTCTTTATGTGAATGGCAAGGAAAAAATAACAGACTGTCCCTCCGTGAATGACGGCAGTTGGCATCACATTGCCATCACTTGGACAAGTGCTGATGGAGCCTGGAAAGTCTATATCGATGGGAAATTATCTGACGGTGGCGTGGGCCTCTCTGTTGGTTCGGCCATCCCTGGTAGGTCCTAGCCAAAGGAATGTATTTCCATTCAATGCTAGAGGTGGTGGTGCTTTGATGAACATCAAGGTTGCTAGCTCTGTTGTCTTTGGTTTCAGACCAAGGTCAAGAGTTATCTCTCCCATTTAGTACCCCCTGGTTATCCAGACTCTGAATTACTAGCTTTACCCAGGTGACCTGTGTGACTCTGTGTAAGAAATACCTTTGGGATCTATATTAAGACCACCAAGAAGCATGCTGAATTAACAATGGGTGGTTACTAAACTCTCTTCCAAGGAGGAGATTAACTGCTGGTGTATTTCTGTTAGTTGGTGGTGTTTGTTTTGTTTTAGGTTTGGTTTGATTTTGTGATCAGAATACACAGTATTCAAGTAGATCCAGAATCCAGGCTGGAACACTGCTGTTAGCTATCCATCTTTTATGCCCTTTTTCTGAAGAACTTAGACTTCTCTTCTAAAAATACTTTTAAATAAATATTTAGAGAGTTTAGTTTGAAGGAATGCAAAAAGTGCTAGGCGATCCAGGGTTCTCTGCACTGTGCCTGGCAATAAGCCTGCTCTATCTAGGTCCTTCCGTGACATGTGTCATATGAGGAGGAATGGTCGGAGGTTCCCTGCAGTAAATAAGGTAACATTTCAAAGTGTTTCTGCAGGAAGTGGCATTATCCTAGGAGGTGGGGTGGTGGCTTCTTTTTGTGTTTAATTCAGAATATTTTTGTTTTTAACTCTCGGTTCTCTTGGGTGGTGGGACTGCAGGTGGCTTTTATTATTCTTCTTTATTCTTTTCTGATATTTTTATAATGCACATTTATTTCATTTATGGTCAAGGAAAGAACATTTCTACGTTTAAAAAAAATCCTAATAGAAGAATAAAAAGTAGGTTAGAGGAAGAGGAAAATAAAACAAGAAAACTGTAATAGTAGCCACCAAGGAGATGGTTGTCTGACCACAGCGATAAGAATGAATTACAGCCCATGAACAGTGCAGATCTCCAGTTGACAGACCTTAGTGAATTTAGGTGACCAGATTTATTGAAGAGTCTGTTAGCTGAGATAGGAATTCTAGAGAAAGGATAGTTCTCGAATCTGGAATCAAGGATGAGTGTAGATTCTATATTTGGTTTTAGACATACTGAGTTTGAATTCTAATCACAGGAATATATGTAGCTAAAAACATAGGTTGGTACCACTTTCTATCAAATGGATAGAGTTGTTTTTTTTAGTGATGACATATGACTGGCAAGGATTCGGCATAGTGGATGCTCTTATAGAGTGCTGGAAGGTGTGACAATTGATCCAGACTTTCTGGGAAGCAATGTAGAAACTTTCATCAAGAGCCTTCGAGAAGCCCTTTGCAGGCAACCAATTCACTAGCAGGAATCAATCTAAAAGAGATAATCAATGATCTGGACAGATATCTGTGTATCAATATATTTATCTCAGTGGTATCTTAGTACCAAACTTGGAAGCAACTCCAATATCCAGTAAGTGGTTGTTTAACTAATTAATTAATAAAATTGTGGATAGTGGTACAGTCACATGATGAAATAGAAAAGCTATTAAAACTCATGAAATGAGAACATGTTCAAGAAAAAAAAAAAGCAAGCTTCCAACATCATATAAGGTAGGATCCTATCTGGTGTGTTTTAAAAGCTCTCTCACACACATATACACACACACTAAAAAAATTTTTTAAATAGTAAAAATATTACTTAGAAAGAAAAACACAGCTGTTAAATGATTATTTCTGGGAAGGAAGAATTCTTTATACTTAACTTAAAAAATGTCCTTCCATGTGTACATATTAATTTTAATTATTAATTTTTATAAATAAAAAGGTACAGGTTGGGAAATCATGAGTGAGAGCTCTACAGACATCGATTGGCAGGCGGGAGATGAGATAGAGAAACTAGCTGACGGAAGAAGGGAGGAGGCCAGGGTGGAATCCTGGGCGCATGAGCATCTGAGAAGCAGGAAGAGAAAGGAGACTTGAAAATGAGGTTCAAAGAGAACCAGAGAGGATGCTGTCATGGAAACCAAGTGGAATCAATATTGCTCCTGGCAGGAAACAGGTGGTACACACCAGGAGGGTGACTGAAGAGGTTCATGAAAAGACTATTTTTTAAAGCTGTGTGCAAAGTCAAGAGAACCAAAATATGGTAGTAAAACAGCCCATGACTAGCAACAGGGGAGAGTCACAAGAGATGGACATGAAGTGACAAGGAGTGGGTGTTGTTGCCAGAATTTAGGCAAACCTGCAGTGATGGAGAGACATCACCCAGAGGGAGCCATGATGTTAGAGAGAGGAAAGCAGCCCCTACCATCTGTTGCCTGGGAGGAAGGTATCCAGGAAATTAACCTTCTCTCTAATTCCACTTTCTTACCTCGGGCTGGTCTTTCCATTGATCAGACAACCAGAAGCTGAGGAAACCAGGTGGCATGGGTGATCCATAGGCATCAACCTTTGAGGTCACAAAGCAGAGTGGAGAAAGGTGGAGGGTAGCTCTGGAGGGGCAACACAGACCATCCAGTGTGGCAGGAAGGACAGTTTAATAGAATGAAATGGTTAATAGAAACAGGTGATGCAGAGAATTCACCAGAGGTGAATATGGAAGAGTTTCCATTGGATTTGGCAATTAGGTGGAAACTGGCAGCTTTAGAAGGTTCCTTGGAATTAGTGATAGAACTTTAAGCATTGTAGGCTGAAGACTAAGAAGACAGGCTTAAGAAGAAGGTGGAGAACAACTACTGGTAGTCTGTCATGGAGGGCAATTTCCTAGAACAGAGGGGGCAAGATAGGACTTACCTATCATGTTGACATAAAATATTATAAGCTTATATATGTGTGTGTATATGCAGTTTTATAGTTAAACATTTATAAATCCAATATCATATTCTAAGTCCTCTTAGCCTGTTTTTTAAGTTGCTAGATAAAATCCTAAAGTCATCTTACTGGAAAATCATGCAGTGAATAGAGATCATTTCGCTTTTCAGTAATTTTCCCTGGTACATTGATAGAAGCTGTGCCTTCATCAAGTTAGCCCTGTGGAAATAGCAATCAGGCCAGTTTTCCTCCTTTTTTCTCTCCTTCTGTCTGTAGGTGGTGGTGCATTAGTTCTTGGGCAAGAGCAAGACCAAAAAGGAGAGGGATTCAACCCAGCTGAGTCTTTTGTGGGCTCCATAAGCCAGCTCAACCTCTGGGACTATGTCCTGTCTCCACAGCAGGTCAGTTCCATTTTCAGTGTATGACCGTAATGAGGTGCGAAGGTACAGACCTAGTACAAGTGTGCACAGCCTAATGACGCCATATCTCAATGCATCCTCTGGGTTTTTAGGCTTTACCACTGGTGTCATTTGATGCCATGGTTGTTGACTAAGCCAGACAGAGACTACCAACAATAACTTTCAATGAATCTCTTTTTCAGTTTCTTGGTGATGTTTTACAATTGTATTGGATGTGATCATTTCATAAAATCTTATAATTTAGGAGCTGGAAAGAAACCCAGAGAAAAATACTTCCAAACCGTCTGACTAAAGGAGGCAGGAATTTAGGGCTGGCACAAGATCACACAGAGAGAGGAGCAGATGGCCTCGTGTTCAAAGCCAGTCCAGTGGCCGGGGTTCAAATCTCAGTTTTACCACAAACTCACTGTGATGGTTTTGAACATGTTACCCCATCTCTCTGAGCTTCAGCGTTCTTGTCTACCAAAGATAAATAGAACCGCCTCGTGGAATTTCAGCAGGATGGAGCAAAGTCCTGCATGCACAATTGAGGTGTTGTCTGGTGCATTGTAAAGGCTTGTTATTACAATGGCAGAACTTGCCTAAACGTCATTTTCTCAGCTCTAGGTTAGAGGTGGAAGGAAGACAGGAGACTGGAACCCTACAACACCTTAACAAACTGCAGAGTTTTAGACAAGAAATTCCATACGTACAACTTCCGTATTTCCAGCAACAATGAAATACTTGGGAAAGGGGAAGATGGGAGTAGAAGGGGATGGGGGAGAGAAGTTTCCTGTTGCCTCTGAAATCACACCATATATACAAAAGCCTGCTTCTCTCTACCCTGCCCCCCAAATCTGTGAATGTTTCCAATAGGACTAAATTAAGACATAATAACTCTGTCTTCCTGAAACAAGTGAGATTTGTCTAACGATGGGTTTTTAAACTTTCAGGTGAAATCACTGGCTACGTCATGCCCAGAGGAACTCAGTAAAGGAAATGTGCTAGCCTGGCCGGATTTCCTGTCAGGAACTGTGGGGAAAGTGAAGGTCGATTCCAAGAGCATATTCTGTTCTGGTTCGTTTCCTTCTTTAGACTCTGCTGTCTCTTGACTGCTCTGGGATTTTCTAGCTCAAGGAGATGTTTGATTCTCTTTTGGTCAAATAGGGTGTGCCTGCCAGTCTATTGTTTACCTAGCGATTCATTTGCACCCTATCTGCCTCCAAAGAATTTATTATTTTTGTAATTCTCTAGTATATTCTGTACAACAGAGTAAAAAATAATTGTGCAGGAAACTTGGGCACAGGTAAAATAAGAATAATAGGATGAGAGAAGGGATATGGCTAATTTTGTAAATGCCCGCTGAAATCTTATCCTCCTGCTTGAGACGGAATGTTGTCTCAGCTCTGTACTTCCTAGCAGGGGCAGGTAAGCACCAGGAGAAAAGAAATGGACTTTATAATCCACCCACTGAATAGTCAAACTGTGAATGATCAAAACTGCCTCCTGAAATTCAATGTATTTAAATAAGTTTCTGAAGATGCCCTAGAATTCATTTTTTGATAACTTAGAAGAATATTTTATGAATTCTGAAATACTATTTTTTCCTTAAAATCATATTCAGCCGACTTCTGCTGAAAGAGAAGTTGTTTGTTGACTCAAAGAGTGTTTTCCAGAAATTTTGCCTGCCAACCATCTGGTTACGTGTTGTCTTGTTTTAATATCGATAAGAGTGTCTGTCAAATGCTGGTACCACGTGGGATTTGAAACCCCTAACCTGGTGATGCTCCTGCTGTGTTACTGACAAGCTCTGAACCTGTGTTCTTTGCTCTCAGATTGTCCACCTTTAGAAGGATCAGTACCTCATCTGAGAACTGCATCAAAAGACTTAAAGCCAGGCTCCAAAATTAGTCTGTTCTGTGATCCAGGCTTCCAGATGGTCGGAAACCCTGTGCAGTACTGCCTGAACCAGGGACAGTGGACACAACCACTGCCTCGCTGTGAACGTGAGCTGCCTTTGTTGGAGGCATTTCAGTAGCTCTTGAAAAACACCGGAACCCTAAGAACACTTTTCAGGAATGCTAGATAAAAGCTACATACTTCGTAGTAGACCATATAGCAATTATTCACTGAATGCTTGCTTGGTGGAATGAAGTGTTCTGGGCACCATGAGGGAGGTGGGAAGCGAGAATCCCCAGAACCCACCACCTGTGAGTGCGCCCAGGTGGCCCAAGGAACTGGATGGGCGGGAGAGGCAGGTGTGGGGGCTGGAGCCCAACGGGAGATGGGTCATTGCTGGGTAGGAAAACAGGAAGCGATCTCTTGAATTGGCTGCGCCCATTCATCCATTTATTCAACACTGTTTAAAGCACCTAGTACGTTCTGGACACAGATCTAAGCTCTGGAGATGCAGCAGTTGAGGGAAAAGTCTCTCTTCTTAATGGAGTTTACATTATAGTAGCAGCAGCAGAAAATAGCAAGTAAATATAAAATTATTTATTTGTAGTAAATAAGAATGGCAAGGGCCAGAAGTAAAGGCTATTAAAAAAAAAAAATAAAACAGAGTAGGGAGGTAAAAAGTGAGGGGGCTGAGTGGAAGCAAGACTCCTATTATAGATAGGGTCATCAGAAAATTTCTCCTTAGCATCTATTCCTATAGAGAGATATGTATGTCATATATTTATCTGTTCCTTATGTCTCTATTCTGACTAGACAGTAAGCTCCCAAAAGCAGGAATTCTGTCTGTTTGGTTCATTACTGTAACCTCAGCACCAGAACAGTGTCTAGCAGGTAGCAGGATCTCTAGCAATATTTTTTAAGTGGATGAATTATGTGCCTACCGTGAGCCAGACAGTATGCAAGATCCTCTGGGCACAGGTATGGCTATGACCTGCCACCACCCCTAGAGCGTCCTCAGCCTAATGTTGGTGTGCAATGAGATGTTCATGCTTAACTCACAGTTAATATAAATAAAATGTTCTTTGAATATTTTGCTTTTCATGTCATTGTGTTTTCTTTCCGGTCACACCCTAGGCATTAGCTGCGGGGTGCCACCCTCTCTGGAGAACGGCTTGTATTCAGCCGAGGACTTCCATGCTGGCAGCACGGTGACCTACCAGTGCAACAATGGCTACTATTTGTTGGGTGATTCAAGGATGTTTTGTACGGATAATGGGAGCTGGAATGGCATTTCTCCATCGTGCCTTGGTGAGCTAAATCTTGGCCATTACTGTGTGTGTTGATTCTAACTCTGTGGGAGACAGTCATCCCAAATTCCTGAGGCTCTTGTGGCATTCCTTGGTTAATTTCATCTCATCCCAGTAAGCTCTGGGCAAGCCATAATGACAAAGCAGCTGTCCCTAGAAGTGCCAGACATGTTTGAAATTTTTTTACCAGGCTCAGTATTAAGAATCTCTTCATCCATCTCCGTTCTTCTACTTACCCACCTAGAAACTGGGGAAATGATAGCTGTTATTGTACATCTGCAATGTGATTATGACTATTCTATCCAAATGTTACAAAAATACATCTAGTGGAATGCATTAAGTGCTATGTAGTGATTTAAAAGTGAAAACAAAGGTTTGATACTTAAGAAAAATCCATCGACTTTGCTATTTGTAAACCATTTCAGATGTCGATGAGTGTGCGGTTGGGTCAGATTGCAGTGAGCATGCTTCCTGCCTGAATACAAATGGATCCTACATCTGCTCCTGTGTCCCACCCTACACGGGAGATGGGAAAAGCTGTGCAGGTAATTATGTGGAACTGGGAAGTCTATTTCAATTTTTTAATTCAAGTATGTATTTTAAATGAATGTTATTTAAAAATAAGACAATATTTCCAACTTCCAAGGGGAGATGGAAGAGAAAAACCATCTTTAAAAAGACACAGAAGCAACAATTAAAGGCGCTTTAAACTAGCATTGTGGTTTTCCTAACTTCCCCATTTCTGAAAAACAAAACTGAGAGTCAGCTTTATCACTAGAATGTTGACAATGTGTCTACGTAGAAGAAGAATAGAATGGACTTAGAAATATAAGCAGTGGCCTCTACTGCCTCAGTCAGAGCAGAGAAGATGCTTTATCACATCCTCACCTTCATCACATCCTCGCCTTCATCACATCCTCGCCTTCATCACATCTTCACCTTCATCACATCCTCGCTTTCATCACATCCTCGCCTTCATCACATCCTCGCCTTCATCACATCCTCGCCTTCATCACATCCTTGCCTTCATCACATCTTCACCTTCATCACATCTTCATCTTCTGTGTGCCCCAACCACACAGGCTGTCATTGCACATCTTGCCCTACTATATCTCTCTCTTTTGTGGTAACGTTGATAATCCTGGCCCATCTCTCCACCCTTCGATGTTTCCCTACATCAATTGTGACAAAGCAACTACTAGAAAACAATTAGAAATTGAATAGGAATTCTCAAAATCAGTCTTACAATGCTTTTACTTTTTAGGAGAGCTTCTTTTAAAATTTCTACAGCCACAGTGATCTTCAGAATAGTTGAAATCAATATGTTTTCCCTTTTTGAGAATTTAAGGATTTATTCCCTCCTGTTGTGTAACTCTAGCCCCAAACCTCCCTTTAACTTAGTGTCCTTCCTAGAAGTGGTGACTGACTCGAAATTTGCACATGGGAGGGGCTTAGGATCTGTAGGCTGTTTGGAAGGGGAGGCTGGGAACTTCCCCTAAATGTGCTTTAGTCCAGCCTTTACATCAGCTTGAGAGAAAGTCAGTTGCTCTTAAAAAGTGGGCATGAGTTTGGGAGAAGGAGGAGGAGCTAAAGCCCTTCTGAGCCCTGCCCTGGCACCACTTCTGCTTATCCATAAACAGCTCCCTTTTCAGCGTGATAAATTTTATTTTTCCTTACTCGTTTCTGTTTTAAAATACTGTTTTTAAAATGTCAATTAAGTCTGTCTTCTGGTCTAATTATCTAATGTGTCCATGGACTTCATGCCTTTTCCTTCAAAAGCTTTTTCTTTTTTCCAAGATTTAACTGGTACCTTAACTGTAGTGGAATTCTTTTGCTCCAAGGCTTTGCATGGCTGTGTGAAAGTCACCTCTTGCCCCACAAAAAAAACCATTTCTCTCTTTCAAGAACCTATAAAATGTAAGGCTCCAGGAAATCCAGAAAACGGCTACTCTTCTGGGGAGATTTATACAGTGGGTGCCCAAGTCACATTCTCATGTGAAGAAGGACACCAGCTGGTGGGAGTAACCACAGTCACCTGTTTGGAGTCTGGAGAATGGAGTCATCAGATTCCACATTGTGAAGGTGTGTTTAGTAAAGTGTTGGGCAATCCTAGAAATTCAAGGTGGAGAAGTGCCAAGTGTTATGTTGTATCAATAGTCTGCATTTGAAGCCCATCATGAGGCTTGTATTTAAACAGGACAGAAAGCCTAGAGCTGCCTTGGGGGTTTTAGAGGTTTTTGCACACACTCGCTAAGAAAAGCAATGCCTTTTGGTTTTCCTCCTTTAAGCCGTTTCTTGTGGTGTACCAGCTGTCCCTGAAAATGGCGGCGTTGATGGATCAGCATTTACCTACGGCAGTAAAGTCATCTATAGGTGAGTGCCTAAGCTTAACACTGCCTTGTAGCAGCTGTGGATGACATGTGGGCAGTGATCCAATACTGGAAGAAAAGACAGAGTCATCCCAGAGGATGTCTTTGAATTAATATGGAATTAATTGAATTACATGTTTGGGTTTGGATCCAAAGCTTTTTATAACCAAAAATATTCATTAGTTTGCAGGACCTCTTTCCATGGCATCCTAGGGACTTATTCTACAAAGGACCACTCTCAAACCAAGAATCTTTCTGTTTGGGAGGGGAAGGTCATAGCTCAGTGGTAGAGTGTGTGCCTAGCATGCATGACGTTCTGGATTCAGTCCCCAGTACATCCATTTTTTTAAAAAGGGGGGGTGAAAAGGATTTTGTTTGCAGCTACTAACCCATGACATGAACTGGAGGCAAGCAAATCCTTAAAGCTATCCTTCTGCTGACCACCCAGCAGGGTCCCTGTGGGGAAGATGTGTACTATTCAACGTGGAAAAAGATTTTTTTTCAGAGCATTATTTCCGTAGGGAAAAAAAATGTACTCTAGCAACATGTGTAAATTCTCAATCTTTTGGGAGGTTTGAGCACAGAGAAAATTATGCAAAAATAAAACAAATTGTGTTCTGTCATTTTCTTTTACCTTCTTTAGGTGCAATAAAGGATATGCCCTGGAGGGCGATGAAGAGTCATCTTGTCTCGCCAGCGGTTCCTGGAGTCACTCTCCTCCTGTGTGTGAGCTGGTCAAGTGTTCCCGCCCCGAAGACATAAATAATGGGAAATACACTTTGAGCGGGCTTACCTACCTTTCTACTGCATCCTATTCTTGTGAGAGTGGATACAGGTAAAGCCCTAGGCACCAGCCAAGCTTCCAGCAGCACCCTGTTACTTGTTATTTATGCAGTAGATTGCGCTTGCATGTGACTGGCTGGCTTGAAATACAAGTTTCTAAATGTAAGAAATAGCCTCCAATGCGTCTGCCTCGTGAGGCTCAGCCTGTGGTAAATACCCAGGGGAATACTCCGTCTGACTTTGACTCTGGGGGCTCTAGTTCAGTGCTGTGAGCATTCAGGCATTAAACATGAAAGCAGAAAGTGTGTGAGGCGTAACACAACACCTGATAAAATGCTCTAGGGTGGATTCTTTCGGTAAACAAAACATTGCATAGGATGTTGTAAAAATCATGTCATGATAAGGGCCTAATTCTCTCATACTGTTAAGAGATTAGTTTGATTAATGGTGAGTGTGTGTGTGTTCAAGCAGAAGGGACACTAGAAAGACACAGGGTATGATCAAAAGCTTGGCCAACAGGGTCTGAAGTGAAACAGATCAGGTAAACTGAAAATGCGGTGAGTTGTGAAGGTGGATACGCCATGCCACAAGGATGTGAGGCTTTTCAATTCAAAGGGAGACCAGAGGTCGGAGTGATGAGCAGCACTGTTCAGATGCCCAGGCTCGTGGCAAGGACCTTTGCCCTTTGACCTCAGTTTCCCTGACTTCCTGGGTACCGGTCTCCCTTATCACTGGATCTTAACCAGCCTATTAACCCTCTTCATCCAAGTAATCTGCTAATCACAAGGTTTGGAATGCCCACCAATGAGCACGTTAAGCCATTCTATTTTGCACCCTAGTCACTGACTGTTAACATTGTTTTAGCTGACCCATAGTTTCAAATAAATCTATAGCCAGCTCGGATTTCCCTGGTTTTTATAGAAAGCAATAAAATAGGAAGAAACTTTGAGTATTAAAATTCCTCGTGTCCCCTATTCTCTCCTCAATCCTTCCTGGTTCATCTCCAAAGCAGTAAATAAATAGCCAATGAAAGCAGTGGTACCCTTCTTTCCCGTAGCTTGCAAGGCCCTTCTGTCATTGAATGCTCAGCCTCAGGCAGCTGGGACAGAGCGCCACCTACCTGCCGTCTGGTCCTCTGTGGGGAGCCGCCGGCCATCAAAGACGCCATCATTACCGGGAGTAACTTCACCTTTGGGAACACTGTCACTTACACTTGCAAAGAAGGGTAAGTAAACCCTGTGAAGGAAGGGAACACTGGGAGACGATGCTTCCGATGGCAGGTGGGCTCCGCTGAATGATACATTAAATTTCCTGGCAGCCAGAGCCAGAGAGAGCTTCACACTCTTGTTGTCCAACAGCAAACAGAGAGCATATTCCCCTGTGGAAACAATGTTTTCCTGGAATTAGAGTCATTTATCCAATTAGAGCTTGAATATCGGGCATTGGGCAACGCAGTGGAAAATATCTTTATACTTTAATTAAAGATGCAGAAAGCGCATTTAAATAGGCATTTGTGTATTCATCCTCTGTAAAACCGAAGACTTCGTCACAATATAAAGATGTCACGTCTGCATGAAAAAAAGATCATGAAGTTTAGATTTTTACATGTTTAATGATCTCATTTAATTCAGAGACGAAATTTGAAAAACCAGGAAGCAGACTACAAAGTGCTTTCACACTTGTCTCATTGTATCCTCTACAAGGGGGAGGGTTAGGGTCTCAGGCAGACAGTGAAGAATTGAGGGGTGAGTAAAGTCCAGATCGTCTAGCTGGCATTTCTTTGCTCATTTTTTCCCCATGCTTCCTCAATAAATGTCCTCACCAGTAATGATTTATAGCTTTCACACTCCAGATTTACCGCAGTTGCTTTTCACACAGTTGGAACGAGTGACAGCAGAGTGGTTGCTGTTTCTAGATTTGTATCTCAGCTGTGTCATTCACCTGCTGTGTGACCTGTGGGAAATAGTATAACCTCTCTGTGCTTCTATAAATTTATTAATGGTTCATACACTTTATGGGCATCGTGAGGAATAAAATGATATAATGCATGGACTAGCCAGAAAATAATAGCTCAACAAACTTTGCCATTATTATGATGTTTGGACAGACAAGAGGACACAGTTTCTTTAACAGGAAAGTTGAAGTTCATTTCACCCAGATAGACCATCCCACTAATACAGAACTGCCAGCAGGTGGCGACAATATTTTCCTGCAAAAGACCATTGAGAGAAATAGTTGCATGATCAGAAATCCAAAATCTTAACACCTTCTTAAGTGAAAAAAGAAATCTGTAATATTAAAATCTCAGTGCAGGAATTAGTTTTTGGTGACCCTATCTCTCCCCTGTGGATAGACTCATTTAAAAATTGCTTCCTAACGAACTATGTAGTACTATTTAAATTAGTTATTTAAATGTTTGTGAAATCTTATCAAATATAAGTGTTCCAAATAACAACCAACTTCTGGGTCTTTTTCTGATTAAAAAATAATGTATTGCCACATATAAAACTAGAAAGTAAAAATATATATTTTTTTAATTGCCCAAAGATAAGTGTTGGTGATATTTTACTATACCTCCTGCTAGAATGTTATGTTTGCATATACTTTTAAATATTAAAGATCATACTCTTATTTTTTAAAAATCTCCATTTTTCTTCTTTTCTTTACAAATCATTCTCTTAAATCATAAGAAGAGTTCTGTGTCTGCCTAGTGTTAAGTCTGTGTATTATACAAAAAGGATTTATTAAAAGAAGCAATAAAGACAATCATGAAAATCACAACAAATTCCTGTGTAAGTAGAGAGTTTTACATTTTTCAAAGGACTTTGCCATGAATTAAGTCATGTGCTCCCTTCTACAATGAGGAAGGTGTAGGCTTTAGCAGAAGAAATATTATTCCCACTTTATAGTTAAAACACGGCCCAGAGTTAGGCCACAGTATTTGTACAGATCCCTTCTGCTCTAAGCAAGTACACACTCTGTGGGAGCTCTGTTCTCACTGAAAAGATGGGAACCAAATCTGCCCACCTGAATCAGACAGCTGTTAAAGGGTATGAAGCCATTTTTATAGAAGTGCTTTATATGTGCACACAGTACTATATAAATATGGCTTTGTTAATATTTTCTATTTCATCATTATGGTTATGTAAAGTGATGTCATTTAATAATGTATGGGGAAACGATCTTAAATATTTAATCAAATTAATAGAAAGTACACGTAGTCACAGATCACTCCCACCCATGTTTTTTTCCTAAAAGAAAAATATCAATAGCCATTAGGAGATAGTTTTGTTTTCCTGAAAGTAAAACTTTTGGTGAAGGAAGAACATTTTTGCCCCCTTACCAACACTCACTCCTCTTTAGTGTGTTTTGAGGGGTGGCTGGACTGGAGACCTTCTGTCTTACTCTTTTTTTTCTGGGCAGATGTCTAATGAAACATTTAAATACACAAGAAAGCACAAAAATAATTAAGTAATCTCCAGTTTCTAGAAATGCAGTCACCCTTTTAAGGATGTCACCATTGACTCATTCACCTCCTTCAGTGAAACTCCATCGTCTTTCACATTGGCTGCCACTAAGCCAGGTTTCCCTTTGTGCAGTTTTTCTTTATTATCTATGAACAGAACCTCCTTTTTTATCTTTGTTAAAGATTACCTTGTAAGATTAGAACCATTGAAGTGGCCTCTAAAAACCCTTATCCTTCACCCTCCAGTTATGTGTTGCTTACAACCTGATGGATGTACGGGTTAAGGACAGAGTTTTGTGGCATTCACAAGATACGAGACGCCCAACTAGCTTGCTTCTGTTAACCAGTACCCTTTGGGTCATCCAGTTAATGAACCACTTAAATATATTTCTGTTCCAGCGACATTTTGTCTGCTAAAATCTCTGAGTGTCCTTATCAAAGTAACCGTCAAAAACCATTCCCAGTTAATCTGGGCCTGCTACATCTTCACCTGTGAGCCATCACAACCTCACAAACACTCAAGATCCCAGTGACCACCTTTTTACCAGGTGTTTGTTCTAACTGTGTGTAAATCCCCAGAATTCTCCAGCTGTATCACAATCCCATTTCTTTGCTCATGTTACTTTTCTGCCTTGATTCCTTTTCCACTTCTCTCATGACTCCCCTCCTAAGCTATTTCATCTGGGACACAGATGCGTAAGCAAATAAACGCACTGGCATTGCCTTGTGCACTCTGGAAGGGACTCTAGCGTGTAGCATGGCCAAATTGTCCAGTGAAGGGCTGAATCTTGATTGAGAGTCATTAAGAATAGCCAAGCTCTTAGGTCAGAGAAGAAGATAGTGCACGTTCTAAGAAATGATGAGTAGTATCGAAAATGCATTCTTTAAATTCATTTATTCAAAATACATTTATTCAGTGGTCATCTTCCATTCCACTAGTCAAGAGCTTTTTGCTGTGATCTTCCATTAGGGAGAGAGAGTTGGTGGAGATTTTCCAGCAGATCAGGGGTCAGAGGCCTAAATAAGAGCTGCCAAATTACAAAACACAGTTTTTGTGTCCTCAAGAGCCTTGGAGGAATAGGGAGGTTTCTGGAAGCAGAAGGATCTGCCCCAAAGCAGCTAGTCCCATGACGTAAAGGAGGCATTTTATCGATGGCACAGTGGACCCTAATAAATCAGAGATGGCTCACGTGATGTCTGTAAACTTTCAGCCAATGAAATGTGGCAGCAACATCAAGGGACCCGTGAAAATAATGATGCGTGGTTCAGCGTGTGCAAAGGATGCAAACTGTGCTATAAAAATATAAAACATCAAGAGCCTTTACACTTGGAACTTCCATCTAGAGCACCTTGTGTACGGGATGGTAGAACCCGGGTGCTCAGATCTGGGGTGATGGATTTTTTTAATAATATAATTATGCTTTTAACATACTGTTTTTGTATACCTTCCCGGATCATTTAAGAGAGAAGCCATTTAAAAATGTATTAGGTTTGGATTGGGGAGGGTGTAATTCAAGTGGTAGAGTGCATGCCTAGCATGTCTGAGGTCCTCCGTTCAATCCCAGTACCTCCACTGAAAAACCAAATAAATAAATAAACCTAATTACCTACCCCCTGCCAAAAAAAAAAAGGAAAAAAGAAAAAATTTTTTAAATAATAAATTGATTTCAGGTAAATTTCATAATAAACATTAAAAAAAATTTATTCGGTTCGGATTCTTATACAAAGAACCGAGCTTGCCCACAGCAGGGAATGGCAGCAGGATCCCACTGGAGACTGAGCTCAGCTATTAGGGACAACTGAACATTCGCTTCGACCACTTCCGTCCACAGCATGCTATATGACCGGAGGTAGGGTGGACACACACATCTCTGATGGTGCTCTGTCGTGTTTTCCTTGATCTCTCTGTTTCCTGTTGATTCCACAAATCTTGGCAGCAAAGGGGAAAGAATTCCAACCTCTCTGCAGTCGCTGATTCTTTATAAAACAGAAAGGGACCTCAGGAGAGATGCTCGCTATAACTGATGGCTGAGGAATCTTTGCTGAAGGGTGGTCAGATAATTTGCACTAGTGACACTGCCTACAGTTTCCACAGGACAGCCACCAACTGTGATCTAACCTACCTCATTATAAAAAGAGAGAAAGAGAGAGTGACATCATGGGAAAGATAGAAGTATTGGAGTCTCGTAAACCAAATTTAGATCCTCAGCAAATTTCTTAGCCTGTCTGAACCACCATTCACTCATCTGTAAAATGAAGAAATTAGTATTTCTACACAGGGTTAAAGTGGTGCCAAATTTTAGTCCTCTTACCCTTCATTAATATCAAAACGATGGATTAATGGAGTGTTAGACGTTCCTCTAGAACTCCCTGAACTCCTCCTCTTCAGCGAGAAAGTGAGAATGAAAATAAGAATGACTCAAATGTAATTATTCTAATATGCATACTCTAGTATTTTACTCCCCATTGTGAGAGCACCTGAGAATAACTGTAAGATTTTTGTAAGTCATCAGTATCATCATATATAGAGAAATACCTGTGCATAAAGAGAGACAGAGTTATTAAGCAAAATTTATTCGTGCTGGTTGAATAGCAGAGCCACATACAGACACAGCATTTAACGATCACCACATGGTTAAGGGTTTAGGAAGCATTGGAGACTGAAACTACCGCTGCTTTAAAGCTCATTGATTCTAAGTGGGTAACTGAGTCATATGCAGGCCACGGATGGTTCATCCATGGGCTTTTGTTTCAGACTAGTAATAAGATCAAGCAGCTGAAACCATCTGTAGATCAATGAGGTTCCAACTTGGCGGTGAGTCAAATAGGACCATAGCTTACTCCTTTTTTTTTTTTTTTAAAGAAGAATGTAACAATTTTTAGAGTTTCTTAAATAGCAAAAGTCTTAACTCCACTTCCCTCTCTGAACAAGCCCTAGTATTAATATCAAGATGTGTATCTTCAGTGAAGGTTGTTTAATCAAAAGCTCGATATTCAAACAGTAAGTGTTGTTTTAAAGAATGAAAGTAAAGTCATTGTTAGAAAGATTTTTAAAAAATGGAAACAAGAGTAAGATGCAAACACCTTTGCTCAAGTATTAGGCTTAGGTTTTGTTCCTTTCTCCCCAATCTCGTAGCTACACCCTTGCTGGTCCGGACACCATTGAGTGCCTGGCCGACGGCAGGTGGAGCGGAAGTAACCAGCAGTGTCTGGCTGTCTCCTGTGACGAGCCCCCCAGCGTGGAGCATGCCTCCCCGGAGACTGCCCATCGGTTATTTGGAGATATTGCATTCTACTATTGCTCAGATGGTTACAGCCTGGCAGACAACTCCCAGCTCCTCTGCAATGCCCAGGGCAAGTGGGTGCCCCCAGAAGGTCAGGCCATGCCCCGTTGTATCGCTCATTTCTGTGAAAAACCCCCCGCCGTTTCCTATAGCATCTTGGAATCCTTGAGCAAAGCGAAATTTGCTGCCGGCTCAGTTGTGAGCTTCAAATGCATGGAAGGTTTCGTACTGAACACCTCAGCCAAGATTGAATGTCTGAGGGGTGGGCAGTGGAACCCTTCCCCCATGTCTATCCAGTGCATCCCCGTGCGCTGTGGCGAGCCACCGAGCATCACGAACGGCTACGCGATTGGATCAAACTACAGCTTTGGAGCCATGGTGGCTTACAGCTGCCACAGGGGCTTCTACATCAAAGGGGAAAAGAAAAGCGCCTGCGAAGCCACAGGACAGTGGAGTAGCCCCATGCCCACCTGCCACCCTGTGTCTTGCAATGACCCACCTAAGATTGACAATGGTTTTCTGGAGGTAAGTGACCGATGAGCAGGTGTCCGTGGCGTTCATCACTTACAGGGCCAGCCCATTGTGGCTTATTCAGAAAAGCAGGCACAGTGAACCCCTTGATTGTTGAATAGCAGAAGTGGCTACATCTGTAGGTAGTAAATGTTGGAGAGAATTTGATAGAGATTATGAATCCTTTTAATCAATAGCTTTCTACTTTCTGCTAGCATGTAGGCACTTGAAACACTTTGTAGCAATATCTTAACTATGAAGTTAGATTAACCCATTTTAACAAAATACTGTTTTGCTTTATAGAAGTCATTCCAAGTTGGATGTAGCTTTCTTTTAAATAGAAATCAAGGTCTGAATGGAGCCTAGAGAAATCTGTTGTCATGTCTAATTTTTAGACAAAAGATGGGGTAAACCATCCACTCACTAGAAGGCGGTTTTTGCAGTTTTCTTTTAGTGAACATAAAGGTAATTTCGTCAGGACAGAGAGTTCTATCAGCTCTGCTGATGCCCTCCTTTCTCATTCAGATGTGTCTTCTCATTAAGTCTATCAAGAAAACAGCAGCAAGAATCTGTTGCCTCAAATCAAGGACCATTTTAAAGAGACAGTATTCTAATTAAACACTTTTTTTCAACCCACACATACATAGTGCCTTTTCTCCTTTATATTTTAAAACAGCAGTAAAAGCCTTTTATTTAAGATTTTTGCTCCGATGTAGCTTTCCATTGGAAGAGACTGTGTAGTATATGCAGGGAGGCTTTTTTCATTTCTTCATTTATCAAATATTTCTGGAGCTCCTACTAGGTGCCAGGTAAGCATGGGAGATCTCTGATTTAATGACACAGATTAGGTCTGTGATGGCATGGTGTTTCCGTACATGTGAGGTACCCAAGAAATAAGTAAATAAACAAAGCAAATAATTATGTCCAAATACCAAGAAATTTACTGTAGCAGGAAAGCTAGATTTTTACCATTATCACTAACAAAAGAACCATTGTAATCTTTTTAAAGTAACTAACTCATCTTTGTACTGCCTAAAAACGACCCATTCTTATATTATACACTTACATATTTGCATGTGGTCATGAATATAAAATTCATTGTTTAAAAGATAACATATTGCTTTTTATTTCCCATCCTTATGTGATAGCAGCAACTTTGTTAAAGTATGTTAAGAATGAACACTAAACTCTAATAGTACTCCTCGGCCCATATCCATGGAAAATCTTTTATTTCCTTTTTTTTTTAATCTTCTAACAGCAGAAACAAAATTGTATGTGTGTGTGTGTATTTCCTTTGCTGTGATTCAAACAACAAATTTTAGCATTGCTTTGGTCAGTGAGATTTTTTTAATTTACCAAGTCATTTATAATTTTTGGTATTTCTCCATTAATTCATCAATCAGTTTAGAGACTATCTTTTACTTACTATGGGCTTACCACTGTGGCAAACATTTCTGCCATTGGGAGTACATAATTTGATCTACTGTCCTTTTCATTTATTTAAAAAAATAGAGTAGCCCTTTTAGCAAAAACTAGAAGTCCTCGTTTGCTTAGGTCTTAGTTGATTAATTACATCATAGGCATTTTAGTTTAGTTCTTTTTCTTTTTTACTAGGATTCATTGTCTTTTGTTAGTTATATCATCTGATCTACAAATTGTCCTTAATTGTTTTCTCCCTATTATCCAGCACACAACTGGCAGGACCTTTGAGAGCCAAGTGAGATACCGGTGTAACCCAGGCTATAAGTCAGTTGGAAGTCCTATATTTGTCTGCCAAGCCAATCGCCACTGGCACAGTGAATCCCCTCTGTCGTGCGTCCCTCTCAACTGTGGAAAACCTCCCCCAATCCAGAATGGCTACATGAAAGGAGAAAACTTTGAAGTAGGGTCCAAGGTTCAGTTTTTCTGTAATGAGGGTTACGAGCTTATTGGCGACAACTCTTGGACATGCCTGAAATCTGGCAAATGGAATAAGAAGCCAAACCAAAAGTGTGTGCCCACCAAGTGCCCAGAGCCACCCCTCTTGGAGAACCAACTTGTATTGAAGGAGTTGACCACCGAGGTAGGGGTGGTGACATTTTCCTGTAAAGAAGGGCATGCCCTCCAGGGCCCCTCTGTCCTGAAGTGCTTGCCATCCCAGCAGTGGAATGATTCTTTTCCTGTTTGTAAGATGGTTCTTTGCCTCCCACCTCCCCTAATTTCCTTCGGTGTCCCTGCTCCTTCTTCTGCTCTTCATTTTGGAAGTACCGTCAAGTATGCTTGTGTGGATGGATTTTTCTTGAGAGGAGATCCTACCACGTTCTGCCAAGCGGATGGTACTTGGAGCTCTCCACTGCCAGAATGTGTCCCAGTGGAATGCCCCCAACCCGAGGAAATCCTCAATGGCATCATTGATGTGCAAGGTCTTGCCTATCTCAGCACAGCTCTCTATACCTGCAAGCCAGGCTTTGAGTTAGTGGGAAATACCACCACTCTTTGTGGAGAAAATGGCCACTGGCTTGGAAGAAAACCAACCTGTAAACCCATTGAGTGCCCAAAGCCCAGGGAGATTCTGAATGGCAAATTCTCTTACACAAACCTGTACTACGGGCAAACCGTTACCTACTCTTGTGATCGAGGCTTCAGGCTTGCGGGTCCCAAAGCCTTGACTTGCTTAGAGACTGGTGACTGGGATGTGGATGTCCCATCTTGCAATGCCATCCACTGTGATCCCCCACAACCCATTGAAAACGGTTTCGTAGAAGGCGCAGATTACAGCTTTGGCGCCATGATCATCTACAGCTGCTTCCCTGGGTTCCAGGTGGCTGGTCATGCCATGCAGACCTGTGAGGAGTCGGGGTGGTCGAGCTCCATCCCAACCTGTGTACCCATAGACTGCGGTCTCCCTCCTCACATTGATTTTGGAGACTGTACTAAGGTCAGAGATGGCCAGGGATATTTCAGCCCAGAGGAAGACATGATGGAAGTTCCATATCTGACTCCTCACCCTCCTCCTCATCTGGGAGCAGTGGCAAAAACAAAGGGACCTCCTGCTGCACATTCAGCCAAATTTCTATACAACACCATGGTTTCATACACCTGTAACCCAGGATATGAACTTTTGGGGAACCCTACCCTGATCTGCCAGGAAGATGGCACTTGGAACGGCAGTGCGCCATCCTGCATTTCAATTGAATGTGACCTGCCTGTTGCTCCTGAAAACGGCCTTTTGCATTTTACAGAGACTACCATGGGCAGTGCTGTGCAATACAGCTGCAAACCTGGACACACTCTGGTGGGCGCTGACATAAGACTTTGTCTACAGAACAGAGAGTGGAGTGACACGTCCCCACACTGTGAGGCTGTGTCATGCCCCAAACCAGACCCCATTATGAATGGCTCCATCAAAGGAAGCAACTACACATACCTGAGCGTGTTGTCCTATGAGTGTAATCCTGGGTATGTGCTGAACGGCACTGAGAGGAGAACTTGCCAAGAAAATAGAAGTTGGGATGGGAAGGAGCCACTCTGTGTTCCTGTGGACTGTGGTTCACCTCCGGTTTCAGCCAATGGCCAGGTTAAAGGAGATGAGTATACGTTCCAAAAAGAGGTTAAGTACACTTGCAACGTAGGGTTCTTACTGGAGGGAGCCAGCAGTCGTGTTTGTCTTGCTGATGGACATTGGAGTGGAGCCACTCCCACCTGTGTGCCTGTGAGATGTGCCCCCCTGCCGCAGGTGGCAAATGGGGTGATGGATGCCCTGGACTATGGCTTTGGGAAGGAGGTGGTGTTCCACTGTCAGGAGGGCTATGTGTTGCATGGTGCCCCCAAACTCACCTGTCAGGCTGATGGTAACTGGAATACCCAGGTACCTCTCTGTAAACCAATCAACTGTGGCCCTTCTGAAGATCTCGCCCATGGCTTCCCTAATGGTTTTTCCTTTTATCATGGGGGGCATATACAGTATCAGTGCTTTCCCGGTTATAAGCTCCATGGAAGTCCTTCAAGAAGGTGTCTCTCCAATGGTTCCTGGAGTGGCAGTCCACCTTCCTGCCTGCCTTGTAAGTGTTCCACACCAGAAGTTCAAAATGGAGCTGTCAATGGGACAGAGTTTGGTTGTGGAAAGGCAGCCCGGGTTCAGTGCTTCAAAGGCTTCAAGCTCCTGGGACTTCCTGAAATCACCTGCGAAGCCAATGGCCAATGGAGCTCTGGCTTCCCACGCTGCGAACACGCTTCCTGTGGTTCTCCGCCAACGATACCAAATGCATTCGTCAGTGAGAGTGACTCTTTGGAGGAGAATGGGATAACTTACAACTGCAGGCCTGGGTATGTCATACAGGGCAGTTCAGATCTGCTTTGTACAGAGAAAGGGACGTGGAGCCAGCCTTATCCGGTCTGTGCGCCCGTGTCCTGCGGACCCCCACCACCTGTCTCCAATGCAGTGGCAACCGGAGAGGCACACACCTATGAAAGTCAAGTGAAACTCAGGTAAGACCGTGGCTCAGGGTCTCCCAGGGGCCGATCCAAAACTGGGCTAATTGGGAAGAAAACACCATCTCTGGACTGCCCTCCAAAAACTGCAGCTCTTAACATTTGGCTTTGTTCTGCCATAACTGTATAGAAGTTCAATTGGTTTTACATTTTCCGATTGTAGTTTCTAATATCATTATCATAATTATCATGTTCTGTTGAGCTTCATGAAGCAGCAAGATCCTCTAGCTAGCTTTGATAGCTCTTAAATCACAGGCTCTTTTTTAAACATTATGCAGATAAATTTCTTTGGTATCACCTTATGATTATATTCATATATGCAGATATTGGGGAAATAAGGCAAAAGCTGAAGAATTGAGGTCAAAAAGCACAGACTTTCATTGATCGATATAAATAGGGAGATACTGTTAAGGGCACTTCCAATCTGTGCTGTCTGAACAAACTAAGCATTTAATGCACAAATAGTGATTTTTTTTTTGCTGGAAAGCTCCCTGTCTAGGATGTAGTATTAAAAAAAGATGAGATAACATGGAATGAGTTTGTAAATTAGATTTTTATTGGAATGAATGCCTGCAATGTGCAAATATGTCTCAACTCTTTAAATCAACTTAGATTTTATTGACATCTCTGAAGGAATTATGGATTATCTGTCACATATTGGCTTCTTAGCTTTTATTAGTAACTCAGGACTTTTTTTTAAGCTTGTCTGTTGTAGACATTTTAGTCCTACCTTCATTTTGTCTTAATTACAGTAAGAAGTAGAGCCAGGGGAGGATTGTCAATGATATGAAAGCTAAAGAATAGTGGATTATTGCACCAAGAAGAAAAGCAAAAATGATTCCTTGCTTTTGAAATGCATTTCCAATTTTCTGTTTGGATGCTGGTGTGTCAGATATCTTGAGAAATCACAATATCACCCCCTTCCCAAGGCTCCCCTTTTTGTTATTCCTTGTGGGTTGATTAATCGTCAGATCTTCGCTGATTAGTTGAGCTCATTCCAAGTTTGCAAAACCTGTGACTCCTACCTGGCCTGGTAATGTGTGCAATTTAAAAAACATATCCACCCAATAAACGTTAATTAATTAAATGGTGTAATTAACAAATCAGCATAGCATAGCAGTAAAGCGTGGACTCTAGAGCCAGATTCCCTACGTAGGCATCTCAGCTCTGCCGCTTCCAGGGGAAGCTACTTCATCTCTCTGGTGTCAGTTTCATCATCTGCAAAATGGGAATAAGGATAATAATCACACCTATTCATAGGGTTGGTGTGAGAATTAAATGAGTGACTATTTGTAGAGTAATTAGAATGGTGACTGGAATTTAATAAGTGCCCTGTAAACATTTGCTGAAGGAATAAAGGCAAGTTTTAAAAATCATAGAGGGTTTTGAGCCAGACTGACTGGAGTTTGAACCCAATACCACTATTACATGATGTCTACTTAAACAGGATTAAAGGAAGTTCCCTGTGTAAAGGACTTAGAACAGTGCTTGGTACAAAGTAGATTCCAAATAAATACTGTGTTATATTCTTACTAGTACCTGAGTCTGGTTTGGACTTTGCTTCGAATTTCTTGAACTGTTGGATATTTTCAGAATAAAAATAGGTTTAATAATGATATGATCCACAGCAAAGGTAAATCATGTCAACAACATTTAAAACGGCCTTAGACTTGGCTAATTCTTAATGTGGATAAATAGGGGTTGACCTGGTTATCATTGTTACATTGGTGTTTTTACATGGCAATTCCATCCCCCTGGCACTTAAATCAGTTTTAATATATCACATAAAATGTCTGCTAAGCTTTGTAACAGCTTCTTAAATCCAAGGATAAGTCACCAACTGTACTGCACTCCCTTTAAAGAGCTCATTTTTGCTCTTCCATTGCAGGTGTCTGGAAGGCTATGTGATGGATACAGATACGGATACATTCACCTGTCAGAAAGATGGCCGTTGGTTCCCTGAGACAATCTCCTGCAGTCCCAAAAAATGTCCTCTACCAGCAAACGTAACACGTATCCTTGTTCATGGGGATGATTTCAGTATGAATAAACAAGTTTCTGTGTCATGTGCAGAAGGGTATACCTATGAGGGAGTTAACATATCAACGTGTCAGGTAAGATTCTCCCTCTTAATTAGAACATTCAAGTGTAACTCCTTTGTATATATTATACTATATGTGTGTGTGTGTGTGTGTGTAGATATGTAAGTGTATATTTTACTATATGAGTGTGTTTGGATGTATATGTAAGTGTATGTTATACCATATATGTATATGTAGACATATATATATACATATGTGTGTGTATATATACGTGTATGTATATATGTATATATATGTTGGGATAGATACCTATGTAGATATGGACATTTCCACATAAGCAGTATCTTGCTGTCCTGAAAAGAGAAAAATGCTCAACTTTCCAATCATGTCAAAGAATTTGAGAAGTTTTCTGGTAGAAATATGATAAAATATATCTTTCTTTCCAGTATTCTCATTTGTAAAAATTAGAAAGTGCCAAGGGTAGGTGAAAGGCGTCAAAGGTAGATAAAATGTTCACATCTATAATAAGCTACTCATGACAAATTAACCATGTGTATGGTCTACACATAGTCTTATGTGTAGAAATGAATGCTGATTGTTACCAGGTGTATTTCCAGTTTTAGTAAGAAGAGCAGAGGTAGCAGAAACATAAATTGGAGTCGAATCCTTACTACCTGTGTGACTTTAAGAAAGTTTACTTAAAATTTCTGAGCTTCAGTTTCCTTAAGTGAAAAAAAGAATGTATATAATAATGCTGTCTTGTCTGGTTGGTGTGAGAAACTAGCGAGACAATGGGGGAAAGCGCCGAAGTCGGCGCCGTGGACATAAGACCTCCCTAGCCCATCGCCTTCTCCTAGATTCCATAAGATGCACCAGAGAGAGAAAAACAAAATGCGTTAGTGATACGCTCTTCTTGTGCTGGAGTTAGGGGTAGGGGGATTTGAAAGGGAACGAATGCTGCGTGGTACAGGAACGACTTTTAAACGTTCCTTTGAGCTCCATCTCAGATATTTATAAACTCTGTGACTTCATGTTCCTCCACCTTGTTTTCTTTATTTGTAAATCTGAAATTTGAAAGGATTAAATTATTTAATGTGTGTAAAGCATCTAGTACCTGCCTGGCATATAGTAGGGACACAATAACTAGTCCATTCTCCTCCAAATTTTCCATTTATGAATCGTGTGTGCTCAGTGACTGGTTGCCACCAAGACTGAAAGCACGGACATCACAGGGAGCAAGTCAAATAGCTGTCAGATTCCCGTGCTGTCAGAATTAGCAGCGTTACAGATGATCCCTTTTAGATTTTTTTTTTTTTGAGTTTCCCTTCAACTTCATTTTTTCTATTTTTTTATTTTTTTTATAGAGTTATAGTCAGTTTACAATGTTGTGTCAGTTTCTAACATACAGCACAATTTTTCAGTCATACATGAGTACACGTTATTGATGTTCATGTTCTTTTTCACTGTGAGCTACTACAAGATCTTGTATATATTTCCCTGTGCTATACAGTATAAACTTGTCTATCTATTCTATATATACCTGTCAGAGCCCTTTTAGAGTTAGAGCTGACGCAGTTTGAGGGGCAGCTTCCTCAAAGGCCCCGAGCAGTCTGAACCAAGCAGAGTCCCACCATACTGCAGGGAACCAACTTGACATTCTCTCAGACCATCTCCAGTTGGGTGTATGGACAACTGGGTGGTCCTTCACCTGCCCAGCAGGACCCTGACATTCCGGAAACTATGAATCAATAATTCATTTTTGACAACCCTCATTACTTCACTCAGCTGAGTTTTAGTTTAATTTTTCAGTCTGAAAAGTTGAATACACCCTAAGTGTTTAAATGCATAAATTATGTAAACCTATGATCCGTGCCTATAAATATTTTATTGTAATACAACAAAATTATTCTGCAGTTCATAGAACAAATAAGCAGATGAGAAGATAAATAGGAATTTTGAAAAATGAATAGCAAAGGAGGTCCAGTCCCCATTCTGAAATTAAGACATATTACAAAACTGACTATACTTCAATTTAAAGAAAAGACATATTACAGAATTACAAAGCTCCTATCAATGTAATATTAGTGTAAAATTCAGTAGAAGGGGAAATGAATGGAATGGAAGAAGTGACAGATAAGTAGATCTTGCTGAGGTCCTACTGTACAGCACAGGGAACTACATTCACTATATTGTAGTAACCTATAATGAAAAAGTATTTATTTATGTGTATGTATAACTGAATCACTATACTGTACACCAGAAACTAACACAACATTATAAACCAACTCTACTTCGAAAATAAATAAACAACACATACACACACACACACACACACACACACACACACACACAAAGTAGATCTTGATAAAGAAATCATCACAAGTCAATGAAGAAAGGAGTCATTAATAAACAAGTCACTCTGTTACAATGAGGTAACCCCTACGGGAGAAATTAAAATATGCCAATATCAAAAGAAAACAATGCTATGTAGCTTTTAAAAGTTAATAGTAAGCCCAGAATAACTTATGCAAAAGTATATTTATTGAAGCAGTATTTGTAGTATTGAAAAATTAGGTACAATGTAATTTTCTGACATTAGAAGAATGTTTAATTATGAGGCAAACATATATATATATAAAATTATTTCTGGCTCATCTGTAGAATAAAGGGTTTAGCCTCAAGTCCTGTTTTAGATTACTATCCAACTCATATGTTATTTTCCCGAAGAAAACAGAAAAGTATTAGAAAGAGAATAACAATCTTCAAGGGGAACATCTGTGCATGCCTCACTATACCCAAAGAGAAGATTGGGAACATGTTAATTCTGACTCTGGTGATGGGGAAATAAAGGGCGCGTGTGTGTGTGTAGTTTTTTTTTTTTTTTTAAACTATGTGACTTGCTCATAATATATAATAGAATGTTTTCAAGTATTCATGTTGGAATGGAGAAAAGGAAGCCATCTTCCCTTAAACTTTGAGTGGTCTGCCTGAAATTTGCTGTTTCTGATCAACTTTAGATTAAAATGTAGAATGATGTAAAATACAAGGGTGTACTAGTGTAAGTCAGGGAATATTTGTATCAACCGTCCAGTCCATGCACCATAATGAAAACACACTGCTTGGTGTTCTTCATTTTTTAAAGGATTCTATTGGGAGGAAAATGCTTATTTTAATGAGTTTAAGAAATGCCTAGGTCGTTTAGTGATGACTGTTAAGGCCCTCTAATAGTTCGTTGTATTTTTTAAGGCCAAAGATAACAAGTAGCCAACGTAGGACCGAAGTCTAGGTCCTTTGACGATCATCTTGGGGATTATTCTGTTCTGGAACCAATGCTTGCAGACTTCTTGGGCCATTCGCATGCACTAACGCCTGAATTTCACCTATAACGTGCTCTTTAGCTTGATGGTACCTGGGAGCCACCATTGTCTGATGAATCCTGCAGTCCAGTTTCTTGTGGGAAACCTGAAAGTCCGGAACATGGATTTGTGTCTGGCACTGAATACAGCTTTGAAAGCACGATTGTTTATCACTGTGAACCTGGCTATGAATTAGAGGTAAGCGAACGAATTGTTTAACTAGAGTTAATTTGTTTTTTCCAGTCTTCTTAGGAAGATTTTTAGTATGACACCATTTTGTTTCACTGATTTCGGTCCTAAAAGATATTTTTGTAATTTGTTGCCTGATAGCATCACACTTTCTAAGGAATGTTTAAAGTGACTTACAATTTTAAAACGCAAAACAAGTCTTGGAAAATCGAAGCCATGAAAAAAGAGGGTATTTGCATACCAGCCACAGGACTGATACTGTTAATTTAGTTGGTCATTTAAGCCTGTGTTCTGGCCTCTTGTTAATCGTACTTCGGGACAAGGAAGTCCATTTCTCACCAAGGGGAGGCAACCACAGAGATTTAGGTACGCAGAGCTAGGATTTCCTCAATCAGTGGGCTTAAATACCTTGGCAGATTTTTGATTGAGATGCCCAGTTCCCACATGGCAGATGTGGCTTGAAAAATCCTCAGAGCAGTTCTCACCAAACATCATGTTTGATCTCAAGACCATGTTTGGTTTGTAATATTAACATCCCCTCTGCAGCACCTAGGTCTCCCTGTTTACTTTAAAGGAAATGCTGCAGTCAGTTTTGCAAAAAGCACGATCATATCATCAAACTTGACACTTCAAAGGCCTGTTTTATATTATATGATGTTGTCATTTGGTTTTTCAAGAAAATTCTTTCCTGTTTTTGCTGTTACAATGTATTACACATAGGTTCTGCAGAAGTAGGCATTGCCAGTGATTTGTTAAATGTGTATTGCATGTTCCATTATTTTCTTACTGATGGTAGAATCAGAGAATTTTCATAAGACAGGCTCATGAAAGTTGGAACTAGGCTTATATGGGTCTTGCTTTATTTCTTCAAGAGATGTTTCTTAAGGATAAAAAGAAGTTAATATAAATGGTTGATTACAACTGGAGAGTTTTTCTGTTTTTGAAACAGTTTCTCTTCATGTGGGAGAAGTAATCTTGTAATTTGTTAAAAGAAAGTTGGTGCTTGCAAGCAAATTCATTATTTTGAAAACAGACAAGGGAAGTGGGGAGAAGTGTTTTTTCAATGCTAGTGATGACTAGATAACCAAGTAACAGATGAAGGGGAGTTTCTGGTCAATAAAGGATAGAATTTAAATCTCAACATTTGCGATTCTTATGAATTAATTAGGTTATCACCATCATGGCTACTGATGGCAGAAAAAAAATAGAGGCACCAGACATTGTAACACCTCTGGATGGAAAAATACACTATTATGAAAAAGTCTTACCCAAAAAAGAAAAGTTAAATTTGAATCTTTTGTATTTTTAACAAGTTCTCCAGAGGCCAAAGGTCAATGGCTGGGAATAATGTGGCTAAGGACAGGGACTTATCCCAGCGGACCTCCACTACAGGCTCTCTGCTGTTGATGGATGCAAGACGTCAGGGAACTGACCGAACCTCTCTGAGCCTCAGTTTCATCCTGTCTGTAGTAGAAATGCGATCACTACCTTGGCAAAGATGCTGCGAGGAGTTAAAAGGAAAGAAAGTAGCGAGCACCACCTTTTAAGTATTGTCTGAATTCAATATAGGGGAGTTATTATTATCACTCTTAGTATTCATATTATTAACCAAAATCAGACAAAGCAATTCGGACAACTAATGTAAATCATGTTAAATTTTTCTATGTAAATAAGTTACCATTTTTATTTAAGGTAAACAGCTATCTTGAGCCATCTAAATTTCAAAATTTTTAGTACACGTGCAACCTTATTGAAGTAAAAATTGCTCCAGGCAAGTGAGGAATAAATCAAGATAAAGAACTCAAAAACAGGATGGTTGTGTTCTAAAATCCCTGCGAGGGAGCAAGTGGTTCCTCTGATTCTAAAACTTAATATACACTTAAAGGTTGATTCAGCAGATATGTCAAAAAGAGTAACAATGCTAATCTGGATCTAAAACTCCATCTTAATTCATCAAAAACAAGATATGTAAAGGGACAGAGAGAGAAAACGAAAGAACAAAGAAAAATATGATAAAATTTGCAGCTTACCAAGGAGGGAGCCAACAGATGGTGTTTGATTTTTTTTTAATCGCAATAGTTACAGAAAATAGATTTGAGCTTTCGTGGGAACAAACATTGACATAGTGGGAACAGAATATTTACTATTCAAATTATTAGAGGAAGGAGAATAGCGAAAAAATATTAGTGGGAAAAATGGTACGTTAGTGACTAAAATTAACTACTTGAGTGTAGTCCATTCTGGAAGTACCCAAATAGTTAGGGAGCTGGCTTCAGTGGCTTGTCATCTACTTCCTCAAAATAAATTTTAAAAATTCACGAATTAGAATAGTATATTTTCCTGTGCATATAGAAGTATATAAACACAGAAAAAGTACAGCAAATGTTAATAACAGTGATTATCTCTGGAGGAAGAATTCTAGAAAACTTTGTTTTTCTTTCATACTTTCCAATCTTTCTATAATCAACACATACTACTTTTTCAATAAGAAGAAAATAATGAATATATATTATTTTTAAACCTTTTTTGTTTGTTTGTTTTTTGCTTTATTATGTTTTTGAGTGCGGGAGGTAGTTAGGTTTATGTATTTATTTTTTTGATGGAGGTACTGGAGATTGAGCCCAGGACCTTGTGCATGCTAAGCACGTGCTCTACCACTGAGCTAAACCCTCCCCCCTCCCCCATGAATATATATTAAAAGAAGCATTTAATTTTATTGGTTCAATTATTTTCTTGAAAAGTCGGGATGGTATCCTTCCATCAAAGTCAATGGAATTTTTACAGGTAGAGATTTATCAGTAATTAAACTGATAGACAGCTCAAAGGAAATACATTTGAATAGAAGATGAAGCGTGAAAGATACATCAGTCAATCTGAGATAAAAACCAACGTAGAGGGGTAACTCCTTTCCAGACATCTTGCTAATTTACAACACAGCTTCAAGACGATATGATATCCAAAGGGCTCTGAGGATTGAAAAATCGTGAGACAAAATCCATGTCCTGAGGTTCATATACTTGGCTTAGAGTCGAGCCCCTTAACACGTTACTTAGAACCGAATCTTTTTTTTTTTAACATATAGTGTTACGAAGTTTTATTTCTCTTATTTTTTATTCCATAGTGAATTAGGAATTTAAAGCATGGGAAAAGGTTATTATTAAGAACATTGATGATTATAGTAAAAGACAAACAACAAAGAAGAAAGAAGGAAGGATGTGTAAAAATTATATTGAGAAATCAAAACCCAGTAATCTTAGCCTCTATCAGTCTATCATAACTGTGAGGGGGTTGGGGCGTGGAGCAAACAGCCTATAAAGCTCCCAAGCCTATGAGATATTGGAAAATATACCAAAAGTACATTGAGAATAACAACTATAAATAATTTTTCAAGTAAATTATATTATTTTTAGTCTATTTCAGAAGACAGGGAAATACATTTTAGAAAGATTTTTACTCAAAATATTTAAAGTTTTATTTGCTTGGGTCCTTAATAGTGTAAGTTTGTTTTTAATGGGTAAGTTGTGTTGTCAAAAAAATTCAATCCTGATAGCAATAAGGTATCTTGACAGATTGTATGTTCAAAGGTATAAAAAAAAAACAAATTCACATTCTTTGCTGTACCTCTCAGATGCTGAAAAATGAACTCAATTCAAAATATTTTAAAATATCCTAAGCAAATACCTCTGTCTGACATTTCAAACACATTCGTCATCAGTCTTTGCTATTATTGGCTGTAATTAGTTGTCATTGAAATAGAAAGTGAAACAGATTATAAATTTTAGGTAGTTTGATAAAAACATTTTTGAAAGTCTGAACCTACCTCTTATATTATATTTATTCAGGGAATTTATTTAGCATCCCAATGCCAAGAGTTTCAAGTTCATAGCTGAGGTGACTTTGCATTCCCTCATTTTCTCATTATAGAGGTACCATCTTGTCAATGACCTATTTTCATTGGTCCACAGGGGAATGGGGAACGGGTCTGTCAGGAGAACGCACAATGGAGTGGAGGGATGGCAACGTGCAAAAGTAAGTCAAATGGCACTTAGTCCCCAGAATGATATGAAGGACACAAAATCCTGATGTGGCCACATTTTCTTTTTAAGTCATTGTTGTAACTAAAGAAAAAAAAAGGGAGTCCACGAACCGTATGAGAACCTCTAATGAGCTTTTGTTCAAGGGCACCAACCCAATAAAAGGGTAAAAAGCTGTATTAGAGATTAATGATTAAGTTGGAACAGAGCACAAGACTGCTGACTCTGGAATGGCAAACATTTTGTTTAGAAACTAGTTAATTATTGAGTTAATTTGCCTTCTTTTTATGGGTCCCCCTCCCCCCAAATAATTACAAATTAGAATGCTTAGACTTGTTGCTTTTCAGTGACTACTGGGTGATACAGACATCTTCTTAAAATGGTGTTGACGCATCTGTCCAATAAATGAATATTCGCATTTTTGGTGGAATCGTGCATCAGCTCATTTTATGAGAACAGCCAAGTTGATTTAGCAAGCCGTGGGTTAATTCCTATGACTTTATTCCCAATATATGGCCCAGATGATTCCTCTGCCGAAAGACAAGCTATTCAGATATAACAGGTTACCAGCTAAAGTGGCCAGCTTTTGATTTCTTTTGTTTTTAATAATCCTGGGCGGGGTCATCAAATTTTCAGACTGGAAGAGGTCTCTTAGACAAGCTAGTCTTCTATTCTCCGGGGAGTAACCAGGGCTAGGAGAGGGGGAGTGACTGGTACCAAAAATGAAGTTAGTGGCAGAGCAAACACTAGGACTCGGGGTACTGAATCTTTGTGGTTTGCTGTTGTTTCAAACATATTTTCTGGAGTGGATTCATGACCTGATTTTACATGCATAGGAATCTAAAGTCTTTTAAGGACTGTTATATGGCTGAAACTCATTGGAGAATATGACTGATTTTTAGTTCTCAAAATGTTGTATAAATATTATATATCTATGCTTTTAAAAATTGAGTGACATCTCAAGTCACAGAAAAGCACCATTGGGCATTTCTGATAATAAGATTTTTTATCCCAGCTGTTCATGATCAAAAAGTTTGTGAATGTATGTGCAGGGAGGGGAGGTGGGAATGAAAAGAAATGTTACGTCTGGCGTAGAAAGCTGCTATGGTGTCGGTGTCGGGGATTGCTTCAGTCTGGCAGCAGGTTTAATTCAAACCACGTGACAATGATTTGTATAACTTCCGTCTCTAATCTCTGAAATGCATGATAGTAATAAAATACTCTGTATTTTTATAGCGTTCTATTATTCTCTATGGGAATAATATTCTTAGAGAATAAGACACCTGTAGCACATTGGAATACCCCAGGGAGCTTTGAAAATCCCTTGCTCTTTGGCATCCTGTATCAGTTAAGTCAGACTCTCTGAGGGTGGGACCCCACATCAATCTATTTTTGAAAATCCCAGGTGATTCCAAGATACAGCCAAGGTTAAGATCTGTAATACTCACCAGGCTGAAAGAAGTCGGTTAGCATCTTATTCAGTGGCTCTTAACTCTGAGTGAGCATTAGAATCACTGGGGGAGCTTCGAAGAGAATACCAAAATCTAGGCTACTACACAGAGATTCTGATCCATTTGGTCTGGGACAGGTCCTTAGGCATCAAGGCTTCCCGGGGACTCCAGTGTGCAGCCAAAAGTGACACCCCTGGTCTGGACCCCCTCCACTACCTTCACAAAGATCATAAAATCCAGATTCAAAGTCACTTTCGAAGATTCTGGGAGGGGTAGTCCTGACTTCCTCGCAGCAGTTTCCTGTTAATAATATTTCTCACTGATGCAAAATCATTCCTTACAATTACACTAAAACTATCCATCCGTTTATCAAGTCTGTATATCCCCAGAAGCCATATAAAATGTCCCTTATCTAATTTTCCCCCAAGCTCGTAGTTCCCTGTTCTTGATACTTTCCTATTGTATTTTACTTTCCAATAATTTTATCTTCTATCTCTCCTTACAAGCAGCATGACCGTGACCAAATTAATCTCTCTGAGCCTCACTTTAAGTGTGAAACAGGATCATCTCAGAAAGTTGTTTGAAGTAAAATTGCTAGATTTAGCCCCAAAAAGAAAAAAAAAACCAGGACACTCAGCTAAATTTAAATTTCAGATTAAAAATACATTTTAATGGAAATATATCACATGCAATATTGGGGCATACTTATTCTGAAAATGTGCTGTCTCTTTATCTAGTAATCGATTTTAACTGGACGTCCTGAATTTTATCTGGTCCTCCCTCGGTTTAAGAAATAAATTTGATGATGTATGAAAAATCCTTGACTACTGTTGCGTCTGAACAAATGGGAATTCCTTTATTTTACCCATCTCCTCACCCATACCTCCAGCATTACTGATAACCAAAGATGACACTGTACATGAAGGCAGCTGACAGCAACAGCACAGAATTCCAACCTTCAGCTGTCTGCACGTATTAATCCCAAGCTTACTTGTGCTAGGTTTTTTTTTTTTTCCTTCTTCGGTGCGTATCATTGCATCTCACAGACGAGTAGGCTTAATACTGTGTATGTTGCATCGAGTATCTTTAGTGGTGATAGCAGAAGGAGGAAAGAGTCAGGGAATCATTTAATACGAAGTTTTTCTTTTTAGAGACCAGATGTGAAGCTCCACTTGGGTTTCAGAACGGGGAAGCTGAAGTTGAAAATGTTACCACAGGAGTCCGCGTGATGTATTCCTGCAACAGAGGCTACAGCCTTGAAGGGGCGCCCGAGGCATCCTGCACGGAAAATGGGACTTGGAGCCACCCGGTTCCTCTCTGCAAACGTGTGTGTTGACCTTAGGAGAGGTTTAAGTCACATTCACTTTCGTAATTAGTTTCCCAAATGTCTAGAACACAGTGGAAACTCCACTGATAAGTGAGCTTGGCCCAGAGAAAACGATCCTTGCATATCCAAACCAAATTCTCTGGGGTATTTTTAAAAATCGACTTACATTATCCAAAACATTCTCGCTGAGCATCAGCGTTTATCAGATTCCTTGGATGATTACAAGTCCAAGGCACTGAGAGAAAATGCAATTTAACGGAAAACTTTTGACATCAATGTATAATGAATTTGATTGGGGATGTGAAACGGGTGGAGAAAAATATATTCAATGTGCAATATTAATATAATAAGGTATATATAAATGTAGTGAATGAAGATAATTAGTTATATCCATTGGGATGAAAACAGTGTTCCCAGGCAAGGTATAAATTGAGAGAATTCTGGTTATCGTTTAAAATATTACAGTGCCTTTAAAATTCTGCTAACTCCCATCTCCCTCACCAAGACGCCTTTTGTGCCCAGTGAAAATCAGAAAAACCGAAATCGTTTGAAATCAGGGTTAATATGTGCAACCCACTCTTGCACTAAAAGCATCATTTCCTGTTTTTCCTTCAGACCCACAGAAATGAATTCATCTTTATCCATGAGCCCGGCAAATGCTACCATTTAAGTTCTCATACCCTGTTTATCGTACTGTGGGTCTGGAGTTAATATTGTTCTCACTCAGAAATGCCTGCTGATTGTCTGTCCTTCTGAAGGATGTTCAGTAAAAGGAAGTACAGAGACAGTGAGAAGTGTTTATTCCATGTCCTTAATATTCTTCAAATACTGAGGGAATGTTTGATACACCCCTTGATTTCTAGCAGTGAAGGGCCATGATTTCAGACGAGTATTTAATTTGCCATCTTAGAATATTAGGACCATGCGTGAGTGGTTGAATAACGTGGCATTTTCAGACCTTCACCTGATTTTATCCTGATGAATAATTTCATATGGATGGCAAGCAAGTCTGCAGTCTAATGTTTGAAGTTCTGTATTTTTAAGCCTCACATGGTCATCACTGAGAGCCCAGTTCCCACAGGGCTCGTGCTCTGCCTTCAAAGAGGTCAATTAAGAAGAGAGGGAAGCGATCAGTAAGCATGTTGTTTCCTTTGTAACAGCAAACCCGTGCCCGGTGCCGTTTGTGATCCCGGAGAACGCTCTGCTTTCTGAAAAGGAGTTTTATGTTGATCAGAACGTGTCTATCAAGTGTAGAGAAGGCTACCTGCTCCAGGGCCAGAACACCATCACCTGCAACCCTGACGAGACATGGACACAGACAAGTGCCAGATGTGAAAGTAAGTCGACACGTGGACTCCCGTTAATTTCATCGGTGCAGAATGTTTTCTCGTCTTTGTGAGATTGTTTTCAATCAGGTAACTTCAGTGTGGATATTTAGATCCCTATCTTACCATGGTCATCAACTTCTGTGTTGCTACTTTAAAAATTTTGTTTTAAAAAAAGGTCTTTGTGTTTCAAGCATAAAGAGAGAAAAGAAAAAAAAAAAAACAGCTTTCTAGAACTAGGCTAAAACCTACCTGACTAGAATTCACTGAACACATTTTTCAAAACGTGCTCTTCTGAGAATGAGCGAGATGTTAAATCTAAAATACGTATTTTTCTCCACACCGTCAGAGCCTGTAAATCATCCTTTAATAGGTGTGGATACAAAAACCATTCACAGTCTGTCTCCAACTTGAGCCTGTCGGAACTGCCTAAAGGGCTTGTTAAAAACAGATTGCTGGGCCCACCTGACTCCGTAGATCTGGGGTGGGGCCTGAGAATTTGCATTTCTAACAAGTTCCCAGGTGTGGCTGATGACAGCGCTGCTGGTCCTCGGACCACAACTGGAGAACCTCTGGGCTTGCTTCGTGTTGATACTTAACACACAGTCTGGCAGCGTCTCTCGCTGCCTTGTGATAACTCTCAACATCTCTTAACAGACTTAAAGCCTCTCTCCTGCCCAATATCCTGCCCTCCCTTGTAGTCCAGGCTACTCCCTCCACAGCAATCAACTAACAAATATTCATTGAGTCTAACCAGAGGCAGATATACTGGGCTGCCTCGTGTAACTATATATTATGCCTACAGTGGCCTTTGTCTTCTGAACACTTGGGCTCCAAATAGTAAGATTAAAAAATGTGCGTATGAACGCCATGGGGATTCTGAAATCAGAGATCTGAGTTTGAATTCTATCCTTATGCGAGTGCTCTAACTCCTCTGAACCTCAGAATCCTCCTGTGTTAATTATCACCAATAATACTTGCCTTATAAATTCGTTTTGAAGAATAAATGAACTGGTACATATCTGCAAAGTCTCCTGATGGGAAGAGTTGTAAATAATCCACGTCCCTGAATTTTCAACTCGCAGCTGACTGCAGTGTTAGAATTTTGATTTGACTCCAGGAAAGTGTGTACCATACTTTTAGCTGGGATTTGCATCCCAAATCCTTAGGAAATCTACCCCGAGTGAAGTGGGAAGAACTAAGTGTGTATAAACCTTGACTGTCTAATCTCATTTAAAAAGCCACCAGCCTGAGCTAAAGCAGGCCAAGTGGCCTGATTCTGCCCACACATCCTCACACTGGTCTTGGCTCCCGGAGACTCACCCCCGGAAAGACATGCACCTATTACAAAGGTCCCTTCAGTGCATGCTTAATTATTCCTCAATATTCTTGAGAAGATCAGGGGTTGCCTAGGAGAGAAGGGGACAGTTTCACGGTTGTTTGTTGTCCTCAATCCCTCTTTTGCATTTTCTGTTAGACAGGAAGCCTTGGGCATAGGACAAATCTCCTTCCCCAAGGATCTGAGCAGCCCCACCTTAATCATTTTTTTTTCACTTTGTCCTGATATTCATAGCTGAAAATCAGTGATTCAAATTTAGCAGGCATGAGAATCCCACCTAGGGGGAGTATGTAAGATGCAGGTTTATCAGCTGGAAATCCCAGAAGTTTGTGTTGTTAATAGGAACCCAAGCTGGTTCCCATCTAGGTGGCCTGAAATCCATGCTTTGATAACCACTTCTCTAAACAAGCATCAGCTCACTGTGATCTTTTTACACGCTCTTCCCCGAGCCAGGAAGCAATAGTCCTCCAGTCCACTCAAGGCCAATAGCCTGCTCCAAAGGCCACTTTCTCTGTAATGCATACCGTGACAATCCTAATTAGACAGGCATCATTAGGTACATTCACCTCAATTTTTCTCTAGTGCAGTATCTCTAAAACAGCTCTTTTTAAGTTGTATTACAGTATTTCTTTGTCTATCTCCACCCATTGGTCTGAGCATAGATACAGCATTTTCTTCATTTCTTTCTTTACAGTTTCTGCAACAGAGTAGGCATTAATATATATCTGATACGGGGGGAAGGTATAGCTCAGTGGTAGAGTGCATGCTTAGCATGCAAGAGGTCCTGGGTTCAATCCCCAGTACCTCCATTAAAATAAATACATGAAAACCTAATTGCCTCCCCCTCAAAAAACCAAATATATATATTTGGTATTGGACTGACTGAATTAATTTTTTGAACTACCTTAGAAGCAAAAGAAGATTTAGAAGAATCAGATAAATGGACCGTCCCTTCTGGAAAGTTCTTAATAGCATAGTGACCACAAAGTGACCTTTTAGAAGCCAGCTCTCGAAGACTCATCCTAAAGTTAGCCTTATCCGACCTGGATGCTGATGAGAGTCCTGACTCTGGTCCAGTCCCTGTCCTGTGAGCCACCACAGGGCAACTCGAGTCATCTGGTTTATTCCTGTAAAATTCTCAAAGCAATATTAGTTATAAAAAAATTTTTATTTAAATATTCAATATATGTAGTTTTAAAAGAAAGAATTATCATTCAGTCTATTCATTCCTAAGGTGAAAGCCACTGCTTTTCCATCTTGGAAAGAGGGAAACTAGCATGAAACCTTGAGTTTCATAAACTTCATCAAGCTGTGGATATTGATGTCTCTTTAGGCTACAGTGTTCATTCATTTACTTATTTTTCAAATGTGTATTGCGAGCCTGCTGGATGCCAGGCACAGTTCGAGGCGCTAACAGAACAGCCTTGATGGAGTGGGCAGCACCGCAGTGAATGGTAAAGATAGACTCTCAGTACTCCCCATGCTGTTCTCATCTCATTTGAAAAGCATCCGCTTGGAAGTTCTCCTGCAGCCACCTCTTTGGCGAGGTGTAAGAAGGCAGGAATTCTTGCCTTGAGTACAGAATAGCTCAGCTTCAACATATGAATCAGAAGACAAAACCTTTGATCCCATATATCTTAATTTTTGTGGACAGCAGCAGGTGATGCCTTTAGCGTCTGCTGTCTCTTAGATATTGTATAGGTGAAAAGGTTACCTTTGTGTATTTTATCTTAGCTCTTTAAATTAATTCGGCCTTAGAGATGAGACCGTGTTCTCGCCTATCCACTGCTTGGGTTAGTAGCACAAGCTTTTTTTTTTCCCCTATAGAAATCTCATGTGGTCCACCAACTCACGTAGAAAATGCGATTGCCCGAGGCGTGCATTATCAGTACGGGGACATGATCACCTACTCGTGTTACAGTGGGTACATGCTGGAGGGTTCTCTAAGGAGTGTTTGCCTAGAGAATGGAACCTGGACATCACCTCCTATTTGCAGAGGTAGGTAAATATTTGAATGCTTAGTTCTTAGTGAAGCTGTAGGAAAATGTACATGGAAGCCTGGTGTGGCCAACCACTGTTTTATTTTGCCTTGGTTTTCAATTGTCTCTTAACATCTGTGTCATTCTCCTTAACTTTGTGGGTCTGAGTTTTCAAAGCTGGCATACAGAACTCTGGCCCGGCACACGGCCCCTGTCTGAGTCAATCATGGCTCCTTCCACAAGTCTTTGCTCCAAATCTTGGGAGTGTCTCCAGCTACTAGGGGGAGCTGTGTCGTGTCTGGAACATGGGGGCACCTCCTGGAGATTCAGGTGTTTCAACACAGATTCCAATTCTACCCACCCATCCTGGGCAGACCCCTGAGCCCCACAGGGGACGGGACAGCCCATCCCACAGGTGAAGTAGGAGATAAGAGGTACAGGGTGGCCCCAGGGGAGCAGAGCCCATCCCTTGGTCTCCCTGGCCGTGTTGGGGCTGGTGAGGTGTGCTCCACGTTTGCATGACCTCTGCTGTCTCCTTACTGGCTGGATTGAATTAGCAAACCCAAGGATGAATTTTGTGAGTACGTTCAATAGTATCTTCTTGAGGGGAGAAAGTTTCTGTGTTTAAAATTCTGTGGGAGGAGGGTATAGCTCGGTGGTAGAGTGCTTGCCTAGCATGCACAAGGTCCTGGGTTCAATCCCCAGTACTGCCATTGAAATAAATAAACAAACAAATAAACAAACCTAATTAACCCCCCAAATTTTTTTAAATAAAATTATGCAAAGTCGAAAGAGGTAGATAATGAAGCACCCTAATACGCTCTTCTGAAACTTACATTTTTCTAATAAGTTAGGATTTTTCTTCTACCAGTCATAATAATTGGTCCATTCATTCTACAAATATTTACTGAAAGTGAGGAAATAGGCTAGTGAGCAAGACAGACATAATCAAGGAACTAAAAGAATAATCAAGCTGTTGGATGGGCTGTCCCCATGGCCACGAACGAGGACATAGGTCAGATTTGGATTTAGACTGAGAAGGCCGAAGTCTTTAATGACTTTGGGGGCTGGGAGAATTGAGTAAATCAACGAATGAATGGCATGAGCCTCAGAAGAGGTAAGGGTTTATTGCAAGCGGAAGGAGATGCATTGTCTGGAAGCAGCTACAAGAAATGAAGCCACCAACACGTGGGTTGTAAGAGACTGTACAACCTCCTCTTGGGAGGGTTGCTGAGAAGGCGGCATCCTCACGGAATAGCCCAGGTTTCACTAAAAACCAGAAGTCGAGTGTGGTGTGTCTGTTTACTCTCTTGTCCCTTTCTTCATTTGTTTAAGATACTACGGCACAGTGGTGGCACCAAAGAGCTACTGACCATCAAAGGCCTCCTTTGGCAGGGGCATTTCCCCTGGTTGCAGATCAAAAGAGACTATCGTTTATTTAAACCACCTTGTTCCCTCCTGCTGTGAATCCCCGTGTTACTAAAACCTTGCTAGTTGCGGTCTCAGACCTACCCAGGCGTGTTTATGTCTCCCCTGAGCTCCTCGCATCACCCCCCAACCAGATCTTGACATTGGGTTTTGTTTGTCTTCCTTAAAACTCAATTCAGGGAAATACTGTGAAATGTACATGAGCTGTCCTGTTTTCTGACAGCCATCCTTCCATGATTCTTAGACGTATGACGCATCCTGCTTGTTTTCCAGCTGTCTGTCGATTCCCATGTCAGAATGGAGGTATCTGCCAACGCCCAAATGCTTGTTCCTGTCCAGACGGCTGGATGGGGCGCCTCTGTGAAGAACGTGAGTCGCTGTGTCCTCAGATCTTCCTCTGAGTCCCAATCATGTGCCTGGAAGCTGCCAACTCAGGGGAGTTCCTAGGAACTGGTTTTACTAGGGGTAGAAATTCATTTGCTTAACTCCTGTAGCAGACCAGACAGAGCGCCTAGGGCTGGTCTAAATATGTCAGTTAATTGCAGCAGATCTAGAATTTTAGTGACGCTGAAAATATAGTTATCAAGATCCATTCAAAGCCATCTCCACCTGCCACCTGGCATGAATTTCCAAGTACTTTCTCGGGAAGCAGCATGTAATAGAACGTCTCCCAGCCTTGGTCTTCCCTTACATCAAGTCCATTTATGTCCTACGCCGCTCACTGCTGCAGTTGGTATAAAATCACGGCTTTGCACAACACTGTACTTTGCAGGAAAAACTTGGAGTGCACCATTCACCCTTTTTCATTGAGGATAGCTCTTCCCAATTAAGAAAAGAAGGAAAGTGGGTGCTCCTGTATCTACACAGTGCTTGACAAATTACTGTAGAATTTTGATTCTCATAAAAATACATTTAAATTTGAACTTTGATAAGAATGTAAATGAGTGGTTTTAATTTTTTTAATGTCTAAACTACACTTTGTTTCAGTATCTTAAAATATATATATCTCTGAGGATAAAATGATTTCATGTTTCATTGGGAGTATGTAAATCACGTGAAGAGTCATTGACGTCATGGCCATTGGTCTCTATCAGTTTTTTCCAAGGCCAGACATTTTTTAAGAGATTCTAAAAGTTTTTTAAGTATAACCGCTTTGCAAATCTAGAAGGGAAAATATATGATGGAAATAAATTTAGGCTGCTAAACAGCTCACCAAAGCACGTGTTCTCTCAGTGGTTCAGAAAGAGAAGAACCACATTTTTCATTCCTCTTCTCCCCTTCCTTCCCACTTAAGGCTTCCACACTTGACCTGCTATCAGGGTCCAAAGACTCTGGAAACATTTACCCTGGGGTAACAACAGACCTAGCTTGCTTTGCCAAACATGTTCCTGTTCTGCATTAGACTGGGGCTTCCCAAGCTTGACTCTGCTTACAGACCATCTGGGAGATGCTAAATGCAGGTTCTGATTCAGTAGATCTGGGTTGGGACCTGAGAGTCTGCATTTCCGGCCAGCTCCTACCTCATGCCAACGCTTTTGGTTTAAAAACCATGCTTTGGTAGCAATCCAGTAGACCATCTCACTCCGTTTAAACAGACTATGCCTCTTGAAAGAGCTCAGTCGTTCCTACTGGGAGAAAAGATTGCCGTGGAGGGTGTAGAGGAGGCCTGGTTCAGTCACCGTCAGGCCTCAGCTCCAAGGAAGGATGAGTTGTCCCATCCTGGCTAACATGTTGCCAACACCAGCCCACAGAATAGCTCATCTGACTCCCATTCTCATATTTAATTCAAAATAAGACGAGAACCTTAAGGCAGCCACACCCTCGTAGAGCATTTTATGTAATGTGTAATGGACATTTGAAATGATAATAAATGGAGAACATTCTGCTCATTTTGTGAATAGAAAGCAAAGCACTTAATGTATCCTCTCCAAAAGAGTGCATTTGGCATTGGAGTCATTACCTTAGAGCTAAGGGTCCAGACTGACTTTCTCAACTGTGTTTTCCCAATGATACTGATTGATAAGCAGAACATGTGCGGCAAGTTTATGTAGTGGTCATCCAGGGTTTACTCCTGCAAAGTGTCTTTTGAACCCTTGAGCGTACGCATTTTGATCAGGTCCTTCTCCATCTCCTTTCTAGCAATCTGCATTCTTCCCTGTCTGAACGGTGGTCGCTGTGTGGCCCCTTATCAGTGTGACTGCCTGCCTGGCTGGACAGGGTCCCGCTGTCACACAGGTAGGCCTCCTCTCATGGCTTGTTTTCTTGGTGACTTGGCTCCATGAAGCCCTAGAGGACACTGATGAGTGCGACTCAGATTCAGAGATGGCAGTGAGACAGAAGGGAATCAGAGTTTCTCAAGAATTCCTCAGGATGGCTCCCTGAATGGCAGTCTCCGTGCTAAACCTACAGTTGCCTCAAAGGCACCTCTTGGGGTCGTGTGACAACAGAGAGCATCTGAGTGGACTCAGTTATCAGCCTTCTTTATGTCATCTGCTCTCTTTTGCACAATGTAGAGAAAACATGATGCAGAATTTCAGAAGAATATTTATTTTAAACTCTGTGAAGCTCAATAACTAAATGTGTAGAAAGTACACAGCTCTAAATAAATACAGTTTAACTTAAAGTGGAAAAACTTATCAAAGTACACAGCTCTAAATAAATACAGTTTAACTTAAAGTGGAAAAACTTATCAAAGAGACAGTTCGTTAACATGACGACAGTAGCAAACTGTTGTTGATTGACTGGTGACAAATATGTGTGGCCCCTTATCAGTGCCTATCTCAAAGACAGCATTTATCCTGCTATACTTTGATACCCATTTAATTGCTTGATTATGTATCTGTCCCTGCCCTCACTAGATTATATCCACTGAAGGCAGGATGTTTCTTTGTGATCTCTGTATCCTCAGTACCTAGCATAGCACCTGCATGGGATAGATTTTTCAGTAACTGTCTGATAAATCAGTAAACTTAAAAGAACATATTTTTACCTTTTTAATGTCCTGATTTTTAAGCAGGCAAAAAGCACGGCTTAAAATAGGGAGACTGGTTAGGGAGTTATCAAAGCAAGAGGTAATAAAGTCAGGAAAAAGGATGATCCAAACAGATGAATTTGAGAGAAGTTAGGGAGATGAATCAACACTCCTTGGCTATAGATTTATCATGAGAGTAAAGGTCTGAGAAGAGTCAAGACGCGTTTCCAGTTTGGGTTCCTGGTGGAAGGTGGTACCATTTGCTGAGATAGAGAAACCATGAGGAACAGGTGTGAAGGTACAGGTAAGGAGTTAAGTATGGATGTGCTGAGTTTGAGGGGCCTGGGGAACATATAAGGGAGAGGTCTGACGGGCAACGGGGTGATGGTTTAGGCTCCCAGATCAGATGTGGAAGTCAACCTTGGAAAACTTATTCACGGGGGTAAAAATAAGACTGGGCAGAAGACACATAGCAGGAGAAGGTAGCCCAGAATGGAACATTGGAGGCACGCATGTTATCAGGATGGAGGAGGATACAGGCTTTGAGACAGGGAAGTGAAAATAATGACAAATTTGCTAGCACAGTCAGGTACTGCTAAATCACACTCTTGAAAAGGAGTAGTTTTATATGTATATATATTGCAGAATTTATGGAGAATTAGTTGTGGATTATTTGGTTTTATTTTTGCTATTTTTAACCCTGCTTTGTTTCATAATTTCCTTTTCGTTATATTGCAAATATGCGCATTCTGTTGGCCTGCTTACGAAGAAAGCTCTCCAAGGGCCAAGACTGTATTTTGTTTCTTATTCTCTCTTTCCATGCTTGTCAAGTGCCTGGTTTGCTGGCATTTTCCACATATTTTATGAATGAATGATTTAAACAGTGACATTTGTTTAATATCTCACCAAAGTTGAGTTTTTCAGCTGGGGAAGGCTACATTTCCAAGCTCTAATGAGGCCAAAATGATGAGACTGAAATGTTTCTCTTTTCCAGCTTTCTCCCAACAGGCATTTTATTTTCTCTTTGATACGTTAAATTTGTTGGTGTTAGATCTTTATCAGTTTTTAGCATCTTTAGGGTTTTGGTTTTTTTCTTTTTAACTAATAGATTGATACCGGGGAAGACTTTGATTATGAGACTGTGGATTTGTGAGAAAGATATCTGTCTGGTAAATCTCTAGGTGTCCACTCAGGATTTCATCTGTAGCTAAATTTTTAGGCTAATTCAGAACCCAAACAGACTTCAGGTTCTGTAATTCCAGTTAAAGTTGGTTAAAAAGCCATGAAGTTTGTCTCCTAGGAAACACAAAGGGCTTTTGAGCCATCGGTTATTTTAGACCATCAACGTTCCTGGTTTATCGCCATAAGCTCTGATGTCTGATGGAACGACTCAGTCGATCACAGAGTGCAGTGCTAGCTCCCTCAAGAGATTTACAATTTAATTGCACATATGAATAATTTGCGGCTCAAAACAGTGTGTCAAATTGGTTGCATAAAGAAAAAGATTAAAGAAGAGAAAAATCACTGGACTTGGAGTTATCAGCAAAGGTTTCAGTATGTAGGGAGATCTTGACCTGGGACTTAAATATGGAAATTGACTAGCTGGGAAGGGAAAAGGGAGGTCATCCCACATAATGACATGAGGTCGAGCAAAGTGGCAGAAATGCAAAAGGTAGTCCCTGGGGAATGGCGGTGGCTGGAGCAGAAAACAGAGTCAAACCTTATTCTCCATGTCTTCATGGACATCTTCAGAACTGCTAAGTATTAATTCAATAAATGCATGCATTTTTCATCCCAGCTGTTTGCCAGTCTCCCTGCTTAAATGGTGGAAAATGCGTCAGACCAAACCGATGCCACTGTCTCTCGGCTTGGACAGGACATGACTGTTCCAGGTAAGACAACCAAAACTCCTGTGTATCTAACATTAAGAGACTGAAATTCAAGTTACACTGTCTCAAGAGTCAGAAGGTATCTCTAGTTCAAATGTAAGCATTTTGTATCCAAAATCACCCATTTCGAGATACTCTCTAAATCTCAACTAAAGCCAACACAAGGAAACATGAGTTAAGGATTGGCAAATAAAACAATGATTTCTCAAAAAAAAACCAAAACAAAACACAAATCATCTTGTGCTCACTTTTGCAACACAGGTACTAAAATGGGAACAATGCAGAGAAGATTAGCATGGCCTTTGCACAAGGACATGTAAATTTGTGAAGCACGCCATATTTTCCCACAATAAAAAAAAAGAAACAAGGCTTAATTAAACAAATAAACCAACTGCCTTCTTGAACAGAAGCTGGCATCCTTTGGATGCAAGGATGCAGAATAAACTCAGTACATTTTATCGATGTTCATTTGCATTCCTGATAACAATAAAAAATAGTATTGAAATTGATGATAAGAATTTTTTTAACATTTTTTTATTGAGTTATAGTCATTTTACAAGGACTGTTTACTTTTAAAGTCAAAATTTTTGTTTCATATATTTTACTGTATATATATATTCAGGATTTAATTGACTGCAAGAAAATTTATGTAAAAATACATTCTAGCAATTCCCATTTCTAACCAGGTAAACATCATAGTTGGGAGAAGATTATCACAAAAATGAATCAAGGGAAAATAGCTTTAAAATAATTTAAACTTTTCTATTGAGGTATAATTGCATACAACATTACAGTAGTTTCAGGTGTACAATGAAACGACTCAAGATTTGTGTATCTGTTGCGCAATGATCACCACAGTGTCTAGGTAACATTGTGACCGTACATAGTTACAAAGATTTTTTCCTTGTGACGAGAACTTTGGAGATTTACTCTCTTAGCAACTTTCAAATGTCCAATGCAATGTTTTATTCATTATAATTGCCATTACTGTACATGACATCCCCATGACTTAATTTATTTTATAACTGGAAGTTTGTATCTTTTGACTCCTTTCACCCATTTCCCTCACCCCCTACCCCCACCTCTGGCAACTGCTAGTCTGTTTTCTGTATCTGTATGTTTGGCTTTGGTTTTGGTTTTTAGATTCCACATACATGTGAGATCATATGGTATTTGATTCATTTAACTTAACATAATGCTGTCAAGGTCCGTCCATGTTGTCTCAAATGGCAAGATTTCCATTCCTTTTTATGGCTGAATAATATTCCATTGTGTGTATTTCACATTTTCTTTATGCATTCAATTATCAGTGGACACGTAGGTTGTTTCCATGTTTTGGCTATTGTAAATAATGCTGAAATGAACATGGAGGTGCAGATATCTTTTTGAGTTTGTGTTTTTGTTTTCTTCTGATGGATACCCAGAAGCGTACCTTAGAACATATGGTAGTTTTATTTTAAATTTTTTAGGAACCTCCATTCTGTTTTCCACAGTGACTGCACCAATTTACATTCCCACCAGTGTTCCCTTTTCTCAACATCCTCAACAGCACTTGTTATTTGTTGTCTTTTTGATAACAGCCATTCTAACATGTATGAGATGACATCTCAGTGTGGTTTTAATTTGCATTTCCTGATGATTAGTGATGTTAATCATCTTTTTATGTACCTACCTGTTGGCCTTCTGTTAAGTCTTCTGTGGAAAAATGTCTATTTGGACCCTGTGCCCATTCCTTTTGGAATATTTTGGATATTAGCCCCTTATCAGATATATGGTTTGCAAATATTTTCTGCCACTCAGTGGATTGTCTTTATTTTGTTGATGCTTCCCTTTGCTGTGCAGAAGCTTTTTAGTTTGATGTAGTCCCACTTGTTTATTTTTGCTTTTGGTGTCAAATCCCCCCAAAAAAATCATCTTCAAGGTTGAGGTCAAGAAGCCTACCACCTACATTTTCTTCTAGGAGTTTTATGGTTTCAAGTCTTACGTTCAAGTCTTTAATTCATTTTAAGTTAATTTTTGTGTATGTGTAATTTGTGTAATATAGCAGTCTAGTTTCATTCTTTTGCATGTGGCTGTCCAGTCTTCCCAACACCATTTATCAAAGAGACTATCCTTCCCCATTGTATATTCTTGGCTCCCTTGTCATAAATTAATTGATCATATATGTGTGGATTTATTTCTCGGTTCTCTATTCTGTTTCATTGAACTATGTGTCTCTTATTAAGCCAATACTGTACCATTTTGATTACATATTTCATCAGACTATTGATAAAATATTTTCAATATTAAAACATTGTTCTCACAAATATTGCAGTGTTGGAACATTACCAGCTCTATTTTGGAGTATGGAGAATTATATTACATCACTTAGATTTGTATTATGTACATTTACTTCCATCTTATAGGAATCATTAAAAACAAAGGGATACTTTCATACTCATTTTTATAAGTGGGAAATTTAGTTAACTGAGAAGAGCTTTCATTTTCCCGTGGCCTTTTATTTCATTTTGATTGGAATATGAAAGTCAACTTGCAAAGACAAAAACCTATTTAAATACAAACTGAATTAACAACAACAACAACAAAAAACTGTCTCATGACACTGAATTTCTTCATATCATCTCAAGTATATGCCATCTCTGCAGAGGGGGAAGAAACTGAACCTCAAAAAACAAATTTGAATTGTACAAGTATGTTTAGAAGCTCCCAAGATAAAGATGCTAGTTTTACCTGAGAGCAGAGTTGAAAGAACTTAAGAAAATGAGAGTAAGGTGGGAAAGGATTTCTGGGGAAAAACAGAGAACAAAGAAAAGGAGAAAAAATAAGGAATGAGAATGACAGTGACTCAAAAAGGAGCAGGAAATATTTGCAACATTCTTATTATCGTAGACCTTGTGTTTCAACTTCTTCATCTTACAGGTGAGAAAAGGAGATTCAGAGTTTGTGTGGTTCCCTAATATCAAAATAGAGTTGACCTTTAAACAGGATAGATTTGAACTGTGTGGGTCTTCCAGACTTGTTTCAATAAATACATACTACAGTCCAACACAATCTGCAGTTGGTTGAATCCGTGGATGCGGAACCACAGACACAGAGAGCTGACTATAAAGTTACACACCGATTTTTGACTGCGTGGAAGGTTGGCGCCTCTAACCCCCACATTGCTCATGGTCAACTGTCCTCCCATAGGAGCTCCTTCTTGACTAGGGGAAAGGTAGTTATTCGCTTATGTGAAAATATTCTCCATGAATAAAAAGAACAAAATCTATATATTAATGCAAAAGAGTGATAAAGGAATCCAAAAAAAATGATGGCAAATTAACCTGAGAGGCATTTCCCACATTCATGGAAAGGTCAACTTCAACCCAGAGAACTCCGCCCCCTTCTACTGTGATGGATTTTTCTAGGAGACCTGTGTTAGGTAGGACTCGCTTACTGCAGCTCCACCTGGCTTAAGCAAAGGGGAAGGGGTTTGTTATCACCGTAATGGGGCCTTGTATGGAACTCAAAGACATGGGTTGGCTGAGCTTCAGGAGGACCAGACTGAGGACTTGAAAGCCGCCTGAAGCCTCTCCACCTCCCGTCTCACCTCCTCTCTCCAGCATCTCCTCGGTCCTCGCTTTTGCTGCAGAGTGGTTTCCTCTGCTGTTCAGTGCACATAAAAGGACAGAGCTCCATTTAAAAATCCAGGAGAAAAGCTCACTAGTCCAGATTGATTCAAGACCCCACAGCAGATCAGTCAACTGTGGTCCTAGGTTCTAACACGAAAGGTCATTCATTTTGCTAAAACTTTTGCCTGACCTCTGGGTAAAGGGCAGAGGAGGCTGGCAGTTCCCAGAAGAAAGAAAGGTGGAGTGCAATTCCCTGAAATGGGAAGGGGAGAAAACTTCCCTTTTGAAATCAAAACAGTAAATGTTTACAAATAATTTTCAATTTCCTTCTCTCCCATGAGCTTGAGTGCCTTAAAGATTGTCTCCCTCAGACTTAGTACCAGCACAGAAAAATTGGTGCTCAATCGATGCTTGTTGACAGGGCAATTTCCGGGCATCCGTGACAGCTGGTGGAGAAACACTCCATGGCATTCATTAAGTCCCTCCACCTGCAGCTTTCCCCACTGACGAATAAGACTGAGCTGGGACCATTCCCAGAAAGTTCAGCCTTAAGAAAAGAGATTGTGTTTTCTCTGATCTCTGTGTGCAGAACGTTGGTCCTAAACAAATGCCATCAATAAAAACCATAGATGGTTAGTCCTGTCAGAGACCTTCAAGTTCACGACGTCCAAACCCCTCGTTTTGCAGGTGAGCGGATTATGAGAAGGAAACTAGGGACCGAGTCAGGACTAAAACTCAGGTATCCTGATTCTCAGATCTCTCCGCACCTTCACATTTCTTCACGCCCCTCGTTCTCTCAAGGAGTAACCCTCATCCATACAAACAACGTCTCAAATGATGCCCAGATGTCTGAGACGTCCAATCCCGTTTTAAGCAGCTACTGAACAGCCGTTGCCCCTTCAGTTCAGTCTCTTCGGTTGAATCTCTTTATTTTTTTGTTCCAGGAAAAGGAGGACTGGGTTTTAGCCACCGCACAACCAGCCAGCTCTCCTAAAAGCAGGATCATCTCTTCCCGGTCGTCCTGGACATCCTGGAACTTACGCAAAGAAATTCCAACACGGTGCTGGGTCTTGTTCTGTTTTCGTCAACTTGTTCGCTTTGGGTTTCCCTTTTGATCTTGTGTTATCTTTTGTTATTTCTTGTGACAGCCTTTCTGACATGTTTCCATTTTTAAATATGCCTGTATTTTCTATACAAAAATATATTCAATAGATGCTGCTCCACTCTCACAAATGTACATACTCTGCTGTCTATTGAAAAAGTTCCTGGTACACATTTTTATTCAGTTACTTAAAATGATTTTTCAATTAAAATATATTTTGCTACTAAATAAAAAAAAATTTTTTTTTTGTTTATTGGATAGTGCCATTTTGTGAGGTGGCCAGGGAATAACAAAGAGGTTTGATGATCTATTTTTGCTTTTTTTTTTTTTTTTGGCATAGTTGACAGGATTCATGATGATCTTTAACCTTTGTTACTGGCACCACAATACAGGACCATATGTAGCGTACAAAGAAATTACAGTAGAGGAGACCCCATCCTTCGAGCTCCATCTTCTTTACAGTATGTGTCACAATAAAGATTCCCTTTTGTTTAATCAGAAAGTAACTATTGCACATACTACCCTCCATACAAAATGCTGTCTGTCCTGGTGCTGAGGGCAGCCTGGCTAATTCCTTCCCCAGCATTTGGAAGGCTACAGGCATCGACTTAGTGGATCAGAGGGGAAGAGCATAGTGACCATGGTTCACCAAATAAAATGCTCCTCTTCCTTCTCACAGCTGGAATAAGAAATTCAAGAACTGGAAGATTAATAGAGAGCTTATTTCTGGGTCATAATCCCACTACTCACAGCTTTGGGATAAAGGAGATAGGAATAGGAAGACAGGGAAAGGGAAGGAGAAAGACAGATGGGAGAAGCTCCCAGACCTGTGCTCCTGGCTCCACCTGCAAGAAAAGAATTGAATTTGCACAAGGCAGAGCTGAGCTGCCCCTTGGTCCCACGGCTTCACCGTTAACTCCATCACTATCCTTCTCCCGGGATAAAGACTTCCCCAGACTTCTGAGGGAAGAAAGCCAAAATACTCGATTTTGTTTAAAATGGGAAAATCACAGTCAACAGTGGTAATGTAATTCCAATCATACTTGACATATTGGATTTTTGTTCTTGGAACATGACCAAATTATTTATCCTAATGTTCATTAAGGAGAAAAAAAGGAAAGTAAACTATTTTAAAGAAAAATAATGAAAAGGACTGTCTTTACTGAAAATCAAAACATAATAAAAAGCTGCACTAATTAAAATAGTGATGCTAGATCAAGAATTGCAAAAGCATCAGTGTGAAAGTCTACACCTATCAATTTAAATATTCTATTTAAAAACTCATAAAACATCAAGAAAACATCAACAGTGGAATTTTTGTTGTAAAAATACTAGAAAATGAGAAATATTGAGTGACTGATGTTAGACAATTGGTCAAAATTTTTTAAATCTTTTAGTTTATATTCTCACCACATAAAAAGAAACTCAAGGTGGATTAGGTTGGTGAACATTGATATTAAAACCATAAAAATGGGTTTTAGAATTAATTTTTCTCAAATATTTGAATGCTTAAAAGAACCTTCTAAACTTGGAAGTTACAGAAAAATCACAGTAGGAATGATAAACATTTAATACCATAAATAAATAGAAAGTTTGGGCTGTCATTCAGAAGTTCATAATCAGAATGGAAAGATGTATTTTTATGACAGACCAAGTAATAATGTTTTATTGAAATTTTTTTTGAAGTACAGTTAGTTTACAATGTTATATCAATTTTTGTTGCACAGCATAATGTTTCAGTCATACATATACATACAGATATTCCTTTTCATATTCTTTTTCATTATAGGTTACTACAGGATATTGAGTATAGCTCCCTGTGCTCTACAGTATAAACGTGTTGTTTATCTACTTTATATTTAGTAGTTAGTATCTGCACATCTTGAACTCATGATTTACCCCTTCCGACCCCCTTTTCCCATAAGTTTGTTTTCTAGGTCTGTGAGTCTGTTTCTGTTTTGTAAATAAGTTCATTTATGTCTTTTTTTTTTCCGATTCCACGTATAAATGATATCATATGATATGTTTCTTTCTCTTTCTGACTTACTTAGAATGACAATCTCCAGGTCCATCCATGTTGCTGCAAATGGCATTATTTTATTCTGTTTTATGGCCGAGTAGTATTCCATTGTATAAATATACCACATCTTTATCCAGTCATCTGTCATGAACATTTAGGTTGTTTCCATGTCTTGGCTATTATAAATAGTGCTGCTGTGAACATTGGGGTGCATGTATCTTTTCAAATTAGAGTTCCCTCCAGATATATTCCCAGGAATGGGGTTGCTGGATCATATAGTAAGTCTATTTTCAATTTTTTAAGGAATCACGATACTGTTTTCCATAATGGCTGCACCAAACTACATTCTCACCAGCAGTGTAGGAGGGTTCCCTTTTCTCCACAGCCTCCCCAACATTTACTGTTTATGGACTTTTTAATGATGGTCATTCTGACTGATGTGAGGTGGTACCTTATTGTAGTTTCGATTTGCATTTCTCTGATAATAAGCAATATTGAACATTTTTTCATGTGCCTATTGGCCATTTGTATGTCTTCATGTAATGTCTTTATTATATAAATTGGAAAAAATGTATGGAACTCGAGAACACAGACAACTCACCAAAGAAATGCTATATATTCATATGTGTGTGAGAAAACGTTCAACCTTACAAATTTGGTATCCAAATTCAAACAACAGTGAGAAACCATTTTGTTTATCAGACCAGCAGTGACTTATTTTCAATGTTAATAAACAATGCGGGCAAATATGGGATTAAAAGAAGAAATTTTATATATTGTCAGTGAGATGGTAAATTGGTACAATAATTCCAGAAAGCACTTCAACCATGTATCCTTACAAGTGTATTTATATGCTTTGAGCTAATACAGCACAAGTTTCAGGTGTTAACAAAGCTCATCGCAGCATTATTACAATTGTGGACATGGATGAAAGGCCCCAAAATAAGGAACTCTAACTTATGATAGATACCTTAAGCACATTTCTGAATCATGTGTCACACAGCCTTCAAAGATAATGCAATAACATGGAAAATGCATGTAGTGTAAGGTTAAGTAAGGGGGAAAGTAGATATAAAATTTCCCATACATATATGGTTAAAAACCTACAAAAAATAATGCATAATGAAGATAAGAAAGAGAAATGCCCAAGGTCAGAGAATTATAAGTATTGGGATCTGAATTAAAATTCAGATATGCTGGTCCCAAACATTTGTGCTTTTTTCAGTGTATTCAAACACTACTTCCTGACTTTGGAATATCCATCCATATGGCAAACATAAAATAGTTAACAACTATAAATAAAGACAGATTCAAGAATACATGCCAGTTAAGTGGAATATGATTTTCTTTTTTGCCACAAGAATGAAAAAATTGTCCAACCATAGTAAAGTTACTCCTACTCTGAATCATTGGAACATCAAGTACTCAAAGCCATGCGATCATTTCAAGAGATGCAGGAAAAGCTTTCAGAAAAATGTAATATCTATTCTTGATAAGATCTCTAAAACTCAGACGGAAAAGACACTTCTTTATGGTAGTAAAGCTTTTCCTTTTCAAACAAATACCCATCATGCTTAATGCTCTGATGTAGGAGGCAATAAAAGCTGGACAGCAAATTCACTGAAGCCAGTGGGTTAAGCTGTACTATTGCCAAATAAATCTTAAGTTTCTGTGGCTTCTCAAAAAAGACAAAGGATGTAGCAAAACCAAACATGGTCAAAAGGTGACAAAAACAAAGGCTGACCTTACCCTTGGGAGCCTTGAAAACATTATGTTAAGTGAAAGAAGACAGATGCAAAAAACCATATATTGTTAGATTCTATTTATATGAAATGCCCAGAACAGGCAAGTCTATAAGGACCGGGGATGAGGAGGGAGAGGATGAGGAGTAATGACTAATAGTACAGGACTGTTTGGGGGAGAAGCTGATGAAATATTCTGCAATTAGATAGTGGCAGTGGTTGCGCAACTTTGTGAATTGTATACTGAAAACCACTGAATTGTACACTTTAAAAAATAATTTTGAAATAACATTTGAAAGGACTCACAAAAGAAACAAATATCTTTGACTACAAAAATGTGGAAACTTCTCTCACAAGTCAAAAATTAACATAAACTACATTATAAAACCAGACAAAAAAAAAAAAGTACATGACAAAATAATATTCTAAAATATTAGAATTTAATAGAGAAACATGAGAAAAACGTTTTTCTTTGGGCAGTGATATGAACAATTCTCCTGAGAAGAAATACAGATAAAAACTGAGTAGCCTCACTAATTATAAAAAAATGATGTAAATTTTCACCTGCTGACTTGGCAAAGGTTATGGTGGTGATGCTGGTGGTGGTAGCACTTGTTGTAATGAAAATATGCAACTGGCTATTAGATAAAATCATTTTCTTGAACTTCTGTAGGGGACTGAAAAACCATATATGGTCAGATTCTATTTATATGAAATGCCCAGAATATAAACTATAAACTAGTGCAACCTTTCTTCAAAATGATTGGCAACATGTATCAAAAACTTTTAAAATATGCATGCCTGTATTTTACTTCAGTAATTCCTTGCCTAAGAAGCAATTCCTTTAAAAAAAAAAATCTGACTTGAGGCAGAGATCTATGCATCAGGATTATTATCACAGCATTTTTAATATTAAAAGTCAGCAACGACTTATATGATGAAAAATCCTGGAATCGGTTATGGAATTCATGGTGTATTTATAAGATTACGTAAGATGAAGCCATTAAATATTACATTTCCAAAGGGTTGTAATAACAAAAAATCATTATGGCATAATGTTCAGTGGAAAACAGCATATAAAATACGGTTATAGTGTGAATATAGCATATTCTCTATTGCCTAGAGTATGTGTATACAATATGCATAGAAAGAGACCTGCCAAACTTTGTTAATAATGATTTTCCCTAAGACATGGAACTTGGGGTGATTTTTATCTCTTATCCAAATTTTCCCTTTATTTCTGACTTATTTTCAATGAAACTATATTACTTTTACATTCATAAGTATACTGTCTCATTCATACAAAATAATCTTAAATTTACAGAATTAATTGAAGTAAAAGCCCACATTGAGTATATCATCTTTCTGTTTATTCTAATTCATCTAGTGTATGTATTGGCATGTATTGTCTAAGTTTAAAGATCATGCTTCCATATAGTTAAAAAAAATTTTTTTTTTTAATGGAGGTAGTGGGGATTGAACCCGGGACCTCATGCACACTAAGTATGTGCTCTACCACTGAGCTATACCCAGGTCTCAATGTGTGGTTTTATTTAAACACTCCTTCAGGAATCTTCAGAGAAGAGTTCAGATCAAGAGGCTTATTAGTTTAACATAAAAGTGGAAACTGTTACCAAGAGGAAATATCAATAAATTGTGAACTATTGTGAACTATTTGTATACACAGAAAATATTTGTTGAAGATCAAATTAAGAAACTTAATTACTGAAACTATCAGTGTACTTATACAGTGAATCCTTGTGCTTTATGCTCCACTGAACAGAAGAGACGGACACTTCAGTGTCTCAAATTTACCAGCCAAGTTACATCAGAATTACTTTCTTATGTTTCCTTAACAACCCACATAGCAGCAGCAATACTTTTTATTTGGAAAGGATTACACCTTAATTACTCATGATTCTCTCCTAGCTCTGACCTTAAGGCAGTGACAGCAACCTCAGACCTTCATTTTTCCCCACCGATTATCTTATAAACCAACCATTCAAGATCACCTGTGTCCAAAGTGTAGCGCTGGGTGGAACCTGAAAGAAATGCACTGTTTTGAATAAAAAGCTGCCCACATATTGTAAGTGCCACCTGTCCTTAGCTGGTACCCCAGCTACATGTCCCAGCTGCAGAAATCTGCCAACAAAACTACTTAAAATATATGATCCTTAGTGGAATAATTCTGGGCTGTTAAGTTTTGTGAACACAGGCAAGCTGTTTTAAAAAGACACGTAGAAGGAGGGGAGGGGAGGAGGAGGGTGGGGAGAAGGGGGAAAGGGCGGAGAGGAGGGGGAAGGAAGGGGAGGAGGGGGAAGGGATGGGATAGCTCAGTGATAGAGAGCGTGCTTAGCATGCACAAGATACAAGGTCCTGGGTTCAATCCCTAGTGCCTCCATTAAAATGAATACATAAATGAACCTTGTTACCTCTTTCCCTCCTGCACCAAAAACAAACAAAAAAAAGACACGTAGATCGAGGCTGTTTGGGAATGTGTAAGCATTACAGTACAGACGGCCCCTTCTCTTCGGAGGAAACACCCACTTCTCATAGAAACCATTTTCTAGTGCGTTCGCTCCACCCACATGGGTCCCGACCTGTCTAATTACATACCTGGTCCTTGCCCTTCTGAATCATTAAGATTCCTCCTTTCATTATGTCCGCTGGATCTTTTACTTTCCCAGTTGAATGTTTAAGCTCGTTTATGCTTCTGTAAGTTAAAATACCTGATCAGCAAGGGTAATAAAGACTAACTGGCAAACTAGAAAAACCTGTAAGAATGGATTAAGGCGAGAACCACAAAAAAGGAGCAGAAACCACCTGTGTGCATTTCTCGGTTCTACCATATTCTTCAAAAAGAATCGGGATCATTTATTGAGAATCTATGAAATGTGTAGTCACGGGGAAGATAATTCCCAGCTCCTTTTTGCACACCTTGTAGTTTGTTTTCTGCCTTGTAATTTCTAGTGCATAGAAAATTTAAATGCATTTAAAATGCATTTTCTCCTACAATGTCTCATAAAGTTGTGAGAATAGAAAGTTTTGTGGATGCCTCACATTTATAAATATCGGCATCCTTGTCGCTTCTCAGCCCCTCCTGAACCCATCTCGGCTAATTCTGCAAAGCTCCCTCTTTACACTTAAGAAAACTGAGGTAGAGAAGGAATGCCTACAAGATCTAGAAATTACTGCCCGATGCCTCAAGTCCAAGGCTAAGGTTCAGAGTAACCAGCCACGGCACGCTTTCTAGAAAATAAGCCTTAGGTCGTATACGGCTGGCATTTTCCACCCCCAGTCAGCTTTGTAACTATGCTATTTTATTATTACAGCCTATGTTTCCGAGGTTTGCAAAAGAAAATGTTCCTAATCACAAAGCAGCCTTGGTTTTTGTAAGAGTCCCACCAAATAACTCCAGGCTATGTTTAAAGGACAACCCGAAACCTTCCGTAAGTCATAATTGCAACACTGGGAAGACCTCATGATGAATGGCTTTCAGTTCTCTGAGTTTCCATGTGCTCATCTCCAGGTCTTTGCACAAGCCATTTCCTTTCCCTGCGTCCCTTTCCTCCAATCCCAGTGCTTGCCCAGCCCACCACCTAATCACCATTTGTTTTTGAGTCCTGCGATGCTGTTGACTTTGTTCCAGACTCCCCTGCCTCCACTCCGGGATCGACTTATAGAGGACACGGGGAGAGTGAGCTCTGCTCTTACTCATTCCAAGATTTCTTCCAGCCAGAAGTGCTAAGGAGTAGAACAGGGAAGCTGACATGGTGATTCCACCGTAGGATGAATATACCCTCGGTGTTGGTGGGTGTGGGTGTTAGAGAGACCTTTCAAGATTCAGGAGAAGTTAACAGATCAGATGTATCCAGGGGCTGTATAACACATACATAGACCACAAACCTTTTTATCCCTATCAGAATAGGTCAGGTTCTTGGTCTTAAGTCACTGCCCAGCTTTCCACACTTGAACTTTGAGTAGACCCCAAAGTATAAAATACGCAAACACTTTAATTGGGTAGACTCTTGGGTGCTAAGGTGTCTCCTACCAAAGGAAGGGTGGAACAGGCACCGAGCTCTGGTTGATTCCTCACTGCACAGGCTACCAAGAGGATCAAACTCTGAGAACCCCAACAAGGGGAGCAAGGGAGGCAGGAGGGCGCCCGCTCATTTGTATTCCTGGTCTCATATAAGGCATATTGTTGTATGAATATTTGGCTGGTCCTACAGTAAACTGAAGGCAAAGGAAATCTACCCAAGTCACAATCATTCCTGCTCACTAAGAAGCAGGACCAGCCTTTGTGTGTTCTCTCCTAATTTCACCTTCTGACATATAGCACACTTTAATTTACTAACTCAGCTCCTTTTACGCAGACTGCCAAACTCGATGCCTTTCCCCTCTTCTGTGGACCAGATTCCCCTTCTAATTTTCCGCCTGACCCGTAGTTGCCTCTTCATCACAGATCTGAGGTTAGCTCACAGCAGAGAGTTACCATCTGCCTGCCTCCCTCCATGTAGATAGAGGTTATATCTTATTTATCAATATATCCTTGGTGATATTTGCTGTAGAACATGTGCTCAGTAAATACCAAGGAAAGAATGAAATAGTTAAGACTGGTGGGGAAAAAAAAAGCTTTCCTACAAGATAACAAAAAAAAATGTTGAGAGCAGTCCTGGAGTGTAGTATCATAAAAGTATAATATTTTAGATAATGTGTGGATGTATCTGTCTAACCTCTTGGTACAGACCTCCACGGGAAAAAAATGGATACTTGGCATTATCTTGTCCTGTACTTAGTAGTCAATCATGTATTCATTTCCTCTTCAGTCTTTGTTCTTCATTCATTCCATCCAACAAATGTTTTACTGATTGCCGGCTACCGGTCATAGACCATTGTTCGAGCTGGAGAGACAGCAGGAATTAAAGTCAGTAAAGTCCCTGCTCTCAGGGACAGACAAACAAACAAACAAAAAATACACACACACACACACACACACACACGTAATTTTTCTTCAGAGGAAAACAACCCAATGACTCAATTCTGTTTTCATAATTTGCGTTTCCGGAGTCAGAGACAGAAGAAATCTAAAAGATGAAAATGTTGACAGTTAACTTGATGTTTGGATTGATTCAGAGAATGCTGAGAAGCGGTCCACACATAACTACCTATTGGTGTGCTGATGAGTTTTGGAAGACGTTTGATAGTGACAGATTACTTCGGTCAAAGAAAAAGAGTGAACAGCGTTCAGTGTACCTGCGCACAGGGACCATCCTTTTGTCCTTGGCATTTGAGAGTTTTCGCAGCCCACCCCCTCCGTGGCACTCACCTTGGCACGTGCTGTTTCATGTCCATCATTGCCAGGCATTTGCTTTTCAAGCCACTTTGCAGCTTTAAACTTATAAATAAAGTGATGCTCTATCTGTGATCTATAAAATCTGTTCGTTTTATTTTTATTTCCTAACAACTGAAATTGCTCATCAGAAACCTTTAGTGTCTTTTGCAAATATGCCAGAATAGAACTGAGAGGGACAATGGTCTACCTCTATTCTACACAGAAGGAAAAGTTCTTCCCTTAAAAGCATGTTTATTAAGCCGGACATGAGTCTTAATGTGTCCTAATAGGTTTTATTATTATTAAGACATAAACTGGGTATTGGATAACTATTTGGAATTATAAATTTCATTGGTTGGGATAATGGCATTTTCAGTATTTTTTTAAGGCTTGGTAGTTTAGGTAGTCACACCAAAGTACGTACTAATGAAATTACACGGATGCTTGGATTTGCTTTCAGATGCTCCAGAAGGAGAGTAAGTGGAGGGGGTGGAGAGGCAGGTAAAGCAAATACAGCAATAGCTAAGGCTAAGTTAGGGATATGTGGGCGCTCATTACACTCCCCTCTCTCCTTTTGTATGTGTTTGCCGTTTTCCACAATCAAAAAACAAAAAAAGTGTTTACATCACATTTGTTGGCTATGATCTGATGAATCTTGTGTTTGATATTCATGAAACTTGGAGTCAGTGCATTACTGTTTGCTCCCCAAACTGACAAATGCATGGTCTTTAGGAAACCCATGGTCTGAAATTATGGAACCATAGGATGTGTCCCTTCTTTAAAAAAAAAAAAAAAAAAAATGTAGCTGACTCATTCTCATGCCGTTTTCTTATTAATATGTAAGATGCATGAACTTGCTTCATCTTCTGGGCCACGTACCACTTCGTACACATGTCTATTAAAACACTTTTATCTTATATATCATGGCTAATTTATGTCTGAATCTCCTTCATGGCAAGATTTATTTCTTATTCATGGCTGCAGCTCTGGAATTCAACCACCCACGTTCAAATGCCGGCCCCTGCCCCTGCGAGCCGCATGCATTGGCCGGGGTGCCTCCCTTGCCTCATTTGCGTAATGGAAGCAACCCTAAGACTGACTCCAGCTGCTGTGGTGATGACTGAGTCTCACAAATAAGTCGGTACTCACATAATTTGCTGAGTCAGACAATTTTTCTCAAGCACGTACGTTTCCTTGTGAGTCCCATTACTACACTAACAGTCTATGGGACTATAATCCAGGCTCTTTTATCTCCTAATCTCATACTCTGTCCTAGACTAGAAGAAGCCTCGTAACAAGATTGAAAGCCGAGTCCTTCAAAGGAAAGTGCAGGCAGCGTTAACCCCAGTGCGACGTTGCTGACGCCCTAGACAGGTGAGTGAGACCTTCTGTGGACCTTATGGATTTGATGCCTCGATGGTCCCAACCCTCTTCCACTAAAGAAGGAACAATATGGTGATAAGGGCGCTATCAAGGACTTGGAAGTAGAGTTGAAGAGAACTTTTATCCTAGGTCTGTGGTGCTATGCTATCAGTTTGGCAAGACAATCAATCTGCCTATTACCACCCCGAGCCCCTGCCGCCACCACACCAGTGACCCTCCCCACTTTGTTCTGCCAGCTTGGTGTTCAGGATTCTGACTCAGGTATCATAATAAGGACTTGAGGATTGATAAACCTTTGGCCAGAGTTGCCTCGCCACATCCCCAGATGCTATAACTGTGTCTAGGTAGCAGTTAAAATTAGACTTAAACACAAACCACAATATTCAACAGAGTTAGGCTATTAAACATATGTCACTCATCTAAAATATGTATGTTTACCATCTCTGAAATGGGAATGCCTCTTACAATGGCGTTGTATGGTATTATTGGCAGTTTAATAGTATATCTTGCCATCATAGTATCTTATTTTTTTATTTTTTTTAATTGAAGTATTGTTGATTTATAAAGTTGCGTTAGTTTCTGGTGGACAGCATAGTGATTCTGTTGTACGTATATAGTTTCTTTTTCATTATAGGTTGTTACAAGCTAGTGAATGTAGTTCCACGTGCTGTATAGTAGAACCTTGTTTATCTCATCATAGTATCATAGATTCGGTAAGAAGTGATCAGATGAAATCCTTTCAGACCCTAGCTTTGTGTCAATATCACGATTGACGTATGGAAACTTGCAGGCTTAGGTGATTACTGGCCCAAGTCTCTAGAGATATTTGCTGGGTCTTTAAAAAGCCTTATTTAGTCTCTGAGTTCTCTAAACCCTGCTATTTCTAATAAAAAACAAACAACACGATAGATGGAAAACATGTGAGTTCTTTGAAACCCTGAACTTTGATTTGAGAAATTGTTTTTATATGAGTCATTGTGGGATGTCTCTCTAGGCCCTAGGCCGCCACACACACACCCTGCCCACTGCCAGTTCTTGGGTTTTTCTAATAGATGAGTGGAGACAGATAGGAAAACTTGAGAGTTGGCTAAATCCACCTTCTTTGATAGTCATTTCCTTTCACATACTTAAACAACCTTCTCCGCCCATTATCAGCCTTATCATCAAGTTCATGGGTAATTCACATAAACATGCCCTGGAGGGTTTGTCTGTTTGGCAGCGGGCTCTGGACTACACCCCTACGCCCTGCGCAGGGTGACTTGGTCTTCTGATCCTTTTCTGGGTGTGCTGACCTTCAAGTTCATATTCCTCTTTCCCAGAAAATATGCCTTTCCTTCCATTAGCTTTTGCATTAACAACTACAACTAGTCGGTCATTCTCAACAGCTTCACTCTCTGCAACGTTGTTGTTACCTGAAGGGATAAGGACCTTAGTGAAGTTCTTAAGGTCCTTAGAGAGCCCAAGGACTCTCATGTTCAGGTTTTCAAAACGGAGCTCAGGGGTGAGGGACTTACCCAGAGTGACATCCTCATTGGCAATAGAGTGACGAACAGAACCTTGGCCACTGCCTCTGGGGGGTGTGTACCTCACCCCTCCAGCTGCAGTCCAGATTCCCTCCAACTGCAGCCTTCAGAATAGCAGACAGACCGCAGAACTGGACAGCGAGGATCCTCTTCATAATCGTTCTGGATTATAATAAAAGGGTAGGAGAATGCACTGGACGTTACTATTATCACCAAGACTATGGTGGCGTTAGAGGTACAGCAGTGTAGCTGGAGAATGGAGCTCAAAGGTCCACTTGCAGATGACTTTAAGATCAAGAAAGAATCAGTTGTCCACATCAAAGAGGGGAGGGGATGTGGAAAGGGGTTAAAGCATGTCTCACACTGTATCCTTGACCCCCTCACCTCCGCCAGGCAATAGGTTCCTAATCTTTGGTCCTTTAAATGCCTTCCCCATTTGAGGAGCTTCCTTGGCTGGATTCCTGCATTACCATTCTTCTATTACAGTAAAATTATATGATGTGGACCTGGGGATGCATTCGCCTCCTCATCCTATTGAAGATCTTGGCTACATTCCCTCTTAAACAAAAACACACAAGAACACACACACACACACACACACACACACACACACACACGATCCAAAGAAGGTTCAATACTTCTGTCTCAAATTAAGATGATAAAATCAAAACTTAGCAGACTTAGTGATAAGACATGGGAGTAAAAAGAATCTGACCTCTGTGCCTGTTAGTCTGTCTGGTCTCCTTGCTCTAGAAAATTAGACCTTCCTGCCCAGAACTTCATGTTTTCACTCTTAGATGTTCCCTAACGTGATGGAAAGAGGCCCAGTCTAAACCTTCGCTTATCTCTTCTACTCACCCTTTTGTCATTTTGTTTTCTGCAGAAGTCTCACCTCCCCGTCCCCATTGCCAGATGCCACCCCTTCTCCAGAAACTGGCAGCTCCCACGACTCTTCCTGTGTAGTACAAGTTTTCACGGTCCCCAGCTTATCTGTTTTTCTCCTCCATCTTTTAAAACCACTGGATAAAGCAGTAGGGGAAGCTTTTAATTGCCAAGTAGAGAAGGAGGACATCTGGACTCAAAGCACAATTTCCTTTACTTTTTTGCTTTTTCTCGGAATCGCCCCAGACTACTTGCAAGGGTGAACGCCCTGCTGATAGCATCCATGTTGCAAAAGGTGATGAATCTGGTCTGACTCTCTCCAGCCAAGATAAAAGAAGGAATTTATCATGGTGGCATTAAGTAAGAAAGCTTATTCTGAGGGTGTGCTGGGTCCACCTTATCTGTTTTTTGGAAGCATGTGAAATACGAACTTGACCGTGGCACCTGTGTGTTGTCAATGTTTTTTCTACTGAGCATCTATTGCTATTGTAAAACCTCCAGGTCGTCCCTCCCTAATGTGTTCTCAACCATTTCGGGGGGTCCTGAAGCTACCTTTACACTCTTCCCCAAATGAGTAACACCTGCCATTCTTTCTCTCTTGACTCTGGTTCTTTAAAATGAGACATCCCTGGAACTTACCTTATGAAGTTCCTTCCAGAACTTGTTGCCGTTTCCTTCCCATCACCAGGTATCCATGGCCCCCAAAGATGACCCGTGCCCATCGCACTGGCTTATGATGCTCTGCTTTTCCCAAACACTCATGGTCGCGATAATCTAGCATGGTGATTGCCAAATGGCACTGCTCACATTTCCAATATCTCATGAAGATTATGTGTGAAATCCAGTTCTTTTGCGACAGAGGATTATTCTCTGAGACCCTGCTCCCCAAATCCTCCTGTCTCTCTACTCCCAGTTACTCCTAACCTGCTCCCATGCCTTCCCCAATTAGCCCAATTCAGTAAAACCTTGTGTTTTATTTTGAAACCACCCATTCGTGTAGTTTAAATTTTTTCAAAGAGGTAATACAATCTCCTAGGCCTGTCTGCAGTGGCTTTGCTCCGTGTTCTGTCTTTATCTCTTGGGGGAGGAGGATGGAGGGAAGAAAGGCAGGCATCCGGGAACAGCGCAAAAGGTGTGGATCAAGCACCAAACTGTTTTCAAGTGGCAAGGCTGGGTGATTAACTAACTCTAGTAGCGACAGAAGGCCCTCACAAGGTGTTTTTGTCCCAGAATCATTCATGTTGGGCAAGCTAGAAATCACAGACCATGTGCCCTGCCTACGTCCTGTAGCACAGGTGGAATTGTGGTAGAATTCGCAGATTAGATCATGGCATCTGTCGAATAAGCATCACCGGAAAGAACGACAGTGGGAAAGGCCTCGGGAGTCACAGGTGATGGAACGATATACCTGATCATCCAGTAGCTTCTACAGAAGTGGGCTCACACATGCTGAGATCTGCCTCGTCTATGACTCCCACGTGCTCATTTTGTTTGTTGTTACTGCAAGTGCAAAAGCATGGTTTGAAACCGAAAGAAGGAAGAAAGGAAGGAAGGAAAGTAGGAAGGAAGGAAGGAAGGAAGGAAATGATGGAGGGAAGGAAGGAAATGATGGAGGGAGGAAGGGAGGGAGGGAAAGAGAAAGAGAAAGAAAGTAACCTAATTAAAGAACAGGATGCTCTAAGTCATCTACTTGAGTTGTTTTGCTTCTGTGGCGAAATAGCATTTATCAAAATCCAGACAAGGTTTTTGCCCAAACAGGGCAAAACTGGGCAAAACAAGGAGAAACTTCCACAAATTTCAATTAATTTAAGACCTATTCTATTTAACTTCTGTGTCATCTTTATGCCCCAGTAGAGGTGCTCACTGACTTTGTGCTCAGTGTTAAATGAGTAACAATGACAATTTCATGGATTTATGGAGCAATCTATAGTTTTCAAAGTCGGTTTCCACATATAATCTCATCTGATCTCACAACAACTCAGGGAGGTGGGCAGGCCAGGTGGCCTGAGGCTTGTTTTATAGATCAGCAGTTCTCAAACTTGTGCAGGTTTGGAGCGATCAGAAGTCGTGGTGCCCCCTGAGAAACGACGTGAACTACTGACATTGTCAATTACATGGTAATGATTGTTGATTCTGGGCAGGCAGTGTCAGACTGCAGGTCAGGCAGAAGCCACGCGGGCTGCTGGGGGACCAGGTGATTAGACCTGGGGCTGGAATAGGTGGGGGGAGAAGCAAAGTAGGGCTGGAATGCAATAGCAGAGACTTTTCTACAGAGGGATCAATTCAAGGAGCAAGTTGAGGAGCCCAAAGTAGGCAATGCAAGAGGCTCAGTGAAACAGACATGAAAACACAGAGAAAGGGGTGAGAGGGCTGCATATCTGGACCATGAACAGGGCTAGGGTCCCTGGGGTCCTGCTGATTTCATGATGGTCAAACAGGGAACCAAAATTAGCCCAAAATGTGGAACCCAAATGCTGAAGGAAGGTCAGTATTAGTCTCCTTATACTCTGATGAGATGGGTTGGACCATCCTGGAGGGCTCTTCTCCAAGACCTAGGTGAAGGATGAGGGAGGTTTGACCCTCTTCTTCCCTCTGCATACACTGATGATAGGGCCCCCTGCACCATGTGAAGAGCCTCCATGAGCGTTTGTCTTGCACAGGACTTGGGGAGAGTGGAGGCAAGCTAAGAACCACCTGTAAGTCAGAGCACATGAGCGATCATCACAACTGGACTCCCCATTCAAGGATTGATGGACAAAATAACAAATAACAACAACAAAAAAAAGAAAACCACACATAGGAATGTTTGGATTCCCCTTGGGAGTTATTGCAGAGAAAAGTGATGAGGGCGGAGTCTCCGGGGGGTTAGTTTTAGTTGAGTTGAGTGAAAAGGGGGTCTCCAGCAGTCCACAGAGTAGGAGAAAATGTTCCCATTTGGTCAGTGACATTACCATTCCTTCAAGTATAAGACTCGTAACCGTGGCATCCTCTGACTCTTTCTTGTCCGTTATAGACCTGGAGAATATAGAAACTTGACAAATATCTGTCACGCCAGTGCCATCATTTCTATTTTACGTATGGAGAAAACGTTGCCTTCTGCTCCAATGCCACTCTTGTAAAATTCCTCATTCTATCGTGGATGAATTTCTGTATTTCCCAACATGCTGCCCTGAATCGGTATCTCTGCCTCTAGCCTGTATAGTATTGCTATACTCATCCTTCCTAAAGGATGCCTTTCCCCCATCCCTGTCCCTGCTCAGGAACACTTAATGCTCCTTCTTCGTTGCTTACTAACCTCAAACTTCTCTCTCTAATGTCCCTCCATAATCTGATTCTGGTCTACAGAGCCAGTCTTAATTTCCTTACCTGTCATCTCAAACCTGCCCTCCACAGGGGAATTCAACGTTCAAACATTTAACTTTCATACAACTCACATTTCCATATGTCATCTATTAACACTTTGTTGCCCTGCATGTGCAAAAGTTTGTTTGTTTGTTTGTTTTGGTAGGGGGAGGTAATCAGGTTTATATATTTATTCTTGGAGGAGATACTGGCAATTGAACCCAGGACCTCATGCATGCTAAGCATGCGCTCTACCACTTGAGCTAAAAGTTATTTTTTAATCTAACTTTACCAGCACTGATTTCTTTCCAGAGCTTTCTTCATCACTAAGAAAGTTTTCAGTGGACAAGTAATATTAGCTTTTTATACTTTAATTAAATATGTAATAAATAAATGTGGGTCTGATGCAAGAATAAACACACAAATCGCGGGGAGAAAAACAGAAATACTTAAACATGCCCTCAATAGTAATGTTATCACAAAGCAATGGAGAAAGACTGACCTTCAGTAAATTGTATCAAGGAAAGTGTACATATATTCTCATCTGTTCCCTCAACAACAAAATAAATAGTGACAATTATTAAAGAGTAAAATGTACCTGGACACAGTAGGGGAGTCATATATGTAATATTTTATTTGTTGAGGGGTGGGTACACCCTCTATCCTTTATGTATTTTGATTGTCCTCAGTTTTTGTATGTGTTTTCATCATTACCAAAAAAAATTTAATGTTAAAACTAAAATTACTTCTTATTACTAGGAAAAATATGAGTATACACCAATAGCCACAAAAGGAGAGTTATCTTCTCAAACATACAATCAGTGGGAAAATGAAAAAAAGACATCAATATATTTGGCTAAAAAAATTAATTTCTGTCCCCCAAAATGATTAATTACTTAAAAACTTAACATATAGAGTCTCACACGTTAAAAAAAAAAAAAAAAACCAAACAGCCCTCCTAATAAAAATAGTTCAATATTCAATCATATTATGTAAAAAAAGAGATATATGTTCAACCGTGTTAGTAATCAAGAAAATACAAACTAAATACAAAATGAAAACTATGATAATGTAACACCTTTTCTATGTTTAACAAAAAATAGGGTTATAAAAATTAGTAATAATGCTGGTGATGGTGTGACGCAATAGGCAAGTTCTTGGACGTGCTGGTGTTTGTAGGTTTGTGCAAGCACTCAAGAAGGAAGGGTGGCATCAGACGTCAAGGTCACTAAACATAGTACGTTCCTAGGAAATGACTCTAAGAAAGTGAGTTTCCACAATTACTTATTAGAAAGTCACTCATCACAATTTCATGCGATGCTGTTTTATGATTGTAAGTTTATAGAGAATATAAGAAAAACATACGAAAAAAAGTCAATTCAAACACAATGCACCCAAATGATAGAATGGTTTGTAGCAGTTAAAAATCATGCAGTCTGAATATGTAAAAATAGATTAAAAAAGAAATGTTTCTTTTGTATAGCACAGGAAACTATGCTCGATATCTTGTAATAACCTTTAACAGAAAAAAATATGAAAACAAATACATGTATGTATATGCAAGACTGGGACATTGTGCTATACACCAGAAATGGACACATTGTAACTGACTGTAGTTCAATTTAAAAAAAAAAAAAAAGAGGAAAATCATGCGGTCCAAGTATATGAGATAATGGGAAAATGCCCCTGGTGGAACATTCAGAGAGAGAACGGAATACAAAATCATGTAGTAATACAACGGTGATGTAATTAAACTAAGTTACACATGTATACGTGTGTGTGTGTGTGTGTAACATCAAAATATAAACAATGGTGGTAATACAATCTTGGAGATAGTATCCCAGTTAATTATTTTTCTCTTTAAAAAATTTTTTTTTCTTAATGGCGGCACTAGGGATTGAACCCAGGACCCCGTGCGTGCTAAGCACGTGCTCTACCACCGAGTTATAAACCTCCCCCCATTTAATTATTTTTCTGTTTTTTTGTTTTCAGTAGTTTGAAATGTTTTTATAATAAAAACCATCAGGAATACATAATTAACTATAGATTTTTACAAGAAGTATTAGAGGCTTTTAGAGAGACCGTAAGCCACCTGTGGCAATGAGCGGGGGTGACATGGAAAGTGAATGAAGACTCCAGTGTTCTCTGATAGAAAGGGAACAAAGGGATCTTTCAGCAGGAAAGAAGCAGCGATGAGGTTTTAGTAAATTCTTTTCCTTGGTGATCCCGGAGCCTCAGTTTATCCAACAGCACACAGAGGTCCTTTTCTGGTTTTACAGAGCAAGTTTGCTGATTCAAGCAGATCGTTTTCTAAACTGACTCACGTGTAACATCACCCTTCCTTCCAGTAACAGGCATTTCCCTGACCTCAGTCTTTGTTCCAGCTCTTTCCATGCCTGAAGGAAAATCCCAGGACTTTTTGGACCTAAATCTATGAAGTTAGGGGCAGTGATGCACCTGTTTCTCCTTACTATGACCACAGCTTCTCCGTATCTCCCATGCTGGCAGAAATCTCCCTATAATGGTGAGAATCGCCACGATACTAAATAACTGACTTCTCTGAACACTTTGCCCTTAGCAGGTTTTGACCGATACAATCTCATTCACTTCCCTGAAGGCACGTTATGGGGGAGCTGAGTGATAAATGAGAATGGCCGTTTCTTCTTTATCTTTCTGCAAATCCCTGGCCTCTTGCGGTTCTTTTCCTCCCCACTCTCTGCGACGTGTACTATTCATACTCCCGCCCCCTAACCTTGAGCCAGTGCCAAATGTCTTTCAAATAACAGCTCTCCTTCCTGCTCTGTCCCGGGAACTAGCCATCGGCCCGGGGCCCTAGCAGAGCTTTGCTTCCTAGCAGTAAAGGGATCACTGAAAGCCATAGTCCCCATCTCAGTGCTGAAATTCCAAGCATGTATGCTGTTTGTTCTGCTTTTTTAAAATTGAAGTATAGCTGATTTACAATGTTGCGTTAGTTTCTGATGTACAGCATAGTGAATCAGATATATTTTTTTCATATTCTTTTTCATTATATAGGTTAGTATAAACTCTTTCATATAGTTCCTTGTGCTGTACAGTAGGGTTTTATTGTTTATCTATTTTATATACAATGGTTTGTATCTGCTAATCCCAGCTCACTTCTGAATGTTGCAGTTGCCCATCTGATGTCTGGGTAGAGCAATGGTTGCATTTCTCATCAGTATCGCAAGGCTGATCTTTAGCTGGTACGTGCAGGAATGGCCAGGTGAAGCAGTTGTTAAATTATCGGAATATAAGATGGCTGATAAGTAGCCTTTGCCCCCACGTCCCGCCTCATTGAGGCTCTTAAAAGCCACCTCAGATCTCCCCCAGTCCAGCCACTGAAGGGGTTAATACCTGGCAGGAGACCCAGCTGAGCTGATGATGTACGGCTGTTGTCCGTTTGTATTGATCACTGTCCAAGTCTCTCAGGGTGTTAGATATTTTGAAGGCCGCTCCTGCATCATTAGGGTGTTAAAGGCATAATACACCAGACCAACATAGGTTACTCCAGTTGTTACAAAAAAAAAAAACCTTCCAGCCTAGTGGTCCTCAGACTTGAGCACGCAGCAGAATCACCTGGACGGCTAATTCAGACACACATCTGGGCCCCGCCCCTGGGATTCTGATTCAGTAGATCCAGGATTCGACCTGAGGATTTGCACTTCTCACAATTCCCAGGGCAACTGCTGACGCTGACGCTCCCGGGCCTCTGTTGCACGGACAGCTCCCTGATAGAAACGTTCTCTCTAGAACAGAGCTTCGCAAACACCAGTGTGCATAAGGATCACGTGGGGAACCTTCTAATACAGGTCCTTATTCAGTGCATCTGGGACGGAGCCTGAAGGTCTGCTTGTCTGTCAAGATCCCAGGTGATGCCAATGTCTGTGCACTTGAATGGCAAGGTCTTAGAGGGAGAGTTCGCGCTTCTCATCCCCGTAATGAAAGTCCTAAACTTAGGAATCTTTTATCTTTTCTGTGCACCCTTCCCTTCTCATCCTCCTTTTTTTTCATTTGTTATTCTTTTGTTGTCGTAGTTGTTCCTGTAGCTTCTTTCTCTTTTTTTAAACAAACTCCCAGGTGATGCTGATACTGTTAGTCCGTGAACATACTGAGTTAAGTGGTAAGACTCTTTAATGTGTCTAATTCTACACCTTGACTGCAGTGCACTTGAGAACAGCCCCGTCTTTCTCTCATCTGTAGCCTTGAACTCCTCCCCATCAGCCCTCAACTAACACCTAAACCAACACAAAGAGGAAGATATCACCAGAGCATTAGGTAAGAGAGAATAAACCGGCTTTTTTTTCCCCCTTAGGATAAAACTAATAACCACCTGAGTTTAGTATTAAACAGTTCTCTAGCTACGTCTGTGGTCCTTACCATTTTGGTGTGTCTCTGACAGTTCCGAGGTGGACTGCAAGTAATGTCTGCGAATGCTTTCTTTCTTTATTTTTATTTTTTATTTATCCTTTTCAAAAACTGTTTTCCCTTTGCCCGCTTTTGCTCTTCCTCCCTCCCATCTCCTCTCACCAACTGTCTTTTCCTCCTTTCTCCCTTTACTTCTTTTCTTCCCACTCTTTTTTCTTGTCGATGTTTTCAAGATTGCAAATTCCCAACCCACTCTCTGGATTCCACCCCTGGATAATTTTTTTTTTTTTTTTTTTTTTTTTTTGGATATAACCCTAACTTCTCAGAAAGCGACTCCACCCAGACTGTTTTGGAGCTGCATGATTCCAACAATGTGGTCATGAAATGAGTCTAGGAAAATATGTGTGCATGCTTGTCGGGGAACAAAGCAAGCAGTCAAGTGCGAAGGGAAGTGCTCTTTTCTAGAAAACGCTTGACCGGGAGCTTTTTTCCAAGACTAGAAATTCGCCCTGCTTACCAACTAAGCACTTTCTCTGCAAAACATTAAAAAGATGCCTGTTTTTGTGAACTTGGCTGTTTCCTGGATTTTAATGGTGCTCAATTCTAGCTGGGAATAAACAGACTTCTGTGATCCATCCTCTCCCTGCCCTTGGGCTGGGCAAGCTGCTTAGTGGGTAATTCTACGGAAAAGCCTGCAAGCCCTAGCATGGAAGACAGAAGTCCTGGCCCCGCCTTGCTCTATTTCCAAGAACCCAGGGATGTGGCAGGAGTTTGTTGGTTCAGTAGCTGCGCCTGAGAGTTAATTCTGTACTATCTCCTCTCCAAATGCAGTGGAGAGAAGTTCAAGAAGAGCTAATTCCGTAAGGGGAAGGATGGTAGAGATGATAGATGTCTTCTTGGTGCAGAAAAAAAAGGAATTCACTGAATTCAGTTCATCCAGTGCTTGGTGGCTTGCTAATGGACCTGCAGATTACAGCTGACCCTGTATTCCTCCCTATCTGACAGGTGACCCGGATTTAATTTCTGAACTAATTCCAGCTAGGATAAGTTATCTAAGCTTGCTGTACCTCGAGTAGAGTGGCCACAATCGTTTAACAGATAGTTGCAAAATAACATAAGACGTTGCCTAGAGCGGAACCCACACTTCAGAAGAGTGGTTCTCAAGTTGGGGCTTGGAAGACGTTCAGTATATGTCAACATCTATCTTTCCTTCTTGAAGGAAAAAGAAAGAAAAGAAGAGAGGAGATGATAAGACCTTTAGTGTATAGCCATGAATACAACTCCTGGCTGTGATGGTCGACACAGCAAAATCAGGGGTCTCAAACTCGAGCGCCATGAGGAGCCAAGCAAGGGCTATTAATAAGTAAAGCACCTGAGGGACAAAGAGAAAAAGAATAAAGCAGACAATGGACAAAGACTTTAGAAATAGTTCAAATACCTATTGTAGTAGAAAACCAATGGCTGGATACACACAACAAAAACGGCATCTTGTCCCTCCACCGCGAGTTCTCAGAGCAATAGAAGATGGTGGGGAACAGAGCTCAGCGGGAAAGAGCACCCCCGTTTCTAGAGGGGCAGCCACTGCTCTCCACCTGACAGTGTTCATGCAGCTCAGGACGAAAGGCCCAGCGTTGTCAGATCTTATGACTTGTTTCAAGATGAGTAAGAATTTTTGTTCATTCCTAAAACGCTCTAGTTTATAGATGTTGGCCAACCCTGTGGTATGACCAGCACACTGGGGCCATCGAAGGGCTTGTGGACGTCAGGTTTCAACCTGTGTGCTGCTTCTCCTTTTCCGAGTTCTGCCAGTTCAGAAGGGGGCACATTGACCTGCTGTTTGCTTTCTGTTCTTTAAGAGGTAAGAAAACCCTTTCTGACGTAGAAACTTGGAAAGCCAGGACGGTGCGTGCCTTTGCCGGCTCGGGCTGGGGGTTGCACACACCTGACGAGGCTTCTTTCTATCTGCTAGTTCTCACCATAGTCCTAGGATGTGAGCACTATCTCGGTTTCACAGATGGAGAAATAGAAGCTTAGATAAGCAAAGCTTTGCTCAAGAACTCACAGCAGCAACACTCAGGTTTGAAACCAGATTGTTTTATCCCAGGTCGGTGCCTCTCATAGACCATCAGGTGGAAGAATAACATTTGTCTGAGTCTCACTAAAGCTCATTTTTCTTCCACGTTCTCCCTTAAGAAATATTAGGCAGTTGGGGAGGCTCGGGAAGAAATTTAGATTACTGAACTGCCAGTTGGTAAATAGTTATTTCACAGCATTAATGAATATTTTGAGTCTGGACATATTGGAGGCCAGAAATTAAATTCCTCAATCCTAAAGGTAGATTTCTCCCTACTGTTATGTACCTTGTGTGAGGAATTTTTAAACACCAATGATGATATAGAGTCATATTTCTTGCAATTTGACCCAAATAAAGAAATTTCTATAATATTGCATCTTAATGTTTTCCAGGTGAGTATCAGAAGCTCCAGTTTAATTCAGTTTAAACTATAAAGCAACTTGCTATCTATGGAGTTGAAAATTCCAGGCTTAGATGGAGCTTCTGGTAATGTTTCATCCAGCAACTCAAGAAACCGAAAATTCAGGTTTCCTCTGTGTCACCTCACTGCTTTCTGAATTATTGGCCTTAAACAAAAATCGAGTTCCTGTGTGTTTTGTTTACAGCATCTTGCTTATAGCCAGATAAAGAAAGAGAAACTTTCAGTAACTGACACAAGGGCTCGGAATCGCTTTCTCTCGCTTTCTTATTCTCTCTTTATGAACCCTTGGCCTCAAGACAGGATCGTTGGTTGGAGTAAGATAATCAGGGTAGAACCCTGGATTTAGGGTTAAATTCATCCCGACAAACTGCACAGCTGCTATAAAATAGAGGAAGGATAAATTTGCCCACAGGAAAACCACTGTATTTGGGGGGAGAAAGTGGAGGAAATGAGTGCTGGGCAGCAACTGACAAGTATCTGCCGGCAAAAAAACAACTTGGCCGAAGCCATACAGAAATATTCATCGTTCGTGTGTCATTTCACTCATACAAAAAAGAAAGACAAATAGCTCGTTCCTGAGAGACCTGACGGGAGGTATGGAAAAAACCAGAAAGAAGGATTTTGCTGTTTTTTGTTTTACTGTAGAATTCTGCTATTTCTCACTTTGTCACTGTTGTGACGCCGAGGGAGATGGAGGAACACTGGTCATGGCCATATTTGGGTTTTTTTTCTGACATTGAATTCTGGAAAATGACGAACCACCCTTTGCAGGCTTTGGCAAGCTGCTGCTATTTTTGTAATGCTCAGCAGCTAAAAATGTTGATACTTTTTAAAGGTTGTGAAAACAGAGAATAGAAGACAAAAACTCCATGTGATCCGTGAAGCCCCAAATATTATCGGGGTCTTTGCAGAAAAAGTTTGCCAACCCCTGATCCAGTCCATAAAAGTGAAATTTCCTTACCTCTTAAATAATTGGAGCAAAAGAACCCAGTTTAGGGACTCTGTGGCTCATAAAACCAAATTTATAGGAGACATTACTATAGGATTAAGGCTTTAGTCTTTCTCCACTGCAAAATAATCCCTTAAAAATCCTAAGTGAAAATAACTCATCTGTTTAAGGTTACCTAGCTTATTGCTCATTTGGTGGTGGCAGGGGGTGGAGGAGGGGAGGGCGGGGCGTGGAAATAGGTGATAGAAGATTAAAAGGAGACAGACACGTCACTGATCTGGCACACTAGGCCAGCAGTTGGCTGATTCTTGGCTCACCACACACTAACTAGTCATGGCATAAAAATGAAATTAGCTCCAGGCCTGCCAGAGTTCCAGGTTCCGAGATGTCATGTTTAATGATGTCATAGAGAACTTACCCTTATGTTCCGGCAAGGACCCTATAATTAGTAAGAGACAGCTACGGTGAGCCAACTAACCCAACAGCAGAGTCTGGTCAGCAGTTCCCAGGCGTAAATCATGGTGCAGAATATCAGAGACATGGCAAGTATTTTTTTGGCTTCAAGAAGTATTTCAAAAGAGACCATCTTGAAAACAGATTGGATAAACTTTCAGAATTATTTCCTTTGTTGCTCTGTAACAAGAGATTTTTTAAAAATTTTTTATTGAAGTGTAGTTGATTTACAAAGTTAGTTTCAGGTGTACAGCAAAGTGATTCAGTTGTACATATACATACAGGTATATATTTTCTTTTCAGAATCTTTTCCATTATATGTTGTTATAAGAAATTGAATATAGTTCCTGGTACTATACAGTAGATCCTTGTTTATCTACTTTATACATAGTAACGTGTGTCTGTTAATCCCCAACCCCTGATGGATCCCTCCCTGCCCTTTCCCCTCTGGTAACCATAGTTTGTTTTCTATGTCCATGAGTCTGTTTTTGGTTTGTAAATAGAATTTGTATCATTTTTTTTTTTAGATTCCACATATAAGTGATACAGTATGATATTTGTCTCTCTCTGACTTACTTCACTCAGTATGATAACCTCCAGGTCCATCCATGTTGCTGCAAACGGCATTATTTCATTCTTTTTTATGGCTGAGTAGTATTCCATTGTATATTTACACCACATCTTCTTTATCCAGTCATCTGCTGATGGACATTTAGGTTGTTTCCATGTCTTGGCTATTGTATATAGTGCTGCTGTGAACATTGAGGGACATATGTCTTTTCGAATTATAATTTTAAGAGGAGAGTTTTTTTAATGCTTACTCTTCATGTTGTTTCTTGAAAGATAGTGCTCTCTAGGGAGTAGCCAAGAGAAAAATTGATCAAAAAGACTTTTATGCCTTCCTGCTTCTCATTTCTTGCTCTGACTCTAGCTGGATCCAGGCCAGCTCCTAACATATCCCATCCTTACCTGATCCCACTGATTTTACCTTAGCTGTACCTGGAGAATTTTATGGAAGTAAAATAGTCCACGTTTGCCATTCCCCAGGAAAGAGAACAGAAACCCCAGACATGCCTATAGAGTAGGGGCAGGAAAAGTGATGGCCAAGGGCTTCACCAGTTCCTTAGGTGGTATTTTTTATAAAGCTACTTTCCATTTATTGTCCAATGGAACTGCCATAACAAATCTAAATACATATATAAGCTAGGGATAATTCTATTTATCAAGAAGAAAATTGCCTCTAAAAGAGCAGTCAGGGGCCTACATCCTTTACAGGAGTGGGCATTAGCATCCAGACTTGCTGACTCCAACCTCATTACAGGAGGGCCAGGAGCTGGAGGGAAGAGGGGTCACATGGGGCCCAGGCCTTCCATCTCCCAGCATCCTCAGACTTAAGACTTTTAACACTTTGTCCAAATGTACCTGTATGTAAGGTCACAAATATGAGACTGACCAGACTGAAAGAAGGCATTGCCATGTAACTTTGATATAAGAAAATGTTTTCAAATAGCACACTTGCTAACAATTTGAGGTTTTCTGTTTTGTTTTGTTCTGTTTTTTTCTGAGAATCTCACAGAATATTTGGGTCTCACTCATCCTCTGAGAAGCCCTCTCCATCTGCTCCACAGGGACCTATCATGAGAGCCTATAGTCTCCTTTATGTCCTTATTTAAATGTCACATTGAGTTGGACCTTGGCCACCCAGACTGCACTTGTCATCCAGCTCCCATCCTTCCTTCCTTCTCTATTTTTCTCCTTTTTTCTTTATTGGCAGTGATCACTAACTCATTATATATTTTACTCATTAATCTTACCATTTGGCCTCCCCCTAGCTGTAAGTTCCACGAAGGCAGGGGTTGGAATGCTTTGTCTTTCTGTCCACAGCTTGTCCCAGCAGCGCACCCCATTCCTGGTGTAGAGCAGGCCTCGGGAGGTACATGTGGAATCACTGTGTATACGATAGGGGTGTTCCCTTCAGAGAACCTGGCCAGGTCCAATTCATGGGACCAGCTAGGCCAGTCACACCCTAACAACTACTGGGATGTGAAAGGAGTCCGGGGGCTCGTGAGGACAGCATCTACCTTGTAACTTCAGAAGCAAGTGAGAAATGGAGGCTTGGCCTGGCTCTGTGAAATGTTAATGGCCCCTCTCTTAGAGGAATATTGGTAAAGGAAGAGAGTGTCTTTGAGCCATCAGTCCCACCCACTTGAAAGAAAGCCATATGGCAATGTAATTGTCAAAACTCCCCTCTTATAGAGTGTATGCCATCTGTGAATAAACCCCATCCCTAATTCCAGTGATAGGTGCTGATTTACTTACTTCAGTGAGTGAGCCCATCCCTCCATCTTAATCAGTGGTCCAGGGGTGTACACAGCATGGCATTTGAGCCAGAGAGAGGAAGAGTGAGCCCCGCTGCTGTAAAGAACTCAGGAGATGATTTCGTATAGCAGTTAAGAAGATGGACTCTGGAGTCAAGCTTACTAGGTTAGCAATCCCAGCTACACCACGCACCAGCTGGTTGACCATGAGAAAGTCAATAAAGTTAGTTTTCTCATCTGTAAAATGGGGGTAATAATAATAATACCCACTACATAGGGTGGGTGTAAAGATTAAGGACGGGAGTATCAGGCCGGGAGTAAATTAGGTACCATTGTTGCAATTCCAATGAGAAAAGGAAAAATAAAGCTTGAACAAAACAGTATATAGCAGCAAATTATTCACTCATCAACTAAACACTCCATGAGCACCTACTGTGTGCCAGGAAGGGGCCGCGGAGGCACAGGAGTGAATCAGGATTGCGTTCTGTAGGGACTTGTTGGGAAGACAAGCCATGCACGAACTAACTGGTGTAGGACAGTTGTTGTTTGGAAAGCAATCAAGCATAGTTACCGTGATCTGAGGCCCCAGGAAGGGAACCCTTACTTTACTTAGATGATACAGACAGCTGATGGTAAATTCACCTAAGACATTCAGCAAGAAGCATGTCTAATCCTTAAATGGATGGTTTTCACTATAGCTTTAATAATGATCAGCCCCCCAAACACCAAAGGAGACAAAACCAAGAAATGATTCAAGGTGTTAGGTTACTTCTCCTTTTAAATTTCACTCTCAAGGCATGTTTGGGTCCTTGTTTACAAAAATCAAATATAGATGCCCACTTTGAAGAACCGTTCATCACCACCCTCCACCCCTCATCTCTCGCTGGTCAATCTCAATTTCTCCCTAGAGGTATCCAGCCATTACCACCGCCATTACCAACCCATTTGGGAAATGGAATTCTAATCTTTTTTTGTGGGTTTATTGTCACTTATATATAGTTAACAGATAAAAATATACATGCCCTCAGGGACATTTAGAAATGGTTGGGCCCCCGGGACAACATGGGGGTGAGGCACCATAACTCAGCTGTCATTTTATTCCCTGCAAGACTTTATGATTATACCCATTTCCTCATTTATGTTCTGGTCTCAGGATGAATTAAGAAAATTTTTGAAAGCTGCTGGAACGAATCTTGTGGTGGTTGAATTTTCAGCAAAATGGTGTAGTCCTTGCAAAAGGATTTATCCTCTTTTTCGTGTAAGTATCATCAGTATCTTTTTCACAATTTTAGAAGGAATTTAAAGTTCCCAAATCGTTCTCCCAGTAAATCTTCAAAGTTGGCTCTTATGAGCCATTATGGAATGATATTTCTGGGAAGCATCCTGATAAATCTGAAGGCAATAGGCTAAGATCTAATAGATCATTAGTACAGACATCAGAAGATTAGTACTACTTGTTGACGGATGATTCTGCAAGGAACATCAAGACGTGAAAAAATACAGAGTACAATTGTACAAGAAACAGATTATTCATAATAATGACATTTTACCAAAGTTCCAGAGTTCAGAACTTCCAAATATCGGAATAGATTCAGCAAAACATGATACTTGTTTTTAACTATAGTATAAAAGAATGAACTGCCCCTAATCCTTCAACACTATTATCAGAACAAATCCTGAGTCCTACATATTCCCTTCATGTCTGATCTACTTCATGAAATAATCTAGTAAAATACACCACTTAGTTGTAATTGAATATTTATATTCAGATCTTTTTCCACATATGCGTTGGTTCATATTTTTATCGTCTCCCGATTATAATTTTAATGTCTCTACAATGTGTTATCTAGTTAATTTTTCTACTGCCCCATTTAAGAGTTTTCACCACTTTATTTATTTTTGGTAAAACATGCTGCGGAAAGAAACTCAGGGTATTTCCATTTCTCCTTACTGTGCGGAAGTTTCACGTTTACAGTTTTGTGAATTTTATTCCTTCAAATACAAAGTTTTGATTTCTCTACACAACTGAAAATACACTGGGTTTTGGGGGTTTTTTTTTTTTTCAGCGAGGTTTCTAACATTTCAACTGTTTTTGACTTAAACTCTTGAATCTCCCTGAATTCATTCTGAACACAGTCACAACCTTTGATATTTAATTTAAAAGAGATGGATATTCAAATAGGGAAATGGACTACATGACATCTCAACAGTCATTCTATGCTTAGAATTCTTGGAATATCCAGGGGGGTACATTTTAATATCTGACAGGTCCCTGATTCTGACAGTCAAAACTTTGAGCAAAAGAGTCCCCAATGTTTAGCTTCCAAAGTATAAATATCCTCACCTGCTATGAAGTCAAAGCCAATCAAATCCCAGTCTGGAACTCTAGCTGCAAGGGAGTCCCGGGCATCTATCTGTTTCCATTTCCAGGCTCTGCAGGAAGGTGGAATGAAAGTTATTTGGCTAAACCGTTACTCAAGACATTTTCAGATACACAAGAACTAAAACTTGACTACCCACAGGGTCTCTGCTAAAGGATGTATTGTAACAAGAAAAAAAAAGTGAATCCTATGAAAATGTGCGTTTTAAGAAGTGATGTAAAACTTCTAAGTCCTGAGTGAAGTCCCATTTGATCTGGGCCTTGATGACTGAGAGCAGGGCTTAGCAAACTTTTCTGTAAAGGACCAAAGAGTCAGTGTTTTCAGGTTTGAAGGCCGTATGATCTCTGTCATATATACTCAGCCTTGATGTCGTAGCACAGAAGCAGGGCAGTGGTGAACACATTTCCATAAAACTTTGCTTCCAAGACCATGTGGAGACTTGGGTTTGGTCTATAGGGTGTAGCTTACTGATTCTGGGCTAAGAGGATCACCAGGTGTAGAACCCCCATAAAGACCATTTCTGGAAAAAGGGAGGGGATCAACTTGTTGAGAAACTGCATGATGTGATTGTGGGAAGGCAACACCCCATGAGGCTAACTTACAGCGTACACGGTGGAAGGGGCAACACACAAGCCTTCAAAAGGAAGCTGAGCCAGATGGAGAAGGCCCTTGTGTTACAGCTTCATGAGTTGCTATAGAGAGTCAACAGAGAAGAGTGTGTAGAAAGGTTTTGCCGTGATATGTGAGTTTTAGGAAATACTCTTAGCAGTGTTGTATAAAAGCGGGCTGGAAAGACAGAGGCAGGTAACCCAAGGCCAACAACAACTGAATGATGGGTTTACCAAAAGTAGGGCAGGCGTTTCAGGAGAAAAAAGGAAGGATAAATTCAAGACATTTGAGAGCTGAGATCAGCAGGACAGGTGACTAGATGGTAGCAGATTACATGTGAGGAGGAACAAAGCAGAAGGAAGAGTTGTTGTTGAGGGCAGAGGAAGGTCCTAGGTAGACGGAGTCGGGTAGAGAGAGAGGGCAGTGTTCACAAAGGGAACCCCAATTGAGCAAGGAACCCATATCTGTACCACGTCTTCTGGCTACTACTCGATACAGAAATGACAACCGCTCTTGTCCCTGTCCATTTCCTGTCAGACTCAGGAGACTCTGAAAACTTCATAAATAGGACCTGACCCTGGGAATCAGATGTCCACATAGGTCAAACCCATTCCCCTGGCTCCTACCCGGGAACATCCAAATAGCTGGAAATTTGAAAGTTGCAGGTTAATTCCCCCAGAGTTCTTCAGCGGCACTGTCCTCCTGCCAGGCATGGAGATGCTGCCAGTCAAAACCAGCATCTTTGTTCTGAAAAAGTACTCTGTAACACTAAAGGACTTCGTGTTTCTTATCCAAGAGTTTTCCCCCAATTTCACCATCTTGATGGGCCACCAAAGAGGGAACTCCCACGTTGGTCACCTTCTGTGGACAAACCACCGGAGAGAGTGCCGATGACGGAGCTCTGCACGTGTTCATCTAATCAGCCCACGTCATCATCTCCTGCTTCCCCGTGGGAGCAGCGCCCAGTGACAGCCCCATCTGTGGTTGTCTCCGCTTGGCCAAGCTCTGAACACCTCACATCACCATCAAAGAGAGGTTTCATTTGAAACAGGTCACTGGAAATGCTTGAGATACAACATTAATGCAAACAAATCAATATGCTATTGTGTCCTTAGAGTATGAACACAGCTGTCTGGGGAAAAAAGGGAGGGAGGGAGGGAGGAAGGAAACCCAGGAGCTGACATTGACAGGCTGCTACCACTGCATCTGATACCACCAGACCCATTACCAACACCGTTGTCCATGCAGCTGCCAAAAATGCTTCCAGAACAAACAGAAGCAGAAGAGAGTTGTTTCTCCCTCCTCCCATTTTCCATTTTCCTGCCAATGTTTCCATTTGGCAAAACCTAACAGGAAGACAGCCAGCCGGCAGAGGATTCTGGAAAATCTAGTTTGATCCCTCGTAGGACACACACTTTAGGTTCTGGTTCGGCAGTTGATCTTGGCTTGACCTTGGCAGCCTCCAACCTTTGACTTTGGTGCTAGAAGTTCTAGGTGGTGGTGCAATGCCAGTATGATGCCTAGCTCTCTTGAACAAACTTTCTTTTCTTGTTTTTGCCCCCAAGACACTTCTGCTGTGTAACTGAATATTAACATTAAGCTAACGGGGCATTTTTATTCTTTTGCTTTGAAGGCAATGTCTCAGCAATACCCAGGTGTAATGTTTGCCACTGTGGATGTGGACGAGGCTCGGGTAAGAATCTGAAATCCTTCCCTGGAGATAGTTAAATTCAATGCAATGTCATTAAGAGCACGGTCTCAGCGTTTAGATCATCCATTTAAAGTCAAGCCGAATTTCACAATTTTTTCTGGTGAAGTGTAGTCAACTCCTTCATAAAGCTCTTATATACATATATGTATTTTTTAAGATAGCAAATATGTAGCTCTCCTGCTGCCCCCTCCCTTCCCATACTATGGGTGAATTCACTGATCAATCCCAATATTCTTCACCGCTTGCTCCGGATGCCGCCCCACCGTCCTGCTCAGCAAAGTGGCTCTAGGCGAACAATACCAATTGGATGGAGTTGGGCTCAAGGTGAAAAAAGATTTTCTGTAATAGATTCACCTGTAGTAGATTTACTAATCAATTTCTAAAGCCTAACTCAATGCATGACAGACATTTCAACATACCTTGCTTTCCTCGTGCTCTATCTTGGGCTTTTTGTGGAGTTTTTTAAACATCATGAGGAGTTCCAGGAACTCTTCCCCTGAAGTGCCCAGAGCCTTTCTTCCTCATGCCCACCCCACCCCCAAAATAACCAGCCTGGCATCCTCAATCAAAATGTGCTTCTTATTACACACAATGTGTCTACAAAATTACTCTTCCTAACATTGGTTCATTTATAAGCAGGAAAAGTAACAATAAAAAGTGGCCTGTGCATACACTGGATTGAATTTGAGTTTTAGAATCACAAGAAAAAGTATCTATTATTCACCCATTCTGCCCTATCATAGTTTTGTGCCTTTTGACTTCTTATCAGTTCATCTCTATAGACTTCAATTTCTCAGATGTAAAACAAGGTAATAATACTTAACAGACTAGGAAAAGATTTTTTTTTAAAATACCCCAAATATATGCCATACTACCCAGAACATACTAGAAGTTCCATTTTTCCATTTCATTCAAAAGCGTGACAGTGTTTAATTGCTCTCAAGGCTGAATCACATGCATTTGGAATACACAGCTAGGATCATTGTCTCTTTGTCTTTTTTATATTCACAGAGTTGTGCAACTCTGACTACAGTCAGTTTTGGAACCTTTTTACTTCTCAAAAAAAAAAAAAACATTGTTCCCTTTAGCAGTCACCCCCAGTTCCCTCCCCCGACCACCCCGATCCTAGGCAACCACAATCTACATTGTCTGTAGATTTGCCTATTCCGGTCATTTCATATAAATGGAAGTACAGAATTCATGGTCTTTTGTGACTGGCTTCTTTCACTTAGCGAAAGTTTGCAAGATTCATCCATGACGTAGCATGAATCGTTTCTCCATTTCCTTTTATTCCTGAATAATATACCACCATTTATTTTTCCATTCATCCTTTGGATGGGCATTTGGGTGGTTTGCAACTTTGAGCTATTATGAAATAATACTGGTATAAGCATTTGTGTATTTATTTTCATTTCTCTTGGCTATGTCTCTAGGAGTGGAATTGCTGGGTCCTGTGGTAACTCTGTTTAACATTTTGAGGAACTGACAAATTGTCTTCCTAGCAGCTGCGCCGTTTTACATTCCCTCCAGCAACCTGTGAGGGTTCTGATTCCTCCACACCCTCCCTGACATGTGTTACTTACTGTTTCCCTTTTTGGTTGTCGCTCTTTGTCTTTTACAGTGAAACAAAATATACAATTTTCTAATAGTAATTTATTCATTGTTGTCATTGCTCTGGTCATGAAAATTATCATTTTGTGTGTGAGGGTGTGTGTGTATGTTGTGGGTGGCAGGGAAGAGATTTATTTTGATCCTATGGGTGGCTAATTTTCTTTCGACTCTTAGGATAGATAAAAAGTGGCATTTGAAATCAGATTGTAATGGATGAAAACAATTGGAATTCTGACATATTTTCTCGTCTCTTGTCTCCAAATCTTTCACAAAGCTGGGCAGTGAAGAGTCGTAAGGCTTAAAAGAAGGAAACATGTAAGATTTACTTAAAATGCAAGGCATTCTATCACCCCGTGTCTCAAGTGTGAGTTATAGAGAGACCTTTACTCATTCTTATTTTTTGCAAGATGCTCTTTCCATATTGGGTTCCACTGGGGCCCTTCTGCAATCTTTCTCAAGCTTTTTTCAGTAGAGCTCATTTCGTCCTTCTGTCCATTCTGTTTTGGCCCCCATCTCTTACCCGTCTCCTCAAGCTCCTTGATGAGAAATTCCAGGAACAGTCATTTTCTACTTTCACATTCCTGGAGGCTTTGTGGATATGTTAGAAAAGTTCTTGGCAGGAGAATCCGTAAAGTATCAGCTGTCCCTTGGCATTCAGGCATGCCTCCCGAGAAGTCACCAAGAACCATGCTAGGTCCAGAGAGAGGATACCAAAATTGTGACTTCATTCTGTTTCTTTTCCTTCCCAGGAGTTGGCCGAAATTTATCACGTCAAAGCAGTACCCACATTTCAGATGTTCAAGCAATTCCAGAAGGTATGTTTCCATAGTAACTAGCAGATTGAAATAGATTATAGAACCATCAGAGTCGCGGGGAAAAAAAAAAAGGCCTGGGGTACCCTGGATGGATGAAACAACTGTATATATTTTTAATCTTAGCCATGTGATTTTTAGTTTATGAACTTTACATATTGGTAAGGGGTTAAAAAAAACCATGAATTGTAATGAATCTCCCCATTCAGACCATATGAGGTGTCCCTATCTATAAGAAATACCCCACTATCATCCCTATCTGGGTCCAAACCATCAAAAAAGAATCTTACCCATAAGACATAATTAAATTCTTGCACCAATGTTTACAAGTTGTTCACAAACCTTGGGTGAATGTTAATCCCAAGCTATCACAAGGCAGTATAGCCTAATGGCTTCCCACCTCCTAGCAGTTTACTTAACAAGCTCTTTGTGTCTTAATTTCCCTAGCTGTGAAAACACAGATCATAACATGTTTTTCCCTCTCATGGGGTTGTTGTAAAAATTAAGTGAATTAGCATAGCTAAACTTTTTAGACCCATCCTGACATGCATTAAGTGCTCAATAGCTCATGTTAGCTGTCATCTTGAAGATATTAATGGAACAAAATGTCTAAAATACTGGGTATGTGATGAAACTAGTAATTGCATATATGGCTGGGAGCATTGTCAATTGTGCATATCTTATGAAAGGTGATTTTGCAACATACTTAAGAGGAACAAACTGTGCATTCCCTTCCCCACATTATCCCACTCCTGGGGACTCTGGCTACAGAAGTGCCTCATGGAAAAATAAACAGCTAAGTGTTTAGTAATTGTAGAATTATTTCTATTACAATATGGAAATCATCTAAATGTATTTTTTTTTAGTAGAGTGGCTAAGTGATTTATGATCTATCTATGCAGAATAGTACACAATGAAAAAGAGTTATGAAGACTATATGCAAAGTAAAACAAATTTCGTACTTAAACTTTGTAAAGATTACGTCTGTCATATGGAGAATGAAAGCATCTGATAAGCTAGCTGTAGGATTTTCAGTTTCCATTTGTTTGCATGTATTTGCTGTAATGTTGTTGAAGCAATGGATTTAAATAATTTTCCAAAAACAATCCCACTATCTATTGCCTCTCTTGACTTTTTACTTGAAAATTGAAACCATTTGACGTAGCATCCTCAACTCCCCCACCTACATTGTCAAATTATTTGTGCCATCTTTTGTCATCGTCTCCTCCTCTTCCATCTCAGGAAGGAAGATGCTTCCCGCTTTGAAGTCAGTTCCATCCATCTCTTGAGTGCATCCCTCCCTTCTGTGCCAAGCTTTTACCCATCAGTTATCCTTTTTCAAACCTAGTATTTGGACCCTTGTTGTTCTTGCCATCCGGCTACCATTCTGCATTCTCTATTAACAGTTCTCTGATTCTCCTCCAGGGAACCAAGTGCTTTCCTATTCTGAGTCCATGTGCTTCCTTAGGGCTCCTTCTCCAGGCCTTGACCAACCAGTGGACTCCATCCCCATCAGGAAGGGGCACTTCACTCCAGTCAAGCCAATCCAAGCCCAGCCTGAGCTAATTTCAGGACTTTGCTTACGCAGCTGTGTGAAAGCCTTCTCTTCGGAGTGCACTGAAGTTGAACTTGCAAAGACATGAGACTGATGCTGCCACAGCCAGCTCGCCCCCAAAGGGAACCCAGAAATGAAGCCACCATACGGAGGCTAGCAGAGTCAGGCCAAGAAGTACCAGTGGCATTGATTAGACCCTGGATCTATCCATGCCTGAAACCAAAACTTGCCCCATAGATTCTTCAGTTATGTTAACTTAGAGTTGCTTTTTCAGGCATTTGCAACTGAACATTTTCTAATGAATAGCTGATGTTCTCTCAGACTCTTCCTCACGTCATGGTCTAATTCTTGAAAGAACTGAATATATTTACCACTTCCAATTCCATTCATTCCATCATCTACTTTCTTGAAAGTCAAGATCCAATTGCCATTCCAAGCCCACTTTTGTTTGACTCAGCTCTTAACTTCATACATGTTTCTGATGCTGTTCCCAGCCCGAGTGCCAAGGATCCTCCAGCACCTACTTTAAATGGCCATTTCTCAACCCTTGAATTCCTTGATTACACAAAAGCACGATTAACTAATCACCTCCTATATTCCAGAAACTTCCTCATCTGTTGGCTTCTATCCCTGAGTCCTCCCCAAGCTCTCTTCTGGCTTCTTTGTCTCCTGCTGTTCTCAAATATATGTGTTTCCCAAGGCTCTTTTTTTTTTTTTTTTTTTTTTTCCATTCTGCCTCTCTCCGTTAGTAATTTCACCCTGACTTCTTGTTCTAGCTGTGAATTACCTTTCACTTAAACAGTCGCAGTAGCCCTGCTCAAGCCCAAGTTCACGCCAAAGCTCTGTTCTCTTTTCCAGGTAGACCCTTGCACAGCTCCAGGTAGGTCATGCCCGCTTGATACCCTCCCCTTCTGTTGTCTACAGAATCACAACTAGACCCTTGCATTCAAGTCTGACTTTCAAGTTTCTCCATATTCTGGCCCCGTCTGCCTTTCCAAGCCCATTTTTGTTTGACTCAGATCTTAACTTCATACATTTTTCTCATGCTTTTCCAGGCACTTGGAGTCATTCATATCTGATTTGAAATCCCCATGCCTAAGAGAATCCCCCTGTAGATTACAAAAAAAAAATACTCATTTTGTGTTTGATGAATGGGTGAGTGAACAAATGACTGAATGGGCGAATAGGCGAATACTGGTGTCTTTCCCTGCATTCCACTGCCAGCTCTGCCTCCCCGCCTGATTCTGTCCTGATACTAATCCGACTCAGAGAAAGTTTCTCTCCAGCTCAGAACGGCTTTCTGGTTTCAGCCCTCCTGCAGATGGAATTGCCACTGCTCAGCAGTTTGTTTTATAAAACAAACCTTTGGGGTTTCGACTGATTTTGTGTCTAGGCTCTTGTGCAAATCCATAGCTGTGCTTTTGAGGAAAGGCATGGCCTCAGTTGGTCTCAGTTCTATATGGACGAGGAAGAGCCCTCGCTTGGGGGTGGAGGGACTTCTTATGCTCAAGTATTTCTGAACTGATACCCTGTAGGGTGTGGATTCCTTTTGAATGAATGGAACAGAATGCCTGTGTTCTAGGATCACTGAGGATCTCAAATTGGAATTTCATGGCAATTAGCTAATGGAAAATGAGATTAACTGAATTGATGACAATCAGTGAAGCTGATCTACCTGCCTGTATTCTGAGACCAGGGTCATCCAGAAGGCCTCTAATTGTAACGTGGATAGCCATGTCCCAAGACATTTTCTTGAGAATGGAATTTCTCATTGTATAGTACTAACTTAGCATCCTGGTTATGGAGTTACCTTTTTTTTAACTTGAGATTATTTATGTCATAATGTCAAATGCGTCTACTTCTAAATTTTGTTTGTATCTGTGTGTAATCAAATCTCCAGAAAGATTCATACCTGAGTCAGTTTAGATATCATTTGTAAACCTGCAGAAAAGATTTATAACATTGACTCTATTTGACAAAGAGTATCAGTCCTTGAGGGGAGGGTATAGCTCAGTGGAAGAGTGTCTGCTTAGCATGCACAAGGTCCTGGGTTCAATCCCTAGCACCTCCATTAAAAAAAAAATTAAATAAAAGTAATTACCTCCCCCCCCACAAAAAAGAATATCAATCTTCCGTGCAAAAGACAAAGGCCAAAAAAGGGAGGGGGAGGGAGATAATAGAGACACCGTATTACAAATCTTTTACGTCTTTGACTCAACCCCCAGCATTCAGTATCTGAGTAGCCCCGTGGGGCTTCTGCAAGGTCCCCACTTCTAACCGTTGCATTCAGAGCTGCAGGCAAACCATGAGAGCTTGGAAATTTCCCCCAGGCTCTACCCAACAGTGGTCTTCACAGGAAAACCACTGGAACCAGAGGAAGTTTGGGGTGGCCAGGCAAAAAAAAAAAAAACCAAAACAGTCCATGTGAGTTTCCCTCCTCTCTCAACAGAATTGACTAGGAAGGCTGCCAGTGACATTCATTGTTTTCGTGGGGATAGAGAAAAATTAAATTTACTTCTTTGAGACCACTTCTATAAATGTGCTCCCCTCTTTAATCTGGGAAGGCACAACTGAAAATTGACTTATTGAAGCAGTTAAGTTTTGTTTTTCTAGTATTTAAAAAAAAAAGAAACAACCTGAAGTCTAATTTCCATGAAGAAATGTTCTAAGAAATGTCTTCACATTTCTGGTAAAATATCTGGCAAAGAGCCACTGTCCATTAATGTCTTTAAAAATGTACAATGGATAAAAAGCCTTGTGATAATTCCCCACAGAACAGAGAGTTAAGAGAATAGTCACCTCCCTTGAAAATATGATCTGCTTCCTTGCATTAGATCAGAAGGCTTAGGGAATCCCTTGGGTTTCTCTTTTTCCATGCTGCCCAGAATCTCAGGATTACCTCCTCTGCTCAAATACAATAGCCCCCCTTACCTGCAGCTTCCTGGCACTGCCTCGGTGCCATCTCCACACTGGATCATCCTTTAATGGTTTTGTTATTTTATCTTGCCCTTGAGTCTAGCTCATGTCAAATATTTTCAAAATACGTAGGCTATAAACAAAATAAAACTTAAAAAACAAAAAACTAAAACAAACAGAGCTACATAACAGTGACCCAGGATCATGGTGGGTAATGGGTCTTCCTAGATGCTGGAAGTTTTCATGCAGACGTTGGATGAACACCTGGCAGGGATATGCTGTAAAGAACAGGTGTAATTATTTCACAGTTTTAGGGCAAAGGACAGCCAAAGCAAATTCCAGGTAATAAATAAGGGGGGCTTTTTCCTTCCTGCTGTATTCCTTCATGTTTTCATCTAGGATGTCGCATCATGTCCCAGTAAGATCAATTGTGGTGAAAGAAAGAAAGAAAGAAAGAAAGAAAGAAAAGACAAAACAAAAAGTGCATTCCTGTGGTATCTTTCAGATGGAGCATCCAAAACCTTGGCTGATTTTTGTAACCAGAATATTACACTGCATTCTATTATAAGTAGTTCATGAATTTGGTTTACAGACCCTCTTAAAATCCAGTAAAGAGTATAAACTCTCTCTCCAGGAAAACACACATATGCATGTAAACTGGAGTGTGCATATAGTGTTAGGGTATTCATCAAGCCTCTGAAGCCCATTAGTAGATCCCCGATGTTAATAACATCAGGTCCAGACCAAAGTTGGTGTATGTGTATGGAGCAGAGGAAAGGAAGGGTAACAAAGATTTAGCAAGTCTTGGCCAACCGCTTAAGTGTGAGCCAGTTGTCAAAAGATGGCCCCATCAGTCGTTCTTCGATACGAGAGTAAAATGGTTTCCAGAAGCTCTTAGGGAAGATGGGATATGGGTACATAAATGCTAATAAGTGAGTTGTTCACAAATGAATAATTCAAAAGAACTGAGCTCTCATATTAAGTGGGAGGAAGCCCTTGCCACGGGGCTTTAGCTGAGATCATGGAAGTCGTTGCCAGCAAGCACTCTCCTTGAAGTAGGTAGAGATGAAAAGAATCCCAAGTAAGTGGCATCATCATGTGCTAGAAAGAGGACAGGATGGGAAGCAGGGGTCACAGACTCGGTGTCTTCAGGGGCCAGGCAGGGACAACAAGTGAGACAACAGGAAGTGAGGACGATGGAGGTCCCTGGAGAATCACCCTCCCAAATGCTCCTTGTTCAAAGTTCATAAAAAAGTGTTTGACCCAACCCCCTACGAGTGTCTGCAGCTAGATTTTGCCGTCTCTGGAATCAGATGAACCCCAGCTCTGCTTTCTATTAGTGGGGCACCTTGGGAATGTGCCTTAAGCACCTTAAGGTTCAGTTTTTTATTTGTTGGTTTCTGAACATTTTTTTTTATTGAGTTATAGTCATTTTACAATGTTGTGTTGAGTGACGAGCACAATTTTTCAGTTATACATGAACATACATATATTCATTGTTGCATTTTTTTCACTGTGAGCTACCCCAAGATCTTGTATATATTTCCCTGTGCTATACAGTATAATTAAGTTTCAGTTTTATTCTTTGTGAAATAAAGACATCATCACGTGTCTTTGAACTATTGTCATGAACATTTGTGATGATGTAACTAAAGTGCCTAGCGCTAGACTTACCACATACTGTCAAATGTGGCCATTATTAGAGTCCCAGGATCTAGCTGTGCACCTCTCTCCCTGAGAACTTACAGATAGAAGTTTAGAAACAAAGGTTAGGCGAGATCTCCAAAGCTCTCTGGGTAACTACAATATTCACTGAAGCTAAGTCTTAACATTCAGGACTTACCCACCGAATGGTATTCAGCCTTAATGGACTGCATTAGTTACAGAGAGGGTCTGCATGAGGGGGAGAAGAAAAGAACTCTCACAGGGTCGTCAGGGCTCTGAGGAGGGCAGATCCCTAAAAGGGGTTACATTTCAGCCCCATAAGTAGCTGATACATTGGCAGAGAGTAGTTGACTGGAGGAGGCAAGAACTAAGTGACATGCAGGGAAAGTCAGAGTATAGCAACTGTTTACCACCATTTAGCAACCTTTAGCACCATTGCTAAAGATGGAGCTCTCAGCTGTAGCAACATAAAGGCAGTAATTAACTTGTGTACCACTTTTCTGCAGGGCAGGGATTAGGGCGACGCCAGTGAGGCAAGATATTGCTGGTGCAAGGTGGAAACCTGTCTTCATTTGGATTTTTGATGTTCTGTTCATCATGGATTTGGGGCATTAGATTTTAATAGTTTTTAAAATACTCATTAAGATATTATTTATTGTATTTATTATTTATCTTAATGCTAAGTTTTTGGCACCCTTAAGGGTACCAAATTTAACATTTTTTCCACCCTAGTCCCAGCCCTGTTCTTCCCTGAATTTTAATTGTTGAACTACAGGAGTGTGTTTCATTCAGTGATTCGCCAGAAGGATTTACGAGACTCAATAGCATGTTATGTTCATAACTAAGATTTACTACAGCAGAAAGCACAGAGTTAAAGCAGCAAGGGAAAAAAATACATTGTTGGAGTCTAGAAAGGTCCAGCACAGACTTCCAGTTTTCTTCCTTGTTCAGGGATATGTAGGAGAGTGCTCTCTCTAGCAGTGAACTTCAGGGACATGTGTGAAATGTCTCTGCCTAGGGATGCCCGTTTGAGTTGCTGAGTTTGAGACCTTTGAGGGGGGACTAGTCACACAGACACATCTTGCTAAGTAACCATTGCTACACAACCTGCCATGACAATGGGAACTCAGGACCCCACCAGTAAAACCAGGTGAACATCATCAATATTGATGTTTATGCAAAACAACTTGACAAGCCAGTGTAGCATACATAGTCCATTGCTCTGGATGTGTGGAACAAAATCACCCATTACTAACAGAGAACACTTGGTGGACTACATTTCCTAGGGGTTGATGAAGGATCAATCATGGTTCTCTTGGAGACAGGCAAGGAGTGCGTCAGGACTCTCCACGTTAGCTTTTTTCTCACATGGAGTCATGTGGAAAATCACAATGTCACCTTTAAGTAGCAATAGTGCTAAATTGTGCTCATTGAAGAACATGGCTTAGACCCATGTCAAAAGACTTCCTACTAGTCCCTTGAAGCCTAGACCTTGAGATGACGCACCTATGGGAGAATCTGGGGCTGCAGAGGAGAAACTTACCCACCCAGACGGAGAAAATACTGCTGCTTTTCAAAATTATTGAGCCCCGAAAATGAGGACAGAGGGCGAGAGCTTTCCAGGGCTATCTGTAGAAGGCAGATGTCAGACCCACTTCAGATGCGCTTTCCAGAAGGAGAACAGACCTGCCCCTTGAGCAGAACTGCCCCTTGAGCAGAACACTCCCAAAACGGGAGCAGAGAGGCCAGAGCTCAGCTGGTAAGCTCACCTCTGAACTTGGGGAGGAGTAAGTGAAGGGACATGGGACACAGGTCTATTTTCCCAATACTGGATGGTTGAGCAGAATGTTTAAAGAAAACGTGAGAACAAGAGTACATGCCATTGAAAGGAATGGCTATTTCCAAACTATTTTTATCCCCGAGAACAAAAATTCCATCCTACACTTCCAGTAACGTGCAGAACGACATCTCCTCTGGCCTGAGTCCAAAGCCACTTGTCCTCTTCTCAGGGTAGCTTGAGATGGATTCCCACAACGTTGGGCTCATGCCTCCTTTTTCGACAGAAAGCCCTGTTGTCCTGAGTGACTAGCCCTCAGGCAGCTTCAGTTGATGGTATAGAATTAGGATTGGCAAACTACAGCCCCAGGGCTAAATCTGACCCTCCACCTGTTTTTGTAAATAAAGTTTTGCTGGGACACAGCTCAGCCCATTTGTTTAAATATTGCCTACAGCTACCTTCGGACTACAATAGTTGATCTGAGTAGTTCTGACAGACCATAAGGCCTGCAAATCCTAAAATAGGTATTATCGGGCCCTTTACAAAAAAAAAAAAAAAAAAAAAAAGAGCTTGTCAACTCCTAACATAGAAGAAGCAAAGCAATTTAGTCATTATTTGTGCCACCAATGCGCTAAGAAACAGTTGCCTAGGTGGTTTCTCAATCCGCTGCAGGAAGATGAAAAGTGAACTAGTGTTGTTACTGAAATCTCACTATTGGAGCAAGTTGAGAAGAAGGCCAGTAGAGATGAGGAAGAAATTAGATAATAGATCACTCTTATATGCTCTCTTCTTGGATTCAAGTGCATGTAAATTCAAGCTGTTGGAAGCACTATTTCAGATAGGCTGTGTCTTCTTGGTTGGATTCTGCTCAACTCCAAAAACTTTAATGGACCTGCTTGCATTTATTTGCAGGGTCTGCCCTGGGTGTTGTGGAAGTCAAAGTGGAAGTGTACAAACACCTGCAATATGATGCAGATGGTTTGGGGGAAGGAATGGGTGTGGGTGGAGTCCGAGAAAGAAGCCGAGATAGGATCAAAGGGTAATTAACACTGTCCACCTCGCAATAGAAGGTTGAGGTACTTTTAGACATTCTCTTGTCAGACATAGCCTTGTCATCTTATTAATCAGTTTTAGTGCGTTAATAAACCCTTCCTAAAGAAGAAAAAGAACATCATACTATTTCAGATTACAAAGTTGTAGTGTACATGTGAATATTTCTACGGCCATCGCCCCACAAGAGTCTTGCATCAGTCGGTTGGTTGGGCTTTTTTGTCTGTGTTGTCATTGTTGCTGTTTCTTTGAGAATTTTGTTGTTGTTTTTAACTCACTGCAGATGTCTGTAAATCGTTGAGCTTTCATACAGCTGGTCCAGATACGACTTTGGTGTTCACTCAGCCACGTTGCACATCAACTGGCCAAGGCATGTTCTAATCGTTCTAGGAGTGCGTCACTCGTCAGAATCCTTAACTTATATTCTCAGAAGTCATTGTCTCTCTAGCCCCTTGGCATTTTCCCAGTGACAGGAATAGACTTTTTTTTATAGGTGATTGAATGTGTTTGGCATGAAAAATTTCCTCTCATTGACCTGGGTTGTCAGTAAACGGAGGTGGAGGGGTTCACTTTATTAATCTCTCTATTTTTATCTGTTTGAAAATGTCCTTAATAAAAATTGGATTATTTTTTTGACTGTTGGACGCAGGTGGTTCTGTAATATATGGGGACAGCCACCTCTTATCCCACTGGTCTTTGCAAACGGGAGCTAAAAATTTTCATCAGCTGTCATTACTAGAGTGGCATGAAAAAAAATGAAGGCATTGAAAAGAGCAGGTTAAACGCTCCTTCCTGACACCTCAATGGAGCATGCCTTCGAGAGGTACAGCCAAACATTCAGGTTATAAAGAAGAAAATATTCTCGGTGGAAATTGTGTTATTTGCCTTGCATACCTGTCCCTTCCAAAGAAAGCTATGTATGAAATAAGCTCTTATCACTTAAGCTGTTCCTCACTCATTAACTGTATTTATTAAGCTCCTGTATGCAAAGCCCCATGCTAGACAGGAAGATACACATATCACGGGTGCCTTTGGCAAACTGGACAAAGAAAGAATAAAATAGATCACATAGCGCCTCCTCCCTGAAACGTAACACAGAGTCTTGGACCTGGACCTCAAGGACCAGAAATCGGCTTAGCTCAACGAACTTCAAGTCCAGCACCATTAACAGAGCACCTACGCTGGGTAAGGTTCTGGGCTGGACACTAGACATGTGGAGAGAAAACTACAGTATAGTCCCCATCCTTGGTCTAGTGGGAGAGACAGATTAAAAAAAAGCAAGTCTTTAATAGTGGGAAGTACTGGGTACAATGAGATGACAGAGAAGGACTTAAGGGAAGTCTTTATGTGTTAAATCTCGAAGGATGTTTAAGATTAGCAAGTGAGAGAAGAGGGGAAGAAGCAGAGTTATAAAATGTCGTGGGTGAGGGTCAGGAATTATTTGATAATCACACACTAAGAGTATAAAATTATCAAATTATCACTAGAATGTGAACACCACGAGGGGATTTTATCTTGTTTTGTTCACCATATGTCTGACTTATGGAAGGCACTCATTAAGTATTTATTAGATGAATAAATGAATCCACTACAACGTGTTACTAGAGTTCAGAGTTTATGGTGAAGAGTGACCCTAGACATAGACAAGACAAAATCAGGAAATCCTGGTATGAAGCTTCGATTTTATGATGAGGGAGAAACCCTGAGAAATTTTTACAAAGGATAGCGTGATGAGATTTGTGTTTTGAGCTTCAATGGGGGAAAAGGACCTAAGGGGCCTAAGACTGGAGACAGAGAAACAAATTATAAGCTCTTGCTTAAGTCCAGGTAGAAATTGATGGGATAAAAATCCATGGAATTCAGTGACAAATTTAATGTCACCTAAAGCCATGCGAATGGCTAGCATGAGAAAGACTGGCAATACCAAGTATGGTCCAGCATGGAGAACAACCAGGAACACTCATCCCCTGCTAGTGGAGTGTAAATTGTTACAACCACTTTGAAAAACTGGTGGGTGTCTCCCACTAAAGCTGAACTCAGGCGTCCCCCTTTCAGCTAAACAACAGAACCCAAAGAGAATGGCCGCTCACATGCCCCCAAAGATGTCCCTACGAAGTTGTGCTCCTAGAAGCACCATCAATCATAGCCAAAATGGATAAACTGTGTTATAGTCATGCAATAGAATGTTTTTAAAAAGTAATCATAATTTTAAAAAAACAGAAAAATGAATGTACTGCCATTATATGGATAAATCTCATGAGCACCATGTTGAGCGAAAGAAGTCAGATACAGGAGAATATATACTGTAGAATCCCATTTATAGAAGTTCAAGAACACCCTAGGCTAACTTTTGATGAAAAATCCCAAATAGTGTTTGGCGTTGGACACAGGGCAGTGACGGGGAGCTAGCTGCCAAACTCCATCTATCTCTTGATCTGGACCTGGTTATACAGGTGAGCTCTCTTTGCAATAACTCCCCAGACCGTATGCTGAAATTTGCACAATTTTCCGCGTGTGTATAATGGCTTTAAATGCGGCTTCAGTTTCCCAGCTCAGGGAACAGGGTGGGCAATGGTGCCCTGTACTAGGTTCTAGGTATCTAGAAGGAAGAGGAGATATATTCCACAGTAGCCAAGGCTCGTAGTGCACTTGGGACTTCTGGCTGCCCTTTGGTGGCTGTCGAAGTGTCACAGCACAGGCATGTCATAACATGGAAACCACCGCTTCCTGGAAATCTCCCTTCAGGGATATGCTTTCCTGTTGCTAGTACCTCGACAGATGGTGCCATCCCTTCACGAAGGGAAGTCTCCTCCAAGAAGAAAAGCCCATCTTTAGAGACCCCCCAAACTCTGGCTCCACACTGGTTTTTGGCAGTAGCGGGGAGACCCTAAGATAAGCAGACATAATTAGATCCACTAGAGTTATTGCCATAAAGATGACAAAAGCAGCTTCTTCTCAACCACTAGGGGTGCGGGTGTCTACAATTACATGGCGGTGGTCATGGGGAACAGACCCTTCTTTGCCGGTGCCTTCTGCTCAGCTGTTACGTGTGCCTTCACTGGAGTCCAGCCACTCCTGAAGCAGAGGAGTAGAGGATAGAGGCTTGGGAGGAATCTTGGACAGAAGCCACGAGGAAGGATAAGTGGGAGCCACTGCAAACGTAGCACCCTTCCAGCTTCTGTGGGGAAAGACAGGCTGAGACAGAGGCGGAAGCCCAGGTCTCTCACACCCTGCATTCCACCCCAGCGTGGATGACAGGCAAGGGGCAAAGTTCCTTTCCGACTAGATCAAGTGGTCTAGGAGGTCCTGATACCCCCGAGCGAAAAGGGTTAAAAGAGCACTTCCCAGCCCCCACCCTCCAGGCTTATGGAGCAACCAGGGCTTCCTTTGTCTCACCTTGGGCAGGAGTTTCCTGGCAATGGGTTCAGCACCTTGGTCAGTCAGCTAAGCTTAGCATCCTTTTCCCGCCCCCTGCCGAGTCCGGTCATTCAGGTGGCCAACCCTGCCAATGTTATTGCCAGGACTACTTGTCTGGGTACCTGCGCTGGCCTCAGAGGAGTTAAGAAACCCCCTTATGCCCCAGAGGCACCATCCAGCTGCCAGTGACTCTTAGGAAACAGACGATCGCAGGTGCTTTCTGACACCTTCCTCCCCCAGTGGCCAAGGCCAAGAGAACTATTTATAGAGGAGTTGGCTACAAACCAGACAACCCAGATAAATCATGAAATTCTGCACCCACACTTAGGTAACCCTATTCTCAAGAATCAAAAGAGCAATTTGCTGTAATAGAAGTGGATCCCTGAACGAGCCGGTAAGTGAAATGGGATCAAGCCAGAGGCACAAAGCTGGGTTTACTTTCGAGGAACAGAATGGCCCGTGATGCCTGCGGGTGTCACGCTGCTCCCTGGGGAAGGAGAATCCTTAGATGTGGGCTTAGTTTCTTCTCTTCTGCACACTGAGCACCGAAGTTAGCGCTAGACCTTTCTAACCCCTGCCCCCAAAGTCCTGCCACCCCGTCTTGCTGCTGAAATCTCCCTCCCTGAAAACTTAAGTCTTCACCCAATCTCAGCCTTAGTTTACCCACATTCTTCCTTCTCCCCAGCTACTTCATACATTTGAAACTAAAGTGATAATGAATAGTAAGAGTCTTTAATTTCCATATTTCATCAAATAGAAGATGCTCATTGGCAGATGGACCATTATTTTATCTACTACTGAAAAGTGTTCCAAATAAAATCTACCATCCACTGTGAAATGTACCCTGACTCAGAGATGTGCGAATTGGAAAAGAAAATGTGCTTCTTAGAATCAGTTGATTAAAATACTGTTACCTGGGCAAAAAGTCAGGGCATGAGAAATCACAAGCCATCTGAGTTCAGGGAATCAAACATGTGAATTAACCAGCCCTCAAGTGTACAAAGGCTCTGAGAAGTTTCAGTGATTGGTTTTCCTCATTTCCAACAAAATAATACGTTTTAGATCTTAGTTTAGAGGAATATTATAGAGAAATAGATACATCTGGCAAAACATGAGCATAAACAATTTCGAAAAGGTGCCACATGATGAAAACATCAGGACTTGAACGTGCTTAATGTGTATTTCCATTTAAAGTATCTTGCAGACGATGGGAATGAGCAGAGGATAAATTTACCAACAGGAACAAAATTCCTCAAAGCTTCATCTTTGCAGTATTTGAACCAATTCGTATTTCACTTTTGTGTATTTGTGAACAGATTTTTGAATTTTGTGGAGCTGATCCTAAAAAATTGGAAGAAAAGATTCAAGAACTCATGTAAGCTGATCTCCAAGATGAAATACACTTGCAACGTTGTAAAAGGCCACAGTGAACGTGTTTGTGTTTTTATTTCCAGCAAATGTTGTACTGTTCTGTTGATCTCTCTCCTAACGCTTTGCAGGTTGAATTCCACATTGCAATCACACTGCAAAAATCACTTAAAACTCTCGAGTGGTCATTTCCCTTCTCTAATTTGGCCTTTCCATTTACTCTGAGCACATTCCTTAGGCAATGACCTTCACAGCACAGGCCCTGCACAGCTAAGTAATGAGGAGGTTTTCCAGAGATTGCAGAAGGTGGAATTCGTCATAGCAATCACGAAACCAATAAATGTCTTATTAGCCTGGTGCCCTCCAAATGTATAGAGGCCTCTTCCCAACTGAGCCCTTGTCTGGGGTACAGAATTCTTCTCCAGTGTATCATCTTATATTAGAAGAGTGTCATTTTTCTCTCTCCCACTGCCTTTCTAAAATTCTTCTATGAATTAAAAAAAAAATCCACAAAAACAAAATCCAGAAAGTTACTTTCTTGCCTATAATGTTGTTTGTCTCTTTTAAAGACATATTTATTTACTTTTTATTTACTCTTTTAATGGAGGTACTGGGGATTGAACTCAGGACCTCGTGCATGCTAAGCACATGCTCTCCCACTAACCCTAAGCCCCCCTTGTTTGTGGTTTAAAACCGACATAGAGCTCAGAGAAGATGGCTTCTTATACTAACTGTGCCCACCATGGGGCTGCCGTCAGTTGGTCTTAAGTCATAGAGCTGGATCAGCTTTCCCTAGCCAGTAATGACTCAGACTTTGACAAAGCAAAGGATCCATGTACTTTGATAGAATTCATTGAAACAGGGAGTTGAGCAAGCCACCCCAGGCTCACTTACACAAGAAGCAACACCTGTTAATCATTCCACGGATATTTATTGAGTACCTACTCTGTGCCAAGCACTGTTCCAGGCACTTAAAATAAAACTTGATTCATAGACCCCCGAAGGCAGACTTCATATGGGATCAGAAACAAGGGAAAAAGGGACATGGGGCACCCAGGATACTTCTGAGTATTTCTGTCCTTTGCTTTTCTCTTTTCATCTGAATCATCCTTTCTGTTGCTATAAATAGGTGTTCTTCACTTCCCCATCCTCCTTCTGGAAAGTAGCTCCTGCCAATAACTCTCAAGCATGCATTATCTCTTCCATTCAAGAGACCGACCAGGTGATTCCTTCAGGAAAGTTTCTAGCCAGGTGGCAGGATCACAATGGAAAAACGATCCTGCTCCAACTATAATGGTGTGGGAATGGGGGTGGCAGGAATCCCAGGAGGGCAAGAGGCTGGAAAGACTTAAAATATCATGTCCCCTACAAAAACAGATTTTAAAATAAAGTAACAACTTACAGCAAAATTACTGGATAAAAGCTCGGATATACAGCTATGCTTACATATGTAAATACTTACTGTGAGCTAGGCAATGCACCAAGCCCCTTGCATTCATCACCTCATTTAACCTTTGCAACAATTCTATAAGTAGCCATGTGCTGGTAAATGTTTAACTGGTTCTCTGGGAGGAAAAAAGTTCTGGTTTGTAGTGACTGTCGATTTCTGTGGTGTAACTCCTTGGTAGATTTCAAGTTACCAACATGACATCGCTGAACGTGTTTGGGGAAAGATGTGCGTAAGAGGCTCCTGTGAGCTGGTTAAGACGCAGCTCCAGCCCACTGCTACTTACAAATGAGGTACTACTTTTAGCCCTATTTTCTTCCAGAGAATAAAACAGACAAGAGTCTAGTTAAATGACTTGCTCAAGTTTGCCCCAAGGAATCCAAGGTTTTCAAATCTCCTTCATCTCTTCTAGAGAATTTATTGGAATTTCTTCTACCTTCAGGTGCACTGACTGCCCTGACACGTGATGAAGTATCTCATTTTCATGTTGATCAGTAACACAGTGTAATACCACTTTATCTGCCTGTGGGTTTCCTCCCTGCCTGGGTCCTGTAAAGCCCTGGGTTGCTCCATTCCGAGAAAATAGGGATCTGCGGTCTTGCCTCCAACAATGACTAGTCCCTCATTCGTCCCCAGTGTGTATCCTCTTGTGGTGTGTTCACGCTTTTTTGCATCCTCAGTAAACTTTTCATTTCACTACTGACGGTGTATTCTTTTAAAAGACATTTGAAACCGCAATTAAACTCAACCTACATGGCATCAACGATGCTCCAAAATTGATTCAAGTGACTACACCTGAACAGCCCTGGCCAAGTCTGCACACACAGGCAATGACAACTCTGTCAGACCTGCCCATTGTCAACCATGACTGTGAGGTGCCACTCGTTGTCAGACGCATCTGGATTTCAGAGACATTAAAATGTGAGATAACATGCACCTGGAGCATTCAGGCTCCTTGATCTTCCAATTCAATGTTAGCGCCATAGCAAAAGGGTAAATTCAGGGAACCCAAGTCCCTAAGCAAACTGTCACAAAAAGGCTATTTTATTTATTCTGAATGATTTATTTACTCTGAATGATAACTCGATCTCAGCCCTTTGTATCAGTATCAGTTAATCGATGCTTGCTTCCTTAGGAAAGAACAAACAAGAGGACTCCAGCAGGGAGCATGGAGCTCTCTCGATCTCTGTCCAACCTCAAGTTGCTTATCTTGACTTTTAGGATGGTTAGCCTGGGATTCTCCCATAGGAAGGGAGCGTGTTCTCTTACTCTAATTCTCTGGTGTCCAGCCCAATGCAGAGACTGGAGGAGACCCAGGAAACATGAAACTTAATGCAACATGGTACCCTAAATTAGAGCCCAGAGCCGAAAAAGGACGTAAGTGGAAAAAAAGGGTGAAGTGTAAATAAAATCTGGAGTTTAGTCCACAGTAACGTACCAGCGGTGGTTAATTTGACACATCCATGGTAACTGATTAGCATCCGGGGACTGGGTGAGAGGTATCCAGGAACTCTTTTTACCATCTCTGTACCTTTTCTGTGAATCCAAAATGATTCCAAAATTAAAAGTTTACTTAAAAAAAATAAATGCCTCTCTGACAGGACTGCCAAGGAGAAGCACTATGCTTGGTGAGCACAGGGCATCCCTATTTGACCTAGATTTAACCGAGGCCGGAAGTTACCAAGCACTTCACTTCCCCATGAAATGACTGTTGACCTGAGGGCTTAAGAATGAGGAAGACTTTTATGAAAATTACAGGTCACAAAGTTAAACAGACTGGGACTTGGAGATTACAAGAGCGTTTTGGTTCCAAGAAAGTTTTTTTTTTTTTCCTTTGTTAATAAAAATCTGAAGTATTGCAGGTGATGCTATAAGCAGACAGGCTAGGGCAGGGGTCCCTGGAGGAAACGAACCAGATCCAATTTCTGACAGAAGAAAAGCCATTTTGGCCTAAAGCATTTTGTGATCTAAACCTGGCCACACAATGCTTGCCCTTGAACAGGTCTCAGTAATTAATGATCTGAAGGAAACAAAGGAATGAAAAGCAACCTCGGTACAGATAAAATCAAGTCCTGGTTCCTCCTCAAGGGATATAGATAACAGTCTGATACATCTTTGAGTTCTGCGGGAACTAAGCCCCTCCCCCCACCCAGGTGGAAGAGGGTAAGTATGTGCTAAGACCTCAGACCGGTCAGAACCTAAGGAACGGTGACGTTGACCTTTTCTGACCCTCGAGACTTCAATCAACTAAACCTTGGACTCTGGAGGGCTTTGCATCTGAACCATGCTGACGTCGCCTCTGCTCAGGCCCCTTGATGCACGTGCAGGTAACCTTAGCCTAAAACTTCCCCAGCTTTGCTGTTCGCGGAGAGGCTGCTCCGGGAAAGATCCCCGGTGCTCTCCTTACCTGCTGCAAGTGAGAAGCCCTTCCTTCTGCTCTTTGCCTGAGTTGGGTCTTTTGGCTCGACACCCCCCAAGAGGGAAACCCGGCTTTTTCTTTTTCAGTGGGGGTTGAGAAGGCTGTGCCTTGTTTTTGAGGGATCTCACTGCTTGTTTGCTTGAACAAAATCAAACCTGTTACTTCTCTTTCTCATCAGCCTGACCTCAGCACCAGAGCAAGGATGGAAGGTTTTATGGCCTCTAATCTTTAAATCTTTGGACCCAGGTGTACCAGGACAGAGGAAAAGGAGTTCCTCTCTCCACCAAAGTGAGAGTCCAGGGGGTCTTGGACCTGTCACCCTCCCACATTCCCCAGACGTGCCATTCTGGAGCCCAGGTGATACCTGAGCGAGGCGGACAAGATTTCCATGGCAGGGATCTCAGCTTGGAGCTAGACCGTTCTAGAGGGCCAGGCTGCTGGAAGGGCAAAGGATGTGGCCAGGGAGCTGTGGGCCAGATGGAGACCCTTGGCCTAGACCAGCACTTGCGCTAGTGCAGGGGAGCGAATATTCCTGTTACCAATCTGGGTCCTTGGGCTGTTAAATCAAAAGAAATTGTTAAGAGGCCAGGTGAGGAATTCAGGCAAGGCTTTACTGGGACTCGTGCTGCAGCACAAGGGAATAAAAACAAGAAGCAGTTGTCTTTGCTCACTCCTGAGTGGAAGGCAAGGTGGTTCTTTAAATGGGGTGAGGATCGGGGCGGGTCCATAGGTCAGGCAGGAGGTGTAGCTTAGGTGGCCTGCCCACCCCCTTGGTGATGCTGTGTGCAGGGCTCATGCACAGCACCCTGCTTTTGCTCTCAGCACCTCAGAAATGGCAGTTTGTGGCCTTTTTGCTTATTGTTCATAAATACCCCAACTGCGCATGTGTGCAGCTATTTTTAGTCCCTTATGGTTTCTTTGTATTCTGTTGCTCGAGGAAATGTTTGTTGAGGTGCAAGCACTCCAGTAACGGGACCCAGGCCCCAGGCTCCAGCCTCTCATTCCCATCACCTTGGTTAAGGCCTCTACCCATCCCCAGAGCACAGGTGCTGTAGAGAAGATGGCTGGGAAATCATTATATGGCAGGTGGCAATGGAAGGATGGAGTTGTGTGCACAAACATGGACTATGCACACATTAGGCCAATGAAAGTCAAGGACTACCTGTAGTGAGTCAACTTTTGGCCTCTGTAAAAGCGTCTTTAGAGAGGACGAGCAGGGTGGGGAATGAGTTCCATGCCCAGATGTGACATGGATGTTTTACGTTCTGTAGCGTCGCTGCATGTTGGAGCAGGAAGATGTTTCATTTTCTTCGTTATTATTTCAGTCCTGCTCTCCCTGTCAGCAGTATAACAGGATACATGTCAGAGCCCCAGACAGTTCCCTGCAAACCAACGTCTTCTCCATCTCCCTTTCAGCAGCCAAGGTCTCTACATGATTTCTCTTGCCCAAGAGTAGAAGAGGGGTCCCCCCCTTTGATAATGGCCTTTCTATTGTGAGAGGAACAAAGAATGAGATGTCACTTCATTTTTGCCATGTTATTTAATGCGGAGGTGTGCATTTTTACCAACACAATGGCTATCAAGCACTAACTGTTTTCTAGCTGAGATATGACTCAATAATGGTTCATAAAATGCAATGTCATGGGTCAGCATTTTCTTAAAACAAAAAATTGGAGTGCATTTACAGAAGTTAACATTAAGTCTTATTTCACAAAACTCGTTTAGCTACATGTATGTTTATACTAGGGTCATGATGTAAAATACATTCCTCACTGTGGGTTCTGGGGAGTCACGACTGAAAACCTTTGCTGTAAGGGTTTTATCTTCATCAGAGGTGACCCGGTACAGGGGTTCTCAAAGTTAGGTTCTGGGACCAGGGGCATCACCTGGGGACTTGTTAGCAATGTTCTCACACCCCTGCCTCCAGGCCTCCTGAATCAGACACTGGGTGGGGTGGGGGTGGGGGGATTGTGGGAAGAATCCAGATTATTCTGACGCACACTCACATGTGAGCACCACTGGTAAAGTGCTTCAAAGGATTAATTACAAACATCAACGAGGCATTAGCACCAAAGAAGAATGACCAAAAAAATCTGCAGCTCTTTTGATCAATAATGAGCCTCATGAATTTCACATACTATTTCATTTAACCCTCAAGCAAACCTATATCAGTAATAGAGCTGTCCCTCGGTATCTGTGGTGGATTAATTCCAGAACCTCCTTTGGATGCCAGAATCCATGGATGCTCAAGTCCCTTATATAAAATGGTGAAGTATTTGCATGTAACCTACACACACCATCCTGGATATTTTAAATCATCTCTAGATTACTTATAATATCTACTACTATGCGAATAGGTGTAAATACAATGTGAATGCTATGTGAATAGTTGCTTTCATGTGGCAAATTCAAGTTTTACTTTTTGGAACGTTCTAGATTTTTTTTTAATTTTTTTTTAATTTTCTTTTTCTTTTTTTTTTTTTTACATTTTCTAGGTGACTTTATTTATTGAGTTTTTTTTTTTCTTTTTTGAGGTAAACAGGTTTATTTCTTTATTTTTGAAAGCGGTACTGGGGATTGAACCCAGGACCTTGTGCATGCTAAGCATGTGCTCTGTCACTTAACTGTACCCTCCCGACCTTTTTACAAAAAATATTTTCAATCTGCAGCTGGTTTGCAGAACCCTTGGATACAAAAGGCCGGCTATGCTAGAGTTCTATAAATGCCCCAGGTGAGCCTTATTCATCCTCCTAAAAACAATGGGGCTTTTCTTTGGAAAACTCCTCCATCAGCTCCTGAAAGGCTGGGTGGGAACTTGCCTCCGGGTAAGAATGCAACCTTAGGCAGGATTCCTTAGCCCAGAGTTTTCCAAGCTTTAGTCATTTGCCTGCCACTTTTATTATCACCCACTTACGCTATTCACTTGTTGTATGTGAGTACATTTATTTTGCAACAAATCTCTTTATCAACACATCTTAAGCAGAAGAGGGGTGCTGGGCTCAGAAGTGGAAGAGGCCTTTATAAGCAAATACATTGAAAGAAAAAGATTCAGTGATGAAACTCGGCATGTGGCTTGTCACAGACTCAAAGGCTTAATGCTCTCTACTCCCCTCCCCTCCTCCCTTTCTTCTCCATTCCCTTCTCCCTTTTTTTTGGGGGGGGGGGGGTTTCTTTCTTCCAAGAGGAAGAATGACTATATTAGAGAGGTGGTAAAGATAAAATAGCACCAAATTAAGACTTTCTTTAATGTCTCCTAAACTTAAAACTGCTCTAAAAAATAAAGCCTATTTTTTGGTTTTGGTTTTGTTCTTTGGGGGTTTTTTGTTTGTTTGTTTTTGTTTTGGTGGGGGGGTAATTAGGTTTACTTATTTGTTTATTTAATGGAGGTACTGGGGACTGAACCCAGGACCTCATGCCTGCTAAGCATGTGCTCTACCACTGAGCTACACCCTGCCCCCTCCACTTAGTGTCTCTTAAACCTGAAACTGCTCTAAAAAATAAAGCCCATTAATTTTTTTGTTTTTTGTTTTTGCTTCTTTGGGGTTTTTTTTGGGGGGGGGGGGTTAATTAGGTTGGTTGGTTGGTTGGTTTGTTTGTTTAATGGAGGTACCGGGGATTGAACCCAAGACCTCGTCATACATGCTAAGCATGTGCTCTACCACTGAGCTATACCCTCCCCCTACTAAAGCCCATTAATTTTTTAAAAAGTGTACACATAAAAATAAGAGTTTTAAATTGGAAAAAAAAAAAAAAACACGCTCCCTGCGTGAGTCAAGGCTATTTCATGCTGCCTTCCCCAAACTACCCCAAGTCATCAGAAATTACTACCTGAAATTATCCCTCACAGTAACATTGGTCCATGGCCTCCATTGTGGGAAACATTCCTTAGCCAAAGTCTCATTACATGAAACAGTAAGAAGAAAAAGTGTAAACTGAATGGTTTCCTACTGATGGCAGAATGAATTCGTGAATCATTCATCTTTCTGCCAAAGCTCTCCATCCATGATCTGGCCCTCGTGTTTATTTTAGCCCTTCTCCCATTGCCCTTGTCCGCCCCTGGCATTATCTCAAACTCTCTACTCTTCCCTGCATCTGAAAATTCCTCCCCCGCCTCTGCCTGTCAAATCTGACTCACGATCATCCAGCAAACACACCATTCCTTCGAATGGGCCACACAGTCACATGATGCCTCCCTGGGTTTTCCCAGACAGGGAAAGCATACCCTCTCTTGTGTGTCTCTGGAGCAGTGGGTGCACAACCATTACAGCCAACATCTTTTGTGGGGTGTGGTGGATTTCTATGTCTGCCTCGGTTACCAGACAAAATACACAGTGCCTAGCCAAATTGGAATTTCAGATAAACCACGGATAATTTTTTTAGTGTAAGTCTGTCCCGTGCAATATTTAACTGGGTGTCCTGTATTTTTTATTTGCTAAATCTGGCAACCCTGTGTCTGTCTCCAATGAGACTTAGCTTCCTAAAACAAAGGCTATGGCTTTCCATCCTTGTGTGAACAGTCCCGAGGACATTACCAAGCATGTAGTAGCAGCGTGGTAACTACTAGCTGGAGGAATGGCTGCATGGATGGCTTCTGCCCAGACTCACACAGGAGACCCTAAGAGTTCAAGTCAGACCAGGAATTCATTTCTATTCCAACTTAGAAATGCAGCTTTGGAAGGAGGAAAGAGAACGTGCTCAAATATAATACATTTACCTACAGACTAGGCGCACAGGAGGGCGCAAAGCTGTCCACGTGATTCTCCAGCTTGTCTTTAACACAATAACAAGGCACAGGTGCAAGGCTTTACAAGTCTGCAATCAGCTCCCACACAGGTCCCATTATGAGGGTGAGAACTTGGTCTACTGAATCCAAAGCCAAGCAGAATGAGCAGCAGCAGCCAAGAATAGGTCTCCACCATGTCGGGGCCAGTTTGGCCCCTGTTAATCAGGTAGCCAATGAATCACCGTGTTTTGCTTTAAAGCGTTCCTATGAGGGCACTGGGAGAAGAATGACAGGCTCTAAAGTCAGAAAGACCTGGGTTCGTAGTTGTGACTCAACCACTGCCGGGCTGAGGCCTCTCTGGGACTCAGTATTCGCATCTGTAAACCCGGCTATAATGGGTACCTTTGGAAGGTGGATGCAAGTATTAAATGAAATAATGTACATGAAGTGTTTTGCATGGGGCCTGGTCCATAACAAGGGTTCAAAGGTAACAGTGATGATGATGAGGACGATTATGTTTTCATTTCCACGTTTCAGCCAGACTGTAGTCTCTCAGAACATATGAACTGAATTAATTCTGTTGTTTAATTTCTTTTATATCCTCCAACAGCTTCTAGTACAATGAGCAATAAAGATTTTTCATCCTATAGACACTCAAAGAGACCGAAGTTTTTTAACTGTTCAGTATTTTCTTGCCTTTCATAAAGATGACGATATTTCACCCCAAATAGGGTAGGGTCAGACCAAAAATTAAGTGTCGGAGGTGACTGGTGGGCTGCACACCATCATTCACAAATCATTGACAGACTAAGTTTGGGCAGGTAAGAAATACTAGAGAAATAAAGAAGGCGGCATTTCTTGAAATAGTAAAGAACAATTTGGGTATAAAAACTGCTCTCCCCACAGTTCCCGCCAAGATGTTCTACTGGATGTGTGCCTGATCACGGGTGCCCACCCTTGGGAACACACCTCAACGAGGTGGTGGTTGCCCCTCTCACCAGCTACTCAAGACGCGAGTTCAGAGTGATTGATATCTACACTCAGCAAATGAATGTGCACCATATAGAAGACGTTCTCCAGTCTTAAAATCCTTATTCGTTCCTAGCTTTATTAACTACAGCTATTGTTAAATTTGCATTTTCATATTAAGATCCCTTGACTTAAACCTAGCAAAGTCCTCACTGGCACCTGCCTTTATAAGGGTGTCACACACACATCCGCAAATCATCTTCTTGGAAGTCTGTGGCTTTGAGCAATTTACTTTACCTGGGATGAAATTTTTTCACCTGTGTGATGAGAAAGTTGGAATTGTGTGGTCTCTAAGTTCCCTTTCAGATCCTTTCCTTCTGTTTGGTCATTGCATCCTCTTTAGCTGATCCAGAGCCCGCCCCCCCCCCCCCCCCCGCAAGGCTAAGTCTATGAAAGAATGCATTGGTCAAATTATTTTTTTTCGCATCTTTTGAGTATTCATTTCTGGGTCAGCTGTAATGTGTACTCCAGCCAATCCAGGCGAAAAAGGATCCCAAGGTTGAGGTTTAGCTCTTGGTAACCAGAAAGGCCACTGACAACTTCTTTTACAAGGCTTGGGGATTAAAAAGAGCTTGCCACCTAGAAAACATTCAGTAATTATTGGTTTTATCATTACTGTGACTCTCTGTTATCACTGCGATGGAGGAGATTAATATACAGGAATGATTCCATCCTTGTCTACGCCCTTGATGCAGCATGGGAATGCCCACCAGCTACTCTGTTGTGCAGACAATGCCAAGAGACGGGGGGGGGGGGGGGGGGGTTAGCTAAGAGTAACAGCCTGGCTTGATGAGAGCAGAACTAGATTTTTCCTGACTTTTCTCAGTTTTCTTATTGTCACCCCATGTTTATAGTTTGTATGAGGACCTCATCCATGTTGAACAATTTACAGGAGTCGCGATGCCTTAAATTACACCAACAGTTATTCATTTCCTTATAGTAAACAGTATTGGCTCCCAGTGGTCTTTAAAATGTAAATATACCCAGGTGGTAACACAGCAAATTCATAACACTTTTTTTAAAGGTAAGTTTCTTAGAGGGGTAGGGGTGCTTGGAGAAGGAAACATCCTGAGAGTATTTCAGAGTTAGAGATCAGGTAGAAGCAATGTGGTAGTGAAGAGGGTAAGAGAAAAGGATGCTAGGATCGGGGAACGAGATTCTAAAAAGGTAGGGCAGGGGACAGAGAAGATACGCCCCGCTTTATGGTTTCACCTCTGGTCTGCCTCTCTCCCCAACCCTGCCCAGGCGTTAAGAGTCAGTGGAGTCCTTTGGGAGCTAGATCTGCTACATATAGGTCAGAAGTGCTCTGAGCCTGTGGCGTGTGTGGCTTCTGACAGCATCTGGTCGCCTGGTCCTCAGGGCACCTGGAAGAAACAGCCCTAGGACACTTGGTGGTAAGTCCACTCTAAGCAGACTATTGAGGACTTGCAAATCACACAGTCTCACCTAGAGCGGATGCTGTAATGTCCCCCAAATTCCTACACCAAGGGGAGGTCCCCAGCCCCCAGTTGTTGTGGCTATCGGCTGATAATGGCTCCCTTCTCCTGACAATTACCCTCAGTTGATGGGAGCTCTTTGCCCAGGAGGTTATGACCTCTCTAAAGGCAGCCTGTAGTCAGTGACTAATTTGGGAGTAAAGCTATCGTGGGGTTTGTGCTCCAGAGCCCACTTCCTACGGATCAGAGGCTAGCCTTGACCTGAGACCTTGCTTGATTCTGTCCCTTTTCCCTCTGCTGCTTATTCCCTCCCTTACAGGCTTTTTAGAAAGAGCACCCTCAACAAATTATATAAACCCCTATACCTGTCTTAGGCTCTGCTTCTCGGAATTTCTACCCTTTACTTCATTGAATCTGAGATACTGTCAATGGTAAGGTTATTATTAAGAAAGAAAAATGCTGACAATTAATATGTGACATGCCTTCAGTTCTCAGACACACCCTAATTTCGGTGGGAAAAAAATGCATCTTCGAATTAATTATGGTACATTTAATATATACGGTCTCGCTACATTGCATACACCTATGCCACCTGTTTGCTTATAGACAAATAAACTTTGTTTCAACTATCCTTTTACACAAAATAATTTACAAATCTAGAGAACCACTGCTGTGGTCTGAATGTCTGTTCAACTCCCCCTCCTCCAATTCATACGTTGAAATCCTAACCCCCAAAGGTACTGGTATTAGTAGGGGGAGCTTTTGGGGGGTGATTAGGTCCTGAGGGTGGAGCCCTCATGAAAGGGATTAGCGCCCTAATGAAAAAGATCTCACAGAGCTTTATTCTGTCAGGTAAGGATGCAAGAAGTCTGCAGCCCGGAAGAGGGCCCTCCCCTGATCTTGGACTTCCAGCCTCCGGAACTGTGGGAAAGAAGTTTCTGCTGTTTACAAGCTACCCAGCCTGGGGTATTTTGTTGGAGGAGCCCTATTGCCATATCGAAATTTGGCTTCAGATCCCTTATTTATGGGTAAGTTTCATCTTATTTGGAGTTTCACCATCAGAGAGAGCAAAGAGAGCTGTTTTGAATAGCAGGGGAAATCATTGTACCTTATCCATGTACAGCTGCTTATCAAAGGCTTTCAGAAAAATTATTCCTGTCCACAGACCGTGAATTAGCCTTTGGGACAGTTTCAGACTGACTGGCATAGAATTAGAGCTAGAGGACAATATATATGGACCCTGAACCTCTGAGGAAGCATCGTTGCTTTCAGGATGAAGTCTTACATCCTTAACATGGATGCAGGGCTGTGTGTGATCTTACCCCGCTCTAATTCTCTACCTTTATCTCCTAACACTCTGACCCCACGTAAACGCACACAGTCACCAGCCACACTCTAGCTTCTTTCCTGTTTGGGAAAGCGCTGTCTTTCTGCCATAATGCCCTTTTCACATGCTGTTTCCTCTTCCTGGGATGCCTTGCCCTTCATCCTCTTTGCCTATTTACCTTTAGCTCAAAGCCTTATCTGATTTTCCAGCTTATAAAGGGTCCCTCATTTCACATTTTAATAGCACTGCAGAGTTCTCCTTCCTGTGAGTGCATAGTTGCATCTTTTTAAAAAATATTTTTAAATTAAAAAAAATTTTTTTATTGAAGTATACAGTCAATTACAACGTGTCAATTTCTGGTGTACAGTACAATGTCCCCGCCATGCGTATACATATATATTCATTTTCATATTTTTTTCATTAAAGGTTATTACAAGATATTGAACGTAGTTCCCTGTGCTACACAGAAGAAACTTTTTTTTTTTAACCTTTACACTTATTCCTATGGTTATGCAATTAAGACCTATTCCCTTGTTAAGTTACATATTCCGCAAGGATTGCTCCAAGTTCTTGCTCACTCCTGGACCTGTCCCCAGTGTGTGGGGCACCCGATGAATCAGTTGGTTGGCTAATTGAGTAAATAGGGCTGCAAAAACCTTCCTCAACCAGCTGCATGAACACGAAGAATAGTGTAGTGCAATGATTAACTGAGTGTTTAGACCTTGAATCAACGACATTCAAGATAAAATCCTGGTTCTGCCACTTACTAGCTGTGGGATTTGGGGCAAGTTAATTCACATTATTGTGTCTTAGCTTCCTCATCTGTAAAATATTTTTACATACATTATATATATAGCATATAAGTATAATAATTTGGTATCTTATCAAGTCAAAGATGCCCTTGATAGTAAGACACGACACGTATCATTAAGGAAGAACAAACCTACCAATTAAACGAGAACACAAGGTTTCTTATCCCTGAGGCTTTTTTTGTACAAAACTGCCCTCTGTCCATCCGGAGGATTAGACAAGCAGCATCTCAGGAACACTCCGCTGTGTGTGCCCCGCTCGCCCCCAGCCCTACCCGGGAGACTCTCTTCCATGCCTCTGGCCCCACTTCTGCAACACGATCTACCGGCTGGTGTCAGTATGTTTCAGCCGAGAACCGGGAAGATGTTATGAACAACAAATACCGCAGCACGTGCAGTATCAACCATGCTCGTCATTCAACTGAGATGCTGAAAATGTGAACAGCCAGGCCTGTGTGTGACATTGTGGGTGACATCCCCAGCACCGCCTTGCCCTGCTGACCACACTTAGGAGAGGCACAGGTTCTTAAACTCCCCTCAGATTCAGAGAAATTAATATGTGAAAATAAGTGCATTGGCAAGTTTTTACTTCTTTATTTACATTCTGCATAGTTTTTATTTTATGAAAAAGCTCATTTCAAATCTACGTTAAACTAAGCTGAATACAAAGTGTTGGTGAAGGAAGCCTGAGGGGAGGTGTCTCATTGACAAAAACATATGGCCACTGTCCTCTGGCCTTACAATTTCAGGCAAGGCATTTCAAGTGACTTCATGTTTACATGTTTCAGAGCTGGAGCCCAAGAAGAGACTCGCCTCCATTGTCAGGTGTCCATCAGCTCCTAGAGCATCAAGTCCCTTCTGCAGTTTGTTCTTTGGTAAAGAGATTACTCCCGCAAGTCTCCATCCCCTGGCTTTGGCCTAGGTCTTGTGCTTTCAGCATCATCTCCATTAATAGTTACTACAGTGATGTGTGTGGTCCAGTTCAACACACCTGGATCTATAATTCAGTGGAGAACATCCAGCAACCTATCCTTTTTTTTGGGGGGGTGTAATTAAGTTTATTTATTTATTTTGGAGGGGGTACCAGGGATTGAACCCAGCTCCTGAAGCGCGGCTGCGTCTGGGCTGACATGACCACCCAGGACACCTGCAGAGAATTCTAGGCAGTAACCTCCCATTGGTGGGCGGAGCGGCTTCACCAGGATGATAAGCTTATAACGAAGAGTTCTTTGCAGCTCCGGGAAACCCGCCACCATCCTTTCCTGGCCGTATTTCACCAGCTCCCAAGCTCTTGTTTCACCCGTAGGAGCCATGTAAGTGTTTCCAGGCTTGACCCATTTTCCTTTTGAAATTAACTCCCCTGAAATAATAGACCGTTTGGTATTTTGAGAAGAACCCGTTGGTTCTTGGTTTTCCATTTTCAAACTGGTTAGTCTTTATAGTCCTTGGGCAAGAAGTTCACAACCAAGATGTGGGGGTGAAGGGAAGGGCATGCCTCTGGGGGAGGAAAAAAGAAGGGTGAGTCCCAGGCAGCAGCCTCAGGCGATATGGGGCTGCTGCTTCTCGATCTTAGGTTGCTGTGAGAATTAAGTGCGTTTGAATATACAAAGCACATGGATTACTCATCTGAAAGCCTGGGCACACAGTAATGAATCATCATCTCCCAGCAGATATGATCACCTCTGCCAGGCAGTCTTTATCCTCAGTGTCCTTCTCTGGGGTCCCCTGGAAGGACCAGCTCAGCTGACGTCGCACAGACTCAGCACAGCCCTCGATGAACTGAGTCATCCATTCATTTTACTAATGGAAACAATCAGGAGTCGGGAGAAATTCAGGCTTTTTCAGCTGTGCAGCTGAGAGGTGTAACTCTCCACTGGAACGCCAGCTCCATGAGGGCAAGGATTTTTATCTACTTGTTCACTGCCATCAACCCAGTGCCCAGGATAGTGCTGGGCACCTAGCAGGTACTCACCACATTTAGTCGAATGAATGGCTGAATAACTCTGTAGATATTTACAAGAGTTAATAATATTGAGATGAGAGGATTCACACCATGGAGATGACTCACAGCTGAATCAAGTGTAAAAAAGCCATAGTTGCCCTTTTTCTATGCGTTTAAAATATCCCAGTTTTATGGGACAGTTTTAATGGAAATAAACTTAGTAAGTCAAAGTTCTATGATTAATTATACTCTGCTTCCATTATAATTACGTATTGATCCAAGGCTGTTGGTGGAGCACCTGGCAGCTGTGAAAGAAAAACAGTAGCAGGTGTTTGGACTTAGTTCATGCTTGCTAACTAATTAGATGAGGATTTTTTCCCCTGGAAACCCGAAGCAGTTTTCATTTGGCTCCGAAATTGAAAGTCGGAACCCAGGGGCTTCTGCCAACTCTGTTTATCTCTCTTGCTTCTGGACCGGAAGATAGTCTAGCATTAAGATGCTTTTTGCAGATAACTAATGTTATTCATTAGAAGTCGGTTTTATAGTTTCGGTCTCAGCATTCTGACGATGCCAAATTTTACACAACAGATGGACTAGAGTCAGATTGTCACAGTTTGGATCATAGCTCTACCATTCACCAGCTGTGTGACTTTGAGCAAGTTACTTAACATTTCTGTGCTCCAGTTTCAACATCTGTAAAATGGGGATAAGGATGATGTTTACATCACTAGATTATGATGACGACAAAACAAACAAATGCCTTGGACACAGTAGTGCTATATGTGTTCCTTGAATCATAAAAATACTTTAATACTTTAGTTCCCAATAAAGTTTTGTCACTAATTGATTATGTGATCATTTAGGCACACAATCGAAGTTGTTATAAACAGGTTTATGTCAGGCTGATATTCACATGTGCCTAGTAAAAATGGAAACTGTGATTCCCATATGCAGACTTGGTTGTGCTTAAGGGTGGTTTGGGTGCCAAGCATCAGCTAAGCATTTTGGCACCCTGCAAGAGAAATTCACTCCGGCTACCTTAAGCAAAGCCACGAGGGAGGCCCCCAGAATCTAGCCTTAGGTAGGATGGGAATCTAGGATTTCCAGGGATCTCAGAAGCAGGGCCCATGGAAAATCCCTCTAGGAGTGACTCCCATGATTTTCCCTCTTGCATCACCCCACTAGACAGCTGAGTTCTTCTGAGAGAGTTTGATTGGCCTGAATCACCTGCCCACCCTCGGGCCTGGTGGGAGGGAGCAGGTGTGGCCCCTAGACGGTTGGTCCCAACAGGAGTACAATGAGTAGAGGAGAGAGAGTTATCCAGAGGAAAAGCAGGGTGTTATTACCCAAAGAAATGGGGAGGGTTGCCGGGCAAGCCAAAGCATTAGCCATCCACCCCATGAAGAAAGAAAACGGAGGGAGGAGAATGTTTTCTGAAATTCTGTTTATGTTTGTACCATAGGCCTTTCCCAGAATTTAAATGTATCTCTCTCGCTGAGAGGCTGGCCCATCCTCTCGGGGCATTCATGCAAAAAGAGCAAGATCCTGGCAATCGTTATAAACTGCTTCTTTCCCTGGCTGAATGAAGCAGATCTCCGGTTGTTTGTATTGCATTAATTTAAATACTAATCTTTGCCTCACATTTTCATGAGAGCAACAATTCCGAGTTTAATCAAAACACATCATGCTGAACTTCCAGAATTCACCAAATGATAAGTGGACAAAAACGACTCACATATTCATGAACCTTTTTTTTTTTTTTTAGTTGTGTTGTTTTTTGGCTATAAGGACTGTAACATCCAACTTGAAGCTGCATAAGCCAAACAAAAATGTCCTGATGCACCTAACTGAATGTCCAGATGTCGGAGAGGCATTGGACGGGGGTGGAGTTTCACCCAGTGGCTCCAGCTCCTCTCCTCTGAAATCACCATGCTGCTTTCTGCCCTGTTCTCTCCCCATGTTCTTCATCTCAGGCCAGAAGCAAGATGGCTCAGGATTCCCAGGCCTCACGACTACACAGAACAGTATCTGGAGAAAGATGAGGTTACTTCTTAATGCAGATCGCAGGAATAAGGTAACGTCCCCAGAATCTTCTAGAGAACTTTCTTCTCATCTCCTGGGCCCAGACTGGGTCACGTGCCCAATCCTGAAACAACCTTGGGCATCAAGGAGACGCCATCTGTTAACTGGCTTAGATCTGGGGCCTTGAACCAAAGTGGCAAAGGGAGTTATATTATCATGCCTGGTTCCCAACTCACAGGCCACTAGACAACAAGGAGGGGAGAAAGGAACATGTGTTAAAGAGAAAATAAGGTAGGTATTTATCTTTTTTTCTCCCCTAGTATCTGAAACTGACTCCTGCCCCACCCCTATGTCTGAGAAATTTAAGGTTTAGTGGAAGACAGAGGCATTAATGATATAAACCCCATCAGTTTTCTGACCTCCCTCTCAGCAAGAGCAAGGGCATATAACTGAGGCTCCACTGATCACACACCACTGTCTCGGTCAGGTTCTTTTTAGAACCCATGATGCAGAAAGCCTGGAACCTCCTGGAAAATCCATTTGAGTGGCAGGTGGTTGCTGGCTTCCAAGGACATCAGTGACACCAGCAATAATGGTACATCCAGTGTGGGGCTGCCAGATTTAGCAAAGGAAATTACAGGAAACCCAGTTAAATTCAAATTTCAGATAATAAACAATTTTTAGTATAAATACTTTAAGTATGTCCCAAATAATGCAAGGGGCATACTTACACTTTAGACATTATGCATTGTTTATTTAAAATTCAAATTTAACTAAGTGTCCTGTATTTTATCCTATAACCTTAATCCAGTGATGTCCAATTTCCAGTGGCAGCCAACTCCACCCAGGGATGTTCGGTATCAATGGCAAAAGGGTCCTCACCAGACTGGGTTTGTGGCTCGTTTTCGGTTGTGGTCCATCTGCTATCTCCCTCCCTTGCTTCTGCTCAGTTTCCAAAGTTCTGCATCATTGCCAGAAATTCCGTAAGAATAAATCATACAACGTACGCTTTGGTTGCTTGCTACTCTGAACCCTGATCATACAAACCTCAGCATCCACTACAGAAATGTGAACTTGTCCTTTGGCATTGATGTCAGTATGAAACACCAAGGGGAAGGGAACATTTTTAGAGCAGAAGTAGCATGGTACTGAGATCTGGGTCATAGGTGAGGAGCCTTCTTTGCAAGGTTCTGCTTTCTAAGTGCTTTGTCATTACCTTAAGGAATTTCCCAACAACGTCTCCTGGTTTAACTAACCTTAAAGTGTAAAATGGAAAAAAATTCTGTAATCTTAGGTAACTTAAAAATTAAGGGTCGCAAAAGTCTGGCATAGGCAAAAGCCCCTTTCCCTTTCCTTTAGCCCATCCTGACTAATAAAACTAAGCTATTTTCATATATAATAATCTCACTACCGTTGCATTTAGCAATGAAAATATAACGAAAATGTGTAGTGTGAAAAGCATAATGCTTTTTGGATCCTAAATTGAACTGTACTCCTATTAACCTATTACATTCCAAGAATAATATCTCTTCATGGTCTGAATTCCCTTTGGATTAGGGGCTGATACAAATTTACCAGTTGTCACCGGGGAGAACAGTGAAGCAGTTTAATTACGCTAGTGGTTATAGACTAGCTCATGGAAGAGGCATCTTGGTTCTGGATGGTGAAATCTGCTACCCTGCACACATGCCAGGGGATACTGGGTCTCTTGAGCTTATTAAGTGATGATAAAAGTTGTTTGCTGAGGTTGAACATGGTGTTTATAAGCCGGGCACAGCCTCTCCAGCCTTTTCCAGCTTCACTCCCTCACAGTGGGGACAGCTGGCATGGCTCTGGAAGCCAAATATGAAGCAAAGATTCTCTTCACATTTGACAATCCCAGGGGAGTGGTAATAGCTCAGTGGTAGGGCGCGTGCTTAACATGCATGAGGTCCTGGGTTCAATCCCCAGTGCTTCCATTAAAAAAAAAAAAAAAATTGACGCTTCCAAATATGAACAGGCTACTAAAGCATAAGTGTGGTGCATTTTTTTTCTCCCACCCAGTAGCCATTCTTCTTTTCTCACAAACCCTGATTTCCTCATGGAAAAGTATTGCTCCCTACTATGTGAAATCCCAGAGAAACAGAGAAACCAAAGCCTTCATTCTACTAAAGAAGCTGAGGGGTTCCCTGAAGGCTCCTTCCACAGGATCCTACATCTCACGGTCCCAGCCTAGCCATTCTGACCATGTTGACTGGTCCCCCAATGGGACACAACAAAACCTAGACTGGGCCTCCAGAGGAAAAAAAAAAAAAAAAAAAGGCTCTTTTTCACTGGATTTAAAGTGCTGGAAGATTAGGTTTGAAAGCGTAGGGGCCAAACCGCTACCACAGTGAAGAGGCTTGTCTGAAAACAGAGCAAGTCAGAGGCCAGAGAACCAAAGGATAAAAGAGAAACTGGGTCCTGGTGACATCACTTGACCTTTTGCGTGAAGTCATGACTAGAGCTACACCTTTCCCTGGAATTGCCAAATTCTCCTTTTCTAGGTCAGTGTGGTTCCTGTCATTTGGGACAGAGTTTAAATGATAGCTGGTTTTCCCCCTACGTGCAAGCATGAGACTGTCCAGAATGAAGGTCGTCACAGCCAGGGCGAGGACCAAGGCCTCTGACCTCTGGGTCACTGTTGGGCGGGGTCTCATCCAACTGTAACTTCAGGCAAATCCCCTCACCTCTCTCTATCTCCTCCCCATCAAAGGAATGTTCCTACCTGCCCTAGAAACTCACGTGGCCGTTGTGGGGGTAGTAATGTGGAAGGAACAGATGTGGAAAGGCATTTGGCTACAACACCGTTCTGTGATGATAGTACTATATTTGCTTTCTGGGCAACCTGAGAAGCTTTACCAAAAGAAGCAACTCTGGAACGAGGCTTTTTTTTTTTTTTTTCCTCCTCAAAGGTCAAAATTTCTTCCAAAATTGAAGAGTTTACAAGATAAATTGCCTTTTAATTCAGCCATCTTGCAGTTAATTTTTTGCTTCATGTTTAAGTTTTTGGTGCTCAGACCATATTTCTACTAAGAGCTGATAGCTGTTTTCAGGTGGGAATGGTCAAAAGCGGAATATAATTATGTCTGTGGTCTATGACTAATTTAGATAATGTTCAGTAAGTGCTACTTCACAAAACCCTGCCCTCGGCGCAGGATTGAATGGAATTGGTATACTGGTTTGTTTGGGTGGGTGAGGAGATAGGGCTGTTCTACATTGTATGTTTCAGTTATCAGATTTCTCTAGAAAATCGAATGCATTTCTAAATGCGTTTCCAGAGAAAATGACTAAGTGTGAGTAACACCATCATTTCCTGTAAATGGCGAAAGGGTTAAAGATCAAAAGAGAGGAAAAAAACTCAAGTCCTTTGCAATTGTTTCAGAACTGGGTTAGCATAACTGATACTGTAAAACATGCCATTTTGTTATTAGACAAAGTGTTTACTAGTTTCTGCAATCAAGAAGCGAAATAGAAAAGGATCTGAAGTAAGTAGAGATGAAACCCCCATCTCTCAGGCTCTTGTGTCTCTACAAGGAAATTTTGACCCCAACAAGGTCTGATTATAGCCGCACATCTAAGTCTGTTTTCCAATCTTGTGGCCACGGTCGGGATTTGCCTTCTATTCAGGGAGCAATGAAAAGATAACTGAAGGGTCTCAGGCAGAGGCATGCGGTGCTCAGACGTCCATACTGATAGGTGAATGGATTACAGGGGAGCAAACATCGTAGCAGGGAGGTGAGTTACGAGGGTGTGACATGGTAAGAGATGACGTGGTCTGCACCGGGGCAGTAGCAGTGGGGGTAGAAATGAGGAACCACCAAGTGCTTTACTGGAGTAGAGATCTCCTCGATGAGCAAAACGAAGATGACCTCATATCCAATAAATTACTTGCAGTGATACATTTGAAACTGTTGTTGACTCTTCAATTCCCCTTTGCTGATAAAGATTCTAATGAAGGACTTACCCTGTTTTCCTGGGAGGAGGATCATGAGACAATATGGACCTCACAAACATGTGCCAAGTGGCCAAGATAAACAAAACTAAGGGCCAATATAACAGAAAAATCCAACGGATGATGTGGTTACATCTTGGCTTGTGTCACCTTGACTGTACCCTCAAAGTTGCCAACATCGGGAATAATTTTGAAAGCACTTGTTAGACCATTAAATTACTTCTTTGTCATCAAGTAATTTCTGCATAGTTCTAGGATTAGACTTGCTGGACAACCATGTGCTTCAAATGAACTCTTACTACTTTTATGTCTCAAGGCTCCAACCAAGTAAAATTCTTTAGTGGGATCAGTCTCCTTCCCTTAAAGTTTGCCTGTTTGTAAGAATAATTGTTGGATTATTGCTAGAGTGCCACTAAACACTGTGGCGTGCCAATATCCATGTAGGTAAAGAGCAGATCATTGAAAAGACATACTTCCTGGTGGATGGGTGGCTATAAATAAAACAAGTTGTCTTCCGCACAAGAGTTAGGGTCACTTTTAGCTCTAGACCAGTTGTTAATGGCACCAGACAAAGATAATCTACCCACATTTTCTCTCTCTACCTTTTGGAGAGATAAGATTTCCACAGTATGATTAGAGAAATTGGACTCATCTGACTTCTACAGGAAGGGTTTTTATTTCATTCTTTGTCTTTTATCATTTTTCAGAGCATCATATTTATTTACATTAGATGATTTCATAAAAGCAAATAGATACCTTTATCCCATTTTTGTTTTATAGTTCAGTGGCCCTTAGTATATTCACAAAGTTGTAGAATCACCATTATCTAACTCCAGAATATTTTCAAGACCTCAAAAAGGTACTCCACACCTATTAGTAGTCACTCCCCATCCCCCACCCCCCACCCCACCCCCGGTCCCTGGGAACCACGAACATACTTATTGACCATATGGATTTGCCTATTCTGGACATTCCCAAAAAATGGAGTCATATTAAAAAGTGGCTTTTTCTGTCTGGGTGGCTTCTTCTACTCAACTAGCCTATTTTCAAGGTTCATCTATATTGTGGCATGTATCATAACCTCATTTCATTTTATGGCCAAATAATTTTCCGTTGTGTGGATATCCCACATTTGTCATCCATTCATCAGTTGATGGACATTTGGGTTGTTTCTACATTTAAGCTATTAAGAATAATGCTGCTATGAACAAGTTTTTGTGTGTAAAAATATTATCAATTTCTTGGGTACGTATCTAGGAGCAGAATTGCTAGATAATATGGTAACTCTATGCTTCATTTATTGAAGAATTACCAAACTGTTTTTCACAGCTGCTGCTCCATTTTTCATTTATTTCCACCAGCAGTGCATCAGCATTCCAGTTTCTCCACATCCTTACAACACTCGTTTTTGTGCTATTACAGCCATCTTAGTGCGTGTAGAGTAGTAGCTCATTGTGGTTTTAATTTGCATTTCCATAATGATTAATGATGGGGAACATATTTTCATGTGCTTATTGGCCATTTGTCTATCTTCTTTGGAGAAATGTCTATTCAAATCTTTCATCAATATTCGAATGGGTTGTCGTTTTACTCTTTGAGTTGCAAGAATTCTTTACGTATTCTAGATCTAATCATCAAAAAGTTCCCCTGCTCCTCTCTGCAACACCCCCCCTCCACCCAGCATCATGACCACTGAGTTGCTTTCTGCCCCTCTCGATTAGTCTTTCCCATTCTAGAACTTTGTATGAATAGATTCATATGAATGGGTTTTTAAAGCATGGAATCTTTTCTGTCTGGCTTCTTCCACTCTGCATAGTATCTCTGATATTCATCCATGTTATCGTGTGTATAAGGAGTTCATTTCCGTTGCTAAGGAGTATTCCGTTGCTAGGGCTATGTCACTTTTATTAGATATCAGTAGTAGCAGTTTTCACCTGTTCATGAACATTCAGGTTTAGTTTGGGGCTATTATCAATAAAGTCGCTATGAACGTTCATATGCAAGTCTTTGTGCAGATCTGGGTTTTCATTGGGTAAATACCTAGAAGTGGAAATACTGTACCATATGTTAATGTATGTTTAACTTCATTTAAAAAAAAAAAAAAAAGCAAAACAAAACAAAACCTTTCCAAACTGTTTTCCAAAGTGGTTGTACAATTTTACACTTCCATCAGCCATGTTATGGAAGTTTCTAGTTAATCTACAAACTCACCAACGTTTGGTGATATCAGCCACTTAAATTTTACCAGTCTAGTGGGTGAAAAGTGGCATTTCATTGTGGTTTTAATTTGAATTTCCCTGATGACTCATGATGTTGAGCATCTGTCTGTTTACGTACTTACTGGCCATTTATGTGTCTTTTGAGAAGTGTGTGTTCCAGTTATCACTATGTTTTTACCAGTTGTTCATCTTAGTATTGAGTTGTGAAAGTTCATTATATTCTGGAGATAAGCCCTTTGTTGGATAGATGTATTGAGCATACCTTCTCCCAGTCTGTGATCTGCCTTCTCATCAAAAACAACAACAACAACAAAACCCAGTGTTTTTCCAAGAGCTGAGGTTTTAAATTTTAATGAAGTCAAATTTATTAGCTTTTTATTGTCTAGTTAGTGACTTCTGTGTCCTAAGAAATACCTGCCCCAAAGGTTGCAAAGATGATCTCCAACATCTTCTTCTAGAAGTTGTACGGCTGGTTTTGTTGTAAGAAGTGAGATGAGGGTCATGTTCTTTCCTCCTTCTTCTTCATCTTCTTCTTCTTTTTTTTTTTTTTTCAGTAATGATATGCACAGGATTCTTGAAGGAGAAGAAAGAATCTGGAAGCAGCAAAGGGGAAATACCCTTACAGTTAGAGTTTGTAAATTAGCATAAGGAATGTTAGATATTTGTCACTGGTGAAACCAGGGGTATTCAAAGATATGTGGATGGGCTGGCTTGAAAACTGGGCTGACACTTCCTCCCCTTCAGGAACAAGGTCTAAGAATTGGTGCACATTTAATGTGACCAGACGACCTCTCTGGGTCTTGATTTTCTTCTCTGTAAAATGGGAAGAATAAAAATCTATCTTCTAGGGGAGGTTGAGATGAATGATGTGACACACCCAGTTCCAGGCCCGGCACTGAAGGACTGTTCCACGCTTTTATTTGTTCCTTTGCCTTCCATCTTCTTTACCATAGTATTTTGAGCTCCCAATTTTATACCACTTACCATGTTCTCTTTTGTGTTTCTTCATTGCAACTCTCCTTCTAGACAGTCTTTAAGCTTAACTCATGCGGGAATCCCCTTGGAGATCCCAGGGCAAAACTGATCAAATCTTAGTGTCCCTAATCACCTGAGATGCTGTTTTAAAAATGCCGACTCCAGGGATCTGCCTCAAAAGACTGCGATTCCGTAAGTCTGTCCGGGTGTGGCCCAGAAATCTGCAGTATCATCAAGTAGCTTCAGCGATGCTGAAGGAGGCGATCGAGGGCCATACTTAGAGAAATCTACCATCTGAGAAAAGCTTGCTTCAGAAGCCCTAGGGCTGCATTTTCTTCAAGTCAGACCTGAACAAAGACAGCAAACCTAGTTTTCTGGTTCCCCAGGGAGCCTCAGACTGAGCCGACCCGGAAACCTGAAGCAAGCTCATCACCCAGGCTACAAGCCTCTGCTCTTCCAGATGACGTAGGAATACCAATTTTGCCTGTCCAAAATGCATTTCCCCTTTCCTCTGGTAACCCCCTGGATTTTCCTCACTCCTGGTGGAAATGATTGGTTCAAGCAAAGCTGATGCCTCTCCCCTCCCAGCCCTCCCCCAATTCAGGTCAGTGAATGGCAGCATCCCAGGCAGTTACTAGAACGGGGAGAGGAGCGCTCTTCCTTCCGGGACACTAAAACGGTAGGGACCTAAGTCTGCAGGAGCCTGGACTAGGTGGAGACACTAGGTGGAGAGCCCACTGAGAATGAAACAATAAGCACGGTGCTCCCAGGACATCTGTGGGCTCTGGAGTTCCCGGGAGTATGCACTACTAATTCTTTTTTGTTGAAGTCATTTGACTTGGAATTTCTTCTTAAAACTTACGAGTTCTGACTAAAGCGCAGAACCAGGCCCTTGCACGACTTTTCCATCACCCTCTCTCCTCTTCTCGCCTCGACCTCTCGGTACAAACAGATCCTCCCTCACCGGGCTGTCCCAGCAATTCCTCCACACCTCACTCTCTTCCCAGAATGTCACCTCCTGGCCACAGCTGAACTGTTAAGGACTAAGTGTCCCATGCCCCTGTGGCAGGGGATCTTCCTCTTCAGGTAGTGCCAGGTCATGCCCACTTTTCTTTCACGCTGTGAGGGGAAAAATTCCTTTGAGATTGATGTTATAGAGCTCACTGTTCTGTACTAATTTCCTGATGACTTAATTCACTTAGGGCTTTGACATCTGTTCTCGGGTCTCCCCTTCCACCTCTGCCATCATTCCAGAAGGATTTCACCATTCCCTTAATAGCCTATAATCCGAGTTCATATGCCACTTACTGCGTACCAGGCATGGTTCTAAGCACTTTATGTATATTTTAGCTCACTCAGCCCTTCCAATAGCATGAGGTATTATTATCCCCATTTTATAGATGAGGAAACTGAGGCACAGGAAGGCCATTTAGGCTTGTCTAGGGTTACCCAGCCACTCAGTGGGAGAGTGGGGATGAGGACAGGGAATCTAATTGCAGAGTCTGGCCTCTTAACACACATGCTAGCCTCCCAGTTCCCTGTTCTCTGTCATCATAACAGCCCCCATATCTACTCTATGTTGGTCCAGGAAGGTGGAGTGGGGTCAGTACCTCCTCTAATTGTGTCACTGGATATTTGGAACTTCCTTGAAGAGGAGATGTCAGAGGGTGGACTGGATGGCCACTGGAGATCTGTACCTCCCCTTCCTACAGCGCAATCATTTATTGTCATCTCCCACATAAAATGTACAACTAACAGAGAGGCGCAGAAGCTGGGATGAAAGTTGGGCTGAAGATACAGCAGCAGCAAAGCCATGTTCTGCTCCTGGTACCCCACGAGGACTCTTCTGTGCCCTACTAGTCCTCATTCTCTATGCAAAAGTTCCTCCTTCAGTCTAGGACTGTCCTTAGAACGTGTCCCTTGTCTACATCCTTACCCACAGCCCTGCGCTCCTCAACATTCCAGAAACGTTGCACAGTAGGTTCAAAACCTCTGGTTTTCTTCATTCCTCTCTGAAAGGGCAGAGAGAAGGAAGCCAGGGGCCCTAGGAAGAAGCCAGGGAGGAATGTCACCATCCCAGCCAATCACACCTAGATGCACCGAGAGCTGCTCCATCGGAAAATCATGCTCCACCTTCTTGCCCCAATTCATCCCACTCTTTCCAGGCATCTGGCTCTCATGCCTCTCTCCAGCTAAGCAGCTTCCCCACTTCTACTCCCAGCTACCCACAGGCCCTCCTGGCTTCCTAATGCCAGCTAGAATACGCACCTTTCCCAATCCCCAGTCTTCCAAACCCAGCCTGCAACAGGCAATCCTGTATCAACGCAAATGGCCTGCTTCTCTGTTCCAGGCTCTACCACCTGTAAGAAAAACTCACACACCTGTGTGTACTGGTGCCATTATAAATAAAAAGCCTCCCAGCTCAGCATGCCTCCCCACCCCCACCTCCCCCTCCCCGCCACCTCGACACCAAGCAAGACTAATTAGTACTAACAGCAGCTTTAATGGTAACTATTTTTTGAGCGCTTACCATGTGCCGAGCACTGGCCCCATCAATGTACAGGCACTTTATTTAATCCTCAAAATACCACCACCAGGAGTTAGGGACCATCTTGATGCTCATTTTACAGAAAGGAAAACTGAGGGAACGGGAGTTCACGGTCTGCTCAGGGTCACAACTGCGTCACTCTGGCCACACTGAGAACCCACACCAGCAGTCTGCTCGGAGGAGCCCAGCCAGTCCCTTAAAGTGCTGTGTCACGCTGGAGCAGCAAGTTCACCCGTGAAAGAAGGAGGGTAGAGAAGAGAACCGTCACGGTAAATTCCGGAAAGAAGCGGGTGCACGCAGAGAGAGACTTCCTGGTAATCGTTACTCAGCACTTTGTGGGTTCGCGGGACTGGGGGCGGGAATGTGGCGGGTCTTTTCCAGGAATCCTATATGGCCTCTTCTGGAGCCTGGGCGCGTTCGATTGCGGCGTGGCCGGACCCCGCCCAGGTGCCTGTGGCTCCGGGGGTGGCCAGCCGCCTCCCTGCCTCCGCCCGCCGTGCACAGTGCACACGCACTTTAGGTCCCCGGATGACCCTCCCCAACGGTTCCCTACTCCCAGCTGGGGTGCGGGCTGGCAACGCGGAAAGTTTCGGTCCCAGAGGGCTCCCTGGAGCTCCGCCCCACGCCCTGCCAGCCCCGCCCCAGCCCCGCCCCCTGCCAGACGGGGCCTCCCTGTCTGCTGCTCTGGGAGGCGGAGCCTAGCCCCGGTGCCTTGGCGGGCGCGGGAGGAGCGAGCGGGCGCGCTCCCCACATACGCACGCCGCGCGCGCGCGAGCGCGCGCCCGCCCCGCCCCGTCCCTCGTAGCTATAAAGGGAAAGCGGGCTGCGCCCTCCGCGAGCTCTGTGAGGTGTATCGAATCCGCTTCCATCTCTTCCATCGTAAGGTCGCTTGTCAGACTCCAGCAGTCAAAATGGTGAAGCAGATTGAGAGCAAGGTACGTGCTCCTGGGGCAGGCCAGGGCACGGCGTGCAGCCTCCGCAGCTGGGGGAGGCGGTGGGCCGCAGGTGGGCAGGCCGCCCTTCCGCATCCCTAGGGGAAGGGGACGCGGCGGCTCGGCCTGGGGCTGCGAGAAGCCCGGGCCTGGTCACGCCCGAGACGGTGAAGCATGCCCTGGAGGAAGGGAGGAGAGGGACAGGGCGTCCTGGAAGGCGGGGTCCGGGAGCCCAGGACGCGCGGGCTATGCACGAACCCCCCACTGCGCCGCCGCCACCCCCGGCCTGGGGAGCCCCAACTGGGTGAGGGGATAGAGGGACCAAGCCCTTGGCCCCCATTTGTATCCGGTCACCGACCCGGGCAGGGAGATGAAGGGCTCCTTGGAGCAAGCCCAGGCCTGCTGGCCGCCACTCCCTCCCCGGGGAGAGGCATGATCTACCCGCGCTGGCTGGGGTGAGCTCCCTGGGGAGCGGATCGAGGCGGAGACCCCCGGCTCCTTCCATCACTGCCAGCCGGCAGCGATGACGCGGGCTGCATCCAAGCAAAGGGGGCGGTTCCGGGGTGGAGGCCCTCCCCCCCCACCTCGTGTGCACCGGCCCAAGGGGCCCAGGTGGCCGCTAGGAAGTTAAGTCCTGGCGGCGCCCTCCGGACTCCTCCTGCTGCGCGGGGCGTGTTTCCGGCAGCGCTGGCTTTGGAATGACTCAATCCCCACGGCTGGGCCCAGGGGCCTCCACTGCCCTGCCCATCTTGTGATTCACCCACGACCTATGGGTTTCGCCGAAGCCAGGAGTCCCCCTGGGAGCAGCCGTACCCCGTGGTGCACTTGTCCTCTGAAGAGTGCCCGAGGCAATTGTTGCATTGCGAGAGTTATTACAAGTGTAATACTCTCGTGCTCGAAAAACGCAGAGCCTAAACACAATGTTAGGTGTACTGTAGCCACTCAAGAGGTGGATGTTAAACGCAGAGCCAGAAAAGAGTGGGAGAAAATTGATGTTGCCCAAACAGTGGGAGACCCTTCGAAACCGTTTCCCCTGTGATACACTCCACCCCAGTAAAGCAGGAGTGCCCCGACCTGTTAGGTGCTGGGATTGACTTCGGAAATGGAACGTTCTCCGTTAATGGTCCCTTGTCTTACTGTTACTTTTACTATCAGAAGACATAACACAGCACTGTAGAAAATTTTGGTTGCTCCTGTTTCCTAGTAGTTGACATTTTACTTGTGTTTGCTGAGGGTTTTATTTGTTGTCTAATTTAGCCTGAACACTTTCCGTGTAATTAGAAGCTTTTTCTAATCATTTCAATATCCGAACACATTGCTGGTCACTTAGGCAGTTTTCGATGCTATCAGTGAATGTCTTTGTTCATAACACTTTGTACAGAGTTCATGCTGTTTCCTCAGGTTAGGGTCTTGTGCAGGTTTGGGTCAAGGGATGTGAACCTTCTAAGGCATGTTAAATGTCTCTAGATGCTCTTTGCACTCCCACCTCATCACGCTTCACGCTAACTTCTTCCCTCCAACGCTGGCCAAATCATTTGTAAGAAAAGTTGTCTTGCTCTCATTTGAGTATCGTTGATTGTTAGCGACTCTGAATTTCTGTCCTCCCCACCTATGTTGATTGGCTAGTTGTAGTCTGTGAAAAACCAGTCTGTTAATTGGCTTATCTTTAATCAATTTGATCAATCTTAGTGGGATTCCTATTGGAATCATTTGTGTGTGTGTGTGTGTGTGTATGAGCTTTTACATTAAAATTAGCAACTCTTATTGGTTGAAAAAAAGAGATCCTTAATGTTAAGTTTTGTTTCACATACTTTTATTCAATAGTACTGAGTAGCAAGTAACAGTCTATAAGGGTTTAGGGGGTGGTCTTCTGTGTCTAGTGACTTCATCAGTAGAACCTGTAAGAACCCATTAAGGGAGTGAGAAGATCTGAGTGGTCTACATTAGTTGTCTCACAATCCATTCACTACAGTAGAAAAGTGATTACTGGAGCACTTCTCAGCCTTTGTCTATTTTAGTTGTCATGGTTACAGCACCCTCCTCCCCTCATCAATGAGGAAATGTAGGAGGGTGATGGGAAATTCATTACTCAGAAAAGGACCACCACCTGGAACCCAAAGGCCCTGATGATCAGTTGATCCTCAAAACCATGAACCAGGGTCAATCAGAAATTAAACTAATTTGACTGTTACTTGTAAATATTGAGTACACTTTAGATTTTCATTGTGATGGACTAATGTTGTTGTCAGTGGCCATCCAAGACAACTCTGAGGTTTTGGCAGTTTAGAGCCACTGGAATCTGTTTCAGATACAAGTGGGGTAATGAACTGTAGATGTGAGGAAGAAGAAATCAAAAGTTTTCTAAGAATGGTCGCTGCTACTTATTGAACTCCTAACGTTCAAAAAAAACACAGGCACTCTGCTAAAATGCTTTGTAAATCACTCTTACACTTATTGATTGCCTTTGGAATGTGTATGTTTAGGAAAAGGGCTACTAGACTGCTTATTTACCTGCCCCCACCTTGTTTTCAGAATGTTTGTCAGTGATGGGGACCCTTATCTATCCTCACTGGTAGCTTCTGGGAGCTAGAAATTGTGGTTGCTTCTTAGCAGGAGAATCTTGACTCATTTCTGTTTTAGGCAAACTTAAGTATCCGGGGAATAGAATTTGTCTTACATACACCTGGTTCTGTGACTCATGTTCAGTGAAGCCAGCATTACTGCTGAAAGATATTCTAGTTGAAAGTAACCTCACCAGTATTTACTGAGGGCCAGCCTTGTTCACAAAACCATGTATTCATCTGACCAGACGTTGTCATTCCTTATTTTCCAGTCTTGCCTGGATCTTGCAGGAAGGAATGGCTGGTTTGACCTACAAAAATCACATTAGGGAAGGCTTTGAAGGAAATTCATCTGGAAAAATGAGTGATAGTTTGGAAAAATAATTTCTGTGCTTCCTACTCTCTGTGTGTGTGCAGGTCTGTACCTGCACGACTGAGGTTACAGAAGTCATACCATTCTCAGGAACACCATTTGTGAATTGTTTCCCCTGAAAAACATGGAAGTAGAAATTAGAAATCTAAAGAAGTAACGTCAGAAGAATTCACCTTAGTGGTTTTTTTGTGCTTTAATAGTGCTTTACTTTCCTTCTTTCCTGGACCAGATCTGGTCTGATTCTCAGCTTCCAAGGTGGGGGAGGGGGGTGTCAGTTTTTAATTAAACCAGTGTGACTGGCGTTTTTCCCCTTGAGGAACACCGATACAGATGTTTGTGTTTTGGGTTTCTCTTTCCGGCCCTGGTTTCGGTCAGCACCAGCTGTCTAAGTGCGATTAAAAATGAGGTTATTGTTAATCATAGAAGGTTAGGTTCCTAGGGTTACAGTAGCAAGACCATTGGTAAATTATTCAGAGAGGTTGGTGGTAAGGGAATTGATCAATTTTGCTGGTGGAATTTTATTCAACACCCATTGCTTATACAAAATAACATCTAAAGAAAATGCCCTTCATAAGGAACTAAAACTGTTTTTCATTTGGTCAACAGTGAGGGCAGAAATCAATGATAGGTAAACAGAATGATCTCAGTTCTGGACTCTCCATTTTAAAAAGTACAAGGAAATAGGCTTAAGGTCAACAGTGGTTAAGTGTAAGGATTTGAAGGAGGTTATTTTCCTTTTTTTTAGCTTTTGGGTAGCCTACCATAGACAGTATTAGCTTAATCAAAAAGTTAGTTTTTAAAAGCCCTTGTGTTTTATATGCAAAATTCTGTGCCTTTGTGAGTTACTCAGTTGACATGACCCTTTATCATTCCACCATTTAGTGAATGTCTACTATATACCTAGACTTGCTGTGGAAATACTTTTAATACCAGTGTCTATTTTTATTTGCCATTTGTTTGCTTAGTATTTTACAAATATTTATGAAGATAAGAACAGTGATACAGCATACATCGTGCTTTCATTTTATCAGGTAACAACACAACACAGCAAGATTTCTTCAAAGTGTGCTTTTTTTTTTTTTTTTTTTTTTTGAGTAAAAAATGAGCCCTGAAAGCAGGACCTCCAGATTGTACCTTGTGTCACATTTGATCAGGTTTTATCAGAGCTGTTGGGAATAAATGTAACTTAAATTAACATGCTTTTCTCGTCCCCTTTCTAGTATGCTTTTCAGGAAGCCTTGAACAGTGCGGGAGATAAGCTGGTGGTAGTCGACTTCTCGGCCACGTGGTGCGGGCCCTGCAAAATGATCAAGCCTTTCTTCCACGTAAGTAGTGACCAGCTTCTGCTTTTGCTAGCCGTTTGTGTTTGGGTCAGCGGTCGCGCAGCTAGGAAAGAAGGACAGGACAGTTAAAGAGGTTTGGCTGGGTGTTGGTGGGTCTTTGGTCTACAGGTAATAGTGTTACAGCTTGATTTAGGGTTGACACATACAGCCCAGCGAAGACACTGGCAGAAGTTAATCTGGCTGTCTTCAGTGGTTTCGCTCTTCTTCAAGTTGAAACCTAGGCCTTATTGGAGGTTCAGGAATCAGAGTGGGTTATACTAGGAAGAATTTGATTCAGAGAGCATGTCCTTTCTGTTTACTTGTCCCTCGTCTTAATATCTGGATCTTCAGTCCCTACTTTTAAGTTTTCATTTAAGAAGCTTGATTGTGTTGACTGCCGTTACCCAGGGCTCAGTCTTGGTAAATTTTTTTATTTTGAAATTTTCCAGTCTCTCTCTGAAAAGTATTCCAACGTGGTGTTCCTTGAAGTAGACGTGGATGACTGTCAGGTACGTGGCTGAACTTTGGGATACGGCTGACCTTCCCGCGTTGGCCTTTTCCTCTGAATTGCACAGTGCTTGTGTTCAAAGATAGAACTACAACCCGAGCTTAAAAGTGTATTTCAGAAGAACAGGTGCTTTTGCCAATCGAGCTTCATCTTAGGTAGCAAGAGCTATGCTGTCACATCCTCAGCTAAAATGGCCATCCTCTTTACTAGTCACCTGTCTTTCTAAAAGCCCACACTCAACAGATAAAAACTGAAAAGTCCAAACACCAAGGTGCCAGACAGTTGAGAGGAGAATCTGGGGGGACATTCCAAGGCTGGTTTAACTAAAGTGCTTGTTCGGCACTTCGTGTGCCAGGGACACAGTTCTGTGTGCTGCACACGTATTGACTGATGTAATCCTTGGTCTTACCATGCCCATTTTACAGACTTAAACCCAGAGAGGCTGGCCACGGAGTTACAGTTAGTAGCAGATCCAGGATTTAAATGGGTGTGGGCAGTTCTGCTCAGCCCCAGTGGGGCGGGAGTGGGTTAGGGTGTGAATTGGGAACAAAGGCGCCGGACCCAGGTTCCAGTCCTGGCCAAGTGACCTCTACGTTAGGCTCATTCTCGTCTCCCTTGAGTCTAAGACCAGATCTTCATACTTGCCCACCAATCTTGTAAGTTTGCTTACTCGCTACACAAACATGGCATGCCTACTAAAGGTCCAGAGGGGTGTGTGGCACCACCTGTGAGCACCTCCCAGTACCAGATTGCTGCTTCTCAGCACATTTCTCTACTCGACCCATCCTTATTTCCTGCAGGACAACCTCCTAGTCCTAAGCTTCACATCTTCTCCGGGAGTCCTCCTCCAGCTGCCCCCTTTTACACCAGACTAAGTAAGGTAGTTGCTGGGCTTAGATGAGATTGATCTCTGTCAGTTTCTTGGGGTCTGGGGCCCTCTGTTGTTCACCTTTGTTTCCCCTCCACCTCGCACGCCTACCTGCATGAAGCAGATGTAGAATGAACGAGTCTGTATGGTTGTCAAGTTATTCCGATGTGTCCCAGTAAATAAGAGTAGACCACATGTGTTTGGGGGGGAAAATGCACTCCCTGTTTTAAGCTAATGTATAGGCTAATTTTTTCTATATGGTCACCTTGGCCAGGTGAAAATGGCACCGGGGAGGGACTAGAGAAACTGGTACTGAGCCTTTCTGGGAGGTGAATCAGTTTTTATGTGGAAGCCCTACCATGCTCAGTGCTACACCAAGCCCTTGCCTGCGTTATATCATTTAATCCAGAGAGTAACTGTGAGAACCGTTTTTATTAGCGCCCGCACTGAACAGACAGGGGGACTGCAGCATGGAAGGAAGAGAGGTCGATTGAGGGCGGAGCCCATGGAGTTGACTCCTGAACCAGGACAGCTGCTGTCTACCTTAATCCGAGACCCTTGGGGAGTAGCTGTGCAGAGGTGGCCCCGGCTTCTATGGGACAGCTCCTCCTTGTCTAGTTGGCACTCTCATCGTCACCCTGAAAGTGTCTAAACCTCGGACCTTGAAGTGACCCTCTCACAAATAGGAGTAGGCCTTTCACTTTGAGCAACGTATGGGTCTTTTTTCTCTGAATACCTTTAATGACTGCTATTACACCATCTAAATTGCCTTATTGATCTTTTGCAGCGTTAAAAATTGAACTAATTCCAGAACCCTTTGGTCATCCCATACCCGTAGCAACAGTCTGTCAGCCCCTACTCACCTGGCCACGCAGCAGAATTAGCAAGGCAGGTAATGCAGACAAAAAGCAGTTCCTTATCAAGCAGCGAGTTGTTTTTCCCCGTGGAGTTTATGAATTACATGAGCAGATCTGCTTGCTTTGGATCTCTGTAGGTAAACATCCCCTCAGTTTTGGCTCTAAAAGAATACAGGTGAGGGATAAAAATTATATCGTTCTCATTATTTTGAGTATTAGATCATTATCATTAAATAGATGGCATGTTTTTAGAACTCAATTTTTTTAAAGAAAATTTTATACATATAATTCCTGCCCATGAACTGCAGACCCAGGGCACTTAATATTTATAGGGTCTCTGGGGCAGGCAGCATCCAGTTTTAATAGAAGAATCTCTGAACACTTGGGCTGGAAGAGATTCTCTTGGTGTAATAGATTCAAATGGACATATAATATATATACAAAAGTTTTTCTTTTTTAATTCAGAGAAATAGGAGCACGAGTTTTGAGAACAGTAGACTGATCTTATTTCCGTAACAGCAGGCTCTGCTTCCAGCTCTACAGGGAATGATACTTATAAATTAAAAGAAACAAAGTAATTTAGGCCCGATAGTTTTGCAACCTTTAAAATGCCATGTGTTTCCATTTTGGTTAGAGGAGCCAAGGATGCATTCAACAGAGGCAGCAAGGGCAGGCTTAAAGTTATTCTGGCTCCATGGAGCGCTAAGCTAGAAACTACCGGAAGGAAATGTAATAAGGTAAAGTGTAGTCGTGGCGTAGACTCACTAATAAAAAGCTGAGATTGGGCAAAACTATAGGATGGAGAACAGATCAGTGGTCGCCAGGCGCTGGGATGGGGAGAGGGTTTGACAACAAAGGAGCTGCTGACGAGGCTTTGGAGAAGGAAGGGAGGAGTCCTGTAAACTGAGGATGGTGGTGTTTATATGACTATAACTTCTGCACTGCCCAAAAAAGTGAATTTTACAAGTTTAGATTGTTTACCCAAAAAGGGGGGAAAAATGGGAAGAGGGGGTGTTGTTAGGGAGTGGCAAGCTTTCTGTTTTTAAATGAGGAAAGTGATTGGATGAAGAATGTTTTTTAAAACCTCAAAAATAACAATTAGGATTTTTAAACTATGTACGCCTTTCAAAGCCCTACAGGAATGGGCAAATTAGTCCCTGGAACAAGTACTAGAAAACAAAAGGGAAAAAAAAAAAACATTAACTTGAGGCAGTTGAGATGAAATATTAGTTACAGAACTGCTAAACTTCACTGAGGTCCATAAAAGATTTTACTAGACGGGTAGACTGTGTTCCTGGATGTGGACTCAGTATTATTAAAATGTTAGTACTCTCAAAGTCGTCTCACTTTAACTCAATCTCAATCCAACGTTTTTGGGAAATTGATCATGACATTCTGAAATAATGCAGTATTTTTTTTTTTTTTTTTACCCTGGAATGAATCTGAGTTGATTCACAAGGACGCGTCTAAGTCTCAAATTAACTAAAAGCCCAGTGGGGAGGGGGAATTCAGTTATGGTACAGAATCCTGTGTCACCTTTAAAAATCGCATTCACACCCAGTGAGAGAATTCTTAACGCTCTAGCTCAGAGTTTACCATGTAAAACACTTCACAGCAATTTTAAGACATAAAATATATGAACGTGGTTTAAGAAACACTTAGAATCTTTCTCCAAGTATTGACCCCACTTCTGAGCATTTATCTTGTTTCTAGTTTTTTGGGGGGGGCGGCTTGTTTTTTAAAGGACCTATTGTAAGTTAAGCAGTTGTACCAACACAGCAATGCCGAGCTCTGGCGCGGTGGGATATGAGGCACCCGGAATCAGAACAGTGATTAGACTATCGTTTCTATTGCTTGGGACCCTCTATTTTCTGCTGAGAGAGCTTTGGGAGTAGCTTTTTCATCTGAAAGTTGTGATCAGCGTCCGGGTCCTGTTGGCTTGCATGCCTTCCCGGGTGATGCAGCTCAGCTGCACCCCCGTAAGTGGCGACGATTAAAAGTAGGGAGGGTTAGCTCACCCTTTCCAGACCACTTCCACTTTCCTGCCCTTCCCCTGTGGGTATAAAAACAAAACCAACACCCACCTCTGAGGCTCCTGCCGACTGCTTGTATGAAAGATAGTATCCAACTGGCTGCTTGCAAGTACCAGGAAGAGAGGAAGGGACCACGGTAAACAGCTGCTCTCCTCAGTGCTGAGGGGGTCCAGGCCAGTGTTCCCAAATACTCCAGTTCAGGAGGTATCTGTTGGTGGGTAAGCAATTCAGAGGTTTTTTTAAAGCCTTACATGAGCCAAGCCTAATGTCTGGACCAGCTTCAGCCCCCTGGACAACCAGTTTCAACCTTTTAGCTAAACCAGTCCCTCTACCCTTCTAACTCATCTTCTTCTGGTTTCCTGATTACTCATCCACAATTCGTCCAGAACATGACGTGTGCAGCTCGTAGTTACCTGTCAGCTCTCCACCCCATCGTCCATCTCGATGCTCACACTACAGGGGAGTCACTGCAGTTATAAATTGGTACAACTCAAATTTTATGATCTTCATTTGATGGTCTTATCACATGTTCTTATCTTGGTAGTTTCCTTCCTGGTAACTGTTGCTTTCAGTGAGTACTCAGTGCCCGGAACAACATAGCAGGCATTCCGTGTATACTAGCCATTTTTATTCCAGCCATTACTGCCCCACGCCTCCTCTTACCAGCATTTACAGAAAACGTCAGTGTTATCAGGAAAGAGCTCGTCAACAGTAGTGTCCTCCTCCCTTCCTGCCCGAGCTGGCGGCAGCACACACGCAGACTCATAAAGATGTAAAACCACACTTGCAGTCTCAGAGGCGGGGGTGAAGTGAGGCTGGCGTGCTCCCATTTACTGGTGGCTCATCCTCGGGACCGCTTGGGTTCCTGTGGCCCCCACTTCCCAGTCCCAGCCTGGAAGCCCCCATGGTGTTTCGAGCTGACCTTCCTTTCCTGGGAAAGTTCTTTGGTTTCTGTGATCTGACTCGCGGGGTTTCTGCCTCCTTGTTTGCTGTCCTTTGCAGCTTTTGCTGCTAATGTGCTGCGTGCTTCTGCATTTCTTTCCTGACCCTCTTGAGTGGCAGGCTGATGGGTTCAATCCCTGATGGACCTGTTCAGCTGAAATTCTTGTCCAAACCAAACCACTGTCATGGCATTCCGCCCCCCACCCCCCCGCCCCGCCCCGCAAGCTAGTGTGAGCGAGGTGTTGGGAGTGAGGTGTTCTGAAACAAAAGCAGAAAAAGCAGCGTTGGAGCTGTCCCTATGGATGACCATGACTTTGTTATTCTTGAACAACTCCTTTACAAATAAGTTGACGTTCCTCTCACTAACACTAAACTTTAGCCTTTATGACCATCATCTCTGTCCCTACCCCACTCCAGTAAAATACCTGATTAAACAGTTTGAGCTGCTGTCTCGTGTCTGGTGCTAGCCTCTCTCAAAGAGGGGAGTACATAGTAATAATTTTAATTAGTATAACCAATTTGGCTTTTGTGCTGCCATTGTATTCATTTTATCATTCTTTACATATTTAAAAAAGAAAAGTCCTAATGCTGAGTTGTGGGTGTGGAAAAGGAAAAAGAATCTGGTTTTAGCCATGTCTGTCAAAGCTCAGCACTCATGGTCCTGTTTTTACCCTCTCCCTCTCTATCCCCCTTTCCCCCAGGACGTTGCTTCAGAGTGTGAAGTTAAATGCATGCCAACCTTCCAGTTTTTTAAAAAGGGACAAAAGGTAGGTACATCTGACCTTGAGAAAAAACAACTGGGCAACAGGAAAACATGGTGTATAAATGAAGAACCCGAGGTGACTTCTCCCTTCACACTGGGGAGCATGTCCCCATTTTCTTCTTTTAAGAAAATTTAAATATGTCATTCTTCATTGATTAAGTCCATAATGTGATGTCTCATTGATAAGTGATCTGGTTAAAACTAGCACTAAATCCCTGTGATTGGTGCTTCATCTTTATATCAGAGTGCATTCATCTTTAAGAGGTATTTGTGTAAAAAATTATATTTGAGTTTTGACTTTTGAGGGTCTTTTCCTTAGATTTGTTTTTAACTTAAAAGAACTGGGTGTTATCCATGGGTATTAATTTTAAAATATGTCCTCTCCCCACCCCGGTGATCATCTCTGATACACAAAATAGGGGTGCAATACTACATCTAATGGCAATTCAATATTCTTCCCGCAGGTGGGCGAATTTTCTGGCGCTAATAAGGAAAAACTTGAAGCCACCATTAATGAATTAATCTAATCATGTTTTCTGAAGACATGACCAGCCATTGGCTATTTAAAACTTGTAGTTTTTTTTATTATTATTTACAAAAAGGAAAAATCAAGTATGAAAACTATATGCCCGACTGCCATCTGATAAGTGACAATAAAATATTAACTGTACCCTTTTTAAAACTGTCTGGTGTCTGAATAGTTTTCAAAATAAATGAAAAGTGGCCATTTGATGAATTTAATGTCTTAGTTATTTTCATATATTCTTGATCTCTTTTTAGGAACTTTGTAGACCACTGATTCCTTGAAGAGTTTTAGTGTATTTCTGGAAAAACCTTGGGCGATGCACAGATAAGAGAGTAGTATGTTAAAATTCTGTGGGTTTTTTTTTTTTTTTAATCCTTATGAACAGAAAATAGTATTCTTTGTTCTAGTGTGCAAATCTCCCATGCTCTCTTTGAGATTCCTGTCCCAAAGGTTATACTGAGCTGCCAATTCTGCTAACGACTCTTGTTCTATCAGTTAGGGATTCTTCATAGGCGGCGCACGAGGGAGCTCCTGCAATCATTACTGTGGGAATTTTGATTCTCTCGAAGTATCTGAGAAATTGGTTTTATAGGCCAGATAGAAGTTCCAACCCAAGTGGTCAAGAGTGTGGGTGTTACTGTTTATTTCATTCAGAGAACATTGTGTTCTAGACACAGCAGAGGGCTGGAAGAAATTTTTGTAATTTGTATAATAATGTCATACAGTTAGTCATACGCCCCTCACCATTCTTATTTAATCTTTGCAACAATCCTATGAAGTAGGTACTGTAAAACCCAGTTCCCAGCAAGGAAACAGGCAAAGAGGTTAGTAACTTCCCGGGTCAAACTAGTCAGTGGAGGACCTGAGATTCAAACCAAGGGGGTCTGGAGTCTGAGTACGTGTTCTCAGCTGCTACACTGCCTCTCAGTGTAACTATCTGAATAAACTAGCAACGTGATAGATAAGGAAAGAAACACTACGAACCTAAGATCGGGATGCTGATAACGTCTCAGTACTATTGAATGCCTGTTACATGCCAGGCACTGTGCTAGGCTAGGGGTACGGCTAGAAGACGTCCTCCTCATACAGCTTATTCTGAAAAGGGAGGCAAACTAATGAATGATCGGTATATCCTATGAGGCCAAAAGTGGGCGCAGTAATTGAGAATAATTGGGCGAGCTGCTTGGCGTGGAGCAATTCTGTGAGGTGACTGAGACCTGATGGTGAAAAAGACCAACCAGAGAGCCGGGGGCTCTGCTTTCTAGCAGAGAGAACAGCATGCACCAGAGCCCTGAATCAAAAAAGAACTTGGTACATTATAGATCCATCAGGGGAGCGTGAAATATAGCCAGGTAGAGTGGCAGGAACCAGTCATCCAAGGCCTGCCTTGTTCTAGGTGCAAAGGGACGCCCTTGAAAGGCTAGCTAGAAGTGACGTGCTGAGATACTAAGGGTTCCCTTGGGCAGCTGAACGAAAGCTGGGTTGGAGAGGGAGGCTAAGGACTGGAACACCAGTTAGGCTTTGGCATTTTCCTAGCCCAGAGACGATGACGGCTGGGATTGGGGGGTGGCAGGTGGGGGAGAGGGGACAAAGTACAGACTAGGTAACACCCAAGGAAAGACAATCCAAGGGCTTCTGGGAGTACGAAGGATTCTAGAGTGAGTACCCAGTTTTTGGCTTGAGCAGCTAAGTTGGGGTGCCAGGTAGTAAAATAAGGTGGGTCAGGTTCTCTCTGGATGTGTAAAGACATGCTCTGGTGGTATACATTGACGCTGAATGATGTCATGCAGACTGCTGGGAACTAGTCTGGACTGGAATAGGAATCTGAAGGATGTTGTAATATAGATGGCTCTTGAGAACAGATGTGTGAAATCACCCAGGAAGAGAATCCAGAGTGAAGAGGGCTCCAAACAGCCTCATGACCTCCCAGCGTTTAGAGACCAAGTAGAGTGAGGACCAACAGGGGACACGTAAAGGAAGCCAGAGGGGAAGGAGGACAACCAGAAGATGGTTTTATCCCAAAAGCAAAAAGAACATTTCAAAAAGAAAAGTGCCAACTCTCAAATGCTGTTGAGAGACTAAGATGACAGGGAAACAAAGTGACAGCAGTGATTGTGGCAGAACTCTTATGGAAGGATAGAGATGGAAGCCAGGCTGTTTAGGAATGAAGAGTGAGTGATCAGAAAAGACCTAGAGATCACACTGGTCCTATCCATCCTAAGGGAAGTAACGTTTGTGAAGGAAAATGTCCAATTGTTGCAGCATTGTTTATAACACCACAAAACGATCTCCATCAATACAGATATGATTAAATCCCACATGATAAATCCTTTCTAGGTAATATAGAATAAGGAGCTATTAATACAGAAATAGGAAAATTTCAAAGTCACTGAGTGAAAAAAAGTTACAGAATATGTACATACAGAATGGTAAAATTTCACTGTGTAAGACATAAGACATGCTACATATCTCTAGGTAAATCTTCATGTAAATTAACATGAGAAACTTTTCAAGGAAGCATTTCTAATTTATCACAGCAGTGATTTCTGGAGAGGAGGGTAGGTAGTGATTGATGGTTTTTAGCTTTATCCATAAATGTTTGACTAAATGTCCATCAACAGATGACTGGATAAAGAAACTGTGGTATATTTATACAATAGAATACTACTCAGCCATAAAAAAAACAATAAAGGAATGCCATTTGCAGCAACATGGATGGACCTGGAGATTGTCATTCTAAGTGAAGGAAGCCAGAAAAAGAAAGAAAAATACCATATGACATCACTCATGTGGAATCTAAAAAAAAAAAAGACACTATGAACTCATGCACAAAACAGAAATAGACTCAGACATAGTAAACAATTTTATGGTTACTGGGGAAACGGGGTGGGAAGGGATAAATTTGGTAGTTTGAGATTTGCAAATATTAGCTACTATATATAAAAATAGATTTTAAAAGCAGTTTCTTTTGTATAGCACAGGGAATTATATTCAATATCTTAAAATAACCTTTAATGAGAAAGTATGAAAATGAATATGTATATGCAAGACCGGGACATTGTGCTGTATACCAGAAATTGACACATTGTAACTAACTGTACTTCAATTTAAAAAAAAAAAAAAAAGCAAAAACAAAAGAATCTGAGACCAAGGGATTAGATGGGTTGCTAAGAAAAACTATGGGAATAGGGATGGAAAGCGTCTTTGAGTTGAACCATCTTCAGTGATTGAGGGGGTTGGTAGACATCAGATGACAGCAATAAGGAGGTTAAGAAGGGCATGAAGGAGTTTCAAAGGAGGAGGAGATTTTGCAAGAAAAAGTGGTTTGTATGGGGGTATTGGGGGACAAGCAAAAACCCCAGTCACCACCTGATTAGAACTTTGTGAGTGGAAAAGGCTGGGGAGGGAGAACCCTTAGGTGATTTCTGTTAAGAAAGGAGATGATGCTCTAAGAACACACTGAGGATACCAAGAAAGTTTCCACTCGAGATTCTAGAAAGGTCCTGATGGACTGAGATTCCAGCAGGTACTGTGAAAGGAACTGGGAGAAAGAGAGAAAGCTTGGGGCAGAATTTGGTCAGATTAGGGGCATGGCTCTCAATCTGGGTACCACATTGGAATCAACTAGAGAGCTTTAAAGAAAATCAGTAGGGTTCCATCCCCGGAGATTTTAACTGATCCTGGGTGCTGCCTGGACACCAGGTGATTGGATGTGCACCCAAGGTTGACAGTCACCAGTTGAGGTGTCCAGTGTGGCCACAGGAAGAAGGGTGATTGCCTGAAGCTCAGGCTTCTGACAGTGATTGTGGTCAAGGGTTTAATTCTGATGGGCTCTTAAGAGTGAGATGGGTCAACACCCAAATTGTTGCAGAAGACTGCTTAACAGATTAGCTTTTAACTTCAGAAGCATTTTAGGAGATGAACATAAATATCATGGTCTTTCTTCCTCCCATTCATAAGAGTTTTATACCACTTTCCTGCCAACCTCCACCAAACAAGATGTCAGTGGCTCAGCTTGGTTGCTTTACTGTGGACCAAGTGGTTAGAATAGATGCTTCATAGCTGAAAGTGTACGTTATTAACTATTTGAAATATTAACGATGTTAGAGTTAACTAAAAAAAAACTCAGTAATTGGACAGTACAATCGAGTAAGAGGTTTTCCTCAAAGTAGGTAACTGGTAAACCTAGAGGTGATAGTGAGCACTTTCCACTTGGTACAAAATTCACGTAATACTGAAGGTGAGTATAGGATTTACAGTTCACAGGGTATAGAGTGACTAGGGTCAGGAAAAGCAGGCAAATAGTCTTCTATTATGTGGATCTACTATGATTTATAGTATAGCACACTGCCCTAGGGTTGTTCATGGTCTGGCAGAGGAAAAAGGTCAAAACAGCTAATCATCTGATTCATCGGGTCATTAAGAGCTTCGGAAAAGAAAGTTATTATTCTGTCTAGGAATTGAGGCGACCCTTTACAAAGATGGTGGTGTTTGATCAAAGCCTAAAGGAAAGAAAGGCATGCAGGTTGATCCAGAAGTGGTGTGGGTTTAGGTGTCTTTGGAGAAGGGTGTGGGATCCAGCTAGAATTTGGAGCAGAGCAGCAGATGAAGCCACAAGGGAAGGTTGGGACTTTGAAAGCCTTTGAATTAATTCAGCTTCAAGGTCCCTACTTTGTGATGTGTTTTATCTCCTAATACACACAAAAACATTTGAGCTGCCCACTGGGTTAAAGTGGAAAGGATTTGGGGAGATCTGTATATGTCTTGCTAAAATACTAATGTTTTTATCTTTAAATTATTTTAATACAAAAGCCAAATATAAACCACTGGGAAGGAGAGTAAATAATGAATTTGTGTAAAACTTCCACAAAGACATCCTAGTTTCTTAAGGTAAAACTTCAAGCTTGTTTCCATGAACGTAACTTTTTAAAGGTTCACTTGTGAAATAAATATAAGATACGTGTGCAAACATACATGGAATTATTCTAAATGTATTATTCTGAGATCTGCTCCTCACACTCAGTTTAAAGCTTGTGGTTAATACACATAACCATAGTTGATTTGTCTTCCTGGCTGTAGAGTATTCCATTATATGACCACAAGGTAATTTGTCTATGTCACTGTTAGTGGACTAGAGTTAGTCTTAGTTTTTATTTCCAAACAATGTTGCCAGGAACATTCTGCCAGGAAAGAAGTTCTTTAAAACATATGGGTGGAGTGGAATCACTGGGTCATAGAGCAGTGCTTCTCAACCATTAGTGTGTACATGAAATCACCTGGGTATCTTGTTAAGCTGCCAGCTGACCCTAAATCTGAGATCCTGCAGTTCTAACAAGCTCTCAGGTGACGCCAATGCCACTGACACACGGACCACACCTTGAGTATGAATTTGCTCAATCATGAGATAATGCCAGTTTCACCAGGTCCTTACAGGAATAAGTTCTTATTATCCCACGTACCAACACTTAGTATTCTCAGATTTTTAAAATTTAAGTTAGATTAAATCCAATTTAGTGGCTGTGCAATCACATTTTCTGGTTTTATTTTGCATTTCTGGGATTACTAATTATGTCAAGCATTTTTAATACTTAACGGTTACTCAGATTTTCTCCTTTGGGAAGCACGTTCAAGTCTTTCCCCCTATTTTTTCTACTGTTCATTCTTTTACTGATTGTTCAGCATTCTTTGTCCATTCTGGATATCACACTTTTATTGATTTTATGTTGCAAATATGTTCTTAGCTTGTGAACTTTCACCTACTTTCTAGAGTTTGAATGAACCGAAGTTCATGATTATAATATTGTTGAAACCTCCAAGTCCGGTAGCTAATTGCCTCTAACATTTGGGAACTTTTTTGTTTGACAGGTTGTGCTATGCACAATTCCTAATCAAGCTTTTTAAAATTTCCTCTTCATATTATAGCTAGTTACCATCAACAAAAAACACTTCACACTTTAAACAACCGAACAACCAACATCTGACATATTATTTGAAAGAAACAGCTCTTCCTTTGTTTCGCTACACACTAAAGTATTAAAATTAACTAGATAATGCCAACAGATTTCAAATCCCTCTCATGTCTTCAAAACCTAATCTTTCAAAATGGTAATACACCTTGTTTTCAGAATACACATGCACTGTTGGAGTAGCCATGCACATCAATCCAATAACAATCGGGCAAAAGAATCAAATACTTGTTAAGACAGAGATTCGGCGGCTGCTTGCAGCTGGCCTTCCATCCACCGCAACCTGCATCACAACTCCCTCCCCAACCAGCCATACCTTGAGGTTGAGCTTCCTGGGCACGCGGGCCACGGCTTCCTTCTGAAACTCGGTAGGCAGCTCATCTGCAGTGGAGAACGCGGCGGCAGGAGAGGCAGGCGGACGGGGCTCAGCTCGGGCTGGCATCCGAGATGGCGCGGGAGGCGCTGTTTGTACGGCAGCCCACGAGCCCTGGAGCAGCCTGATGACGTGCTGGTGGAGCGATGCTTTGCACCACACCTGCAGCCTGTTTGCCTTCTCTGGGATACAGGCTGGGAAGCTCTGCTCGAGGAAAGAACTCTTAGCAAACTCCACGTCAGGGTGAAAAAGGAGGCAACGAATGGTCATTCTCAACCCTGGCTGCACAGTCAACTCTACTGGGTTTGCTTTAAACTTATCCTGGGAGCTGGGCACCCCCCCCACCCCACCCCAGAGAGGCTGATTTAATTGCTATGGGTGAGGCGCAGGCATCAGTAAATTTTGACAAGTTCTCCGTGTGATTTGAATGTGCAGCCGGTAATGAGCATCACTAGATTAGCTTGCCCGAGGGTAGGGATATCAGTGGGGGGGCTTATGCAGTGAGAAAACAAAGGACCTGAACTGTTTGCGTGCCTGGAGTTGAAGAGGAGATGCTGGTGTAGACCAGTATGTCTTACAAAATAGTCCTGGGAGCTTCTAACAAATGCAGGTTCCTGGGCCACACCTATACAGTTAGAATGTCTGGGGGCGGGACCCAGTGATCTTTGTGTTAAATAAGCTCTCTCTAGGGGATTCTTAGAACACTAAAATTTGAGAAGTGATAGATATTTTGGAGGTAGAAGCTACAGGATTCTAACATTACCTCCAGGTATTAATATAAAGATGAAAAAACTGGCTTTAAGAATTCACCGGTGGGGGAGGGTATAGCTCAAGTGGTAGAGCGCATGCCTAGCATGCACAAGGTCCTGGGTTCAATCCCCGGTACCGCCTCTAAAAATAAATAAATAAACCTAATTACCTCCCCCACAACAACAACAACAAAAAAGAATTCACCAGAGTGTTAAATACCCTCAAAGAAACACGTGTGTATACTCACCCAAAGGCAAGAACTGAAATGCACCTTGGTGAATTCAAAGAAGACCCTATCTGGCCACCTTCTGAGAAAGAATACACATTGTTCTTGTAAGCCTCAGTTCTGAGTTTGTTCGTGTTGCCGTAATCTTTGTAGAGCTGTGACATACTTGAGTCAATGCTGACGTAGGAGATGGGTGGAAGAAGCAATAGGTAAGAGGAGAAAAGAATAATAGGTATCAACTCTTAATTTGCTCATCAACTCTTAGCCTTGAGATCATTGATTCTGGCATTACAAACATCATTTACCTGCAATGCTGGAGATTTCTTCTTCTTGCTTCTCTTTGTGTTTCAATTCTCAGTTCCTGAGTTACTCACAAAATAGTGTAGCATTTGCAAAAGTTGCACACGCCAACTGAGAAACATCTTTGCAATATTACAGAATTCATAATGCTTTTGAATTTTTATGTAGATATACAGGCCTACATGTAACACGTGAACTGTGATATTAATGAGAATTCTTACATTGGGAAGTAGATGGACATTGACTACTAGGATTGAACAGCCTTATTTTTCATAAAAATATTGAATAAGATTTAATTTCACAGATTAAGTAAAAATGTTGACTTTATTGGATAATCTATGTTTTTGTCCCTCACTTTTTGAGGCAACTGTGAATGTTTAAAGAGAAAACTAATTTTTGAAAACATGAAAATGTTTCAATTTTCTAATGTTTCATTTACACTTTTATTTATGGATTTATTTTGTATTATTATTTTAATAATAGATTAAAATATATTTAAATTTTGAGTATTTGAAAACAACTATACATCATTTTTAAAATCCTTAGATCACGGAAATGAATACAAATCAAGATCATAATAGAAGTAGACAATGACAAAAGAGGAGAAACTGAAAGGGACAAATACAGATTTCTAAATAGAAGGCTACTTGCATAAAAAAAAATGCCTACAATAAAGTTTATCAGGTTTTACTGCATATAATCCATGTAAACTTCAGATATAAGACATTATAAATTATTTATTAATGAAGATTTAATTACTCATGAAAATAATAAAAATGAATAAGATAGTTATTCTTATCAAATCCACACTGTGAACTTCAAGTCAGATTAAATCCTTGCAAATTCATGTTATTTGCTAAATGACTCTTTGGCTACTAATTAAAACATTGAGATAGAAAAGAGAATTATTTGTGTCAAATGCATAATTTAGAAGTAATTATGGCTGCTCCTTGCAAAATAAAGTAAATATATCCATGAAACCAGCAAATTGATCAAAAAACCCCCAAACCTCTGGAGTGTTACTATGTTTGTTGGATAATGAGACTGGAAAGTGACATCAACCCTTTTGATACAAAAAAAAAAGGATGAGGGTGTGAGAGGATGGCATGTCCCAGGTCCCAGCCGAGTCCCTGGGATACACCCCATCAAGTGAGGGTCCTTTGCTTGGAGAGGAAAGAATTCAAGAGTGAGCCACAGTAGAGTAAAAGTTGATTTACTCAGAGAGACACAACTCTACAGACAGAATATGGACCATCTCAAAGGGCAAGAGAAAGGCCATGAGGTGCAGGGTGGTTAGTTTTTATGAGCTCAGTTATTTCATATGATAACAAGTAGGAAGATTATTTCAACTACTTTGGGGAAAAGGTGGGGATTCTCAGGAATTGGGCCACTGCCCACTTTTTGACCTTTTATGGTTAGCCTTGGCACTGTCACGGTGCCTGTGGGTGTGACATTTATCATGCTAACATATTACAATGAGAATATAATGAAGCTCAAGTTCTCCTGGAAGTCAAATCTCTCACCATCTTGGGCCTCAAGGTTTGCTGGGAGTTGACTCTTCCACCATCTTGGTGCTAAGTGCTGTGTCATTTGTTTAATGGTTGTGTCCTGCCCTCTTCCCTCCTGTCTCACTTTTGATAGCATAAGATATAAAATATAGCAAAATATAAATGTGCTTCAAATTAATGGTAATGATTTTCCATTAGAAAACATGGTAGAAAATATGGGATTTCACTTAACACCAAATCATTCAAACAGAGTGTATTAAGCAAGTCTTTTTATTCTGATGTTTTAACATCTGGCGGCTTACTGACTGTGGAGGGATTACCCATCCCAAGACTGGCCAATTCCTAGAACTAGTGCAGGACTCACCTGTGAGCATGCAGGACTCACCAGAGCCCACAAACCCACAGCCTCCTCTACCAGGCTCTCATACTTGGAGCCACTATCCACCTGCCCTCATTACCCCAGAGCCAAAAAAAAAAAAAATTATATTAAAGACCCATGGTGTGAATTCTCACCATGTGTCACAAGCATGGAAGACTCAGGTTTCCCTGCAACATCCCCAGCTGTGTCTCCCACAGGCACCACATTGGCTCCCCAAGGCTGAGCAGTAAATACAGGTGTGTTTCTAAAAGTTGGAAAGAAGTCGCCTCACTTCGCAGCTGAGCCAGGTCCAGAGCTAGGAATTTGAAAATCCAAACCCAAGGCCTGCCATCACCAGGCTGTGACGCCAGGTACCAGGCAACCAGGGACAGCTCCTATGCCCCAGACCCACTGAAGTTATGCAGACTAGCCACCCCTAAGCCTGTTTACCCTGCGTCTCCTGTTCCTCCCTGTGAAAACCACAATAGCGGTTTTTGTCCATGTTTTCCCCTTGCTCTTTCTGCCTCCTGATCCTGGTGCTTCCCCGTGTGGCCCTCACAGGGCATGGTGCGCCCCCTCCTCTTGGGAACTGTGAGTAACAAGCTATCAATGGCAGACATCTGATCTGTTGGCCTCAACTTATCTTATTACAGGAATAATAAAACCTACATCCTAAAACAGAAAGAGACTGTAGAATCCAGCTTTTACAATCAAAGTTCAAGGGAAAATATTTTATTACTCCCATTATGTGTTTTACAACCATCTCCAGGATTATCTCTGGCCAATGTTGGTATTTATGACTGTAAACAAGATTCTTCATTAAAGGAATAAGAAACATCACTTGTGCACAAAAAAAGAAAACACGCGTGCAATTAATAGAAGTGGCGGAAAAGGTGAGTAAACAATAAACCATTGATGATACTGAACAAAGACAAGTCCTTGCTGGCGCAGAGTATTGGCTCAATGTTCTTAAACAAGCAAACCAGTGTTGACCAAACGTTTTGCTTCCTGTTTAAGAAACCTTTGCTTAACTGACTGCACAAAATCTACAGAAAACGATGGAAAGTAGTACGGAGGATTTAAAATTTTGGTGCTGGAATGGGCAACTGAAAACAGTAAGATGAATGGCTATTATCCAAGATGGAGGACTCAACATTGAATCTGTGGATAGAAGAAACGATCATACTCTCAAACAAGAAATTCATATTCAGTTCAATTAGGTTAAGGCAGGGATGAATGTCAGCCCAATGAATAGTTCTTATATGTGTTGTTGAACCACCAGTAGAAAACAAGTTAAAGTGAATATTTCATTCATTTTAAACCTATTGTAAGAAGCACAGCTCTGGACTTCAGGGATGTGGAGACTGAACATTTTCTTTATACTTATTGGCCTTTTTTTTTTAAAGTACCTGTTTTAAGTGTTTGGACTACTTTTGTATTGGATGCCTTTTTCTTATTCATGTATAGTTCGTTACATTTTCCAGATACGAGTTCACTGACTGCTGTTTGTATATCTGCTCTGTGACTTGCATTTTTACTTTTAACAGCATCTCCAATAAGAAATCAAGAAGATCTTAATTCTGATGCAGTCCATTTTATCAATAATATCCTTTATTAGTCACGGTTTTTCTGTCCTGCTTAAGCAATCTTTGCCTTCACCAAGTAAATAAAGATTACTCTTTGATTTCTTCTAGAGGATTGTCTTTTTTACATTTGGACCAACCATTCGTCTAGAATTGAGTTGTGCATATAATGTGAGGCAGAGGTCAGGATTATTTTTTCCCCACAGGATATCCATTTGACCAAACACTGTTTATTAAAAAAGATCAGTTCTTCTCTTTCTACTGCTAGTGCCACCTTTGTCGTCATTTTAAGAAGTTTTATTTCAAGGGAGTTTTCTATTTTGATATGTTTGTGGGTGGCTTGACGTCTTTAATTTAGGTTCTCAGTGAATTCATTCCAGGAACTTTTAGGGGGGTGTAATTATTGTCAACAAACAATCAGAGAGTGTCTTCAGGCGGTAAGTCAATTGGCCTTCAAGCAAAGTACAAACTCCAGTTTCTAGATGGACCAAAACTTTTCCCCAGGCTCTTGCTCGGTGCCTCCTTGCTTCTGCAGATGGCAGATGTGAAGGCGTCAGAGCTATAGAAACCTGGTTCTCCCTCCTCCACGTTCACAAGCTTCCTAAAAGCCCAAATGATTTCTCTTTTTAATCAGAGATAGCCTCATAGCTTCATTCATTCTCCATTGACCATTCAATGGAACGTCCACTCTCCCAAGAGAGCTGGGCTAAACTGGGGGTAAGGGGGGCCCAGAAGCTAAACAGTGACGCTTAAAAGGCTTAATTTCTTCATGATTCACCAATGAGGAAGTAGGGAGGCCACCCCAGGCCCATCTCCACCCAGAGCTTCTGAGGAGAAAGAACTGAGCAGCCCAGGACAAATGGAAAAATGACTTCCAGCAAATGTTTACTCTGACTCCTGTCCTCAGAATCCCTTGTGCTCTTGGGCTCATCCCATCTCCACATCCACTAAAACACAACAAGAGCCCATTAGAACATCAGAAAGGGCCGAATTAAATGTCAAAAATCAGCAGGAAAATTATGCAAAACTGAGCAACTCTCACCAGGCCAGTTCATGTTGGGCGGTTTCTGTAAGCCCAGGGGGGTTGCTAAAACCTCCTGGGATCCCAAAGACATAGAGACAGTTGAAATCTTTGGTAAAAACAGAAGCAGAGAATGGTAGGACTTCCCGTGCATTTCCCTAGCGTTTAGTGCACACATCTGGGTCTGGGCAGAAATTGACATTCTATCCGGATGTCCACAGTGCAGGTGAACAACATAGTTGAGACCCGCGACTTGGATAACATGGTCCAAGCAGAAACTCAGCCTGGGCAACGAGACAGGGCAAAATTTACAGATCCGACAGCTGTGAGGACAGTCCAGGGTACCAGTCTGTGACATTAGGTTTGCTATTTTCCCCTGAATGTCTAACAGGTCCCGAGTCCATGTGGTCGGGGTGCAGACGGCCCAGGCCATACCTGTGTTAAGATCGGACAGAGAGCTCAGACCTACAGCAGGTCCTTTCTTCCACACCCCGCCTCCCCTCACCCCCAACTCCCATAGACACACACCTCTGCAAACAGACCTGCCAGGCATGTGAACAGCAGGAAGAGTCTCCAAAACTAGGTAGCATGAGAAACAACCATTTAAATAGTTCAGTGGTTCTCGGCCCTGGCTGCACCCTAGCATGATGCTTCAAAGTGCCGATGCCCAGGCCCCTCCTTCCGTGATTTGGATTCAATTAGTGTGGGAGGAAGCCCCGGCGTAAGTAATTTTTAAAAGTTACTCAAGTGATTTTAATGTGCAGTCAGGACAGAGAACCCCTCAGTTAGTTGAAATACCTTAGGACTGCAGTCATCAGACTATGGCTAAAACAGAAAACAGTCCCCAAGATTGTGGGTCCAAACTGCTGGGGAAGGCTTTTCGATCAAGGATCAGATTCAGAATCAGCTGATGAAAGGAAAACTTAAAGATTACGGAGCAAGGGATCAAATTATTCCTAGATGTTAACTTATTTTTAAAGCATGTACAAAATATCATCTGATAACCTGATTAAAGTTGTTTAACCTGGTTATTTTTAAAAGAGGGTTTTGCTATAATAAAAAGTGGGAGAACATCTAATCTCATATCTCCATTTAACTCAGGTTTCAATACCAGGGAATACAGGTTATGGAGCACTGGAACAAACATGAACTTTGATAGCAAGGTATGAATGCTACACTGCCAGTTATTAGCTGTGAGACCTTGGGTTAGTGACTCAACCTCTCTGAGCCCCTAAGACAAAGGTAATAATACTTGTTTCTCAGGAGGTTGCAAAGATGAAATGGGACGGCATATTTAAAGGGTCTTTGTTATGCTCTTTAACGCTGGAAATACTTGGGTTAACTCAGGGTTATGGTAACAATGTTCAGGGAAGGTAGGAAAAAGGCAAGTCACAGCCCCACCTGGACTTGCCTGGGGCCACTCCAATGTCCCTGGAATGGGGGGCAGCCCTGGCTGGCCAATAGCAGGCACTCTGCTCCCATACTCTGCCATCATCATGGTTCAAATACTTCCCATCTCTTTTCTTTGACTATGGATGAATTGGCTCTGTTTTGATGAGCTTTGAAGGCTGATTAGCTGGGCCTGTCAACTTCCTGTAATAGGTGGAGAGCCGTATTCAGTACAGCTTCCACCCCAGGCCACTGACTAGCGATAGACGGTGTCCGGGGAGGATGGTGAGGTCACATGGCACCCAGGATGCACAAGGAGGCCCTCAGAAAGAAGCTATGAGCATGCGGGGCCCTGTGGCAGGCAAGTGTCCTGCACGGTTTATCTTGTACGGTGTTGGGCATCCCACCCAGCAGTAAAGAGCTGCAGAAACATCAAAAACGTTCACCTACGGTTTCAGCTGTTTGTGTGGCTATGACTCAAATTCCCCACTAGAGGGCAGGAAATTTTAAGACGACAGATTTTATTTCAGGTAAATAAACTGGATACATCATAATAATTATTGGAATAGAGAAAAATCATAGATAACTTCTTAAAATTTACTTATTTTTTTGAGGCGGGAGGTAATTAGGTTTATTTATTTACTTAATGGAGGTACTGGGAATTGAGCCCAGGACTTCGTGCATGCTAAGCATGCACTCTACCAACTGAGCTATACCCACCTCCCATAGACAACTTTAATTGTACACATTCTAAGACCAGAAACCCCCTAAGCACTTTAGCTGCATTATTTAATTAATTTATTGTATTTGCTTCACCTCGTTCTTATCAGAAATTGTAATTACACGATTGTTACTTTTGTTCATTTTTGTCTCCACCCCTGGATTGGATGTTCCATGAGGAGAACGTCTGCTTAGTTGACTATTCTATACTCATCAGTGAGTCTGGAGCACTATAGTTGTTGCATAAGTATTTTTAAATGAATAAATGTTGAATGAATTGGTTCTTGACCTCAGAACCAAAGGTGGGGTTGTTATTATTATAGGACACGGTGTTTTGCCGTTAGTGAAATTGTTTTTAAATTTTGTAACATCCCTTTTCAGGTATTTAAAGTCAGTTATTAAGTGGTTGTCCCATAGTGTTCCTTCAATAGATTTTACATGTTTCATTTTTTTTGGTGAGGGGAAATGTTCTTTTAGAGAGTGACCAGCATTACCAAGACTAAAATCCATAAGCCCTCCCTTTATAAGAACTTGTACTGTTAACTTATTATCTTGATTAAAGGTGTTGGAATTATCTCGACCAATTTGTGGATTTGCATTTAACAAGCTTTTATAGTGCAGACTTCATGGCAGCTACCATTCCAAGGACTTTACCTCCTTACAAAGGTGCTATTTTTATTAGCCCCATTTTACAGATGGGAAAACTGAGGCACAGGGAGGTTAAGAAACAAGCTTTCACAACTATTAGGTGGCAGAGCCAGGATTCAAATTCAGCTATTCTGGCTGTAGTTTCCAGGCACATAATCATTACACTGTCTCTACAATTTCCTTAATGATTTTATACAACTTATTACATAAAGTAGTTAACTGCATACCCAATGCTGGGGCCCTGGGTAGCCCACCCCAAAATATACCACAATGGGATATTATTTTGAATTAAAGTTACTTAAGAAATGGCCAATGCAAGAGGGACACTCTGACTCTCCTCTCTGTGTCCCCAAAGGCAGGAAATAAATCATGTGAACAGCGCCCTCCCTGCATCTGGAAATAGGACACGTTTATTGCATGCATGGAATTCAGGCTGAGAAGTCTGAATAAACAAGCCTTGTTACTTAACTTTAAGTTACTATCCCAAGCCCAAATTCTGTTTAGATTCTTCACTAATTGAGCATCCAAACTGAAGTTTCTTTATCCTGACAATTCCTCTCAAGTTTATTGTTTCTTTGTCTAAGACATATAAAAGCTGCCTGCTTTGGCCACTTCTCGGGTCCCATTTCTATGAGACCTCCAGGCCTATGAATTTGTTTCTTTCCCCCCTGTTTATGTCTTGCATCAATTTTATTATTAGTTCAGCCACAAGAACTCAAGACGGGGAGAGGGGGAAATTTCCCCCTCCCTGGCAGTAATGATCCTCATAGGCCACAGCACAACACATTTGGGGAAACTTCGGTGCGTATTTCACAATGAACTTTTAATTGTTGGAGACAGAAAGACAAAGAGGTCAGAAAATGTCCTGGCCTCCCAAAACCTTGTTTCTAGACAGGGAGCTATTCTGTCATTACATGATGAAAAATGATAAACTCTAATCCCCTTTCCAAAAAAATCAAACATACAAACCAACTAACAAGCAAAGATCAGCTTGCTGGAGGGCAGAGCGCTTAGCATATCAGCAGAAAAGCCAAAGCCTCAATGCCAGATGTATAGATCAATGGAACAGAATACGGGACCCAGAAATAAACCCACACACCTACGCCAAAGAGGCAAGAATATACAATGGAGAAGAGAGTCTCTTCAGCAAGTGGTGCTGGGAAAGCCAGACAAACACATGTAAATCAATGAAGTTAGAACACACCTCCACACCATACACGAAATAAACTCAAAATGGCTTAAAGACTTAAACATAAGACAACATACCTTAAATCTTCAGAAGCGAACACAGGCAAAATATTCTCTGACATAAATTGTAGCAGTGTTTTCCTAGGTCAGTCTACCCAGGCAATAGAAATAAAAGCAAAAATAAACCAACGTGACCTAATTAAACTTATAAGCTTTTGCACAGCAAAGGAGCCATAAGCAAAATGAAAAGACAACCTACAGAATGGGAGAAAATATTTGCAAACAATGCAACTGACAAGGGCTTAAATTTTGGAATATACAAACAGCTCTTACAACCCAATAACATAAAAAACGACAACCCAATCAAAAAAAAGGGCAGGAAACCTAAGCAAGCAATTCTCCAATGAAGACATACAAATGGCCAATAGGCACAGGAAAAGTTCAATATCACTAATTATCAGAGAAATGCAAATCAAAACTACAATGAGGTATCACCTCACACCAGTCAGAATGGCCATCATTCAAAAGTCCACAAATGACAAACGCTGTAAAGGGTGTGGAGAAAAGGGAACCCTCCTACTCTATTGGTGGGAATGTACTTTGGTGCAGCCACTATGGAAAACAGTATGGAGACTCCTTAAAAAAACTAAAAATAGACTTACCATATGATCCAACAATCCCACTCTTGGGCATGTATCTTGAGAAAACCCCGATTCAAAAAGTTTGGGATTAGCAGATACAAACTACTATATACAGATTAGATAAACAACAAGGTCCTACTGTATAGCACAGGGAACTATATTCAATAGCTTGTAACTACCTATAACAACAAAGAATCTGAAAAATATATATAAAGGTAGAACTGAATCACCATGTTGTACACTAGAAACTAATACAACATTGTAAATCAACTATACTTCAATAAAAAATCATTTTTCCTTCAATGACATTAAAAAGAGAACACCCAGAAAAGCTGAAGTATATAATGCAAAAAAAAAAATCTTTTAATATCATCAAAATGCAACACATTTTCAGCTAAGGAAGTTTTGTAATGAAAACAACCATATGACTCAGCAATTCTACTCCAAGGTAAAGTACCCAAGAGAACTGAAAAGAGGTATTCAAAGGAAGACCTGTACACCAATATTCAGAGCAGCGCTATTCAAAACCGTGCTATTCACAGTAGCCAGGATGTCCATCAACAAATGAATGGGTAAACAAAAGGTGATCTACTCATACAGAGGAATATTGTTCAACCATAAGAGGAATGAAGTTCTGATATACATTACAACACAGATGAACCTTGAAAACATTTCGCTGAGTGAAAGAAGCCAGACACAAAAGGTTACATATTGCATAGTTCTATTTATATGAAATGCCCAGAAGAGGAGAATCCATGGAGACAGAAAGCAGTTTAATGATGGGGACGTAGGGGAAGGGAGAGTAACTTTTTAATGTGTCTGGGGTTTGTGTTTGGGGTGATGAAATGTCTTGTAACTCGATAGAGGTAATGGTTGTACAACATTGTGAATGTACAAAATGCCGCTGAATTGTTCATTTATAGAAAGTTCAAAATGTGAGCTTTACGTTATAAGAGTTTTACCTCAATTGAAAAAAAATACAACAGATTAAAGAGAACAATTTACTTGAATTTATTTGAAGACTGTAAACTATTCCATTATGTCTGGACCATGGACCCTGCAAAGACTTCTACATTCTTTTGGTTAAAATATAACCTAAAATCAAAGCACTATCATTTGTTTCAAGTGCTCTTTGTATTTGCTAAGGAGGCAGCAAGAATCAAAGAATTCTCAGAGGGACATGGATGCTTAGCTAGATACTGATAAGATTTCTTTGAACATTGTAATAATCTAGTGTGGTGAACTGTGCCCCAGTGGTCTATGGGGTAATGAACACAAAAGAAGTTTTGGGTGAAAAGAGGGTCCAAATAATGCAGCATTAATTTTAAAAGCATTCTCTTTATTTTCTTGAGTCTTGAAATAGCTTTGATATTTAGGAATTAGGATAGGTGGCCAATACTATTTATTGTTTTTCTCAACATCCATTTCCATCCTCTTTTCTCTTACAAAGCCTGAGAAGATTTTTAAAAAACTACATTTCCCAGGCTTCCTTGCAGCTAGGATTCTCTTCACCTAGTATGTGTGCTTTGGGCTCCACCAATCAGAGGTACTTTCAAGAATTTTTATGGGCAGAGAAGCAGAAGGCATGCATCCATTTTGGAGGTGTGGCTCATGGAAGAGGTGGTGTGACTTGAGGTCTAGAAGTTGTCCTGGCAGCTTCCTGATTTAGCAGGTGGTTTCCCAGTTCGGTAGTTTGAACTGCAGTGATAACATATTCATAGGATTGTTCTGGTCATCTATTGCTGTGTAATGAACTATCGCTAAACTTAGTGAATTAAAACAACTATTTATTATTATTTCTTTTTGACAAGTTTCAGGTAAGCAATTCTCCCTTGAGGTCTCTTGTGAAACCACATTTACATGTTGGCTGGGCTGCAAATATCTGATGGCTTGACTGATCTGGGTGCCTGGGGGCACTCACATGGCTGACAGTGGATGCTGGCTCTTGGCTGGGGGTTCACCTGGGGCTGTTGACTGAAGCACCTACATGCAGCTTTTGCAGCTTCTCCACGGTGCTCAGGCTGCTCACGGCACGGTCTTTGGGCTCAAAGAAGGAGCATCCTAAGAGCAAGCATCCCCAAAAGCAGGAAGCGGAAGCCATCAGAAGCCATAGTTAAGGGCTATGGTCAGATTCAGGCACAGCATCACTTCCGTCATACTCTGCTGGTCAAATGATGTCACACAAATAATCCGGGTTCACAAGGATGAAGAGATAGATGCCATCTCTTGATGAAGGAGTGGCAAACTCAATTGCAAAAGAGGATGTAGGATGGAAGATACTGTTTATGCCATCCTTGGAAAATATAATCTGCTGCAAGGGTAGATGCAGAGTGGTTTGGAGGGTAAAAATTCCTCTTTCTGCTTCTCCAGCCACTTTATAAGCTCCTAATTCCCATGTGAAATCTCCTTCTGCTCACCGTAGCCGGAGTGGGATTTGTTGACTACAACTGGATCCTGACCAATGCTGGAAATCAGGCAATTGATACTCCAATGTAATACTCTGTAAGTTACTGAAATAGAGCAATGATGCTCTGAGCTTTGAGCATCTGGAATTGGAAAGTCTTGATCTTGGCTAAGCCACTTATTAGGAAGTCATTTACCCTCACCAAGCCTCTATTTCTCCATCTGGAAAATGGGGGTGATGACGATAATGATGATAACAACATGGCATCTACCATATATAATTATTGGGCAGATTAAATGAACCCAGGTGGAATATTGCCACAAAGCCTAGCCCATGGGAGGTAATGCTAGGTGAAGTTTGTTTTGGTTGTTTACTCAGCTCATATTGCCTCTCTCTCTTTGGGAATTGCTCTGTCTATAAACGCAGTGAAGTTAAGTAGCTGGCCCAAAGGCAAACAAGCAATTCTCCAGTGAAGACATACGAATGGCCAATAGGCACAGGAAAAGTTCAATATTGCTAATTATCAGAGAAATGCAAATCAAAACTACAATGAGGTATCACCTCACACCAGTCAGAATGGCCATCATTCAAAAGTCCACAAACGATAAATGCTGGAGAGGGTGTGGAGAAAAGGGAACCCTCCTACACTGTGGGTGGGAATGTAGTCTGGTGCAGACATTATGGAAAATAGTATGGAGATTCCTTAAAAACCTAAAAATAGACTTACCATATGATCCAGCAATCCCACTTCTGGGCATATATCTGGAGGTTAACTCTAATCCAAAAAGATACATACACCCCAATGTTCATAGCAGCACTATTTACAATAACCACGACATGGAAACAACCTAAATGTCCATTGACAGATGACTAGATAAAGAAGTCGTGTTATATTTAACACAATGGAATACTAGTCAGTGATTTAAAAAAGGATAAAATAATGCCATTTGCAGCAATATAGATGGACCTGGAGATTGTCATTCTAAGTGAAGCCAGAAAGAGAAAGAAAAATACCATATGATATCACTCATATGTGGAATCTAAAAAAAAAAAACAAGAAAGAAAGAAAGAAAAAAAAGGGGACACTATGAACTCATCTACAAAACAGAAACAGACTCCCAGACATAGTAAACAATTTTATGGTTACCAGGGGAAAGGGGGTGGGAAGGGATAAATTTGGGAGTTTGAGATTTGCAAAGATTAACCACTATATATAAAAATAGATTAAAAAAATTTCTTCTGTATAGCACAGGGAACTATATTTGATATCATATAGTAAACTACAATGAAAAAGAATATAAAAACAAATATATGTGTACACATATGACTGAAACATTATGCTGTACACCAGAAGTTGACACATTGTAACTGACTACATTATAAATCAACTACACTTCAATTTAAAAAGTGATGAAAAAAGATGACATCATTAGAATGGGCTGTAATCCAATATGACTAGTGTCCTTATAAAAAGGGGAAATTTGAACAGAGAGACATGCACACAAGAACACCATGTGAATATAAAAGCAGAGATCAGATAATGCTTTTATTTTACAAGCCAGGAAATGCCAGAGGTTGCCAGTAAACCACCAGAAGCAAGGTGAGAGGCATGGACCAGATTCTCTCTCACTTCCCCAGGAGGAACCAACATTCTTGACACTTTCATCATGGACCTGTGGCTTCTACAACTGTAAGACAATGAATTTCCGATGTTTAAGTCAACCAACTGGTGGTGCTTTGTCACAGCAGCACATATGACCCCATCTCTCATCCCACATCCAGTGGCTAAATCCCATCCAGTCATTCTCCAAAACATCTTCTAAATTCAGCTGCTACTCTGTTTCCACTGCCTCTGTGGGTATGCTGGGTAATTGGGTGACTATGAAAGAAGATACAAAGGAACATAATTGGCCAAATGGAGCCAGGATACGTTGAAGCTGGTGAAAGAGAGAGAGGGTTTAGGATTTTAAGAGGGTGTAGCCATGGTGGGGCTGGCAGGCAGAGGAGGAGGGCGGCGCGCCTTGCTGTCGGTAAGATGAACACCAGCTTAACGGGTTGGGAGATGCTAAGACCACAGAGGCTACATCCAATGTGGGGCTGGCTAGAGGCCAGGACCCCCCTGGGTCTGGGGATGTGTGTTGGGGGGTGAGTGAAGGTCTTGGGGAGCACCTCTGTGGCTGGGTCTCCCTCTGCCTGGATGCCCGTGCACATCCCTGAGGCACCAGTTTTGTGAGGCTGTAGAGGGTGCTCCTTTTCCAACTGCCAACCAAACAGGCAGGTTTGCTGACGAGCATTCAGGTTCCAGTCCAAGAGCTGAGCAGGCACTTGGCATTGCCTAGCACTAGCTCCAGCTCTGCCAGGAGACAGGAGGCTTCACAGTAGCTCTTGGGGTCGGATTCTAAACTTTGGGATCAAACAGTGAAGGACCTGGAATAGAACACTCCTTGGACCCCAGCAGGACTCTGAGCAGCTGTGTTTGTCTTTCTTCGTCCCCAGCTCCTCCCCTCGCCTCTTGCCCATCAATTTCTCCTTTTTATTGACTCCTTGCCCTTTCCGCCTCCTGCTGCCCCCAGGTCCTCACTCTTCCCTCACCCCATTCACCCCTGCTACTAGCACCTTCCTCCACTCTTTCCTTCCCTCTCGGCACCCCTTCCTTCCTTCCTCCCCAGTGTCCCCCCTCACTGCCCCCTTTTCCTTCTCCTTACCGCCCCGCCTTCTCCCTCCTTTTCCCCCTCTCCCTACCTCGTCCTCCTCCTTGTCCTTCCACCTTCCTCCTCACTCCTCTCTCCTCTCCCTGAGCCCCACCACCTCCCCCCAGCCCCTCCCATCAGTGTTTGCTTTTCTCCCGGATCCGGATGAAGGGGTTGCCCTGCCCGTGCCCTGCCCTGCCCCACTTCTGGCAGCCGGGGTCTCGCTTCATGGCCGAGAGCTCCAGGACTCAGGCCCCAGGGAAGGGGCCCCTGCTCAGCGTCCAGCTCCTGAGAGCCCAGTATGAAGGCTTGAGACGGCAGCAGAGGGCCCAGTCCCACCTGGTGGTGCTCCCGAAAGGTACGACTGGGCACGTGCTGGGAGCAGAAGGGAAGGGGGAAGGGCCTGGCTACCAGCAGGATGGGTGGTGGGGCTGCGGGCAGGGCAGGGCAGGGCCAGGGCTCTGCCGGGCCCTCCCGATGGGGAAGAGCAGGGAGCCCGGTTCAGGGCAGCTCTGCTGGGCTCAGACCCCCTGCCCACTGAGCCAGGGGCCTCAGCACGTGCTGTTTCTTGCTGGACTGGTTTGCCCTGTGAGCCGGGCTTGGCCCCACTGATAGGCCAGATGTGGAAGATGGGAGCTGTGCTTCCTGGCTGGGTCTCAAGGAGGCAAACCAGAGAAACTGGCTCTGGGGAGTGAAGACGTGGCATTCCCCACAGTCTGGGCCCTGGCCAGAGGAGTGCAGGGCTCAGGGACCCAGGAGGCACCCGGTGGCACCCAGGCTTACTGAGGGAACCCCTCACACCTCTGACAGCAGCCAGGAAGGGGCGGTGAGACAGGGGAGCTCCTCCTCCAGGGAGAAGCCAATTCCTTTTGGGAACTCAGATTTATTCCAGGAAGAAGTCATGAGCCAGGGCTCAGAAAGCAAGCAATGGTCAAGTCCCAGCCCTGCATCCTCTAACAGAGAGGGACAAGTCAAGAGAGGTAGGAAGAACCCCTCAAAGGGCAAGGCTGTGCCCTGGGAATTCCTGGCTTATTTATACAGTCTCATTGAGTGGCCCACTTCACGTGAGGCCAGGCTGGGAGGGGATGCGGGCCAGAGGGATCTCACTGTCTGGGCTGGGAAGTGTGGTGCCCTGGGCTGAAGGCACCCATCTTTCATTTCTTGGGTTCTTGCCAACCAGTGGGATCCCCCTATCCCTGGAGGGCATAAGCTGAAAGCTTCCTAAAGTCCTATCCCCTTCTCAACGGTGTTTATCCATCCAGTCACTCAGCGAACATTCACTTAAACCCCTAGTAACCAGATTTAACACACTTCTGATTCAGACACAGATCCACGGGCTGGGCATGTCCCAAAGCCATCTCAAACTCGGCAGGCCCCCTAGAATCCTTGCCCCAAGCCTCCCCACTGCTGGCCCTTCCTCCTGCATCATCACCACGGTGATGTGATGTGCAAGTGAGTCAGGGCAGATTAAAACAAGGAGGAGAGCTCAGGTCCTGCATCCCCAGGGAAGACTTCTGATTCCCCCAGGTTTGGTCAGGATCGTTCCAGGCATTTCTAGCAGTCCACATTCTTGCTCTAATGGTGAGAAGGAGTGCGCTGTCTGAGGGGGTATTCCTGAACTTGGCCTCACATTCAGGAGAAGAGCCTGAATGTGAGCCCCAGCTCTGTCACTTAACGTGCTCTGTGCAGCTTTGAACAAGTTATGTAAATGACATTGTGACTCAGTTTTCTCATCTGTCAATTGGGAATAACTGTAGTCCCCAAATTATAGGGTTGTGGTAGGAATTAAATAAATTAATATGTATAAAGCTCCTCAGAGCTTTCTGTGCTGACTAGCTGAGGACCACTAGGGCACCACGTCACATGAGTCTGAATTGGAATGACACTTGGAGCACTTGGTCTGCGCATGAGGAATAAGGGGCTTCTCCAGGGAGAAATCAGAGTAAGATCACAGATTATAGGTGAAAATGATGGTGGGGGGCAAAAAAGTAAATTTTGCTGCCTACACTTTAGCAACAGGGTAGATGGTGGTACCGTTGATTGAGATCAGGAATACAGGAGAAAAAGATTTCTGGTAGGGAGAGATGAATTTGTTTTTGAATTTGTTTTTAAGTATGCTGCATCTGAGATAGTTGTCTGTAAAACTGCCAACCAACCTGGATCTCAGGAGAGAAATTTGGGCTGAAGCTCTAGATCTGGGGTCATCCACATATAGGTGGTAGCGGAAGCCATGGGCACTGTGGAGGGTCAGTGTGTATATGGCTAAGAGGCTAGGGTGACAATTAGAGTCCTGGAAAACTCAAATACTCAGGGAAGACAGCAGTCAGAATGGCAGCAGAGGAATATTATTTAGCCTGAAGAAGGAAGGAAATTCTGATGCATGCTCTTGGATGAACATAGGTGAACCTTGAGGACATTATGCCAAGTGAAATAAGGCAGTCACGGGGAGGCGGGTATAGCTCTGTGGTGGAGCACGTGCCTAGCATGCACGAGGTCCTGGTTCAATCCCCAGTACCTCCGTTAAAAAAAAAAGTACATAAAAAATTTTTTTAATGGCTAAGATGGTTACATTTTATGTTGTGTGTGTCTCACAATTAATTTTTCTGAGAAAACGAGGAGGTATTTATGCCAGGAAGCCAAGCAGGGAGAGGGAATTTAGAAAACAGTGGTCCTCTGTGCCCAGCACGGCAGAGAGACCCAGGAAAACAGTGACCATGGAGACTGGCTGTGACTGAAGCTGGATTTTCATGTCTCAAAACACTGGGTTGTATCTGGAAGGGCAGGTATGCTGGGAGCTAATTAGTGGAAGGAAGGCCTCTGGAATTAGCTTTCTCCATCCTGTCTTGGTGTCACAGAATGTATTTAGGTTCCAGAAATGCGGTGACAGGTGTTCTGGATTTCCCAGCACTGGAGTTCAGGGGCTTCCTTCTGATTCCCTCCCACCATGTACTCTGTCACCTGCAGGGCCTCCCGCAGTGACAGATGTCAAAGCACTCAAGGGAGCCTCACTGACATCTCAGAGGGAATTCCAGGCTGGTCACAGACCTACTTTCTATAGGAAAATGCCTCTCAGTCATTCCTCCAACTCTCGCTGCCACCAAGAGTTGACAAGAAACTATCACGTTCCACCAAGTGGTAAAAAGCTGTCCCTGAGAAGGAAGAGAGCCTTGGTCTGCCTTCTCATCCCTAAAGCCAGTTTCGGGGCGGGGGAGCAGCAGATGCTGTAAACATCATATCCCATAGGACAGTGTCTACAGGAGAGAAAGATAAAGGCCAGTCCTCCAAAAGGAGCTGCTTCAAAACAGCTCCTCCCGCCTCTGCCTTGGGTGGCAAACCCCTTATCAGAATCCCGGGACACAAAACCCTGGAAGTGAAGAATTACCTTTTCCACAGGCAGGTGTTGTGAACCCACACATGTGGGTGAACACACGCATGCTGTTGCTCCTTCTCATGCTTTCAGCCTGAAATGCTGGTTCCCCAGCTCTCCCTAGGGTTCACTCCCGCACTGCCGTCAAAGACCAAAGTCTGTTACTAGACTCGATCATGCTTGAATTTTTTTCCATTGCATTGATTACCACCTGAAATTTTATTATCCTAATTTATTTGCTATTCTCTTTCTACTCTGCTAGAACACATCATGAAGGGTTGGATTTTGTCTCAATGTTCACTCCTGTAGACCCAGGACCTAGGATAAATGATGCCTGGCGCATTCTAAGTGCTTAGTAAATATTTGTTGGATGAATGAGTAAGTGTATGTGAACACGCGTGTGTGTGTGTGTGTGTGTGTGTGAGAGAGAGAGAGACAGCGTGTGTGTGGGTGTAAACATGTGGCTCAGGAGGCAGGTCATGCGTGTGAGCGAGTGGAACCACGTGAGTACCCACCAACGCATGGATACCCACATGCAATGTACTGGGTACCTGGCCCCCCTGATGTTTTGAGCATGACCTGCCTTCAGCTTGAAAGCTCTAAGACCCCCAGAATGGGAGCCACCTCTGTGCCTTCCAGTGGTGACCCTGCTGGTGCCTTCCTTTCTCAGGAGGGAACATGCCCGCGCTTGCGGAGTCCATGGTCAATGCTGTTTGGATTAACAAGGAGAGAAGGCCTTCGCTGTCCCTCGAAGAGGTGGGTCCTGAGGCAGAGGGGATGCTGGAGGAGGCTGACCAAGTCTCTCTTCGGGCCCCCGAGTCTCCATGGCACACACAATTAGAGGTGCACTGCTTGGCCCAAACCTTCCACCAGGAAACCAGCCATCAGGTAAAACACAAGGACAAGTTCACAGGATCTGAGCAAAGCCTCCCTCAGGAAGGAGACCCAGGTTTGCTGGAAGAAAATAAGGTGACTCCGCAAGAGACCATGATCCCTGAGGCAGCCCAGCATGGAGGTCAAGTGGGAGACCCCCAAACAAAGGCAGTGGGATCCAGCCTAAACACCGGCGTTCAGTGCCCTCCTTCCATAAAGAACCCACACAGGTCTGGAAAACCAGCTCACTATCCGTTTCCCCAGAGGAAAACCCCCAGGATCTCCCAAGCCGCCCGGAACCTGGGCTTATACGGCCCAGCCTAAAGCTTTCTGCTCAAAGGTCTCAAGCTCGAGGCCCTCTCTGTCCTCATCAAAGGGCCCGGGAGACAGAGGCACCACTAGGGCCTTAGCTTTGAACAAGGACTGGACCAAGTCAATTGTAGGGACTGTGGGGAATGAACTTCACTGTGGCCATGTGCTCTTGTCCTTCAAAAGGGAAGAGATCTTCCCAGACCAGACTGCTCACAGCTCAGCAGGAAAGAGTGCCGTCCGATCAACGCCGCCCCATTCTGCTTGTGTAAGAAGACACTGCTACTGAGTCCTGGAAAGTCCAGTAGGATATCTGCTCACTCCCTAGCACTAGAGAATTCTGAAACATGAAGACGGGGACCCTAGCCAATGCGTGCCTCGCAGTGCCTTGGTGTCAACCGGCGTGGGCAATCTTGCTTTCAGGAACTTCTGAAGACTTCTCACCTGTTTTGGAAAAGATGAGCTCTGAGAACTGTCTTTTTCTGGTTGCTATGCCTGGAGGCCAGCTCACTTAGAAGTTACTCTATTCATTGGTAGTGACCACACCTTTTCAGCATGAGCCTCCCAAAGTATGGTGACCCTGGGTATAAGGGTCGATGCCACCTGCTGTTTGAGGGTCTTTAGGAAGGGTTGGTCACCTCTCCCCTCTCACTGAGACTGCACATTCCAGTCTCATTACAGATTTGTTTCCTTCCCTCCTTCCCTCCACCCTTCCTTTCTTTCTTTCTACTTTTCTATTCATCTGTCTCCCCTCTCTCTCCAAATTAAACACTGCCAATCTTTGAAGATTTATTATAATAGGAGCCTGAGAGAAGAAGACAAAGAAATGTTCCTGCTTGGAAAATATGTGTTCCTCAAAAACTGCTCCCCTTTCAGCCAAATTTAAATCACTCAGCTCCTTCCTGGTATATTTTAAACCAAAGACAAAGTGAAGCAGGTGTTACTTGGGTGACGGGGAAGAAAGCATCTTAGCTAGTTAATGTTTAACTTTAATAATGATACTTAAACACAGCGAAAGTGCCTTCTCCTTGTGCCAGATTCTCTCTCTGTAAAGTTTTATCCACATCTTCCTTTTCTCCTTGCGGTGACCCAGTCTTGCCCATCCACACTGAGAGTTGTTAACTAGGAGTGTCATTACCTGTCAAAAATATGTATGTGCCGTCTCCTTAGGCCACCCTGAAATTCCCTCCAAGTTGGGGATTAATTATGATTCCTTTTGTGAATAACTAATAAGAGCCAGTTGTTAATTTTTTTATAGTCTAATGAAAAACAAGACCATTTTCTGAAAAAACAAAACAAAACTGTGTCCTTTACTTTTGTTTTAAAGAGGATTCCTACAAATAACTCTTCTTTCTACAGTGTATCAATCAGGATAGACTATGTTTTGCTGAGTAACAAATGACCCCCCGCATCTCACAATGGAAGTTTTTTTTTTTTTTTTTTTTTCCATTCATGAAAATTCCACTGTAGATTCGGGCAAACTTCCAGGGCAGCCCTCCTACACATATTACCAACCATCCAGGCTGCTTCATTGTCATGGCACCACCATATCAATACTGGTTTCCCTAATCACTCCAGCAGGAGAGGAAAGTGCCTTAATTGTTATGAACTGGCTCTCAAATCACTTTGCTCACTGCTCACATTATGTTTCATTGTCCAAAGCAAGTACTATGGGCATATCTCCACTTCAAGGGTATGAGGAAGTGCAATTATTCCATGTGCAGGAAGGAGAGAAGGAGTAGAGACATGGATGAGTGGTGCTAATGGCTCACAGGATAGAGAGGAGCCAGGTCATAGCACAGTAAGTAGCTATTAAGGGTTTTACATATGAGACAAAAATGATTTGATTTTCAGTTTAACCAGATGGCTCTGGTTGTCTAAGGAGAATGAGTTGATGGTCATGCTAAGAGGCAATGTCGGGGGCGGGGGGGGGGGAATGGCCAGGGCAAGCTGAGTAGGAAAGATACTATTAGCTCAAGCAAGAGTTGGGTAGAAGTGGGGAAAAAGTAGAAACATTGATATAAGTTTATTTTGGAGAAAGAATCAATAGGATTTACTGCAGGAAAATTACAAGTTCAATTTGAAAGATGCTGAGTTTGAGATGATCAGACACACAAATGAAGACATCCAATAGGCAAGTGGTTAAATGAGACTAGAGTTCTGGGCTAGACATTAAGAATCAAAGTGTTATGAGTATGCAGAGGTACCTAGAATGAGAAAGGATGGGCTCACCGACACAGAGTGTAGAGGGAAGACAGGATCCAGAATGGGTCCTGAAAAGTCTCAGTTTACTTAGTTGAAAAATCACTAGGGACTTTTACAATCCTTCCTTAGAAGAGGTGGGGTAAAGGGAGGAGGAGACAGCGAGGGACATGGAAGAGAGGTGACCAGGAGAGGAGGAGAGCCTGGGGCCCGGAGTCTCAGACCTCAGAGGCAAGAGAAAGGGCGAGACTTTGCACAGGTCACTCACTCCCCTGTGCACACATTTCACAAGTGCCCATTTTCTGGAGTCCACATTCTTCTATCTGGAGCTGCGTTTCCTTGACATGGGTTTAAGAGGCCAGAGTCCAAGAGGCAATACCGGATATGCAAAAGCTTTTCAGCCAAGGACAGGTCAGGTCAGTGTTAGCAAGTGTAAGTCAGAGGCGACTGACAGCCACCAAGGCTGACCTGCTGATAGTGCCTTTGCCCCAGAGGCCTGGATTTCCCCTGGGACCGGGTGTGGGGTGGGACTGAGGATTAAGTGTTCCCTGAGGTAGAGTTTAAAGGGAGAGGGGGCAAGAGGAGGGCTGGTTTGAATCCTGCCCCCTCCCTTTCCACAAGGCTGCTTCTGCCAGGAGCATTAGAACAGAACGGTCTGTTTCCCAAGCACACCCATACACTTCTCCCAACCCCTAGGCTGTCAAACCCGCTGGGACAAAGGGCTCAGATTATATCTGGGTTGCCACACCACCTTCCCTGATTTTCTCTTCCCAGCCAGTCATGAGTAGAGCTAACCTTCTCCCTTACTCTCCACAGTGTTAGCAGAAGAAGGTTTTCCTAAAATAGAGAATAACCAGCTCACCTTGCAAATCCTTCATCAGGCGGGTTACCCTAGGGTCACCCAGCCTTCCAGCCCACAATGAGGACTCCCCCACGTGGCTGCCACAGATAAGCTTCCATCTTCCCGGGCTTGGAGGCGAGGCGGGGGCATTTGGGCTCCAGTCTCAGCACTGCCATTGGTAGACGTCACCTGGGCTGAGTTACTTAACTCTCAGAGCCACAGATTCCCCAGTTGTAAAACGGTAGGTGGCGGGGGTGGGGGCGGATAATAGAAGTGGGGGTGGAGTAGGCGAGAGGCTTCTCATTAGCTGTCAATTCTAACCCATCGCCACTAGGGGGCAGGCTCCCCCACCTCAGGCCGGCTCAGCCTGATTCCCTAACTTTTCAGTCACTCCCTGTCATTAAACCTCTTTCATTCCAGTTCTTAAGACTTGAAACGATTTTGAATTATAAAATCTCAGATTCGAGTCACATCTCTACCTCCCTGATTTACATCTTTAATATTAGAGGGAGGGGCGTGGTCGTCTTGCTCACACGCCCCGCCCCCTTCTGTTCGCAGGGCTTTTTAGTGTGAGGGTAGAAAGACACGTGGAACAGACGGCGCATTCTGTGACTGGCTGTGGTGTGGTTTTGGTCTCTTTTGCCTGGACCTTTTACGCCGACCTGGGTCAGGGTCTGCAGGCTTGGTGTGGACTGGGGATCGTCGGCACAGGCTCCTGCAGGTGAGAGACTATTGCAACAGCTCCCTCAGCCCTAGGAGACTGGTAATGTCTGTTCATGCTGCCAGCCGTCCCTCCACACAGTTGCACTGGAGGTCCACCTCTCTTTGCAGTGCCCTGAGCTCATCTGCCCTCTGCCGACCGAACTTAGGCCCGGGGACAGGGGCAGGGGGTATTTTCTGCGTCTTTGTGTTAGAGCAGGCAGATAGCTAGATATGAGCAGAGAAAGGGGGACACAGACCAAATGGCAGGAATTGGGCAGAAAGGAGGGGCAGAGGCCAAATGCAGGAAACCACACATCATGTAAGCACCAGGGGTCCCTGGGCAGAGAAAGAAAAGCAGGAACCTTTGGGCTGATAAGGGATCACACCTTTTGGGGTGATAAGTGGCCTGGAGAAGAACAAAGAAAGATGAGAAAAGGCAGGAATATCCAGTGTCCGAATGTAACCTTTTGCTCATTATGCCCTCATTTCAATAAAATTAGCCTTGCAGGTCAGAAGTACCCGTCAGGCACCAACGCCATGACACTTCCGATCCAGACTAAATAAGGACAAAAATCCCTCCTCCCTTTGGGAAGGAGGAGTTAGGATGATAATCAGGGAATATGACCCCAAACCCTTCCCTCCCCAATGAATATTCCGCCCATTCATATTTATACCCTATGTAGCTAACTTGCCAAAGAAACTCAGGGCAGCCACCCACCTGAGCCTGCCCGCTCTCCCCTGAGAGTGTACTATCCATCCTTTAATAAATCCTCACTTTACTTTTTTAACCTCTGCGTCTTGTCTCTGAATTCCTCCTGGGACGGGACAAGAACTTGGAACATCGGTTGCCGGCAACATATGGGTGGTGACCATCCTTTCACCGTATCTTCCTGGCTGTTCTATACTGTCATCTTTCCCACTGATCTCTCTCTGCATCTCCTGGAGCAAGCCTACTCTGAGCAATCATGCAACTGGGAAATAAAGTGTTGCTCCGCCCCCTTTCCCGCAGATACTACCGTCTTTAAAAAAAAAAAAAAACCTCTTTGGCCTTCCTGCCCCTCCCCCTTGTCTTGGAGCAGAACTAGTCAAGCGTTCACTTCCATGGAGAAGAGAAGACGGAATGGCCTTCACACAAATGTAAATGTCCTAAGATCAACAAGGCGGGACACTAGTTCAAGTGCTGAGCACAGATTTTCACCCCTATCCCACTACGGCAGTGAGGAACAGAAAATTTCCATTTGTACAGAGGTGACTGGGTGTTTTAAAGAGAGAATGAAGGTTTGCAGAGGGGGCGAGTACGGGCTCTGACGTCAGGGGAGTGAAATATTACAGAGAGAAGGAAGGGTTTGCTAGCGGGCACTTACCAAACTTAGGTTCCTACCATCCCACAGAGGCGAGGAGACAGGGACCTACCTTCCTTCAGGTGTTGGCTAGCACGAAATAGTAAATTCTTCTGGCATCGTTGCAATTTCTCAGGCAGGCTCTCTAAGCCGGGCTGGGGCCCTCCTGGGGTTGTGGGCTTGGCCTGTCAGAAACTACGTTCAGGTTGGCTCAGGTCTTCAGGCCAAGGCTGAGGGCTAATCAGATGAGCAGAGGACTCAGAGGAGCCTGGCTAGAGTTCAGGCCAGGTCAGTCCCCAGAGGCAGCCTCCTGCCAGCCTCCTGTCACTCTGGGAAAGGAGTCCTGCCCATCCCGTCAAACTGGTTTCTCTCCCAGCCGGCACCGCACTGGGGCTGCACTTCTCAAATCTTCTCAGGCATCAGAATCACCTGGAGGGCTCATTAAATCCCAGATGGCTGATCCCAGTCCCATCAGTTTCCCACCAGGCAGTTGTGAAGGGGCAGGGCAAGAATTTGCATTTCTAACAGGTTCCCAGGTGATACTGATGGTGCCGGTCTGGGGACCACACCTATAGGACCACTGCTCCTGGGACTGTGGCTGACCCACAAAGCTGATGATTCTTCAAATGTGGGGGGGCCTTTGTGCCTTCTGTTTGCTGTGGATTATACACAGCCTTTGGGGGACAAGGGGGAAGTGTCCGTGGGTGCCACAACTCTCCCGTGGTAGTGGCTACTCCATAGTGTACCCCCCACCCCATCCCACCTCCTGGCTGTGCTAGGCTAAGGGGGGCTATGGACAGAGACAGGAGACTGTCACCACTCTCACTGTGTCCCAGCTGAGTGAGAGGACCCTGTTTCTGCTTTTTAGTAGGAAATTAATCCTGCAGTACACCTGCAGTCAGAAAGGAGAATTTCCTTCCAGAAAATGAGCTATTGATTGGGTGCAAAGAAATCCCCAAATCCCCAGCCATTTTCCAAGTCCAGAACTTTCCAGGCATCCGGGCTGCAGGTGTCCTCACAGCGGTGTTCGAATACCGCATCCTGCCCTGGTTCCCTCCTGGCCCTCTCCTTAAGCGTTCAGGCTCCTCCAAAGGTGCCTCGAGCCCTCTCACTGCATCAGCAGACACCAACTTAAGCCACTGGCTAGGAAAACGGCTTCTTCCAAAGTTCCCTGCCTTCCCAGAAAATAGGGTTTTGTTAGTGTCTCCGTATGTGTGTGGAGGGGGCTCCGCCGCCACAGCAGATGGAGTGGGTCAGTGGGGATGCTGGAGAAAAGGGCTCTAAGAGTCAGGTTCCTTCCCTCCTTAGGGGAACTAGAGTCAAGTTCTCCTCTGAATGTCATACCCATCCATCACATGTCCCACTGGCTGTGGAAGAACCAATGCCCCACAGAGGCACTGGTTATGTCCAGTCTCTTTTTTGATCATATATATTATTTTGGAAAAAAAAATTTTTTTGGCTTTGTTCTCTTGGGTTTTGAGAGAGGCATCTGGAAATTCTTTTCACTTCTGGAAAAGTTAGAAATATTCTTTGGGGAGTCCCTCCAGGCTCAGGTCTCTCCTGAGGGGAATCCTTCTTCTTTGGGGTGACTGTCGTGTTTGTTTAAGATCTCTGCATCCCAAGTTGTGATGCAAGTGGTACCCCGGATTGAAGGCCAGTCGTTCCAACACGGGTCTATAACTTGCTTCCAGGTGGCACAGCGAGCAGATTGCAAAAGGAGAATCAAACTCAGGCAGCCACACTCTAGAGTCACTCTCTATAAACTCTTAACTACTGTTAAATTAATTAAACAAGGAGGCCGTCAGACTGGCGTGGCTCTCGCGTGGTGGTGGCCCATGGCAGCAAACCGAAATCCACGCCCATAAATGCCTCAAGTTTACGAAATCGAAAGCTAAGGTCAACGAATCACGAGCGGCCATCTAGGCTTTATGCGCTAGACCATCAATTTCCGACCTGGCTTCCCAGTCTTCTCTATTAAAAGTCTCTCCCCAGCTCCTGTCCATTTCCTAAAAGGTTCCTAACCATTTCCGGTTTGGTGCCCCTCGATTGGAATTGAATTTTGCTCAAATAACTCTCTTCGTTTATCTTTTGACACTATGATACTTAAACCACCTCCCCCCGGCTCCTCGCCTTCCTTATGTCTATGGCTTCATAGCTGGGACGTCGCCTTCGAGGACTGGTGGTGAAACTGATGCTTCCATCTGTTTGAGAAGCGTTTGACATTTTCTAAACACTGCTTCCTAAAACTAACCTCTCCCCAGCCTTTGAGGCATTGGCCTTCCCAACTCTGTGTAAACATCCCTTTAGGTCACTTCCTTATTGTTGAGAAAGACCCAGTTCATCTACTTGCAACATTTTTCATCTGCACATAAATTCCTGAAGTTTACTTAACCAGTTGCAATGTGTTTTTCCTAAAGCGAATGAACAACACGCTTCCTACAGTGTTCAAAGGACCTAACTTTTCATTTTCATCTTATTTCTTGGATTTGTGGCAATTACATTATGTTTTCCCCTCAACTTCCATCCAGAAAGAGAACACACCCACTATGTATCATTAACCCCTTCACCTCCCCTTTGTCCAGTCATTGATGAATCTACCCCCTGAGTTCCCAAGTCCAGGATGATAACCAAGTGCTCGCTTTGGCAGGACATACACTAAGAACAGAATAACAACCAAGACTTGGCAGCATGTCAATCCCTCTGCCCTGGCTGAGACATAGAGGAAAAGGCTGGTGGTGGCCCAACTGCGTCTTCTGCCAACCCAAACTCCGAGTGTTTTTAAGGTGGGCTTGAGCCAGCCCTCAAAATCACCACCAGGTCCAGATCCAGGTTAGCAAAATCTCCCAGGGCAGGAGCTGCTCCCCTTCCCGAGAAATGGAGGCGCTCTTGTGGCTGGAGTGTCCTGGATGTCAACCAATAATAATAATAATAATGCAGGAGACTGCAAATAAGAAAAAGAATTTATTTGGGGTCTTAAGAATTGCAATTTGGGAGATATCAATTGGCGTAATCCTCAAGGAGTGTTCTGAGGTCGAGAAAATCAGGGGCTTACAGAGACAAAAAGCCACGAGATTGTGCAAAACTGCCTGGTGAGAACTGCGATTGACTTTGACGTGAGACCGGAAGCATTTGTCCTTAAAGAATCTCCAGCTGTTTTAGGGTTGGGGTCCTGTAGGTAAATAGGCCGCCAGAGGCGTTTGAGGGCAAAGTTCTGACCTGTTTTCTGAGTCTCTGGCAAGTGTTCTGGATGACTTCATCAGCTCAAAGGTCAGATTCCATCCAGGCTGAGGCGTGCAAAGGTCACACTCCCCTAGTGGTCTCCCAGCTCCATTTTGGAGAGCTCTGTTAGCAATGCTGACCCCATTTTGACTTTCCATCCACGTGAGAGAGTCCGTCCCTGCTCCTGCCCCAGCCACGGACTCTTGCCCCGCCAGTCTCAGACTCTGCTTGCCAGACTGTCCCCCAAGACCAGAGCCTTTTTCTCCTCTTATGGTGCTGTTCCCGCGACACGCGTGGCTACACTCACAACCTGAGGCCTGGGACAAATTGCCCCCCAGATCCGAGCCTCCTCTCTGCTGACCGCAGCTACAGGCTGGCAAGATCCTAGGGAAGACCCCTGACCCGCCACCCGCCACCCGCCACCACCAGCCTCCAAAGGGCGTGTGTGCCAAAGAGACTCAAAACTAGTGCCAAACCCTGGTGAGGTGGCCCCCCCACGGCCTGCCAGCCACCCGGGCCTGAGGCTCACAACACGGTCGGCCCTGTCCCTTGAGACAGTGCTTCCCACCCCTGACTGCACACGAGAATCATCAGGAAGCTTAGAGAACATTCCATTAAATTCCAGTCTCCGGAGGAGGGCCTGGGCGTTGGTGCCCTCTGTTTGGCTTTTCCATCAAGGCATGAAATATGCGAAGTGTGGGAAGTGCGCTAATCTTGTATTAGTTCAAAGATTTATTTTTACATATATATCCACTTATTTTCACAGATATAAATAGATACACACACTTGTGTAACACAGACCAAGACAAACATTTCCAGAAAGTTTCTTTGAGCCTCTTCCCAGTCATCAACCACGATTTATTTTTTCGTTGCCCGTTTCTTTTTTTTTTTTTGGCCACTGTGAATAAAACTAGTATCATTATTTTTACAGGTCCTTTGGTGGACGTTTGTTCATTTGTTTTTTATTTCTTTGTTAAATTCCTGCTCCCCTCCTTTTTTTTTTTTTTTTTTTTTTTTTTTTGCATTTGCCTGGCCTTGAGCATGAAATGGAAAGAAAGCATTACCACTCCCAGGTGTGTGCCCAAAATAATTGAAAACAAGCTCAAATAAGTACTTGCACATGCACGTTCAGAGAAGCACTACTCACAAAAGCCAAAGGCTGGACATAGTGCCGATGGCTGTGACGGATGGATGGATGGATGAACGAAATGAGGTCTAACCATACAATGCACGATTATTCAGCCTTGAAAAGGCAAGAAATGCAGGACCACGCCACAACGTAGATGAACTTGGAAAATATGATGCTAAGTGAAAGAAGTCAGTCATAAAAGGTCACCTATTGTGTGATTCCACGTGTAGGAAATGTCAAGGGCTGGCCAATCCATGGATCAGCGGCTGCCAGGGCTGGGGGAGAGGCACGGGGAGTGACTGTTCCATGATTATGAAGGTGATGTTTCTGTTTGGGATGATGAACATGTTTCAGAACTAGCTAGAGGGGGTGGTCGTATATTATTGTGAACGTACTAAGTGTACTGACTTGTTCACTTGAAAGTGGTCAGTTTCATGTTATGTGAATTTCATCTCAATCACTTATTTCTTCAAACTTCCGTCTGCTTGGCCAGCAAACCCTCTGACTGCATCCTCTGTCTCATCCGCATGGTTCTGTCCCGGGCACTCAGCCCTTTTCACCGCTGCGTCCCTCTTACGTCTCTGCAGGTGGTTGAGTGCCTGTGGGACACCCAACCCTGCTCACTCACCCGACACCTAGGACTCATTCTCTTTTATTTTTTTCGCTGTACTAGTCTTTAATGAAAGCTGTCCGCAGGATTACTTTATCCCTGCATCTTCTCAATCGTTTGCCCTTTTGCCCTTTTCCTCCCCCATCTGTGAGATTTGGCTTCTTTGTCCCATTTTAGTCTCGTGATGAGCGCCTTGCTGGGGTGGACAGTGGGTGGGTGGGCAGTCATGCCATCGGCCTTCTCCCGCTGCGCCCATTCAGCGTAGATGACACATTTCTTCCTGTAAACCTGGACCACTTCGCCAACTTGCTGCCCTTTGTAATGTCCTCGTATGACCTGAACTTCATCATCCTTTCCGATGGGCACGGATCGAATATTGTACTTCTGTCTCAGCTCTTTGGAAAGCACGGGAAGACACCCCTTCAGTGATGGCCACAATAGGGAAGACCCAGGACCCGTTTTAAATGGGCCCCAGGAATTATAGACTTTAGTCTGAGAGTGGAATCATCTCCATGCCCGTGCTCCTCTAATTTATTCTTCCTCCGCTTTCGATGGAGGCTCAGGTGGACTGGATGGAGTCCGCTGATGGTGGGCTCGGAAGAGGAAGTTCGGACATCATGTGGCTCGGACCTGCTCAGCCCGCCCGGTCCTCGCTCTCCTCCACCTGCCTTGGGTGGACGTGCGTGTTTACCGCTCGCTTGCAAGGAGAGAAGTTCACGGGAATTCTCTCTGGTCACGTTGACCAAGCCCAGAGAGTCACTATTGAGAGCCCCCCCCCCCCAATTCACCTTATAATGAACCTTCTCTTTTCCAAGTCACCGGACTGATTGCCAAGGACCAAGTGCACCTGGCAAGCAGGTGGTTTAGGTGCCATTAAAATTAGGAGTAGGAGAGTGCAGCAAGAAGATACGTGCGTTAATGACACATCCGTTACCTTAAACGTTCCATTGCTGAAGGGACCCACAGTTCAGCCTGTACTCAGACCGCCTTGTGACAGGCCAAGGGGCAACACGGCCACCCCTGGAGAGAGAGGTGCATCGGAGGGGTCTGGCACCCCCAGGCTGCTCTGTCCTCCCACTGCTGCGTCACACAGATCTTGTCCCACCACCACCACCAGCAGCGAACGTGCAAAGCACTGGAGAACTGGAAGCCCTGTGCCTACGTGAGATGGCAGTTTCTTTTATTTACTGATTTTTGTTGAAGTACAGCTGACTTACGATGTTGTGTTAGTTTCTGGTGTATAGCATCGTGATTCAGTTTTTTATATATATATTCTTTTTCATTATACGTTATTACAAGCTATTGAATGTAGTTCCCTGAGCTGTACAGTAGGACTTTGTTGTTTATCTATATAGTAGTGTGTACCTGCTAATCTCAAACTCCTAATCTATCCCTCCTCCCCCTTCCCCTTTGGTAACCGCATATTTGTTTTCTATGTTTGCTGTTTGCCAGACTAAATGACATGGTACCACCAGAATCCGGTTTGTAAGTTCATTTGTATCACTTTTTAGATTCCACATAAGTGATATCATGTATTTATCTTTCTCTGTCTGACTTACTTCACTTAGTATGATAATCTCGAGGTCCATCCATATTGCTGCAAATGACATTATTTCATTCTTTTTATGGCTGTGTAGTATTCCATTGTATAAATATACCATATCTTCTTTGTCCAGTCATCTGTCAGTGGAAATTTGGGTTGTTTCCATGTCTTGGCTATTGTAAATAGTTCTCCTATGAACACTGAGGTGTATTCATCTTTTCAAACTAGAGTTCCCTCTGGATGTGTGCCCAGGAGTGGGATTGGTGGATCATATGGCAAGTCTATTTTTAGTTTTTAAAGGAATCTCCATACTGTTTTCCACAGTGGATGCACCAGATTACATTCTGTTGGGAGTTTCTTATAGTGAGCTGGTCCTCTCAGCACATTCCAGATACATGGCCAGACTTAAATGTCAACTGCCCACCCTGCCCCGGCTGCCCAGATTCCACAAATACCAGATGATACCGTAAACCCAAGTATTATTACTAAGCATTGCTGGCAGGCTGATACACCCTTCCTACTCATGAGCCCGTGGTTCAAGAACATCATTTATCTTTAGTGAATGCATTCTCTAGTGTCTGCTAAGCGTCACTGCCACAATCCAACAGCTCTGGAGATAAGCATGAGGTCATTATAGACCAGCTGAGATTAATGCAGACTAAATGACATGGCACCACCAGAATCTTCTTCTGGACAATCTGTATGGCTCACTACCAGAGTCAGAGAAACCAGCATGAGTATAAGGAATTGCATGACCCTGAGAGGCTCCAAAAACCTTCCAGCTGCCCTGGAGCGAGACGCAGGTAATGTGACTGAGGGACGTATGGACACTGTCAACTTAATTGTATCCATGAGTGATCGTCCTTGCGGCTTCGTAGCCCAGGCTAAACGCCCCACTAGTCCCCACTAAGCATGCCAGTGCTGCTCCCCTGGTGCGCAGGATGTGTGGGATACGGGTGTCCATGTGATGTTTGGGTGGCACAAGGTGACGTGTGTTATCCTTTGTGTTAAGATACAGGGGAAATCTTGATCCATCCAGAGGACTTTTCAGGACCAGTGGTTCCTTTCATCCGTTCTGGTGACGATTCTTCTTCCCACAGTTTGTGCGATTGTAAATATGGGAAGAGATAAACTAGATGTGGACTTGTAATGAGGGAGGAAATGCAAACTTAAACAAGTTTTTAACAGCTTATTCCTTTGGACTTCACTTGAGTTGTTCCCTTGCCAGCTTCTGTGGTCACAGGCAAAATCCTAGGATTACTGTTAATTTATCTCTAGAAGCCAGTCTGTTGTCTTAATCCATGCTGGGAAGCCACAGCTACTGAGGAGCCAGGGAACGGGCACACCTGTGCTTTCAGTAAACGGCTTTACTGCATCTTACCATCTCCTAAGGCTGGACCATGCCCCCCAGACAGGTCCTGAGGGTGATGGAAGAATGGGTGAAAACAAGTTTGACTCTAAAAGACTGCTTAAAACAAGCTGCCCTCACAGTCTACCGAGGCAATAGAAATAAAAGCAAAAATAAACAAATGGGAACTAATTAAACTTACAACCTTTTTTCACAGCAAAGGATACCATTAATAAAATAAAAAGATAATCTATGGAATGGGAGAAAATATTTGAAAACAATGCACCTGACAAGGGCTTAATTTCCAGAATATACAAACAGCTCATACAACTCAATAACAAAAAACCAGATAACCCAATCCAAAAATGGGCAGAAGACTTAAACAAACATTTCTCCAGTGAAGACATATAAATGGCCAATAGGTACAGGAAAAGATGCTCAATATCACTAATTATCAGGGAAATGCAAATCAAAACTATGATGAGGTATCACCTCACACCAGTCAGAATGGCCATCATTCAGAAGTCTACAAATACTGGAGAGGCTGTGGAGAAGTGGAACTCTCCTACACTGTTGGTAGGAATGCAGTTTGGTGCAGCCATTATGGAAAACAGTATGGAGATTCCTTAAAAAAAACTAAAATAGACTTACCATGTGATCCAGCAATCCCACTCCTGGGCATATATCCAGAGGGAACTCTAATTTGAAAAGACACATGCACCTCTGTGTTCATAGCAGCACTATTTACAATAGCCAAGACATGGAAGCAACCTAAATGTCCAATGACAGATGACTGGATAAAGAAGATGTGGTATATTTATACAATGGAATACTACTCAGCCATAAAAAGGAATAAAATAATGCTATTTGCAGCAACATGGATGGTCCTGGAGATCGTCATTCTAAATGAAGTAAATCAGACAGAGAAAGAAAAGTGATATGATACATTTATATGTGGAATCTGAAAAAAAGAAAAGGGACCCAAATGAACTTATTTACAAAACAGAGACAGACTCACAGACATTAAAAAACAAACTCATGGTTATCTTGGGGAAAGGGGGTAGGGGAGGGACAAATTAGGAGTTTGGGATGAGCAGATACAAACTACTATATATAAAATAGATAAACAACAAGTTCCCACCGTATAGCACAGGAAATCAAATTCAATAGCTTGTACAACCTATAATGAAAAATACAAAAAAGAATATATATATATATATATATATATATATATATATATATATCTGAATCACCATGCTGTACACCAGAAGTTTACACATTGTAAATAAACTACACTTTAAAAAAAACCAAAACAACAAAAACCAAAAAACAAACCTGCCCTCAGATCTCAAATGCTCCCCTTGGACTGTAATGTGAGAGAGAAACTTCTGTCTTCTTTCAGCTACTGAATTAATTATTGGGTCTATTATTAATTAATACATTAATTAGTGTTGACAGCCTACCTTCACCCTACCCGATACAGAAACAGACACCTAGAATTGGGGCGATTGCGTAAAATGTACGTGGGTGTGTGTGTGCGTACATGTGAACAGTAGGGGCCGAGGAAAACGGGTGCTTCAGGTTGGAGAAGGGAGAGGATTTCTGTGATGCTGCAGAACATTTACAGACCTCAGTAGGTATCTGTGATAACTTAGAGGGCAGACTACTTGCCTATGTGCCCATGGAAGCAGTTGGAAAGAACAAAGATCTTAAGGGGTGTTGGCTTTAGTGACAGTGGCTGCTTTTAACAGAGACTGTCATGCCCCACTCAGATCCCCACACCTTCGCCACTCCAGTGAACAAGTCCAAATTTCAACCATCATAGAATCATCTTCTTCTTGGCGCTGGTCTGTGCTGAAGATAGACTCTATGGAGAGAAAGCAGAGCTGGCCCAGGACCAAGACTGGAGGTTGGTCTGTTACTGAATCAAGTCGATGAGAAGGAAAGTTTGGGGCGTAGGAGCACAGGCTTTGGCGCTGACTGCAGAGGTTGGATCCGCCTCTCACCCCAGGTCACATCACCTGGAGCAAGTTATTCAAACTCTCAGTGGGAGTTTCCTCATTTTTAAAATGCAGATGATACTAATAGGAGGAAGTGCCTCAAGGGAGTGTTGTAAGAACTAAAGGAAACAATTCGTGGAAATTGCTCAGCACAGCGGGTGCAAGGCAAGCCGGTAAGAGCCAGGCGCCATTATCAGCGGAAGCATGCAGGTGTCTGCTGCCACCTGGTGGCCAATGTTAGTTTTCTACTGCAATGTAAATGTAAGTGAAGAGCCACGTTTGACCTCCATGTCGGATTGTGGAAGTGGTAGTTTTCATTGTAGTGCTTTTAGAGTTGCCATTTGTAGATCTCAGTGGATTCCCATCTTGTGTGAAGAGTGGGAATCGTCCTCCTGACCCCTCAGGAAGGCTCATGGCCGTGGAAGCTGCTTTTACCTTGGAGACCACTGCCATCTAGTGGCCACATTTCATCCCTGCAGGCAAAGGTGAGCATCTTGAAGTCAACGGAAAATCATTGAAGAGGATCAATGGCGAGGCTGATAAATATGGCGATTCTGTAGCCTTTGTGTCATCTTGGGAAGTTCCTTCCTAAATGTCTCCTTGCAAGCTCCTAGCATCCTTTGACCCTCCACTGATGAGTTCTGGAATCTTTCTAGCTTTTGCACTTGCTTGACCTTGGAACAGCTTTGTGTCCACAGCCCCAATGCTAAGGAAGAGCTCCCCCAATTCCAGCTGAAACCATCCTGATAAACCCTATTTTTACTTATTCTATTATGCACAGAGCTTGACACACATTCGGTACTTAGTGTTTGCTGACTGAATGCAGGGCTTTAAAGGAAGTGAATTCTGGGGGGGGGGGTGGAATAACAAAGTACTAGGGATGTAATGTATAAATGGTAAATATAATTAACACAGCTGGTTGTTACGTATGAAAGTTAAGAGAGGAAATCCTAAGCGTTCTCATCACAAGGAAAAAAAATTGTTTTCTTTTTCTTCTATTTTGTTTCTGTAGGAGATGATGGGTGGTCAGTAGACTTACTGTGGTCATCATTTCATGGTGTATGTGAGTCAAATCATTATGCTGAACATCTTACACCTATACAGTGCTGTATGTCCATTAGATCTCAATAAAACTGGACGAAGATAAATTAATTAAAAAATAAAAAATAAAGGGAGGAAACTCTGAGCTCATCTGTACCAACTATTCACCAAGCAATTTATACGTAACTTATTTAATCCTCACAGCAACTCCCTAAGTCAGAAATCTGATCTAGATGAAGCCAGTGGTCAATTGTCCCCCTGAATGAATGATGCACCTCAAACCTGAGTTCCCTGCCTGATCCCAAAGGCTGAACGCTTGTCCGAGAGACACTCACACTATAAGTGGAACTTGCTCACAGATATGGGGAAATTGTCTGCAACACAGTCTACTGTCATGTATTTGTCTTCCCGCCTCTCTTCTTCCCCATCCTCGATCACAGATCCTGGTAACGGGGTGGGCGCATGACCTAGGCTGGGGTTTTTTTTACAATCTAGGACTAATCATGAGCATCAGAAGAGCTGGTCGGAATCCTGACTCTCTTGATCGCCCCCACCTGTGACTGGTTCAGAAGAACCACTCCAGGAGGCAAACGAAACCTCCTGTTAATTAGGCTCTAGCTCCACACCATCTAGGTCATCCTGTGTGTCTTCCAGTCACAGGAGTTTTGTTCTCCAACAGTTATTAAATATTCAGGAATTTTGAGAACCAGTTGTTCAACAGTTGGGATCTTGAAATTAGCCATCATAGGAATATTCACATCACGGAAATTAGCAAGCACTCATCAGGACAAATGGGAGAGATGGGCGTGGCTCCATCGACCAGGAGTAATCTCGTGGCCTGTTGGCTTTAGTCCTATTTGGGCTCTCACTCCGTGTGCACCTGTTACAGGTTAGAGCCCGCCTCCAGTGCTCCCTTGTGGTTTTCCATCCCTCAATTAACACAAAGGGTTTACCAACTGGGCCACTGTCAGCCTGCGCTTGGAGGCTTCCTAGAGGCAGGAGAGCTGGAGTTTCAGAGAACTAACAACACAGCCCCTTTGCAAAGCCCCTCCCTCAGTCGCTGGCATGGCCGTGTCTCCTGGGACCAATGACATAGGCCAGTTCAGCCCCTCAAGGACTTTGACTCCTTTTACTTTGATATTGGCCCCCAGGAGTTTCTGAAGTGGTTGTGTCACAAAGCAAGTACAACCCCTCCCTTAGTCTAGTGAGTCTGAACCCTGGCTACGCGTTAGAAACATGTGAGGAGCTGCCAGAACAGACCCGTGTGCTGACCCCCATTTAGATAAAATGATCAGATTCTCTAGGGATAAGGACCAAGTGCCAGTAATTTAAAGAGCTGTCTCGGATGGTCCTGACTTGCGGTGCAGTCGGGGTTCAGAACCACAGCACTGGGCGGGGATGCTCAAGGCTTATATTCGAGTCCCTGGGGATCCTGTTAATTTCTATTCATGCCTGGGCTCCAGCCCAGATCAACTGAATCCAAACATTAAAGCTCTCCAAGTGAGGCAGACAGAGTCGGAACTGAGAATTGCTGCTCAGGACCAAATCAGAATTCCCTCTCATTTTGCATCTTGCAAACCACATTATTTTGCAACCACATTATTCAAACAAGTTTATGTTATTGAGCCCTGATGCTGCTATCACCCTACACAGTAAGACCTTCTTCCAACGCTTTAGTGAATCCCTTGATCTCAGCCTGAAATTAAAGTCTGAACGTAGATAGATATTATCTTCACTTTATGTTTCCTTCTTAATCTGCTCAGCCCTGGTCGGAGGGCCTCACTAGAGAGTCTGAGTGAAGTCCAGGTCCTGCGATGCCAAGACCCACAAAGCGAGCTGCAATGCTGGAAAAACACATGAAAGCCCCCAAGAAATATCCAAAACCCTCAGAGGGCTACAGGTGACTGTATCTGCAGCTTATAAACCCTGCATCAGTTCCCCAAGTTTTCAACCTAAGTAGTATTACTTACATTGCCGACCAGTGATTCTCAAAGTGAGGGTCTTGGACCAGAAGCAGCAACTCCAGGAAACTCATTAGAAAATTCTTGGGAGAAAAAAATTTATTGGGCCAAATGCCAGTCGTTCTGCATCAGAAACGCTGGGTATGGGCCAGCGTCTCTGTTTCACAAGCCCTTCAGGTGATGCAGAGGTCCACCCAAATTTTGACAAATCAGCGATCCTCAGAGGCCAATCACGGTCATCAGCTGAAGACCACGGCAGAGGCAGACTGTTGTCTGAACGGGAGGGCAGGGAAAAGCCAAAGGAGAGGAAGAGAGATTCGTGATTTTGCTTCTCTAGGGGACCAGCGGATCCACTCCAGTTGAGGTAGACATAGAATAAAGCTTCTGGGTAATCCTCCCATCAAGGTTAACTGACACTGAGATGATTATATCTTGGTGGAATTAAGAAAAAAAAAATCTGCATCCTGCAAACATTTCTTTTCTGAGAAAGCATCTGGGTAACAATTAGAAACTGCCAGAGGGTCACCTGCAGATCCTTACAGAGGCCGCACGCTTTGTCTTGTCGTCTCACATATTTAAAACTGTTTGAGGGGGAGGGTATAGCCCCAGTGGTAGAGTGCATGCTTAGCATGCACGAGGTCCTGGATTCGATCCCCAGTACCTCCTCCAAATAGAAATAAATTAATAAACCTAATTACCTCCCCCTCATAATACAAACAAATGAAAACCAAAGAAAACCTTTCGAATTCTTCCTTTTGATCCCCCATTTGTTCTCTGTGCCCCGAGAAGTCCGGGTCTGAGTCTTGTGTGGGTGGCGGGCAGGGAGACACCCTCTTGTGGTCCAAGGAGCCCATCACTCAAAGGGGCACGGCTACCAAGTAACCTGGTGGCCTCACGGGCCCACATCAGTCTCTTCCCCGCCCGTGAAGCAGGGGAGACGAGCCAGGGGTAGTGGTCATGGGCCCCCGCCAGCTCCCCACTGCGCTCTGCCTCCCTGCCCTCGGCCCCTTAGAGGCTAATCCCTCACATTGGTGGGTTTTCAGGAAAGGCCTCCTCAGTAAGAATCACCCCCAAATTCTGACCGTATCAGGCACCCCGCTGCCTTGCGTTGCACAGCCTGCGTGCCCAGCCCAGCCCCGCCCACCCAACCTCGGTCCTGGGTACCGTGACTCACCTGGCGCTGCCTGATGCCCCCAGGTGCTGGCAATGATGGACGGAAAGAGGACCAGGACGCTGAATCCACAGCCATCACACTACTGCTCCTGTTTAGGGGGGACCCCAAGGGCAGAGAGCTTCCTTCCTTATTAGCTGCTGACCTGGGGGCTGAACGTTGGCCCGAAAGACTCCTCTCGTTCCTCTCAAGCTGTGTGGCCTCTTTGGTTCCTTTCCCTGGACTCTTAGTCCCCCATCCCTTTGTTTTCTGCTCACAGCTTTAATTGTGGTATAATTTACATGCTTAAAAAGTTACTCATTTCTAAGTGTACAATTGAATGATTTTCAGTAATTATGAAATTGTACAATTAACACCGCCATTTAATTTCAGCACATTTTCATCACCCCGTTTGCACTTTTGGTTCCTTTTTGGCAACAGGGATGCCCGGGCCGTCTCCTCCCCCATCTCCTGGGAGAGCTGATCCCAAAGGAAAGAGCCCAGAGGGAGTTTTTTCAAATAAACTTTTTTTGCTGCAGCCACCAAAACCCTGCTCTCTGCGCAAGACTTGAGCCCCTATCATGGCCTTGGCCTTGGCCCACCAGAGCCGTCTTCCTGGACAGCACAGTGGGAAGAGGTGTCTAAGGTCACCTGGACCCCCACACATCACCAGGTCTACTGGGCCTTGCACGTGAAGTGCCGGTGTGCGTCTCTGTGGGAAGACTGGGTAAGAGCGATGCTTGAGTCAGGATGCCCAGGCTCAAATTCAGGTGCTACTATTCATGAGCTATGTGGCAGCACTTTCCTAACATATGAAATGGCAATCAAAACAGTGTTGGGAGGGGGGAGGGTATAGCTCAAGTGCTAGAGCGCATGCTTAGCATGCATGAGGTCCTGGGTTCAATCCCCAGCACCTCCTCTAAAAATCAACTATACCTAATTACCACCCCGCCCAAAACTTTTAAAAATAAAATAAATTAATTTAAAAATAAATAAATTAAAAATAAATTGCATTAAAAACAAAGCAAAACAAAGTGTATCTCATGGAGGTGCTGTAAGAAACAAATAGAAGACGTTCATGGAAAGATGCCAAGTGCCCGTCCATTCTCAATGCTTCATAAATGTTATGTTAGAGTTGGATCACATTTTCAAAGGGGCCTGTCAACCCCCTGCCCTCAAAATTCTGCACTCTCACCCCAGAGAGGTTGGAAGATGCCAGAGAGAAGCCTCCAGCTGCCCAGAACGGGAGGAAACGGCTGGAAATCTTGGGAGGTGTGGGATGGGGGAAGGTTGGAAGAAGTTGTAGAAGTGGGAAGAGATGGACAAAGAGGCAGCTGGAAAGGAGACCCCAGGAAGAGCAGGAAACAGGAGGTCTGGGTGCAAGTTAGTGCCCGGGGTTAGGCTGTGGGATGGACGGGAACAGCTGAGTGTGGACTCCAGCCAGGGCAGCTGGAGACAACCTTGCAAAGGGAGCGCTGGGAACAGCCTGTTACCGGGGTGCACCACCAGCTTGTCTTGCTTCCTTGGTTCCAAATGTTCAAGAAACAGACGCCGCCACCACGGAATTAGAGGCAAGAGCGCAGGCTTGCCACCCCTGGGCTGCCCGGTCACCCAAACTCCCTCGGCAGTCAAACAAGCAACCATCGTTTATAAAAACACAACACACACTGGGTTTTAATGAGAAAATAATTGTATACTTGCGTTGAATGCCTCACAATCACTATAAAACCAAAGCAGGATAGTAACATTTAAGTGGTTAACATACACAGGAGAGCCAGATACAGAGTATAATTTTCAAACACAGTATTGCTGCTTTTCCCCCCTCCTCCTCCGAAAAAGAAAAAAAAAAGTCATTTGGGTCGAGAGCAACACAAAATCAAAAATTGGCAGCTCACTCACTGAATGCTTAAAATTCAGGAAATTGATTCTGTCACTAAAACTGGATATATTCACCATCGCTAAACACTTAGGCTATTTGTTTTTTCAATACATAGTTTAATTACATCCATTCTTTAGTTGGAAAAAAAGGTTTATCTGTCTTCAGAGACAAGAGTCAACACTGTTTGAGTGTCCCTTGCAACGCTGTGTGTGTGTGTTTGTGTGTGTTGTGTGTATCTGTGGACAGTGATCTACATACGGCTTATATGTCATTGTCTAGGGTGGAGAGCATGCACAGGTGAGAAGAGGCAAGGACACTGCACTGTGTCCTTCACGTAGGACACAGCCCAGCCTACCCTGCCACTGACAGACCCTGTTTTCCATAATTTCTGGACGAGATAGCCAAGGAATGTCAGTAGTTAATCAGTTCTGGAGGAAAGTGAACATCTCTAAACACGGTGGAACGGAATTCTTTCAGGAAAGCTTTTAACATCTACAGAATCTAAACATTTGTTCTAGCTGAGATTAACAAGCTTGCGTGCTGCTTGGCGGGATGAGGGTCAGAGGCTGGGTTTTGGACAAGCCTCTTCTTCTCGATGGGTTAGGCAGGTGTGACTTTCCTCCGCGGGTCTGGTCTGCTGCGTCTTCACAAAGGGGAAGGGTTCACCTGGGATCCCAGAGCCTAGCACAGCGCTATGTACAAAGCCATGGCCCAGTGTTTCTCGAAGGAGTACAAAAACTCAGGCGCGCAGAGAAAATCTGGCTCTTCCAAGGGAACTGTAATTTACATTTTAGTAGGATTCTAAGTGAGTGGAACAGGAAACTGACTGCAGTCATCAGAAGGCAGCAGAAGGGAGTGAGGAAAGGGTGGAGATGTTGGGGCCACAGTTACACGGCTTTGTGGCTGTGGGAGGGGCACGGAAGCACTGCGCCTGCTGCCTACCTGCAGCACGGACCCAAGGATCCCGGCTCTATGGCTCTAGGTAGTAAGCGTGTCTGGGTCAGTCAACTGAAGTCAAAGACCAATTTATCTGCCTCTAAAGCGATCCCATGAATTGTATGGGCTTTTTTTTTTTTCCATCTGCTCATGCTCTTCTCAAATGGGTATACAGTTTCCTTTGAAACAGAACCAAAACTTATGGGGAGATTGTCTGTATCATGTCTACGGTCCCTACCAGATCCAGGGTTACTCCAGAAGCCGTGAAGCCTGTTTCATTTTTTGTGCGACCCACAGGACCATTCTGCTCTCCAGGCATCCTGGCTGCCCCTGTGCCCCTGGACGACATGAAGCTGCCACCCCATCTGTCTTCACTCCTGTGCCTGCCTTGGGAACGCTCGAAATCCACAGGCAAAGCGTCCCTTCCCGGTACCCCCATTTCACCCATCAGGACGCCTGCTCTAACACAGATCTCATTTTCCTGGGGATGTTTGTCTCCATGCCAGCCCCCCACTTGAGAATGAATTCCTAACAGCAGGGATCTTATCGGTTTTGTACCCTCAGGGGCCAGCACATTTTGTTGACTATTCATTCCGAACATGCAGGAGAATGAGCCATACAAAGATGGTGCCAGTTACCCATCTGTAGAATCTGGCTTCAAATTGCAGGTTCCCTTGGCAGTTTTAAAGGATCCTTGTAAGTTACCAGACAGCTCTGTTTTGACTTTGTGCCCACCACTTGTTTGTGAATAAACTTTCCCCTAAAGTTGACACTAGGCCAGTTAAAAAAAAAAAAGCAAAGATAATGTGCATGATACCTACATACAAATCTTGTGTAATTGCTACTCGTCAGAATAACATATTAGTGCTTGTGATGTAATACAAAAACAAAAATGAATTTTAGTGAGGTCTGACTTACTTATTGCTTTTTTAAAAAAAAATCATAGTTTTAAAACAAAGTCAGGGAGGGAAAAAAAGAAGGCTGGTCAGTTTTTTTTTTTCTCACAGTCAGAATTGAAAATTTCTCATCCAGAAATTGAGAGAGCATTCAATTACGGAATGCCCTTATCATATTGCTTCAAATGACAGAAAGAGTGAAGCTGGCATCCTTGCTTACATGTCCTAAGCACGAATACAAAGCAGGAGAATAAATATGATCCTTTCCTGAATGTCAAATTACAAAACTGCTCAAAACTTTGCCACTGTGACTCATGCAAACACCATGTTAGGTCAATTTAATATCACAAACGCTGCATCAGCTTGGAGCCTCTATGTCCTTTTCATAAAAAAGAAATTCTCACTCATTCCTGACGCTGGCAAACAGCTTTGGAGGAAATCAGTGAACACCCCTGTCCCATGATCATTCTGGAATTTTAATCCTCACACACACACTCTTACTCGTGAGCGCACACATGCTTTACACAAACACGCAAAGGCTTGTGTGCACTCACACGTACACACACACACCATCTTTAGGGCTGTAGCTGATCCTAAGCCTGCACTTAAGTTTCTATTCTATATTTTTCTCTGTATCATCCTGAAAAACACTGGTTACTCAGCAAAAATAATATCTCTTCCTTCCTTTATTTATTTTCCCCCCTCTTTTCTCTCTTCTGGCTTCTCTCTCTACCTTTCATGACCTTTCTTTAACTGTTTCCTTTCTGATTGATCCAAAATAAGCTATCATTCTTCCTCCTCCCTCAAGGGTCCACTTTATATATAAAATATAGTTATAAACACCTTTTTATTTCTTGTCATCTACCTCGTGTAGGTAGAGTTTGCCCTTTTTTGCAATTATTGCCACTCTAAAAATACCCCTGCCCTCTTGAACCAAGCTGTTCAATGTGTACAGGTTTTATACATGGATATATTCCCCCATCCCAGCATAAAAAATACTTGTTGCCCGCTAAATACAGTTTTCATATGAAGAAACAGAATTGTGAAAATGTGTTCTCATAAACGGCAGATCAGTCCATCTCAGAAGCAGACAAGATCCTAAAGCTAAAAGAATCCATTTGGTTTGGCTTTCTCCCCCCTTCCTCAACCTCCTCATGGAGAGCTGATGGTGTTTCCAACAGGAAGAAATAATTGTCTTCAAAATATAGGTGGTGATGGTGAATTATTCCCAATTAAAAACAGTGAGATGGAAGAGACGTGGAATCATGACTGCCTCTTCTGGGCAGAGAGAGAAACATTATTAGTTTTACGGCTGCTGGAGCAAACGGAGTCAGCCCAGCACCGCTGATGCCGTGGAGGGCGGGAAGCCAGTGCGGGCGCAGGGAAACAGCCCGTGCGGGCGGCCGGCACCAGCTCTGCGGCTCTCCCAGTGGCCGCCCCACCGCTGTTCTTCCCCATCACCCAGCTAGGCTGGTCTCCGTTCTGCCTGTAGCAACCGTGTTGATTTGCTTGTAACTTCTTTGTCCTTTCGGATCAATTGCGGATTGGACCCAATCCAGGTGATCCTTTGAGTCACAAACCTTTCTCTTTTGACTCTTGAGATCTCGAGTTTGATGGGTGGACTTCTTTTTCACTTTATTTTGAATCATTGTACATCACGGCTTCTGGTCTACATAAGGATTGCTGAGTTTGTTTGCACTTTAATAAATATCCTATTAAAATGCTTTGATGTGTTGATTTCTTGGTTTCTTGGTAACCCAAGCACCAAAGAAGCTTCCTGGGTGGAAGAAAGTTGATTATTCATTGTCCTCTTCCTCTTGGTTGGCATAGATCCCCGCCTCCCAGCGCAAGGCCAGGGCGCTCTTCCTTCGATTAACCCGTGTGGCCTCAAGGACCTGAAGAGAGAGGGCAAACAGTTACTCAGGGTTCATGGATGTTAGTCACGTACACAAGCCAACTTCTCCGTGTCCTTCCTCCCTTCTCTCTCTCAGCAACATCTAATGAGAGGGGAAAGTGGTCAAGGGTCTGGTAGGACAGGGAGGTAGGAGAGACAAGAAAGTAAAAGGGGTGGGAGTGTGGGATTCATCTCAGAGCCAAAGTTCACTTGCTTTTTGACCCATCGTTTTCAATATTTAATTTTCCTGAAATGTTCTGCAAGCTTCTCTGAACCAGACTTGACCCTGCATCGAGTTTTTAGATAACAAAGCGGACCTCTACACGCTACGGATCAGCGCGGTCTGGTGGAAGTGTTCTGTATCTGCGCTATCCAACATGGCAGCTGCTTGTGGCTAGCTGACCACTTGGAATACATCTTGTGTGGCTGAGAAATGAGGTATTTGATTTCAAGTCATCTTAATTCCAGCTTCCTTAAGGGAACTAGTGGCTACCACATTGGACAGCACAGCTATGGCTGGTCTTAGTCTCTTCATCAACAAGAAGACCAGAAAGTAATTCCAAACCACTGGACCAGTGTGGGTTCATTCCATCAAGTTTTGCGGACCTACCTAAGCTGTTGTTCATACTCGTATCACAAAAGTCTACTCGGGTATAATTCTCGAAAGAGGAATTCAGTGAAAAAAAAAAACTTTCTCAGGACAACAAAAAGCCATCTGAGCGTTCTGATGTAACCTCAGGGCCACAGGTGCTAACGGCGGAAATGAAAGGCGACAGCATCGAGGACAAACAGGCTCCCCACCGTCGGGGGGAGGCTCCCAGGACGGGTCTGTGATCTCCGGAGGGGGACCTTCAGCCGGTCGGCTCCAGCTTTAGTTTGAACAAGATGACAGCCAGATGAATGACATTTAGGTGGCCAACACAGTGCTCAATTTCACAGTACTGCACCAAAAGCAAGCCCATGCAGGCCAACCAATTAAATGACTCTGGCATTAGCTTAGGATGTGCAGCTTCTGATTTTAAAGAAAAGTCCAGCAGGGCCAATGCTGGTTGGTTATCCAACCAATACGTGGTGAAGACTTTGCTTAATCTAAGAACAATCATTTGGGCAAGGGACAGAGATGCTAGCGGCACTAGAGAAGCAAGGAGATGCAGGTTTCCAGGCAGTGATGGGAGCCCAGTCATAAGCAAATTCTGGGTAGATTAAAGGTGTGTGTGTGTTGTGGGGAGAGGGGCATCTCAACTTGCTTCTCTGCATCTCTGACAAATGAATGGACTTCCCAAGGCTTCATTGTGCTTTCCCGGGGGAAGACTTCCCCAGTCCTCCTAGCTGGGACGGCTGGATCGGACATGTAGGACACAACTCAGTCAGTCTCCCAAAGGAACGTTCACCGTGAAGCCATGTCCTAACGTGTTTTGTGTGTAAACATATCATGGCCACTTACTCTATATCTAAGAATAAGAAGTCAGTAGGAGGAAAGCAAGACTGCAAGGCTGATACATAGAGGAGTCCTCTGGTCAATGCGTGGTAACATGGTACCGGGAGGCAGTGCGGGGCTGGAATTGGAAGTCCTGAGCTTTATTTCCAGCTCTGTGCCTGGAACAGGTTGCTGCTGTTCATGGTATCTTGGGTCTCAACTTTCCTTATCTGTAAAATGGACACAGCACCTGCCCTACGTCACAGACTTTTCTTAGGAGGCAGTGCAGACTCTGAAGTCCAGGCAGGTCTAAGTTTAAATCCTGGTAACCACGTGACCTTGGGAAAGACTATGACTCCTGGGCCTCAGTTTCCTTATATGTAAAATGGGAATGATAAAAACCACAGTGCCGAGTTGGTCTGAGAATAATGTACGTAAAGCATTTAGCATAGTTCCCAGGGTGCAACAAGTTCTTAAACAACAACTACATATTTCCATCATCATGTGATGGAGCTTTACAAACTACCAAACATAAGGCATTTTTATAAGGAGCTCCTCACTGTGTAAAATGGTCCTATGCTTGCCTTGCAGATACAAACTGAATGGTTTACATAAAAGCTAAAAATAAACCTAAGGTTCTGAAAAAAATAGTCCTTTTCCATCTCAGATGCTTTTCTTCTTGTTATTTAAGCCCCATTTTATTTCTCAATCATCCTGAATAAATTTAATTTATTCTGTTCTTCAGGAACCTGTTTCAGTCCATCTATCCGTGCATCTTACGGCTCTTTATCGGGTTCCTACCAAGAGTCTTCACATTAAGGATAGAATAATCTCTTTCCTCGTGGAGTTTAGTCACAAAAAGTGGAACGGGCAGAGAAATGATATTTATAATGATGGAAACATTTGGCAAAGCTTGGGTTTGAACATCTATTTGTTGCAGCCCAAATAATTCATGTATACCAATAAAAAGCCCTCTTTTCTAACTGTATTCCCCTAATTTATATGCCACTACATGATCCCGAATTTCTGATGAAATCTAAGGCCTCTAGTCAAGGCATAGGTAAGATAATAAGTATATCATTATTAAAATAGCCAGTGACCTTGCTGTGAAACTGTCTCCAGGTCTGCAGGGCTTATGATCTAGGACCTGCTCAGCGATGAAGCCAGCCCACAACTGGCTTTTTGAAGATGCAAGTCCTCAGGGAAGGTATCCGGGTGAGCATCTGTTTTGTAATTTACTCAGAGTACTATTTGTGTGTGTGCATGTGTGTGTGTGCGTGCTTATAACCCTCCAGCAAATCTAGAGCTCCTGTTAGTTTTATTTCTACATATGAACTTTATTTCGTAAAGCCCATTCCTTTCCTTTCTGGGCCAAAAAAGTACTTGCCTCTGGAGCTCTGATAACAGGAAACACTTACATCCCAGGTACTACGAACCAGCTACTGTTACAATCCTCACTCCTGTCCTAGGGGATTCATACTGTTGTTACTCGCATTTCACACGTGAAGAAACTGAGGCCCAGGGAGGTTTAAGTAACCTGACGGACGTCTGCGAGTAAGAGGAAAGGCTACCATCTGAACCCAGAACTCTGGGTGCGGCGTCTGTGCCCTGGGCCACCAGGCGCCACTGCTGCCCAGTGGTTGGAAGGAGTTTGGAGGAAGAAGCATCAGAAGGAGCGATAAGCACTCTTTCCATAGAAACAGAGACAGAAAAACAAAAAAACAAAAAATAATAGAAAGACCTGATTTAAGGTTTTATCGTTTTCACAAATTAATTCAGATTTAGGTCTGGTCAGGGCCGGGGTGAAGGTATCAATTCTCTCTGAACACCCTCTAAAATCAAATTTTCTCTCTAATGCTTAGGGAATTCAAGTGACTCGCTTTGAGCAGCAATCAACTGAGACAATTTTATTTGGGGGTGTGCAACAAAAGACAGATATGTTAAATACTATTTATGTTAATATTTTACACCCCATCTCTTCAACTAAAGACAGACAGGGCCCAGTTTTATCTTCCTGGGATGTATTTGACCAGACTGTCATCAATCTTAATGTTGACTCGAAGAGGATGTGGGTTTAGGGTCTAATTCTTCATCTGACATTCCCTCGAGGAGAATCACAATTAGACACTGAGGAAGGCTGTGTAATGATGAAAGATCTGAAATTCATTTCACATCTCGTGAAAGAAAAATTACTGATAGTCATCAGCTCACACCTACAGTTAATGATAATTATTTTGCTAAATATGGAGACGTAAAACCTATATTGTGTTACAGGTTAGCACACTCAATTTGAAGAAGAGCGTGCAATAGGCAGTGAATGGGAGGATGGATGAGCCCTGTAACCAGTATTTTCACTCCTAGGTATATTTACAGACATTCTTCCAATGGTTACCCAGAGAGTTGTGTACAATACCATTCATTGCATCATTGTTTGTAATGGCAAAAAAAAAAAAAAAAGAGATACAACCTACATTTCCATCACTAGAGAGATGAATAGATAGAGATCTCTATCTATTCATCCAGTGGAATACTATACAGCAGTTATAATGAGTGGACTAGAGCCATAAGGATCAACATGGACAAATCTAAAAACAATGCAGACAGAATAAAGAGGACAGGACACTACAATGTAATATATGTATAGAAAGTTTTAAAACATGCAAAACCATATGATATTATTTATGTCTACAGATATACCTGTGTAAGGATAAACACATGCACAGACACAATGAACACCTAACTCCAGAACAGTTACCTCTCAGGAGAGAGAGATCTGGGAACTGGGAGAAGTAACAAGAGGGCTTGAATGGTACTTGCATTATTAATTTCTTTCTAAAATATTAAGCAAATATTATGAAACAATAAGAATGGACAAAGCTGGCTTAGATGGGCTTTGTTATTTCCCTCTGTCATATGTGGCACGCTGGAATACCAGCCCCATGGCATTAGGGACTTTGTTCCACTGACTGCTGTATTCTCAGAACCTAGAAAAGAACCCAATGTGTAGCAGGTCCTCAATAAATTGTTAACCAGGCGAATGAACATAGATTCTCTACAATTCTGGGCATCTGAAATAATTCTTTTAAAATAAAAATAATATGATACTATAGAAATTAAAAATATGAAAACCATTATGCTTTCTCATGGCATATAAATAAACAGTAAATATATATGTGAAAAAAGGGGAAAGATTAAAAAATACCGTGCTTTTTCGTAGCACAGATTTGTGAAATCTGTGTAAAAGGAAGTTGTGGAGGCTTTGGGGGAAATTCAATGCTTAAAGATGCTCCAGAACAAAAAGACAGGTTTAAAGATGGCAGGGAGGGAGAACTGGGTTGGTTCACAGTTGGAATAACTTATCCTAAAGCAATGGCATGGAGCTCTCTGGGTTGGTGTTAATGTGAACAGAGGACTGAGCTGCATTGTTTTCTAATGAGACCAGAATAGACTTGCTACATCAGTGCCTGAAGAAATGAAAGAAAATCCAAGGAGCCCATCGGTTGTGCCCTCTCGTCCAGACATCTTCCAGGTCCACAGGCAGGACGAGGTCTTCTCCGACCCCAGCACACAGCACAGCCAAGCCCAGCGGCGCGTATCACAGCTGCACGGACCCCAACATTTCAAGGCAATCACCCCATTCAGAAAAGGCAGGAAGAAAAAGCCCACCAGGAAACGGCAAACCACGACAGCATGCACCTGGGTCAGGCATGCAGCAGACCAAGACAAACAAGTGGAAAAGTACCTCGGAAGTCACCTTGCAAGACAGTAACTTAGAGGTGTACTGGCAGAGAGGGAAAAACCAGGGTTAGTACACGGCAGAGACACGCTCACGGAACACCGGCCAGCTGGGAACCGGTACCACGCCCGGGCAGGGGTGGGGGGTGGGGATGGGGTGGGGGCGGGGAACAGGAGGGGAAGTACGTCAGGGGACCAGGACACGCCCACACCAAGACTTGCTTCATCTGATATTAGTTTATTTCAAAGTCTGTATCTTTTGCAGCAAGTAGATACCCTATTATTCCTCAATAAAAATATCAGATAAGTCAGACTTTGTTAATTCAAGATTTGTGGCTTCCATTTTTTGTGCTTTGAATTAACAAGATTCCCCTCCCTCTTGCCACCCCCACCCACCCCATGCAACCAGCTGCCCACCAGCAAGATCCTTAGTGACCATTTTGGATCCGCTAGAATCCATAGCCATCTGTAGCCAAACAGACATTCCTCCTGTAGGATTCCTTGAACCCCAAAGTCATCTTCTGTTCCATTGTCCCATGAAAAGAAGACCCTACCACAGACCAGGGTTGGTTTGAAAGTCACTGCAAGAAAAGGTCAAGGGGAAAAAAAAACCAGTCTGGCTGTGGGTAACGAGTTAGAAGGACTGACTTTGGACAGCCCTCTCCAGAATTGTGGCAATGACCTTGCATCCCCACTGCACAGGACATTCGAGGCACTGACTGGGTTTTGGCATGGTGCCCATCGACTGGATAAGAGGAATCATATGTCTGGGATTGCTGATTGCTTCTTGGGTGTTGCACTTAAACTTGATGGTTCCCAGGCTGATGACTGGGAGCTGATGAATTCGGAACTCTCCTCTCCTCTGCACCTTTCCAGGGCGAAGTGAGAATCTGAGAGAGCTGGGGGTAGCATCACTGAGAGGGGCCGAGCTTCCTGTAAAGCTGTAAGGCGGGGTCACTGGAGGCAGACGGGCTTCCTCCACTCACCCAGTGAGAGTCTGGCCACAGCTCCCGAGTGGTGTCCTGGTCTAAGAAGGAAGAATGTGCTAGGAATTCTTGGAAAAGCACTGACTGCTAGCCCTCAGCTTTGACTTAACCCAGGGGAATCGAAGAGGATTTCTCTTATTCCAGGACAGGTAGGGAAACCTGAAAGACCACTCAGTAACTATTTTGGGGGCAAAAGAGAAAGAGAGAGAGAACAGAGGAGAAACCCAGCAAGATTAGATCCTGTGCTAGAAGTGAGGATGGGGCTGAATGCCCAGGAGGCTGTAATTCGGACTTAGCCCAGCCTCCCTTCAATTGAGAAAGGGAAAGCAAATCCACCGCCAAGTTAAAGAGCATCACTGCGTCTTCTGAGGCTTGGGTCACGTTGGGGGAAAAACTGACCAGAAAAAGTGTTGCCTCAGTTTCCTTCCTTTGCAAGGCACCGAGAAACCCCAAGGAAAGTATGATTCATCAGTCCAATGTGAGTGGCATGACTGACCAGAGATGGCATCAGGCCCGATAAGGAAACGTTTCCACGTTAGATAACATTTCCAAAGAAGAGAAACCCACGAGAAGAGCAGGACAGCTGCATCTGGGTGGGCAGTGTGCACACTGCACAAAAGCACCCGGCAGGGGGCATCGGCAGGGCTGAAGCTCAGTCCCCCGACTCCACTCACCAACTGCACAGCTGGTGCAGGATCACATCCTCACAGGGTTTTGGAAAAGGGTACCTTTTGCTAATTTTCACAGGGCTCTGTCTAGGCTGGTAAACAGCCCAGGGGAAGGGGATGAGGGTGGCGTTAGCAACCCTCCTACCCTCAAATTAGCCAAGAGGTCCATTAAGTTAAGGCAGAGCCTGGCTGAAGCCTTGAGCGTGGAGACACACATCGGTGACCACGCCACGCAGAGAGGACGCCAGCCCCACTGCTACTCAAAGGGCATCCTACTCAAGGTCTGAGCTGGTAACAAGGATGGCCGTTTGGGGGTAACTTTTTCAGAAAAGAGGCTTTTTCTGGTTCTGTGTCACTGACTTTATCATCAACTACAAAATAAAGCAGAACATCTACAGATGACCCAGTATCCCCAAAACTGTGACTCCTGGGATGATGTTCCAAGAGGGAGATTCATGATTTAATCTCCCATCTTCGGTCATCCTCTGAGCCCTCATTCTGCTTGAGCAGGAGAGAGGGACAGCTCAGGGACAGGAAAAAGACCCTAAGTACTGCACAGTTCCCCCCATGCTACCCCCGGGAGGGCTTCTGTGAGCCGGAGGCCTCCCTCCTGTCCTGTATACAATTTTTTATGAAGTGGGAACACGTAAGGGTCCTGAACTGGGGACAAGACTCCAGAGACCATCGCTGCTCTGGGGTGGAGGGACCCTGCACCTGTTTTGTTAGCAGGGATCAGTTTTTTCCCAGCTAGGTTGGCAAAAGTTCCTCATGAAAACTGCAGGCCCAGCTTTGTCTTCCCTCTCCCTTTCTTCTGTCCTTCATGCTCTTTTGGGAGGGGGAGGTGGTGAGGGGTGGAGGAGGTAATTCAGTTTATTTATTTATTTATTTGATGGAAGGACTGGGGATCGAACCCAGGACCTTGTGCATGCTAGGCACGCACTCTACCACTGGGCTATGCCTTCCCCCCACCTTCATGCTCTCTGACATCACTATATCTACTGCATCACTAGGCAGACATCTCAATTACCCTATTTGGTTTCAACTCTCTCTTCTCCTTGGGAAGCACAGCAAATAAGAATTCTTTTCCTTCAATTTGGAAAAAGCTTGCTATCTCCTATGGGAACACATGGCTGGGTCCTGATTACCTGTGAGTGCTGCCAAGTGACTTTTTGGAAGGAATATTGGCAGGAGGGAGCGCCGGGTGACACCAGACCAAGGTGAGCCAAGTGAGGTTCGTAGAGGGTGGAGGATCTAAGAAGTCACAACTTGCCCTGAGGAGAGAGTATGTAAATGGCGCCAGGAGAACAGAACCACCAGCTTCTGGGCCCCGGAAGCCAGTTACACAACTCAGGCTTCAAGCCATCCATCTGCTCCTTACTGCAAACCTTCTGGTCTGAGAGATCCCTAAAGAAGGAGGCACGAATCAGCTAGGAAAAGGGATGAAGGCTTGTTCAGGCCCACAGGTAAACTTCAACATCTTCTCCACCGATTGATGGTGACACAATAGAAAGGTCCCTTGAAGCAAAAGGGCTGAGACAGGGGAACAGGTGACTCTGAAATGAGATCTCATGGACGATCATTTATCTGCTTTAGAAGCAACTGGAGTACGTTTTTTTCTTTTGTTTCTTTTCCCCCCGATTTGGGTCTCTTAAAAGAGGATATGTATTGGATAGACTGTGTTCTGTCCCTAAGAATTTTCAACAGCAACAACCTTGGTTCTCTTGTCATATCAATGACAGTGCAACACCCTTGGCCTTGAATTCGAGATCTGGGGAAAGTAACAGCTTGATGAGTTAGTAGGTTTCTTTCCTACCCGAAATGTTGATTTACTTGAGACAAAGAGAGACAGGAGGCTATCACTGCACCGTGTAAGTGAAGGGCAGTCAGTAGGTTAAATGGCTGATTCCAGGCAAAAATTCTTCACGTAAAGGGGGAATCCAAGCTGGTTGGCACTGGCCAGGTGGCTGCCTGAGTGTCGGAGTTGGCCGGCCTCTGCCTATGAAATGCGTTAAGAGCGGGCTCCTCACTTCCGTGCAGGGTGCTTTTTCCTAACACCTGCTCTCCAACACAAAAGGCACGCAGAGAGACTCGGCTGGGTCATGGGCAAAGTGGTTCCATCGGTGCTTCCCCATGCACACATCCCAGCTAACTTCCACCAAAGCTGCTGACGCATGAGGTGGAATCACTGTGAGAAAAGAAACAAACCACTGCGGGGAGGGTGCAGCTCAGTGGTAGAGGGTGTGCCTAGCTTGCTCGAGGTCCTGGGTTCAATCCCCAGTACCTCCGTTAATAGATAAAAATAAATAAACCTAATTACCCCCTCCAACAACAAAAGTTTAAAAAAATAATTTTTTTTAATGAGAAAAAGAAAAGAAAAAGAAACAAGCCACTTACAGCCCTAAGCTTCCAACTGATCCTAGTCTCTGGGAAACACCTAAAGGTAACCCCCTATATTAAGTGGGGCTGCAAAGAAGGGCCAGCTAGTGACTTCCTGGGCAGGAAAGGTCCTCTGGGCTCAGAGCAGAAGCCCCAGCCGTGGAAACATCTGCAGCGGCCATCGAGGCCCAGGCCCACACCCCCGGGCAATACAGGGAACAGCCCCAGTGTTGTTCCAGCCCAATTGAGCAGCTGGGCCAGCATTCCAAGCGCTTTAGGTGTAAACCCAAACTGGGAGAGGTTGGGAGACACCCCGTGGGTCATCAGGGTGGCTCTAGACGTGATCGCTTTCCTCCTTTCCCACGAAATATTTTGAGAGCAATGTTCAGTATCTGGCTTCGACTCCAGAAATCCTTCAGCCTAGCCCACCAGGATATGAAAGGCAGGAAACCAGCATGGAATTCCTACTGTGAGCCCCAGAGCAGTCGGGTTTAAGGTGATCGAATCATTTATCATCCAAACTGGGGCACTTTTAAGAGGGACAGGGGATGCTATTAATAGTTCCAGCAGGACAAGAGGCACAAACCAGGACTGTCCTGGGTCACCTGGGGAGCATCCTCAACCAACCCACGTTATTTTCGACCCAAGTGTAATGGGGGAGGAGGTGGTTACCTCAATAAATGCTAAGAGACTGAGGCCAGCAGACACCAAGGGGGTTGGGCAGGAACCCCTGGGCTGAGCCCCAGGCTCCTGCCTGTGCAGGCTTGGGGGACCAATGGCTCTTAAGTCTCTGACTAGAGAAAGAAACCACAGAGCAGATGACTCGGTTCATGGTTGACACGAATGTCATGTGCAAGGTTCTCAGGGTTGAGGATAGCAGGGTAGCCGTGTGGTTTTTTAACTGTCATTTTAAATGGCTCCTTCCTGCCAAACTACACACAGGCTTGGTAACAGCCTCAAATGTGTTTAGACTTCCCAGCCCTGGGTGACGTTTATAGGGAATGCCCGGAGCAGATGGTGAAGGACTGCCACCATCATAGTTCTCCAGAGAAAGGAAATCTCCACGGAGCGGGCAGGCGATGGTAGAAATCAGCTCCCCGGTGCCTGGGGATGATTTCAGGGTGCTGACGCCCTTGCCCCCGAGTGTTGCCCCAATCCAGGTCTCTCTACACACCCCACATCTCATGCACTGGTGATGCCAGTAAACTCGACCTAGAACTTGGCAGCAGTAAGATCCACGCTTTGCATGATCAGTGTTTTTGAGAAACAACGGCAAAAGCCCAAACCCAACTCCAGGCATGTGAACCACACATTTGATAGCTGGAGCTGGAAACCTGACGTTGGCCAGACGCCCGCAGACATGTCCGCGCCCAGGCCGGGGTGCCTTGTGCCGCACCGACGCTCGCCCTCGAACACGGAAGGAGGGAAGAGGAGAAACTTACACTACTATCATCCATCCTCTCGCGCCTTTTAGATTTGTGTGTCTCATAGTCTTCCATGAGGGTCTGCATCAGGTTCTTGGGCCTCTGCGATCCGGCAGCCTCTTCGGGAGCTAAGTCAGGCTGCAAGCTGGGACCTTCAGGTGTGGGGGATGGAGGAGGTTTGACTTTCTCTATTTTCCCTGAAACAACACGAAGAGAACACCCTTTCTAAGCTTGTCTCCTCATGACTGCTTTCAGAAAGAAGAGAAAACTGGCAAAACAAAACAACACAAACGAACAAAACCCTCTGACACGAGGAGGGGTACCTGAACGATGGTCCCGTGCAGCTCATTTTACTACAGGGATCAAAGCGCTGAAGGATAACGTCACAAACCCATCCAACGAAAACCTCAAGGAAACCGGTTTTAAAATCAGTTCGACCAAAGAGGCCTGTCTGGCACTTTGCAAATAAATGTCAGACAGGCAGACAGAGAGACAGACAGACAGACAGACACAGGCTCTGGTTGTTTTGGGGGACATGGATTCTATCACAGATCATAGAATTAGACAGTCAGAAATGGTGGTGCCTTTGAACCTTTATAGACTCATTTCTTACAGACCAGGAAAACTGAGGCTCTGCAAAGGAAAGGCTGAGCTGAGGTCAGCGGGAGCCGGGGATGGCACCCAGGTCTCCTGGTTTCCTTATCAGCTCTTTCTTCTCTATTAGAGGTCGCCAATGGTCAGATGCCCAGTGCAGGTGTTTTGCATGGACAGCACGTGCTGTAAAACCTCTGAATGAGAACTAAGACCGTTCTTCCCAGGTCACTCCAAGTCTTACATCGACCAGCTCCATTCTTCACTTTACCTGCCGTGGTCCCGAAAGCATTTCAGTTTGAGATCCCAGATCTTAAGGAATAAACGCCAACCACGGCAGCTTCAATGTTGTAAAAAAAATGGAGGGGTTTCAGCTTCAGAAAAGGTGAGGTTTTAGCTTTTGAAATGCCATACAGGAATTCTCAGGGTGAGATCAGTCAGTGGTCACCGTGGTGTAGTGACACCAGGCACTGTCATCCCAGTCTCTTGGGAGATGCCTGGCCCTGACTTGTGGCTCGTGAAGGAGTGGGTCTTATTGTCAGAGCCCCACACGCACCTCTGAGTGTACCTTCAGGTGCAACAGTCATGATTTTCACAACTATGCCCCTTGTGGGGGCCACAGCTAGGGTCTGCGAACAAGGAATGGGGAGAAAACACACAATATACATGGGGCCATTCAAGCACCAAAGTTTGGAAACCACTAGGGGAGGTTAAAGACCCATCTGGCCTTCTTCAGACCCAAGTTGAAGGCAATTCATCTTTCTGCAAGACTCCCCAGACTTCCAACTTGGCAACTGCCTGATGTAGCTGGAATCACAAGTAAAGCCTGGGGTCCATGTCTCTGAGTGGTTGGCTCTAGCCCTTTACTGGGCATAGTTCCTTTTCACGGGAACTGGGGAGGCTCCTGGAGTTCAGGAAGCCAAGGGTTTAATCTCCGCTCTTCCAGGAACCAGTCATGTGGTTGACTGCAGACAATAACATAATGCTCCCACTTTAATCGTGGGCTGATCACTTAAGTTCTCCAAGCTTCAACTTCCCTCGCTATCAAATGAGAATTCGGGGGAGAAGTTGTCTTAGGGGTCCATTCTAACTCAAACATTTTGCTATTCTTTCAAATATATTGAAGAAGATCAGCCTTTACTGATTAAAAAACATATAGCACACTTGGCAATTAGGTGGGAAGTGGTTTTTAGTACACAGGACATTCCCTCTGCAGAGCCACCATTACATTAACAACTTAATAAAACTCACTGCCTTGACCTCAATTACCCAGATCGTTGATAAAAAGTCTTTTGATATCAACAGCAATGCAACAAACATTCCAAAGCCCTTAAATTCTCTAGACACGGTTTCTATTTTTTATTATGGAAATTAGGGAACACTATCATGACACCTACAGACCCATCAACCATATTAAACATTTATCAAGGTTTTACCACACCTGCCCATCTATCCTTCCTCCTTCCTTCCCTACTAAGATTTTTTAAAACAATTCCAGACCTCAGGCAATATCACCCCTGAATACTTAGTATGCATCTCTAAAAATTCTGATTGACTTTTAGGGGGATAGGCGGGTTAGAATTTTTTTTTTTTTTTGATAGAGGTACTGGGGATTGAACCCAGGACCTTGTGCATGCTAAGCACACCCTCTACCACTGAGCTGTTCCCTCCCTTGTGATTGACTTTTTAAATGGAGCCTTGAGAAACACAAGAGCACAGTGATGAGCATGCAGCTCTGGAGTTGGCCTGCTTGGGTTTGAATCCATTACTTGGCAGCCAAATACCCTTGGGCAAGTGGCTTGCTGTTTTTCTGTCTCAGTTGCCTAATCTGTAAAATGAATATGATGATAGTACCTATCTTGGTGGAGAGAGGGTATAGCTTAAGTGGTAGGGTGCATGCTTAGCATGCATGAGGTTCTGGGTTCAATCCCCAGCACCTCTTCTAAAAAACAAGTAAACCCAATTAATTACCTTCCCCCCAAAAAACAAACAAACAAAAGGAGCACCAATCTCATAAAGCTGGTATAAGAACCAAGTTCACATTTTAAAAGTTAACAGCAGGCATCAATGAACCTCATTACTATTTATTTGAGATCTCAAAGAATAATGTCTCTAGAGTAAGAATGAGCAATCTCATGGGAAATTCTGCATAACCTTTTTGCAACTCTTCAAAAACTCAACATAGATACCAAATGACCAGGTGGATCATTTTCCAGTGGGTCTCTTGTGTCCAAATCATCTCTGGCAACCATTTCTCCAGCATTAAACTTCTAGAAAGCATAGACTACATACACTGCCTCAAACCTCATCTTTCACACCTGCCTCATAGAACTTTGTCTATTACTTCTTTGAAAGCCTTTTTCACGTACTGACTTGTATCGTATCTGGTTTAAGCTTTTCCTCTCAATTAAGCTGTAAAGTCACCCGAGGGGAGGGACCAAAGACCATTTCAACTGGCTATGAATCCCCCTAACTCATTTGAATGTAAACGCCATTAGAGCAGGACCTTGTCCGTCCTGGTCGTTGCTGGATCCCAGCACCAGCTGCGGTATCTGGCACAAGGTAGCAGGAATTCATGGCTGTTGAACGAACCAGCAGATAGTACCTTACGAAATATACACGGCAGCCAATTATTAAGTGCTTGTGGTTTGGGACAGAATTCCCAATACAGAATCTGAGGAAAGAGGTTCAGTATCTTCACCAAAGCGCACAAAATAAAACAACCTTGGTCTACGGAACCACAGACGCGATGGCTTTGGAGTAAATAACAAGCATATTTATACGGCATTTCATTTATAGGCTTCTTGTCATTCGATCCTTACAACAACCCTGGGATGCAGTCAGGGTGGATGTCGTGACATCTGTGAACAGGTTAGACCACGGAGGCTCAGGTGCTAACGTCAACCCAAATTACATTAGCTAGTAGCAATCAGAGTGAGGTCTGGAACCCAAATTGTGTAGATTGTCACTCACTTATATAATTGGACGTCTGCTGAAAGAATTGTAAAGAGGGTAAAAAGTTACTACAGAGAAGTGGTCAATCATTAAACATTAAAGACATTTCCTTGGCCATTTCTTAGCATTCCAGCAAAACGAAACCCATCCCCAGAGCAAGTTTTACGGTTATAGCCACTAGAGGTCACACGAGTAACAGGAACCCAAAACTGGCTTCCAAAGGTGGCTGAAGGTCTTGGAGAGAACAGGAGACTTCAGATAATCAAGCCCATGTCCGAGCCTCAGGAGAAGCGGTCAGAGTCCCCAGAGAATGGAGGCATGGCACCCCATCCCCGGACTTCCGGTCTGATTGGCAGCAGGGGAAGCTGGCTTGGCCAGGCTTCTCTGCTGGGTCCCGTGATCTCGAACCATCCTGCCTCCAGGATGGCTCACACCAGGCACTGGAATTCTCACACCATCTTAGGAATCACACGAGCTGTCAAAAAGCTGGAGAGGGGTCTGCTCCACACCCATCGTGTTCCTTGGAAGTCCCTAGCTTGCAGCCTAACCGAGTTTTCCTCTTGATGAGGATGGTGAGAAAACGTCTAGTGTTCTTCACCCAGGAGTAGACACTGCAGACACCACCGCTGTTTGGGCCTCGGGGGTCATGACATGAATGTGATGCGAATGGTGTGTGGCACAGGCCTGGGAAGTCCATCTTAGCCTTGTCTATGGCCCTGGAAGGTCCCTTGAAACTCCTTGGCCCCAAGGACATACTTCATTCGAATCCCCAAAGAGCGATGGCTCTCTTTGGTGTTCACTGGCGTGCATCTCACCCAGCACTGCTCCAGTGCACCCAGCTGCCGTTCCGTCAAAACTTGTTCTCATATATGTCTGTTCACCTGGTGAATGACTGACTAGCTGATGGGAGCCGACAGTGGCCTTTATTTTCAACAATAAACACCTTGCTATCTAGTTTCTCACCTGGACTGACCACTCTCTGACCACCTGGACAAAACAGCTCTCTTGAAGGACCCCAGTCACTGTCCCTGGGAAACAACGTGAACAGTGTCATGCAGACCTCGGGGCAGACCTGTGTTGGTCTCGACCGAGGGCTGGTACCTGACATTTACAGAGCAGGGAACGAGGGCAAGGTGAGATTTACAACTGACATAAGAACAAACAGAACAAAGCTGGCTGGAATTCAGAGTGGAGGGTCTAGAAAGCATTCTGAGTTTACTTCATACCTATGATTTTGTTCAAACTGTTTCATCTAATTTTTAGGGAGATGAAATTATTCTGTATGATACTGTAGTGGTGGCTACGTGTCATTATGCATTTGTCAAAGCCCATAGAATATACAGCATCAAGAGTGAACCCTAATGTAAACTATGGACTTTGGTTGATAATAATGTGCCCATGTTGGTTCATCGATTGTACCAAATACGCCACACTGATGAGGGATGTTGAGGGTAGGGGAGTATATATGTGTGGGTGGGGAGGGCTATGTGGGAACTCTGTATTTTCCCCTCAGTTCTGCTGTAAACCTGAAACTGCTCTGAAAAAAAAAAAAAGTCTATTAAGAAAAAGCTATTTCATCTAGAGGAATTTTAGACTTAAGCATATAAAGTTATCCGAGGGTAAGAAACTTCACTTGGCTGAGCTAATTCCAAAGCTGCATTTCTAAAATCACGTCTTATTACCTTAGTTCTATAAGAGCATAAACAATGCTGCAGACTGTCAAAAAGCCATTGGTCAAATAAGTTTGAGGACCATTGGACTAAAGAAAGCATTAAAAATAAAACGAGATCGATATCTCCAAGGTTTTCGTGCTAATATGATTGTGAATGTCCAGTTCAGGGATGAGTGTGCAGCATTTCCCAGATTTACTTAACCAGACAGAGAACCTCATTTCATAGACTCCCTATTAATATCTCAAGGAAAACAGTTTGCGAAATACCGTTCTCTAGGGCTTGCTGGTCAACCACTAACTTGTGAGCACAACCAGTTCAGCTAATGGACGCAAAGCTTAGGTAGAATTTTCACCACAGTCTGTTTGTTTGTTATCAGGATAAGATGCACAGTTGTGTGGTGAGCAGAATGATGACCTCCACAAAGACGTCCAAGGCCTAATCCTCCAACCCTGTGACTGTGTTACCTTATATGACAGGAGGACTTTGCAGGTGTGATTGAGTTAAGGACTCTGAGATGGGAAGATTTATCCTACCCCATCCGGCTGGGCTTGATGTGATCACAAGGGTCCTCATGAGAGGGAAGCAGGAGGGTGAGAGAGAATTTGAAGATGCTACACTGTTGGCTTTGAAGATGAAGGAAGGGGGCCACAAGCCAAGGAATGCAGGCAGCCTCTGGAGCTGGAAAAGGGAAGGAAATGCATTCTCCCCAAGAGCCTCCAGAAGGAACACAGCCCTGCCGACACCTTGATTTCAGCCCAGGAAGATACTATCCTAGTCTGCTTGGGCTGCCATAACAAAATACCAGGGACCAGGCGGCTTAAACAGCAGAAATTACTTTCTCATGATTCTGGAGGCTGGACATGTGAGATCAGGGTGCCAGCATGATGGGGTTCTGGTGAGAGCCTTCTTCCTGTCTTGCAGATGGCTACCTTCCTGCTGTGTCTGCACACTGCAGAGAGAGTGAGCTCTCTGGTGTTTTTTCCTATAAGGGTGCTAATTCCATCATGAGGGCCCCAGCCTCAGGAGCTCATCTCACCCTACTTATCTCCCAAGGTCTCCAAACATCATCACATTGTGGGTTAGGCCTTCAACAACATATTGAATTGGGGGGTGGGGGGGCAGGACACAATTCAGTCCATAGCTGACACATTTCAGATTTCTGGCCTTGAGAGCTGTAATAATAAATGTGGGTCAATTCACTGTATTTGTGGTGATTTGTCACAGCAGCGATAGGAAACTAATACAGATGGAGACCCAGTGTTATCTTCCATCCACAGAAGTGCATGAGAGAAACCAGGCAGGTAATGGTTAGGATGACAAATCACTTTTATTTTTATCTTTACTCTTTATTTTCTGATTTTTTTTTCCTCTATAATAAGCATGAGTTAATTTTAAATTCTAAAACAAAGCAGAAACATTTCCTTTTCTTTACTAGCCATGCTGAGAAAAGCAGATAAAGCGGCTGGCTTTAACCTTCATGGACTAGGCAGATCCTCAAGACTTTCTGTCTCCACTAAGCAGCATGATGAGCCTGGGGGAGCTGACAAGCTGACCCCTCCTCGGGGCCTCAGAGGAGCACTGGTCATGTCTGCGGGACACTCACAGGCTGTCACGCTGTGGGGAAGACCGAGGCGCAGAAGGTGGCAGCAGAATTTCACTCCAAATTAGGAAACACTGCCTCCCACCATGAGTGGAAGAGAAAACTAGGGAACGTGGATTTGCGTTTCCTGTTTGCTTATTACAAATAGTTAAGCCGGTTTCTGGTCCAGAGAAAGCAAGCCACGCCTTGACTGCACGGCCGGATTTTCCCAACAAGATGGACTTCTCTGTGCCGATGGGAGCAGAACAAAAAACCCCCAATTCCTCCAGCCCAGGAGAACCAGAGTGAGGACTGCAGGTCCTCAGTACAGAGCTGCTGCCACCCCTGACAGCCCAAACCCTCCTTCTGTAGCAAGAGGACCAACTACTAAAAAGCCGGGAGGGTGGATTTCCAAAGTTCAGAAAAAATTTTTGGTCAAACATTATGATTTCGGTGACTTACTATATTCCACATACATGGAATCTGAAGTCTTAAAAAAAAAAAGAAAATCAAAGATCCTTTGTTTCTACATGTCTCAGAAGAAAAGAAAAAGCCATCACCCACTCTTATTTAAAAACCAAACTGAACAAAGACGCCCACCAGATAACATGCCTTGGCGCAAGTCTCCTTCAATGATCTCCTTTCTCCACGGAGCCTTGGGGTGAGCTTGCCAACATCTAAAACGGCTCACAGATCACCAGAAAAAAATGAGCTCAGACTTGCATTTTCCATTCTATTTCCTCCCAGTACAAGGGGATATCCTGCCCGTCAGATCCGGAGTCCATGGGCTCATGTGGCTCCAGCTGTGACCCACACCCCAAGAGCAGGGCCCTGGGCCTTTCATCTCTTTCTTTGAAGGCCCCAGGGGTGGGAGAATGTGATGATATGAATCCTCAGATTATAAGCCTAGCTCACGAATGAGAACTACCCCTTGCCTGGTGACACAAGTCTGAGAAACTTCCCATATTATTATTACTCCAAGGTAAGTTGGGAAATCGGTTGAGTTGTCAATATTGGGTGAGTCCTCCAAATGAAACTAGAAAATGAACAGTGGAGAAGGGCAGCGTTCTGCATCTTGGGGGGAAGCATAATTTAAGACCCAGAAAAGAAAAAAACTTCATTAAAATAGTAAGAACGAAAATCCTGGTAAGCAGCAATTCCCCCACCAAGATCTTTTGGTTAAACACTTTCTACCCACATGGTGGGCTTGGCTGTTTGAAGATTATCACCCCCATCCCCCAAAAAATATTTCCATGGTAATTTGTAACATTATTGTCACCCAATATGCTTAACAATGATCTTTGTTTTGTGAAATAGCAGCCGACTATTGAAAACTAATGCTTGAACTCAGATTTTAAAAGAGAAGCTTTAATTCTAAGGGAAGTAACTGAAAAAAAATCTCAACTAAGATTAGAAAGTAATCTTATAAAGCACATTGTGCTATTTATGTCAGGGTCACAGTAGCTACAAAAGAATAAATTGTAAGTAACTCTGCTAAGATTTTCTAGGCCCTTTCTTAAAACATAATAACTACTATAACAACAATAATAGTAACTCTTATTGGAAGCCTTTTGTGCACCAGGCAGTGTCCTAACTTACTGATGAAGTTGGTACTGTTTTATTCCCATTTCACGGATGAGGAAACTGAGGTTTAGAGAGGTGAAGTAAGTCGGTCACACAGCTAACAAGCAGTGGCGTCAGGATCTGAACTTAAATGTGAATCCAGAGAACTGACTGTCACATGTAAGCCCATAATTACGCTTGACCAGCTATTTCACAAAGGGTATGAATTTTATATGTGAGTAACAAGAAATAAAAGCCAGAGAAACTGGGAATACCTGTGATGTCAGAGGCACAGAACTTTGGGGGAAAACGTTGATATGTACAGTCAAGGTCATGAGAAATACAACACCACTGCATGAAACATGACTACATTCTTTGGTGCTGTAATGGCCAGTCCTACACACTCTTCCCATCACCACCCCTGGTCCTTTCCCCTGAAGTAGTAAGTAGCTTATTCACAAAAATGAAATGGACCCGAAATACCAGTCTCCTTGGGAAGCACACAGCAAGTCACCGCAGTTCATAAGAGACTGTCATATCCTGCCCTAAACTCCAGCAGTCACGAGGGACATCCTGCTCCCAGGCCTGGCTTACATGAGCTCACATTTCTTTACCATGTGTAGAGCAGGGATGTTATAAAAATTAGGTCCTTTGATTCACCTTTTCATTCACAGCTCAAGATTGCATCTTCCTATGTGGCTGAGTCTGATTTTTTGGAAGCAGCTCTCCTAACTTGGAGCGAGGAGCAGCCAGGCATGGGTAAAGGGGCAAGGATGTCACGTGGTGTTCCCAGCCAGGCAGGAACACCCCTGGGAGCCAACCCAGACACCCTGGGTGCATCAGAAGACCCAGCACAATTAGCAGTGACAGCAGAACCCATGTACAGAAGGTCATGGTAGGAAGTGTGTTCTTTTTCCAAAGTTCTATGTCCCAGAAGCCACGATGGTAGGCTTGTCCCAGAAGAATCTTCTGTATCTTCTCAGGAGTGAGGCTGACAGGTTTAACCAGGGCAGCTGCCCTTTTCAAACTATTGAGGGGAATGTCCAAAAAGAACTCTGAATTCTGTAATTTGAGAAATTCCGATCTCCCTCCACACTTTCATTTATCAACCACTACCCCGACCTAGACTTTTCTTACCAATTCCTTCCCAAAGGACACGCATTTTTTTTAAATGAACATATTTGCTGGGTTCAGATAAATAAAATACAAGGAGTTTCTGGTCCAAGGCAGAAGGAACAATCTTAAGAGAGCAAAAGAGAGCAATCATGGTGTTCAATGACCACCAGTGAGCGCATTTAGCCAGCTTTGGTCCCACTCCGCCAAACGTGTTCAGGTCACAGAGTGAACGCTTATGATCCTCACATTAGGAAATTGATTCCCTGCTTAGGTACTCAGCCCTTTCAACGATTTCAAGCCATGAGCCGGTCTCTGGAGTGGATAACTGAGCTTCCTCCTGGGGCAGGAACTTTCAGAAAGAGCAGCCAGACCAGACTAGTCCCTTGGCCACCTGCTCAGATCATTGGACGGTACCAGCAGCTCTGACCACTGTAATCTGGAACTTTGGAACTAAGTTTGAAAAGTATCAATGAACCACTCCGGATCACTAACGTAGCACTGTCTCATGGCCTCTGGAAGCAAACTCACCCACTCAGGCCCCTGGGAGCCAAGGATTACAGAGCGATAGCAGCTCCAGACAGGAGGGGCGGGAGGGACCCAAGAAAATGCAGGGGTCAGGCCTGAGCCCAGGAGACGGCAGAGGGAGACTGAGCTCAGAGCGGGAGAGGGGAGCTGTTACTACACATCTCACAGGCCTCAGGGGCAGGGCGCAGGTTCAGCAGAGGGCAAGGAAGGGTGTAGAAAGAGTATGAACTTTGGAGTCAAGTGAGCCTGGACTTGAAGCTGGGACTCTGTCTACCATTTCCTAGCTGGGTGACCCCGGGCAAGTTACCTAATGTCTCTGGCCTCCAGTGCTGAAGAGGGAATAAGATTACAGGTTCACAACCCCTTAGGCACAATTCCAAAATCCAAAAACAAAACCACTCTGAAAACTAAGTTTCGTCATGACTTACATATTTGGCAGCAAAACCTGACTTGAACTGGTACGAGGCCTCATCTTGGTCTTTATCGATCTCCCTTAATACAGCTAGCTCTTCCGGAAGTTTCACAGCAGAAATCTAATTTGATGACAGGTGCTGCCCCAGACTCCACTGAGTGCGTTGAATCATCGTGCATGCACTGCGTGGCTTTTCTAAATAAAAGTGAATACACTTTACGGCTTTTCTAAAAACCAGAAAAATTCAGACTATTATCTGGGTCTCAAGAGTCGAGATAATTTGTATCCTACCTTAGAGGGCTGTTGGGAGGATTAAATGAGAAAGTGATGAAGGAGAAGAATGCGCGCGAAATAACTCGTACAGTACACAGCTTCAAGGGTGTGGTGAGTTGCAGCCACCAGGATTAGTAGGCTTGTGTCACCAGAGAGTGTTTTGGGAACGTGGTGGTAGACATGCCCATCTGTAGGGCGTCCCAGCATTCAGCTTTAGCGCCCTCACACGGCCAGCTGGGCTCCCACACGCTGCACAGTCCGTGCCCGCGGGCAGGAAAGGGAGGCACTTGCACTCCTGAAGGACAGCCCTCTCTCACTTGGACCTGGGAGGGAATCCTTCCATCAGTTACTGACACAAGGTCTCCTACTGTGTCCTTGGGTAGGAGGGCATCTGCAGGGAGCCCGGGCCTCACCCAGCTCGAATCGAGCATGGAGAGAAGCCACCAGGCTCTGATGCATGAATACTGTGCTGACATCAGTCTTTTTTTTTTTTCTGTCTAGAACTTTTCTTTGTGATATCAGGAGATAAGGAAGGGAAAAAAAAAAGACCTAGTCAATAAGCTTTATAATAATGTAATGATCGTCTCTCATATGATCTTAGTTCAAACTGACAACAGATGTCGAAAGCGATTGGAAATCTTATTTTTATAAGATGTATCATGACCACATGTTTCCACGTATTAAAAGTCATGAACAGACACTAACAAGTTAGGAGACTCAGTACCCACATCTTCTCCTTGACCGCACTCCGTAACGTCCCACCGGGCAAACTGTCTGATGTGGGAGATCAACTCAACACCTGGCAGGAAAACAGAAACTTTCAGAAACTAAACTAATCGTCACCTAACTAACTGGGTTTCTCTGGCATGCCTGGAACTTGGCAGTGAAACCAGGATATCTAATAATAGACATTGGCGCTGAACAGAGAACTGTCTGTTGAAAAGACATTTTGAAAAGGTCTACATTGTAACTTCAGTAAATGTTTGGGTTTTCCCCCCAAACTCATTCCTCAAGGGCACGTCATGGCAGTGTGGGTCACACCTTCAAATCAGCCTTGTGAACTTGCTGAAGCACTTGCTTTATTCTCTACTTCTAAGTACCAACAAGAGAAGGCCCACATGTGTTCGTTCTTGGGAGTATGGCCTCTCCCATAACGCAGGGCATTTGTCAAGATGGCGGCAGGTGGGGGGTGCAGGTAGAGTTCAGTGGTAGGTCCTGGGTTCAATCCCCAGTACCTCCATCAAAAAAAAAAAAAAAAAAAAAAAGATGGTGGCAGAGCTTTAGACATGCTGGTACATAGAAAAGAAGCTGTGGAATGGACTCGTTAAAGCAGGAAGACTTTTAATCCATCAATTCATGGATGAAGGCAAGACAGCTTGGAGATGAATGGAGATAATTACCCCTTTGAAAATCCTCACTGGCTTCCCACTGACCACAGGATAAAGTCTACAATCTAAAACCTGTAACATGATTTACATAGCTCTTCACTGTCCGGTTCTGAATCAGTTTTCTTTTGTTTTCAGTCTCTTCCTTTAACCCACCCTAGCCTTATTTAGGCACCTCAAATGTGCCTCACTCTCTGCCTTTTGGTCCTCTCCAGGTGCCCCTCCTTCCGAGTGGAACAATCTCCCCCACCCCTTGAACCCAACTTCTACTCCTTCAATTCGAAGCTGAGATGACAGTTTCCCCCAAAAGGGAAGACTTGAGGAAGTGTCCTCACCTCCCCAGCCAGGTGGCCTTCCATGCTCTGTGCTCTGTTATGAAATTGCCACCTTGGTTTCATGTTTCTGTCACTAAACTGGAAGTTCCCTGAGGGCAGGGGCTATATCTGCTCTGTTCACCTCTATGAACAAATGCCACACAAAGCCTATTTAAGTGGATGGACCGTCTTCCTTTAAAAATCACAGAAGAACCAACAAGATGAAATTGGTCTTTGAAAATGATTCCATCCTTCTAAAAATAGAAACCCCATCTTCCTCCATCACACAAGGCAAGGAAACCAAAAGCAAAATCAAGTTATCTTTTCAACACCTGGGAAATGAGAAGAATTTCTCTTTTGTTATCACGTCTTGGCTCTCAGTGGATTTTACTTGCCTGAAGGTTTTAGGATTCCAGCATGTTACCAGCATAATTTCTACCAGAGGAGATATTAATGATTATATTTTTCATCACCTAACATCCAATTGTCATTCTGAGTCACGTGACAAACCAACTGAGTCACCTCTCCTGGTCTGAAATGTGGAGTTGTGCTGTAGGAACTCAGCAACATCTCCATTCACAAAGCCTAAGTTGGAGCCAGCAGTTCTGACCCTGGCCATGAACGGTCCTGTTTGGCTGCTCAGAGTGATGTGTCAGCCTCCTTCCTGACCACAAACTTGGAAGCTGGCTGGCCAAGCATTACTCCAAACATTTCCAGGGCTGCATACAGTTTTTTTCAATCTGTGTTGTAGTTCTGGGAAGCCCTGCTCTGAGCACTGCTTCCAGTGTTCTAGAGATAAACGTGAAGAATGAGGTGTACACACGTCATTATCATGACGGTGCTCCATGTGACAACCAGACCCAGGGAGTGTGCAGACGTGCATGGATGAACTGCCATCTTACTAAAGGGGCAGAAATCAACCCTATGGGGATGGGATATGGGGGAGGAGATTAGTATCAGCATAGGGGTAAGTCCGGGGGAAATCGCTCCAGAGCTGCGGGGATGCTGAGGGCAAACATTAGGACTCTGTCTTGTTTTAAGCCTGGTGGGGAAGGTTGGCAGACCACTGCAGGTCAGGGAACTAGGAGAAACTGTTAAAATGTCTTAATTTCGGTCTGTGTTCTAGAAGTAAATAGCGGGGCAATATGGTGAGTGGTTCAACCAAGAGGGGGAGTGAAGAAAACTGAAAATATCACTGAGCACATGCACCTTAGAGAAGGTCCTATAATCAAATCACGTAGAGGGAGGGCTAGGGAAGCGGAGCCAGCTATAACTGACAGGAGGGCCGTGGGACCCGCCCGTGATGTGAGCGGAAGTGGCCGAGATGCCTGCAGAGGCTTCCTCCACCAGGGAGACTGCAGGTTCTTCTGCTGGCCCTTTCCAAGCCCTTCCTTGTGAAGTAGGCTCCCCAGACTGGGCTGAGTTCAAGTGGTATGAAAACATTTTCTAGGACACCCTATAGAACGCCCAACTGGCATCTCTGTGCCAAGCCAGCCCACAGAAGTGAACGTGACAAGTGAGGATCTTCAGGAAGAGCCAACCAGCCACTGTTCAGCATTGATTAAGAAAAGAACCTTCCCTGAAAATTTTCTTTGTCTCAAACACTCAGCGGGCCATTGCCCCATGACCTGAAGGAATTAAAAAACATACTGGGAAAGTCCCCGTGCTAGTCCTCTTCCTGCCCCTTTCCCTTTCCTTTCTGAATAATTTAGTCCAAAAGCCATTAGGCAGGGCTGAACGAGATGGGTGTCTGCAAGGGTGGTGGTGGTGGTGGGAGGGGCCACAGTGACCCAGAGTGATGTGCAGGGTGGGCGGGGAGACGGCGGACCCAGCACCGGGTGTTGGAGCCCCAGCTGGGTGAGGAGGGTGTTGGGGGACAGCAGTGGCTACCCAGAAATTAAAAGAAATTTCCTCTTAAATAATTCAAAATAAAAAAAAATTTGTACTTTACTGGGGAACTTTTCTAGCTTTGAGATTGTTTCAAAATTTAAAAATTAATAACAGAAAGAGTTAACTTGTGTCATTATAGATTTGATGGAAGCCAGGTGTCAAGATGGGATTAAGACCTGGATGGACCAAGCTAAATGCCAGTAATTATACGTTAAAGCAACATTTCTTACATTATCTCTGGTGAAAGAATAGTTTTCCTGCCCAGTCCATTATGGGCCAATTCTTTTAAAAAATACACAATCCCACATTTGGATTTGAGGACAATATCAAATTGCTCCAAGAGTATTCAAACACTTACTCCCAATGTCTGTACTTCTCTCAGCATGGACCAAGAATAGTCATGAATGAGCCTGGGCCACACTTTGAGCAGCCTGTCTCTGTAGTCTATGTGGATCCCCAAGTTCCATCACATCCAAATGAAAAATAAAAATGACCAGACCAAATGAGAAATAAAAACCACTGTTATCCACGATGGTAGCCACTATAATTACCACTGTAATTAACACCAGCCATCTATACAAAGTATTCAAGATAGGGACTGTCCAGGCGATGGGAGGAGATTAAAGGCCTTTCTTTACATACAGTAACCCAACTTTTCCAAAAGGGTCACAGGACACAAGAAGATGAGACCACCCTGATTCCAAAGTAATTGCTTTGTGGTGACTTAAAGGAAGACAAACCCAATCATACAGAAGATGGACAAAATATCTTCTATGCGTCAGTCTACAACACTAACTCATAACTATTATTGCTGGGACGAGACTCAGCGTTCAAAAGCGGTTAGGAGAAGACACCCCCAAATCAGGCCTCCAATGAGGCTTGATTTCACTGCAGATACTGACGGTCAAGCTACTGACTTCAACACAGCCCACACACAGGCCAATTCTAACTGGGTCTGGGCCACACAGAACCTCTCCCTCAGCTCCTTCAAATAAAAAGAGAAACATTCTCCACACCAAGCCAAGTCCATAGCAGGACGACGGGAAAGGCGCTAGTCCATTCTCTGGGAAATGGCAAACACCATCCAGGCTCAGGTTTCTGCCAGAGGACGTTCTGATCCTCCTGTTACAGGTCTCCGAACACTGAAATCCCCACACCAGTGAGCCCCTGACGCTTACTGCAGGGGAGCCTCCACACAGAACCCCGTGAGCTGAAATCAACGCCGCACTAAAATCAATTTCTGCAGCATCTGTCTCTGGTCTGCCGCACTCCACTTACCTGGGGCGGTTTTGTAGCATGATGTTCGGGAGGGCAGTGATAGGGCCTTCTTGGCCCTGGGGCTCTGGGTACTCTGCAAGACTTGTCTCTGCCTCTTCAGCTCCTCTTCCCTCTCCTGGGCTGCTCGGATCTCTTCTTCGATCATGGACAAAGTCCGCTGCTTCCTGGACCTCAGCTTGAAGGGTCCAACCATCACATCAGACTCTTGAGTGGCCAGAAGCGAGGCTGTGCTTCTTAACTCAGCTGCCTCCGAGTACTTGCTGAAGTAGCTCCCTTCCGGTCTGGTCTCCTCCATGTTTATTGGGCCACTGGGCTGCACGGCAGGCAGAGGCTGGGAAGGCCCCCTTTCCCTGAGTGCCCTGTCTTCAGCAGGCAGAATCTTTGGCAATACATCCCTTTTTTCTTGGACAGGAGAGGACACCTGAGGTGGTTCGAACACGCTCTGAGGCTTCTCTGAGCTGGGGCCTCCCGTAGCAGCTTCCTCAAGAGTTGCTTCAGGTGCTGGCTGTTCTGTTCCTCCCTTGTTGGTTCCAGACACAGCTCTATCCACTTGCTCGGCAATGGCTTGTTGAATGGCATTCTGCACCAGGAGACCGGCCTGATATTCCAAGGGATCATCGACTGAGGGCGAGTCTCCCAGTGTTGACGAAGGGGAATAGAAACCATGATCACTAAACGACTTGGAGACCCCCTCTCCTCGGCCCTCAGTCGGATTGTCGGTTTGAGGAGTCTGGGGCAGAGAAAAATCAGCCAGCGAGTTTTCCTGGAGGGCGTTGGTTGTCTCATTGGAGGCCCCACTGTCACTGATGTTGTCCATGCTGAAGTCATTGGACAGCGTCTCCAGGACGGTGGTGTCCTGGGACCTCACCGACAACTCATCCAAACCAGAGTCAAGCTCCTCTTGGGTCAAAGAGACGTTGACTGACCTTGAAAATTGATCCAAAATCCCAGGGTCGTCATCCTTGACCACGGTGAGGACGGCCCGGGCGCTCGTAAACTCTCCGTCCTCTGCCCACAGTTTGGCTAAGGGCCCGCGTTTGGAGGGCTCGCTGTACGGCCCTTCCTTCCCCTGAGGAGCTGTGCTGGCCTGGCCTCCTCCTCCGGAAGGCTGGCTCTCCAGGGCACAGTGGGCTTTCTGCCCCTTGGCTGCCGCTGAGTCTTCGGGAGGTCCCCGGACGGAAGCTGGCCTCGAGATGGTCAGGGTCTTGTCCGAGCTGACTGACCCCAGAGGCCGGTAGAAGGGTTTGATAGAGAAGAGCCTGGGTGTGCTCTGGCCCTTGGCCACTGTTGGCCTGGAGCTCTCCATCTGCTGGAACTGCTTGCGAGCCACAGAGAAATCTATCTGCTCGGTGACGATGTCCTCCTTTGTGGTTTCCGAGGATGCGGGGGCGGCGCAGAGCTGCGGCGGGGGCTGCGGCCGCCGCTGCTCTTGCTGCTGTTGCATTAGTAACTGCTCCTGCTGCGCCCTCCTCTCCTTGCGCTCCATGTACTTTTTGTGCGACTCCAGATGTTCCTCGTCCAGCTGCTCCTCGATGGTCTTTTCCTGCGGAGGGTTCCACCACTTTGCGGCGATGCCAGGGTTCTTTTTCACGGCCTGACTCCGGATGAGCTCCCTCCTCTCCTTCTCCAGCTCCAGCATCTCTTCCGAAGGCCTCACTTTCCTGACGCAGAACTGTTCTTTCTCGCGCTCGTCGTCCTCAAAGAGCTTGGAGGGCTTCTTGTCCTCGTGGAAGGCACGCAGCTCGAACTTGGCTTCCTTCTTCAGCGTGGTGAGCGTGAACTCCCCGTCTCGGGAGGAGCACCGCGAGCTGGTGGAGGAGCTGGGGCTCACGGGTACCTGCGGGCTGTCCCCCAGCAGGTCTCTGGGCTGGTTAGCGGGGTGGCCGTTGGCTCTTCCACCCTCTGCCATGGTGCCGGAGTCGCTCTGATGGAGCTCGATGTGCGGAGGCAACTGCCTGCCGGCCGCCCTCTCGGCGGGCTCCTGCTGGGCGGGGGTGTGGGCTGGGGGGCTTCCGCTGCCCACCAGGATGGCCGCTCCCGGCTCTGGGGACGACGTGCCGTTGTAAGTTCCCTCCACAGCAGAATCACAGCAGTTGGCCTCCAGCACCTCGTCTAGATATCGGATCTCTCTGGCCACATCGTTATCCAGAGATTCATGATGATCAGTGAGGAGGCCATTGTGGGGGGCCGAGTAGAGAGGAGAGGAGTGGTCCAGGGAATGTGGAGTAGGGCTGATCCCAGGAACACTTTTACATTCTGCAACAGAGACCTCAATTTCCATGTTTTTGTGATCTGGGGGAAGAGAGCTGGTGGCGGGCTCCCGGGGGTCCACACTGCAGTGGCCTCTCTCGGTTTTCAGCCGGGTATCATCCTCCGCAAGCTGGGGAGGCTTCTGGAATAAAGAGAATACAGAAGTCAGGGTTAGAGGCCATACCTCCTATGGATGTGAACCCGAGAAGTTAGCTGCTAACTAACTGAAAGGAAAATTCAAACAAGGGCAAGATCTTTTAAACAGAGGTTTCTCTTCTAAAAATCCTTTGCATAGTCATTTCGCTGTGGTAACTGGTACCTAAATGTCACGATTTTCCTGATCCCATTTTGTTTACTGGGTGTTCGGAGAACTTTCAATAAATTCTAGTCCCATTTTAAAATTTAAAAGTAAATTGGGGGAATGGGGGTAGAGGTCAATGGTAGAACGCATGCTTGGCGTGCATGAGGTCCTGGATTCAATCCCCAGTGCCTTCCTTAAGCTGGAGGGAAAAAGTTAAAAAAAAAATAGTACAAAAAGAAACAGACTTACAGACACAGAAAACAAACTTATGGTTATCAAGGGAAGGAAGGGGTGGGAAGGGATAAATTGGGAGTTTGAGATTTACAGATACTACTATATATAAAATAGATAAACAGCAAGTTTCTACTCTAGCACAGGGAACTACATTCAGTATCTTGTAGAAACCTATAATGAAAAAGAATATGAAAAGGAATATATGTACGTATATGTATGACTGAAACATTATTCTGTGCACCAGAAATTGACACAGCATTGTAAACTGACTATATTTCAATTAAAAAAATAAGTAAACTAGTATTTGGATCATCATCTGACAACATTGTTCAAATAATTTCTAAAGTAGAAGGGATTATATAGCAACTGTACCAGAATTTTTCAAAATATTTCACAGCAAGTTTCTGCAGAAATGTAATACAGCTATGTGTACGTCCCCAACTCTAAAAAGAAGGTCCTTTTGCATGCACAGATCTTGAAAGCATGGCTCTCTGCCAGATGTAATGCAATTATTCTGCAGACAGGAAACTTCTGGGAGAAATTTTCCAAAATAAAATACTGGCAAACAGTAGATCTCTTCAATGGCCCTTTAAGAGCGACAGTGCCCCACTGCCGTGGCTGTAATTGACCATGTGCATTATAAACACAGAACCAAAAAGCCACTGACCGCACAGTTCTGTTCTCCCAGACGACACAACAATCCTCCTTAGTTAAGGAGTGAATGTTGTTTTGAAAACAACCGTAGTGGACTACGGTACCTCCCATCTAGTTCCTAAAATGTTTTATATGTGACAGCTCCAACTTCGTGGTTAAATAAGAAACCTACATCTTCCTAATGGTTTTAAACGCATCATGTTTTTCATCAGTTACCAAGCCCGTGTCACTTTATTTGGCATTCGTTCAGATTAATTTTCAAATTCTAGGATGATTCCCCCCACCCCATACCAAAGACCTCTGGTTTTTCTCAGATAATTCAGTGGTAAGTTGTGAGCTTAATTCGAGTTTCCCTCAAGGACTTCACGAGCACTTTTGTCAGCTTTGTTTCAGATCTCAAGTCTATAGGCTGCCTGGTATTACCGCATAGTAACAATGCAAAATTACACGATAATTTTTCCTTATTTAAAACTGAAAAACATCCATGAACTATTAGTTTCCTTTATTCTGTTTTCCCACATTCCTCTTTAGACTTAAATCAATCAAGTTATAAATATGTAAAAAATTATTATATATATTCATATATATACAATTTTTCCTTCTTTAGTAATAGGCAACAGTAATGACTATTCCTTCTTTGTCAACACCTTCTGGTCTCAAAGGATCTTCCAGTCTATATTTGGTTTTTGTCAAAGTCTGTACTTAATATTCATAATCTTGAATATCTTTATTTTATTTTTATTTATTTGTGATGACCATTACCTAGTGGCTCTTTTATCTTTAGAATGAACTAAAAATACATGGCAAGGGAGCTGTTACTACCCTTAGAAAACATTGACTGAAGTTTCTTTTGGGAAGGCAACTGTCAGTAACTTCTATGTCATTAAGAAGTATAGGAAATTTTAATGCTTGAAACTTACGGGCTGCCATTCGAACTTAAAGAAAACCTAGGTCCAAATTAGCCTACTCTGTGGAAAGTTATTAATGGAATAAGTGGGCCAACAAAAAAAGGCACAGTGCTGCTAGGATCAGAGTAAGATTATCCATGACCCTCCCACCCCTGGCTTCGTTTGGCCAATGAGTCACTGCTAATATTCTTTATGGGAGTTAAGTAGACCCTTCCTTCCATCTCTTTTGGCTTTTGGGAGGGAAAAAAAAGTAGGAAAGTAGTAGGAAGCTGCTGGGACTGAAATATGATTAAAACAAAATCACCGCTTTACTGAAACAGAAAACACCTTACGACAGTTGACATGAGAAGAAGGCAACGTAAAAGAAGCCAAAAGGCAAATCACTAATTCTCTAGTTCACTTAGTCACTGATTCATTCATTAAAAATGCAGGAGACTTATTCTGTAGGGCCACGATGAAATTAGCAGCAACAATAAGTTCCAGGAGACAATACGCTTTTTCTGAACAAAACCTGGATTTCCCCATACTTCCTAGGAAGCCTAAGTCTATTTTGAGGCTGCTCAGGTGAAGTGAAGAACTTGCCTCTGTTTATCTCCTGCTGCTGATCATGGAGACCAGAATAACTGAGTCTCCCTCCCCAGCATCTCCAAGAACACTGTCAGCATCGTCCCTCTCTCCTGGATGCTTCACAGTTCAAGGGTGACAGTGGATGAGCAGAAGCCCTACTTCTTTTTTTTTTCTTCTTTGGAAGTTAAAAAACTGTATCAGCCTTTTCCAAGGCATACTTTCTGAACTAGCCATGACTGTTCTGATTAAAAATTTTAACTGAGAATAGCACTTGACAGTACAGTTTTGCATTGTCCAAAAAACTACCTTTAGCTCTGAGTTGGAAATGATACATCTCATTAGCTATGTCTCTGATGTGTTAAACAGATTTTTAAAATGCTAATTATCAGGTTAAAAGTCCAAGTTTGGATCCTAGTGTAATTTGAGATGATTCTTTTCCAATATCTTAAAAAAAAAATCTAGACACTGGAGGGTGTAAACAGGAAGGAGGCTCTCCTTCCTCCTAGTTACATGGGGCCCCAGCGCTTTCCACAAATTCAGAAAATTCTTCCTGACACTCAATTCCATCTACTTCAGGGAGCAGCAGCTCTGAGCCCTAACCAGGGTAGAGGTACTTAAAAAGATAAACAACTCTGCTTTGCTAATTTACCTTCCTGCCTCAGAGTTCCTGAGTTTTGGGGAAGTTAGGGAACAATTATAACAAAAGAGCAAATTCCCGAGTTCTGGTCTCAGCAGGAAGAATTTACCTTCTTGCAGGATGGCCTAAAGTGATCAAACCCACTATAACTATACCAGGTACCTGGAAGAGGCCTGGGAGCCCCGCCGTGCAAGGATTTGGCAGGAGTCTGGGTTTGACGTCATTAAATGATGTCATGCTCAGACCAACAAATACTTCTTGCTCTCTTTGAAGATAAGATCAGAACTTTCTCCATGATTCAGATAAGGTGAACCTGATTCCAGACTCAGATAAAATGCACATTCATTAAATGAACTGTTAAGTCTTTTTGGAAATAAACTATGCCCCAAATGCAAAAAGCAGGAGGATATGAAAGAACCACCAGACTGGGTTTTTGAAGATCAGAGAAAAACCAGGGTGCTAAGGGGGTTGGTGGGAGATCTTGGATGGTCCCAGCTAACCCTCCAGGTGGAGCCCTGACAGCCTGGCACATACCTGCCCACCCCCTGGCTTCCCAGAATAGTTAATGGCCGGTCAGGATGTCGACCATTTACTTTAAAATACTCGGAGAGACACAATATAATTCAGCTGTTGTGTGTCTAAAATGAGTTTAAATTACATTCCAGGGGCAAACAGCCATCCTAGTTGGAAATATATATTCCAGGAGTGGTCAGCCAGGAGCTAATCAGAAACCCCATTCTGTAGGGGCCTTCCTCCCTCCAGGAGTTCAACGCTCTGTAACTCCCAGGGGCCCCTAAAGCTTTTGCTAACTGGCATAATTAAGGTGAGAAGTGAGTTTCCATCAGTGAAATTAGTAGCTTGTCAATTAGCATGATGGATGCTAGAGACGGCTGAAATCTCTGGTGTTCAAATTTGTGGATTAGAGATATTTTCCAGCCTTTCGTGAATAGAATATACAAATAGAATATACAAATACACAAAGTGACCGCCTTGGCTAGTGCATCCTTAAGGATGGTGCTTGATGTCTGAGAACAGTACTGTTCCCAGCGTTTGGTTCAGAGGACATTGTTTTTCGTTTGTTTTTTTTTTTTTAATTAAAAAAAATAAACTTGACATGTAACATTGGGTATGTTTAAGGTGTACAGCATGTTACTTTGATAACATTTATATGCTGTAATACAATTACCGATATAGCATGATCACATTACATAATTATAGTATAATATTATTGCCTATATGCATTAGACTGTGCAGTAGATCTCTGTGGCTTATTTACTACTTGCTAAACATTTTAACCCATCACTCCTATCGCCATCATCCTCCACCTGCCTCATCCTCTGGTACCCACCATTTTACTCTCTGTTTTCTAATAGATTCAATGTTTGGAGATTCCACATGTAAATGACATCAAACAGTACTTGTCTTTCTCTGTCTGACTCATCTTGCTTACCTAATGTGCTCAAGGCCCATCTCTGCTGTCACAAATGGGAGGATATCCTCCTTTCTCAGGGCTGGATCATATTCCATTTGTATACATGTATCACATCTATTTTATCCATTCAAGAGGACGTTGGCTGTTTAACGCCCACTATGTGGTAACAGAATCCCACCTTTGTAAAACCACCACATCTGTCTTCATGGGGGTTAGAGAATCTAGAATCTTAGAGAGCCATGATGTCTTTGAGGCTACAGATAATAGTTTTAGATCTACTTTCACAAAGGTTTATTTAATAAACGAGTGCCAGAATTTGACCCATATTCTGCTTTTATTATAACCTGTAGCCAGGTTGTATCTTAAGCTGCCATTATTTACCAAAAAGTGTCCAATAGTTATGCAAAGCAAATGAGTATGGGTTAATTTACAGCAGAGGCGCCCAGGTCTCCTGTTCTGCTAGACCCTCTGCAAGACAACCAGGGAATGCTTCTGAGAATATAATAACTCCTTTGTAAGCAAGGTTCATAATAATATCTTTCAAATCTGTCTTGAGAATTAAACTAGATAAAGTATTTAAAAGTACTATGTAAACTGTAAAATGCTTAATGCAAGTATGCATAATTATTAAGCAATTTTATACTGAAGTGTAAATGACCAATATTAAGTTCTTTCTGGGAGCAAGTTGACTCCCTTTGGAGGAAGGAGCAGGGAGTGATGGTGAAGTTTTGATTTTGAGAAGAAAAGAAATCAACAAGAGGCATTTAAAGGCAAAAGGCCCACGAAAGGCTAAAAGTCAGACCCTAAGCCCCCCTCTAACCTCCTAATCTTTCCCCACTCCAGATCCCTCCACGTTAATTTTAGTTGAAGTGAAGCATAATTATAAAGACACATTTGCGGTTGTAGCAAACAGAAAATTTGTATTAAATATCCCTAAAAGTCAAATTCTACTTAGAAACGATTATTAGTATATATATGTAAACGAAAAAAAATGTGCAGTATACTTGTATTTACATTCAATATAATGTGTATGTGCAAAAAAAGAAAAAGTCAAACTCTAAAGGTGCAGTAGAGTGGACAGTCAAGAACCACCCAGACCTGCGGCTCTGGTCCCATGGGAAGCAGAGGTGGGTCACACAGTGGTCTGAACAGAATCTGTTCCATCTTTAATACTCTACCAGCTGAGCAAAGACATGCGTGAATGAGGCAGTATCTCGAGGGTGTCCCGTGGGTGCACTGAGTGTCACGTCCCCCTTTTACTATCTCAGGCACTTGTCTGAGAGCTTATTGCCTTCACAGTACTGCACACACATGACCTTGGTCAATGCTCATTAACAGGACCCTCTGTTAGGAGGAAAAGGCAGAATTTGTTCCTTTGGTTTTTAAACTTTAGCATAAGATGTTGAGAGAACTCAAGAGCCTTTTCCCAGGATCCCCTGGCTAGTAAGTGGCCCAGCCAGGACTTGAAGACCAGTTCTCCCGAATTCTATCTCAGTATCTCCAAAGGTGTCCTTGATGGCAGGGGGCTTCCAAAATGACAAGGGAGGTGTTAACAAGCTGGATGGGTCTGAAGGGCATTTACTCGGCTTTCTGGCTGGTAGTCTGCACACCTGAATCTCTAGAAGTCACGGGAGACTCATGACGTGGCTTCAGATGGCTTTTCTCCTCCGTATTCAGAACCAACCAGAGACACTCCCTGGAGACTTCACTGCAGTTCCTACCTTCTCCTCGACCTGCAGGGCCCTCTGGCTAGAGATGGGGGTGCCGACCTCCTGTTCTGCCTGGGGATTTGGCCTCTGAGGCGGGTCCTCTGATGACACCCCAGGAGGCAAAATATTCCCACATCGCAGTCATTGCAATGGACACTGTGGGAAAAGGCAAGGAAGGGCTCCTCCCCAGCACCAGAGGCAGCAACTCAGGTGAGATTCTAGCAGCCTGTTTGATTTGCACAGAGAACACATCGGGGCCCTGCTGCCCGCCTGGCTGAGGTCATGGCCAGCTCTGTGATCTTTCTTCCCAGGGTATCTGGATGCGTCACGCACAGAGAGAATTTGAAGGAAATGCATTTTCCTCAGCAGATCAAGGACACGGGAGAACAGAAGCTTCTACTCACTTCACGTGTCCGCTGTGTCTGCAGCTTCTGCTTTCCGACCTCCCCATTCCCATCTTGACAACGTCCGCTACCAACTTCCCAGGCTCCTAGTCTAAATGCACAGTGTGACCCCAATTACTCAAACCTCAGGCTCCTGCTGCACAGGCAGGTTTCTATGCTCTGAATAGCCCAGATTACTTCCTTCTAAAGCCACGATCTTTAAATTAGAAACAGGTTTCCCCAGGTGATAGGTGACCTGATCCTTTAATCCAGTTATTTTTAAAGGTCTACCAAAAATACAAACTCATTCTTGGCCTAGGAACAGGGGCATGGCTATGAACTAAAACTCTGTCATAGCTGTAGAACCAGAGGGCATCTCTGTCTTCGCTTCTTACCCTCTTTCTCTTTCCTAAGTCATGTGGTTATTAGCACACAGGTCACAGCTGCCGTCACGGCAAAGAACTGGTTCCACGGGCCATGCATGACTGTCTCTACAATGGCTCTTGTAGTAATCTTCTGGCTGAAGTTTCCATCACAAAGGCAGACGGGAGAAGAGGGTGCAACCTGGCAGGTGGATGAGGCTCAGACACCTACAGGATGTTCACTTGGGCCTGCTGAACTTCATCAGCCTTGGAGGGACAGGGTAGAGCTATAGTCAGGTGGTCTGGGGGACACGGACTCCTCAAGCCAAAGGAATCCAGGGAGTGTGGAAGGGGAGCACAGAGGCTGAAGAGGTCACTCCTGCAAGGATAGGCATGTCCTGAGAACCAGAGGGATGAGCCCTGTGCCGGGGCCATGGGAGGTCCTCAGGGCTGTGAGGTGGTCTCACGCTGCAGCAAGGAGCTTATAGCCTTGGAGGGAGAGAGAACGGATTCACAGAAAGACAGCAAAGAGCACAGGTGGAAGGAGTGGCAGGGCAGTAACTGGAAAGGAATTTCCCACCCTGTTCAAGGTGGCAAATGGTGCAGGCTGAAAAGAATTTACAAAGGATGCTGGGAGCATCACCATTCCTTGGAGGCCGGCCTGCAGCTCCTCTGCTGCCCCCCACCTGAGGCTGGAGATGGTGCTGGGACTCTGAATGGCCCCTCCACCCACCCCTGTGAAGGCACAGAGAGTGGGAATTTTGAGGATGCTTGTTTCCGTTGTTGGGCTTCAGGCCTCTGGCCAGGAAGTGGAGGGGAGCGGCCCCAGACGATAACCTGGGCCACACTCCAGTCCAAGCAGCGTTTCCTCTTCCACCCACCTCCATCCCCCCTTCCTCTCAGAGCTTCTTCCGGCCCATAGAACCAAGGGCTGGTGTGGATCGTGGGAAACAGGGAGGCTGGCCACTCCCCACGGAGGCCAAGGACCCCCGCCCCTCCCCCTTCCTGGCTGATGGGAGGCAGACTTAAGACCCCAAGCATTCCAGAGTAGTTACAGGCTAAATTTAGACCAGACGGGCTCAGGGATAATGACATGACCCCTAATAAAAGGAGTTAACACTAACAATGCTTCCTGGGTCTCCCTCCCCCAACCTCCTGCCACGAAGCCATTACAGCTAAATGTGACTCGATCAGGTCTAAAAAGAGACTAAAAACACTTCTGGAACCCCCTTCCATTGGCAACAAAGCTGGCCCACGTCTGGACTCTCTCAGGCTCCTAGTGAAGGAGTGGTCCGTTTGTAACGTAACGGAGTCTCCCCAACATTACAGCCGGCCTTATTAATAGCATCCCCAGAACTCTGCTGAAATGTCATTGGCTCAAAAGTTGGGCTGCACATCTGGAAAATGTTAAGGTGTGGTTTGATGAACACATTTACAGCTTGGGCTCTCTGTGTAAGAAACTGAAGAGGGTGTGTATGATGCTGGGGATGGGGAGGAGGCAAGGAAGGAAGGAAGCTGTTGCCTTTTCTGCAGCGACTGGTGAAAGGCTTGTTTCTTTCAGTCACTCTGAGATCCGTTCCCTACAAGAGGGCCTGAGAACCGCTGGGAGGTTTCAGGTTTTTTCCCTGAAGGAGGAGAGATGCCTCATTTAGCTCCAAGAAAGGCAAGTTTTGCTTTTCCCTCTATGCAGTACATCCCGGGCTCCCTCAAGGAGTCCTCAGATGCTCTTTCCACCAAAGGCCTTTTGTGCTGTGAAAACTATTTTACAGGACAGTCCCTACCTCCGGAAGACACCCAGATCCAGGCCACAGAGGGAACTCTGGCTCCTGCAGCCTGAAATTTCCAGGGTAACTGATTCTGCTAAAAGCAAAAGCAAGCCTCGTTTCAATTCTTTATAACTTAGCTGTGTCCCTCTTAGTTTTAAAATAGTTTGGGATCTTGGGTTCCTGCCTGGCCAACCAGTAATGGCAGAGAGCAAAGGCTGGGCACCACGGTGGACCCGGCAAAAATCCACAATGTGGAGGCAGAGCCAGGAGAAAAGAGAAAGCAGTGCCAGAGGCTTCTGAGCTTAACTCTTTGTCCACAGATGACTTTGTACTTGTGAACAGAGCTGATGAGTTCTCTTCTCATCCCCCCTGGGTCCCCCAGGAGACAGGCACATGTTCCCCCAAAAGGCCCGCGTCACTCTGTGAATGTGGTAAGCCTGACACCACGGGCTTGTAGATTAAACACATACAAGGTGATGACAAGGAAACCAGTTATCAGAACCCCTGGGTCACCTGGTTCTGTTCTGGGAAAGGACACACACACACACACACACACACACACACACACACACACACACACACACACACACACACACAACACCACCTTCAAAGCATTATCTGCCACAGAGAATGCATGCATCTTTGCCCTCGCTGCGTGTTTAGCATGAAAGCTGGGAGTTTTACAAGCTTAGCAAGAAAAGAAGCAAGTCCAGCCGGAAAGGCCTCCACAGCATGGTCCCACCGTCCCCACTCTCAGTCCCTCCTCCACAAAGACTCCAGCCTCCCAAGGGAACCTCTCCTTCCAGATCAGAAAGCAAACGACAATAAGACAGGTAAGCAGACTCGCCTTACCCGGCCCAGAGCGTGCGCCTCACCCCGTCCTCAGTCAGAATTGCCTCTTTTTCCAGGCCATCCCCTGCGCCCTGGCTCAGGCTGGACAAATCCCTTCTGAGCCTCCTGACTGAGGACTGTGAGGTCACAGCTGGCCCTCCCTCGGCTCCCTCAAAGGCCATTCACACAAAGAAGGACTTTAACCCCCTTCAAAGAGGCCTGGCCCCTCCCTAGCTGGCGGGAGCCTGGAGGGCAGCAGCAGGCCAGCCAGAGGCCGCTCTCGGCCCGTCCCGGCGCCCAGGGCTGCGCGGGGAGGTGGGAGCTCAGGGGTGCTGAGATGAACCAGCCAGGGTTGCCTTCTTGGAAAGTCAGAGGCCGGCCTTGGGCAGGAATGGAATTCATATCCTGGCGATGCTGAGACAGCAAAAACTCGGACAGATCCTGAAGATCGAGTGAAACAAACTTCATCCAGTTCCACGGACTTTTTAGGACAGCGCCTCTAGGTGTGTGTGTGCGCATGTGTGCGTGTAAAGTCAGAACTGCTCACCACAGGAAGTTGGGAAAATAAAAGCTCTTCATCTTCCCTCCACGCAGAGGAAAACAGTTCATGCTTTATTGCATTTCACCCAGTCTCCTTTTCAGAAAGGTGCATTTAATATTGTCAAGCCCAGACAGTATATGCAATTTTGCAGCCAACATAATCTCACAAGCACTTTTTATGTCCTTTCATGGTCTTTGTCAGATGTATTTTAAATGGTTATATTGGGTCCCACACTGAAGCGGGACAGAATTTGAAGTCAGGGATGAGTGCTCTGATTTCAAGGAATGTCTGAGGGACGTGGTCCCCTGTCTCAGGACTAAACAATCTCTTCGGCCACAAAGAAAACAGACCCACCTGTGCCTCTGGGAGACACGAGTGCCACAAACACGTCCCTCACTCGCTCACCATAGAATCAGACCCCTGGCATCACACACTAAGGCTCACAGAGTGTTAACCCGGCTCCCAGCGCTGCCCCAAGGCTCCACCCACCTCGTCCCCCTGAACTCTGGTTTGACCTGGAAAGTTTGGGGCATAATTTAGGATTTTGATTGACTGGAAGGTCAGCCCGAATTCCAGGGCCAAGCAGGGCCATGCAGAACTCATTCTCTTCAGTAAGACTTTGGAAAAGAGAAAGAGAACTGAGATTCACAGTAAACTGAACAGGAAGAAGAGGACAAATGCCAAGCATGGGCCAAGCTGGCTGTCTTGTGTCAGCCTGGGACCCCAGAGATGGTGGCGGGGATCCCCCGTGGCCTGTGCGTTGGCCAGCATCACAGACCCTGCAACCCTCCTGGAAACACAAGCCTAGAAGAAATTATCAGAGTGCATGGAGCCCAGGCAGGCTTTTTTGAAAAGGAAGTAAACTGTATACTATACAACTATTCACAGCATCTAAGTACTATTTTTAATGAGCTGAAATTTACTCAGAAATATCCAGGAGTTTCCAGTTTTCTCAGACTGACTGGGTGACACCAAGTGACCAGCGAGTGCTATGCTATGGAAACTGAATTTCTGCCGCCCTTTGGAATAATTGGAATGTTCTGCTGTAGAGCCAAAGGCATTTCAAGATGCTGCTTGACAGTCCAAAGTAAAATGAGGCGGGGAAATCACACACTCAGGGTGGCACTGCTCTGCTCGGGAGTGACAAAGCAAGGCAGGGACCTCCACGAAGAGGTGCCTTCGAGCCAAGAGGCGAGAGTGGTACCCGGGACCCACTACGTAATCACACCTGCCCCGCTGCCTCCATGAGAGTAAAGGCATAAACAATTTAAAAATTGTTTTAAATCTACCGTTTGCAAAAGAGGAAACCAAATGTGCTCTTAAAGAACTGTTCTCTGAGGAGCAGGCACGCTTTTGACTGGAGTCTGAGACACCATGGTTTACTACACACACACACACACACATACATATACACCCTGTTATGAGTTGAATTGGGTCTCCCTCTCCCGGCACCCCAACTTCACAACTTTAAGTCCTAACATGCAATACCTCAAAATGTGTCCTTATTTGGAGATAAGGTCTTTATAAAGGTAATCAAGTTAAGATTGAAAACGAATGTATGTAGATAAACGCTTGGCTGGGACATTATGCTGTATACCAGACGCTGACACATGGTAACTGACTATACTTCAATTTTTAAAAAAATTTAAAAAATAAGGTAATCAAGTTAAGTGAGGTCGTTAGGGTGGGTGTTAACCCCATGTGACTAGTGTCCTTATAAAAAGAGAAGACCGCAGGATGGGTGCAGCTCCGTGGTAGAGCGCGTGCAGAGCGTGCAGGAAGTCCTGGTTCAATCCCCAGTACCTCCATTAAAAAAAGAGAGAGAGAGAGAGAGGAGACTCAGACACACAGACATGCCTAGAAGGAATATAAGGAGACTGAGAGAGAAGACAGGGTCCCATAAGCCAAAGAGAGGGGCTGAAACAAGCCTTCCTTGCAGCCCTCGGAAAGAACCAACTCCACTGATGACTTGTCTTCAAACTGTGAGGTAATAAATTTCTGTTGTTTAAGCCGCCCAATTTGTGGTAACAGGCCTAGCAAGCCAATATAGACGCTCACACATACACGCATGCACACTCACCATTCATATTCACACACACATACACCTCGCCCTCCGGCTGCAAAATTATGGTGGAATTTCGAAAAGCACTGTGTGGCAAAGACACAGTCAGATGCTCTAGGAAAGCGGTTTATACTCAGAGGCAGAGGGAGAAATTAAAGCAGCAAGCTAGATGGAGGCTGCAGAAGCACGAACCATGCCACCCGCACTGACCGGCAGGGGGTTCTCCCGACAGGAAGGAGCAGAGCGGGATCCAGCAGCTCACACCTTGCTGCTGCCCGACCATCCATCCTCCTCCCTCTTGGTTTCTCTGAGTTGATGAAAATAACTGTGCTACCAGTTTAATTCTCCTGGTGCTGTAGCCTGATCTGATTTAGTCCCTGAGGATGCCTTGCACGGGGGCTAGGGGTAAGGGAGCAGTTTTGCAACTTGGTCCTGGTTAACTGGGAAGCAAGGTGCCATTTGTGAGGACCTGCCATTTGTGAGGACCACGACAATCATCACTCAGCAGAGGTCTCCTGTACACCTCCGGGGGGCCAGTCTGGGTCACACATCCTCACATACCTTCTCTTTTGGTTCCTTTCACCAGCTGCAAGGTGGGGATTCTCATCCATTCCACTGAGGGGCGGGTCCCCACTAAGGAGCCACGCCCTTCCCAGGGGCACACAGCTGGTCGGCAGCAGACGTCTGGCTGAAGTCCACAAACCCCACCCACAGGGCAGGGCTCTGCCCTACCCTCACCCCCATGCACACCCCGGGAAGGCAGCTGGGGGGGTTCAGGAGGGAGCAGACCCAGGAAGTGTGTGAGGAATCAAAAGGGAAAAATTAAAAAGCAAATGCCAGGCAGCAACAGACTATCTTTGAAAGCACATGCCTGCTTCTCTGTGACTCTGGGAAGGCCAGGCTTTCTTCCTGGGTGTCAGTTTTCTGGCTTATACAATGAGAGAGGAACCCCCAAAATGCACCTCCTTTCTGCTCCTGACCTCTGTTGTTTTGCAATGTTAGCATGAACTTGTGGGTAGAGGTGAAGCCCCGGGTGGTTCTGAGGCTGGTAACGATGTGGGCAGAACGGAGAGACAGCCAGCCAGCAAATGCGGGCACCAGCGCAGCAGCTTCCTTTGAAACCACTTGGTACCTTGGCCAAGAGAGACTGAGGGTTCCAGGAAGGAACTCCGCTCCGACATTCCCCTGGTCAGAGCTTTATCTCTTTAGTTGAAGGGGTTTATTCTGCTAAATGGAACCAGCCCGTTTAGGTACCTCAGTGTGACAGAGTGTTCCAACATGGATTTGCTGAGGTCAGGAGGAACTAGAGGCAAGCAGGCAAGGTGGAGGGGCTGGCTTCCAAAATGGTCACACGCAGCCCCCTGCCTGGAATTGTACGGCGGGGAGGGGTGGGGTCAGCGCTGGGAAGGCTCGCTCCCCACGCTTTCCCAGGCGTGGGGAAGATGGAGGTTTGCAGCTTTTCAAATTGCTCCAAGACCTCATCCAAGGAACACACTGAAGGAAGCTTCAGATGTCCTTTCTAAATGGCCATGGCCACCTCCTCCTCCCCGGCTGCCCTCTCACCCACTACCCCTCAGGTAGGTCCCTTCTCCAAGTCCGAAAGACTCCTGTCATCTCCTCATGGAGCCAGATCTTTGAGGCAATTTGCACTGAGATGTGAATTTGATGAGAATATTTACAATTTAAAACAGGAGCTTGTTTAGCCAAAGGAATCTCTAATTGGGGTAAAGTGTGGGGAAGCTAAGACACACCCAGCCCTTAATTTATTGAGGGAAAACTGATGAGAAGGGAACAGAACAGTGATTTCCCTCAAAAGGCTGTAGGCAATTTAAACTCAGCAGCACCTCCCCGATTGCTTAGGACCCTACCACCCAGCTACCGTCTCGTGCCACGATTGCATTTATTCCTGTCAGAAACATTATTCTACCGAAAAAGAAATAGTTCACCCACCTCCCAGCCCTTCCCCTTCTCCCTGCACCCTACCCTGCAGTCTCCCACTGTAACCTCTGACTGCCTCCAGTACTGCTCAACAAGAAAAGCAATCCATGAACGTAATCATGCATCAATAAGCATTACAAATCTGAGCTTTAAATACACAGAGACTTAAAAAAGACCCATCTTGTTAGGTATCGCAATGCCTCTCAGTCTCCAATTTCCATCTCCACCGTCAGTGGTGAAGACTTTACTTGTCTCGGATGGACAAGTGTGTTTCAAATGTGACCTTCCCTCGAGGAAGGTGTGCTTTCTTGCTGGAACATACCGTACTTTTAGGAGCCGACACCCACTCTACACAATTTAGTCTTCCTTTTTCATCAAAGATATGTAATTGACCAGCTGTGACAGATGGACACTTTCCTTCCATGAGCTGCCGATTCCCAGAAAAGTGGTGAAACACTGTGAGTAACCAAATTCCTCTTTGGGAGTCAAATGTCATCGAATGTCATGAGCTATGTCACAGACAGGATATGTCACAGGAAAACCCCATTAAAAAGTTTTCCAAGGTCTGATGAGTCAAGCAGAGGACAAAAATTGGAAGCTGACTTGATTTATTATTCTAAAAAAGTCATACTTTTTTTTTTTGCTCCGTTCAATTTAATTGTGCAGTGGAGTCAATCTTGTAGCCTCCCCATCCACCTATCAGACAGACAGACCGGCAGACACGGACACACACACACACACACACACACACACACACACAGGGGCTCATGAATTTGAATCGATTTTCTGTTCTAGTAAAGTATTTCAAAGATTTGAGTCGAGTTTTCAAGGTAGTATTTTGGGTTTGCTAAATCTAGTCCTCTGTAAGCAGAAACACGACATCTCTTACTTCATGGTTAAAGTGAGTGCTGGGAGGGTGGGGACTCAGGATAGATAACTCTGCACGGCAATCATGAACCTGGGACCCAAGTGGCAATTCTGCCTTGGGGTCCCCTCCCTTCTGTCATTCAGGTCCCAGCCCTCAGGACGGGCCTGAGCATCCGAGGTCAGCAAGAGGACTGAGCCTGGAACCAGGTCCTCTCAGGTTCACCCACCAGGCTCCTCTCTGCTCAAAGGTAAGATGTATTAGACAGCAGGACTTCACTTTCCCAAGACAACACTCGTGATTCTGGAGAAGAAAGGAAACCCTAACAATCAAAGGTCCTCTTAAAATGAAAAACCTGTTGAGCTCTAGGAAAACTCAGCAAAAGGATCTACCATGGACCAACGGGAAATTGGGATTGCAAGGGAACTGGTGGGAGGCTCCCGAAGGTTTAGAGCTCCATCCACAGAACAGGGCTCCTCATCATGGACATCAGTGTCACTATGAACTGCCACTCACTTGGAAAGCTCACGAACGGCCTTTTCTTGTGTTTCTTCAAAAGCCCAAAGTCACATGTGAAGGCCAACTGTGCAGCAAACAGACCTCTGATCCAATTCACTCTGACTAGAACTGGCAGGAAGACAGAACTCCAGGAAGGTCCAGATGGTCAGTCTGAGACTTCAGCTCTGCCGGGATGAAGTGGCGATGCCAGATCCGAACACGTGCCGGGGACGCTGGCCTGATGAAGAGCGGGGCGTGATGGGCAGCCGGGGGACACTGCAGGGCTCAAGCCAGGCTCCCCCAAATTTTCTCATGCCACCTCCTGCAGCAAACTGATGCCCTTGACTATATGGGGTTCTCAGTAACAGTCACATTTGGGGTTTAAAGCAAGAGAAACTTGCCTCTGACACTGAGAATCTTACTTCTTTCTTTCTTTCTTTCTTTCTTTCTTTCTTTCTTTCTTTCTTTCTTTCTAAAATTGAAGTATAGTTGGTTTACAACATTGTGTTAGTTTACCATGTACAGCATAGTGGTTCAGTTATACATCTGAATATATATATATATATATATATATATATATATATATATATATATATACATATATACATACACACACACACATATTTGTATATATCTGTATATATATACACAGATATGTGTATATATACACATCTGTATAAAGTTATACATCTGTGTGTAAATATACATATATATATATACTCCTTTACTCCTTTTCATGATTTTTTATTAAAGACCACTATAAGGTTTTGAATATAGTTCCCTGTGCTATACAGTAGGACCTTGTTGCTTATCTGTTTTATACATAGTAATTAGTATCTACAAATGCTAAACTCCCAATTTATTCCTCCACCTAAATGTCCATCAACAGATGAATGAATAAGGAAGATGTGGTGGATGTGTATATATAATGGAATATTACTCGGCCATAAAGAAGAATGAAATAGGGCCAACTGCAGCAGCATGGATGGACGTGGAAATTGTCATACTAAGTAAGTAAAGTAAGCCAGAAAGAGAAAGAAAAATACCATGCAATATCACTTCTATGTGGAATCTTAAAAAAGGGCACAAATGAACTTATTTACAAAGCAGAAACACTGAGGATCTAACCCTGGTTCTGATTCTGCCCCAGTCTTCTGCTTTAGCCAGAAAAGGGGGAGCACATGAAATCACCCCTCTTTTGCCCACAGCTCTGTGCTTTCTCAGTCTTGCCCAGGGCCAGCTCTGCTGGACCACATTCTGGGGAAAGTCTGGGCAGCCTGGCTCTGAGGGCAGCTGAGGGCCAGTCACCTGCTTCTGTGGCTCCGAATGCCAGGAAGGAACCTCTGTGGGAGAAGGAAAACATGGAATTTCTCCATCCACCAAGGGAATGCATGATAACATGAGCCAGCTGTGAGACGGGACACAAGGGGCACCATGGAGGGTACCTGGTTCTGAGGAATCTCCCTGCCCGGCCGTGGCATCCCAGAAGCAAGCACTGTGGTTGAAAGCCAACAAGTTACACTGATTATGGAAACAGGATATCAAGTCTGAGAACCAGAAACAAAAGTGGGGGGAGGGGGTCGCCATTCACTTGCACAGCCTCTGCTTCATCCTGTTTACCCTCCAGAGGCCCCCTTTGATCTACGGCCGACTGCTGTCCACTATTTTGCTGCCATGGTCTCTAGACCCTAATTTTATTCTCCGTTTATTTATGCATGGCCAGGTCATCTGTTGGGAAGAACATGAGTCTAGAGAAAAGAAGGTTAGGGTTTGAATCTTCTGGCCCCACAAACTACACAAGAGATGGTCTCTCTGAAAAACTAAGCTTACTCATCTGTCAAAGGGGTATAATAATTACAGTAGTGTCTTAAATAGCTTCCCTTCCAGAATTCACGTCCACCAGGACCACAGATCGTGACCCTATTTGGAAATTGGGTCTCTGTCGATGTAATTAGTTAAGATGGGGTCATTATTAGGATGGATCCTCAAGCCAATGACAGGTGTGGTGCCCTGATAAGGACACACAGAGATATACACAGAGAACTCCGTGTGAAGACGGATGGAAATTGGAGTGATTCATTTACAAGCCAAGAAGTGCCAAGGATTGCTGGCGACAGAAGCCAGAAGGAGGCAGGACACCAACCGTCCCCCAAGGCCTCCAGAGGGAATTAACCCTGCCACCCCTGATTCTGGACTTTGGCTTCCCAAACTGGGAGAGAATAAATTGCTAATGAAGTTTATGGTAATTTGTGGCAGCAGCTAAACGGGAAATGAGCACACCTCCCTTGGAAGGCTGTTAGGAGGACTCCCCAAGAGACCGCATGTGACAGCAGCCGGCTGGCCTCCTGACTGGGGCAGGGGCACCCTCCACACCAGGCAGGTCACTCTGGCGGCAGGCCAATAATAGGACTATCAAACTTCTGTCAGGGGTGGGCGGCCCTGTGGTATCTGCACTTTTTAAAACTCACGGACAAAACAGGGAGTGCAAAGGAATCCATGTGGAATCAGGGTATCCCCAGGCAACCCGGCTGCAGGCAGAAGCACACGTGAATACTGCTGACCAGCAAAGCCAGTTTGCAAAGACTGATGCCACAAGGTCCCAGGGCTGGCCTTGCATATGCACCTGTCAAATGGGGGAAGGCACGCGGGGGCCCGGAGACCTCAGGTGTTGGCGGAGGTCGATGATCAGGTGATCACAACTGTGTATTAAGCACTTATGATATACTAGGCCTTGGACTAAGCAATTTTAATACACAACCACCTTTATTCCGCAAAACCCACCTAAGAGGCCAGGGTTCTGGGTACCTCTACCATACAGCTCAGGAAACTGAGACTCGGACACGTTTAAGTGACTTGCCCCAAGACATCCCGCAGTAAGTGGTGAAGCCGAGACCGAACCAAGGCGGCCTGTCTCAGGGCCCTTAACTTCCATCTTGCCCCTTATAGATGTAGAAGTTAGAGCAATCAGGGTTTATCAATCAAGGAAGATCAGCCCCATATTCTTAGTCAACCTTACCACGTACTCTGAACAGATCCCACAACCCTTCTTCATGTGCTCTCACATTCTTCTTTTTTTTTTTTTTTCGATCCCCAGTACCTCATGCACGCTAAGCATGTGCTCTACCACTAAGTTATACCTGCCCTGGCCCCCACCCCCCGTTTGCTCTCTGGCTTAGTTGTGTGCCAGTCGCCTTTCCCGGAAATATAACTGATATGGAGGACTATGGTCACAATTACTCACCGAACATTACAACGTCTAGGCATTTCACTATGCCCTTCACATATACAGGACCTCAGTAAATCCACACAGTAATACCTTGAAGTAGGGTATAACCCCTGTTTTGCAGATGAAGACACTGAGGCTCAAAGAGTAAGTAATTTGCCCAAGGACACAAGGCAAGTGAGTGACAGAGTTGAGATCTAAGCCCCGGCTTGTCCACCTCTCCTAAGTCTACTATAAAGAAGCAAATATTGACATCCCTTCTACTCTCCCAAGACACAGGATGTGCCACGGCTCAATGAACCTAAGAATTCACTTTGAGTTCTTAGGTATGCCTCAGATGTAGCTTTAAAAAGCCGTTTCTGGGGCAGGGTGGGTAATAGCTCAGTGGTGGAGCACATGCTTTTAGCATGCACGAGGTCCTGGGTTCAATCCCCAGTTAAAAAAAAAAAGAATCCATGTCTGCCATCTGTCCCTACTTCAGATTTCTCCTCTAAAGGCTCAAGGTGAGTGACTTTCTCTTCATTTGAGTAGTTGGAATTCTTCTAGAGAATGTCTGGTCACTCCCCAGATGCCTGTTTGTCTTGTACACAGTTTGGACCTCAACAGAAGGGATCTGAGAGCAGCCAGTCCATTCCGGATGTGGACCCCTCCCCAGGCAAGCGGAGTGGAAGGTGGGGATCCCAGAACAGGAAATAACAGGTGCTGGGCTTCAGAGCAGGGGGTTTCCAGTGCTGGGAACACAAGCAACAAACATCTCAAGCTGTGAGATGCTAAGAAAGCTGCTGGAATGAAAAGATTGCCTTGAGCCAAGATGTGGCTCTGTTGTATTCTGAAACAATGAATCTCTCACTTTTTCTAGTTTCTCTGAGCACATCTTATGCACAGTGAACAAACATTATGCCAAGCCATGTTCCCTGTGTTGGTGAGTTCATGCTGCAACTCAGAATTGGTGCAGGTGGTTAAAACTCCTGTATGTCATTTCAGCAGGGCATGTGACCATTAAGGGGATGGGGAAGGGAGAGGGGGGAAGGCTTTATCGCCAAAAAAGGCAGTGGTACCCCGGGGTTTGCAGCTCCCCACCAAGTCAGCCTTCCTCGATGTCACGGTGCAATGCTGAAATGCCTAAGTGAGCATTTCAGTAACCTCTGAGTAACGTGGTTGAGTCTGTTATGAAGAGCATTCTTTAAAATCACTTCTTGATTTCACTCTCTAATTGGTGTTTAACAAATCGTGTATTAGACCAATTAATTTCAGAGTTGGGACATGAACACAAAAGAATAAGCTGAGGGAATATGAGATGTTTAAAACATCAAGCCTAGTTACATTCAGGCTCCTGGCCTGTTCTCCTCTTTGTAAGCCTGGATTCATCTTTGTGATATTTAAGAATTCAGGAATATATAATAATAATAATACAATTCAGGAACATAAGTCCACTACAACACCCTGCTTGTGGGAGCAGAGATCCCAGAGGCAAAGGAAGTCAGGTGAGTGGTCCAAAAGGATGCCCCAAGTCTGCGATCCCAAACCCGGCCACTCCAACGGGTGCTCGAGGTCAAGGGTGCCACTGTGGTTTGCTCTGGGTCTCCCTTCTCCCAACAAAGCTCGGCACAGCTCAGCCTTCTTAAATGTCACTTGGGGGTCAGCCAGCAGTCACTTCTAGAAAAACCTTCCAGAAACTTCTTCTGTAGGTAGAACATTTTTCTTGTGAACCTTTAAGTGGATTTCATTCTCTGGAGTGATAAATTTCTCTTTTGGAGGCACCAGCAAACAAACTGTACAATATTGGAAATAGCCAATTCTTTTGTTGGATAGTCATAAATATGTATTTTTTGCTGTGACAAAGAAAACCTTTTTACCAAAAGGGGCAGAAATGGCACTTGGACTATTTTTACTGGAAACTCGTGAATCTGGAATTAAGGGCCTGCCACCTTTTCCAAACCTGAGCTGCTTCCCTAAGTGTATCCCCTTGTTGGCCCCTCCGCCCTGGCCCTTCCCTCTCCCTCAGCTCTCCGCAAGGCCCAGGTCCAACTGCTCCCCCATCCACCCCAAGTCTCCTGGTGTGAAAAACAGCCCTGCAGAAAGAACTGCTCTGTCACATCTCGACATCTTTCTAGAGGACTCAGTCACTGTTGGAGCTCCCTGAGGGCAGGGCTCCCCTCACCTTTGTCTGTGAACCTCACCATCAGTCACGGTCAATCAAGGGTTACCATCACCTCCTCAGAGGCTTTTGTCTTCCTGGGAGGGCTTTAAAGACCTCAGCCTGAAACATGACCTCTCAACCTGCAAAGTTTCCTGCGTTGTCATAACAAGCCACTCCACTGCTGAGATTTCCCCTCCAAATTACAGGCTCGTTGCAAACCCTAAGTACTACTGAAAAGTTGTAGTTTGGGGCGTCCATCAAAAATAAACTCTGCACTAAAATTTTCTCCTGGCATTACAAACTCTGAAATCTGTCAATCTTTTAGATCTCAAAATAAAAAAAAAGAAAAAGAAAAAAAACAATTTGGAGGCATAACTTTTATGTGCTTTTTTATTGTGGTAAAAAAAGAAAAAATATATATCATAAAAGATGCCACTTTAACCACCTTAAATGTACAAGTCAGTGGCGGTTAATTACATTCAAAATGCTGTGCAACCACCACCACCATCTATTTCTAAACTTTTTTCATCATCCCAAACAGAAACTCTGCACGCACTAAGCAGTAGAGGGTACAGTTTCTGAAACATTCTGTGAGGCTAGTGAAATTGGAAGCAGAATCTAGGTAGATAGATTACATCTCTGTAGCAAATATAGGAGGAAAAAAATAGAAAAAAAATAAAATTGTTGATTGCATTAGGATAGTGGAGTGACTACTCTGTTTTACCCTCTTAATGTTTGGCAATTAATTTTTATAGCCCTTTTTTGGTCTCATAAGCATGCTAGAAACCTAAAGGCACAATGAGAAAGTAACAGTGAAATAGCTTCATTTATTTAATTGATATTTTCCTGAAAAGCTGCATGTAAATTAACACTGGAGTTCATCAGTGTTTGAAAGTATCTGGGGGAAAATCAGATATTTCGACTTGAAATCCCAGCACACAATTACAGATTTGCCTCATCTGCATTATGTTTAAATTCACAATATTACTATTATAAAAATAGATGGTTCTGCTTATATTCTGTGTAAAAACCAACAAACAAAAAATCCTAGCAATTTAACAGGATCAGGACTAATTCTTGAAGGACTTAAAATGCTAACTTGTCTGGAAAGGAAACTGTGGTCACCTCTCCCCCAGCCTCAAGTGAGCTAAGAGCCAATTCCCAAAGTGACTTTGAAAACAAACCAAATAACTAGAACACTTTTGAGCCTGTGTTACATAGGTGGAGATTAGGTCTTTGCATGAGAATGTATCTCAGACAGATAATGTCAGTCAATGGTGAACTCAGAGCTAGTTCCTTCTATGAAAAGTTCGTTTTCAGTTGAACCTTCCATTTGGGTTAATTGATGACTTCTCTTCCATGAGGAGCACCTTGAACATCAAAGCATTGTTTGGAGACAGAGCAAAGCAGACTGGAGGAGGGGGGGTGAAATGGTTCTTTCACACTCAGGGCTAATGGCTGGAATTGAGTATTTCCTAATGGAGAGAGCAGCTTTAGGTTTAATAAGCTAGCCATTTGAGACCAACGGCAACCAGTTTCTGGGCTGTTGATGGATGTCTCGGAGCACAGGCACTTGTGCACACAGCGCGCGCGCGCGCACACACACACAAAGCAAAACAAGTTTGTCCTCCCAACCTCAAAAATCCACCCCTGGCTGGCATTCTCCCCCTTCCCTAGCCTCCTCTCTTGCGCACCTGTAACCAGCACAGTGGTCCTCAGCGCACCTGGACCGGGACAGACAAAGCACCGAGAGCGCCCATCACCTCTCTCTTCGCAGTAACACCCTCCCTTCAGCGCATGCCCACCGTGGAAGCCTTCTTCTCTCCCTACTGAAGAGAGGCTGCAACCTTACCCATCCCTCGAGCAAACAATGCCAAGAGGAGTTTTGAGGCGGTTAGAAGTACGGTCCCCTGCTTTAAGCCATTACCTCACTTCACATTCCCCAGGGCTGCTCTTCTGGGTGAGAGTCTTCTTCCCAGCCACCTCTGGACCCAGCTCTCAGGACTTCCAGTCTCCTTGTGGTCAATTCTTTCAGAGCTTAGTCACAAATTCTCATCATCTGGGGGTCAGAGACCCTGCTGAGGCCCAGTATGGTTCTACCTGCCCCTCCACCTCAGAAAAAACTAACCTGACGGACCTGAGGTTTTCCTCTTTAAAAAATCTAAACCATGTTTGCCAAAGAAGCACTCTCGTCAATGCAAAAATATGCAATGTAGCCACTCAATCATTTCTAAATCACTAAGGCTGTTGGTGACAATAATTTGTGTATTTATGTTGTGCATAACAAGGGTAAGGAGTTTTAAAGAATCTGGAGGGGAAAATAAGAGCATTAGACTGGAGGAGGAGATATATTTACATAGAAACCACCCTGGACTACTCTGCTGCAGCAACCCAAGGTTTCTTACAGCATTACCCAAAAAGCTTTGGAATGAAAACCACACAGATTATTGTGCAAAATTAATCAGCTAGCTGAGGGAGTTTGCAAGTCTAAAAGGGTACTTGTAATAAAGTTAGTTCCTCATAGATTTGCTGGCTGATAAATTTTATGTCCACCCACATGTTAAAAAAAAAAAAGTGAGACCGGGGTTGGGGACATAGCTCAGTGGTAGAACGCTTGCTCTCCTTGCTAGGCGTGCTTGGCATGCACGAGGTCCTGGGTTCAATCCCCGGTACCTCCATTAAGGAGAAAAACAAAAACAAACAAAAAATGAGACTAACTCCCCTACAGCAATGAGCAACAAGACGTAGCAGTACTTAAGCATCTTATTAGCTCTGCTGGCCAGCACCAATGAACAGCAGGATATAATGAACAGGGTCAAATAACAGGGGATTTAAAACATATTAATTTGTAACCACCAAACTGACATTGTTAAAAATTAACTCCTAATTATTTTTTTAATGACTTACACAGTATGTGTGGCTAAGTGACCAGAGTCCTTTAAAACCAATGCCACCTAATGTCAATGACAAAAAACTCCCCGAAACTATAGAAAAAGCAGCAGCTTCAGTCAAGTGGATTGGAGTTAATTTAATTCCCATGTAGGATCTACAAAGCAACCAAATTTTAAGGAGCAACAATATCAACATTTAGATGCTCTAAGGGAACCACCGGCATAGACTAACGCCATTGCACGGGGAGTGGCAATGCAACCATTTACATCACACATTCATTCTGGGTGCCCTCTTCTGGTATAAGTAACCCCAGGGCTTTACCGCAAGACACAGGATACATGCGTATTTAAGTTTCTGACTTATTAACCTTCAAGGTAAAACTCTTCAGAAAACCAACCATTAAAAGGTATTTATACAGACTCCTGCCTCAATTTACAGTCTAGAAGAAAGGGTTCTAGCCTTGCTTTTTCTGCCGTCTTTCTCTCTCCTCCTGTAAAATGGGGATGCTGTGTAGGATGACCGTGTATCTCTAAGAGATAACACTAATCTGAGCAAATGGATAAATCTGTCAATTAAGATCTCAATTCTGGATAAACGACAAGTTATTTTCCGTACAGCACAGGGAACTATATTCAACATCTGGTAGTAACCTATACCAAAAAAGAACATGAAAAGGAATATATGTATGTATGTATATGACTGAAACATGCTGTGCACAAGAAATTGACACAACATTGTAAACTGACTATACTTCAATTTAAAAAAAAATCTCAACTTGGGGGTTGAGTTCTAGAGAGAAAGGGCTCAGATAAGTCTCAGGACACACACCGCAAACCTGCTCCTGTCTCGCACTTTTGCAGCACTAGGAAGACGGAATCAGCATTTTGAAGATCTCAACAGCAGCCTTCTGAGATGGCTTGTAACTATCGACCATTATTCTTCACAGATAAATGCACAAAGAAGCATCATTCTAGGGTCAAAATATTCTAACCAGGTCCAAAACTCTCAAGGGGATCCGGGTTTTAAGCACATTACAACTGAGCAGAAGAATCCAGTTTAGAAATGGGTTTCATTCCACATCTGGGAGTCTTGGCAGCTCTCTATCTTGATTCTGCCTTCTTGGAATTCCTAAGCTGGGTCCACTCTGCTCATCCCAAATATTCAGGCCAAAGGCATTTCCAGGCCATTGGAGCTGATAAACCAAAGCCTCTTATCAGCTGTGAAAACCAGCCTTCAGAACTTGATAAAGCGAGGCCTCAGAGTGTTGATGCTTATTTTTCTGGTCCCCGGAACACAAGCAGATTAATTGTTCACTGTTTTCACCAGGAGTGTTTACTAGGAACACAGAAATGGAAGGCTCAAGAACTGCATTTAGGGGAGCTCCAAGTAAGGGACCATTTGTGTTTTGGGAGGAATCTCAAACATGAGCAGATCTGGAGCTGTTTCAACTTCAGTCTCAATGTGTTTGGGGCTGAGCCTCTGAAACCCAAGCAAAAAATCTGGACAGAATCCAGTTTGAGACTGAACTGAATTCAAGATATGACACCTTGCCATTGAGGAGGGTGAGGTGGGGTGCAGAACTCTTGTAAATTTCCTAAGCAGCATTTAGATCACAGACAAGGAGGAAAAAGAACTGTGTCCAAGTGACAAACACACAGTAACACGGGAGCTTCCGGGAGGCGATTCACAGGTTCCACTGTTTTGGGGATGGAGACCCCTGACTAGACCTACAAGATGACGTAACTGGCACCCCTCGAGATCGTCAAGGGATCATGACACAGGCCAGAAAGGAGTGGGGAGCAGAGGGATGCAAGTTCATGAGACCAAAAGAGAAGCCTGAGCCAGAAAGGAAGTAATAAAAATTAAAAATGGACCTTCTGCCAAAAAGGCAATAAATTCTCTCCATCCAGAGGGGCTCTGGGAACAAGGGCACAGCTCTAACCCCAGAGGTCTTAGTTCCAGGGTCTCTACTGACAGCAGATCAAATCTCAACGACAAACAAACCTGCTAGGGCAAACGACGTCTTCCATATGGATTCATAAGGGACATTTCCCCTCAAGATAAAAATTCAAGAAAAAATAGAAAAATCAGCTAGAGGGAAAACTGCAAAGAAGACTCATAAGGCATGAGGTGAAAGATGAAGGCTTTGTCAAAAGCTGCATCTCTGGAATCCCCCCCCTCCCAAAGAGCCCTCTATGGGCTGTTTAAACTAAGAATGGTCCAGAAGTCTGGAAACTCGAAGTGAGAAGTGGCGAGCTCTCCTTTTACATTTAACACCACCATTAAGATATATGAGCTGTTCACCTGCTTGGTGTCTCCCTGGTTGCAACTTTAGTGCAGACTACAACACAGAAGCTGCGAGCAGGAGATCTGGACCCTGTGCTGGGCGTAGCTGCATCCACCTGTTCCCTCTGGCAAGTACCTCCTGGGTCTCAGGCACTGGGCCGGGTGCTGGGACACACGGGGAGAACCAGGCATGGAGCTGCCCTCTGAAAAGTTATGGGAGCGGGAAAAGCAAGACGTTTTGCAATCACACGTACACGTGAAGTTGCATCTGTGATGAGTGCTTGGGAGGAAAGGCACTGAGCGCTGTGACAGCCTCTCACAGGGGAACGTGAGCTGGTCAGGGGAGGTCAGGGGAGGCTTCCGTGACGAGGCGACAGTTGAGCTGCCGTCTGAAAGACTAAGCCACGGCAGGACAGAACTAAGCCACGGCAGGACAGAAGCCTGTTCCAGGCTGGTGTGAAAGGCCCTCGGGCGGGGGCGAAGGGTACCAGAATTGCCACCCCAACGTACACCCTTTTGGCATAGGATCATTTTGAACTGAATGCAGCTGAGAAGCAGCAGACGCAAGAAAAGCTCACTGCCCTCCCCTTATTTGTCTAGAATCAGGACATACACTTCTAAAGGTGTCCCCCTCTTCCTCTCTCTACCAGGAAGGACAGAAGTTAATCACCAAAGACAACTCTAGACACTCATCAGCCCAGAGACGACACCGAGTCTACCTGAAAATCCTCCCTGAAACTAGTCCTTATCTACCACTAATCTCTGCATATATTTGCCTTTCTACAATTTGCCAACCCTAGAAGCTCAAAGCCCCTTTCCTTTGTCTTGTCACTTCTCTACAAAGTTATCGTTCTTTGCTAAGATGCTACAGAAATTCACATTCTAACCACTCCTTTTTTGAGTCACCTATCGCTGAGCACGCACATGATGCATGTGTTAAAAAAACTTGCTTGCTTTTCTCTTCTTACTCTGTCTTTTGTCAGCCTAATTTGCAAGGCCCCAGGCCAAGGAATCTAAGTTGGGTAGAGGAAAAAGGCCTTTTTTCCCCCTCCCCACATTGGGATGGAGTAAGGGGTTCATGGTGGAAAAGATGCCTGGAGAGGTGGACAGGCCAGATCATGTAGGACTTGGGTCTTAATTTTAGGATAAAAGCATGGAGGGCAGGAGTGGGGAAAGATGTACCATTTGCTTAGCCAGTTTTGGCTTTCTGTCCTGAGAGTGGCCTGCTGGTCTGGCTAACCCCCAACAAGGCCAGGAGTCTGGTCAGGGAATGGAATCCCGGCCCTGGCCATGCTGCCCTGCGACACCTAGAGGCAGTGGTCCAAGGACTTCGGGATTTCAATTCTGTGGCCCCATCAAACCAGTTAATTTGAAGCCAGGCGTGAAATAATGTATTTACTGTTGAATGTCTGTCTTTTGTGTTTTTTTTTTCCTCCTTAACTTTCTCAGTCAAGCCCTGGAGATACCACAAACAAAAATATGTGATGCCAGTAATACCGGATGGCAAATTTATTCTCTGTTTGATAAAGTTTATACTCTAATGCATAATAATAAATCTCTTTATTATTTCCTAACACGTTGCATCTCCCTAATGGCTCAGTAAACATCGTCTAGGTTACAAAAGGCTGATTCCTTTAGGCACTATTCTGCTAGTAAGGATGCTCTTGCTTTCAGTTGGTGCTGGGTTAGCATCTGAGGCGGAAAGTGCTGATAGGAAGCAAACTTAACTGCAGGGGTAGAAAAAGCGTGCGGCTCCAGCATCAAACAAAAGTGTCTGGGGTCCTGGTTCTGCACCTGGAGGACTAAGCCACTGGACCTCTCTGAGCCTTCGTTTCCTTATCTGAAAATGGGATACGGACTGCTGTTGTGTTAAAGGACATCACGGGTGTATATAACAAGCATGGAGGGGTGCCCAGCGCGCAGGGACTGTCACAGTGGCAGGAGGAGTAATCTGGAGAAGACAGCCACAGCTTCCTGGGGGGGCCAGCGACCCACTGGGCTGCCTAGCAGGTGGGTCATACATTACATCCCAAAGCAAGAGGAACCACGAAAAGGAAAATATTTCATTCAGAGGATTTCCCAACTTAACCTCTGCCTAAACCTCTATTCTCATTTTTAAAGCATGCAAGCATCTGCGGGTGATTTCAGGCAGGCCCATAGAAGGCAGCTGTGTTCCCCCTCCAGGGAGGCCGGCGGGAATGATGGCGGCAGCTGGCTGGGATCTCACGTGGAGAAACGCAGCTGCTGTTCACATCCAAAAGCGCCCAAGTGCAAGGGCGGCTGCCTCCGTCTGACTTGCCCTGGCCCATAACCTTGAGAGGCACTGACAGATTTTCCCACCCGCGATTTGTCTTTCAGGCAGATCCAGAAAGTGACAATGACAGAGGAGTCGCCCCAACAAATAGGATGCTGTGAGGGGGGAGGGGACTGCATTTCTGGACATAGAGCCTTGGCCCTCGGGGCACTTGGGGAGTTGGGGGAGGACCTGGACCTCAATGGCCAGACTCCCAGGGGCAAGCCAACATCCTGCATGCCTGGTTTTTGAAAGTCTTTGCTTGAGCAAGGTTTGATCCCTAATTTGAGAGAAAAGCCCGAGAGGGGACAACACCCACTAGAAACCGCCCAGTCACATTAGGGACCTCGGCTGTATGATGGAGGCTTGGGAGCTCTCAGAAGCTTCACTTCCTGGAAGATGTCCTTTATAATCTCTATGCACATTTCTTCTATTCTAGGTTTCCAGAAAAGGTCTGGTTGTACGTCAGGAGGCATCAAGACTTGGTTTCTGGGCACATTCTCCAAGCGCCTGCCTCCCCAAATCCACCCTTGGCTCGCTCAGCAGAGACCTTCAGCCTCACAGAATACCCTCAGACCAGAGTCTTCGAGACATCTGGGAGAACTTACTCCTTTCCTAGGCTGAGGAGGGCCTGGGCCAGCCTCGCTTGTGCCTGTCAGGTGTCCAGTATCCTGGCAGGTATCCTTGTAGTCATTCAGAAGGATTTCGAAAACGCTTCCTTGAGACAAATCCTAAAAGCTCCCTCCACCCCCACTTTGCAAGCCTTCCCAGGTGGCCTTCAAGGGGCCAGGGGGCAATGTAGGGGGTCTACACATCAGAGGCTGGGTGACACAGTCCTCTGTCTTTGGCACAATGAGCTTCATACGTGGGACACTGTAAAAGAGTACAAATTAAGCCATCCATTTCCAATGGCCTTTTTCAGCCCCCCACCCCACCCTGGCCCATGTCAACAGAGGTCTTCGGGGGAATTAACTCATTACCTGAACCAAAACCTGAGTCCATTTTTTTTATTCAACAGTTCTGCAGAATCTTATGATAAGCTGCCTCAGTTTCCTCCAAGTGACTAAGAGACGGGATCCAGAGACAAACACGGAAGCAAAGTAGGCAGTTACCAGCATCATTCTAGACGGGCAGGGAGGCAGGGTGGCCACGTTGGATACCGTCTCACTGTCCAAAACGGCAGCCACGCAACCTTCACCTCTTGCTGGACCCAAAGATCCCGACCCTACTCTTTCAAACCTCAGCTTGGGTCAAGGCCAGATGTCTAACCCTTGGTTTATAAAAGACCTGAGGTTGTTGGCCAAAGGGAAACCCAGTTCTCAGTACCGTTCTCGATAAAGTGCTTACGTTAAAAAAAAAAAAGCTAGCTGTGTGTGTCACCTGGATGATTCTCTTCTACTTCCCCCTCCCCCCTTCTCCTCCAGCTCTCTGCTTTCAGGGCTAAATTATATGGCTCAGAGGCTACAGCCTAAGAAAAAAAGAGAGAGAGAAGGGAGAAGGGGCAGGCAAAAGGTGTTTACAACTGGTTTTGCTCCTACTCACAAGAAATGGAATTCAATTAAAAGCTCTCTCCATCACAAAAGTGCAAAATGGCTATGATTATCACCTGGCAAGTCAGAGCAGTTTCGGGCACAAGCCTGACGGAGAGGGGTAGCTCCAAGTCGCAAGCCTATTCTACCATTTTTCATTTTTCAGATTTGGTTTTTCTCAAGGACTCCTGAACCGATTCATGCAAAGCAAATGAGATTTCATAATAGACTCTGGGACCATTCCACCCCCAGGGGGCAAACCTATTCATTAAATGCGGGTGAGGTAATGCCGCCCATCTGCTAGGAAAAGCCTGTGCTCTCCAGGGCCGCTCCGGGAAGACGTGCTTCGAGCTCATCCTGGGGAAACGCAGGGGCTGAGAGCCTGCGCCTTCTTGGGTTTCCTTCCTAAAGATAGTTGCTCGGGACACGCCGAAAAACAGCTCATTCATAACTGCCTGGAAACTTGAGCCGTTTTTTCCCCGATAGTAATTTCACTAGTTTAGGGGAAGTGGCTTTCCCTTATCCTGAAAACCAGGTGTCACGACAAGGAAGACAGCCCAAGTGGCAGAAAAAGCAGGAGGCTGGTAGGAGCCGAGGGCTGCAGGCAACTCCGGATCTAAAATGGTTTCTATTACTATATGAAGGGTTTCTTCAGGAAAACACAAAATCATTTTATTCCTAAAACACTTCTCTTTTCTTATGCATTCTGGATCTTTAGACTTAACTGGGAAATTGCAAGAATGGGTAAGATTTTCTTCACCATGGGGACAAAATTTGTTCTTAGTTTTTGGTATTGGTGGTAAGCGGGGGTGATTTTTCAGTCCCGTCCCTTTCCTGCAATAAAAAGCTATGTAATTCTTTTGTAAAAAATTTATTTTATTTTTGGGGAGTAGTAATTAGGTTTATTTATTCTTTTAGAGGAGGTACTGGGGATTGAACCCAGAACCTTGCATATGCTAAGCATGCGCTCTACCACTTGAGCTATACCCTCCCCCTGAATTCTTTCTCTCTCTCTCTCTCTCTCTCTTTCTTTCCTTCCTTCCTTCCTTCCTTCCTTCCTTTCTTTCCTTCCTTCCTTTCTCTTTCTTTTTTCTCTCTCTTCCTTCCTTTTTTTTTCCATTTTTGTTCTTTTTTTTTTTTTTAAAGAAGATTGAATTCTCAAATGTCACAAAATAGTTAATGAAAGCAATAGCTCACTGAAAAGCCTAAATAGAAAGCCTCCATTCTCTTATCCAGAGCTGGAGAATGGGGAGAATGTTGGCATCTTTTCCATAGTTTATCTATAGAGGTATTTATAACGTATTTGGCCGAAGCCTTGGAAAGCACAGAGGTGTGCAGCAGGTGAGGGGGACTCTGGAAATAGCTGATGACAGTAGAAGGTCACACCACTACTCTTTCTTAACTGAAGCTCCGCTTCTGCAGCAGGACAGAAACTAGCTCCAACTTCCAATCCGAATTGTGATCTTCATTTCACCCCTGACAGTTTGCAAAGAGCTTGGCTTGTGTGCCCCGGGACTTGAGTTCTAGAAACATCTCTGCCACTCACTTACCTTCAGCAAATCACTGACCTGCTCAGTTTGAAAAGGCAGTGCCCAGCACAAAATAGGCACTATAGGTACCCAATTAATCTTCTTTTTCTAACAGCTTCATTGAGAGCCAATGAATTCACACACCATAAAATTCACTCCTCTAAAGTATACAATTCAGAGGATTTTAGTATATTCACAGACTTGTGCCACCATCACTGCTACTCATTTTTGGACGAATGAATGAATCAGAAGTTTAAAGGTAACATGGCTTTAAGTGCCAGGCTGCACTCTGAGCACATTTTGTGAAATAATTTACCTTATTTCCCCCAACAAATCTCTGACACTATACTGTTATTACTCCCATTTTATAGTAAAGTCGCCTGAGATGTGCACCCAGGCTGTCCAGCTGCACAGCCAGCAATCTTAACCAGTTTGAAAATTCTGTGATTCTATTAAGAGTGTGACATAGGGAAGCTCCTTACTTATCAGATCATTCATGCTATAAATAAAAAAATCAATAGTCTTCCTTTTCATGTTTGTGACAGATTTTCTGTCATGAACCCAAAAATGTCTCTGTCCCAGGAAGTGGCAGGAAGATTGCCAGACTGTCCACCCTGTGGTGCAGGGATGCATCTGACTCATTTTGAGGTCCCTAGCACTCGGCACTTAGCAGAATCTCAATAAATGACTGACAGGTCAGGAAAGAACATTGCCTGCCATGCATTACACAGGGTCCACCTAGAAGTCTCCATTTAGGCCAGTCAGAAGGAAGAACCAGGTGCCCATGGCAGGCTTAATAACCAGATCCAGATCACATCAGCCATCACCAGCTGGTACCCTTGGACCCTTGGACCTGAAACTGGCATTGACGTTTCAGGATTTTCTTTTTCCGTTTTCAGTTTTATTATGCAGAATTATTACAGTTCGACTACACATACACATTATATTGCATGTAAATATATACATACAGTATATGGCCCATTTTTTAGTTTACATATATGTACTCATTATTGTCTCTAAGAACAGATTAGATCTTTAGCTTTTTAAACTTACATAGTTATCAGAGGGATAAAGACAACTACAAAATAAGAATCAACAGAATGCGGTAGTCCAATCATAAAGGACAGTCAAATGTGCTTACACATATTCAAGAAATCAAAATAATAAGTAGTTCATTTGTGTCCTTATTATTATTGCTATTATTTTTTAGATTCTTCATATAAATGATGTCATATGGCATTTTTCTTTCTCTTTCCGGCCCACTTCACTTAGGGTGACAATCTTCAGGTCCACAGGATGGTTTTTCCTCTATTGTTTATTTATTTATTTTTTTTGGCAGGAGGGTGGTGGGAGGAGTTGGTAAGAATGAATCAATCTGGATAAACCATGGAGAAACACATCACCCTTCATCCACAGAAAGAGTAGCATGAACAGTCCTCTCCACTTTAATTGAAAATCTGATTTGAGCATGTGATTACAGACATCACAGGCTCACTGATTCGGGGGCTTGTTTGAATAACCTTGTACATTTAACCGGCCGGGGTTGGAGGAGGGAAAGACTCAGAGATGTGCTAGTTCAACGCCAGGCCCAGCCCGGGAGCTCAATTCTCCTTCCTTCTAGGACTCAAACAGCCAGCACTTTCCCATTGCTATGGCCAAATGTTGTGACTCACTCAGCCTTAGGAAAAAAAAAAAACAACAAAAAACTCCTGATGCCCGTAAACAGCACAAAATGGGGAGCGGGCAATGGAAGGGAAGAATTACAGTAATGTATTTTCATGCTAAAAAAAAGGTTTTCTTCCCCCTCTTCCACTGGCTTTGGGCAGCTCCCAAAGGACAAAAGGCTATTCTGGTGCTTGACAGCCAGCCCTATGGGATCTGCTTTCAGAGCTCAGGGTCCATACGAAATCCCCCGAAATCTTGGGGTTAAAAGGAAACTCAGCTGGAAGCCTGGGGTGGCGGAAGGGAAGGCTGTCTCTGTTTCTAAGGCATGCCACCAACCCAAATACAAGCAGCTCCAGATAAAAGCCGGCCTCCCCACAGGATTCTCCCTGCCAGAACTCACAGCTAGCAAAACTGTATAAAGAAAGACGGCCAGCATCCTCCCGGTCTGCAGTATTTAATAACGAGGTTTCCATCCTGCACCATCTAACCAGGGTAACCGCTGAGACAGCGTCCCCCATTTACATGGTTTTCAGAGAGGTCTCCATGAAGATCTTCTGAGATTTTCTGACTGCCCCTTGCTCCTAGGCATCCGTGCGAGGTAAAGGGGGGAGCTGCTACCTTACAAGGATGCTTGGCATGAGAAGAAAAAGCCAGCTGTCAGAACCCTGGGGATTCACTATGTCTGTTCTCAGAAGAGTTGCTTTCTGATTTCTCTTCTTTCCCATCAAATTTCACCAATCCAGATCCTCACATGTATGGTAGGGAAACGTACAAATCACAAGGGAAGGTTACCATCAGCAGAAACCTTGGCGAGAAGCAGCTAAAGGATATGGCCAGGCAAGAGGTACAACTGGACCGTAACCTAGGCTACCCAAAGACTTGAAAGCAAGGACCCAAACAGATATTTATACATTAAAGTTCACAGCAGCATTTTTTTATTCACAATAGCCAAAAGGTAGAAAAAACTCAAGTGTCCATCAATGGATGAATGGATAAACAAATGTAGTACACACACACACACACATATATACAGAGAGGAATATTATTCAGCCATGAAAAGTTATGAAATTCCAATACATGCTACAGGATGGCCATTTTGAGAACATTATATTACATGAAAAGCCAGACAGGAAAGGACAAATATTGTTTGATTCTGTGTGGGATGATGAAAAGGTCAGGAAATAGACAGTGGTGATGGTTGTATAACATTATGAGTGTACTTAATACCACTGACTTTTGCACTTACAAATGGTTTAAAATGATCAAATTTTATGCTATCTATATTTTACCACAATTAAAAAAAAATTAGACAGTAAGACTCAGAAGCCAAGATTCTGTCTTAGCCATCTTTGTATCTCCCACACCTAGTATACTCCAGCTTAGAGGGGCGAATTCCCAGATGTCTACCAAACTGACCACTTAGGAGAATGGTTGTAAAGCTGTATCAGTTTACAATGTGCCCTCACCAGGCATCTGATGCCTCAGGACCCAAACCGCAGTAGTTATCATTCCGAGAATTCACAAAATGATCTCATCTGCAGAGGTAAAACTTCATCCAGCTGTATTTCTCTAAAAGCTTTATGTCCATATAGATTTTATAGAGATTCACATAGGTTTTATTTCTCTTGCTACAGGGACTGATCATTGTCATTAAAACCTAAGTCATTAACAGAAACAGTAAAATGGCCCCAGACACACATCTATTTGGCTCAAGAAGATAGAGACAGACTCGATTTCAAAGTTACTATAATTTTATAGAAAAGGCATAGATTGGGAAGGGGGTCTTTGTAATAATTTTCTCCAAAACCCTCAACTAAAGCATAAGGATTAAATTTCTTCAACAGATCTTTATTGAGCACCTAATCTATGCTAGGGGCCCACCATTCAGGGATGTGATGTTTAGTGGATTTTCTCAAATTCTAAATCTGTGAAAAATCAATTGGATCCGAACAACTTGTTCATTTCTAAATCATTCCTAACCAGAGGACATATCACTTTAAGAAAAAACTCTGCTTTAGGGGGAGGGCATAGCCCAAATGGTAGAGTGTGTGCTCAGCATGCACTAGGTCCTGGTACCGCCACGATAAAAATAATAATAAAAAAATAAAAACAAACAAACAAACAAACAAACAAATAAAATTACCTCCCCACCAAAGAAAAAGCTCTGCTCACCAATTCCAGTGTGTGTTGGGTGGGGGGAGGTGTTTCCTCCCACAACACACAATCCTGGGACACCAGCTGAAGGTCCTATGATTCAACTCAATTCTGACACTTATCTACCTGGAGTTAGCCTCAGATTCCACAGGTGAAGGACCCAGCCCTACAAGACTGCCCCCTCCCCCATTTCAGATGCTAATTGCAAGCCCAGGTTGTTATCTGTGCTTCTCATCAACCAGCTACAGGCTGGAGGTTCCCACACCCCCTCCTTGGGCTCAATCAACCTGCGAAAGCAGCTTGCAGAGTTCAGGAAACCTGTTTTCTCACTTGATTACTGGTTTGTTATAAAAGGATGTAACTCAGGAACAGGCAGATGGAAGAGATGCCTGAGGCAAGGCATGGGGAAAGAGCGTATTCCATGCCCTCGGAGTGAACTACTCCCCTTGAATCTCCACATATTCAGCAACTTAGAAACTCTGTGAACCCTGTCTTTTTGGGTTTTTAGGGAGGCTTCATTATATTATGTGTTGTTCTGACTTGAGTGCCCCGTGATTTCCCTTAAAGAAATATCCCTTCTGCCACTACCTCCTTCTGCCTATGGTCCAGGGGAGCTGACACCTCTTCAGCTCCGAGAGGGAGTGTGCGACCCAAGCCTGGCTAATCAGAACACTGCACCTTCACTCTGCACTCTCCCTCTGGAGTCATGAGGGGCAAGAGAACCAAACAAAGCCAGTAAGACTACATTCTGAGACTGGTTGGAAGTGAAAGAAATCGAAAAAATGGGATGAAAGCCCAGAGCTGCTGTCAGTTATCTTGATACCACAAGGAAAAGAACCTACCAAGAACAGAGCCAATACAGAGAAAAACACAGCTGAATAGGGAAAGAGGGACACTGATTATGTCACTTGAACCCCTGGATCCAGCCATGCCTGAAGCCCATGCCTGTACTCTTGAGTGATCTGAGCTATTAATCCCTGTTTGAGTTATGTAGTCCCTTACTTTTAGCAGCATTTCATATAAAACCACATTCCTTAAAACCATGCAGAACTAAAATCACATTAAAAAAAACCTAAACTGTAAAAACATTGACTTTTTTTCATTTTTAGGATAGTACTTTTACTAATTACAGTATTTATCATAAATTTCTTCATTTATTTTAATATATTGTACAATACATTATTCCATTCTAATCTACCAATTGTAATATGAAGAAACAACTAATCAGATGGTGTGATTTTCCTATTTATAACTCTTTGAGAAAAGAATCAGCAAATGAGACCTTGCTCACTCAAGGTCATCTCACTCAGTCTTGTGCATGCAAAGTGTCAGACACCACACATACACGCTGCCCTATTTGTTACAAAATGTTTTGGGTCCATAGTCAGAAGTTAAGAGTAAACGCTGATACCAAAACATGCCAATAGAAATTTGAAACAAAATATCTATGTGGGATAATCTGAGCTGTTCTGCACCTTGACTGTGGTCATGGATCTGCAACTCTTTGCCTTTGTCCAAACTCAGAATTATATGGCAAAAAGAATGAGTTGTACTGTGTGTAAATAAAAAGTGAATATAAATACACAAAACTTTCTAGGATCAGAAAAGAAACAAAGACCACACGCATTACTCTATAAATCAGCACATGCAAACGTGAAAGAGTTCTGAAAATGAAGTCACCACTCTTGAGTTAAAAGGATGTTTCTGAATAGTTGGTATTGACCAGAGACAATACCTGGTCTTTGTGAACTTGAAAACGTTCAAGCTTGTAACTCCACCCTTCCTTTCTCTACTTCACTCTCACTATAGCTGATACAGACAGGATTGTACAATATCTCCGGCCACTCTTTGACTTTGGCTGAGAAAAGCACACAAATACAAAAACTGCCCCCAGCTACAGGATGCTTGTCCAGAAGTCAGTCTGAAAAAGGGTTCACATAATAGTTTTCAAACTCTAAGAAGGATGCCTTCTTTTGTGTGTGTGTGTGTGTGTGTGTGTGTGTGGTGTGTGTGTGTGGGGGGTTAATTAGGTTTATTTATTTATCTTTTTAATGAAGGTACTGGGGATTGAGCCTAGGACCTCGTGCATGCTAAGCATGCACTCTAACCCCGAGCTATGCCAAGCATGCACTCTACCCCCGAGCTATGCCCTCTCCCCAAGAAGGATATTCTTTAGCTCCACCCCCATGTCTACCTACCTTGCCAACATGTTCAAGGTCAGTGGCAAATAATTTGATCAGATTAGAAAGCATGACCTGTATAGCTTTCATGTATTCACAGTTTATGAGCCGTATGCCTAGTTTCCCCGCAGTGCATCGACAATCATCATGAACTAGTTTAGAAATGATTATAGCATTAGATTATTATCCCAGAGAACATTTCTACTTAAGCTTTGCCTCCCTGAGAAGAAAAGTGCTATATAAATTGAAGGTCCTAAGGTATTACAGTAATCACTTGAGAAAGAGAAATGATTCACAGGATTGGAACTTGAAACAGAATAGCATTTTTGCAGCCTTCGAAAACTGTTCTGCTTTAGCTTTTTTCAAAGAAAAGTCGGCCAGAGAAACACACTGTTAGTTGAGTTAGAATTTCCAGTGCCTAAAATGTCAGGGATGTGCTTTTTCTTTCCAGGTGGAGTCTCCAGTGCCTTGAGTTCATAAAAGTAATTTTCCTAAAGAACAACAGGAAATAAGCCTCAGGGAGTTTGCGGTCCCAAAGGTGTAAGTTCCCTCGGCGGCCTGCGGCAGAACCGCACAGTAAAAGCAAGGAACCCAGGAGAGACCTACCGTAAAGAGAGAGAAGAGCATCCAGGTGGCAATCATGACCTGACTCTCCCTCGGTGACAACCCGACCTTGGGAACCAGCTGCTCCTAAAGCTTCGCCCGGGTTTCCCTTTGCGTGATCGGACATCCAACGCAAGGACTCAGCCCTTTGCCAGGTCACAGCGTTTCAGGGCAAGTGGGACGAAGCCGGCATCCTACACGCACCCGTACCTGGTGGCCGCCGCCCCAGGAAGCACTCACACTGCAATGTGAACCGGTCGGACTTCTCCGATTGAAAGGTACACTTTGGAACCATGTTAGAGTCTTCGAGGGCAAATGAAACAGAAGCCAAGTGTATTTATTTGGACACAGCTGCTAATTATCAGATTACATTTTACCAGCTCAATTATTATTCAGCAAATGCTTGCTGTTAGTTGAATTCAAAGGTAATGGGATAACAGAACCCTGAGGAGACAGTGAGCAGTCCCCCCCTTTTTTTTTTTATGTTATGATGACATTTTCTAATACAAACACCAGAAAGTGACCTTCAAGACTCTTTCCCTTCTGCAAAGCCACTGGCTGGCAACAATAAGGAGAGTCACTGGACACTGTGTTTACAGTAAAAACAAGTAACTCTATTAGTTTAAACAAAGGCACCTTTACAAAGGGAGGAAGAAAACCTGTTTAGCAAAGAGGCAGGCGTGAAAAGGGATGAGCACTTCAGGGAAAGTGATGCCAGATGAAGTCAAGACACAGATGCCCCTGTTAATGGAAAGGAATATAATTCTAGCTCCTAAGACACAAAAGTCAAAATTCTACTCCTACTGAGAATTGTTATTAGGGAGGGCTGGCGGGGGTGGAAGGGGTGGAATTCCACACTGTCCTACTTTTAAGAGGTTTTGGGAAAAGATACGGGAAATTATGTTCTTGGCATCAATTAGGACCTCCTCTAGGTCCAAGGGACAGCACTATGACCTCACCCACTGGCCACTGGAATCAACCAGTCTTTATCTCTGAGTCAGGGCTTGCTGTATCCACATCGTATTCTTCAACACAGTTCTTTTCTCAATTGGTTTCTACATGCTTTACATGCTCTCTAGAGATCATTTTCATTCTGCTTTGAAAAACTCTATCAGACAAATCTAGTCTTGCTTCAGCCTCAATTTCAACAAGTGAAGTTAAAGGAGGCAGCTCTTTGAAAGAGATACATGTGCTCTTCTTCAAATAATCTAATGTCCTTTTCTCCCCTGCTTTTCCCATCTGCCTAACTAATGCCCTCTCTCCCACTGCTCACTATGCTCTGGTCACAACGGCCCCTCCAACACCAACCTGTTCCTGCCCCAGGGCCTTTGCTCTTGTGGCTCTCTCTCCCCTGAATGTTCTTCCTCTAGCTCAGCTCTGCTCAATAGAACATTTTAGCGATGATGGAAATGCTCTGTTATCTGTGCTGTCCAGTATAGTAGCCACTAGCCGTATGCTGGCTATTGACTCCTTGAAATGTGGCCAGTGTGATTGAGGAACTGATTTTAATTACTTTAAAAGCAAATTTAAACAGCTACATGTGGCCGGTGGCCACCAGATTAGGCAGTGCAGCTACAGCTCTTTATGTGAGCAGCTTCTTTTCAGATTCAGATCTCAGCACAAATGCTGCCTGATCACCACATCTAAGCAACCTCCTCACCCCATACTCCCCTTTTCTTCCCTTCTCGCCAGCTTCACCACCTGAGATGATTTTGCCTGTGTTTGCTTTGTACCGTTTTTCTCCTCTAGAATGTAAGGTCCTTGTGGACAGAAACCCTGTCTCTCTCATTCCCTGTGATCTCCCCAGTACTACCCAGAACACTGCCCGGCACGGAGCAGACACACTGTAAATATTTCTTGAGTCAGTCAATGAATGAATCAAGTCACCTGGCCACGGTGCTTCCTTGCTGGAACGGAAAAAGAAGCAGTCTACCCATCCTGGCAAATGAACTGTGAATGGCTTTTATCAGAGGTCTGACCCATGGAACCCTGTTCTCCAGCTCATCCAGAGCATCCAGTTCTGCACTCAAATGGTACAGAGGTGAAGGAACCTCCGACCAGGATCACAAGGTTGGAGATGCGGAGGCCACTGCCTTGGGATCCTCCAAGAACAGACACAAGACTCCTCTTGTGGCGTTGAAGAGCCACCTGTGAAGGAATGACTGCAACCCTGAAGCCCGACAAGATTCGTGCCAGCCTTTGTGGGAATGAGGTGTGTCAGATACGGGGCACGGGCCAGGATCAGGACAGACAGGATCCCCCGCCCTGTGGGTGCACACTTTCTCCAGGAGAGATGGACACACCAGCAATAATAAGATGAAGTGTTTTTTCTAAGGCTCTTTGAGGGAGGCTTGTACCAGTGCTTTGAGAGCACAGGAGACACCTCACTCAGCCTGGGGTAGTCAGGGAAGGCTTCCTGGAGGAAGGGCTGATTAATCAAAAGGAGAATAGAGTTAGGACTGCCACAGTGGTATGGGTTGGGGGTTAGAAGTGACCAGGAGTTGGGGAATAGCTATTCCAGGCAGGAAGAGCAGCAAGACCAAAAATACTCGGGCTGAAATGGCAAACTATTTACAGAGAACCCAAGTGATTTGGTTTTACTGGTGCATGAAGAGTGAGGTCTAGAGTGGCAAGAAATGAGGTTAGAGAAATGGGTGGAAGGTGAAATCACAGTTCATGGCTTTGAATGCCAAGGATTTGGGTTTTATGCTTAGGGCAATGCGCAAGAGGCGTTAAGAAGACGGATGAAATGACTATCTGCTCTTTAATGATCTTCATGACCCTAGAGATGTATTGTTGGTAAAGGAATTGGAAGGGGGCGTAACACTCGAGGCAAACACATTATGTAGGACAGGGATGGAAAATACGGCCCGAGTGTCCAGAAGCCTGATGGTGTCAGGTGGGCCATGTGTGATACGGCAGTTCTGTGGCTTCTCATTCCATGCCCCCACCACACAGGTCTACCTTTCCTGTGCCCCTCCCCTCCAATATAATTAGACAGAAACTTTTAAAAATCAGTCTTACTATGAATCTTTATGACTTCTTTCAGATTAGCCATGTGATAAACTATGAGTACTTTTCTGAATATCTTACTACTTTCTTCAAAGCTGATAATAATCCTTTTCCCTTTTAACTTAATATTTTATATATTCCTCACTAATTTAGGCTCCTAATTTTTTTTCCGTAACATTTTTTATTGAGTTATAGTCATTTTACAATGTTGTGTCAAATTCCAGTGTAGAGCACAATTTTTCAGTTATACATGAACATACATATATTTGTTGTCACATTTCTTTTTGCTGTGAGCTACCACAAGATCTTGTATATATTTCCCTGTGCTATACAGTATAATCTTGTTTATCTATTCTACATTTTGAAATCCCAGTCTGTCCCTTCCCACCCCCCGCCCCCTTGGCAACCACAAGTTAGTATTCTATGTCTATGAGTCTGTTTCTGTTTTGTATTTATGCGTTTTTTTGTTTTGTTTTTTTTTAGATTCCACATATGAGCGATCTCATATGGTATTTTTCTTTCTCTTTCTGGCTTACTTCACTTAGAATGACATTCTCCAGGGACATCCATGTTGCTGCAAATGGCATTATGTTGTCATTTTTTATGGCCCAATATTTTTTTTAATGGAAATATAGTCAGTTACAATGTGTCAATTCCTGGTGTACAGCATAATGTCCCAGTCATGCATATATATACATATATATTCATATTCCTTTTCATTAAGGTTATTACAAGACACCAAATACAGTTCCTTGGGCTATAAGCCCTAATTTTAACCATATCTTTAAATCTCTTCTCACAACACTGAGATGCATCAAATATTCTATTAATTCCACTTTCTTTATTCGGAAGTCTTCTGCAAATAAGATGTGTTTTTTCTTTAATTCCATTCTTTAGGCCAAATCAGTAGTGTTTTTTGGTTTGTTTTTTTTTTTTAACATTTTTTATTGATTTATAATCATTTTACAATGCTGTGTCAAATTCCAGTGCAGAGCACAATTTTTCAGTTATACATGAATATATATATATTCATTGTCACATTTTTTTCTCTGTGAGCTACCATAAGATCTTGTGTATGTTTCCCTGTGCTATACAGTATAATCTTGTTTATCTATTCTATAATTTTAAAATCCCGTCTATCCCTTCCCACCCTCCACCCCCCAAATCAGTAGTTTTAAACCTTAGGATAACAGGAATTATTATAAGGGCTACAGACACCAAACCATGTGTTCTTTCTATAGGTGGTACTTTATGGGTGACTCCAGGGGTGACTTTTATTTACCACACCAAGTTTCACCCTTTAGAGCCCAACCCTCCCATGTTAAGATGCTACCTGGGGCTATATTCACAAAAGTGTAAAACTAAGAGCTAGAAAAGTGATATTCTGGATTGGAACACAGGTTCCTTTCTTGATTCCACATATTAAGAAGGTTGGAGGTTGGTGGTAAAGGGCTTCAACTATGAAATGAAATAGAGATGGAGGAGTGGGGACCTGATGGAGAAGGAAGGCTGGGTGGTTGAGGCTGTGGTGTGAGCATGAAAACATTCCTCCAAATCTCTAGCATCTGAACTGCACGGACTCTGAAACCCCCAGCAAGGATGAAGCACAGAAAGAGAGAAGCCAGTGTGAGATTCCAGTTCACATAAGGGAGAATTTTCTGTCACCTGGGCACTGTCCAAATTGACTAGACTGCCACTGGAAAATCAGGTTCTAGTTGTTGGCAGAAATGGATCACTTGGGAAGCGGATGCTGGGGCTGGACCAGCTGACCTTTAAGGGCCCTTTCAGTCCTGGGACTGTCTGTGGAAAAAGTTCATGTCCACAGAATGTTAGCCCAAACAGTGAATGAAATGCTGTGCCCTGCCTAGCCAGACAGTAAACGTGGTGGGCGCTATTTTAAGAACATAATACAAAAATAGGCTCCTAAGAAAAGAAGTGTATGATTATAGGCAACATGCAAGCCACAATTCTTGTCTCACCCCTCTGCCTTTCCAAAATTTCTCTTTCTCTAACACTGTGTATTCCAAAATGCAAACAGTCATGCTCAACGAAACGTGCTGGTGCAAGCTGTGAATTTTCCCCGCTAAGAAAAATATCACTGGACTCATCACCTATTTCATCAATAGGAAAACCCTCAGCTTGAGCTCATGTGATTAATTTTCCAAAATACACATTTTTCTAGAAGACTTTGGGCAAATAAGCAAATCGAGTGTCAGAAGAATCATCTTCTCTCATTTGTTAACATATGCACAGTCTCTCTCCAACCCTCCCAAAGCAAGTTCTGCAAGTTCCCACCTTGACGCAGCACCACCTTCTATTTAACTACGTTCACTTTCAATATGTACCTTTCATTCAATTGCTGGAAAGATACAAAATACCTTCACATAAACCACAGATTCTTGCACTTTCTGTTTCTTGGTTTCCTGGACTCAAAACACTTTAAATACTCAGCTTAGCCAATTCTTTTCTAAGCTACCAGCGGGCACAGCTTCTATAGGCGGAAGGATCAGAAAGATTGCCGGAGATGATGGTGCTTTAAGTACGGGCCTCCCACATTTAATCATAACCACTATGTGTGCTAAGTGGACCTGCTACACTGTGCATCCCATCTCTTATCCTAGCTGACATCACTTCTCTACGGTTTTGATTACCTAGAACTGTCAATCTTATTGGCAACTTCTATCGAAACTTCTCCTAGTAGCCTCAAACACAGAGATGAGAAGACTGATGGACTGAGCTTTTTCTCCCCCAACTTTTTTTTTCCCTTTTAGAAAAACAGAAGACCTTGACTTTTCCTGTTTGCCAATGGCTACCATTGGACTCCCTTCTGAGATGCAGCCCTCAGATTACCTTCAAATCCCTTCTGGGATGTAACAGTAGTGATGGGTAACGTGTTTATATCCCCAGGGCTGCCCAGCCCAGAGCCTTGCACGTGGTAGAATCTTACGTTCACAAAACTGAGTGACGACGAGAGAAGGAACAAAGGTGCTTCTTGAGACAGGGGACACCAGCCTTCCAAGCCGAGTCTCTGTCTCTGCCAGGAGGTGACAAGCACAGAGACACAGACACACAGTGCAAAGCTGTGCGGCCCCTAGAGAGGACCACGCCGCTCCATCCATCAGCGGGATCACAACAATTTTCCCCCCAAGTCTTTTCCGTATGATTCCTTGTGGAAGAACCCAGGGAAGCAGATGCTGGACCTAACATCTCAGCTTGAAGATTAAAATAAGCTGCATGTTTCCACCCCCTGGTATACATCAGAAAAGTGTATTTGCTGCTTTTAAGATGAAATGTTGACCACAGCCAGGAGATTCTGGGGCACATCATCAAACTCTACACGTGGGAAGTAATATTCTACAGGCTGGTTCTTGTCTCGGTTACAAAGGGTAGTTGTTTACTTTTGAAAGAACAAATGTGTGTTCAGCCCGTATTTTTTAAGATTATGAGTCAACAGTAGTCTCAGAGGGCAAATGAGATATCTTTCTAATTAAAACAAAGGTTGTCTAAATCCCCAAGGAGAGTTTTTATTAAAAATTACCCTCAATGCAAGAAAATGAAAATCTAATAACAACCTGATATATAAGAAATACTAAGAATATGTGAGAATTTTTTTTCATATACACTTGGAGATAAGAGCTCTTTTTCCAATCTGCGTTATTTTTTTAATCGAAGTATAGTTGATTACAATGTTGTGTTAGTTTCCAGTGTACAGCAAAGTGATTGAATTGTACATGTATATCTGCTTTTAATGTCATTTCAGAATGACATGGTACAAAAACAAAATGACGTTAAAACTTCGTAGGGGCTAAACACACTATGATCATTTTTTAAACTACAGGAATATTTAACCGTAAAAAATTTCTCCATAGGGAAATACAGACTAATAGAAGACATTCTCATGTATTTAGCAAGCAGTGACTAATTACCTACTAAGTGTCAGGCCTAAGCTACTGGTGCATTTCTCACTGCGTCCAAAAATTCAAAAGAAGGTTCTTGTGTGGCCAAAGTAATGAAATGCACATGGCCTGCCACCTCCACCAGGAATGCACAGACTATCTAAATCAGGGGTTGGTGAAGACAGCCCAGGCCGGAGCCAAATCTAATTGTCACCTAATTCTTGTAAATACAGTTTTGCTGGAATATGGCCACGCCCATTCATTTACATATGGTCTAAGGCAGTTTTCAAGTTCCAACAGCAAAGCAGAGTAATTGCAACACAGACCATATGGCCACAAAACCTAAAATATTTACTGTCTGCTCTTTACAGAAAATGTTTGCTGATGCCTGGTCTCTATCAAGACATATCTGCAGAAAAACCCTGGGGCTGACTCAGCATTTGCCCAAACAGCTTTGGACTCCCAGAAAAAGAGTTATGAAACAGGCAGCAGATCTCGGGAACAAGAGCCCTGACCTGCAAGTCACAGGATGGAGATGAACGCCCCGCCTCACCCTTTCTACAGGCGACTCAGCCTTGGGGTTCACAGCTCCTCTCTGAGCCTGGGGTTTCCCATCTGTCAAATGGGAGAACTAACACCTGGCTTGCCTACCTCACAAGATGTGAAAGGGATTTTGCCACTGCGAAGCACAGCCTTCAAGAGAATGGGCTGTCACAAGAATCACGAAAGCGAACACTGAATTTGGGCTTAAGAGTTTCACGCTGGGAGTTTTCTATGTGTTTTTTTTTTTTTTTTTTTATCTCATCTAGTCCTCACAGCTGCCCTATTAGATGGGACTTTACAGATAAAGGAATCAAGGCTCAGAGAGGTTAAGGGATTTATCCAGTGTCACACAGCAAGTAAGTGGTAAGCTGAGACTCAAAGCCACGAATCACTCTGGAGCTTCTGCTATCAACTACCAAGAGCATCAGTTTCCAAAACTGCCCCACTGAGTGCTCTCCACCAAATCTATCCACTTCATTGAACAAAGGCCCACTGGCATCATCTCTGAGACAAGTGCTGGGCCTGGCCTGGCACTGGGGTGGCACAGTCTATGTGACAGCCTCCCTCCAGGGGCTAGATGTTAAGAATTGCCCATAAAATCACCATGAAAGCTTTGTCTATATAGGCTGGGAAAGGGAGTCCCAAGCAAAGATACATTACCTCGGCAGGTGCCAGAAGCAATTTAAAAATAATAAGCAACCCAGAACTGGCTTGCCTACACAACTCGAAGGCAGCCGTGGCAAGCCTCCACGGTGAGTCTGTCTTCTCTATACTTCTAAACGTTATGCATGCATAACCCGGGACCCTGCATTTTTACCTAACACAGCACATCTAACAAAAATATTAGCGGAAACTTAAAAACAGTGACAATATCGAATATATTCCATAGGTCTTTTTGTGTGAGGGGAAGGTAAGCTTTTTTAAAATTTTTATTTATTTATTTTCTTTTAGAGGAGGTACTGGGGATTGAAACCAGGACCTCATGCACACTAAGCATGTGCTCTACCACTGAGCTGTACCCTCCCCCTACAGGTCTTTATTTCCTATTTCTGGGTTTCGAAAATGGAGGTTCATTTGGCAACTTGGGAGATTTCACGATTGTCATTTTCATCCTTCTGAAAAGCAGTTGAGAAATATGTTTCAGGAGTCTTCAGCCTCGTGCCAGTTTACCCCCTATTTTCATTTCCAAGATCCTATTAGACGAACATATTCAGGGATGCTTCCAAAAACGTAAGTATAAGGCTGTTCACTGCAATATTATTTACAAAGGCAAACATGTGGAGGCCACCAAACCGCCCAACATAAGCCGTTATCTAAGTAAATTTCAATGGAGTATTTTACAGCTAGTACGACCACGTGCAGAAACCAGACTCATCTACATGGAGGGACATTGTCTGTACTCTTCACGATGGTCAATGTCAAGAAAAGGGCTGAAGAACTTTTCCAGATGAGAAGAGGCTAAGGAGACATGACATCTAAATGATCCTGCACTGGGTGGGCCCCAGTTTAGAGGGTAAAAATAAATTGCTATAGAGGGCATTTTGGAGAAAATTGGCAATACATGAAAATGAAGTTTATATTAAATATTAGTACTGTATCAATGTCAAATTTCCTGAATTTTAAAACTTTCTTGTGACGATATAATAATATAAAAGGGCATGATATCTGCAGCTAATTTTTCATGGTTCAGAAAAGATTGTATTTAAATTATATATAAAGTATGTATAATATACATACATTACATATAGACTCATATACATACATGAATATGAAGAGAGAGAGAGAAAGCAACTGTGGGAAATGTTAACAGCCGGTGAAAGCAAACACAAAAATTCTTTGTACTATTTTTGCAACTCTTTTTTGAGTTTAAAATTACGTTAAAATGAAAAGCTTAAAAAAGTCTGAAATTTTATGAATGGGAAAATGTTTGTGCCAAAATGAATAAAAACATTCGGATACAAAACTTAGTTCTGTTATATTTTTTGTATTTACTATTTTTTGAATTTATAGTAAAAACTATATATTCAGCATGAGGTCTCAAGAATGGGGACAGTTTAAAGTATGTATCGGAAAGGAACGAGCCCAAATGATACCAAGTGGCATGTCGTTTTTGAGTGGTGAGATTCTATTTGAACTTTCTGTTTATTGTTTTTATACTTTATGTGTATCTACAGTTTTTACAGTAGTATTTTCATAATTAGGAAAAATTAAATATTATAGGAAAACTATTCCCTTATATAAATCACATAAACATCTGATTCAGTCTTCAAACACTTCTATGTGGTAGCTTAATACTTCATGTCAGAGGAATTTGAAGATAAGGCGTCTAAACCCTAAACAGATTAAATCCTGTTTACAGCAGCAATATCACATTGGTAAATTTCACAACATATTTGAAATTACTTTCCACTCAAATCTCAGAAGAGCAGGTGCAGACTACAGGACTGGTGCATGAAAAAGCTGGCACTCCAAGCCTCAGCTAGAATTTTCTCAAGATCGTCGACCTGACAGCAGAAATAAGTTGTCTCCGTATCAAAGAGGATATCCTTTTAATTCATCTCTTACAACAATGTCCATTACCTTAAGATGTTATTAGAATGTATATGTGTATAATTTTTTTCTAAACCATTGGAGTCAGTTGCAAACACAAGGCTCATTATTCCTAATACTTCAGTGTACATTTCCTAAAAATAAGGACATTTTCCTACTGAGCTACAGTACAGCCTCAAAATCACGCAATTAACATTAACAATCCTACCAACTAAACTACAGACCTCATTCAAATTTCAACTGTTGTCCCAACGGTGTTATTATCAACAAAATGTTTTGATCCAAGGTCTCGTGCGGCATTTAGTTCTCATCAATTTGGAGCACTTTCTTGGTCTTCCATGACCTGGACACTTAAAAATTACAAATCAGTTATCTTGCTGAATGCTCTTCAACTTTCGGGTATTTGACATTTTCTCACGGTTAGATGCAAGTTATGAGTTTTTGTAGGAATACAGATGCTGTATTTTTCTCTTGTTCATCTCATTAGATGGTGTTCAGTGTCCATTTGTCCAATTACAGATGGTGTTAACTTTGAATATGTGACTAGGATGGTGTCTGCCAGGTTCCTCCACTGTAAATTTACTCTGTTCCCTTTGCAATTAATACGTATTTGATGGAGAGATACATGAAGCTATATAAACATCTTGATGGAACGATAAAAGTTAAAAATTTTATACCAAGTAGCAATCAATTCAGCCTCCACAAAAAACACATCTTCATCATACATTTGCTCGTTACAATTAAGAAATAGAGTGCTCTAAATTTTTTTCTTTTAGAACTTGCACAGACAAAAGACTTTTGAGGGAATTTTCCATGTAGAAGTGATGACATCTGGATGTGCAACCTTTAGTTCCTGGAGAAACGGTGAAAACTTACTATTATTTGGCCTCTAGTTAGATCCTTGGAGCTGGCATCTAAAATACATTCTTGACTCATCATCTGAACTTTCTTGTTTGTTCTTTTTAACAAAAGTCTTTTAACTGAGATAAGACAACAAGCAGGCTAACCATGGCCTGAGTCTGTGGATCACAAAGTAGGTCCTTGTAGAATATTCTGTCACACACCCGTGTCAGCCATGGCAATTCTCAGGCCGGGTCACGAGGCTTGCTTCAAATGTCCCACTTGAAAAGGTTTCCAGGAACTCCCATGGGAGAATAACCTGTAGTCTTTTTACTTCAGCATTTTCACCCCCCAAAGCTTTGTGTTTATCTGAAAACACAAGACCAGAAATGACGCACTCTTGCTCAGAACAGAGTATCTGTCCTTAAGATGGATTTGCGGATAGAAGCTTCAGGGCTTTACAAAAAAGGCTCATTCTGTGCTTTAAAATTTATGAGGAGGTTATTACAAGAATAATGCAGAATTTATTGTAATTTTCCTTTCTTGTACCTGGCAGGCATGGTGGTCAAAACCTTTCCTAAGGCACTACTTCGCAGTTTGGGTTTGTTGCTGTGTGAATTCTTGAGCCTAAAAATAAACGGTGATGCATTTCTACTCTTCCTCCTGGCCTCAGAGTTCCATTTTCTAATAAAATGTTCTCTTGAGTGCATCAAACTGGAGTTGACACACAAACTTAAGCAAGGAAGGAGAGGAGAAAGCCAGCTGGGTGAGCCCAAGAAATAGGGTCATTTGGGGTGTCAACCAAAAAGGAATTGGGGCAGAACTCAGGAGACAGGGGAAGTGAATTGAGTAGCCAGAGAAGTGAGAGCAGAGTGCAGAGAAGAGAGGCAATGAGTCACGGAGAAGTCTAACAGCTGGCTGCTCTTAGATGTAGGTTACCCGGGCAGGCTGGCCGCATTTGAAGGACAAGAATCACATGGAGAAATTACGTCTTCTGGGTGGTTCCTATACCTCTAGAAGGTTTAAGCTATATAAACACTGCTCCCCAAACAAGACATGACTCTTGCACCTAAGGATGACAGTGCCCTGACTCCAAATCTCTCTCAACCAATGTCCTCTTCATCCTCATCCCCATCCCCTCCTTCAAACCCTCAGTGCCGTTCTCAGACCCTGGAGGACACAGGACAGACAAGCCATTTTTCTGAGTTCCACCTTCAGTTCTTCTTCCTTTTCCACACATGACATCACAGGCAAAGTCTATCATCTGCATGATTCTAGAAAGATTCAAGCTTAGCAGCAGGCAGTTTTGGAGACCGCTGATCAATCAGAGGCTGCCCCATTCTGCTTGGGCACCTGCCAGGCGAGCCATGGTGCTGGTCCAGAGTGAGCCCACCATCCCAAGCCATCCCCACATGGCTGCAGGATATCTTAAGAGGCTACTTTTTGCCCTCCTGGTCCAAACTCAGCCCTCCTTCATCCTTCAAACATGGGCAGAAAGCACAATGTTGCAATGAGCCCTGCTTGGGCGCTGGCAGCCTGGTCCACGGCTGGACACCCCATCCTGTTTCTCTCATGTACCACCCTGGCTGATGAGTTACTGTTTATGAGAAGCAGAATTCACTTGGTAAATTCCCAGAGCATAAGGTAAGTGTCAGATCTTGAAAGGCTGCCGTGGAATCCTGCCCTCAGAGGAGAAAAAGACAAAAGGAGGAAGGATGGGAAGGGAGCCCAGGAGGCGTCACGTGAAAGGTCAGGGAAGAATAAAGTTACTTCTTCCTTGTTGTCCCCACTGCCCTCAAAGGCCCTCAGTGGCCTTGGACCATTGCACCCGCCTCCAAATCCATTCTCTAGCGGCCACCTGGGAAATCTAAGTGAACTTTTTCAAAAGTTTGATTGTTCCAGGGGAGGATATAGCTCAGTGGTAGAATGCATGCTTAGCGTGCACAAGGTCCTGGGTTCAATCCCTAGTACCTCTGTTAAAAAATAAATAAATAAAAATAAACCTAATTGCCTTCCCCCGAACAAAAAAAAAGTTTGAATGTTCCTATCTTAGATCTGATTTCTTAATAGGGCATCTAAATACACAGTGCCTGATCCTTTCACATCTCAGTATTACCAACAGTTCCTGCCACACTGCAAGGGGTGGAATTTATTCTTCAAATTTTCCTATTTCTTCTCTTTCCTTTCTTTATCTAGATTACAAGCCTACTAAGATGCTAGTAATAAAGCTGTGCAGACAAGTAAAACTGACGACCCATCTGCAGCTGCAGTGAAACAAGATACATCTCAAACTTGTACGCAGAGTGGTGTACCTTACCGCCAGGCACACGAAGTTAAGTTTTACATAAATGTCAGCTTCCTTTTCCTTAATCAAAAGACAACAAACAAAAAGGCTTAGCCTCTCACTTTGGGGAGTAGACGACTGGGTTGAATCTTATGGAAAATGATGAAGATTTAGGATTTTCTCATTTTTCTTTTCTACTTCTTTTTCCCTCCCCCCATTCCCCCACCATGTCAGTGATTTGTTTTATAATGAAACATGGTTAAAGTTTATTTTACAAACAGGCTTAAGCAATACATTTCCCTGGATGTAGTGTTACACTGGTTCAGAGGAAAAAAAAATTTTTTTAAGAATTCTTATTTATTTTTTTCCCTTAACAGAGGCACTGGGGATTGAATCCGGGACCTCATGCATGCCAAGCATGGGCTCTACCATTGAGTTATACCCCCAACCCCATCCCCCTGCTGAGAAAATTTTTGAGAAGAAAAAAAATTGGAGAATCCAACAAAATGAATTAATATGAACTAATGATCTCACCCTTCGCTGTTTTCTTAACACCCACGGTCTGCACTATCTATAAATACATGATGCTGAGAAAAATCACAAATAACCGTATTTTTTACTTAGAATGAACTTACAGATCTTGTATATTTTTAAATGAAGCATATGAAGCCCGAGGCAAAACACTTAGTTAATAACACAGTGATGTCCAAAACACAGGTATCCCAAAAATCAGTCCCAGATGAAATAATTACTCAGTAACACTGCTTTAGTCTAAGCGAATTTTACAGTGTTAGCCAAAATTTAACCAACAAGAAACTGTAACAATGTTATCCTGCAAGTGAGGCAGGGCAGTTATCACCCAGAAAAGTTGCTAACCTAAAAATAACTGATCTTCAGTGAAAGAAAACCGGAAGGAGGGGTTACAGTGGACCCGTCTTTTGGGGTCTCACAGACCCCAAAAGCCAAGGGTCAGAAGCCTTTTTTTCAGCACTACGGCCTGGAGTTATCTACGTTAGTTCAGGCAGCTAAACATGTATTTAGTGGAATACAGAACTTAAATAATCCCACTTAGTCTACTAAATTTTGAAATCTATTCTATGCCACTCGCCAGTTTAAGTATCACCTTGACCAAGTTACTCAGTGGCACTTGTCTTGCTTGGTCTTCTGATCTGTACAAATGAGAGGACTGAACTATTGGATTGATTAGGTCCTTGTTCAATTTCTTAAATTTGAACGGTAATCACAGACATAATACATTTTTTGTTTTCAAAAAAAATGATTTAAAAAAATTACCGTCATTCTTTGGAAGCTGTCCAACCAACACAAAAATTTAAAGGCGAAAGAGAAAGTCTTTCTAGACTGTCCCTTCTCCTCTAACTGGTGGTCTGTGTCCATCTGGAGTTTTACCAGATCCAAGTGTGGGCCGTTAAGCCACTCACCTAGCTTGTCTGAGACTCAGTTTCTTGGTGTGCAGGATAGGACAGGGTGGTGTCAGCTCAGCCTCCTCCCAGGGGAAGATGCACGTATTAACGTACGTGAAAGTGTTTCCACAGCAGGTCATGCGCAAGGTTTTAGTAAGGCTTTGCTGGAAGTCATGACCGCGGGCTTCCCCCCTGGAATCTGCCAGGATACCCATCATGGGGGAACACCTGCTAACCCTCTTCCTCCCCAGGGTCTCCCCATTCATAAGCAAGCAGCCTCCCTCAATGACTCAGAGCAATAAAGGCTGGGCATCCTTGAGCTAATCAAATGACACTAGAAAAATGGAAATAGCCCCCAGATGATTCAACCAGAATAAAAATTTGTATAAAACCATCTCTGAATCATGCTCGCATCACTCCTGGTAACTCAGACCTGGGGGGAACCGGTGGGGTGAGGGACCCCTGGGAGTCACTTGGATGCAGCTCTAGCTCTGTCTCACTTGTCCCCACAAAGACACAGGTTCTGCGAGGCCGATGGACTGTTTGGAAGCTGTCATTTCCTCAGTGCCTCCCAGTCATCCTACGGCTTTAGACTTAAGTCAGTAAGAAAACACACACATCATTTAATCTTGGAGGGACCCACAAAATTTAATCTTGGTTGTAGTAGCTTACAACCCAAGAACACACTTGATGAAAACAGCCGGAGGTTCTGTGCCACTAAGAAGAATATGGAAGGGTTTAAATGACCACTTTATAAGCCACTTTTTAATAGACAGTGGACTTAACATACTAAACATGCACCTGTCTCATGATCAAAGGATATTTTCCTTCTGTTCCTGGGACAAACAAAAGTTTTGAAGTCAACTAAGAGGCAAACACAAATAATAATTAGTATCTGTAGTTTTCAAAATACTTTTTAAATGTCAACTTATTTGATCCTGAATGGTCCAGGGTGGGAAATTTAGATCTATTAAAAATGATGTTATTGAAAATTTGCCAGCCACTTTGGATTTGTGACTGCAGTTAATCCTTGACAGGGACAGCTAATCATAGGTATTATGAGCCCCATTTTGCAGTTTACAAAACCAAGGCTTTGGAGGGTAGACTAACTTGATCAGGTTGTTCTGAACTCCCCCAACCTCTAGGCTGTTTTCCCTACAACCAAGCCCTCTTAGAGAGTGTAACCTTTGATTTTATGAGTCTGTGGATTACTCTATGGCTTTAGAAAATACCACATTTTGCAAATTAGGTCAAGCTGCCACTGAAAAATGTCAGTTTCCTTCCTACACGCTTGTTCTTGTTTCTGTACTATAAGATCCCTCCTTGGTGGGCAGTCCTACACTCTGTCAACCAAGGACTAATTACTTCTGGTGCCCAGAAGTGAAGCAACCAAGAGAGGGGTTCCTCTCTTTTAAGAGAGCTCTAATCCTGCCCTCACTGGAGGACACCCCAGGCCCCCCACTGGAGCGGCTGAGGCTGAGACTCCCACATCATTTCATTATTAGTGTAATGTGTTATCAAGCCCACAATACCCTGCAGTAACTGCACCACCGCCCAGAGCCCTTATTTTCACACTACTCAGCTGCCCCCTTGGAAGGGGACAGGACAGGCGTCTGATCAGGAAAACAGGAAAAGAATAAAATTTGCCAAGTAAAATCTGCGGAGACTTTGTCCTATTTAACCAACCCATCATGAAAGTTTATTTGAGTAAATTATACAACCCCCCAAAGGATTACACATTCCATGAAATTCTATCTGCCCCAAGTTCTGCTGATACTCAAACTTATGGTATTACGAGGAAAAAAAAAAAAAGGTTTGGAACAGAAACAAATATGAAGCTAAACCCAACCTGGGAAACTCTCACTTGCTAAATCCTCCCTTGCTAAAAGCCACAGAAGTATTTCAACCACTGCTGCCTTATCATTTCTCAAGAGATTTTGGCAAAAAGAAGTGTCTCAGAATTTAAATAGAGAAAATCAATCTCCAAGTTTTGTTTTCCCTTTTAATAACAAATAGAAAAACAAACCTAAAGGCAGCCCAGCACTCCTTTACCCACCCCCAGTGGATTGAGCAATGGTCAACATAAATTCTTGATCAGAAAAGCTGACTCAATGCCTTGTAAGAGCCTTTAATGAAAAAGGATATGAAAAGGAATACATACATGTATAACTGAATCACTGTGCTGTACACCAGAAATTAACACAACATTGTAAACCGACTATACATCAATTAAAATAATAGATAAATAACAGTGCCCTACTGAATAGCACAGGGAACTATATTCAATATCTTGAAATAAAGTATAATGGAAAAGAATATGAAAAAGATTATATATATAGAGATATATATAACTGAATCACTATGCTGTAACCAGAAATTAACACAATGTAAACCAACTGTACGTCAATAAAAATAAAATAATTTAAAAAAACGTTAAAAAAAAACCCAAAAACCACCTCATTGAAAGATGGCACCAGAACAATAAGAGAGGTGTAAAAAGAACTCGAGGAGGAGTGGAAGAAGCCGGGGCACCTTGAGTTCCTCTAGGCAAAGCTCTCAGGTCTGCAAATTTAAGTACAAACTATTCAGCTTTAACCAGCCTTTGCGGGGAAGCCTTCACTAATACTAGCAAACAAAAATACAAGGCAGAATGGCAAGGCAAGTTGAGACCTTGGTATGTATTTTTTCCCTCTCTCACAATACTAGCTTACAGCTTAGCAACAGCTAGGGTGGAGGAGGAAATTCCTGTGTTCACACCCACCCCCCCTCAAATGCCTTATTTTTTTTTTTATGCTAAGAGAAATCCATTGTTGGGGCAAGGGAGACTCAGATGTTGTTTTCTCCTAAGTAATAATGGATTCAATTGCCTTGAAGTCAATGGACTCCTGGGTAGGAAATACCAAGGGGACAAACAGGAACGGAGTAAGTAATACACCAGCCAGATGATGTGTCTTGGACCCACACGCGTGGATACCTTGGGGCACCTTTGAATTAGAAAACATTTCATTCAGCAAAACTATCAACTTTACTTTAAAAAGTTTCCCTTTTTTTTTTCTTAACTAAGGTGAGGTTGATTTATAATGTTGTGTTAGTTTCTGGTGTACAGCATAGTGATTCAGTTATACATATATATATATATTCTTTTCATATTCTTTCTCATTATGGGTTATTACAAGATATTGAATATAGTTCCCTGGGCTGTACAGTAGGACTTGTTTTATCTAGTTTAGATACAGTAGTTTGTATCTGCTAATCCCAAACTCCTAATTTATCCCTCTCCCCGAAAAATTCTCTTAATGATGACTAGAAAAAAATGAGAGTATTTTAATATTTGCGATGAAAATAATCTAAATATGAAATCTTTAATTGAGGGGACAGCCATGATGGCACTATCTCCATAAGCAATGCCATTAGAACTACGTTACCAAGAGATGAAATCTGGCCTCCCTCTCGGTCTAGTGGGGCTCAGAGTTAAAGTTAAAGTTAACTCCCCCGCCAGTTAGATGAAGGTTATCTACTAACAGTCATTCTCCTTCCTCATTCTACATCCTCCCATGGATGAGAAAGCCAGGCCACATTCACTTTTATTATCAATTATCTGATAAAAATAGCTTACTCTTATTCAACAACCTGAGAATCTCCAAAATCGATTCCCATGCTCACTGAAACTGCCATAATCCTAAAGGGAGGTAACCAGAAAAGACAGAATAGGAACCACAAGTATTTGTAAAATTGTGGCAAGTGCAGATACTAATGTTTACAGTCGTGTTAAGAGAACAAGAACAATATATTAAAAATAACTGACTGACAGTTTGTGGGTAACAGGCGGCTTCCTCTCTATGCTAGCCTTGAATGCTAACCACATGCCAGGCTCTCTGTTAAACTCTTTATCCATGTTTTCTCATTTAATCCTCCCAACAACTCCCTGGGGAAAGTACTGTTATCCCCATTTTACAGATGAGGAAATTGAAGTTTACAAAGATTCAGTAATTCACTCAAAGTGACATGGAAACTAAGGGACAAAGCCAGGGACAAAGCCAGGACTGCAGCTCGGGCCACCTACCTCTGGAATCCACACGTGTGGGTACACTCTCTCTAAGCCACCCATTCTGCAGATGCACATCCACTTGTGACACGTCCTGAACGGATGTCTCAGCTTTTACGCTGTGATTTACTTTTTCCTGTATTTGCACTTTGGCACTTGCTGGAGAAGTGAACTCCTTGCAGGAAGGGGCTGGGGAATTTTTTTGGTCTCCTGAGGACTTCGCAGAGGGATGGCGCCTCTCAAAAACAAGGGTGAGATGAAAGGTTTCCCAAGTGTTCATTGACGGAGGAATGGATAAACAAAATGTGGTTTAGACGTACTGCGGAATATTATTCACCAATATTAAAAAGGAAGGAAATTCTAACACCTGCTCCAGCATGGAGGAAACTTGAGGACATTATGCTAAGTGAAACAGCCCATGACAAAAGGAGAAATACTGTGTAATTCTATTTAGATGAGTTACCTAGAGTAGTCGGACTAATAGAGATAGAAAGTAGACAGTGGTTGCCAGGGGCTAGAAGGGGAGAAGAGAATGAGGAGTCAGTGTTTAACGGGTAAAGTGTTTCAAGTCTGCAAGATGAAAAATTTCTATGGCTGGATGGGTGGTGACGATATCACAACCATGTGAATGCGCTTAATGCCCCAGAAAATGGTGAAGATAGTAAACTTTATGTGATGTGTATTTCACCACAATTAAAATTAAAAACCAACAAACAAGGGGAAGAACTAGGAGCTCCCATCACAGAAATGCTTCTGCATGCTGGTCGGGGCTGGCAGGCAGGAGGGACCCTGCTGTCCCGGGTGTCAGGGAGGTGGCCCTCCGCCTGAAGTCACCCTGCTGGTGTCCCACGGGTCACCCTGGGAGCATGCCCTTTCTGACAGCCGGAGATGCACAAGGAAAGAGCCAACTCCAAGAAAGTGTGTCTCGGAGACCTGGACAGGCACCTCTTCCTCTTTCAGAGGCTGGGCCAGCGCAGGGCCCAGACGTGCTGTGCTCTGGCCACTGGAAGGCAAGTCCTGGCATCCATCATTTCCCTCATCATGGAGCCACTTCGGGAAAAGAATGGGGGGGAGAGGTGGTTTCCACCTTGGATAGGTGACAAGCCAGAGTTAATCTGCAACGGAAACAATACTGAGAAATGTGACACCTTGGGATTCCTTTGATGACAGAGGTGTGGTAGTTATGGAGCAGCCCTCATCCCAGGGCCAGAGAGGGACCTAGACAGTAGGAAAACACAGCTCAACTTCGCACCCATCTCTTCAAATCACAGCCCTGTGGCCTCTGATGAGGGCACCACTAACCATCCCAGGGAGGGCCCCTCCCACTGAGTACTCTCCAAGGGACTGGACCACGTGGACCCTCCGACACTCTCAGAGCCAATTCACCACTGGGTGTTTAGGGCCCACCGTCTACAAGACCTCGGCTGGGCTCAGAGGTCAGACAAGAACCTGCAGAACCTTCCTCGAAGGAAGTGAACACATCCAATCACTAGAGATTCAAGTCTACTTTCCTCCTTTGGCTTCCAAAAGATAGTTTTTCATAAACTTTTTTTTTTTTTTGATGGTGACATTCATTTTTTATTTCTTTTTAAAAAATTTTTTGGAGGGGTAATTAGATTTATTTAGTTATTATTTTTAGTGGAGGTACTGGGGATTGAATCCAGGACTTTATGCATGCTAGTCACCTACTCTACCACTGAGCTATACCCTCCCCTTATTTTTTATTTCTGTCATTTGAATTTCTCTCTGGACTATTTTTAATGAAAGTCGAAGTTGGTACAAATGAAATAAAATTCTGTGTTGATGACTATGCTTTGTTATAGCAAAATATACAGACGTAAAATTTACCATTTTAACCATTTGTAAGTGTACATACAGTTCAGTGGCATTAAGTACCTTCACGTTGTTGTGCTACGGTTACCACCATCCCTCCAGAGAACTCTTTTCATTTTTGCAAAACTGAAACAGTACCCATTGAACACTTACTCCCCATTTCTCCAGCCCCTGGCAACTGCCACTCTACTGCATAAGTATTTCTGAGACCTTAATAGATGTCTTCTCCTCTTACTTTCTCTCCTCCTTCCTCCTCCTTAGGCAGGCAGCCAAGAGGATGCTTGCTTGGGAGATCTGATGTGAAGGAGTCAAGGTTCTTCCTGGATTTTGTAAAAATCTCAGCCATTGACAAGTTATGCAAAGTGTTCTAGGCAGGGTCCTTCCTCCCTCCCCCAAGAGTGGTTTGCTCTGTTCCCTGGGAGCTCCTAGTGGAACTGGCAAGACTTCAGAGAGAACAGACTCCAGCCTCCAGGCTCCCAGTCTTGCCAAGGATTCTGGGCTCCATCCCATGCCTTCATGGGCCACTCGAGAGCCTCAAACTTGTCCACGTGGACAGAGACAATCAAAAAAAAAAAAAAAAAAAAAAAAGACAAACGAACTTATTTACAAAACCGAAACCGACTCAGAGACATAGAAAAAAAACAAACTTGTGGTTACCAAGGGGGGAAGGGATAAATTGGGAGTGCGAGATTTGCAGATACTAATACGTATAAAATAGATAAACAACAAGTTTATACTGTGTACTGAATATAGGGAACTATATTCAATATCTCATAGTAACTTATGGTGAAAAGGAATATGAAAACAAATGCATGTATTTTCATGTATGACTGAAGCATTGTGCTGTACACCAGACATTGACACAACATTGTAAACTGACTATACTTCAATCAAAATTTAAAAATTAAAAAAAATCTAGATTATAATAACATAATTGGTGATTTTGCCAAAATGAAGACAAAAATAAATTTTATAAAATAAATATACAATAGTTATTAAAATTTTTTTTAATTAAAAAAAAAAGCAATGTAGACTTGTGACTAGAAACCACAGCTAAAACCAGTGTAGACAGGTGTCTGGATGGCCCCTTTTCCACAATCTAGCACCATCTAAAACCTTAGACTTTGGATGCATCACAAGGTGGGTGTTTTCCAAAAATATCTGAGGTTAAATTTTTTGTGAGCTGGACAGGCTAAATGAAGGCTTGGAGAGAAAATTAATTTACGTAAGTTGTAAGATGCTATGTTTTCTGCAAGCCTTTGCTTATGGACTGAGACTCAGCTGCAGCAGAAGGAGATGGTAGGCTTAGTCTGTCTTAAGCACTAAGAAGGCAGAAGGATGGTGAGCAAGAAGGGATTGTCTATAAAAACCAGACTACCAGGATTCAAATCCTGGCCATGCCACTAGATATGTACCCTTGTCCTAAAAACACTGAGCCTCAGTTTCTTCATCTGTAACAAAAATTGATAATAATGGTATCTTCCCAACAAGATGTTATGAAGGGTCAAAGATGGCAGTACATATATGGCACTTGAAAGAGGGCCTCACTTTCAATAAATATTCATTATCAGAAACAGCTAAAATCCACTTTAATCTCAGAGTATCTGTTCTTATGGAAGATTAAACTCACTGAAGAAATATGAACATTTTAGCTTTTTCAAAGCCATGCTCTTTTGAAAGAAGCTTCATCACAATGTGTGGATGAAAATGTGCCCAGGTTAAAGGTTCAAGGTTGTAGTCCATTGTACACATATTGTCTTATTTCTTCCTCTAGGCATGCAAACTCTGCCCTTGGTTTGGATCCATTCTTCACAAAGCTCCAATCATTGTTACTCTGTATTTGTCCAAGTATTTGCAGTAGTCAATTGTGTCAGGATTCTTACCAGCATTTTTCCAGGCCAATTTTGAAAGGCACAATTTGTGGCAAAAAAGAGTTTAGTGGATCTTGCAAAAGATGGCAACCTGTTAACAAGTCCAAGAAGACCCTTGGGGAGTTCATAAGATGTGAGAGTGCACTTACAGGGTGTGGGCTGCAGACAGGAGTGGTGTCTCTGGGGACAACGGCCTCTACGATCTCCTTCCTCTCATTTATACACTTTTAAGACTGATTATATAGTGGGTGAGGGTAGAGCTCAGTTGTAGAGCACATGCCTAGCATCCATGAGGTCCTGGGTTCAACCCCCAGAACCTCCATTAAAAATAAATAAACCTAACTACCTACCCCCCAAAACAAACAAAAGCAAAAAAAAAAAAAAATTAAGGCATAACTGTTTCTAATACTGATTTCCCAAATTATTTTCTCAAAACAATGACTAGGAATCGACTTCCAAGTGTCAAATCTCCCCTTTCTGTGACATAGCTGATAATCCTCCACCGTATCTGATCTTTTGTTCTGTGACTTCCACTATTCCCCAGAACTCCCCATTTCCAATTTAAAGCCCTCCAGAGCAGATCAGCTGATCTGCTGGAAAAACACAGGCTTCCCAGCCCCGGGAAGATTCATTCCTCTCTGGCCAGAAGCCCAGCACTCCGGCTTCGTCTGCCCTGGCCTCTGGGTCCAAATGCTGGCGCTGGATGTTCTGCAGGGCCCGCCAGTCACTCCCCACAGCCCCACCTTTCATCTGCAAGGGATCATGAAAGTTATGAAAAGAAGGTACACAGAAGTTGCAAAGAGGTTTTCTTCCTCCGTGGAATGCCTCGGTTATAAATCTAGTTTGGGTCCAAAACTTGTTGAGAACAATCTACTTCACTGATAATGTTCATTAAAAAGCACACGAACATGACTGCAGTGAAAGAAAGCTGGAAAACACACTGGAACCAAGAAAGAGGACTCGACGAAAAGCAAGCTTAATCAGAGTAAAACAAGAAAGTAGGTAGAGATGTGTGTAGCCATTCTGAAGAAGATGAATGATGGGGGTTCCTTATTGGATAGAATTTTTTTTTAAGTTGAAGTATAGTTGATTTACAATGTTGTGTTAGTTTCTGGTGTACAGCATAGTGATGCAGTATTTATATATATGTATATTCCTTTTCATATACTTTTCCATTATAGGTTAAATGAGATATTGAATATAGTTCCCTGTGCTACACAGTAGGACCTTGTTTATCTGTTTTGTATGTAGTAGTCTGTATCTGCTAATTCTGGATACAATTTCCATTCGAAACTTTTTTCCCCTTTCATATACATTGGACACGCTGGTTTCACTTCCCAGTCATGATTCAGGTTGATTTTCAGCTCACGAATGGAAGACAGGAAGAAAAGGAGGGCGGGAGGCAGAGAGGGGAAGGTGAGAGAGTTCTAGATGTTCTGGGCCAGAATCTAGAGACAGAGGGAAGGGGGAGGGCGAGAGGATAGGAAAGGTGGTGGGTGGGGACAAGGCTTTGCCTCCCTTCACCCATCCTCTATGCAGTCCCTTTCCTCCCCAGCCTCCAGGTGGCGCAGCTGACCCAATGCAGCTTGCTTAGCGGCTGAGGGAGAGGACTAGAGGCCTGGATAAGTCTGGGAAGTAAAACATAGAAACAAAAGGCAATGTCGCCAGGCGGGACATGGAGGGAGGGGAAGTGACCCCCGGGGAGGGGGCGGAGCATGTGCTCAGAAACATTTCCACTGCGTCTTGGGTACCAGAGCCACTCAAAATTCTAATGGAAATCTATCACGCTGCAATTTAAGCTCTTTCACTCTCTTTAAGTCCCAGTAAAGGGAATCATATTTGCATAGCAAAATGCAATCAGTGTCATCTCATTTAAGCTATGCTTGCTAGAGAGTTGCATGCATCTGAAGCTACGGAAACACATCCACAGGAGGTGAATTCTGGATATGGACAACTAGATGGAGGTTTCTCAGCATCAGCACCGTGGACATTTTGGGCAGGATCATTCTTTGTTGCCGCAGGAGGAGGGCTGTCCAGAGCACTGTAAGAAGTTTAGCTGCACCCACTAGATTCTAGCTGTACCCCCCACCCCCACCCCCACCCCAATAGACCAATCCCTCACCTCAGTCTGCTGAGCGCAGTCCCGAGGCTTGGCTAGTGTTCTCAGCCAGACCTTCCTCCTCCAAGTCCGGGGTAGCAGAGCTTCTCACCCTGCAATGTGCATACAAATCCCTGGGGGTTTGTTAAAAAATGCAGATTCCCATTCAGCAGATCTGGGATGGGGTTTAGGATTCTCTAGTTATAACCAGCTCTTGGGTGATGCTAACGCTACAAGTGCCCAGACCACACTGAGCACCGAGGCCCCGGAGCCCTGCATTAGGAACAACAGAGAGCTGTGTAGCAAAAGTGGCTGACATTGAGTAGCTGGGGGAATCCTTGGCTGGTCATAGGACCTCCCAGTGCATCTTCAGTTGAAACATGGTGATGATTGCAAGGGTTAAGGAAGACAGTGGAGATAAAGCAACCCGTGTGGCATCTGGGGCTCAGAAAATGTTAATTCCCTCCCACTCTTTCCTCTTTGCTCCTCCCAGCACCATGCCTAGAAACTTCAAGGTCAAGGCGTCCCTGGGGATTACAGGGAATTCCCTAGAAGAAGAAAACTTGACTCCATTCTGAGTGGCGGTTGAAAAGGGAGGGATTTCTTCCCTTTCCTTTCCTCTGTCTTCTCCTCTCTGCTGGTTACACCGTAACATCTGTCATCCTTTGGAAGCTGTGAATTGTTTTGGTAATGAGGCATACGATGCAAAGGGTATTTTAAAACAATGTACACATTGTGATTTCATGCAAAAGCAATGCCTCCCACTCTCCAGGCCCATCTCTGTGCTGCACTGAACACCTATTTAAACTTTTCTCGAAAGGAAAAATGATCTCAAACGGGAATCATCGCAAATGCTTTGGATGGGATCTCAATTTCCAATATTGTTGGTTCACATTCCTCCCCAAAGGAATGAATCCTACTCGTCTGAAATTGTGTCAGGGGAGAATCCTTCTGATCCTTTGCAAGGATAAAATGTCCTAATGCAAAATACTAATTTGCCAGGCTAAATATAGCCTTAGGGTCACACAGCACCTGGCCCATGGACCTTGACTTTAACACACACACAAAGAGAGCTTGTGAATTCAGGGTTGTGAAGTACTTGATTTTTCTAGAATATTAACTAAGATTTATTGCTTTGGGAAAAAGTCACCCCCTCAACTCCCACCCACCCCCCGCCACATGAAACGGGGCTCAACAATGATGTCTTTCTCCATTTGTAGGCTGTATCAAAAAAAAATTCCGTGAGGCACCACTCCAAACAAAGTAAGTTTCTGCATTGTTCCACTGTGCAAATGACATCATGAGACTAGAAGCCAAAGACAGGCAGGGGCACGGGGAGAGGGGCTGAAGGCCGTCAGTTAATGGATAGTGGGGTTTGCTTCCTCACACCTACAACAACGTGTCACCCAGGTGCGGGGCTCGGGTGGCCCGGGCGTCTGCATTTGCAGCTGGTGGCCTGGGTGAGTAGAAAAGTAGGTAGGTGTCCCTCCCTCACCCCCTTCTGGAGTCTGCAGGGCTGGTCTCTAGTTGAGGAAGCACCAGCTCAGTCCTAGCCCCACACGATCATCACTAACATCCTGGGAAAAGTCATGGGGATGGACAAGACGGCCACCTAAGGAACCCCGCTCTCTTCGCAGACTTTGGCGTGGTGTGGGGGCCAGTTCCATGCACATACACTCCTTCTAAACCAACAAGAGAAAAAAACCTTGGAAGTCCTTGCAAAATTCTGCGCTAAACCTCACCCACCGAGGGAACTCTATGGCCTGGGGGGTAACTTTCAGTCCAGCCCTCTTTGAAAACCCAGGAAAAACCGCTCTAGCATCACTCTCCACCCTTACTCTGCACAGTAATAATCCTTTGCAAGGCTCCCTCACTAGAGCACGTGCAAAGCAATAAAATCCATCCTTAGGTAGTTCAAAGGGCGGTTAATAGTACTGGACCAACAATGACACATTGACTGGGTTGCTCCCTGGACAGCAGGTAAGGAGTTGAGGCGCTCCACAGGGCTGCAAGCTCAAGTAGAATCCAAAGACCTGCTGATGGAACTCCAGGAAGGCCATCATCACCCGGCACTGGCATCACCAGCAGAAAGGGTTCAGAAGGCAGTATCCAGGCTCCTCCCACAGGGGTGATGCTGACAGTCTGTACAATATGGACACTGTCTGTCCCTCTATGGACCCTATGGACATCGGGGTGATGGCTCACATGTCCAGATATGCTGCCCTAGTCAATAGGCAAACTCCTAGGAAGCTGGTCTCCTGTGGGGCTGAGGCTCTTAAACAGAGTCTACACACTGGAGAGTCACCGGCCCAGAGCTGGACAGTCCCCACTCCGGAGATGTTTTGAGGGGAACTTCCCTTCAGCAGACAGTGACTAAAAAGAAAACTTCATAGGGGTATCGCAGACTCGATTAGGTGTTGCAATGTTCTGCTTTTTAAACCATGTTGTTGTGAATCCCCAACTGCTTTTTTCTAACCGACTCACTTCCTTAAACGTACAGGCTCATCCGGGTCCAGGCGCTGGGCGCTGGCTGGCACCGCGAATTTGGTAGAGAGGTTTGGACCAAGGGCGGAGGTTACCTTTTATATGTGTTTGGTGAAAAGAATGATTTATGCTTAAGAATTAACCCCCCCCCAAAAAAAAGAAAAAGAATTAACTCAAAATAATGTTTCTGGTGTGTCCACCTCCCCCTGGTGTTATGTAATTACCCATCCAACCGGCCAACTCTGCTGCAGATCCAAAAAAAGACAAATGATAAAGACAAAAAGGACAGGATTCTCTAGGCTTCTTAGGCTCTTCTGAAAACCTTTCTTATTTCCACCGTCATTGCAAATCCTGACTTACTATCTTAATCCACGTTCCTGTCTTATGACAGAGTAACCTCGTTAGAGTTGACAAGGAATCTTGCAGTAGTTTCTGAAGAAGAGTCGCACCGACAGCTACCCCACTGCCGGGCACCAGGATTAGGGCCCTGAAAATTTGGGTCCATTCTGCTATCGAGAAGCAATTTCTGACCTACTTGAAGCATCACGAGGGAGCAAGTCAAGAAGGCTGGAAGCCTCAACACAATAGTGCCAGTGCTTGGGGTGGTGGGGAGAGAAGGATGCCAGACTGCCCACGTCAAAAGGAGGAGGCTGTGGGGTGGGCATGGAGGTCAGGCTTGAGAACCTCCATGCCCAAAGCCCCTCGATCTGATCAGTGTAAACGATGAACAACCTATCTGCCACACAACTGCTGGAATTTTCAAAATTAACGTTAAGAATTGTGTACTTTCTTGCATCTGCCATAAAGATGAAAAAAGACTTTGGTTCATTTAAGAAAACAACCCGACAAATGAACATAAATACAAAACATAAACAGACTCATAGACATAGAATACAAACTTATGGTTGCCAGGGGGGAGTGGCATGGGAAGGGACAGACTGGGAGTTCAAAATTTGTAGATACTGACAGGCATATGTAGAATAGATAAACAAGATTAAACTGTATAGCACAGGGAAATACATACAAGATCTCGTGGTAGCTCACAGTGAAAAAGAATGCGACGATGAATATATGTGTGTTCAAGTATAACTGAAAATTGTGCTCTACACTGGAAATTGACACAACGTTGCAAACTGACTATAACTCAATAAATGAAAAAAAAAAAAGAAAACAACCCATTTGGGGAGGAATACGTGTGCAAAGTGCTTCATATACATCTCATTTAATCCAAGTTTTGAAGTTAGGAGGTTTTGGTATCCCCGTTTTTATAAATGAGGGAACTAAGATTCAGGGGTTTTTTTTGTTTGCTTGTTTTTTTTGTTTTTTGTTTTTTTTTTGGTTTTCTCGTTTGTCTTTTTTTTTTCTTTTTTGGAGAAGGAAGACAATTCAATGTTTCACCCAGATCAGCGGTACATAAAATTAAAGAACAGCTCTAATCAGCAAACAGGTACTTCATGATAGCATCCAAAAAGAAAGAGTTGGTGAGGGACAGTTCAGAAGTGCTTCCCCAAAAGGTGGATGGTTCTTTAGAAAGTTTCAGGTCGCAAGCCTTGCAGGAAACACTGACGTCCAATACACTGATTCTCAGCCCAGGAAACATGGGTCTTCCAGGTTCCACGTGGCCGCGTTGGCCCGACAATCATGTATCTGTGCCGTAACTAAGAGGATTCTTTGGACTGGACAGGGCGCAGGTCGGGGCTGTACACCATCAGTCAGAGTGGATGACATGTTCCACATCTTCTAGCCAAGGCACTAATGAGTTCGGGCCCTCCATGGCTCCGGACAGCTCGGGCGTTAGTTATAGCACCTGTAGCTTTGACTCTGCTCACCCCATCTGGTCCAACCAAGTATCAAACCAACCACAAAGCCTCTGCCCAGACCTCAGAAAAGGGAGACTCAAAGGACAGTGACACCCCACCAAGTTCTACAGCTCTCCCCTCTTCCCTGGCACTCACACCACAACTCCCTTAACTCGGACGAGTATCCTCCAAGACAAACCCACCAACCAACAAACCCAACCGCTCCCACTTGAGGGAAGTTCCATTACCTCATCCCCGTCCCCATCCTCTGCCTGAACATAGAAGCCCACATCATTCTACCTCAAAGGGCATCTTCTCCAGTCAAATGGCCCATGTGGTCATTCTGAGACTCCCACCAAGGTGACAAATGCCAGCCACATGTCCCTTAATCCTACCAAACGTGTCCCACCAAGGCTTGATAGCACCCGTGCTTCTAGATTTGAGAGAGGAGTACCAAAGGGGAAGAGGATCCTCTCAGTCCTTCCCTCCACACACGCAGTCGGTCCTCTTCTGCATCTCCTCAGTCTCAGAATTCACTTCAAAAGGAAAAAAGAACCTCTCGCTGAACCGCAAAGAAAGCGCATCCTGTTTTATCGTAGGAAGAAGGAAAGGTCTTGAGTAACTCATTTTTCTGACACTCCGTGTTCAGAGACTGAGGCAAAGAACAGAAACTACATGTGTATCAGGATTTTTGTTTTCTCAGGAGCCAGCCTCCAGAGTCTGT